>NW_026991723.1:22650000-23850000 GCF_029215605.1 Mirounga angustirostris
GGAATTGTCGCCCTATAATGTTATTTATATACAGGGCTGGCCCCAGACTAAGTCCTGGGAGGAAGAAAAAAAAAAATATGTTTGAACATTCCTGGTGAGTGCTCTTTAAACACCGCTGCACAGAGAAGTGATAAATAACAATTGACTCAGGGTGGTTTTTTTTTTTTTTTTTAATTTTCATGATTAATGTTTCCAGAGAGGAAAAAATGTGGCTTAGAAATTAATTACCTTGGGTTGGAAGATCTAAGCCTTGGACATGATGTTGTCTTCCTGCCCCAGCCCCTTCTGATGGAAAGGCACACTGATCAACTTTCCATTCCCCTGAAGTTTGGTTTTATGGGGAGCCCCTACCACATTCCCTTCACCCACCACCAATTTTCTGTTTTCTTCGTATATAAATAACAAAGAAAGAAACAGATCAAACCTAAAGAGAGCAACTGAATTATAACGAAGTCCTTGAGGGCTAACATGTCTTGCATCTGATTTAAAGCAGGAAGCCCCCATGTCTAGCTGCCTCTGATCCATTTAGAATATAACAAGGTCATGCTGCCTTGACCCTGATTATAAATACATTACATTTAAGTGATGAATGCCGCATTCATGAGGAGCAGGAGATCAAAAGTGCCTGAGGCTGGCGCTTTTCAATCTCTCCTCAGTGCCGAGTCAGAGACTTAAAATAAACATGCTGTTAAATGAACGTTACAGGACCCATGTACAGAGGCACAGGGATGACTTTGTTTCTAAGGCAGAACTTAATGGGAGAGGAGAGGCCATGTTAGAGCTTCTCAGAGGATGGGAAGAAAACCTCCCTCTGTTGGCTTTACCCAGGCCCCCTCTGTCCCCCTCAGCCTATTATTCTAAGCCACCAAAAGAGGCAGGAAAGGTCACATTTCTTCATATCAAAGGGAAAGATGGCATGATGTGCTGTTTTCTGTTGACGTACTCACTCCTTGAATTCTTCCATTTTCCATGAACAGTGACACTAGCCCCCCCGGACCGCTCCACAGATCCTAGAATGACAGGGCTGGTATAGGAACTCCAGAAACAGTTACTGTTTAAAGAGGACAAGAAGCTATTTTAAGGGCACGCAGCTGGGAAACAGCCTATCTGGGATTGTGACCCACCGATGCCAATGCCACGTCTATCTATAGGAGACAAGTTGTCTGCCTACCCTCATATCATCTCAGTTAAGGCACCCCTATCTACTCTCAGGACCCCCAAACCCCCCAAATTCAAAAGGCCCCAAGCCTTGGTAAAGGACCACCAGCAATTCCTCTCCTTCCTGTGTCATCCCTTTGAATCCACTGATCAAATCAATGTTGACTGAGTACCTATTTACCTTTCTCAACAGCTGAGTTCCAAGCAGAATTGGACTTCTTGTCCCGCATTCCTTTAGCTGTCTGACCCACTTCTTTTGTTTTTTTCACTTTTCTTCCATCAGTTTCTGGCTCAGGAAATTAGTATTTTCCCCAAAAGCAACATTTACATATAATGTCATATGTTTCTATTCTGCTATGGCAGGGATAGGAGCAATTATATGCTACATAATAATGGAAGGAGCTAATGCTGACGGCTTTTGGCTTTTCTTCCTCTCCCTCTCCTTCCAGAAGACAACATAGTTCAGAGAAATGGCCAGAGCCACAAAAAGCAAGAGGTGCCAGGGAAACATGGGCAGCTGTGTGAAGAGAAATGACCTCGAAGTAAAGGAGTCAGTAGAACTGGCTCCTAATCCAGTTGTAGCCATGGGCACTTGCTTGATCTTGGTTGAGCCTCTCAAACGCCTCTAGGCTTTGAGCTTTTTTAATGTGAAATATTAGGGCTTGAACTTAGGTCCCTGACTGCTCTATATCTCTTGGTCCTGGTTGCCCCAAAAACATTAATTAGATTTTACATCATTTGATTTCATTTCCGGACATTTACAATTCTCTGAGTAATGGGTAACATTCACAGCCCAATTACTTTCCCAAGCTCATCGAAATTTAATTTGCAGCATGCAGTGACACACAGCCTGAGTTTGACTAGGAAGTCAGCAAAGCCACACCAGTGATTTACACAAGGCTCCCTGCCTACAAAATTTACCATCAGGGATGTCTAATGAAATTTTTTCTCATGTAAACATATAGCTTTCACATCTACTGGAGTTGGAGCAGATGAGCTTCCCAGGACAGAATGTACTAGACAATACGCTCCTTTTCACATAATGAGCTCAGCAAATTCTGCTATGAAATGAAGGGTCTTGGAGTTATTGTAATGCTTCATAAATGAGAACTCTCTTTCAGGACTTCACAATGCTATTTGCATGTTAAAAACATCTGACCCCGGGGCGCCTGGGTGGCTCAGTCGTGAAGCGTCTGCCTTCGGCTCAGGTCATGATCCCAGGGTCCTGGGATCGAGCCCTACATCGGGCTCCCTGCTCGGCGGGAAGCCTGCTTCTCTCTCTCCCACTTACCCTGCTTGTGTTCTCTTTCTGGCTGTCTCTCCCTGTCAAATAAATAAATAAAATCTTAAAAAAAAAAAAACAAAAAAAACACCTGACCCCAGGAGGCTGCATTTATTCCACTACACCTTTAAGAATACTATGACCTCTACATTTACATTTAAATAATGATACCTGTGCACTTTTCACTCTAAATCTACTGTACAGTTTTGGGGAGGAGGGCATTTTGACATAAAATTAATGTGATTTTTAGGAGGCAGGAAATATTATTGGAACTTAGAAGTCACCATCATTAAATTGCTGGATCAAAAACATTTTCTTCTTCCTAGCACTGTTTTTAAAATCATACTCTATCTCTACACTGTCCAATGTGGTAGCCACTAGCCACATGTGATTATGGGGCACTTGAAATGGTGCTAGTCCAAAATGAGATGTGCCATAAATGTAAAATACACAAAGGCTTCGAGAAAATTTTAAATTACGTAGGCTCCTCACATATTTCTATTGAACAACCCTACTCTGAATGTCTAGAAGTTCTGTATCATGCTTCATACATCAAGTACAATGTTCATTTCGCCTCTAAACCATTATTCAGGGTTTGCAAAGTGCCATGCTCTGTGCTTGATGGAAAGAACTGCAAAATGAACAAGCTCTTGTTTTTAAGGATCTAGCATTTTAGAAGAAGTAGACTCTACACCATACTCACTACTTCCCAATCAGAGGCTTGCCTTTAGCTTAGGGGATACATCACAGATGCACATGCAGTTTCCTGTGCAGCTCTGTCACCCTTATGATTAAATCCCAGGCCTGATTTGTACATCCTGGAGTAGATCCAGATTTTTATGGAGCCGAAAGCATATGGAAGCAGCTTCAGTAAAAAAGGATGCAAATGACAATGACAAAATTAGGTAAACACTGTAACTGGAGTGTGAACACTGAAGTCAAATGAAGGTGGGAATTATTAATCCTCTGAGTGGTTGAGAGGTGTCTCCAGAAGATCCATGACTTACGTCATGTCAGGTGAGTAGGAATTTGGTTGGGAGGTTGGGACATAAGGAAAGAGCATCAGTAGGGGTACAGAGTGCATTTGGCAGGAGTGTAGAAGAAGCCAGTAATGACAATGAAACTGGACAAGAGGTGGGCAAGGGACAGATTATGCCAGAGCTTGCATGCCAGGCAAGGGTATGATGATTCCATTCTGGAGTACAGGAACTAGGAAGCAATGAAAGATCTGGAGTGACATGATCTCAGTGATGTTTTTGAAAAACCACTGAAAGCAGTGGGAGACTGGGCCAGGCACACTTCTGACTCAGTGTATGTATCTACCTCTCCATGGAAGGTGGCATTTGGGATTTGAATAATCATATCAGAGTGTTTCAGCACAATCCTAGGCACCTAGATTACAGAATGCCCTTTCCCTGAAAACTTCTAAGAAGTTCCCAGAGCTGACTAGTATTCATTGAGTCAGTCTTACCTCCCATTTTCCCCACTGATTCTAGAGCTCAGGCACTGCCCTCCACTACCCAACAGAAGCTGCTGCTTCCAAATGAGCTCCACATTGCCAATCTGGAGACCCGGTGTGACAGCTAACTCTGGGAAACCCAAGGGCCTTCACACAAGCAAAGAGAGTGGCATCTGAATAAATATGGCTGCCACAGGGCCTGCAAAATGAAGGGATAATGACACTCCTCTCAGTGCTACCTCACCCAGTGGTGCCCCAGACCAAACCAGGCCTGCCACCTAGGGACACAACTCCTCAGACTCCCTCACACAGCCAGACTCCGAATCTCAACCTGCCATCTGAGGGACTTGCTCAAATGAGTCCTGGCCCCACTGCCTCCCAGACACAAAATCATTTTCTCTTGATGATATAACTTGGAATAGGGGCCAGGCCATCAGTCTCTCCTTTTTATATTCTCTGGGTGACCTCATCTCAGGGTCTAATGGGCCTTGGTCAGGATTACCTTAGTTTACACCTAACTGGCAAACCATAACTATGCATCTTAGAAACTCATTAGCTACTTATGCTAACTGGCTTATCAATTTCCATGCAAACTTCTAGCTCCACCTACCAATAGCTTCTCTGGCAAAAGTAAATAAATTGAACTTCCAGCTTGCCAAACATGTAGCCAACAGTTATAGTCATAGAAAGTACCCGGAACTTAATGAATGTCCACTCAAATTGCTTACTTTGTCTTGTTCCTAAAGTGAATCCCCATCATAGACCTATATATCATAGGACAGTAAATACCCATGATTCCTTCGGGCCCTGGATGGGGGTCTGATTATACTCTGGTACTCAGTCGGCACCCTGATAGCACTACGTTTCACCTCATGACCAAAAAAAACTCCTTTCAACACAGGAGTATTCAGGAGCAGGCATAATGGTGTAACAGGGGTGACCACACAGAGCTAAATCCCAACTTTCAGAGCATTGTATCTGCTTTCACTGAGGCTGAAAGCTACCTGCAAACATCTTCTAGAAAGTTAAAGTCCATGCTTGCTAACTGTAACCAAAGTTCACCTAAATGCAAGCCTTAAAATATCTTAAAGGGTCTTATGGACTGAATTGTGTCCCCTAAAGTTATATGCTAAATCCTAATCCTCCATGTTTGAAATAGGGCCTTTAAATAGGTAATTAAGGTTAAATGAGGTCATATGCATGGGACCCTATTATCCTTATAAGAAAAAAAAAGACATGCCAGAAATGGGTGCACAAAGAGAAAAGGCCTTCTGAGGACATAGCAAGAAGCTGACCATCTGCAAGCTTTAGGAGAACCCAAACCTGCCAGCACCTTGATCTTGGACTTCCAGCTACCAGAACTGTTAGAAAATTAATTTTTTGTCTAAGCTACCTAGTCTGTGGTACTTTGCTATGACATCTTCTCACAAACAAATATGCCAGGAATGTGAACAGAAGAAATACACTGAAGTTAACTCAGCCTGTTTTCCAGACTTTAGAAAGAAACCAGGTTTCTGGGCGCCTGGGTGGCTCAGTTGGTTAAGCCACTGCCTTCGGCTCAGGTCATGATCCTGGCGTCCCAGGATCGAGTCCCGTGTCGGGCTCCCTGCTCGGCGGGGAGTCTGCTTCTCCCTCTGACCCTCCCCCCTCTCATGTGCTTTCTCTCTCTCATTCTCTCTCTCTCAAATAAATAAATAAAATCTTTAAAAAAAAAAAAAAAGAAACCAGGTTTCTTTTTTTTTTTCCAAAGGATTTGTGATTTGATGACAAGGTGATGTGATGAGGTAGTGGAGGAACTCCTGGATGCTTTCTACCTACCAGGGACTACTCTAAATGCCTTGGATATATTGACCCACCTGACCCTCAAGAGCTTGGAAGTAGATGTTATTACCCCCATATTGTTGAGGAGGAGAGGGATGCTCAGACAGCCAACACCATTGTGAGGTATAGAAACATGAAATCACTCATCTGTGTGATCCAGGCAGGAAGTACAAGATGGAAAGCCCAAAAAGGAAGTAGAATTCATATCTGAGGACTTGCTTCTTCTTGACCTTTGGCTCTTCATGGTAGAGAGCTCTGTCACTGTGGTGCTATAATTGTTTTCCATTATTTGTATCATGTGAGTTTACCCTCCAATGAAATGGGGATGAAAATTTGCCCTCTAGAAACTACCACACCCCAGGGGAAAAAAAGAGAAAGGTTTTTTGAGCGAACCCAATGTAACTCATCTTTCACCCTGACAAACGTGAATCATTACCATTTTGTATGAATTTCTATGTTCTCTGATCCCTAGATCTGTCTACTTTGTGTGATGATGTAGACTTGAAGATAAATTCTTTTGGTGGTAATCACCCCAAAGTACATGTCCTGTGACATATAAAGTCACAGGAAGTCAGTATCTTATTTTTCATATTATGTTTCTCAATTTTTTTTTTTATATCATGCTCTTTTCAAAATAAATGCTACACGATTCTGCCACATCCTTTTTCTAATCCATTATTAGTCAGTTCCAACTGACTGGTGGTTGTGCAACAGAAAGCTTATGGTTTCACAGACATTAACCCAAAGGTTAGATCCCAATTTTTTATAACTCTGAGGATTCTAAAAGAGATACCTTAAAAGATCAAAATTTAAAGTAAATACGCAACCTCTAGCACTCAGAAAGTAAAAGCACACACATATGCCACATGAGGATTAGAAATTTGTGCATCACACACACTTCAATTGCAGAGTTTAGGTCCATGTTATACAGATTAAATGACTTTTGTTTTGTTTTAGGCTTGCCATGTAAGTTTTTCTTTGTTTCTAATGTACATCGCACTCTTTTTAATTTACCCACAAGGGTTGCTTCCAGAAGTCTCCCAACAATCAGAGAAAGTAAGGCTAAAAATAACAATCTCAATACTGGAGAAATGTGAACACACACAGAGAACAAATGAAATAACAATAAAACACAGATGAGCCAAAGGAATTGTGTACATTGAAGGGGTATGGGCAGAGAATGGTCATCACTAGGGAGAGCTAAAATGGCTGGTTGCCAAGAGGCCTCAGAAGGGGGTATCCCAACCCAGAAATGGGGCTTCAGTTTTAAAGGCTCAGAAATTGGATTCTGTGATTATCCCAAGCAGAGATCATCTCAAAAACAGAAGAACATAATTCAGATTCATAAGAGACTAATGTAACAGCCAGAATGTTGCTTAGTATATTCTTCCCTGTGGTGAAATCTACATGGGAAGCCAAATTCTGAGGAAGAGATTATACAATTCACATGTGTTCTGGCATCAGAATATGGCAATGCATCTAGGAGGCCCCAAGGCCTCTCTCTTAGGTAGCAACAGATTCACACGGACAAAGTTTTCTCCCAGTTTTGAATGGTTTTCTCAACAGCAGCTTGAGGAACATTAAAATAGCCAAACAATTTCATCCATCTCTATATTGGTTAGAACTCAGAGGTGAGGACACACAAGCAAAAGGCAACTCCTAACCTCCAGCACTCCTAGATAGGCAGATGCCACATAACATTACCCTCTTGAACAGAGGAAACTTTTCCTTTAGACTTCAATGAGCTATTGCCTATCTATAGTTTGGTTTACCATAACATAAATTTTGTGTTTTGTTTTTTTTAAAAGATTTTATTTATTTATTTGAGAGAGAGAATGAGAGAGAGAGAGAGAGAGAGAGCATGAGAGGGAGGAGGGTCAGAGGGAGAAGCAGACTCCTCGCTGAGCAAGGAGCCCGATGCGGGACTCGATCCAGGGACTCCAGGATCATGACCTGAGCCGAAGGCAGTCGCTTAACCAACTGAGCCACCCAGGCGCCCAATTTTTTTGTGTTTTTAAATCACTTTAGTTCTATCTCCCCTCCTGGAGAAATTACTGACCATCAACCACCGTCTGCCAATAACAAAAAAAATAAAATAATGTATGTATCAAACAGCAGTATAGAATGCCTTTTTAAAATCCACTAATATTTTTAACAGAACTAAGATTTAGCCCACTCTGGACAAGCCCTATTTTATATTCTTTTCATTCTACTTATCACACAGTAGGTACATCAAAGACTGAAAATGAAACACACACACAAAATAAAAACGCTACTGAAGAATGTAAAACTATATCCTGCTGTGTACATTGATTTCTCCCTTAGTTTCCAAAGATCAAGATACAGCAAGCATTAGGACAAGATACTTACATGTGAGAATATTACAGACGATACAGCATAATGGAATAGAGAGAATGAAGAGGTAGAATCAGAGGTGCCTGGGCTCAAATTCAGGATTGCCATTTACAAGCTGTTACATTGTCACATCTTCAAACTGGGGTTGATAATATCTAAAGCACATGGTCATTTTTTGAATTAAATAAGCTAATGTAATGTGCCTGGCATATGTAGATAATAAATAGTAACTATCCTCATTGCTGTCATTTTAGAGACACTTCATTTTTTGAGCATTTCCTTTCTCTTCTCCAAAGCAACCCCATATCAAATTGAGTTTCAGTCAAATTGAGTTTAAAAAAATATCTTCCTAACCCTCAGCATGTGTCTACAGAAACCTGACAAGAGCGTCTACATTCTTAACTTTTCCTGAAGCTCCTTTTGCATGGAAACAAAGAACCAATCAGGTGAGCTTCTGTTTTAATGAGGGGACTAGAGTCACACCAGCCTCCATATGGAGGTCAGGACTGAAAAGTGTATCCTTGAACTAGAGATTATCACATAGTTCAGAGGTTGGTTTGGCTCCACTTCCTAATTCTATTTCGATTCTTTCTATGGCTGCCCTTACATTTTTAACTTGTGTTTTTAGCAAATGTTATTTTTAATCAAAATCTTGATTCCTCCAAATAGAAGAGAACCTTCGCACGGCTCTGACTCAAAGAGCCCCCTCCTTCATTTTGCTGTTGAAGGGTTCCAGGGGCAGAGTCAGTCCTCGTTTGCATTTACCAGCAGGTTTTCCTCTTTTATTTGCCTCCCACTTTTTCCTTTTGATTCAATCTGCTTCTTACCGAAGTAAAATATATCAGTGGTTCTTTCCCCAGAAAGAATAATAAATGAATAATACACTCTATAAATAATAAACTCTCAGTCTTTGTATATCTACTTTTGCCTATATTTTACACTCTTTCTTGACCAACATTTTGGCTGGGAATAGAATTCCAGCTTGTGCTTTCACAGGACCCTGAAAAAATTATTTAATTAATATCTGGCATCTACTTTTTGCTGTGAGAAGCCTGTCATCAGTAAAATTAGCTGGAAAGGAATAACAATCTGGCTTTTTTCAGGTCATTTTAAGATTTTCTGGGTACGGACTTGTTTATCAAATCCTGCTTGCAACTTAATGTTGCTTGTTGTATTGGAGAAACCTTGTCTTTCAAGTCTCAGAAAAGGTTCAGCGATAATTTCATCAAATATTAACCCTTTCCTATTCTCTATTCTCTTCTGGAGCTCATTAGATAAACACTGGAGCTTTTAATTCTTTCCTCTATACCTCTTAATTTCTCTTCCACTTCCCCCACCTCTTTATCTCTCTGAACAATTTTTACAATTCAGAAAAATCTTGTCTTGTGAGATCTAATTACTAATTAACCTATTTACTGAATTCTGAATCTAAGCATTATACACAAAAACTATACTTCTAACCTAATTCCCTGAACATACCAAAGACAGGAAGATGCATATTCTTATGCAAATGTTCTTTTTGTGTGAGATGTTTCAGGAGTTGCTCCTGATTCATATTCTGTATAAATAGAATCTCGCCATTTGAGTCTTATCATAGTGACATATTGGACACCTGTGGTAAAATAAAGCCAGGAAACATTTCTAATATATATGGAGACATATATTTTTCCAGTTAATTATCTATCCTATTTTAAAGCATGCTTGTTTTTAAAGTATCAAAATGCACTAATCCATACTGCAATTGTTTAGAAAACTTCATGAACAAGTATATTTCAGCAAAAAAGACATTTGATGCCAGCCAAATTCTCTTTTTTCTGTCACTATAAATGGCTTTCCTATTTTCAACAGTTTTTCAAAATCAAAGTCATATCTAAGCTGACAACTTCTTTGGCAAGTTTCAGCTAGATGTAATTTGAAACAGTCAAGGAAGCAAAGCCTAAACAATAAGGTTTTTAATGGGAACGGTGACAGATCCTTAACTACTGTCATGCTGTGTCTGACACCAGAAGATTTGAGAGGAAATTCGTTAAATAAATACTTGCAGTTAAAAGAATACACCTGCATTTAGAGTCTGTGTCCTGTGTCATGAAAATATGTAAGATCTGAGAACTCAGGGATGTTAAACACTTAACAAAAACATACCCGAAAAATCCCCCCAAGGAATTTCTCACTTTAACCTTCAGAATATTCTGTAGCTGTAGCTGGCATCCAAAGGTCATTAAAAGGTCACAAGGGATAAAAAAAAATCAAAGCTCTTTTCCTTTTGTCCTCAGATTAGTTCTATACAAAGCAAGGTTGTTTACTTTCTAAGAGAGAAGGAAGTTCTAATGTGACCTTTTAATCATTATTACTTATACACATACACACATATGGTTTGCTTTTACTAGAATGAAATATTTTTACTATTAATACATATTAATATTCATGTATTATGTATTCAGAATACATGAATATTCTGTTTTAGGAACATTACAAATAAGCTAAATCACAAGGAAAGCCAAAATGAGTCTATAATTGGCAGTTGGTTTAATTTATAACAATTTTCTTGACTTAAACCTCCTAAATTTGGTTTCAGATAACCATTACTATCTTTGTTTAGGCTTTTTAATGTCTCAACAGGTCAAATATCAATTCTGATGTTTAAAATTGTTAATTTAAATGAAAATACGAGGCAACATGAAGAAAAATCAAGTCTATTTTTCACGGCACAACTAAACCCCCAAACCCTACAGATGTTTGCACAGCTATCAGAGAAGAGGAAGTGAGCAGGTAACCCAGGAAGATGAGGCTTGATTATAACTCTCTCCTCCCCCACACCGACTTCAATCTTTCTCTTTCTGCACTGAATAGCTGCTCAGGCCTAGGAGCCTCCAGGAGTGAATAAGCCCTTGGGTTCTATGGAATTCCTAATGGAGCACTAGATGCAGGATGTCTCCCTCTTACACTAGATAAGCACCTGAGACTAGACCCAAGGGTGACTGTCATAAACTGGTGGGCTCTAGAGAGACCGTTGGACTGCAGAGATCTGTGTATTTCCAGGAGAGATAGGATCAACCCTCAGGAAAAGCCTGATTTCTTCAGCCCTAAGAGTCCAAGAAGGAGCACATGGATGGACCCAGTCCTTCCTTTCCTTCACCCTGGCAAAACAAAGAATCTTAAGTACCCAGAGGCTTCTTCCCTCCAGGTGCCTCTACAGTGAACTCATATCTGCTTGCTTCTACGCCAATAGTGCACAAGGGAGACCACTTATTCCTAAACCTATTTGAGGACGGTCTCAGCATTCAGCATCTCAACATACTTCAATCATACCTGAGTCCCAGGAATCCAACAAAAACAGAGGCCAACCGGAAGACAGACAAAGACAGTCTAAACAGAAAGTATTCAGGCACAGAGAACAGACTGCTAGGAGAGACAAATGATAAATTCAACAGAAACTCAAAAGACAATTCAACTACAGCATTAAAAATGATGACTGGGGGAGGAAAAAAAAAGATATTCTTACTAAATAGTCCAGATACCACTGAGACCAAAATTAGGACATGAGAGATCAAATGAAAGAAATATCTTAAAGTATAAAGGGGTGAAAATAATGAAATCATGAAAATTCTGAGGAAAACGGTAAGAAGACTTATGGTGCCAATAGTACAGATTCAGAAAGTGAAGACACAAAATTAAAACAAGGACACAATTTAACAAATGACAGACCATTTCCTTAAGGTAAAAAAAGATCCAGAGTTCATGAATTCCAAGGCAGGTTGTCAAGAAAAAACACACACGTGCAACAGCCTGGCATAATTCTGGACCTCTGAGGAACGTCTCATTCTCCCCTACTTTAAAAAAAAAAAAAAAAAGAATTTTTATATGTTAGTAATGGACAATCGGAAACTTACATTTTAAAAAAATACTATTTATAATAGCTACAAAAGATGAAGTACATAGGTCTAAATCTAAAAAAAAATGCACAGGATTTGTATGATGAAACTACCAAATCCTGATGAAAGAAATAAAAGAAGACCTAAAGAAATGTAAAGGCAAACTATATACATAAACTGGAAGGCTCAATACACTAAAGATGTCAATTCTCCCCAAACTGATACACAGATTTAACACAATGCCAATCAAAATCTTAGTCAGTTTTTTCATAGATACAGAGAAGCTGATTTTAAATTTTATATAAAGGCAAAGGAACCAGAAGAGCCAAACATTTTTTAAAAGGAACAAACCTACCCCAATTTTAAGACATGCTATAAAACAACATTAACCAAAACACTGTGTTCTCACAAAGGGACAGACACACAGATCAATGGACTGGAACAGATTATCAATAGACCCACATGAGTATGGTCAGTTGATTTTTGACCAAGGGGCAAAGCCAATATAATTGAGAAAGGATAGTCTTTTTATCAAATGGTATTGAAACAGGGGTGCCTGTGTGGCTCAGTTGGTAAGTGTCTGCCTTCAGCCCAGGTCATGATCCCAGGGTCATGGGATCAAGCCCCGCATGGGGCTCCCTGCTCCATGGGGAGCCTGCTTCTCCCTCTCCCACTCCCCCTGCTTGTGTTCTCTCTCTCGCTGCCTCTCTGTCAAAAAAATAGATAGCTAGATAGACATAAATAAAACGGTATTGAAACAGCTGGACAGGGCGCCTGGGTGGCTCAGTTGGTTAAGCGACTGCCTTCGGCTCGGGTCATGATCCCAGAGTCCTGGGATCAAGTCTTGCATCGGGCTCCCTGCTCAGCAGGGAGTCTGCTTCTCCCTCTGACCCTACCCACTCTTTCTCAAATAAATTAAAAAAAAAAAGAAAGAAATTATTGGACATCTATATGCAAAAAAAAACAAACCCCAGCCCAATTCAAAATTTAATTATACTTTATACAACATATACTCATAGATCTTTTAAATCATGGACCTAAATGTTAAAAACAAACAAACTATACAGAAAAAGCATCTGACAAAGTACAACATCCATTCATGATAAAAAAAAAACCCTCTGTAAAGTAGGTCTAGAGGGAACGTATCTCAACATAATATAGGCCTTATATGAAAAACCCACAGCCAACATCATCCTCAATGGTGAAAAACTGAGTTTTTCCTCGAAGGTCAGAAACAAGACAAGGATGTCCACTGTCACCACTTTTATCCGACAAAATACTGGAAGCAATTAGACAACATAAAAAAATAAAAGCCATCCAAATTGGTAAGGAAGAAGTAAAACTCTCACTATTTACAGATGACATGATACTATATATAGAAAACCCTAAAGACTCCACCAAAAAACTACCAGAACTGATACATGTATCCAGCAAAGTGGCAGGATACAAAATCAATGTACAGAAATCTGTTGCACTGCTATACTAATAATGAAGCAGCAGAAAGTGAAATTAAGAAAAGAATCCCATTTACAACTGCACCAAAAACAATAAGATATCTAGGGATAAACTTAACCAAAGAGGTGAAAGATCTATACTCTGAAAACTATAAAACGCTGATGAAAGAAATTCAAGATGACACAAAGAAATGGAAATACATTCCATGCTCATGAGTTAGGAAAACAAATATTGTTAAAATGTCTATACTACCCAAAGCAGTCAACAGATTTAATGCAATCCCTATCAAAATACCAACAGCATTTTTCACAGAACTAGAACAAACAATCCTAAAATTTGTATGGAACCACAAAAGACCTTGACTAGCCAAAGCAATCTTGAAAAAGAAAAACAAAATTGGAGGTATTGCAATTCCAGATTTCAAGTTATATTACAAAGTGGTAGTAATTAAAACTGTATGGTACTGGCATAAAAATAGATACACAGATCAATGGAATAGAATGGAAAACCCAGAAATAAACCCACAGTTATATGGTCAAGTAAACTTCAACAAAGGAGGAATGAATATACAATGGGAAAAAGACAATCTCTTCAACAAATGGTGTTGGGAAAACTGACAGCCACATGCAAAAAAAAAAAAAAAAAAAAATGAAACTGGACTACTTTCTTTCAGCATACACAAAAATAAACTCAAAATGGATTAAAAATCTAAATGTGAGGACTGAAACCATAAATATCTTTCAAGAGAGTACAGGCAGTAATCTCTCTGACACTGGCCATAGTAACATTTTCTAGATATGTCTCCTGAGGCTAGGGAAATAAAAGCAAAAATAAACTATTGGGACTACATCAAAATAAAGTTACTGCACAGCAGAGGAAACAACCAACAAAACTAAAAGGCAAATAACTGAAGGGAGGAGATATTTGCAAATGACATATCCGATGAAGGGTTAGTATCCCAAAAAGATAAAGAAGACACAACTCAATACCCAAAAAACAAATAATCCAATTAAAGAATGGGCAGAGGACATGAACAGATGTTTCTTCAAAGAAGACATACAGATGATCAACAGACACATCAAAAGATACTCAACATCACTCATCATCAGGGAAATGCAAATCAAAGCTACAATGAGGTATCACCTCACACCTGTCAGAATGGCTAAAAAACCCAAGAAACAACAAGTCTTGGCAAGGATGGGGGGAAAAACGGACACTCTTACACTGTTGGTAGGAATGCAAACTGGTGCAGTCACTCTGGAAAACAGTTTGGAGGTTCCTTAAAAAGTTAAAAATAGAACTATCTTATGATCCAGGAATCTTACTACTGGGTACTTACTCCAAAAATATAAAAATGCTAATTCAAAGGGATACAAGCACCCTTATGTTTACTGCATCATTATTTACAATAGCCAATCTATGGAAGCAGCCAAGTATCCATCGATCGATGAATAGATAATGGATGGATAAAGAAAATGTGATGGGGTACCTGGCTGGCTCAGTCAGTAAGACATGGGACTTTTGATCTCAGGGTCATGAATTCAAGCCCCATGTTGTAAAGAAATTGGTATATATATACAATGGAATATTCATCCATATAAAAGAATGAAATCTTGCCATTTACAACAACATGGATAGAGCTAGAGAGTATAATGCTAAGCAAAATAAGTCACTCAGATAAAGACAAACACCACATAATCTCACTCATATGTGGAATTTAAGAAACAAAACAAATGAGCAAAAGGAGAAAAAAAGAGAGAGAGGGAGAGAGAAATCAAGAAACAGACTCTTAACTATAGAGAACAAACTGATAGTTACCAGAGGATAGGTGGGTCGGGGGATGGGGGAAATAGGGGATGGAAATTAAAGATACACTTATCATGATGAAAGAAAAGAAAAGAGTAATATCTTCCTACATGCAGCTTCATATACTGTGGGAGATAGGATAAAATAGCAATAAGGGAAATACTTGAGACTGAAATTAGGATAGGATCACTAAGAAAATCTTTAAAGATGCTAGTAAAACAGAGGGAGAACTCAGGAGGGCTACACGGATTTAGGAATAGGGAGAATGTAACATCACAGGCTTCTTAAAGTTTTATGTGCAGGGAAATCACATGAAGTCCTGATAAAAAGAAAATTCTTATCTAGTTATTTGAGGTGGGGTCTGAGAATCAAATTATTTCAAAAAAACTATAAAACTTTTAGAATAAAACATAACAGAAAATCATTATGATCTGGAGTTAAGAAAAGAATTCATGGATATGACACCAAAAACACATCCATAAAATTAAAAGCTGATAAATCAGACTTTGTCAAAATTAAAACTTTTGCTCTTTGAAAGACATTGTTAGGAGAGTAAAAAGACAAGCCATAAACAGGGATAAAATATTGGCAAACCACTCATCCAAATAGTACTTCTAACCAAAATATATAAAGAACTCTAAAAACTCAATGTAAGAAAACAACCCAATTCTAAAATGGGCAAAAGACTTGAACAGACACTTCACCAAAGAGGATATATGGATGACAAATAAGCCCATGAAAAGATGTTAACATCATTGGCCATTAGGGAAGTACAAATTAAAATTACAATGAGATGCTATTGCATACCTATTAGATTGACTAAAATTACAAATACTGAGAATATCAAGTCCTGGCAAGGACAACAACTGGAGCTCTCACACATTGCTGTGGAAATGCAAACTGACACAGCCCCTCTGGAAAACAGTTTCTCAGTGTTTAACTTTATAATTACACATACACTTCCCTTACAACCCTACTCTCCTAGACTTAAGTATTTATCCAAGAGAAATTAAAACTTAAGTTCACACAAAAACCTGTACAGGAATGTTTACAGCAGCTCTATTCATAATCATCAACAATTGGAAACAACCCAAAAGTCCTTCAACAGCTGAATGAATAAACAAGCAAACTATTGATTCACACAACAACATGGATGAATTCCAAAGGCATTATGCTGAGTAAAAAAAAGCCAGTCTCAGAGAAGCCAGTCTCAAAAGATTATATATTCTGATTCCATTTATATTACATTCTTGAAAACACTCCACTTATAGTGATGAAGAACAATCAGTGTTTACCAGGGGCTAGCAGTTGGGCTAGCAGATGGAGAACAATCAGTGTTTACTAAGGGCTAGTGGGGGCTAACAGAAGGATTTGCAAGAGAGTTTTTGGAGTGATGAAATTGTTCCGTACCCTGATTGTAGTTGTGGTTACATGAATTACATGTGCTACAATTCATAGGACTGTAGTCAAAACTTAAGTTCACTACGTGTTAAGTTTTTTAAATAAAATACTGTTAATTCAACTAACCCAGGTCACAGAAAAATAGAGTTCTTCCAATTCATTATATGAATCCTGTATAACTTCAAGACCTGATAAAGATAGCACAAAAAAACTTTCTTCTCAATATAAACGTACAATTTACAAATAAAATATTATCAAAGAGAATCCAGATTTTTAGAAAATGAATAAGCCACTAAGTCCAAGAAGGGTTTATTTCAAAAATGCATGGGCAGACCATTATCAGGGAATGCAGATCAACAGAATTAATTGCACTGATTATTAAAGGAGGAAAAGCAAATGGTCCTGTCAAGTATGCTGAAAATTGATTTCCTAAAATTCAAATGCCATTCTTATTAGGAATTTCAAGCAAAATGGGAATTAAAGGACACCATTTAAAAGTAACAATGCTTACTAACAAAAACCAACAGAAGGGGCGCCTGGATGGCTCAGTCGGTTCAGTGTCTGCCTTCGGCTCAAGTCATGATCTCCCAGTGCTGGGATGGAGCCCCACATCAGGCTTCCTGCTCAGCAGGAAGCAGCTTCTTTCTCTCTCTCCCCCTGCTCCTCCCCACCGCTCGTTCTCTCTCTCTCTCAAATAAATAAATAAAATCTTTTTAAAAATTTATTAAAAAACCAATAGAAAATGTTATTATAGATTATATGTATATAAAATATATGAAATACGTATTACAGGTTATATATACACATACATGCATGCACCTAAAAAGTCATATACACAGGCATATACACATACACACATATATAAACATATAATTGAAGGAGTTTTTTGTAATTGGATAAAATTATCTTAAAATTTTCTATGGAAGCAATAAATCCCAGAAAAAAATCCCAGAAAATAAGTTTTTAAAATGGAAGAATGGCTAGGGGAAACTTGCCTTACCTGATATTACATGATTCTATGAAGCCAACCGTGATTGAGTCTATATGGTATTGGTCCAGGAATAAACAAAAGATCGTTGGTATGGAATAGAGAACCAAAATTGGTGCCAACATATTAGAAAATTTAGTGGCACAGATACACTATTTTAATTCAATGAAAAAGGAGGTTGTTTGTTTTTAAAATACTAGTTTTATTAAGAATTTAAGGGCAAAAAAATAAAACAACTACAGTTCTATAAGAAAATATAGCTACTGGGGTGCCTGGGTGGCTCAGTCAGTTAAGCGTCTGCCTTTGGCTCAGGGTCCTGGTATTGAGCCCCGCATCAGGCTCCCTGCTCAGAGGGGAGCCTGCTTCTCTCTCTCCCTCCACCCCTCAACCTGCTCATGCTCTCCCTCTCCCTTTCTCCCTCTCTCAAATAAATAAATAAAATCTTTTAAAAAAGAAAGGAAAATATAGCTATTTACAGGCTATACAATCTAGGTGGAGGAAACCCTTTTAACCGAGATTAGACATTAAGAAACTATAAAAAACAAAGAAACCTATTTGGTTCCATGTTTTTCAAATGTGTAGGAAAACAGTAAAATATCTATTAAATTAAAAAAACAATGTAAAAAAAAAAACACATGCAATGGGGGAAATAGAGCATTTATATCTATAATATACTTATTGTCTTCTAAATTTACAATATAGAAAAACAACCCAATAGAAATATGGGCAAGATGGGAAGCCTAGGCAATTCAGAGAAAAGCAAAACCAAGAAATATATTACAATAAACTAGCAGTCTGGAAAATTCAAATTAAAATAACAAGAAGATATTAGGCAAAAATGAAAAAGTCTGATAATGCATATTGCTGCCAGGGAGATGGGGCAAAAGTACTTCCCCACATGGCTGGTGAGAATATGAATGAAATATTAAAGACTTTGAGGAAAACAACCTGGCAATATCTATATTTAAATTAAGAATCCTCATGTATTTCAACAGAGCCAAGACACTCCTAGGGATCCATGTGAATGGATGAAATTATGTGAATGAAAGTACCATTATCTGAATACTATTAACCACAAGAAATATGAGCAAAGATGAGCAAGAGTGTTTGTTGCAACACTGTCAAAACAGGAAACAAAGTGAATGTCCATCCACAGGGTAGCTTTCATCCATCTATACCACGAAACTATTGTACAGCCATTAAGAAGAAATAGCTGGTGCAGAAAAGGGTATATAATACAATATTTTTAAAAGAAAGAGAAATATTAACCAAAAACTATATTATATTTATATATGGTTAAATGAGCAGACATATGAGTATGTGTGCAGCATATGTTTCTCTGCAATCATATAAGCATAGACACACAGGAGAAACATACAAGGTTTCTGGCTTGGGCTCTCAAGGGATACAGGGAGTGAGAGGAATAAATCACTCAGGGTAGGGGCAGAATAGAGGTAGAGGTAAGCCAAGGCAAAAGAGGGGGGGTGGAAGAGAGAGAGGGAGAGAGAGGAAGGGAAAGGAAGGAACGAAGGAACAAACGGAAGGAAGGGAGGGAGGGAGGGAGGGAGGGAGAGAGGGAGGAAAGAAGGAAGGAAGGAAAGAAAAAAGAAAAAAATGCTCCCCAAAACCCACAACACACCAGTATATATGATAATGTCACACTTACGCATTTCTCTAAAATATTATTATGTATAGTAGTAGTAATAAAATTCAATTAAAGGGGGGGAAAAAGCCAGCACACAGAAGAGGAACCAGATGCATTTATCACAGGGAACAACCACATTACCAAGGAGGGATATTCCAAAATTTCCAACCTAAATTTGTTGCTTGAAACTTGGATCCCATCTGCCTAGACACATACAGATTCCCACGTAATTCTTTTTTACCCCATAATGTCCCCAGACCATAGAGTACAATGAGTTCTGTAGAAGCTATTCAACAGGAAATCTGAGTTCCATCTAGGCAAGCCAGGGCCACCGACTCGAGTTGTAGCAGTGACATTGGGCACTGCTAGGCCCATTCCATACCTCCTTGCCACCAAGGAAACCACAAGTGAGAGCAAGCAGGTGTTTTGTACAACTCCAGGGAAAACCATTCACACTGTCCTCTCTATGAGTGCTGCCTCCCACAGTTGTACAGTGCAGTAATCAGGACCTCTAGTTCCAACCTACTGATAGGAAGGAATTCCCGAGACCAGAAGCAGGAATTCCCACACATGACAGGGGAGGGGGCTGAGGAGTGAGAGGTCAGAACTGGGACAGAGGACTAGGGCAGCAGAGTGAGAGGAGATGGAGTAAGTGTAGGGGAGAAGGCTAGACAAGCATGTAAGAATCATTGGCTGATAGTTTTCATAAATCAACAACTATCCCTCTACATAGCACCTGATGAGAACATGAAATTTAAATATCATCAGGGGGCAATGTACAGGCCTATATCTTCACTCAACATTCAGTTCTCATATCCCAAATACTAACCTTTAACCGAACAGGTTAAAAAATGAGGCTACAAGAACAAGCAAAAAATTTTGTAAGTTGGCTGTTGATTTTTAGTCTATTGTGACCCGGATTAAAGTTGTAATAGTCATCTTTTGAAGTCACCTTTATATTTTAGTAACTTATTGGATGCTTTAGGCATCTAATCATAATCAGGTCCAAATATTTTCCTCTTGCAAATGGAACCATAGTCTATAATTACAGCTTACCACAAGCCACCCAATTCTTCAGTGCTTATTCAACTGTGTTGTAAAAAAGCAAGATGCAACATCTGTGGTCTGATATCTACCCTCATCCACAAAGCCAGAAAGCCTCCAAACATAGTTGGGAAGCAGGACTACACCAGAACTTTTTTTTTTTAAACACATACATACCAACTTTCACTGTTCATCTCTTCTTGCTCTTTCCTCTCTAATGTGAACTCTTTCACACGGGCACAGTGTCATATAATAAAACCCTGACTTAAGGGGCTTTAAAGAGTATTCATACTCAACATAGTTTCCACAGTGAATCCTCTCCTGGAATTTACTTGCTAAGCTCTATCTAAGCCCACAGCTGACACACACAACAAGCCTAGACTCTCATCAGTGCAGAACATCCTGTGGCCTAAGCAGGCGGTCATGTCACCTTCAGTGAAACTGAGACCATCAGGCAGAACTCCTCTTGTATCAAGGGGTTTAGAGGTAGGCTCATGATTCTATGTTGACAGCAAGGCTTGCACATCAGCCAAGAGTCTGACCTAAAAGAAGGAGGACTCAAGTATGAGCCAAGGGTTATTTACAGCCTTCTAGCACTCTTCAGGCAGCCTGGCAAAGACAGCAAGTAAAGTAATAGACATTTTCACTTGTTTCTTATTCTGTCCAACCAGCAGATGAGTCACATAGCTACAGCCAAGACTACCTGATCATATTTCCCCCTTGACACAAGTTAATCAGGACAGTGACAGCAGAAAGGGCCAAGACAGGGAACAACTCAAATATCCAATTGCCAAGCATGGTAAGGGGCATAATTAATGAGCAGAGTTGAGGGTAGAGTCAGCCTCTTCTGCGTCAGTAGAGAAAAACAAGTAGTTTGTAGTTACAACTTCCTTTTTTAAAGTTAGTCAGGATTGTCCGCTTCAACATTTAAAAAGAAAAATTTGGCTTACTTCCATCTAAAAAGAAACTCTATCAGCACAACCAATTGATTTGGCTGTCAAAATGGAAATGTCTTGGCCAGTATGTTGGCTGAAGTTTATTATTATGGATCCTAAGGAGGCAGAAATGAACAAAGTTCACAAATGTTAGCCTGTCAAAGATCATCAGCTTTAATTCCTCTAAGAAACTTCCTCCACCCTACGTCCTGCCTCTTCCTAACCAATTGCTATAAAGCCTTCTTGAAAAACTGTTTATCTTGAAAATTGCCTTTTCTCTAACTTAAGCTGATATTATTTAGACTTTACATTCTAAAAGGTAGTGCCAGCAATTAGCCCCAACCAAGAAAACAATTCAAAATTTAAAAATGTCCTGATCCCCAGAGAAGCGTAAGTTACACATTTCAAGCAACTATAATACTGTCTTATTTGGGAAATTATCAACTGTTGCTTCATAAATGTATTTAGGAACCACAAGGGTTTTTCAGTTGGTCAGGACATTTTCCTATTTAAACATTGACTTAGAAACCTTGCCAAGTAAACCAGGAAATCAAGAGACCAAAATTATGCAGCACATAAAGAAAGCAGCTGCATTTCTCCAATCCTAGTAATTTAACCAGTCATTTCTTTAAACAA
The DNA here is from genome assembly GCF_029215605.1 of Mirounga angustirostris. Taxonomy (NCBI): domain Eukaryota; kingdom Metazoa; phylum Chordata; class Mammalia; order Carnivora; family Phocidae; genus Mirounga; species Mirounga angustirostris. Next base: position 22,671,858 of record NW_026991723.1, read on the forward strand.
AAACAAAGTCTCCTATTTAAGCCCAAATACAAATGAAGGGGGGGTGGGGAGGAGAAGCAAATCTGGCAGCACTAATCTCATTTCATTATACTGGCAAATCAAAATATCAGTCGTCAAACATATTTGATGGAAAACATTTGTCCATTGTGTTGGTGTTCTTAAAAAGTGAAATGTACAATATAGTATAGGAATTTAATATCAAATTACATTTGAAGGGCCATTTCAGTAATTGAGAAAATGATTTCTAGCAGATGCCTTTCATCTTAAAAGCATACCCCAGGTAAATTCCCCAGCATCAAGAAAGATTAAGACTGGGCACCTGGGTGGCTCAGTTGGTTAAGCGACTGCCTTCGGCTCAGGTCATGATCCCAGAGTCCCGGGATCGAGTCCCGCATCAGGCTCCCTGCTCAGCAAAGAGTCTGCTTCTCCCTCTGACTGCACCCCCTCTTGTGCTCTCTCTCTCTCTCTCAAATAAAATAAATAAAATAAAATCTTTAAAAAAAGAAAAAAAAAGACAAAGAAAGATCAAGACTGCCAAGAGATTCAGAAATCTCATATATATACGCACACAAAGGTCAAGACAGAGAATGTGCACCTTGAACAATGAAATACATATATATGAAGATGCACATTACAAGATACAGATAAAGCAAGCAGGTTAAGTCTTCATCTAACTTGGCATACAACAAGAAAAAATGAGAGAGAGATATCCTTGCCTAAAGATTTATTATATGACTTCCATGATGTTATGGGGGTAGGTACTGGCCCCATGCTTAAGGTTTCAAATTACAGAGATGAAATTTTGTGGATATTTACTTAGTCTCCTATTTAAGCCCAAATGGGAACTGGCTAAACCTGGAAAGAAAGTGTTCTTAGAATCGTCATACTCCTTCCAATTCATATTATCCCTTCATCCAAATTTTTGCAGATAACAGAGAAATGTACAAAAATAATGGTCAAACAGGTTTAAACTTTTTGAACATCAGTAAACAGGAATGAGAGGATTTCTGAAATTACTGCTGTTATTCCATCCATAATCTGACCAGGCCACAGAGAAAGGATATGCAAGTCTTGAAAAAGAAGCGGAAGATAAATATAATACTGATGGTTCCATAATTTAACTTAAATGATCTTTTAAAATGTTACAAAAAATAGAATATTCTGGGGAGCCTGGGTGGCTCAGATGGTTAAGCGTCTGCTTTCGGCTCAGGTCATGATCCCAGGGTCCTGGGATTGAGCCCCACATTGGGCTCCTGGCTCAGCGGGGAGCCTGCTTCTCCCTCTCCCTCTGCCTCTCTCCCTGCTCATGCTTTCTCTCTCTATCTCTGTGTCTCAAATGAATAAATAAAATCTTAAAAAAAAAAAAAAAGAATATTCTGGATTCTTTTGGTTCCAGGGATGTGCTATGATGGTCAACTTTAATTTTAGAGACTATTTTAAAGAAAGGCAAAAAGACCACCATTTCAAATATATCGAAAGATCCTGGTCTTAGTTTCCTATAGCTGCTATAACAAAGTACAAAAACTTGGGTGGCTTGACCAAAAGAAATTTGTTTAAGTCTCTTCACAGCTCTAGAGGCAAAAAGTCTAAAATCAAGGTGTCAATAAAATTAGCTTCTTCTGAGGGCCTCTCTTGGCTTATAGATGATTACCTTCTTTTGATCATGGTGTCTTCACATGATATTCCCTCTGTGTGTCTGTGTCCTGATCTCCTCTTCCTATAAAGACATCAGTCATACTGGATTAGGGGCCACCCATAGGACTTCATTAATTACCTCTTTAAAGGCCTTATCACCAAATACAGTCACAGTACCAGTACCTTAGGATTTATGAATTTAAAGGGACATATGAATTTTAAGAGATACAATTTATCCAGTAACAATCCTCTTATTGAAAACAGCTAAAAAAAAAAATGCAGGAAGAAATTTTTTGTAAAACTTTTTAATCTACTAATGATATGGAAATAAAGAAATACTTGGAGTCAAAAACAAAGTGAAGAAGAATCCACAGATATAAGCCTATCACTGAAGCTAGCTTCTACCCTGAGAGCATTTGCCTAATACAAGTGATTTTGTCCTTGGTTCTCAAGACCTTCAGGTTTCTGCAAATAGAAGACATATCTAAGGGCATATCCAAGGTGAGGGGATTTGATGGGAGACATCAACTTCCCGCCCCTTCTAAAACTGAAACCCCAAGGGAAATCTGAAATCAGTTGCCAAAGGACTATAAGAAAAGTGCCTGTATAAACCAGATGGTGTAAAAACCTCCCTTAAGAGTTGATCATAAACATGTTCGATATACTTAAATACATTAGAAGGGTAATTAAAATATGAATAAGAAACTGTTTTAAATTACCAAAATTAAAAAAAAAATTTCTCAAAATAAAAATTGTAACAACTGAAATTAAAAACACAAGTGACAAATTTAATAGAAGATAAGATGCAACTGGAGAGGGAATTTATAGAACTGGCAAATATTTCTGAAAAGATTATCCAGAATGCAGTATAGAAACAAAGAAATAGAAAATATGAAAAATATTTAAGAGATAGCAATAAAAGTTGTAATTTCTATCATATATCTAATTGGCACTTTGGCATTTACAGATGGAGAGGGAAGTAAAAGCAGGGCTGAAGTGATAGTTGAATGCTGAGAATATTCCAGAACTGACTATACAATATCAATCTACAGATTGTGAAAATTCAGTAAAACCTAACCAAGGTAAATAAAAATAAATCCACATTCAAACCCATCTTACTGAATTTGAAGAATACTATCAACAAAAGCAAAACCAAAAAAAATTTAAGTTGTCAGGAATAAGAAAGATATTTTCAAAGAAATGACAATTGGATCAATTTCTCAACAGCAACAATGAAGCCAGAGGATAAATGGGAGAATATACTCAAAGGTATTGTGAGAAAATGACTGTCACCTAGAATTTTATGGCATCAGGAGTGGAAACTGTGGCTTAATTTGACACAACACAAGAAATCTTAACCAGTCTGGACATAAATAGGATTGAGAAATTGAATGTCTTATAAGAATGAGATTTAAATAAAGACTTTTTCTGAAAAACAAAAACATTCCAAAAAAATTAAGAGTACATTGAGTACACTTATCTTGATGAGTACTGAGAAATGTATAGAATTGCTGAATCATTATGCTGTACACCTGAAACTAACATGACACTGTAAGAACATTCTAAATGATAATTTTCAGACAGAATTAAAGATCTTAGAGATTGAAAGTCTGAGATGAAACAAAGAATGAAGAGCACAGAAAACATAAAAATAAGATAGAAAGAACCAAATATATGGATAAATTCCAATCAAGTGCTGACTACTTGACACAATAACAGTATTATGGTTTGAGTTAAGAAGTAACAATTTTTTCTTTTTCCTTTCAAGGAACTGAGCATGGACACACCCATTACAACTGTTTTGTCCCTACTGATAGACAACACCACATGCGTAATGGACAAACGAATGAAAAGAAACCTAGGTCCCTATTTTGTGACTATCTAGTCTATTTAGTAACTGTATGGATCCATTTTTCCAACTGTTCCACTTACCACAGGACTAGTATGTGAAAGACAAATTGACTTCCAACATCTTCAAATCATTGTATTTTTTAAATTAGATATCTAAATTTAGTATTTACGTCTTAATCGTTTAATTTTGATCACCCACTTATGACTTATGTAATACTTTTTTAGCATTTCCTTCCCTCCCTTCCTTTCTTTCAATCTTTCTCTTTCTTTCTTTCTTTGTGTTAAGAACACTTCATATGAGATCTACTGACTTTAAGTGCACAATATAGTATTGCTAACTATAGGCACAATGTTGTAAAGCAGATCTCTAGAACTCACTCATCTTGCATAACGACAACTTTATACCCATTGAATAGCAAGCAACTCTTCATTTCCCTCCCCCCGCCCTAGCCCCTGGTAACCACCATTCCACTTCCTACTTTGATGAATTTAATTATTTTAGATATCTCATATAAGTGGAGTCATTCACTATTGTCCTTTGATGACTGATATTTTACATAGCATAATGCCCTCCTGGTTCATCCATGCTGGTGTATTTGGCAGGATTTCTTTCTTTTTTAAGACTGAATCATATTCCATTATACATATATGCCACTATGTAATACAATTGTGAAATATTTTACAGAATGCCAGAAAATATTTTTAAAAAGATAGCAGAACTACAAAGAGAAATAAACAAATATTCTACTATGATAGGAGATTTTTACCCAATTCTCTCAAACATGCAAATAAATTAATAAAGAATTCAGATAATTTTACCAACAATTAATAAGCTTGAACTAATGGACATATTTGGAACACTAGTGCCCCAAGTGGTGAAATACACCTACTGTTGAAGCGTAAGTGGAATATTTATGAAAAATGAATACAGGGTCATAAAGTAATGTTGATAAACTTCGAAGGATTATTACTTTTACAGATTACATTTTATTCATACAATCCAATTACATTAGAATAACAAAAATATGATTAGAAAACCACTGTACACTTAGAAGTTTAAAACTATACTTCTAAGTTACACATTGATGTGGCAGAAACTGATCAGATATTCACCATATCTTTTCTAGGTAGTGCCGTGCGCCTAGTTCTTACCAAGAGACTGTGAATAAAAGCAACAATGACGTTTCCAGGACAAAGCAGTTAAGACCACTCACTTTTCCCCTTTCTCCAGTGACTTCGGAGAAAATGTGTCGAAAATGGTAGAGGTACAAAACGAAAGAAGCCTGGATTCTTGAGTCACCTAATGCAGGACCTTAGACAGTCACAACCAGGAATATTTGCTTAGGGCCCACAAAGAGTGATAAAAAATAGGCACTTAGGGCGCCTGGGTGGCTCAGTTGGTTAAGCGACTGCCTTCAGCTCAGGTCATGATCCTGGAGTCCCTGGATCGAGTCCCACATCGGGCTCCCTGCTCGGCAGGGAGTCTGCTTCTCCCTCTGACCCTCCCCCCTCTCATGTACTCTCTCTCATTCTTTCTCAAATAAATAAATAAAATCTTTAAAAAAAAAATAGGCACTTAATGTCTTATGCCACTGAGGTTTTAGAGTTGCTTGTTATAGCGGGTAGTACAACTTACTCTGTTATCCTGACTATCCCAACACTGTCAGGTCAGATTCCAAAATACTGTAATTGGAGACTCTTATATTACTCTTCCTTCCTCTCTTTGGGTAAAACAGGCAAAATTCCCTCCAAAGAGTAAATTTTAATTAAGACAAATTCACCATATTGCATAGGGTTTAAGAAGCTTAGTCTTTAAAGTCAGACAGACATGAATTTGAATCTTGGTTCCAGCATTTATTGCAATGTGACTTCAGGTCAATCATTTGCCTTCTTTCTCTGAGTTCCAGTTTCTTCATCTTTTAAATAGGTATAGACTTTTCAACTTTAAATAACTGTTTCAGAATTAAATAAGTAAAAAATGGGTAGAACGTTTAGCATTATGGCTCATTCAGGTAGATGTTAGCATTATTATAAAAATTCTTTTATTTATGGGGCGCCTGGGTAGCTCAGTTGTTAAGCATCTGCCTTCGGCTCAGGTCATGATCTCAGGGTCCTGGGATCGAGCCCCGCATCGGGCTCCCTGCTCCGCGGGAAGCCTGCCTCTCCCTCTCCCACTCCCCCTGCTTGTGTTCCCTCTCTCGCTGTCTCTCTCTCTGTCAAATAAATAAAATTTAAAAAAAAAAATTCTTTTATTTAAAAGCAATATACCTCAATTAGAACCAATCTCAACCTCTTTCTTTGAATGTTCTGTATTCAGCCTTCCCCCAGTCACCAGCCACAGCTTTTTTTCTCCTGCTTACTTCCAACCCCATACGTGATTTCATCAGGACTGAGAAACTAAAAGGACACAAATACAGAGGGAATGCAAAGTCATATTAAGAGCCAAACATCAGCATGAAATCTCATGACCTGCAGCAACTGGGCTCCAGAGTCTCCATGAATGCAGCTCCAGGCCAGTGAGTCCCAATCAGGTATGGGTCCTGCTCTTTGTAAGAGAGTTTCCTTTAGCCTTCTAAATAAGCCCCTATTTTACTTGGACAAATTTAGGTAGCAAATTTCTGTTCCTTGCAACCTCTGGACTAGGGCAACTTACTCATATAACTTGAGCCCCTATTTTCTTTCTTACTCTGAAATAGCAGATATTTTATCTGTATTATACCAAAACAGAGAGGTGAACAAGCTACACCCCTCAAGTTTGGGAGGAACACATTTGATATTTATTTCACTGAATCACAGCAACACCATTGCTGTTCTGAAGACAAAATTCCCATGTATGAAGATGGGCTCATTCCACCACTTATTTTTTTGGGGGGACTTATCAATTCCTTTGAAATCATATGCATATAAACCAAAACAGTAGCCTCTTGCCAGCAACATTTAGTCCACATTCCAAAATGATCCAAGTATCTTCATAGGGCAAAACTCCAGAGATATCCCTTTAAATAAAAATTAGAAATTATATTATTAGCCTAAATAAATACTGAGGCAGATAGCTCTAAGAAACTGAGAGACTTTAAAATAAAATCTCCAAATAAACTGAAAATGAATTTTTCTGGCTCCAGCCTTACTTAACCAATTGCTAACATTTTCATGAGAACAAATATATTTAAAAATCCCCCCAAGGCTTCTTACAAAATCAGACATCTGGGCCAAAGGCAGTCACTGTATTAATATGAGTCTCTGGGACCAAGAATTGTATGGCTACTGCTGACAGATTAGGCTTTCTTTTCTCCTCTTGGGATACTTAACGCTGGGAACACACAAACCTGTATAGTGCATTCCAATGTCTCCTGCTTGAGGCAATTTGGAGTTGCTGCATTTAATTACCTCTGATGAAATACTTTGATACCTTGATGAATAAAATCTTGGGGGAGAAAGCTCCTTAAGAAAGTCAGTTTGACTGTCAAAGGCATTGGTGGAATCCATCTCCTCAGCATGGCCCTTTACGCTTATGGAGAAAAGCAGTGAGATAGCTCAGAAACAGTCCTGTAATGATGGTGGATCTATGAGGAAAAAGGCGTCACTGCCAGGATTCTACAGGTGGGTCATGGAAGTAGAGTAGATATCAACTACTAGGTGGAGTTTCCACACAACTGGGTAAGATCCAATTGAAAAGTAGAAAAGCTGCCAACTTACTGAGACCAACATGTTGAGACCAGAGATGAACATAGGAAGGCAAGAAGAAAACAAATTATTCTAGACTTCTCTTTCAGTCCCCATCTCCAGTCAACACCCAAGTCTTATAGAATCTCCCTATAAAATATGTCTCAAACATGGTCCCTCCTCTCATTCCTATAATCAGTGCCTTCACTTGGGCCACCATCATTTCACTACTATAGCCTGCTGACTTGTCCCTTTATCCAAATAACAGCTCCCTCAAAACTGCTATGCGATCTTTCTGGTACACAACTATGATCATACAACACCCTCTTTAAACTCTCTGAAGATCAGAAAGCAAGACGAAAGGGAAAAAGGACTGACGCTTCAAATAAAAAATTAGGAGCAAGACAGTAGATGTAAAATGAACCACATTACTACCTTAAATGTAAATATACCAAATACTCCAATTAAAAGACAGATTGTTCAACTAGATTTTTAAAAACAAACTTAAATATATTCTATTTGCTTTATAAAAAAAGGACCAAGATAGGTGAAAGTAAAAGTAAAGAAAAGGATGTGCTTTGTAAACACTGCAATAAGAAAGCTGGTATGCAGGACACCCAGGTGGCTCAGTCGTTAAGCATCTGCCTTTGGCTCAGGTCATGATCTCAGGGTCCTGGGATCGAGCCCTGCATCAGGCTCCCTGCTCCACGGGAAGCCTGCTTCTCCCTCTCCCACTCCCCCTGCTTGTGTTCCCTCTCCCGTTTTCTCTCTCTTTCAAATGAATAAAATCTTAAAAAAAAAAAAAAGCTGGTAAGCCTATAATACTATTAGACTAAGTAGACTTTAAGGCAAGTAGTATTACCAAAAATGAAAAAATAATAATGATTTAGGATTAATTCAACAGTGAAGTATAGAAATACTAAACATGTGCACTTAAAAACATAATTTCAGGGGTGCCGGGGTGGCTCAGTCAGTTAAGTATCTGCCTTCTGCTCAGATCATGAACCCAAGGTCTTGGGATCAAGCCCTGTGTGGAGCTCCATGCTCAGCGGGGAGCCTGCTTCTCCCTCTCCCTCTGCAACTCCCCCTGCTTGTGCTTGCTCTCTCTCAAATAAATAAATGAAATCTTTTTTTTTTAAAGCATAATTTCAAAATATACGAAGTTAACATTGACAGAATAAAGAAAAAATTAAAAGAAATTTAAAAATCAACAATTACAATGGAAAATTTTAAGATATTTATTTTTCTTCACAGGTCTATTTATCCAAAAAACAATAAACAGAAAAATGGCAGGGAGTAATGGGAATCTTTGACTCTTTTGTTAATCTGACTCTTAAGCTAGAAAATGAAAGAGAACATGGGAGTTCTTTAGAAATCAAGTTGGGACGATCCATACAGAAAATCCAAGGTGGTTTGGAAGCAGTTTGTGAAACTTCTGTATTTGGGGGAGGGGTGATTTGTTTGAGGTTGTTTAGTCCTTCAATTTAGTCCAAAGCATAAAGCAATCTTGGAGGAGCTAAGCTATTGGCTCTTTATCTAGAAATAGCACCAACTCAGACTCAAGTGTATTTACCATTTTGGCAAATGCCAAACATTTTTGTTTTTAACATTTTCTTTTTTTTTTTTTTAGATTTTTTATTTATTTGCGAGAAAGAGAATGAGAGACAGAGAGCATGAGAGGGGGGAGGGTCAGAGGGAGAAGCAGACTCCCTGCCGAGCAGGGAGCCCGATGTGGGACTCGATCCCGGGACTCCAGGATCATGACCTGAACCGAAGGCAGTCGCCTAACCAACTGAGCCACCCAGGCGCCCTGTTTTTAACATTTTCATATGTGAGCTTAATACCAGCTTGAATCATATGAAATTGCTATTTCTGTAGGTCAAAACTGGTTGAATATGAGCAATTTCATACCTTCAATCACATATATTCATATGTGCATGCTTTAAGTTACAAAAGTAAATTCTTCCTTTAGAGGCTTCACATATCAGGATATGCTTAAATAATGTTCCCACAGCACTTCTGAGGAATACAAACCACTATGAGAAGAACAAGAGGAATGTTGAATAAAGTAAATAAAAATTTCCCCCTGATATCTTCTTTCCCACTAGATAGAGAGCCATAAAGACAGAGATAGGTGATAGATAGATATAAACCTGTAAAAGTGGGGGGGGGGGGGGTGCCTGGGTGGCTCAATTAAGCATCCAACCCTTGATTTCAGCTCAGGTCTTAATCTCAGGTTTATGAGTTCAAGGCGCACATTGGGCTCCATGCCCGGCACAGAGCCTACTTAAAAAAACAAAAATTGGGGCGCCTGGGTGGCTCAGTTGGTTAAGTGACTGCCTTCGGCTCAGGTCATGATCCCAGGATCCTGGGATCAAGTCCCACATCAGGCTCCCCTGCTCTGCAGGGAGCCTGCTTCTCTCTCTGCCTCTGCCTGCCACTCCCCCTGCTCGTGCTCTCTCTCTCTCTCTCTCTCTGTCTAATAAATAAATAAAATCTTTTAAAACAAAAACAAAAACAAAAATTGAAAAAGTGATAGTATATAATGTTATTATATTATAAACATTAGTTTCATAAGTGACATCCAACAGAGTATTCTACAGATGTCTACCCTGTGAAATACATTGTCTCAAATTAAATACATTGTCTCAATAGTCATTTCAGGTCAGCTGAGCCTTTCAGTGAATTAAATTAGATTGAAGTGGGTTTCTGTCTTTCCTCTGGTTCTTAAACTCTTCATGACCATTCCATGATCTGTTCTCTACCTGTACTGTATCTTATTTTCCCACTTCTTTCAATGTTCCTTAATAGGAACACTGCTGCAATAATATAGCAGCTATAAGATTTATAACCTCACACTAGTGTCCAATCTCAAACTTCAGCATCTTGATTGAACCGTTAGTCTCCAATTCATTGATCTATTTCAGCTGCAGTATCCCTTTCACAGAAGGTTCCATCCTTTTCAGTTGGCTAAAACATAGGCCTTAAACTGACAAGCCTCCATCAATCAACAAAATAGAAATTTGTTTTTATTATGTATCTCATCATTTTTTTTCTCCTTCAAAATGCCAAAGAGAAAATAAATCAGGGTGGCTGAAACAATGACTAAACATCTTTTTCCATCTAGAGAACATGTTAATTATTCTTAAAACACTTCATTAAAACACTGAATGTTACATTAAAGGGGTTTTTAAGATGCATTAAAGGTCACAGTATTACTATGGAATTATGCTTCTAACTGCTAATGATATAAAAAGGTTTATGAGAAGATAGTCTAGAAATTTTTGACAAATAGGCAAGTGAAGTACGTGCTATACTTCACTGCCTTGCCAAAGTTCTCACACTTGCTTCTAGGGTCAAACTTGAACTACGATGGCAAACTAACTAAGACATAAAACTTCAATAATAATTCATCTATTATGATAACTAGAATCGATTTGAAGGTTAAAGGTGAGTCACTCAGGAAAATATAGATTTGCTGATGAGATTTTAAAGAGATTCACTGATAAAAAGAAATTATTAAAACATCTACATTCACCAGAGACTCAAGAACTGTTATAAAACAGCCAGAGAACCAGCTAGTTTTACAAGAATAGTTCCTTCTACAACCATAGAAAGAGTTTTTTTCCCTTGACAAATCATTCAAGCTGAGGAACAGTCTGAATTAATAGAGAATGTATTCCTCCTCCAGATCATGAATAAATATGAAAAGGAAAATGAGGAACAAATTGTACATGTAAAATTTCTTACTGACTTGGTTAAAAGGTTTATAAATTTTTTTAATTTATAATTTAAACTTTAATGTTTTAACTAAATAATTAAACACTTAAAAATACATGCTCCTGTTTTAAACTAATTTTATTTTGTTATTAAAGATATTTTAAGCCATTTAAATATTAATTATTTTACTTTAATTTCTGCCCATGAAGAATTAACTTATGGGAACTGCTGTCCCACTATAAACATTTAGAGACACACAAAACATTTGAAATAACTATTTTCAGACATTAACAACACATCTGCAGCACAGGAAATTGATTCCTGAGTGAAGGGAAACAAATTAAACAAACACCATGATTGCCCCAGCTTTCTGTCTGGAGGCATTTCTCAGTCTGCAGAGCAGAGATGGGGGAACTCAGAGCCCAGCAGGTAGGTCTTCCTGAGTTAAGGAAACAGAGATCAGAGTTCAAAAAAATTGAAGCAGTTAGAATTTGCAGGACACAGTGCTAGAGGGGAAGAAACTACTCAAAGAGCTCTGGAGACCTGAAGAGAGTTCCTTTCTAGTGTCTGCCTGAGTACTGATCGTGTGTTGATGAAAACTTACAAGACCTCAGAAAAAAAAAAAAAAAAAAAGAACTGGAAATTAATAGGCCAAACAATTCCCAGAGCCAAAACAGGGTGGAGAATAGTTGGCATCTCACCTGCCAGAGTAGGGAGACTTCATAATACGTAGGGTCTAAGGTAGAGTCTTCAGAAGTGTCTTACCTTACTAGTGGGGCTAAAATGGTCCTTGAACAAAGACTACCAGAACTAACGTTATAAAGCTTAACAGAAAGCCTCAAAAGGGTAGAATTAATTCCAAGTTAAATGCCAAAACAAAGCCCAACACTCTTTAAAGGAATCTAACAAAATCAAGCACTCAAAAAAGTAAGTCACAATGTCAACACCAAATGAAAAATAACTAGGCTTACAAAAAAGGAGGAAAATCCAATCTCTATCCAGGAGAAAAGTCAACCAATATAAATAGATCTAAAATTATGGAGATGATAGAATTAGCAAAGCCTTTAAGACAATTTTCAAAATCTTATATATATGGGGGCATGTGGCTGCCTCAGTTGCTGGAGTGTGTGACTCTTGAGCTCAGATTTGTAGGTTTGAGCCCCACAGTGGGTGTAGAGATTACTTAAAAGTAAAATCTTTTTTTTAAAAAATCTTATACACATGCCCAAGAATATCAAGATATGAAAAAAAGCAATGTCTGAAATATCAGTTATTTGAAGTCTTGATTATTGTGATTCTAGTAAAATATACCAAAACTGCCCATGATAGCACCTTGCAAAATAGATAAAATTATTCAACCCATTCACAACCTCCTATAAAAAAAAAAATCTCTTTGGTTCCCCATTACCTTCAAAAGAAAACCCAGATTACAGAGCATTGTTTCCTTTCTCTCCAAACCAGGAAATGGAAAACCCTTTCTGTAAAGGAAAAGATAGTAAATATTTTTGGCCTTGCAAGCCATATGGTATCTGATACAACTATTCAACTTGGCTCTTGTACAGTGAAACTAACCATAAACAATATGTAAATAAATGGGCATTATTTGCTGACCCCTACTCTAAAGCTGTCCAATACAAAAGCTACTAGCCACATGCGGTTATTACAATTGAAATTCAAATTACTTAAAATTAAGATTAAATTTAGTAAAATTAAAACTTTGGTTCCTCAACTGAACATATGTTAAATGTAGATGGCACAGATATAGACATTCCATTTCCATCACCACAGAGAGTTTTATTGGACAGTGCTGCTCCAGAGACTATGTGCATAAGAATTGCCTTGATGTGCTTTGTGAATGCATATTTCTTCACCTATCTCAACATGTTGAACTAGACTCTCTCTGAAGGTGAAATCCAGATTTCTGCAGGATGAGTCATATATGTACTAAAAATAGAGAACTACTGGGTTAAAGAATGAGGTCCCTAACACAGTCTCATCATAGATTTAAGGTTTTAATCCTAACTACTTCACGCCTTTTCATTATTCCTCTTGTATTCCTGCCTATTATTCCTACCCAATCTGCTATATCACACATTACAAATGAACCATATAAATTAGCACATCTAACTACAACAATGAGAAAAACAGAAGAAAGAGTTATTACCCTGAAGAAACCTATCAGTGACCTCTTACCAAAGGCATGTAAAATTATTTCATTCTCTAAGTTAAATTACTTAGAAGGAAAAAAAGAACGGTCTTATATTGAGCAAATATAATAGATACTGCTCTTCCTCACTTGTGCTCTCTCCTCACTTGGGTGTTCCTTTTAGTAAATGAAAAGATATCCCTAATACAAATTTGAAAGGCAGCATGTCGAAGTGTGGGATCTACAGTCAGACTACTTGGATTCAAATCCCAGCTCTACCAATTATTATCCTATGTGAATTTGAGCAAGTCACTCAACCACTCTGTGCCTCAGATTCCTCATCTATCAATGGTGAAAGTCACTGTAGCTACCACAATGGATTCCTATGAGGATGACATGATTTAATATGTATAAAAAACTAGTACCTGGCATATAATAAATGCTATCTGTGTTAGCTATTATTGTTTTCATCGTATCAGCATTAAGGTAAAATTTTATAACATCAATAACAATAATTACCAAATGATCTTACTATAGCTTGAACACACTGTACTCATTATAAGCGGGACTCCGTTAGCATACATATATGTCATGTATGATAGAAATAACACTATTGGGAGAGTTCCCCATACAGGAGGTATATATCAGCACAAATGTAAGCAAATGTTGAAGCCCAAAGTCTCATTAAAAACAGGCATCTCTTTTATGCATGCATTGAAACCACTTTCCCACTTATATCATGTTTTCTATTATTCTTTATTTTCACACATTTAAAAATATTCTAATGGAATTTTACTCAGCCTGAATCCATGTGCTTCCATTTGTGTGTGTGTGTGTGTAATTTCTGAACACAAACCAAACATGAGGGTAATATCTTGCAAGTAAACTGTAGGATGCTAACCCTTTCTTTATATCAGCTGTCTATTGCCATGATAGTACTGCATAACAAACAACCACAAAATGTCAGGTGCATATAAAAATAAGTATTTATTTTTGCTCATTATTCTTTTAATTGGGTAGGTATTCTGCTCATCTGAGCTGTGCATGGCAGAGCTCACCTATGGTCAGTTGCCAGCTTTGGGTTGACTAGGCAGCATTGCTAAACTTGGCTGGGCTCTCTCACAGGTCTGAGCCTCCACTGGGACAATTGGGCTGACTCAACTCTATTCCATGTCATCATCCATCAGGCTAACCCAGGCACTTTCTCATGATGAAGGCAGAAGATGGAGAGAAAGCAAGGCCAATCATGCACGTTTCTATGTGCTGTGTGGCATAACATCCCACTGACCAAGTCATTTAGTCAAGCTCAGAGTCAAAGTATGAGGGACCACAAAAATACAGGACAAACAGCATGATAGAGGGAAGCAATTAATCGGGGCCACTGAAACTGTGTTTAATAAATTTTAGCACTTCCTTTTCTTGGATTAAGCTCACTATCTTTCATTGTCTCGTAATCACTAGGATTTTTAATTTGACTAATGTTTCTTTCTTGAAAAGGAGGAGTACACTTGTGTCATTAAGTCACATGTATTTATTTTCAAATAATTTAAATTCGAGTAGCTGTAACTGAGAAATTTCCATTTTTCTACATTCTTACTCAATTTTATATAAAATGGATTAGCCTCTGATTAAATGTGCCACCTTCCAAACTTAAATCATCTTACTCCTAGAAAACTGGAGAGTATCATTCATATTCCAAAATAATCAAAGATTATATGATTTTCAGTAATTGTCCAAGTAATTAAAAGTCAATTTGGCATTTCCTAAGATCTAAAAGGACTTCCTAATACAGTAGTGGGTTTGTCTGTTATCTTCATCTTAAGAACCTAACTGTAATATCTCATCACAATGTAATTCCTTGCAAAGAAATCAGAATTATTTCATTTTTATTAGCTACACTACCAGATTATATATAAAGATTTTGAGGTATGCTTTTGGCACAGATAGTAAGCATTCCACAATTTCTTTTTTTCTGTTCTTATAAGCAAATACCCATCAAGTATCCATAATGGCTAAATACTATGTTAGATACCCTAAAAACAAAAGTTAATCTAAGGCAAATCCTTTTTCTGTTCTCTGGGCTCAGAGAGGCTCTTCCTAAAATAAGTCTAAATGATGAAATAAGTAGAGAAAAGAAACAAGATAATGTTTATCATAATATTTTCAAGCCTTTATTTATTGTCAGAGTTTCATATAGGCAGTTTTCTTTTATCTTGGAAATTTCTACTCAAGTCCAGCTCACTCACTCACTCAAACCACAAAGCAAATGAGCAGTGTTGTTGTAGCTGGGGGAGATGTGCACGTAAATGCCAACTACCTATGAATCAGTGGTTTCCTTGGAGTAGTAGCCTATGTTCAAGTCAACTGACTGTAATATGCTTCTGTTATGCCTTTGTTTGTACCCAGCACATACTGACATCATATGCACAAAGATTTACTTACAAGTTCCTTAAAAGTGGACATGTATTCTCATAGTCTCCCTAAAATCTCATCTTCTAAATTCCTAATTCTTATTAGGTTATTCCTCTTAATTGAAAGACCAATTAGTCCTTTAAAGCAATGCCTCCCACACTTTAATGTGCATATCCATCACTGGGGGATACATTTTATGAATGCAGGTTTGGTTCAGTCAGTCTAAGAAGAGACATAAAATTCTACACTTCTAATACTCTCCTAGGTGATGTTGACTCTGCAGTTCCATGAACTCCACTTTGAGTAACAAGTACAAGTTGTAAGGGCTTTTATCCCCATAGGCATATACTAAGCAATATGATCCAATCATCCTTTCCTCCTTCACAAACCCTTTCACTGAGTCCTAATGTGAGATCTACAAAATCCCTTCCATTTTAAACCCTACTGAGCATGCCTTTAATCTTCTTATAAAACATTGAGAACAAAGCTTGACACATCTTAACTACTCAATAAAGGTGAGTTATTGTTGTTTTGTTAACTGAAACCTGGCTGTTCCCTAAGAATATTGCTCTTGAGTAGAAATATTTTACTTTCATAACCCATATACCTTGGCCACAAGAAATTTAGTGGTTGTTCTTCTTCTTCCCCATTGCCACTTCCAAACTATTTCTTTTTCCTCCATCAGAAACAAACAAAAAGAAAAACTAAACAAAACAAAACAAAAAACAGATCTTTAAAGTCTGTACCATCTGGTTCTACCACCCACTACCTCATCTTGTAGCTGCCATCAACCAGTATCTTGTCATTCCCCTGGCTCTCAACCGCTACACCTGTTAGCACTTCTCAGTCACTTCAACATCCATATGGCTGAATGAAGGAATACCCTGACTCAGTTTCTTGATTTTCTAACCTAAAATAATATTCTCCTCCAGTCCTCTTCAGTTACCCATCTCATGAACAAACCCTAGACCTTTTCATCACCACCTTTAAGACATCCATGTCAAACAACTGCACTATGTCCACCATAATCCATACTTCCACCTCACCTGCTCAAGGACCCTCCAGCTACAATTCAATGAGCTCGTGAAACCTCCAGTGCACTTAATATAGAATAAGACTTTATGTATAGTGAAATTTTATGTATAATGAAATTACATACATGTATATCATGAAATTCAAGTTTTTTGTACTTTTGCTTGAAATAATTCCATTTAGATCCACTTGTGTCTTCTAAATAATACAAATAATGATACAATATCTGCAAAGACCAAGAATAAATGTGATCTACCTGAAGTTGAAATTTGAGATCCACAGATGTGAGCCACAATTTCGTTTATAAGCAATTATATCTTTAATTACATATACTTTTGTTAGGGAAAGTGACCACAGACTTCAGCTGATTCTCACAACAGTCAGGAATACTTACATCAAAAATCGGTGACCCACTCTCCTTTTTCAGGCATGAAGGAAGAGTAATAATGTCCTCTGGGGAAAAACAGGGTGAACACAGCAGCCAGAAAAAGCCGTAAGTTTAGGACAGTGAAGGGATGAGATTCTCTTGAAAGCAGATGTCTTCCTAAATTCATTTTTAATCCTAAATTTCACAGTACACAGGCCTATAGAATTCAATTCTTTCTGCTATACAAAGCCCTTTACCTGGGTAACTACATGGGGCCAGAAGGAAATAAGAAAGTTGTAGTTTTCTTTATCTGTTTTTTTTTTTTTATTTGTTATCACCTTCTTTATTGCAGACATAAATGGATGCATATGAACTCTCTATGAAGATAAGGTATGCATGGCTTCTTTTTGAAACTTTGGCTTCTTTTGAAAATGAAATATAGGTTATGGACACTGAGAATACATTATGTACATAGAAAGTGCAAAACAATTTTGTAACAATGCAGATACATGTGTAATTTATGAATCATCTATTTCATGTCATGATTCAAAATTTTAATCATCTTATGAGCTATATGTCTGAGAAAAGATTTCTAATGATACAAACTAGAGGAATTATCACCCTATTTTTGGTTGATCTTGACATAATAATTCTATGAAATGAAATGCTATGAAAATTTAAGTTTCATGTCCATAAAGTGTTTGACAGCCACTGACAGCCATCCCTTGAAATTACTTTCAAATCCTTACACTTTTGATTTAAAAGTAAATAATTACTTAAATAATTCTAGCCAAACCCCATTCAGGACTTCATTTCATATCTAAGGAGTCTTGAACCTTATATATTAACAGGAAAATGTTTCTTTAAACAGAGATTTTTTTTTTTTCTTTCCAAAACCAGATGTGATTATAGAATCTGATAGGGGAGGTTCCTCTTCTATAAGTGATTGGCTAATTATTTGTATTTAGTGCCTCAGAAATCACTTTTTACCTTCAGAAGAAATAGGATAAACATGCTTTGCTCAATTTCTTAACCTTAAGATTAAAAAATAAAATATACAGATTGTCATATATGAGCCATCACTGCTAAACCAAAACTTACCACAAAACAGAGCTAATTCTTGGTTGGCTGATACTGTGATATTATTATTTTAGATGAAGTAGGTAAGCATTCAGGTTAATTATAGAATAATATAAATTATACTTTTATTAAGTACAAGATTTAGAAGAATTTTCCTTCCTTAGTTTTTTGTACAGTTATAAAGGTGGTTAAGAGTCTGCGCTTTACAACAGAATACACATTCTTCTCTAGTGCACATGGAACATTCACCAGAATAGATCACATCCTGGGTCACAAATCAGGTCTTAACTGGTACCAAAAGACTGGGATCAGTCCCTACATATTTTCAGACCACAATGCTTTGAAGCTAGAACTCAATCACAAGAGGAAAGTTGGAAAGAACTCAAATACATGGAGGCTAAAGAGCATCCTACTAAAGAATGAATGGGTCAACCAGGAAATTTAAGAAGAATTAAAAAAACTCATGGAAACAAATGAAAATGAAAACACAACTATTCAAAATCTTTGGGATGCAGCAAAGGTGGTCCTAAGAGGAAAGTATATAGCAATACAAACCTTTCTTAAGAAACCTTTCTCAAACACAACCTAACCCTACACCTAAAGGACCTGGAGAAAGAACAGCAAATAAAGCCTAAACCCAGCAGGAGAAGAGAAATCATAAAGATCAGAGCAGAAATCAATGAAATAGAAACCAAAAGAACAGTAGAACAGATCAACGAAACTAGGAGCTGGTTCTTCGAAAGAATTAACAAGATTGATAAACCCCCAGCCAGACTTATCAAAAAGAAAAGAGAAAGGACCCAAATCAACAAAATCATAAATGAAAGAGGAGAAATCACAACCAACACCAAAGAAATACAAACAATTATAAGAACGTATTATGAGCAACTCTATGCCAGCAAATTAGATAATCTGGAAGAAATGGATGCATTCCTAGAGACGTATAAACTACCAAAACTGAACCAGGAAGAAATAGAAAACCTGAACAGACCCATAACCACTAAGGAAACTGAAGCAGTCATCAAAAATCTCCCAACAAACAAGAGCCCAGGGCCAGATGGCTTCCCAGGGAAATTCTACCAAACATTTCAAGAAGAATGAATACCTATTCTTCTGAAACTGTTCCAAAAAATAGAAATGGAAGGAAAACTTCCAAACTCATTTTACGAGGCCACCATTACCTTGATCCCAAAACCAAAGACCCCATCAAAAAGGAGAACTACAGACTAATATCCCTAATGAACATGGATGCAAAAATTCTCACTAAAATACTAGCCAATAGGATCCAACAGTACATTAAAAGGATTATTCACCACAACCAAGTGGGATTTATTCCTGGGCTGCAAAGTTGGTTCAACATCTGCAAACCAATCAGTGTGACACAATACATTAATAAAAGAAAGAAAAAGAGCCATATGATCCTCTCAATAGATGCAGAAAAAGCATTTGACAAAGTACAGCATCCTTTCTTGATCAAAACTCTTCAGAGTATAGGGATAGAGGGTACACACCTCAATAGCATAAAAACCATCTATGAAAAACCCACAGTGAATATCATACTCAATGGGGAAAAACTGAGAGCTTTTCCCCTAAGGTCAGGAACACAGCAGCGATGTCCACTATCACCACTGCTATTCAACATAGTATTTAGAAGTCCGAGCCACAGCAATCAGACAACAAAAAGAAATAAAAGGCATCCGAATTGGCAAAGAAGTCAAACTCTCACTCTCTGCAGATGATATGATTGATACTTTACGTGGAAAACCCAAAAGATTCCACCTCAAAACTGCTAGAACTCATACAGGAATTCAGTAAAGTGGCAGGATATAAAATCAATGCACAGAAATTTGTGGCATTCCTATACACCAAGAACAAGACAGAAGAAAGAGAAATTAAGGAGTTGATCCCATTTACAATTGCACCCAAAAACATAAGATACCTAGGAATAAACCTAACCAAAGAGGCAAAGAATCTGTACTCAGAAAACTATAGACTACACATTAAAGAAATTGAGGAAGACACAAAGAAATGGAAAAACGTTCCATGCTCATGGATTGGAAGAAAAAATATTGTGAAAATGTCTGTGCTACCTAGAGCAATCTACACATTTAATGCAATCCCTATCAAAATACCATCCACTTTTTTCAAAGAAATGGAACAAATCATCCTAAAATTTGTATGGAACCAGAAAAGACCCCGAATAGCCAGAGGAATGTTGAAAAAGAAAAGCAAAGCTGGTGGCATCACAATTCCGGACTTCAAGCTCTAATACAAAGCTGTAATCCTCAAGACAGTACGGTACTGGCACAAAAACAGACACATAGATCAATGGAACAGAACAGAGAGCCCAGAAATGGACCTTCAAATCCATGGTCAACTAATCTTCGACAAAGCAGGAAAGAATGTCCAATGGAAAAAAGACAGTCTGTTCAACAAATGGTGTTGGGAAAATTGGACAGCCATATGCAGAAGAATGAAAATGGACCATTTCCTTATACCACACACAAAAATAGACTCAAAATGGATGAAAGACCTAAATGTGAGACAGGAATCCATCAAAATCCTTGAGGAGAACACAGACAGCAACCTCTTCGACCTTGGCGGCAACTTCTTCCTAGAACATCGCCAAAGGCAAGGGAAGCAAGGGCAAAAATGAACTATTGGGACCTCATCAAGATAAAAAGCTTTTGCACAGCAAAGGAAACAGTCAACAAAACCAAAAGACAACCGACAGAATGGGAGAAGATATTTGCAAATGACATATTAGATAAAGGGCTACTATCCAAAATCTATAAAGAACTTATCAAACTCAACACCCAAAGAACAAAGAATCCAATCAAGAAATGGGCAGAAGACATGAACAGACATTTTTCCAAAGAAGACATCCAAATGGCCAATAGACACACGAAAAAGTGCTCAACATCGCTTGGCATCAGGGAAATCCAAATCAAAACCTCAATGAGATACCACCTCACACCAGTCAGAATGGCTAAATTTAACAAGTCAGGAAACGACAGATGTTGGCGGGGATGTGGAGAAAGGGGAACCCTCCTACACTGCTGGTGGGAATGCAAGCTGGTGCAACCACTCTGGAAAACAGTATGGAGGTTCCTCAAAAAGTTGAAAATAGAGCTACCCTACAACCCAGCAACTGCATTACTGGGTATTTACCCCAAAGATACAAATGTAGTGATCCGAAGGGGCACGTGCACTCCGATCTTTATAGCAGCAATGTCCACAATAGCCAAATGGTGGAAAGAGCCCAGAGGTCCATCAACAGATGAATGGATAAAGAAGATAGTGTGTGTGTGTGTGTGTGTGTGTGTGTATATATATATATATGTATATATGTGTATATGTATATATGTATATATATATATACACACACACACACACACACACACACAATGGAATATTACACAGCCATGAAAAAAAAAAGAAATCTTGCCATTTGCAACAACGTGGATGGAACTAGAGGGTATTATGCTTAAGTGAAATAAGTCAATCAGAGAAAGATAAGCATCATATGATCTCACTGATATGAGTAATTTGAGAAACAAGACAGAGGATCATAGCAGAAGGGAGGGAAAAATGAAACAAGACGAAACCAGAGAGGGAGATAAACCATAAGAGACTGTTAATCTCAGGAAACAAACTGAGGGTTGCTGGAGTGGAGGGGGCATGGGAGGGATGGCGTGGCTGGGTGATGGACATTAGGGAGCGTATATACTATGGTGAGCGCTGTGAATTGTGTAAGACTGATGAATCACAGACCTGTACCCCCGAAACAAATAATATATGTTAATTTAAAAAAAAAAAAAAAAAAAGAGTCTGGGCTTTAGACCTGAAAGAACTTACATTCAAATTCTAAAGATTAGTGATGCTAATAATATGATTAATGATGCTAGTATGAGTTCCTCATATGACATTCTGCTAATTAACAGAATATATTAGGACCACACCCAAAAACACACAGAATCTGACCAATTCTAATTACTTCCACCACTATCATGCTGGTCTCTAAGATCATCATCTCACACCCAGGTTACCGCAATTGGCTCTCAACTTATCTCTCTCTGCTTCCACTCTTAAGTTCCTTCTGTCATTCTCCATATAACACAGCAGCCAGAATGACCCTGCTAACACATTAAGATCATCCAGAGGCTGCCAATCTTTACAATGGCCTTCAAAGATCCTGCTCCCTGCTCATCAAAAAGTCTACTGCTCCACCACATTCCTCATACTACTTGAAATTAGGTGGAGCCAAGATACAGAAGTACCATGATATAATATCTACTTCTCTTCTGCAACCATCAAGGAGTAAACGTGTTCCAAATAGTTCCACTACAAGATGTCAGTGGTCTATCAGTTTAGGTCCTTAAGAAACCATGTAGAACAGAGTCACTGAAAACCCAAAATGGCAATAGCATGAAATAAACTGTTGTTTTGTTAATCCATTAGGATATGAAGTTAAAGATGTTATAGAAATTTAACCTAGCCTATACTTCACCTCCTTATCTTTCTGACTGTGTCTCCCAACATGATTCCATTCATTCACTCTGTGTAGCCATGACAGCCTCCCTGTCATTCTCTGAACACACCGAGTATTCTCCCCACTTAGGGCTTTGCTGTTCCCTCTAAATGCAATGGTCTTTCCCTGAGTCTCAATCTCTCTACTTGCTATAGGCTTATTCACATTTTCTATTTCTTCCTGATTTAGTTTCAGTAGTTTATGCCTTTGTATGATTATATCCATTTCATCCAGGTTACCTAATTTGTTAACATAAAATTGTTCATTGTATTTCCTTATAATCCTTAGTACCCTCTTGAATTATACACTTTAAAATGGTTAAATGTAAACATCATTTTACATAAATTTTACCATAATAAAAAAAAATCTAGATGGAACTACTCCTAGTCCCATTAGCCAGTCAGGGAGTAGTTCATAGGAAGACAATCTATAAGTTCTTGAAGGGGAAGAGCACAGGGCTAAGAGCTAAGGATTTAGGCCACAGGAGTTCCAGGGTATATGATAATTTAGGTAACTTCAGATTTAATATTCTATTTGTTCTTTCCACTTTTTCACATTTTAAGGGTGATAAGAACTGATACAAGTAATAATTAGTCCTTTCTCTATTAAGCTACTCACAAATGGCCTACATCCTTCCTTGGCGTCAGTTCTAAGGGGATATTGAAGAATCAATCTGAATGGTTAAGCATCTGCCTTTGGCTAGGGTCATGATCCCAGGATCCTGAGATCGAGACCCATATCGGGCTCCTGGCTCAGCAGGGAGCCTGCTTTTCCCTCTCCCTCTACATATCCCCCTGCTCATGCTCTCTCTCTATCTGTGTCTCAAATAAATAAATAAAATCTTTAAAAAAAAAAAAAAAGAATCAATCTGAAATATGAGTTGTGCTCCAGTTACCTTGCCTATGTCGAGTCATTTTTCCATAGAGATTCTAGAACCATATTTAATTCTTCAGCTCTCTCTTGAATCACACATAATATGTGTATTACCTGTAAATTCAGATCAGCTATAATTTAATTGTGTGGGGAAGAACTGCCTGGGACTTTTACCAAAATCCTTTTACAGTACAATCTATCTGGCAATTCTATTTGCAAAGTAAATCTGTACTACATACCCCTGTGCATAGGGAGAGTTACAAAGAAGAAAAGAGTGTTCTTCTGATAATGGTCCCAAAGCAATACTTAAAAGTTTAGTCAGGGGAAAGGCTTAGGATTGTTATAAGTCCCCACTACTTGAGTGGTTTCAATACTCTAAGGGGACTGATAGCCTATGGTAGTGAAAGTAATGATAACTAGAGTGGGCCAAATAAATAAGAAACTATAGTGTTGGTCATCTATATTTCTAGATCATACTCCTTGTGAGTTCAGAAGACGGGCAGGGAATTGCTGGATACTAATATTTCCCTTGAAGTAGCATCACTGGACATATTTTGGAGAGTTGACTTTTTGTTTCTTGAATAATATGGGACATTGGCTCTTCCAAAGACTACTTTCCTTACAGGATCTAATAGGTGTCCTTATTTATGAGCTCTTCATTCTTAGACAATAGAAGACTTTTTGTTCTTTTTTTTTTTTTTTCAGGGACTAGTGGTTTTATCTCAAACTTTGTTTTTATTTCTTGCTTGTTTGTTTTTTGATATTCTTTGAAAATGTTTACCACATATTAAAGATCTTCTAAATTGGCAATTTCCACTTCCAATTTCCTTTTTCTGACTACTTCAGCCTGAGCACATTTATGAAAAGAAAGGACAAGGCTTCTTTTACTCTAGCTGTACAATCTACCCCAGAACCCATTTGAAAATTTCCTTAAGTCTAGGGATGCCTGGGTGGCTCAGCTGGTTAAGTGTCTGCCTTCAACTCAGGCTATGATCCCAGAATCCTGGGATCAAGTCCTGCATTGGGCTCCCTGCTCAGTAGGGAGCCTGTTTCTCCCTCTCCCCCACACCCACACTCACGCTCTCTCTCTCACTCTGTCTCTCTCGAAAGTATAAATAAAATGTTAAAAACAAAGAAAAGAAAATTTCCTTAAGTCTATTTTAAACTCATCTATTAATTTGTCTCTATTTTATTTATTTATAATTTTACATTTTTGACTAATCATTGCTTAAGGAAAAGACTTCTAACATGGCCTTATGTAATAATGTATTTTCTATTTTTTTATTTCAGTTATGTACAATTTGATTACTTAAATCTTCTCCTGGCCTTTCCCTTTTTGCTTCTTTTATCCATTTTCTCTTTGAGTGAGAGGCTAACAATGAATTAACTAGTTGAAACAAATCTGTTATTCAAAATATGATATTTAGAAGTATCTAAAAAAATGCTGAATTCTGCAATAGACACTTACTTGTCTGTATTCTTGATGTTTAGAAAAAAATCTTTCATTATAGCTTTCATGCAGTTCTAAACCAGTATTTTAAGTTCAACTTCTATATATTTGCCTTCATATTCAGCAATGCAATTATTCCTTTCCTGAAAACAAGATAGCTACACTGCCAGGCCCAATCTCCCTCAGCAAATCATATGCTGATTTTAGATCAGATTTTTGAGAAGTGTGGAGTTCAGGGATTGGCAGATTATCAGATGTTTTAAAAAGCTGACACCCAGTGCCTGGGTGGCTCAGTCAGTTAAGCATCTGCCTTTAGCTTGGGTAATGATCTCAGGGTCCTGGGACTGAGCAACCGACCGGGCTCCCTGCTCAGCGGGGAGCCTGCTTCTCCCTCTCCCCTCTGCAGCTCCCCCTGCTCGTGCTCTCTCTCTCCTTCAAATAAATAAGTAAAATCTTTAAAAAAAAAAAAAAAAAAGCTGACATCATCTATAAAAGCATGGGAGCTCAGGTGAGACTGGTGCTTAGTTGGCACTCAGGGTGTGTTTAATAGAGTGAATCTGTTTAAAACTGGCTGATTTTCAAAAGCAAGAAGCTGTAACAGGTTGGCTTGCAAATTAAACTGGTTTAAAACTGATCTGATGTATGAACAATCAATCTTTTCCAAGTGCTACAAAACTTTTTTATCTCACCCACCAGAATATAAGCCCCATGACAGCATACATTTTGCTTGCTGTTATACCCCAAAGCCAGAAAAGTAACTGTCATATAATATTACAAAGTATTTGTTGAATAAATGAATAAATGAATGAATCAAACCTAAGTCTCGTTATTTATCTGTTCCATGAACTTCAGCCAATTGTTTAATCACTTAATCTCAGTTTCTTCTGAAGGGGGTTAATTTTATTTACTTTGCATAGCTGTTGTAAGTATTAAATTAGGTTGTGCATATAATACATTTGCTAAGGTGACTGACAAAGATTTCAATAAGCAGTGGTTTCTATTTTTCTTATTATTATTAGATGGCAGGGTAAAATACATGAAATAATGTACTTCTCTCATTGTACCTGTGACCTGACTTTGCACTGACATCCCACTACCAGAAACATGCTCCAGTTGTTCCAGTACCCTTCTATCCTTATTTATCCAAAATGTATCTTTTCTATGTCCCATTATCTTGGGGTCATAACTTAGCTCTTTGGAGTGCTAATAATGATTGATAATATCATAAATGGATTTCCTTCAAAGAGCATATATCCTTGCCAGAACCCAAATTAATGACTAATCATAGGAACTTAAAACACTAACGCAGCCTAGAAAAGATTTTCAGTGCTGTCTATCATTCTTGAATTCACCTTAAGATGCGGAAGCCCAGATTCCACTCCAGACTGTCTATTCCATTTCTCCGCAGTGCCTCCCTCATGGTGACACATATATTAGACCCTCAGATATACCAATCTAGAGGTGAGGGAAGAGGTCTATTCAGAAATACAGATTTGGAAATCAAGTAGAACAAGTTCTAAAAAGTATCTCCTGACCACCAAATCAGCTATGAACCACCCTCCCGAGAGAAGCTTAAATGATGCAATGATATCTAAGGAAGCTAAACTAAGTTGTTTAAGGAATCACTGAGAATTGAGGAAACGAAAAACAGTAAAGGTAAATTATTCTTTCAAGAAGTCTTTTCATAATGAGGCATGCTACCTTGAAAAATAAGATAAAGCAAGAGCGGTGGTAGTGGCTGTCACTTTTGTTTAAAAAGGGGGTTGTTCGGGGCCCCTGGGTGGCTCAGTCGTTAAGCGTCTGCCTTCGGCTCAGGTCATGATCCCAGAGTCCTGGGATTGAGCCCCGCATCGGGCTCCCTGCTCCGCGGGAAGCCTGCTTCTCCCTCTCCCACTCCCCCTGCTTGTGTTCCCTGTCTCACTGTGTCTCTCTCTGTCAAATAAATAAATAAAATCTTAAAAAAAAAAATAAATTAAAAAAAATAAATACATAAAAAGGGGGTTGTTCTATTTACCCCAAAGACACAGATGTAGTGAAAAGAAGGGCCAATATGCACCCCAATGTTCATAGCAGCAATGTCCACAATAGCGAAACTGTGGAAAGAGTTGAGATGCCCTTCAACAGACGAAGAGATAAAGAAGATGTAGCCTATATATGCAATGGAATGATACTCAGCCATCAGAAAGGATGAATACCCAACTTTTGCATCAACATGGATGGGACTGGAGGAGATTATGCTAAGTGAAATAAGTCAAGCAGAGAAAGGCAATTATCATATGGTTTCACTTATTTGTGGAACATAAGGAATAGCATGGAGGACATTAGGAGAAGGAAGGGAAAAATGAAGGTGGGGAGAACAGAGGGGGAGACGAACCATGAGAGACTACGGACTCTGAGAAACAAACTGAGGGTTTTAGAGGGGAGGGGGGTGGGGGAATGGATTAGCCCGGTGATGGGTATTAAGGAGGGCACGTATTGCATGGAGCACTGGGTGTTATAAGCAAATAATGAATCATGGAACATTACATCAAAAATTAATGATGTACTGTATGGTGACTAACATAACATAATAAAACAAAAAAAAGAAAAATAAAAAAATAAAAAGGGGGTAGTTCAAGGTGAATTCCATAGCATATGGCTGATGACTGATTAATAATAATAATAATGTTAATATAATCGGAATGCTTACTTGTCTTATTCAGTCACTAGTCTAATAATACTATTATTATTCCCGTTTTAGAGGTGAGGTTTAGAGCAGCTACATGAGTTGTGCATGGTTGCTATAATGGTTAAGTAGCAGAGCCAAGATTCCAATACAGGCCAGCCATTTGGCTCAAAAGACCTTTCTTTGAACTACAATGGTACACTGAATTCAGGTCATCTGTGTTCTCTGATTTCCTAGGATCGTACTGAATTGTAGGACTTTAATATTTGCAGCCTGTGGAGCGCTTCTCTTCTATAACATCATCTAGCCACTGTTGGTGCATATGAGACACTTGAAAAATGCCATGAATTCATGAAGCTTGTTCTCCATTTGATCAAACCAGATTCCTTTTCACTAAAGATGTGTAGAGAGAATTCTGTGATGTGTTTCTCGTATTATTTTTTGTTATTGAAGCCATGAGAAGGAGAACTTTGATGCATTAAATTTTTAAAAGATTTATTTATTTGAGAGAGAGAGTGCAAGGAGAAGGGGCAGAGGGAGAGGAAGAGAGAGAATCTTAAGCAGGCCCATGCCAGCATGGGGCCCGATGGCGGGGGGGCTCAATCTCATGACCCTGAGATCATGACCTGAGCCAAAATCAAGAGTACAATGCTTAGCTGACTGAGCCACATGCCCCTGAAACATTAAATTTTTATGGTCTATGTGGAGGAATTCCTGGTTCAACATATAATGTCTTTTTAATAATGACACTGACCACAGCAGATAATTTATTTTTAATCACAGTCATTTTTAAAAATAATCAAAATGGTCAGTAACCTAAGGAGCTCAGAATACAATTAGATCAGCCATTCGAATATGGATTCACACTCAATCCTCTGACAAGGTCTACATGATACAGTAGGTGTAATCTAGCTGCTTCAGCCATTCATATACCCAGTGGGGAGGCTTTGCAAGAGTTATTCAGATAGGATCACCAAAACCTGAGAATGGAAAGACCATCCTAAACTACGGAAAGACCAAAGCAAGGAACCACAAATTCAATACCCAAAGGCCCTGCCCTCAAGGGCTTCCCCCTCGATTCTTCCCTTCTCTTTCACCTCTTAATGCATTTTCCTCCCATCAAGTCATTCTGCCTTCCCCGTTGTAGAGTGCCTTGTAAAAAAAGCATTAAAAGGCTGGATTGCCAATGCACTGAATTTTTAAACCCTCTAAATAGGACATTAGTTCATAGCTTGAATGTTTTGAAATCTGATCAACATGCCGTTTCTCAATACATTAAGCAAAGCAAGCAAAATTAGTCTGCTTTATGTCAGGTGCTTAGCACAAATCCCTTAATAATGTGCTTGAGTGCAGAAACCATTAATAAATGCATAATTCCCTAAGACAGGCTTGATTAATTAAGTCATTTGTGTATCCTCCTAATTAAAAAAAAGAACATTAGGCAGATGAGTGGAAATTCTGAGTACAAAATCCAAAGGCTTCCTTTGAATGCCTTTTGCCTTTCTCTTCAAGATGAAAGAAACACTGCTGGTTATTGTAGCTGCCAGCAAACAGTTATAGCATGGGCACAAAGCACCCAGAACTCTGTGTCTTATTAAAAACAATTTGGTATTCATCTGCCAATTTGTAACTCAGTTCTCAATCAGGGGGCCTGTCTGATTAAGTCAGGCAATTCAAATTTGAGGGGGCAGCTGGTGCTGGTATGCAAATAAACAGATGAGGAAGAAATGGGACCAATGAATCAACAAGCAGATGGTAAAAAGCCAAAGCCTGCAAAGAGTACTTGAATTTCTTTTCCTCTCTGCTTCCCACCACCCTATGTCTCACGGATTTATATTCCAAGGGATTATAAAGATTATCACTTAGTTTAATGATCAACATAGAACAGTTTCTAATGTTGATTCCTTTAATTAAAGATTTACAGAAAGGAAATATTGGTCACATGATGCTATATTAAATGGGTCATCTGCTTCAGTAATTGTTCATTTTGTTTCTTAATCAATTAACTATAAGACAGAATTAAGACACTCATATGAGCCCATCTTTATTTCTGCCAAGTGTTTCCAAGCAAAGCGTATGCTCTTCAAAAGACAGGAAAGGGGCGCCTGGGTGGCTCAGTTGGTTAAGCGACTGCCTTCGGCTCAGGTCATGATCCTGGAGTCCCAGGATCGAGTCCCGCATCGGGCTCCTTGCTCAGCGAGGAGTCTGCTTCTCCCTCTGACCCTCCCCCCCTCATGCTTTCTCTCTCTCTCTCATTCTCTCTCTCTCAAATAAATTAAAAAAATAAAAATAAAAAAAATAAAAATAAAAAAGACAGGAAAGTCTTCATCTCAGGTCTTGGGAAACAGCCCAAAGAAGGGCACTGCGTCCTGAATCTGTTCATTACCTAAGTCACACATTTCCTCACGACTGGGTCACTGTCACATAGTCATACTAATTCTTGGTCTTTTTTTCTGCAACTGGTTCAGGAATTATTCATTTGTCCTTGTCTGAACTGGATCTATTTGGAAAATGCTCACAGAGTCTATCTTTATTTCCGGGCATTTCAAATTTCAGATATAACTTTTGGCAGTCCTGTTGCCTGAAGTCTCAACATAAATACCTTCATTAATTATGGCCTTTCATCTGCCAAAATCTTTTCCTTAGCTTGCTTTCTTTATCTTAATATCAGATAGACAGGGCCAAATCAAGTAGATTGTATAGGCAATGTGATGAGATTAGATGCAGTTGAGAGTTATTAAAAGATTTGAAGCAGGCATGATATTGGGATACATTTGAAAATATAACATACTTGTTCTTACAATGCTTGTTGTAAACAGTGAGAGCCTACCTTTAGCACTTTGACAGCTGAGAAAACTTTCTTTAGAATACAGTTACAAGTCATTGGTTTTATTAAGAGGAGAGGGGAACATTTCCATTTTTAGAGAAAAATATTGGCACAGGACCAATTCTTGACTTGAAGGATTATTGAACCCAAGATATGTTTTTCAGTGGTAGTATACAAATCACAATATTTTTAAAATATTTGTTCATGGTAAGTATTTCTGACTCAGATCTTTTGAATGAATTTCCTTTCTACTTTCTTAAGTAGAAAGTACTTTTTCATAGTCATATGTTAAAGTGTTAGCTTATGACACACTATTTAGACTGCTTTGGACCAGCTTTATATTAGACAGTGCTGAGCCAAGTTCTTTTTTTTTCTTTTTATTTTTTCTATGCCCAATGTGGAGCTTGAACTCATGACCCCAAGATCAAGAGTTGCATGCTCTACAGACTGATCCAGCCAAGTGCTCCCTAGTCATGTTCTTTTGCATCAAGCAAGGCAAGGCCTGGATTCATGCTACTTTCTCCATTATTAAGTATTAAAAGAGCCATGTAAGCCAATATAACCTATGAAAGGGAATAATGCTATATAACATCAGCATTATTAGGAATAATGCTGTATAACATCTCTCCCAATGTCCAGAAATCTGTGACCAATATACACATGCTTTACTGTTGAAGATGCTGGAAGAGTCCACAAATGTAGTCACTTACACATATACAACTCCAACATTTGTACCACTGAGTGATTTCACTTGGAGGTTTCTATCATCTTCCACAGTCCACTTCTTCTGTCCTCATCTATTACTTTAGCTACCCCCATTGGTTTCAGCTCCATGGAATTAAATCTAATCTTTTATCCTGATTTGATTCCTTATTTATTTTCTAATTTCATATCTGATTTGGCTAAGAAGTCAGCTATCAGCTTAATTATTTCTCCTTTGACCCAACTCTCTTATTCTCTGTTTATAAGATTTTTTCTCTTTGTGCCTAGAGATGGATTCTTTTTATTTAGGCTGCTAAACTGGCACTTCTTCAATATGCAATTTGAAGTCTTAATCAAATTGGGAAATTTGTCAACCATTATCTATTCAAATATTGCTTTTTCCAGTTTTCCTTGTCCTTTATTTCAAGACTTCAATTATAAACATATTAGATCTTCATTATATCATCTATGTCATTTATCTGCTTTCTGCATTTTTCATCTTTTGGTCACTTAGTACATCTCTCTGAATATTTCCTTCTAATCTACTTTCCAGTTTGTGAATTCTCTCTTCATCTAGGTCTAATATGTTCAGTACCCTGTCCATTGGATCCATAAATTTGGCTTTATAATTTTAAGTTCTAGAATTTCCATTTGGTTCTTTTTTTTAATAGTTTCCTGCTTTCTGGAAAAAATGCTCCATCTCAAACATAACAAGAATAGTTATTTTTAAATCTCTATCTAGTAACTCCAATATATGAAGCCACAGTGGGTTTCTTTATATTGTCTGTTTTTTTTTCCCTGCTGTTTTTGTGAATGTTTTCTTTAGTTACCTGGTTACTTTTTATTGTTTTCCAAGCACTGTATTGACAAAATTGTTTTTAGAAATAATTTGAAGTATACAATGATAATATTTTCCACCAGAGATGATTTAAATTCAACTTTAACATGCAGCTAGAGGAACTACCAAAATGAGTTCTTTCATTCTAATTTCAGAAACTGAAATGATTTACAACTGAGCTGCAGTTCCCAAAAGGCATGCCTTTTTCAAGTTACCTTTATTTAGGGCTTAGAACTTCGGTTGGATTCCTAACCCAAACTGTTGAGAGCCCACCAGGGCCCCAAGTCACCCTTTGATGACCCTAGACTCCAGTTCCTGCCCCTCACGTGACACTGTCAAAACACCCGTCAAGTCTCTCAGCCACACCCTTCAGAAGAAAATGGCCCCAGAGGTAAAGCAGCCAAAAACTCTTCCCTGGGCCTTTGAACTCTCCCATATTCTACTGCAGTTGTTCTTTACTGTTTTGTTTTTTCCTCTGCCTACAAGCGGATGGTTGTTTTTTTTTTTAATATTCAATTTAATTTTTCCAGTTGTCCTAATTAGAAAAATTGGTCTAGTTAATTTAGCTCTGCCCTAACTCTTGAATTTGTGAATCCCTTCCAAATCACATTCTTGGTGTCACTGATCCTGCCACAAGCCTGTGACACTACCTGACAAACTCAGTCAAAATCTAATGATACAGGGGCACCTGGGTGGCTCAGTCATTAAGCATCTGCCTTCGGCTCAGGTCATGATCCCAGGATGCTGGGATCGAGCCCCGCATGGGGCTCCCTGCTCTGCAGGAAGCCTGCTTCCCCTCTCCACTCCCCCTGCTTGTGGTCCCTCTCTCACTATGTCTCTCTCTGTCAAATAAATATAAAAAATCTTTAAAAAAAAAAATCTAACGATAAGGGGTTTTTTCCCCCAAACTCAGAAAACACACACACACATGCACACACACACACTCCAAGAGGACACATTATACGCATAGCAACTCACCATCTAAAGAAAGTGGTAGTACCAATGAAAACTAGAAATTTTAAGTTTTGGATAAAATAAAGAGTGCCTAGCTGTACTAATGGCTCTAAATGAATCTGGCTCACGTGTGTGCAAACACACCATAAGCACTGGCCCGTATCTCCAAAATTCATCCAGACAATCAGTATTTACCTATTCCCACACTGTTCCTTTTTTGTTTGCTGCCCCTCCCTCAGCTTTGCCCATTTGTATATGTCTCTTCACTCCAGTTTCTAACCAACCCCCTTGATTCACAACTCCCCTTGGACCCACATTCACATCAACACTTCCTCCACTACATCTCTGGCATGTTCCCTCTGATCCAACTCCATAATCTTAGATAAGAATCATCTCACAATTCTACTTGGCTCCATTAGTTAGATATGCTTACTAAATCCATGACCCCTATATAATGCTGCCCAAGGGACAGGAGATAAACATTTATATACAATTCCCACATTATTTAGTGTTCACACAATTCAATGTTCAACTCAAAATTACTATTTGCTACAAATTATCTAAAATGTATTAAGTAGAAACATTCTATTCACATGATATTAAAGAGTAAAAAAAAGGATCTAAAAATACAAATAACAGAGGGAATTGGAGGATTTAAGTCAAATAGAATTACAAAGACTTCAGATCTTGTTGGGGGGAGGCAGAAATTTGGTTGATTATAAGGATAAAGGACCAGAAAATATTTCCATGTCTAGCACAGACTGGGCACATTTTCTCAATAGTAT
The DNA here is from genome assembly GCF_029215605.1 of Mirounga angustirostris. Taxonomy (NCBI): domain Eukaryota; kingdom Metazoa; phylum Chordata; class Mammalia; order Carnivora; family Phocidae; genus Mirounga; species Mirounga angustirostris. Next base: position 22,705,389 of record NW_026991723.1, read on the forward strand.
ATAATTTCTATCCTTCAGTTATATAATTAAAGCTCAAGCTACTGGTTAAAAAAAAATTGCTTCCCTAAACTTATTTCAGGCTTTTGTTTGCTTTCCCATAATTCAGTCTGGAAATAAAGTACTTAAAAAAAAAAAGAAAGAAAGAAAGAAACAGGAGCAAATAATAATGACTAACCGTCATTCTTTCTCACTAACCTTAGTGCCAAGGTTCCTCCCTCAAGGAAATCTGAGTTACAAATCTCTAAAAATAGGGGTTTCTAATGGAGACAGAGACAGGGCAAAAGGCACTTTGATAAGGACTTACTTAGTCAAACCTCTCGTTTTAAATAGGGTAAAAGGTTTTAAACACATTTGTTTTAAAATGATTTATTTAGACCACCACTGATGCCAGAAAGATTAAAAACAGCATTTGCTAGTTATTTAGATAAAGGGTCTCTTGAAAAAGGAGGTGATAAATTTCTAATGTATGTCTTAAAATTGCTGCTGAGGGAAGAATTAGATCCATATTACAACTCAATTGCTTTATCAGCCCACCAGTTAACTTCCCAGTTGCCTGGAGTGCCCTCATAGTGACTTCATACTTGCCAAAGATGCAACAACTTTATAGATAAATTCCAGGACCACCACTGAGAATTTCCCCTCTCCCTGCTTTTTTGAAAGTTCTGGTAATTTATTACTTCATGCTAATGTCCAGGGCTCTCTGAAGAACAATTACATAAATATTTTTAATTGCACTGTCCTTTTAAGCATACAAGCTACAATTCATCTTAAGTATGTCAAGGTCATTGGTTATCTCCATAAAAGTTTTAATATGATGTGGCAATCTCAAAGTTCTTCAGTTAACACAGCTCAGCAATTTAGGGAGTTTCAAAAGGTCTCCTACTGTTCCTATGAACTATATAGAGTGTACTAATCTTCCACAGGCATTTTACTTTTCCATGTTGCCTGTATTGGCTAACTCCATGGAATAATTTGCAAATGACATCAAAAGTATGAATTTAATTGTATAGAAGAAACTATGGCCCAAATGCTAACCCTCAGCTTTCTGTATTTATACTTTCCCATACAAGGAAACTTAGTGATGATAGTACAAAATAAGTACAATAATCCTTTACTACTGTGCAAATAAGTAACTTCTTTCCCTCCTTCCAAAAAAAAAAACAAGTCCAGGGTGCATGGGTGGCTCAGTTGGTTAAGTGACTGCCTTTGGCTCAGGTCATGATCCTGGAGTCCCGGGATCGAGTCCCGCGTCGGGCTCCCTGCTTGGCGGGGAGTCTGCTTCTCCCTCTGACCCTCCCCCCTTTCATGCTCTCTCTCTCTCTCATTCTCTCTCTCTCAAATAAATAAATAAAATCTTAAAAAAAAAGTCTCTATCAATGCACAGCCCATGTAAAGGAGGGCATGAAGCAGACAAAGAGCAAACTAAAAGATGCCATACCTAGGACAACATTATGTTTAAGTTTATAAGGAGGGTAAAAAAGAATATCAGGAGGTGTATATAAGGAAGTATAGACTCAATTGCTTCAGCAAATAAGGAAATTTTTTAATGTAGCACTTTGCTTAAATAATTTTTTAACACCTTTCCTTCCAAAAGAGCTAGGATGTATATAAAATCTCTTCTATTGTCACTGCAGAGAATAGAGATCATAGGAGGGAATAACTTCAGCTAAAAATTTCAAGGCTTATGTTGAAGAGCAAATTTCATTGAATATTAGTACTGCACTGATCTGTACAGGAACGCATTAAAAACAAAGATAGCCAGGGCTATAAAAACATTTATGAAAACTCTGTATTTGATCTATGAACTTTGGGTATTCACGGAAATAGGGACTGTGAATTTTTGTTAATTAATATAAAAACTCTGATGTGGTATATATATACGATGGAATATTATGCAGCCATCAAAAGGAATGAGATCTTGCCATTTGCAACGACGTGGATGGAACTGGAGGGTATTATGTTGAGTGAAATAAGTCAAACAGAGAAAGACATGTATCATATGATCTCACTGATATGAGGAATTCTTAATTGCAGGAAACAAACTGAGGGTTGCTGGAGTGGGGAGTGGGGTGGGAGGGATGGGGTGACTGGGTGATAGACACTGGGGAGGGCATGTGCTATGGTGAGCGCTGTGAATTGTGTGAGACTGCTGAATCACAGATCTGTACCTCTGAAACAAATAATGCAATACATGTTAAGAAAAAAAGAAGAAGAAGAAGGTAGCGGGAGGGGAAGAATGAAGCGGGGGAAATCGGAGGGGTGGACGAACCATGAGAGACAATGGACTCTGAAAAACAAACTGAGGGTTCTAGAGGGGAGGGGGGTGGGAGGATGTGTTAGCCTGGTGGTGGGTATTGAGGAGGGCACGTTCTGCATGGAGCACTGGGTGTTATGCACAAACAATGAATCATGGAACACTTCATCTAAAACTAATGATGTAATGTATGGGGATTAACATAAGAATAAAAAAATAAAAAAAATATATAAAAACTCTGATATAAGGTCATGTTCACTCCAACACAGGCTATTATGGAATACGTCCCACCACATCCTATCACATCAGCAGATAATACAGAACAAGCCTAAGGAAATAAGAATCTGAATGCATTTATGACAGAAATATTCCCTTACCACTAACTGACTATAATTTTATAAAATCTCTAACGTAACAGGAGCAATATTTCATGGTATATGTAATTACTATACACACACACATATACATATATATACACACACACTTACATTCACACTTAATAATATTGTAAATTCATACAGCACATGTCATTATTTAAATTCTGTCATTCTCTGAGGAGACTGGCAAAATAGGTGAAGGGAATTAAGAGGTACAAACTGCGAGTTATAAAATGAATAAGTCACAGAGACGTAAATTCCCAACATAGGGAATATAGTCAATAAAACATGTAATAACTTTGTATGGTGACAGATGGTAACTACACTTATTGTGGTGATCATTTTGTAATATATACAAACATTGGGTCACTACATTGTACACCTGAAACTAATATAATATTGTATGTCAAGTACACTTCAATTAAAATTAATTAATTAGATTCTATCATTCCCATAAATGCTTTCATTTTCTACTTAAAGCTTCGTATCAGAAGAACTCTGCCAAATATTTATAAATATGACTACGTTGAATATTCCCATCTGCCACTCTGATCCATTCTCCACCCTGCATTGTGGCCTAGGAACCTGACATCTATGGATAGCAACAACAGGCTCTCTTGTCTTCTGGCTTCCAACTAGATTCAGTCAATGGGAAGTAACAGCATGGAAGGCAAGAGGAAAGAGGTTTGGGGGTATTTATTCCACCAGCTACTTCCCTGCCAAGCTTTGGGTTGGCAGCAGCTTGGGTCCACTGCTGACAGTGATAATTCACATTAATTCTTATTGGGCACTGCTCTTCTACAGCTGTAGCAGACAGATAACCACTTCCCTTCCCTCTCACCTACAGGCCTGCGTGTGATAAGGGCCCTCCACTGTTGCTACCTTGGGATGGGTCACTGCTGCTTGCTGGCTCCCTTAACCCTCTGTGCCTATGTGTTTACAAATAGTCCCTCCATTCATCTCTCCTCAACTTACCCATTTGAGTATGATGTAACCTGATATTTTATCTTAAGTGAATGGAACCTAATTCAGAAAGCAGCACCTTTACTGAATGAGAAGGGCTCTAATCTAGAAACCCATCATGTCAGCAGCACATCCTACTACAACCAACCTCTGTCAACTCTCTATAAACTATGGTTACAGTGTTTTCAGGCACATGGCCTCACAACAGTATTTTAAATTTCTGATCTATGAATTCCGCTCACATGAAAGGTTTTACAAAGATTTAAAACATGAAAAAATAGGTCCACATTTCCAGGCCAGTCTTTTTTCCCATAGCTAAATAACACGTAAATGAGAAGAACAGAACACACAAAGCTGAAAAACCTTGGCTTTCCAAATATTATAGGGACAGACTATGAGATGGTCTTCCCACAGAATTCTAGCATTTGCCATATATTGAGATACCACTTGATTCATTGCTGTTTGCACCTTGGTATGAATTTCCTTTTTATATGAAAAGGACAAATCTTCTCTAAAAATATTTTGAATGCTTCTCATACAAAATCCAAAGAATACTTCCAGAGGAACTGAAACAATATACAGATGAAAAGGGGGGAAATACACAATAATAAAAGCATGAAAGTACCTTCAACAAAGAAAGAGACTTCCCAAAAGGGAAAATAAGGGCTGAGGCAGTTGAACTCCCTTTATCTATATCCTAACAAATAACACCTCCTGTGCCTTAAATATTTAATGTGAAATCTGTGGATTTACATAGCTTACAAAATGCCAGGGGCTTATTATCTTTACAGTTTGCATGACAGGAATATTCATATCATTCGATTCCACAGTCTACGGAAACAGGAATTCCTCCAGGTGCTAATGGCAGATAACTTTCATGTGGCTTCAGTAATCCACTAATTATGGAACCCCTCAGGTAGAACAATGTCATTAATCTGATTAAGTTATTTATATTGCTAGAAAGCTAAATCTTATTAGGTCTCCAGTATTTTATTTGGTTCTCCACATGGATATGCAAAAGGGCAAGACCATCTTTTCTCCAACTGCATTTTTCAGCTGATATAAGGTCACCAACAAGGGCACTCTGAAGTCCAGAACTTTCCAGGTCCTTTTGGAACTCCATTCTTGGGGTTGAGGGCTTCCTACCATGTTTCAGTAGCAGGGCTGTAAGGCATAATAAGATTAAAGTTCTATCAGAGTCACTGTCAAAGGTACTGTCTAAATTAAAATGAAGAGGCTCCGTTTCTCCTGAACAGATTACTGAGAAGATTGTGAACACCTTAATGCCAAATGTCCTACCCACTTACATTGAACACACACCCCCTTTCAGGTTTTTGGCAACATACTTGCCCATTTTCATATCTGCGCTGGTCTATCAGACATTCAGTTAGAGAATTAGAGAAGCCTGGAGATTAGATTAAATCCCACTGAATTTGATGGGCTACTCAAAACATGCACCATTTATTCAAGCACTGTGTGTGAGAGTACTAATTTGTAAAATGCTTTACAACCTCTAATTTTAAAATGTCATAGCTGGTTCATCTATCATTTCCATTTTACAGAAAGAGATACTAACTCTAGACATTCTTCCATTGGAAAAATCACAAGGCTTAGAAGGAAAAAAATGCATGTTTTTAAAAATGAAAATAAAAATACAAAGTGTTTCAAGTCTTATATTTGATCAGATCAATTAGTTGATATTTTTAACCTTACTCAAACTTTCCTGAGTCTAGTTGTCCCATGTCTACTCAAATTTCTATTAAGTTTCTCACTTGCCAAATATTCTTCCTTCTTTCAAGGTTTCCAAACACTGAGAGAAGCTGTGATAAGCCTTTCTCTTGTAGCCCAGGGCTTTCTTTTAATAGATATGTGGTCAAGACACACAGCCAATCCAGCTCCCAGCTAAATTTAAATCATATGATACTAGGAACAGAATTCATGATCTTATGTTACAAAAACACCATCCTCTAGTAGAGCTTGCAGGACTTCAAACAACTCTATTTTCTTCTTGGACCAGCTGCTAGAAGGCACCAGAGAAATAAGCCTATGCTCAAATCCAGCCCCAACTAACCACAATAACTTAGAAGCAGTAAGAGCCAGCATCTATCCCACCTGTATGAGCTTTCCAATTACATTCTTGGAGATAGGCTTTGGGCAAGGGTGTCTTGAGAGGCTGCAGGCCATATACAGTAAATCCTAGAGCAGTAGACCATGTATCTGACTGTCCTAGGATTCCCTCCATGCAAAGGTGAATGTAAATGTACCTGTACCACCTAGATTCCTCTCTAGAAATGAGGGACCCAGTGCACCAATACTGGTAATGTTGAAGGCAGACAGCCCTTAACTGACAGCCCCATACAAGGACTGCCTCTGCTAAATATGCTCAAGATCACCACCCTTTCTAGGCGACCCATATCAGTGAACAATTGCTCTGGTGGTTATGAAGGCCCTGTGCTTTTGACCAAGCCAAAATAATTCTGAAGGATCACTCCAGCTTCAGATATCCCCATGGGTTGGCTGAGGCTTCCACTGAGAATGCACTGCTGTTCAACTTCTCCCTCTGCCCAATCCTGCTTCTTCCCCTTCCCTTTCACAGCTTCAGATGCCCGAAGCACTCCCAAATCAACCTCATGCACATTCATTTCCATTGAATCTCCTTCCTGGGCAGCTCAAGCTGAGACAAGGCTTCATCACTATACTTCCTAAGAAGTCTCTGGGTCATGGAGCATTCTCTGTCTCTTCAAGTGCTTCTGGGTTAAATCAGGATTTCTAGGACTAAATTTGCCCAGACTAATAATAAAAGATAAGAAATGAGTCTGGTCCCAGACGAAGGTAGGAAGACAAGAAGAATTGAAGAGATAGCATGCAAATGGGCACTGAATATATTATATTCTTACAAGATGGACTTCTTTGAAGAAAATGAAATAGGAATGTTGAGATTAACAGGCACCAGGGATGACTTAGTACTCAAAAGACCACTCTGCTTCCACTTCAGCCTTGGAGACTGACATGTTGTCAAACACATAGTACCAATCCCTTTAACAGGCTGAAATCTAAAACAAGAATTTTATGGTGTACCCCATTCCTGGGGACTGTCATTAGTACCCGGGGGCATGGGAATGAGGAGGTTTATATTCTAAGCCACCAAGAGAATTCCTCAATCACTTCATTCACAATTGCTCCCAAATACTACATGCTCTAGGTCAGGTTCCCTAGAATTAGTCTGAAACAGGGTATACTGTGCAAGTGATTCTACATCAATATAGAGGGCATGCTCGAAGGTAAAATCTATGAGGGAGGGATGAAGAATGACAAAGGAGAAGCCAAGATGTGGGTTCAGCTGAAGTCTACCCTTTGTCTGCTCCCACAGGGAACTCTGGAACTTGAATAGCACCACAGAGTTTCCCACCTTAAGCAAGGACCCTAGGCTTTTTCACCCCCATATTTATCAGTTACTGCCCTTCAGTTGCGGATGGGGGTGACAGGAAGCATACCTCCCAAGCATTTTTAGATGATGTAGCTTCCTAGCCCAAGAACAGGTATAGCTGTGAGTTGTTTGCAGCCCACTCTCACAACAGTGGCAGACAGACACACTGGCCCCATAAAGGGAATTTTCAATGGGGCCAACAGCATTGACTACACAGAGCAAATACCACATGCAAAGTACCATGCAAGCAAGAAATATAAGTGTAAGACTGGATCTCAACAAACACTGCCTCAGTGCCCTCCCATATCCCCACATCTACTCTAGGTTCGCTATTAAGGGTTTGGCCCTGTCATGAGCTATCCCTTGAGAATAAACTCTGTTCCTATTGGAAGGACACTGAAGGGATTCTTACAGGCTCTAAAGGAGGATTCAGATGGGAAAATATAAAAGAAAGGGCAGCGCTCACTCAGCCATTTTTTAAGAATTATGCCTTCAGGGCGCCTGGGTGGCTGGCTGTTAAGCGTCTGCCTTAGGCTCAGGTCATGATCCCAGGTTCCTAGGATCGAGTCCTGCATCGGGCTCCCTGCTCAGCGGAGAGCCTGCTTCTCGCTCTGCCTAATTGTGCTCTCCCTCTCTGTCAAATAAATAAATAAATAAAAATCTTAAAAAAAAAAAAAGAATTATGCCTTCATAAATTGATCATATAGAATGATCCTTTAAAAAATTGTAACTTTTATTGATAAACTTCCTTCAAAGTTTATATTAATATTATTCTAATTAGTCATCAGGAATGTGTGATGGTAGGTAAATAAGTCCTCATATTCAGAAATAAACTAAAAGATCTTGATTAAATTCCAGCTACAGTCATAACATTTTACTTATCTAATGTTCAGCTTAAAATGAAGCTAGTCTTACCCCATATCTGAATAAAAGGCCCAAGAAACTATTTCCAACATCTTTACGTCACTGTCCACCTGATTCCACTGCCAGGTATAGGAAGGTATGAATCTAGTCACTAAATCCCCATGTTGTGTTGGGCTAAACAGGCACCTTAATTTCCCATTATTAATATGAGGGATTTGAACTAAATGGCTCATTTATTCAAGAACTTGAATACTTGAGTACCTGAGTACCTACTATGTGTCAGACAGTGTGCTAAGAGCTTGGGATAGAATGATAAACAAGAAAGACAGAGCCAGTGCCCTGGCAGAGCTCACGATCCAGGAAAGAAGACAACACAAATAAGTTCAAAAATGTGAATTGTTATCAATGCTATGAAGGAAACAAAAGGTGAGGAAATATAAAATAATGGAAAGAAGCTATTTTAGATTAAATTTTTATGGAAGGCATCTACAAAAATGTAATACTGAAGCTGAGACCTAAAGATAGTAAGGAGTCAACCACGTAAAAAGTATCCCAGACAGAAGGAACAGACTGTGCAAAGGTTCTGGAGTAAACTTAGCATGTTTAAGAAACTTTAAGAAAGATTGCAGTAGACAAGATGTAATAAGCAAGCTGTACAGAGGCACTAAATGAGGTTGGAAAGATCCAGATCATGTAAATCAGAAGAATACAAATTTGACATCCCAAGAACAATGGGAAGCTATGGCAAGTTTTTAAACAGGAGTGGAACATTAACCACTTTACATACTGACTCACACTAACTGTCGCATGGAGAACTGACAGAAGGTAAGAGGAAGATACAGGAGATGTGTAGGAGGCAGTGTTAGAGCATAGCAACAAACAGCGGTGGTCCAGTTAGGGTACTGGTGGTAGCAGTGCAAAGAAGACGTGTTATGTCTCAAGTGATGACATATATCTGATATACTGATTACGGTCTGGATATGAGAGACTGCCAAAAAGGAAAGAAAAATCAAGAATGATGTTTGCCTTTCTAACACACACAACAGAAGGATGGTGATGCCATTTACTTCTGAAGACTGATGAATGAGAAGGAAAAGCTTTGGGATGGAATCAAGAATTCACTTTGGACAAATTAAGTTGCTTAAGAGACATACTAGAAAATATGTCAAATAAACAGATAAATATACATATTTAGCAATCAGTGAAAAGATTCTGCCCATTTACCACCATTATCTTCATCATCATATCATTTATTATTATTATTATTATTATTATTATTATTATTATTAGAAAGCACTTAACCTCTGGAAGACAGTTTTTCATAAACAAAATGGGGATAATAATATCTACCTTCCTAAATCATCGAATTGTTGTAAGGATCAAAATGAAATAATATGTGGGTAGGCACTTCGTAAACACACACACATAAAATGTATGGATATTGTATGTATGAATAATATTCAGTATTTCAATTAAAAAAACAATTCTTTACACTTGAGTCCCTACCAGCAATACTCACACATGGCTCTCACAGATCATAGTAATTATACCAGTTCCTTAAAGTTAAACCATTGAGAAATTCTTCTTTTGGAAATCTATAATGTGAACTGGCTCTAGATTATGATTTCTACATATCTGTTCCCAGCAGATACCTGGTATTTCCAAGGAGATTTAAAAGGTATATATAAAAAGTAGTGCTGAGCATTGAGAGAGAGAGAGGGTAACCAAATTAATTGCCGAACAAAGGTCACCACCAGCTCATGTCAAATACCAGTAAACATTAAGTATTCAAGGGAATGGACTCACTTTAAGAGATAAGAAAAAATCTATAGAAAGATACTCTTCCTTATACTTCACTTTACTTATCATATTAACCTAAGGAATAATCTTCTCCAAGTAGAAACAAAGAGTATTTCCCTGTTAGAAGTTCCTGTAGACCTAAAGAACACTCCTCCGGCCTCTGAAGAACACACTTCCAGTAAGATGCAAAGTGAATGCTGAAGTTCCAGTAAATTCTTGAGGGGTTAACCCTATTTATACAAGGCTTTGTCTCTTTGAACAGACCTTCTGGAGTCATAACCAGGCTAATTAATCCTCTCTATGGAATTGCTCTGGCAGACAGAGTCTGGTGCCAATACTAAAAAAATACTTAGACATACACAAGAAAGGTACTGTAGTTTTATCACCAAATACCCTAAACTGACAACCAGATAAAGTGATCAATGATAATGAAGCACAGCTTCTGGAAATCTGTCATGGCAGCAGGAAACGTTTATCTCAATGACCAATTCTAAAACAGATATGATTAACTGGGCTCCTTTTAAGAACCAGTTAAAAGATAAAATGTATTATTGCAGCTATTGTTGGTAGTGATAGTAACATTTTCAGAAACTTGTTCTTCTTTGTCTTTGCCTTACACTCTGAGGATACCTTGCAGAAACATAAAACTCAAAATATTATAAATAAAATTTTTATATTTGTTAAATTAAGCCTTAAAATTCTTTTGATATTTAACTAATTTAATTGCTTATTTAAAGATGTTTAAGACTAAGACCTACCTAAACACCAATTGCTACAATTCATTTTACGAAGAATTTCTACAGTGTCTTTGAAAATGTTAAGTTTATGTGACTGGAATTTAAGATAGACAAGCAAAAGGCTTTCTGAACTTAGGGTGATGTGGTAGTAGAGGGAGTAGGAAAGATGAATCTCTGGGGGAAGGGGAGCATTTCCCCAGAATTTTTTTAGATGTATAAGTGGTATTAGGGCAAGGAAGAGCCCATTCTGATCATCTTTCTTACATTAGTGATCTCCAGATTGAAGTTCAAAAAATCTTTTTTGCATTTATTTTTATTTCTTCCTTTTAATTACCATATATATTTAATGACAAACATAGTACAATGAAATATCTAATTTAGATAAATAAAATATATTTATACATATTATAAATATATGTGTATAGTATACTTACATACTTATAATATTTTCCTGTTAATACTTATAATTTTTTCCTGATAATGATAAATTAATCCACATTTGGAGACCCCTGCTCAGAGTCTCAGGGTATGACCAGTGATATCTATATCTATATCTATATCTATATCTATATCTTAACTGACTTGCCCTAAAATACTTTTCATAAGTATTATAACCATTGCAAAGCCTCTGATTCAGAACCAAACTGTGACTTCCTGCAAATTCAAAAAGTGAGCCCTTTTTCCAGGTGGACCTGCTCAGGGAGTACAACTTCGAGAACTGAGCAGGGGCCAGACTGCCACTTATCCCTCAGCAGATATCCTTATGCAGTGAACAGAGTGCACAAACATCCAAATGTGTGGGCCCCGCTTGTTCCACTTTCAAAGAACATGCTCAGAGTAATCACGCCTCCTGCCTCCATCTGGCTAAACTTCTGGGCTGTGGCCCCAACAGCCTCACAGTTCCTTGGTGAATGTTTGTACAGTGCAGAGTCTGATTCTCAGCCTTACTGCCTCAGAAAGGAGATCCTGTCAGTACTGAGGACAGATTGATTTACTTTAATCCAAGTCATAAAGTTATCAAATTTATTGCTTTGACTCAAAGTGTCACAGAAACCAGAATTCTCTGTACAAGCAACAATGAGCACATTTCCTTGTCATAAGCAAAATTATATGGAAAGGCAGGTTATAATCAGAAAGCAAGCACCCATCACGTGAACCAAAAGCAGATGGCATTAGGTCAAGATGGCCAGATGTCTATAGCTGTAGAGAGTAGAAGTGGTTTTACCAATAGGACCTAAAGTGCTCTAGCTTTGGATCCATCTCCATATTAGATAGATTCTCAACAAGAGCTGTACCAATGTGACTAGCAAACTGTACTAGGAGGCTCTCTTTCTACACAGTGCTTGGAAGGGCACGGCCAATTTGTGCATCTCACTGATTCTTCTTGGTACATCCCTGGATGATAAAGCATCTCCTCTTTCTCTCTTTTTGTTTTCTTTTTACATAGTTATGATGCTGAATTAGGTTTCAGTCAGTCCTAGAGGGAAAGCTTTCCCTCTCAGGATCCTGTGGCCTGTTAGCTTAACATTTAACTTTCCAGAGGAAGTCCATTTTTTTTTTTTTTTACAACTTCTTCAGAGTATCACACTGCACCCCCTCCCACCCAAGTAAGTGCCAGAAACAATGTGTTGCTCCTACTGCCTTTAGAACTGCAATAACCTTTGACTGACAATGGTCAGATTCTTAGGAGTCAGACTGACATCGACACATCTATAGAGTCCTTGGTCAACACTGCTAGTCACATGACTTCGTCATTACTGAGACAGCTCAAGAGGTGGCCCTCCTCATTACTAAGACGTTTCTACCATTGCAGTACTCCTCATAACCAAGAACATCAGCATGGTAAACATCTCTTTCCGATAAATGTATTATTATAACTTTGGCAACCAATAGTGATGTAATAAGGAGAAAGCAATGTGTTTGGACTTGACCGAAAATAAACCCCACCAGGGGAAAAATGTGCCCATTCATAAAACTGTTTATACTAATAGGGCCCAACAGAAAAAAATTATTTATTTAAAATCCAAAACATTTCTCTGAATGATAAGTTTGACTTCAGTTTCATGTCAGAGTTTAGTAGAAGAATGTATCCCTATGTATTTTCATTTTCCCATTAACATATGCTACACTTAGAGAAAATAAGTAAGTAAAAACTAAGTCAAGTCAGTGAAGTCAATGAATTGATGTGAATTAGTTATTCATGTTTCAAAGCTGGCAGCAAAAAACTGATTGCCAGAAAGTACAGGGGCTCATAGATACCCAAAGTCAGCTGTTTTCTGTAAACATAGCTTCTAGACGGTTTATTATAACATGTCCTTGGACCAGAGTTTTGGGCCATTGCTCTGTTTTCCCATTAGATCTCCTGCATGTGCATAAAATGTCTCTTCTCATTTTAGTGAGTGTGAATTGGCTGCCTAGTCTTCATAATGATCATTTTTTATCTTTGAACAAATTGTTAAATTTGTTATTGATCATGCATGAAAATAACTATCTGGCCTGAAACCTGGAAAAATTTATCAGACTTTACTAGTTGATGCTATTTTTGAAGGTAAAATAACATCTGTTATTTAGTGCTGTATTAAACTATTCACACCTCTTCAAGAATTGTGATTTTCAGATTCCTCTTTATACAGAAAATAGCATTTAGTTTCTTTTATGCCAAAAGCACTGGGCTCGACAGTGGTGAAAACAGGAAAGCAAATTAGGCCTGGTTTCTGCCTCCAGGAATCTGACACTCTACAAGGAGCAGTAGGTGAGACATGCACATACCTGGCTCTAATGTGAGGCAGCATGACATTAGGGTCATGGAAAGAAGGACCAAGTACCCTGAGAATTCAGAGGAAGCCTCGCTTCCAACAGCTATGGTCAGAGAATGTTTTCACTACAGAGGAGGAGGCATCTGTGTTGGGCATTAAGCCACGAGTCAGATTTCAGAAGGCACAGATGGGGGGATGAGGCATTACAAGCAGACGGAATGGCATGAGCAAGGACAGAAGTAGAAAAGTACAGGGAACAAACAGTGATCCAGTTTGGCTGGACCATGGTGTGCTACAGGGGGTGGTGATGCTTGGGAGTAAAGGTAAGTTGAGGTTAAATTGTGAAGGGTTTTGAATGCATGATAAAAGAGAATAAACTCTCTGGAGAGCAACTGAGGAAAAAGTGATGATCCTTATTAAAATACATTTTAGAGCAACTGATCCAGCAGTGCAATGTGGAATAGAGGGGGAAAGAAGAAGGCAGGGGAGGAGTGGTTGATGTCTTCCATAGATTAGATGGCTAGTGGGCTTCCCAACAGACTGCAATGAACAGAGAAGTCTCAAAAGCAGCAGGGATTTTTCTGTGTGCCATCTTTCACTCAACCTATTTTTTCCCCCTTTCTGGCTACAGGAGTCAGAAAAGCTAAAATCCATGGAAGGGTCCATCAGTCCAAAATACTAGATGTGAATTCTAGGGAACTACGGGTACCTGAAAGTCAGAGGTGAGTGCTGAAGTCAAGCTGCAGAGCTAAACTTCTAGAACCAGAAAAATAAGGACAAGCACAAACCAATGCAGTCTGGAGCAATTTGAGGGTAGGAAGAGAGTCCTGCCGGATTGTCTAGAATGTAATTTTTTAATTTTGTGTTTTCTTTTTGATGATTAAAAAATTTGTGAAAGCATATTTTGAGCCACATGCATACCCATCTTATTAATGAGTGCTTCCACTCTATTTTAGAGCCCGTGCTTGCATTGTCCTATTGCGCTGACACCAAGTAATAGACACTATTGTAATTTGCATGGCCTAATGCAGAGAAAGCAGAGGAGGAATTAATATAGAAATGACATACTGTGCCAGCTGAAGGCCAAATGAAATCCTGGTTAACTAAGTGAACAATGAGTTCCCAACTGTTCAACTAAAGAAATGGGAAAATTTAGTCCATCATACCAAAACTAAACAAAACTAAATAAAGGCTCAAAGTCCACCGTAATCAGCAACTAAGTTTTCTTTTCTTTTTTTTTCGGCATCTAAATTTTCTTAAATCAGTGTCAAATTTGGATTTCATTGGTTTGGTAATTTTCTTGATATTTAATTTGTAAATGCATTTTGATTTTATAATTATTTATCATCTATAACCATAATGATCTTATACCTAATTACATTTTCATGGATGTAAGTACCATTATCTTAAAACAATACCAGTTAATTCAGTGTGGGAAGAATGAGTGAATGTTTCTTCATTAAAGTGGGCCTATATATTACTAATGTTGGGAAAACATGCATTTTGGCTTGTGGCTTGCTCCTATAGTAGAGGTATGGTTACTATTTGCTTAAATTGTCACACCAAAGAGGACACTCATATTAATATTCTAAGAGTGAAGCCTGCCCATTTTTCAAGCTGTAAACTTCCAAATTAATAATATGCACAATAAAAAAGTAGTACTTAGTACCTATTTGCGGCATTGAACTAGCTTATTTACTATGTGATTTAACCAGATAACTCCTCCTTCCCAGGCTATAAAGCAAAGCAACTGAACCTAGATTTTTAAGATATCTATTATAGAAGAAATTCTCCAATAATTTTTAATTTTGTTTTTATTCCATCTTGATTCCAATAGCAGACAGTCAGAAAATATAAAATAATACTGTCAGAAAATATATAATAATATAAAATAACATTATGGTAGCTGAACAGGCAAATGAAATCAGCATACCAATCAGCACGAGGATTATGTTATTTTTAGCATGGCCGCTATGAAGTGAGGTTTAGTGGGATTCTCTGTTACATTAATTGGCTACCAGTTCTGCTAAGTGTAATCAGCACCACTATTCATATCTCAGCCCATGTGTGAGTCTGGCAGCACTGTCAGCATAACACACCTGTTGTCCTAGCCCAGGGTATCAACTGAGCAACAACTGACTGGTATCCTGAGCTATGTTAAATATATTTAGTAGTATTCCTGACATGTTTTCAAAGCATGGAGATTTTTTTCTCATTGCGAGTATCATATAAAGAAATACGTAATTTCCCATGAGCTAAATGGAAAAGAAGTTTTGAAACTACTTCCTAATTTGACGTAAACAGGACTCCAGTACTGAAATGAGCTAAATGTTAGCTAAGTCATCTTTAAACTACCTCCATGAGATATTAATCCCATTATCTCTTCTGTATAGATTTGGGAACAAGGGTCAGGATGTCCAAAGCTTTAAGACTCTTTGGCTTATCACATTCTTAAGGTTTCCTCTGCAAATAAAACCCTCACAGGAAATGCTTCCAGCAAGTGGTAGAACATGAAAGACAATTTAAGACTGAACAATTTTAGGGTTGGAAAAATTAATGGGAAGTATTAGATTAGTGTTTATATGAAGATAAATATCTTAAATAAAACACGTTATTAAATGTACTTATCTAGCATAAATGCAGAATCCAACTCATAACAAGTAATCACAAATTGCTAAATCAAAAAATTGTAAGTTTCTATCCCATCTTTTGACTGCTAACTGCCCTCTCAATCTCTCAGCCAATTCCCATGTTCAAATGCCTCGTCAACTGGTCTACAAATAAAAGAGCCATCACCTTGATACCACATTTCTTGTCTCTCCGAGCACTCCATTTCCACTTAGCTCTGTTCTCCCTCCTAGAAGCACACTCAAGTAACTAGAGCTTTCAAATCCCTTGTTTTATACTAAACAAATCCCAGCAGTTCCCCATCAATTCATGTATTCCTTTTATGCCAACTCTGCAAGATTCAGGAATCTGCTTTTCTAATGGGAGCAGCTTATTTTCAACCACAACCAACAAAATGCACCTAGAATCATGATGAATAGTCCTGTAATCCACCAGCTTCCTATTCAATGTAAATCAAGGCACCTCAAGCCTCCCCACTGCTCCAAAATGTCCAAACGTCTTTTCCATCTACCTGCTTTAGTGCCAGAAACATTATCATTAGTCCTGACCTTTGGGATGAAGTATTACACCCTGAACTCTATTAAATTTAAAATTATGAAGGCAACACATTAATCTATTGATTACTAAGCAGACATGTGCAACAAAATCCTCTGGTGGAGTTTTTCAAACACATACTGAGCCCTCACCTTCCAGAATATGTGGCTCAGTAGGTGAGGCCAGGGGTAATGGCATGTTGAGACAAAAGCATCCTAGGCCACCATGATGTTCATCCCAACTTTAGATATACGGAGGTAATCCCTCAGTAAGCATCCAAACACAATAGAATTTTTCTTTTTTAAGGTCCATGAAAGAAGAAGAAAAAGAATAGGTAAGTTTGAGGATGACATGGCAGTTAGGAAGGAAAAAAGTAGGCCAGAACAGTTTGCTTCGGCGGGGGGGGGGGAGGCCCTAGGAATCTAGGGGACAGCATGAAGAAACTGGACCCCAGAATTGAAAGGGACTGGGATAAGTAAATGGAAAAGAAGTTTTGAAACCACTTCCTAATTTGACGTAGTTTAAACAGGACTCCAGTACTGAAATTTCCAGACTTAACTTCTTTATAACTGTGATAAACAGTTGGTGGTTCCTCAAAAAGTTAATCATAAAATTATCAAATGACACAGCAATTCTATTCCTAGACAGACACCCAAAAGAACTGAGAATGGGTGTTCAAATATTTGTACACAAATGTTTATAGCAGCACAATCCATAGTAGCCAAAGGGTAGAAACAACCAAAACACCCATCAACCAATCAATGAATAAATAAATAAATAAATGTGGTATATCCATACAACACAATATCATTCAGTCCTAAAAAGGCAATAATTTGTTATAAAAGCAAAACATGGATGAACATTTTAAACATTTAAACATTTTGCTGAGTGAAAGAAGCTGGATGCAAAGGCCATATATTATATGATTCCATTTATTTTAAATATCCATTACAGCCAAATCCATAGAGACAGAAATCAGGTATAGTAACTGCAAAGGACTGGGGAGGGAGTTAGGGATGCATGGGAATGGGAAGTGATGCCAATGTGTATGGGGTTTCCTTTCGGAGTGATAAAAAAATTCTAGAACTAGACAATGGTCATGGGTGCACAACAGTATAAATGTACTTAATGCCACTGAAATCATGGTATGTATATTTTACCCCAATTTTTATTGAAGAATAACTGACATACCAATGTTGTATTAGTTTCAGGTATACAACATAGTGATTCCATACTTGTATACATTACAAAATGGTCCCCATGATCAGTCTAGTTACCATCTGTCACCATACAAAGTTGTTATAATATTACTGACATATTACCCATGCTGTACATTACATCCCTGTGTCTTATTTATTTCATGCCTGGAATTTTATACTTCTTAATTCCCTTTATCTATTTCTTTCCTCCTCCTACCCCTCACCCCTTTGGCAACCATCAGTTTGTTTTCTGTATTTACAGGTCTGTTTCTGTCTTGTTTTGTTTGTTTGTTTTTTAGATACCACATATAAGTGAAATCATATGGTATTTGTCTTTCGCTGTCTGACATTTCACTCAGCATAATAACAAGCTCCCAGGTCCATTTACAATTTTTAAGTGCTTTATAACTGCTTTTATTCAAACTCTGCCCCCTCTTATAAGAACTCTGAAGAAATACACTCACCAGTGAGCCTCCTATGGGCCTGGTGGTGCTTCTGCAGCTCATGTCCTTCCTTCTATGTTGAATTCACAGATAGTGCCGAACAGGTATGAACAGGAAACACTGGTCAAATGCAGCATCTCAGGTTAACCCTGTGCCCTGGATAAGGAGATGAGTAAAGGAAAGTGGTAAGAACATTTGAACAGTGTGGGTCCCTAAATGTCACTAGAGTTTACATGACTAAACCTTGCTTACTCCCTGGAAACCTCTTAGATGGGCAGGCAATGACTGCAGTATGCACCCTGCAATTTAAACTCAACCCAACAGAAAGGAGGATTCCAAAGCGGATGAAATGCCACAGAAAATTTCCCTCTGAGCAGGTACCACCTGTATCCTTACAGTGTCCCAGCAAAGACACAAAAGTGCCTATTAACTCTATTATGCCACCTAACTCTGTCTTATTCCACATCTACAATGCAGAAAAGTAAAAAAAAAAAGAAGAAGAAGAAGAAGAAAAGAAAAAGAAGCTATTTTCTGGGGAATTCAGAGAATTCCCTCACTACCTAATTACTGGCCTCCAAAGTATTCAGGAAAACTATGTTTCTCTAAGGGGAATTCATCTTCTGATTATAGAAACAGTCCTTCAATTCATTTCTCTGTGGCTGCTCTCTATGGGTTTAACAGCAGCCAGGGCTTCCATTCATAGTTGAGCACAGCTGATTATCTTTGTTCTCTGTTTAGACAACTTAGATAAGCAGAATGCACTGCCTAAGTAAACATGTGAGTGGACATAAAAGGAAACAAGAAAATCTTCAGGTAGAACTCAAGTTCTGTAAATATATTTTAAGAGAGTGTTGAATGGAAGATCATTCAACATGTTTACAAAGATTGTTTTAAGGTGACGAGATTATTGGTGATATATAGCTATTTTTCCTTTCCTTTTTAAATGTATTTATGAATTTGCTGCAATAAGTATATATTTGGGGTTTTTTGTTATAAAAGAAAAAATATATTATTTTTAGCTTTATGTTAAGTAAAATACATGAAGAAAAAAGTACATGTATATGGAAGCTCAAGAAAATTGCTATTGTGACTATTCTATTTTCTCATCTCTTCACCTGTCTCCAGCTGGTTTACATCGTTCTGACTATTGCTTTCTCAATAGTAGCTTCTTAACTTTAGACATCTTTTGTATCTTTGATAATTACCAGACTTTTTTCTGGAAGATGTTAAGGTCAATATAGTAGTATGTAAGTCTAGAAAATAATAATTAGGAAATGAAACAGAGTCCAATGAAAGAAATCAACAAAATATTCTTTTATAGAACTTTGTGTTGATGTATAATATATAAAGAGAAGAATGCATAAATCAAAAGTATACATATCATTCACAAAATGAACATAAGTGTAACTTCCACCCAAGTAATGAAACTTGATGTTGAACATGTTTGTCAAGTCTATTTGTGCTGAATGTGACAGTAGTTTCATTTTTATTGTTTTATAAAAGTATCCTATTGTATAAATATACCACAATTTATTTATCTATCCTACTGTTGGTGGATATCTGGGTTGTTTACAGCTTGAGGATATTATCAAAAAAATGCCACAATGAACATATTTACTTATGTTTTTTAGAAGACCATATTATGTCCTTCTGTTAGGTGTATACTTGGGAGTGAATTATTGGGTCATAGGGTTACTGGATGTTCAGCCATAGGAGATATTGCCAAACAGTATTACAAAGTCATTATACCAATCTGCATTCCTACCAGCTCTGTAAGATAAAGTTCTACTTGCTCCACATTCCTACCAACTCTTGGTATTTTCCAACTTTTTAATTTTAGCCCATTCTATCAGGTATCAGTACTACATGTTATACCACTGTGATTTTAATTTACATTTCTGTGATGAAATATAATGAGGCTATGGACCTTTCATATGTGTCCTAGCTATTTGACTATCGTCTTTTGTGAAATGCCTGTTCAAGTATTTTGCCTACTCTTCTATTGGGTTGTCTGTATCTTTCCTTATTGATTTGTAGGTATGTGGGTTGTGTTGTTGTTTTTTTTTAATATATTTCAGATACAAGCTTTTTAACAGGGATATTTACTTCAAATGCATTCTCTCTTCTAGGTGTGTGCTTCTACCAGGGTGGGGAGCAGATCATCTTAATGTATCATGGAAAGAGGTGATTAGAGCTGAAATACAGTCCCTGTGGGGGATGGTCTATTTGCACGTCATTTATTATGATTTGGCCCTTACGGATCCCAAATGAAAGCCTGAGGTGACTACTGAGACCCTTTCTCCTTGGCAGGCCCTTAATTCCAATTATTTCATCCCAGCCTCATGAAAGTGCTTAAACCTCTGTTCATCTTCTCAGCCTCTCCATTGTTCCTTACAAATCAGCAAATACCTCTAGTGGAAAAGTCATGTGGGAGCATGTCCTCTCTATAAGCCAAGAGGATACAGGGAAAGATATGAGGAAACAGAACAGCAGCAATAGCAATTTGTTGGAGCTTCCATATACATGTACTTTTATTTAATATCAGGCCAAAAATAATATGCTGCTTTTAACTTTATAATAGTATAATTTTATAAATTATAATCCATTAAAAAGGCTTAGAAATAATCACCATTCCAGTAACAGTGAGCATTCTGTCACTCAGCTTGTGATTTCCAAATACCTTTTCCCAACAAAAGGAAGAGCTCATTCTAAGCCTATGGCATGAAATATTCCAGATGAACCTGGAACATTTTGTGAAACTAGAAAGCAAGGAACCTATTGAAGACTATCACAATTGTTAAAAGGGACTAGGAGACAATTTGAAAAGGATTACATGGCCAAAGATGAAATAATCTGAATATTAATATTAATAACCACTGCAATGAATTAAAACACATTATATATGTTTAAATGCATTAGACTGTTATGATGCTAAAATCATTACTCATTGACTACCTTTGGAGAATGCCAGGGAATGAATTCAACATTTTGAAAACTGGCAAACAACAAATAATCAAGAATATATTTGCCTTTCCTATGCTTACTGTACAGAAATATACCAGCTTATAAATTAGGGAGGAATTATAGTGTTAAATTGTCATCAATATGCAGCCCTGGTAAACTAACAAATGGAGAAAATTATCATTAATGGCTCCTTATATCATGAAGAGAGTGATAACCAGATATATGCCTGCTACTGGAAGTAGATACCATCACCTATAAAGAGAAGACTCCAGATCTAACTTTCAGTTTCTAATAGATATGGGGAAAGACAATCTCATTAAATTATAGTTTGAGGATACAATCTGCAAAATCAAGAATATGGACAACTATAGAGAAAAAATGACCCAGCTTCTCCAGTGAATGGGGGGGGGGGGGGAAGAGGAGAGCCTATAAATTACAAGAAAATTAAAAGACGTATCAACCAATTGCAATATACAAATCTTATTTGGATCCTGATTTGAACAACTGTTTAAAAAAAGAATTTTTTTAGACAATCTGGGAAATGTGACCACTGACTAGCTATTTGATGATATAAAGGTATTATTATTACTCTTCCAGGTATGATAATGGTTATGTGAGTCTGTTGTCTTAAAAGAGTCCTTACCTTTTAGAGATACATACTAAAATATTATGAATAGAATGATTCAATGTCTTGGATTTGCTTCAAAATGATCCATCTGTGGGTAGAGGTAGATGAAACAGGATTTGCCATGAGTTAAAAATTGATCACGAAAGGCAACAGGAATATGGGTCTTCCTTGTACTATTTCTTCATCCATTTGTGTAAAGATAATAAAAAGTTTAAAATTCTAGAAAATTTATGATTAGTACCTTCTTTCTCTGGGTGAATATTAAGGCTTGGCAAAAATAAACTAATGAGACTACATCAAAATAAAAAGCTTCTGCACAGCAAGGGAAACAATTAACAAAACTAAAAGGCAATCTATGGCATGGGAGAAGATATTGGCAAATGACATACCTGACAAAGGGTTAGTATCCAAAATATACAAAAAGAACTTACAAAACTCAACACCCAAAAACCAATAATCCAACTGAAAAATGGGCAGAAGACATAAATAGGCATTTCTCCAAAGAAGACATATGGATAGCCAACAGACACATGAAAAGATGCTCATCATTGCTTATCATCAGGGAAATACAAATCAAAACTGTAATGAGGGCGCCTGGGTGGCTCAGTTGGTTAAGCGACTGCCTTCGGCTCAGGTCATGATCCTGGAGTCCCTGGATCGAGTCCCGCATCGGGCTCCCTGCTCGGCAGGGAGCCTGCTTCTCCCTCTGACCCTCCCCCCTCTCATGTGCTCTCTGTCTCTCTCATTCTCTGTCTCAAATAAATAAATAAAATCTTTAAAAAAAAAAAAAACTATAATGAAATATCACCTCACACCTGTCAGAATGGCTAAAATCAACAACACAAGAGACAACAGGTGTTGGCAAGGATGTGGAGAAAAAGGAACACTCATGCACTGTTGGTGGGAATGCAAACTGGTGCAGCCACTCTGGAAAACAGGTTCCTCAAAAAGTTCAAAATAGAATTACCATATGATCCAGGAATTGCACTACTGGGTATTTACCCAGAGAATGCAAGAACACTTGTTCAAAGGGATACATGCACCCCCATGTTTATAGTGGCATTATTTATAACAGCCAAGATACGGAAGCAGTCCAAGTGTCCATCAATTGATGAACGGTAAAGAAAATATACAAGGGAATATTACTCAGTCAAAAAAAGAATGAAATCTTGTCATTTGCAGTGACATAGATGGAGCTTGAGAGTATTATGCTAAGCAAAATGTCAGTCAGAGAAAGACACCATATGATTTCACTCTTATGTGGAATTTAAAAAACAAAACAAACAAGCAAAGGGAAAAAAATAAGAGAGAGAGACAAATCAAGAAACAGACTCTAAATTATAGAGAACAAACTGATGGTTACCAGAGGGGGGCGGGTTGGGGGAATGGGTTAAATAGGTGATGTAAGAAAGTGTTGAATCACTATATTGTACACCTGAAACTAATAAAACACTGTATGTTAACTAACTAGAATTAAAATAAAAACTTAAAATATATATATTGGAAAAAATCACATGACTGTTTCAGAGCTAACCAGAGAGAAACCACAGGGCTAGGAGAAAGGCTGGCCAAGCTAAGTTGGGCAACGCTGGGCAGGCCATCAGAACTTACTTTGCAGCCCATGGCTTTAAAAGGCTGGTTTTCCAGAGTGAGTCCAATATTAATTTTATGACCAACCCAGGGACAGTTATGTAAAGCTTTTGCCTGTTTCATTTTTCTATCTCTTAATACAAGTACTTCGTGGAATTTCATAACCAAGAGTTGGAAAGCAGAAGAATGTTATTTTAAAGGGCCTTGGCAAAATTTCTCCTAGGAACAGAATTGTCCTTTGTTAAGGAAAATACCCTGATGAGCCATTTAGGTAGAACAATGGTGGTAGTCTAAAAGAGAGTAAAAGAAAGAAATAAATGCCTTTTTATATTTTTCATAAATGAGAAGAATCTGGATGGTGCACAGAGAGGTGAGTGACTTCAAAACAAAGTGCGGGGCGGGGGGGTGGGGCATGTAGAATGTACGGACAGTAAGGGAACCGAGCATCCTGGAGTAAAGCTTCTCCCAAGGCAAAAAGATTGCTCATGAAATTTTCAGTACTAACATGGTGTTGTAGCTATTTAGAACAGGGATGGCTAAATTTCAACTTTGAAGTATCTGTTGTGCTATAAGGTGATATGACCACCATAACCCTCCATTGTTGCCAAGCCATTAAGTAAAAGTAACTGCCCACACAGCCATATGTGAGTGGTTCTTGGAAGAGAACCAAAGGGAAGGCAGCTGTTCTTTATGTTGAGTGAATGTGGGCAGAAGGAAGAGAACCACGGAAGAGATGTGTATTCATTAGAACAGGAGCAAAATAAGACTGGGGGCTGTGGATCCTCAGATATGAGGCAGAGGACAATCTTAGGGGAGGAAGTTTGAGCCAGTTCATTTGACTATTAAAAGAATATCCAAGAAGCTAACATGGGAGGACAGTTAGAAAGCAATTTAGGCTACCATATTCTGTAATCCTACACTATGAATTCTGGGAAAAACCCTAGAGATCTCCCAGAATAGCAGTTTTGAACTTGATCCACAAAACACCTGGTTTCTCAAAGGTGGCTCAGGGGCTTTTTCAGAGGGGACATGGATTTGGGTCCCTAATCCTTGCTTCAACCAGAAAAGTTTAATCTATATTATATATTAGGATTCCATATCAGATGTTACTTTTAAAAAACACTTTTGCTGCTAAAAAGAAGGCAGCACTGGTATCATCTAACCACCCCCCTCCATGTTAAAAAAAAGGCAGAGGAGTTGAAAAATGCTGAGAAACTTGCCCACGATCACATATCAGAACAGATGTTAGAACCCAATTCTTATGATCCCCTTGACTGAGAGGCTATCAAAGGTGCCAGTGGAAAAATAGATATATACTCAAGGCAGAATGGCCTCTGCAGTTTCATGGCTTCTCAGCAATTACACAAAAGTCACCGTAGGCCAGATATCAGGAGTCTCTACCAGGTGGTAGAGAGGGGCTTGCAGGTTAAGGAGACTTTGCCCTCTCTCTGCCTGCTGCAAATACCCATCATAATTAAGTTTCAAGGCCCTGCAGAAAGCCTGAGGTTTAAGAAGAAGCCCCAAATTCAGCTATCCACCTCTCTTGCTCCCACTCCATGAGACAGTCTGAGCTGCCTTCTCCTGCATTCTGTTTTTTTTTTTCTTCCCCTTTTGTTGATACATAATTGACATACAATGCTGTGTAAGTTTAACATCTCCAGCAAAATTACTTGACCCTAATGTGCTTCTTTTTTTTTAAGATTTATTTATTTATTTGAGCGGGGTGGGGCAGAGGGAGAGGGAGAGAAGCAAGCTCCCCACTGAGCATGGAGCCGGATGTGGGGCTGGATCCCAGGACCCTGAGGTCATGACCTGAGCGAAAATCAAGAGTGAGACGCTTAACCAACTGAGACATCCAGGCACCCCAACCCTAATGTATTTCTAACAGTCAGCCACCATTTCTCCATCAAATTCTATCTTCAAAGCCAAAAATTAAATTTCGGAAAGTCTCAGGCATAATGGAAAGAAGACTAGGTTAAGAACCAAAAAAAAAAAAAAAAAAAAAAACAACTCTAGGTCAACAAGATAATTCTATGTGGCCAGAAGTAGATTAATTAACTCTTCATCTGTAAAATGGTTCTAATAATATTTACCTCATAGGGATATTACATAAGGAGCAAATGAAGTAAGCCACTTAAAACATCCATCCCAGGATATGTTAGTCACTCAATAAATATTAGTTGTTGTTTCTTCACATTGTAATTCAACCTCACAAAGAAGCCCTACATATTTGCTTGGCATTCTACCACTGGTACTCAGCAAAGGCAAGGAAGCCAGCAGCAGTCAGAAAGGACGTAAATAAGTATTCTTTTTTTTTTTTTTTTGAGGGGGGGAGGGGAGGGGGAGGGGGAGAGGGAGAGAGAGAATCTTAAGCAGACTCCACGCTCAGCACAGAGCCTGACTCAGGGCTGGATCTCACGACCCTGAGATCATGACCTGAGCCAAAACCAAGAGTCGGACACAACCGACTGAGCCACCCAGGTGCCCTATGTGAAGATGTATTTCTTATCTGTGACTGAATTCTGAATGTTCTTCCTGAGATGCTGATGTATCCAGAGTAAAAGGCAAAGTTGTTTCCCTCCAGAACATATGATCTGAAAAAAATGGTAGAGCTGTTTTGTGGTCACGGTTGACTGTCTGCCCAGGCCAGCCTTCCTGTGATGGCTGGGGAAACACTGGCATCTCAGAAAATATTTCATTCTGTTGGTTGAAGCTTGTAAAGAGGCCCAGCCACATCACAAGTCCTCAAGCAGATGAATATAGCCAACTCTAAAGAAAACTCAGCTCTCTCTCTTCACACAAGGTATGTTAGAACAGTAGGTTCTGAGCTTCCTATGGCAGCAGCAACTCCATCCTCTTATCCTTCCCCTTCCCCAAGCCCCCTTACAGCATTCTTCCTCAATTGCACATACTCAACTAGTGTATTTATGTAATTCAAAGAACAGCTATAAATCCCTCACAGTGGAATAACTGCTCCATTTCCCTTGCGATGAATGCCCAGTTGCCCAATTGCTAATCTGTAGCCATTCTGTTGCCTTACACATAGTCCCCTGACCTGCCCTCCGATGACAACCGTCCTTTCTAATCACAAACTCATTGCTCTGAATAAACCAAAGGTATGATTTTAATAGTTCTTCTAGAGTTTAACCTAATTTGCAACCCCCAAGGCAGCCTCAATTCATAAGCACAAGCTCAGGGGAAAAAATTTGCACAAAAGCTGATACACACTTGTATCAATCAGCAATTGTCACAATAATGGTAAGTAACAAACCAACCTAGTACTTAACAACCATACCATAAGGCTCTGCTTCAGGCTGTAAGCCAGTTGGGACAACTCTATTTCACAAGTGCTCATCCTGGCCCCTGACTAAAGAGGCAGCAGCCCTTATCATGGGGAGAGGTCAGAGTTCTCCCAGAGATTCATGTGGACACACAAAGCATCTAAAGGCCTAGGAACAAAGCCCACCCACTGTCATTTCCTACTACATTCCATTAACCAAACTCACAATGCCAAGTCCACATCAGTAGGGTCAGGAAGTATACTCTTCCTATGGAGGTAGTGGAGAGTAAGTGAACATTTGCTTAACAGTGATCTAATCCACAACACCAATGCACATGTCAGCTATTTGTTCCCTATACATCAAAAATTCTCAATATTGATGTTTTCCTTGCCCAGAATTGGAAGTTAGGTAACGTGATACTTCTACAAATAGAGAAGTTATCCACCACAACTCTAACACCATTGCCTATTCATCATTAGTTAAGAGATACGGACTAAGGCTTTCTGCTAGTTGTGTAAAGCAGTCACTAGAAATAGACGCATGTATAAAAGATGTGTCATTTAAACACACACACACACTCATAAACCACAGACATTTTTGCAAATTCGCCAGTACCATGGGGGAACCTCCAGCTTGTGATCTGGCCTTTTATGTGGAGTTTCACTTGAGTATTTGCTTTGGAATTTGATAAACACAGCTATTCACAGGGCTATCACCACATGGTACATTTGCTACCACAGAAACACAGAACCTCTTCTACAGGAACATCCCATACCCACCCTGTAAGCTGAATTCCTGCCATTTCCTAAAGTTCCCACAAAATAGCTCTATGCACTCCTACTTAATGGTAATTTGGAACTGGGGTAATGCATTCATCTTGCACACTCTTCTCTTGCCTCCTTCCTCTGTCAGAATTACCTTTATCATGTTTTATTTTTAAACTTAAAAAAAAGTCAAGAGGTAGGGAAAACACTGGGAATGAGCAGGGATGAATATATGGCTAGGGTTGGTCTTCTGGAACTTCTACTTTTCCTACCAAATTAAAAGAATTAGCAGCAGGTTGAGAATTAGCCTCAGAACTTATTTGCCTATTATTTAATTTTTTGTTGTAATGTTGAAAAAAACAAACCTTTCTTTCCCCTTCCTATATGCTCAGGATTTAAGCTAAAAGAAATTTAGCAAGAGACCCAGTGGGAAGTTAAACACCAATCGTGAAGTCTCAAAGACAAGAACACACAAAATAGCAGAGTGCCCCGGCTCTGTAGTCAGATACATGAGGGTTTCAATCCAGACTCTGTTGCTTCCTCTGCCATCAGGCAAAACTGCTTAATGCAATGCTGTTTTAGTTACTTACTGCTATGTAACAAACCACCTTAAAACTTAGTGGTTTAAAACAACAACCATTTTACCACAGTCACAATTTTGTGGCTCTAGAAAGTATACAGTAGGGATGCATTGTCTCTGCTCCACAATGTCTGTGGACTCAGACTAAGTAGCACGGGGGGCTGGGAATGGCTGAGATGACCCAATTCTGGACATATGTTGAGGTCTAGATTCTGGTTAGTTAATCTTTTTGATTCTTTTCCAAAGAGTATCTAATAGGGCTGGAATGTCCAAGATAATTCCTGGGTTAAGACAGCTAGAAGAGCTGGTTAGTGCTGGCCAAGCCTCTCCTCTCTCAATCTCTTTCTCTTTCTTCCCTGCCCCCAACCCCTCCCTCCCTCTCTTCCTCTATAGCCTCTCCACATGGCTACCTTGGGCTTATTCAAAGCAAGACAGTCTCAGGATGCTTGAATTCCTTACATGGCAGCTGGAACAAAAGCAAAAGCTATCAGGTGTCTTCAAGGTTAGACCCAGAGCATTCAAAGCCACTTCTGCTACATGTTATTGATCAAGCCAGTCTCAAGGGTCAATGCAGATTGAAGCAAAAGGAGAAAAATACCCAGCCTCTCAATGGAAGGGTGGCAAAGAATTTGCAGCCATTTTTAATCCACCACAGATGCAGTTT
The DNA here is from genome assembly GCF_029215605.1 of Mirounga angustirostris. Taxonomy (NCBI): domain Eukaryota; kingdom Metazoa; phylum Chordata; class Mammalia; order Carnivora; family Phocidae; genus Mirounga; species Mirounga angustirostris. Next base: position 22,733,842 of record NW_026991723.1, read on the forward strand.
CCTCATCTGTGAAATAAGAGCAACAAATCCTATTTCATATGACTGTTTTGAAGATTAGATAAAATGCTTGTAAAGGGGGCGGAGCAAGATGGCGGAGGAGTAGGAGACCTGGATTTCGTCTCCTCTCAGGAATTCAGCTGGATAGGGATCAAACCATTCTGAACACCTACAAACTCAACAGGAGATCGAAGAAAAGAAGAGCAACAACTCTCTCATCAGAAAAGCGACCACTTTCTGGAAGGTAGGACGTGCGGAGAAGTGAATCCGAGGCGATATTCGGGAGGATAGATGGGGGGGAGTGGCCTCCGTCGGCCACTTCTGGCAAGTGATAGAACCACGGAGCACAAAATCGGAACTTTTAAAAGTCTGCTCCGCTGACGGACGTCACTCTGGTGGCTAAGTGGGGGGTGGAACCCTCCGGGACAGTGTGGTCTCAGGACCCTCGGGGTCACAGAAAGACCAGGGGTGCCTGAGTGTGGCAGAGCTCCCAGGTAACAGAGCAGGGAAGCCAGCTGCAGAGGCCGAGCCCAGGCGCAGGCTCTCAGCTCGGGGTTGCCATAAACTGTGATCCGCGGCACAGTCGGGCCCCTGCTCCTCCAGCAGGGGCCCAACAAGCGGCAGATCCGGGGAGACTCACCTTCCTCCCCCAGAGGAGCCGCGCAGGACTGCACCGCAGGGATCTGCTGGGTTTGGAGACTCTACCCGGGGTCGGGTGCCAGAGATAGAAACGCGCAGTCACAGGCCAGGTGAGCACGGAGTGAGGCCGGAGACCAGGGAGACAGGAGTGACTGACGGCTTTTCTCTGGGGGCTCACTGAGGAGCAGGGCCCCGAATTCTTGGCTCCACCGGGGCAGAGGCTGCCATTTTCACTCTCCGCCTCCAAAGCTGTACGGAAAGCTCACAGGGAACAAAAGCCCCGGAGAGCAAACCTGAGCAGATTACTTAGCTGGGAGGGGGCAAGGGTGGGGCAATTCCGCCTCTGGCAAAGACATTTGGGAACCACGGCAACAGACCCCTCCCCAGAAGATCAGCGAGAACAGCCAGCCAAGACCAAGCTTACCGATCAATGAGAACGGCAGAACTCCAGCGCTAGGGGAATACTGCACATAGAATTCATGGCTTTTTGACCATGATTCTTTAGTCTTTCAAAGTTAATTTTTCTTTAACTGTCTTTTTTTCTTTTTTTGAATTTTTCTTTTTCCCTTTTTCAACCAACATCTTATCAATCCCTTTTTTTAAAAAAACATTTTTATTTTTCATTTTTAGAGTCATATTCTATCCCTTCATAGTAGTTACCCGTATTTTTGGCATATATATATATATGTTGTTCTCTCTTTAAAATTTTGAGATAGTTTCTTCTAACGGATTAAAATATACCCTAAATCTCTAGTATATGGTGTTTTCTATTCCCCTGCCTGATCACATTCTCTCCCTTTTTTTTTTTCTTTTTTCTTTTTTTAAATCCTCTTCTTTCTTTTTTCAAACAACTTCTTATCAATTCCTTTTATAAATTTTTTTATAATTTCCATCTTTACAGTCATATTCCATCCCTTCATCATATCAACCCTTATTTTTGTACATATATAAAGTTTTTCTTTCTTTAAAATTTTGGGAGGCACTTTCTTCTAAAAGACCAAAATACACCCCAAATCTAGTGTGTGGCACTGATCTATATACCAGCCTGATCATATTTGATCACATTCTGGGTTTTTTTGTTGTTGTTGTTTTGTTTTGTTTGTTTTTATCTTTATCTTTTTCTTTTTTTTCTTTTTCTTTTTTCTCTCTTTCCGTTTCTTTTTCCACTGCTTCAGGTCTTTTCTGATTTGTTTACAGTATATTTTCTGGGGACGTTGTTACTCTGCTAGCATTTTGTTCTCTCATTAATCTATTCTCCTCTGGACAAAATGACAAGACGGAAAAAATCACCTCAACAAAAAGAACAAGACGTAGTACCGACTGCCAGGGGCCTACTCAATACGGACATTAGTACAATGTCAGATCTAGAGTTCAGAATCATCACTTTAAAGATACTAGCTGTGCTTGAAAAAAATATGGAAGTTATTAGAGAAACCCTTTCTGGAGAAGTAAAAGAACTAAAATCTAACCAAGTCGAAATCAAAAAGGCCATTAATGAGGTGCAATCAAAAATGGGGGCACTAACTGCTAGGATAAATGAGGCAGAAGAGAGAATCAGTGATACAGAAGACCAAATGATGGAAAATAAAGAAGCTGAGAAAAAAGAGAGCTAAACAACTACTGGATCACGAGGGCAGAATTCGAGAGATAAGCGATACCATAAGACGAAACAACATTAGAATAATTGGGATCCCAGAAGAAGAAGAAAGAGAGAGAGGGGCAGAAGGTATAATGGAGCAAATTATAGCAGAGAACTTCCCTAATTTGGGGAAGGAAACAGGCATCAAAATCCAGGAAGCACAGAGAACCCCCCTCAAAATTAATAAAAATAGGTCAACACCCCGACATCTAATAGTAAAACTTACGAGTCTCAGAGACAAAGAGAAAATCCAGAAAGCAGCTCGGGAGAAGAGATATGTAACCTACAAGGGTAGAAACATTAGATGGGCAACAGACCTATCCACAGAGACCTGGCAGGCCAGAAAGGACTGGCAGGATATATTCAGAGCACTAAATGAGAAAAATATGCAGCCAAGAATACTCTATCCAAATAGGCTGTGATTGAAAATTGAAGGAGAGATAAAAAGCTTCCAGGACAAACAAAAACTAAAGGAATTTGCAAACACAAAACCAGCCCTACAAGAAATCTTGAAAGGGGTCCTCTAAGCAAAGAGAGAGCCTAAAAGCAACATAGACCAGAAAGGAACACAGACAATATACGGTAACAGTCACCTTACAGGCAATACAATGGCACTAAATTCCTATCTTTCAATAGATACCCTGAATGTAAATGGGCTCAATGCCCCAATCAAAAGACACAGGCTATCAGACTGGATTAAAAAACAAGACCCATCGATATGCTGTCTGCAAGAGACTCATTTTAGAACCAAAAACACCCTCAGATTGAAAGTGAGGGGGTGGAAAACCATTTACCATGCTAATGGACACCAAAAGAAAGCTGGGTGGCAATCCTTATATCAGACAAATTAGATTTTAAACCAAAGACTGTAATAAGAGATGAGGAAGGACATTATATCCTACTTAAAGGGTCTATCCAACAAGAAGATCTAACAATTGTAAATATCTATGCCCCTGGGATCGAGCCCCGCATCGGGCTCCCTGCTCTGTGGGAAGCCTGCTTCTCCTACTGCTATTCAACATAGTATTGGAAGTCCTAGCTACAGCAATCAGACAACAAAAAGAAATCAAAGGCATCCAAATCGGCAAAGAAGAAGTCAAACTCTCACTCTTTGCAGATGATATGATACTTTATGTGGAAAACCCAAAAGACTCCACCCCAAAACTGCTAGAACTCATACAGGAATTCAGTAAAATGGTAGGATATAAAATCAATGCACGGAAGTCAGTGGCATTCCTATACACCAACAACAAGACAGAAGAAAGAGAAATTAAGGAGTCGATCCCATTTACAATTGCACCCAAAACCATAAGATACCTAGGAATAAATCTAACCAAAGAGGCAAAGGATCTGTACTCAGAAAACTATAAAATACTCATGAAAGAAATTGAGGAAGACACAAAGAAATGGAAAAACGTTCCATGCTCATGGATTGGAAGAACAAATATTGTGAAGATGTCAATGCTACCTAGAGCAATCTACACATTCAATGCAATCCCCATCAAAATACCATCCACTTTTTTCAAAGAAATGGAACAAATCATCCTAAAATTTGTATGGAGAGGGAGAAGCAGGCTTCCCGCAGAGCAGGGAGCCCGATGCGGGGCTCAATCCCAGGACCCCAGGATCATGACCTGAGCCAAAGGCAGTCGCTTAACCAACTGAGCCATCCCGGTGCCCCTTACACGGCATTTTAAATGGTAGCCTTCATTACTGAGACTGAACAAGAGAACATTTAAAATTCCCATGATCAGCTCTTAGTCTTACTGATATGAAAGGAATAACAGAATAAAACTTTCCAGAGATATCAACATATGACTGACAGATATAATTCAAAATATAATATAATATAAATAAATGTTACTATTCTATGGTTCCCTATTGATTTATTCCTGTTATTATTAGCCTTGTATTGTTTTCATGGCATGGATAAATCTAATATCCATTCCTTATGGTAGAACAAGCCAGCATTATGGTGGAACTGTACTACAATCTGTGGGGGGATGAGGAATGCCTAGTGGTAGGAGAAGATGCTTAGAAAGAAAATTCTATTGTTGGAAATGGCCTGTGTATGCCATACTTTCTTCTAAAGACATACAATGGACAAAGAGGAGAACTGACCTCCTGCAGAGATAGACTCTTCCCTGGGTGGTAAACAAGGCACTGTAGACCAGAGAACAGAGTCTTAAGGAAGAGAACTTGAGTTGAAATCCCAGCTCTGAAACTTGCCACATAAGAAAGTTCCTTACCTCTCTGCACCTCTGTTTCTTTAACACAGGGGTTTATGGTATGGAGTATGAGCACATGGAGATGCTGAAAGGCCCTTTTTTCAGGACCTGTGTCAATGGTCACAACTACTCAATGTCCCAGATTTTATATCCATTCTTCACTTTAAACTTCCTGTTCCCTTAAGGGTATTCATAACAATAGCACACATGACCTTAACTTTGAATTAGAGAATTAACTAACTTATCCTGGAAACAACTTGAGAAATCTGAGCCTCCAGAAGGGAAGGAGCATCTCCAGGGACCCAAGAATCCTGTGAGGAAGCACGGAGCTTTCCTATTGCTACCAAAAGCCTGTCCAGAACTACCTCTCCTGAACTGTACATTTGGTTTCCTGCCTCTCCCAGGTGACAGGATGGTCTCATGAGAAGCTGATGTCTACTTCTCCCTCTCCATTGCTTCCAACTATTTCCATCTGGGCTTTATATCCAATAATCCATCAGAACAGCACTCTCTAATGACACCAATGACACACGTGTCCACAAAACAACAGACATTTTGTTCCTCATCCCACTTGACCCTGTGCAGCAGCATTTGACACTGTTGATTTCTCCTTCCTTTCTGAAACACTTTTTCCTTGGCTTTAAGTGACACAAAACACATGTTTTTCCTCATACCAGTTGCTCCATCTATATCTCTTCACAGGTTTATCCTCCTGTACCTGACAATTAAATTCTGGAGTACCTCAAATCTTGGTCCTGGGTCTTCTCCTCTTTCACTCCACACTCAATGTCTCCGGGTACTCTTATCCTTGACTCTCCCTCAATGGCCTGTTAACTACACAAAAATTGACATCTCTAGTCCAGACCCCTCTGATGGACATTTCCTGCTAGGTGTCTCAAAGGCACTAGAAACCCAAAATGTCCAAAGTTGAATACTTGATCTTCCTCCACAAAGTATGGTCTATAAGTATACTCTATCATTTCTCCATTTATAAAACTGCCATCTGTCTAGTTTCTCAAGCCAGAAAACAAAGTCACCCTTGATAGACTTCGTTCCCTCTTTGCTATCTTATCAATTTTATCTCCCATTTTTTAGTCGTCAACTTCTATCTCTGTCAACCTCTCACTGAGCCTAAATAAACTAGTAGTTTATACCTCAATCAGTATTTTTTAAACTGATAATAAACAAATAAATAATAAATGTAGTAGATGGTAACCAGTACTCTTTTTAATGAAATAGGCTACTCTAGCTAAAACAGAAAAGAAAATATGAGAGTACACCACTCATAAAGAGGGTTAAGTCTTCTCTTGACATAACTTTGTGCGTGTGTGGGGGGACGGGGGCAGTATATACCAGGTCATGAGATAACATGTATTAAGAAATTAACAAAGAATCACCTGCAAAAAATGTCTGACAGCCTGACACAATCCATTCTGGCCCTCCTATAAAATATTCTCTAAAAGGCAACCAGAGTGACTCTTCCAACACATAGATCTGATGTCACTTACCACAGTGTCTCCCACTAACAACCACCAAGGAAGGCCACCTTTCTAGCCACAACCCAATCTGGAACATATTCACCCTCTTTTTCTGTGCTCCTTCTGATTTCCATATTCCCTCCTGTCATAGTAAAATTTCATAGGCTGTTTCCTTTGTCTGTTTCCCCTGCTTAACTGCCTAGTTAGCACTTACTACGTATCTTGCTTTATACACTAGAACACATTTGTACTTTTACTTGTTTTATGAAATTTGGTTAATGTCTGTCTTCTCCACCGAACTTAAAGGTCAGTGAGGTCAAGGACTATATTTTTATCCATCATTATATCAGTAGCGCCTATCTCATTCCTTGGCACTAGTAGGTGCTTTGGTTATATTAGTTAGATCAATCTGAATGTGAATCTCTGGTCTGACACTTATTAGTTATGGAAGAGCTCAAGGTATTATCCCCACTGAGCTTCAGTTTCCAATCTGTAAAATAAGAGTGACAACACCTCTCTGGGTTATGGGGACCAATATGTCTAAAGTACCCTGCATGTAATAACACTTAAATTATTTTTTGACAAATGAATATATGATGTAATTTCCCAAAGGATCCAGTTTTCCTGGTACTAAGATAACAGTCTCAATTTTCTTCAGCTTCAACCTCTAATTTTAACCTATTTCCTCAACTTTTGCCAGTTAGGGTGAGTTTTTTCAGTGTTTCTTTTAAGTAGGGCAGCCAAATCCAAGCAAACCCATTTGCTTGGCTAGCTCAATAGCCCAAACATCTACTGACTTCATAACTAATCACAGAGTTTAACACTGATTTGGTCTTTACTTATATCATTTTTCTTCCTCAGACCATGTACCCTGGAGAGCAAGTCCATAGACTCCATTTTGTACATATTTTACAATTTTCCCAGCAGGGGGATGAAAGGCAGCCTGGTATTTTAGAAAAGGCACAAGGTATGGATTGAAACGACCCCTTCCTTTTACCACTTGTTAGCTGGGTGACCCTCGGCCAATCCCTTAAATCTCTTTAAGCCAGTGATTCCCAAACACAGCTGAACACTGGAATCGCCTGTCATTTTTGTTAATATTTTTTTAAAATACTAATGCTGGCTTCTACCCCCAGGCATTCTGATGTAATAGGTAATGGTTGCTGCCTTAGCACTGGGATTTTTGAAAGCCCTCCAAGGGACTCTACAGCTAAGTTTGGAAGCCATTGTTCCAAACAACAAATTCCCTTGTCTATAAAACAGTGGTGAAAATATTCCCAGTTATAAAGCGTTAATGAAATACTTGGGGGGAAAAAAAAGAAATCCTCGAAAAAGATCACAAATGATACAGGGTCTGGCACACTGTACATGATCAGACAATAGCAGTCACCACTGTTAGCTGGTGGTGGTGGAAGTAGTGTACATAGTTGTGAGGGATCAGATAATAAAGATGCACAAGGACTCTCACCAGCCTAGCTAGCTATGTAGCACACTGAGACTCCTTTAAATGTCAGCCTGATTTCTATTTCTATACATCTAGAACTTTTCTGGACTTGTAGAAAGCACCTTACTGCAGAATCATCTTTAATTTGGATTTACCTGCAAGTGACATGGACACCTACCTTTTTCGCGTCATGTAGCAAAAGTACAACACATCCTATGAGTCTAAGAACTAACCAAGAAAACTTTTGCAGAGGCTTCAAATTTTACAGGGCTAACTTAAACACGTGAGGATAAAATTCTGATATCAAGTTGCATCTGAGCCTTGGAAACTATTTTGGGTCAGCTACACAGCAGAAGTTTGGGCCTGGCAGAAAGCCGTAAAACTGAGCCAAAAATAAACCAAGGACCATTATAAAAATGTTGTAAGTGCCAAATGCATGAGATGTTAAATTACAACATAATGGAGTAAAAATTTATAAAAGAGGCTTTCCAATGGTGGCACTAAGGTTTCCAACCCAGAGGAAGAAGGTTCAGGGGGAAAAGTCTAGAGAGTGAACCTATCCTTGGAAATTAGCCTTTCAGACAGCTATGAATGCCCCCATCCAAGGCTATTTACAATTTATTACCCACCAGGAATCAAGAGCATTGATTTTCCCCCTATTGGAGAACACAGGCTGGATTGCCAGAATACAGGGAAAAGTTTTCATAAAAATTAATTGGGCCACTCAGCTTTTCACTGTATTCAGCAAATGCTGCTCCATTTGCCCTTCTCCTGGCCTGGACATGCTCTTCCTGCTCTTCTCTCAATATCCAGCCATTCCACAATGCACTCGGGTGCATCTATTCGTTATTTATGGTCTTATTTTCCTGAGCTCCAGAAAAGGCAGTCCCGTGGTAGAGGCTTTCAGGAAGGACGACAGCAAGCTCTGGGCTTCTCCCTCCTAGCTCTGCCCCGCCTGCCAGTCTCTCTCTGCCCAGTCCATTCCCACCCTCCTTTTCCTCAATTAGGAACTGCTACCAATTGCACATGGACAGATTTATGCATGGCTGGGGACCAGCTAGTCTCCCACTGATTGTCTAAAAGAAGAGTATGTTCTGTGTCAAAAATGCTTTGCACAGAGTCCAACTGTTTTCTTGGAAATAGCTTCTTTGACCCAGGCCCATAATTTTTTTTAGGTTTGAATTTTATAGGCCTGATGCACAGTCTGTCAACATTTTCTCTGTGAGACTTATTCAGGGTACAGCATATTTCTGAAATGTACAAAGGTTTGGGGATATTTCTATCATCCAGTGCCAAGAGAATGTCCTGGACAAGAAAAGAGTGGGAAAGGCAGAGAAGCAGGCTTAATGACCACTTACTAAGGGATTTTTGAACACCAAGGCAGAAAGGATACTCTATCAACATTTTTGAAGTACTTGATATTAAAATAGCAGATTCAATTATGCTAACCTCTACAGTGAGGCCACTAGGACTACTAAGATCCAAAGAATGGCTTAACTGGCCCAGAGCCGTGCATTTCTTACCATATGGCCCTTGTCTGGGAAGACCAAATGGAGAAAGAAAGGGTCACCAATACCTCTGTGCATCAGACCACAACCTCAATTCTCCCTAAAGATTTGCCCTTCTCACATATGTTATGATATATCTTTGCATAAGCTAACAATAGGGCAGGCAGTAGGCTTCAGATGGATAAGGGTTATTTTAATCTATTCACACAACCGGGAATGCAGAGTCTCGATGCTCATGTGATACCCCCTTATGCAGAAATTCAAATAAAGTGATTTGCTTGCTGAAAATGGCAAGGTGATGATTACAGATAAGAAATAAAATATGGGGGGGCGGAGCAAGATGGCAGAGAAGTAGGAGACCTGGATTTCATCTGGTCTCAGGAATTCAGCTGGATAGGGATCAAACCATTCTGAACACCTACAAACTCAACAGGAGATCGAAGAAAAGAATAGCAACAACTCTCTGAACAGAAAAGCGACCACTTTCAGGAAGGTAGGACGTGCGGAGAAGTGAATCCGAGGCGATATTCGGGAGGATAGATGGCGGGGGAGGGGGCCTCTGTGGACTGCTTCTGGCAAGTGATAGAGACGCAGAGCACAAAATCGGAACTTTTAGAAGTCGGCTCTGCTGAGGTACATCGTGCCAGTGGCTAAGCGGGGAGTGGAACCCTTGTGGGACAGTGTGGTCTCAGGACCCTCAGGGTCACAGAAAGACTGGGGGTGCCTGTGTGCGGCAGAGCTCCCAGGTATCAGAGCAGGGAAGCCAGCTGCAGAGACAGAGCTGAGAGGCGGGCTCTCAGCTCAGGGTTGCCATAAACTGTGATCCGCGGCACAAACGGGCCACTGCTCCTCCAGCAGGGACCCAACAAGCAGCAGATCCAGGGAGACTCCCCTTCCTCCCTCCGGAGGAGCGGCGTGGGAGTGCACTGTAGGATCTGCTGGATTTGGAGACTCTGTATGGGGTCGGGTGCCAGGGAGAAATGCTAGGTCACAGGCCGGGTGAGCACGGAGTGCGGCCGGAGATGGGGAGACGGGAGTGATTGACTGCTTTTCTCTGGGGGCTCACTGAGGAGCAGGGCCCTGAGTTCTCGGCTCCTCTGGGTCAGAGATTGGGAGGCTGCCATTTTCACTCTCGGCCTCCAAAGCTGTACAGAAAACTTGCATGGAACAAAAGCTCCCAAGAGCAAACTCAAGCAAATTACTTAGCCCGGACAGGGCAAGGGCGGGGCAATTCTGCCTCCAGCAAAGACATTTGGGAACCACGGCAACAGGCCCCTCCCCCAGAAGATCAGCAAGAACAGCCAGTCAAGACCAAGTTTACCAATCCATGAGAACAGCAGAACTCCACTGCTAGCGGAATAATGCACATAAAATCCATGGCTTTTTTACCATGATTCTTTAGTCTTTCAAAGTTAACTTTTTTTAACCTTTTTTTTTTTGAATTTTTCTTTCTCCCTTTTTCAACCAACATCTTATCAATCCCTTTTTTAAAAGACATTTTTATTTTTCATTTTTAGAGTCATATTCTACCCCTTCATAGTAGTTACCCTTATTTTTGGCATATATATAAAGTTGTTCGCTCTTTAAACTTTTGAGATAGTTTCTTCTAACAGATCAAAATATACCCTAAATCTCTAGTGTACGGTTTTGTTCTACTCTCCTGCCTGATCACATTCTCTCCCTTATATTTTTTCTTCTTTTTTTAAATCCTCTTCTTTCTTTTTTCAAACAACTTCTTATCAATTCCTTTTATAATTTTTATAATTTTCATCTTTACAGTCATATTCCATCCCTTCATCATATCAACCCTTATTTTTGTACATATATAAGTTTTTCTTTCTTTAAAATTTTGGGAGGCACTTTCTTCTAACAGACCAAAATACACCCAAAATCTAATGTGTGGCACTGATCTATGCACCAGCCTGATCATATTTGATCATATTCTGTTTTTTTGTTTTGTTTTGTTTTGTGCTGTTTGTTTTTATATTTTTCTTTTTCTTTTTTTTCTTTTCTTTCCTTTTTTCTTTCTTTCCCTTTCTTTTCTCCCAGCTTCAGGTCTTTTCTGATTTGTTTAGAGTATATTTTCTGGGGACGTTGTTACCCTGTTAGCATTTTGTTCTCTCATTAATCTATTCTCCTCTGCACAAAATGACAAGACGGAAAAAATCACCTCAACAAAAAGAACAAGAGGTAGTACCAACTGCCAGGGGCCTACTCAATACGGACATTAGTACGATGTCAGATCTAGAGTTCAGAATCATCACTTTAAAGATACTAGCTGTGCTTGAAAAAAGCATGGAAGTTATTAGAGAAACCCCTTCTGGAGAAATAAAAGAACTAAAATCTAACCAAGTCGAAATCAAAGAGGCTATTAATGAGGTGCAACCAAAAATGGGGGTGCTAACTGCTAGGATAAATGAGGCAGAAGAGAGAATCAGCCATATAGCAGACGAAATGAAAGAAAATAAAGAAGCTGAGAAAAAGAGAGATAAACAACTACTGGATCACGAGGGCAGAATTCGAGAGTTAAGCGATACCATAAGACAAAACAACGTTAGAATAATTGGGATCCCAGAAGAAGAAGAGAGGGGCAGAAGGTATAATGGAGCAAATTATAGCAGAGAACTTCCCTAATTTGGGGAAGGAAACAGGCATCAAAATCCAGGAAGCACAGAGAACCCCCCTCAAAATTAATAAAAATAGGTCAACACCCCGACATCTAATAGTAAAACTTATGAGTCTCAGAGACAAAGAGAAAATCCAGAAAGCAGCTTGGGAGGAGAGATATGTAACCTACAAGGGTAGAAACATTAGATTGGCAACAGACCTATCCACAGAGACCTGGCAGGCCAGAAAGGACTGGCAGGATATATTCAGAGCACTAAATGAGAAAACTGTGCAGCCAAGAATACTCTATCCAGCTAGGCTGTCATTGAAAATTGAAGGAGAGATAAAAAGCTTCCAGGACAAACAAAAACTAAAGGAATTTGCAAACACAAAACCAGCCCTACAAGAAATCTTGAAAGGGGTCCTCTAAGCAAAGAGAGAGTCTAAAAGCAACATAGACCAGAAAGGAACACAGACAATATACAGTAACAGTCACGTTACAGGCAATACAATGGCACTAAATTCCTATCTTTCAATAGATACCCTGAATGTAAATGGGCTCAATGCCCCAATCAAAAGACACAGGCTATCAGATTGGATTAAAAAACAAGACCCATCGATATGCTGTCTGCAAGAGACTCATTTTAGAACCAAAGACACCCCCAGATTGAAAGTGAGGGGGTGGAAAACAATTTACCATGCTAATGGACACCAAAAGCAAGCTGCGGTGGCAATCCTTATATCAGACAAACTAGATTTTAAACCAAAGACTGTAGGGGCGCCTGGGTGGCTAGGTCGTTAAGTGTCTGCCTTCAGCTCAGGTCATGATCTCAGGGTCTTGGGATTGAGCCCTGCATCGGGCTCCCTGCTCAGCAGGAAGCCTGCTTCTCCCTCTTCCACTCCCCCTGCTTGTGTTCCCTCTCTCACTGTGTCTCTATCTTCAGATAAATAAATAAAATCTTAAAAAAAAAAAAAAAAAAAAACCAAAGACTGTAATAAGAGATGAGGAAGGACACTATATCCTACTAAAAGGGTCTATCCAACAAGAAGATCTAACAATTGTAAATATCTATGCCCCTAACATGGGAGCAGCCAATTATATAAGGCAATTAATAACAAAAGCAAAGAAACACATCGACAACAATATAATAATAGTGGGGACTTTAACACCCCCCTCACTGAAATGGACAGATCATCTAAGCAAAAGATCAACAAGGAAATAAAGACTTTAAATGACACACTGGACCAAATGGACTTCACAGACATATTCAGAACATTCCACCCCAAAGCAACGGAATACACATTCTTCTCTAGACCCCATGGAACATTCTCCAGAATAGATTACGTCCTAGGTCATAAATCAGGTCTCAACCGGTACCAAAAGATTGGGATCATTCCCTGCCTATTTTCAGACCACAATGCTTTGAAGCTAGAACTCAATCACAAGAGGAAAGTTGGAAAGAACTCAAATACCTGGAGGCTAAAGAGCATCCTACTAAAGAATGAATGGGTCAACCCCGAAATTAAAGAAGAATTTAAAAAATTCATGGAAACCAATGAAAATGAAAACACAACTATTCAAAATCTTTGGGATGCAGCAAAGGCAGTCCTAAGAGGAAAGTATATAGCAATACAAGCCTTTCTCAAGAAGCAAGAAAGGTCTCAAGTACACAACCTAACCCTCCACCTAAAGGAGGTGGAGAAAGAACAGCAAATAAAGCCTAAACCCAGCAGGAGAAGAGAAATCATAAAGATCCGAGCAGAAATCAATGAAATAGAAACTAAAAGAACAGTAGAACAGATCAACGAAACTAGGAGTTGCTTCTTTGAAAAAATTAACAAGATTGATAAACCCCTGCCCAGACTTATCAAAAAGAAAAGAGAAATGACCCAAATCAACAAAATCATGAATGAAAGAGGAGAGATCACAACCAACACCAAAGAAATACAAACAATTATAAGAACATATTATGAGCAACTCTATGCCAGCAAATTAGATAACCTGGAAGAAATGGTTGCATTCCTAGAGATGTATCAACTACCAAAACTGAACCAGGAAGAAATAGAAAACCTGAACAGACCTATAACCACGAAGGAAATTGAAGCAGTCATCAAAAATCTCCCAACAAACAAAAGCCCAAGGCCAGATGGCTTCCCAGGGGAATTCTACCAAATATTTCAAGAAGAATGAATACCTATTCTTCTGAAACTGTCCCAAAAAATAGAAATGGAAGGAAAACTTCCAAACTCATTTTATGAGGCCAGCATTACCTTGATCCCCAAACCAGACAAAGACCCCATCAAAAAGGAGATCTACAGACCAATATCCCTGATGAACATGGATGCAAAAATTCTCACCAAAATACTAGCCAATAGGATCCAACAGTACATTAAAAGGATTATTCACCACGACCAAGTGGGTTTTATCCCTGGGCTGCAAGGTTGGTTCAACATCCGCAAATCAATCAATGTGATACAATACATTAACAAAAGAAAGAACAAGAATCATATGATCCTCTCAATAGATGCAGAAAAAGCTTTTGACAAAGTACAGCATCCTTTCTTGATCAAAACTCTTCAGAGTATAGGCTTAGAGGGTACATACCTCAATATCATAAAAGTCATCTATGAAAAACCTACAGCGAATATCATTCCCAATGGGGAAAAACTGAGAGCTTTCCCCCTAAGGTAAGGAACGCGGCAGGGATGTCCACTATCACCACTGCTATTCAACATAGTATTAGAAGTCCTAGCTACAGCAATCAGACAACAAAAAGAAATCAAAGGCATCCAAATCGGCAAAGAAGAAGTCAAACTCTCACTCTTTGCAGATGATATGATACTTTATGTGGAAAACCCAAAAGACTCCACCCCAAAACTGCTAGAACTCATACAGGAATTCAGTAAAATGGCAGGATATAAAATCAATGCACGGAAGTCAGTGGCATTCCTATACACCAACAACAAGACAGAAGAAAGAGAAATTAAGGAGTCGATCCCATTTACAACTGCACCCAAAACCATAAGATACCTAGGCATAAATCTAACCAAAGAGGCAAAGGATCTGTACTCAGAAAACTATAAAATACTCATGAAAGAAATTGAGGAAGACACAAAGAAATGGAAAAAGGTTCCATGCTCATGGATTGGAAGAACAAATATTGTGAAGATGTCAATGCTACCTAGAGCAATCTACACATTCAATGCAATCCCCATCAAAATACCATCCACTTTTTTCAAAGAAATGGAACAAATCATCCTAAAATTTGTATGGAACCAGAAAAGACCCCGCATAGCCAGAGGAATGTTGAAAAAGAAAAGAAAAGCTGGCGGCATCACAATTCAGGACTTCCAGCTCTATTACAAAGCTGTCATCATCAAGACAGCATGGTACTGACACAAAAACAGACACATAGATCAATGGAACAGAATAGAGAGCCCAGAAATGGACCCTCAACTCTATGGTCAACTCATCTTTGACAAAGCAGGAAAGAATGTCCAGTGGAACAAAGACAGTCTTTTCAACAAATGTTGTTGGGAAAATTGGATAGCCACATGCAGAAGAAAGAAACTGGACCATTTTCTTATGCCACACACAAAAATAGACTCCAAATGGTTGAAAGACCTCAATGTGAGACAGGAGTCCATCAAAATCCTAAAGGAGAACACAGGCAGCAACCTCTTCGACCTCAGCCACAGCAACTTCTTCCTAGAAACATCACCAAAGGCAAGGGAAGCAAGGGCAAAAATGAACTATTGGGACTTCATCAAGATAAAAAGCTTTTACAAAGCAAAGGAAACAGTCAACAAAACCAAAAGACAACTGACAGAACGGGAGAAGATATTTGCAAATGACATATCAGATAAAGGGCTAGTATCCAAAATCTATAAAGAACTTATCAAACTCAGGGTACCCGGGTGGCTCAGTTGGTTAAGCGACTGCCTTCGGCTCAGGTCATGATCCTGGAGTCCCGGGATCGAGTCCCGCATCGGGCTCCCTGCTCGGCAGGGAGTCTGCTTCTCCCTCTGACCCTCCCCCCTCTCATGTGCTTGCTCTCTCTCATTCTCTCTCTCTCAAATAAATAAATAAAATCTTTAAAAAAAAAAAAAAGAACTTATCAAACTCAACACCCAAAGAACAAAGAATCCAATCAAGAAATGGGCAGAAGACATGAACAGACATTTTTCCAAAGAAGACATCCAAATGGCCAATAGACACATGAAAAAGTGCTCAATATCGCTCGGCATCAGGGAAATTCAAATCAAAACATCAATGAGATACCACCTCACACCAGTCAGAATGGCTAAAATTAACAAGTCAGGAAATGATAGATGTTGGCAGGGACGCAGAGAAAGGGGAACCCTCCTACACTGTTGGTGGGAATGCAAGCTGGTGCAGCCACTCTGGAAAACAGTATGGAGGTTCTTCAAAAAGTTGAAAATAGAGCTACCCTACAACCCAGCAATTGCTACTGGGTATTCACCCCAAAGATACAAAAGTAGGGATCTGAAAGGGTATGTGCACCCCGATGTTTATAGCAGCAATGTCCACAATAGCCAAACTGTGGAAAGAGCCAAGATGTCCATCGACAGATGAATGGATAAAGAAGAAGTGGTATATATATACAATGGAATATTATGCAGCCATCAAAAGGAATGAGATCTTGCCATTTGCAACAACATGGATGGAACTGGAGGGTATTATGCTGAGCAAAATAAGTCAAACAGAGAAAGACATATCATATGACCTCACTGATATGTGGAATTCTTAATTGCAGGAATCAAACTGAGGGTTGTTGGAGTGGGGGGTGGGGTGGGAGGGATGGGGTGACTGGGTGATAGACACTGGGGAGGGTATGTGCTCTGGTAAGCGCTGTGAATTGTGCAAGACTGTTGAATCTCAGATCTATACCTCTGAAACAAATAATGCAATATATGTTAAGGAAAAAAAAAAAGAAGAAGATAGCAGGAGGGGAAGAATGAAGGGGGGGAAATCGGAGGGGTAGACGAACCATGAGAGACGATGGACTCTGAAAAACAAACTGAGGGTTCTAGAGGGGAGGGCAGTGGGAGGATGGGTTAGCCTCGTGATGGGTATTGAGGAGGGCACGTTCTGCATGGAGCACTGGGTGTTATACGCAAACAATGAATCATGGAACACTACATCTAAAACTAATGATGTAATGTATGGGGATTAACATAACAATAAAAAAATTTTTTTAAAAAGTAAGATGTTAATAATGGGAGCTAGTGAGTAAAGGGTAGACAAGGTCTCTGTACCATCTTTGCAACTTCTCTGTAAATATAAATTTTTAAATTATAAGTTTATTTTTTAAACACAGTAAATACCTTCTTTTTAAAGAAAGGGGAAAGGACAGGAAGAAGAAAGCAACAGTCTTCTGTTAATCTGTATTTTTTCAAGAAAATAATTTACTTTGTTAGGTTTTTAAATTAATTTGCACAGAACTTTATCTGGGTAGTCATTTATTCTACAATGTTTTTAAAAAACACAAAAGTATATGGGCACCTGGGTGGCTCAGTTGGTTAAGCAACTGCCTTTGGCTCAGGTCATGATCCTGGAGTCCTGGGATCGAGTCCCACACCAGGCTCCCGGCCCAGCGGGGACCCTGCTTCTCCCTCTGACCCTCTACCCTCTCATGCTGTTCCTCTCTCACTCACTCTCTAATAAATAAATAAAATCTTTTAAAAAATAAAAAACACCAAAGTATAAAAATGTTATAATAAATTCCCATATATTCATCCCCACCACACCAGCTATTTTCATCATTTTTGCCAGTTTTACTTCATTTAATTTTTTTTAAAAATCAACACAGAAGGAACAAATAATGCAGCTGAAGACAGCCATCAATGTCTTGTAAATCAGAAAAAGAATGGTACTATTAATAATTACATTCAAAATTTGGTTCTTTGAACAAACAAATAAAATAGATAAACCACTAACTGATTATTTTTTAAAGGATAAAACACAATTGACAAAAGACATGAAAAGATAGTTGGAGAAAAGGGAAATTAAAAATGACTTTTAAATGTTTGAAAAGATATTAAATATCATTGCTAATAAAAGAAATACAAATAAAAACTATAACAAGATTCCATGGTTTAGCTATCCTATTGGCAAAGATCAAAACACTTGGTAACGTCCAGGGGGGCAAAAGGAGTGAGGAAAGAGGCAGCCCTGTGTAAGAAGACGAAGTGTAAACTGGCAAATTCTTAATGAAAGATGGTTTGGCAATATTTTTCCAAATTAAAATATTCATACACCCTTGACCCAGCAATTCCATTTCCAAGAAATTATGCTACAAATACACTTACAAATATAAAACAAAGATGCATGCAGAAAAAATTTATTTAGAGCATTCCCCCAAAAAGGCCATATTTGCATATTAGAAGTAATTCCAATGTTCAATAGATGATTATCTTTTAAATTATTATAGTACGTCAAAATAACAAAATATTATAGCACCACTGAAAAGACCAAAGCAGCTCTATATAGAATATTTTGAACAGGCTCCAAAATATAATAATGAGTTTAAAAGCAAGGTTCAGAAGAGTTTGTATAGCATGGTAAATCTTTTTTTTTTTTTTTAAGATTTTATTTATTTATTTGACAGAGAGAGACACAACGAGAGAGGGAACACATGCAGGGGGAGTGGGAGAGGGAGAAGCAGGCTTCCCACGGAGCAGGGAGCCCGATGCGGGGCTCAATCCCAGGAACCTGGGATCATGACCTGAGCCGAAGGCAGACACTTAACAACTGAGCCACCCAGGTGCCCCTATAGCATGGTAAATCTTGTGTGTAAAATAAGGAAGGAAGGAATCCCAGGTCATTGCATGGAACTTGTAGAGTTGGACATGTCTGCTCTTGTTAGCAGCTGAGTAGATTTTACTTTGCACAGACATCACGTTGTTCCTGAGCATGAATTTCTTCATGCTTTACTAAATCTCTCCTCTCTTCTGCCTTCCTTTTTGAAGGAATCTAGTACCTAATGTAATAATCATCTTCATTCAACATGACTAGATATGTTCTTCACCCTATCACCACTAACTGCCTGGTCGGTTGCCCGGATGTTGTAAGTGTATGATAAGAGAAGAAGTTTTCTATAATGTCACTAGGAAGGAGATGGACACTATTAATTTTAACAAAGTTCAGGAGATATACTAGTGGTACATAAATCTTCAGAGTGCAGGATGCCTGACTGCTGTTATCAGGTTTCCCATAAAGCCCTTTTCCATCCCTCTACTCTTACCTTGACTCTCACAGCAAAACCAGAGAAAAGAGGGGGAAAAAAGGAAAAAGAAGAAGAAGAAAAAAAAAAAAAAAAAAAAAAACCACGGAGACAATGACCAAAGAAAAAGAAATTTCAAAGTGGATGGGCCTAGGTGGAGAGAGAAGCTTCTCTGGATATCCCCCAAGGCAGATCTTTTTATCAATTTTTAAGTTAATGTGTGAACATGAGAGTTGCTGGGCTTATTATGAAATTTTATGAAAGCAAGAATCTCTGTTTCACACATGATCAAAAGATCAATTGTCAGACCATAATGCATTTTTTCATAGGTTCTCCTACCAGTCATCAGCCCTGGGGTACCTGGATGGCTCAGTCAGTTAAGCATCCAACTCTTGGTTTCAGCTGGGGTCTTGATCTCAGGGTTGTGAAATCAAGCCCCGCACCAGATTCTGTGCTCAGCATAGAGTTGGCTGGAGATTCTCTCCCTCTCCCTTTGCTCCTTCCCTTGCTTGTGTGCTCTAAGAGAAATAAATAAAATCTTAAAAAAAAAAAAAAAAAAGCACTAGCCCTCCACCTCTATTGCCAGGCCCTGCCCACAGGCTCCAACCTTACTAAGTAGAGGCCTCGACTCTGGAGGCCACCCCAGAAGACAGATATGCACTATTTGGATATGCGAGCTCTCCTGATGTCATCCATGGCTGCTCTTGTTGGGAGAAGGCTGAAGACACTGCAGAGTTGCAGAGGAGAAAGAGGATCCAGTGAGAACATTCAGGGGGGTACCCTCAGCCAGAATCAGAGTAATCCCAAAGCTACTTACCCATCCCCACCAGTGGTCATGACAAAGAAACCACTATCCTAGTCTCTTGCGGCATCTTGCAATATGTTTCATCAGAGATCATCTGATTTGATTCAAGACTAATATTTTTGCTTGCATAAATGTGGTATTTAACATTTTATCATTCTTCCTTTGCCTCTAGGGGATAATTTAGGTAAGCCAAGAGATCTACAATCAGAAAGGGATGTCCTTTTCACTTTAAATTAGCCCAACCAACTCTCCCACAGGTTCTAGAGCCAGTCAGGGCGAGCAAGGAAATGGGTTACTCTGGAATTACCTGAAGTGCCAAATGTACCTAATGACCTTTCTAATTTAGGGAATTACATTGCCTTCTGTGGCTTCTATGAGGAAAAAGAAATCCTTTGAAGGGTCAAGATGAAGTCACCTAAAGACTTTCCTCACATCTGAACCAAGAAAACCAGAGTCTTAGTTCCTCCTTTTAACTATTCAAATTACAGTAACTCCTTCTCAATTTGGAAAATTTTAATTCAACATCCAGGATTTAAATACACAAAACTAATGTTTGCCCCTTTTATTACATACCAAGTAGAAAAAAAATTAACTATCACTTATAAAGAAATTCATCTGTTTTCAATCATTCTTAAAATTATTTTATGCTCATTTGCATATAGGTAATATTCTAATTACAAATGTTACATATATAATCACTAAAACAGATCCAAGAGAACCTTTACTTGGCAAACTTTAGTATGTATTTGCACCAAGAACCACATACTTTAAAACACATATGTATATGTACATATGCGAGATTAAGAATGCTTTTAATTTAGGCGGTCTTTCCTCATTTCTTAGTATTCAAACAAGCAAAGGTATCCTACATATAACATTTCTGCTGATTTTATCTTTCTCATCCACAAGTCTTGAAGCTGAACAAAACATTTAAGAGAAAGACTGAAATCTGAGAAGTGAATGAGGTACCATGGCTTTCAAAATGTCTGTAATAATGTTTCTTGAGCAAATTTCTTAGTATCTGTTAAAATGTGTATGAGTCAGGGGCAGGATGGGGATAAGAGCAAGAGAACTAGATGCACATCCTTAATCATTCTCTAAAATGATACATTTTCAATAATTACAATTATAACAAAATATAGAGGAGGGGACAGAATAAAACAGAATTTCCCTGCATTAATCCATTCAACAAATGCATGTGGCAGGCATTATTATCAGGCCTGGGGATTCATCAGTGAATAAAGGGGTCCCTGCCCACTGGGAGCTTATGTTCTAGTGGAAGATGATAGGCACTGCATGAATAAGCATGCAGAAAATGAAGCGGGTTAAGGGGAAAGAGAGAGGTGGGAGGATTATGTTCTCTAGACAGGGTGGTTGGGAAAGACTTCACTAATGAAGTGGCATTTGCACAGAAAACTGAGTGTAGTGAGGGAGTAAGCCATGACAATATCTTCAAAGAGTACCCCAGGCTAAGAAAATAGCAAGTACAAAGGCTCTCAGAAAGGCCAGATCTAATAGGGCTTGATAGACTATTGCAAGGACTTTCTATTTCATTCCAATTGGATTTATGTTTTAAAAGATTCATTCTAGCTGCCATGCAGTGACTGATCTGTAAGTGACAAGAGTGGAAAAGAGTCTAGTAAAAGCTATCAGCACAGTGCATGCCAGAGAATTTAGCAACTTGGACTAGAGTGGCAGCAGTAGAGATGATGATAGATGGTCACTACCTGGTTTTAAGGTGAAAACAACAGATCTGCCAACAGAATGGATGTGAGGTACAAAGGTGGGAAAAAGAGCCAGGAATGACCCCCTGGGTTGTGGCCTGAGCAATACGCTAAGCAGAAGGACCACTTATTGAAATGGGAATACTGGAGTCACAAAAGATTGGGGTGTGGAACTCAAGATTTCAGTTTCACAGTTTTTAAGGAATCATTGCAATTCATTGTCCAAGAGAAGTTGCCATGGAGGCGGACAGATGTGAGTTAGAAAGTCAAGGAGGAAATCTGGCCTGCAGATATAAATTCGAGAATGGTTACCTTATAAATGGTACTTACAGGAATGGACTAGATGTAATCACATCTAATGGTATAGAGAGAAGAGGAAAGAAATGGAAAGACTGAAGCCTTGGACACACTGACATGTAGAAGCCTGGAAGGTGAAGCGTATCTCACAAGAGAGACTGGAAAATAGGCGATAATCAAGAGAAAAGAAAGCACTGTCCCTGGAAACCAAATGAAGAAAGTGCTTCAGGGAGGAAGGGAACAACTGTATCAAATACTCTAAGAGAAGAGTGAAATGAGGATTGAGAATTAACTACTGAACTTGGCCATACAGAGTTTGCAGATGACTTAACAGTCATCTGGGGTTACAGAACAATGGGGAGGAAAACCTGATTGGAATCTGTGGGCACATACACACTCATACGCACTCCTGTCCTGCTTACAGGCTCCTTCCTCCTGATTAGGTTAGAACGGAATCCCATATGTAGGGTAATTAACTGCTTTGTACTACATTTCACTTCAGTGGACAACTTTACACAGTTACGTTTTTATTTGACAATTTGGAATACATTCTTAATAAAGGGTGTCAGAAGAAAAAGAGACCTGGGGCAACTAGGAAATAATAGTTTATATGAAGGATAATGTTCCCACTAAAATAACTACTCCATTCAATGTGTCCTGAAGATGCCCTCAAAGACCTTAGTGTCATTACTCTGTTGGCTTTGCTAATGAGGATAAACAAAAGTTTTTGACAGGCAGAAGCCACAGAAACTTCCTTCACTAGCCACCAATGAGGAAGGCAAGCTGTGAAGACCGGAGTAAGCTTGGATCTGCCTAAACATGGAAGTAATCTTTTCACTGGTCTGTGTCTAAGAGCCAACAAAATAGAAGATGACATGTAAGTGAGACGCTCCTGTTCTTACCAAATGGGCTGTTTAATGTGTTGTCCTTTACTTGGGGTGTCTGAGCTCCCCAAAGGGTGCACACATTGCCTTTCAGCCTTGAGGACAAAAGAATAAAACACAATTCATCACTTTACCAAGAGGGCTAAGTATGGTTTGAATTAATGCGCTAATCTCTAATGAAGACAGCAGCCATTAGTTAAACAAGAAAACCATTAGGGCTGGAACAGAAATGCCAGTACATTCACAGATCTACTGATGGCTGCTAGATATTAGCCACAACCTACAAATCCTGAAAAGAGATTAGTAAAATGTAGTCTACTTCCAAGACTGAAAGCTCTACTCCTGTTAAATGAAACTGAGGAATGAACTGGGCCTATCAGCATGGCCAGATCTCAAAAGCATAATGCTGAAGGGAGAGGAGCAATGCTCAGAAAGACTGATATAATTTGATGCCATTTATGTACATTTTAGAAAGCACTCACAAAATAATATTCCATATTGGTTACAGATATGGAGAGAGAGAGTTTTTATAGAGGTGTATAATGCCCCATATTAAACTACTGATGGTGTCTGCCTTTGGAGGTGTTAGAAAGGGAAACGGTACAAGATATGATGGTTAAATGGGATATTAACAATTAATTCTGGGTGATAAGAATATGGGTATTTGCTATGTTCTCTTTTATACTTTACTATATTTGTTTTAATTTTTAAAAACATTTTTAAATAAAATGATAGCATACTGAGAAGTGCTCTACATCATGAGGTGCTCTAGGTAGGAAGGAACTGTGGAGACCTGCAGCCCATATAAAGAGAGGGTCCATGAGTGGCTGCCACATCAACTATCACATGGATTTGCCTGTGCATTGATCTTAGGTCTCTCTGCACCTTGACTACTGCCATGCAGTCTAGCAATCATTTCACAATTCACTTATCCTGGGATGATGTGGTCAGGGAGTTTACAACTAAATAAGAGTTTAACTATAAAGAACTACTGTGATCCAAGGATTCGACAGATCTTAGGCCAGGCTGTCTTTCAGAAGCAGCTTCTCAGCCAACCCCTCAACAGCTCATCAGAACCCACCCAGCCACATTTTTGACCACCAGGGAATGGAACACTCTGATTCCTCATTAGACAAGGATTGCAGGGAAGCCAAGGAAACTTAGCAAGATGAAGACTTTTTAGCAGACCCCAGAAGCAGTCACTAAGTAAAAGCTAAGTAGCAGGGAAACAGCAAAGCTTGTTGATAAATCAGATTCAGGAAGAAGAGTAAAGTATCAATTATGTTCAAATCCAAATTATCATTTTGGCAAGTGCAATTTGGCATCCAGATGGACCACACTAAACAGTTCAATTCTATTTAAT
This sequence comes from Mirounga angustirostris, assembly GCF_029215605.1. Classification (NCBI taxonomy): domain Eukaryota; kingdom Metazoa; phylum Chordata; class Mammalia; order Carnivora; family Phocidae; genus Mirounga; species Mirounga angustirostris. The sequence continues at coordinate 22,757,702 of NW_026991723.1, forward strand.
TATTTAAATATCATTTTGCAAATCACTTACTCGGCAAGTAGAGCTGTTAAAAATCTAATGTTTTATAGGAACCACATTACAGTTTTGCTACACAGGGGAAGACTTTCAGTAGTCTTTACATCATTTACAGTAGATAACTCTAAGGTTTCAATAGAGTGCATGTTCCAGCAAGGAAGAAGGGAACTAATACTCACTGAGTTCCTTACATGTCCCAGGCCTGGGGCTACAATGTTTTACCCACCTTATCTCAACTCATCCTCACAACAGTATAAGGTCAATACCATCTAGAGATGATATCCTGAAGATTTATTCTAGAATCTAGAGTTCCTAGAGATGAGAAAACTAGGCTTGAACTGTTGAAGTAATGTGCTTAAAGTCAGACGGCTGGGAAGTGGCAGCTCCAGACTTCAAAGCCTTTCTTCTAGAGATAGCTCATTTAAAATAATAATGATAAAGCAATACAGATTTCAGCAGGAAACATTGTATGTAGCCATCACTGTAAGTGAAAATGAAAATTCTGTGATACATCTGAAGAGGTTTTATGAAAGGACCTGTAAGAAACATGAATTCTTCGGCCCATGATGCACTGTCCCCAGGATTCTGTAGACTGGAAATCTCCCTAACTGAGATTCAGTAATCCATGATCAAACTTTAATGAACACATGAATCTCTTGGGGATCTTGTTAAAAGGCAGATTCAGATTCAGCAGGTCTAGGATGGAGGTGAGATTGTGTAGGTCTAACAAGCTCCCTGTGATAATGATCTTGCTGATCCATGGACCACAGTTTGAGTAACAAGGTATTAAAGGATATTTAACTATTTTGGGGTGATATTTAACTATTTACGGGGACAATCTTCTGCTAAGGGAAATCATTAAATCATATTTTGAATGACAGGATCTCATCTTACAAAATTATTTTTTTATGTCATCAGATTTATATCTTTTAGAACACACCCTAAAGGATGACTTATCTATAAAAGGGGCTTCTCTCAACTTCCCAAAACTACAGATCTATTATTTCACAAAATATCTACCCAAATTCTGTGGTCTCTTTTTCAATACATTGCACACACTGAATTCTCAGTTAAATATAAGGCATAAGGAATAAGCTAGTTTCAAGATGGACTTTTTGCTAGTGACCATTAATATGTTTTGCCTCACATAACAAAGAAACTGGTTAAAAATAGCAGAAAGTACTGGACAATTCTAAGCATTTTTAATAAGATATGTCTCTATGATCTCAATAAAATGATCTAAGACATGTAAGGATCCTTTGAGATATTTTTTCTTTTTCTTTTTTTTAATATCATCTTAAAAATTACACTAAAGTTTAAGTATTTCAAACCACTATTTTAGGAAGCATAAAAAAAAGACTATAGCCACTTGCTTTTTAATTTATATGTGAGCAATTTGTTGAAATTTTCAGATACATGCCATCCTGTGATTTAAAAAAAAAAAAAGACTGGTTGTCATTCTTAGCCATTCAGAGAACGTAATCCTCCTCTAATGTTCTAAAGAATGTATACATATTGGTCAATTATAATCAGGTTAGAAGTGTTAACCCTGATGATAATTAAACCAAAATCATGGTTTTGGGCCAACATGTATCTGCCATAAGAGGGATAATGATAAACAATTGCGCTCCCTCAGCTCACTCGTTTGATTAATTGGAGTGTATTTTGTGGCTAAGGCAATCCTGACAAATCTATCAGAATGCCTATGTCATCAACATTTAAACTTCTACTTTCTGAATTCAAGAATCTTACCCTCAAAATCTTTCAAGAATAGTGAGTATTATGTATGCCTACAAAATAATCCACTGCCTCATTTTTTGTTGACTACTCAGCTCTCTCTAGATATAGATAGAGATAGAGATATATAGATAGAGATAGAGATATAGAGATATAAAACCATACCCTTCCTGCCCCATGAAGCCAACTCCACCCCTAACCAGTCAGCCCTAAGCCAAGCAGAGTATTCCTTTTCCCTGGGCAGAGTAATTGGTTCAGGGATGGACTCCTAATCCAACCGGAGTCAATAAAACATGAGAAAGGTTTGTTGTCACAATCCAGGAAAGAAGCTTCCTGACTCCTCAGAGGAATGATCCTGAAGGAACCCTCTCCCTATTGCTGGCAAATATTAATGAAGCCATCTTTTAACCACAAGGGGGAGCCAACCCTTATGATGAAGCTGGCACCAAGGCAGGGAGCAAAAATAGAAATAACTTGCAGGTTGTCCCATAGGAACTACCCTTCATATACTCTTTCGATCTCCTATGCAACCAATATTCCTCTAATTGATCTATGAAGACATTTTGAAAGCCCCTTCAAATGCCTTGCTTTAGTTCAAAAGTACACTCTGCCACATTTCCCCTGGCACCATAGTCCAATATATCTGTCAAAGAAGGAAATGAGGTTACTGTAATGATGACCCAACCACTTCCTCTTCTTGGAACTCCAGGAAATAAAATAAAGCTCATAATTCAATGGTTTGCAGAGTCTCTCTTCCTCTTTTTGAAAACTGGAATGGCCAAATGGCATTCTCCCGTATCTGATTTTCCAGCATACCTCATGGTTGCCAGGATTACTCAACAATCTCATTTACAAGTTTTTCTTAAGTTTACTGAAATAAAAGTTAAAGAAAAACATGCATTTATAGCAAGGGGGTGCTTCACTCTCTTTACAATCTTTTTGCCCATTTTGGCTCTCTCTTCCCATTTGACCGCAATTCTAATTAAGGAAGGATTATTACCATTTTCTCATTTGTGTTAAATTTAATAGAAGTTTCTTTATCCCAAAAAAGAAGTCCAGAGGTAGCTAGCACATGGTAGGTATGGCAGCTTCATAGTCATCAAGGACTTGGGTTTCTTTTCTCTTACACCTCAGCAATCTTTAACATGTTACCTCACAGTCCTAACTAATTAAGAATGTCAACCTTCTTATCCATATTCCAAGCAGTACAAAGGAGAAAGGGAAACAGAAGAATGTTCCCCTTCCTTTAAAGGACTGCATTAATTAATTTATGCTAGATTGTGCTATGCTTATAAACTCTAAAATATCAGGGGCTTACAATATTTTTTTCTCACTCTCTCTACTCCTCAGATTCATCTCTTACCACTCAGACTCAATCCCCATATGCACTTGTACCTCCTCTATTCTGACTCAATCTCTGACCCCTCTATGACTCCTTAACACATTGCACTGTGCGCTCTGGAACCCAAAGTCCGCTACGCTGGTAACCTCCTTTCTGCACCTTCTTGCTGCAGCTGGAGTTTTCAGGAACCACTTAAAGAGTAGCCTTTTCAAGCAGTGGCTGTTTTTATTCTCATACCCAATATTTAACAAGGCTTAAAGATAGGCCAGATTCCTTCCCCCTCCTGTTCCTTATCTCGATTTCCAAACAATTGTTTTCCCCCAATCTCTAAAATTCCCCAGTGACATGGAAACATGTGTTATCTGATTAGATTACCACATTAGCCTGCCCTTGTGGCAGTAATTTACCTTTCACTGGTCTGAAACCATATTAATGGTTTAACCATATTAACTGGCCTCCCATATTAATGTCCTAGACCTTGTCGTTACCAACCATACTGCCTCCAAAATCTCAGTTTCAAGAATCTCATTTAGGTCACCATCTCCTATTGTTCTTGCCCATCCCTCCAACAATCCTGATCCAATAATTCTTCAGCCATATTGGGACCTCCCATCGAGTGCCCTTACATTTCACTGTCTGCTACACACTCTTATTTGCCTCCTCACCCTTATATATGCCTGCTGTGTATGTCCTTGTATCTCTCTCCTCTGTCTTATACACCCAGCAAGATCCCAGTCTGACCGGGTGCCCGCATCCAAGCAGCTGAACATGGCAGGAGAAAGCCCCACAACAACACTAATGGTCACCATTCAATGTGTGTGCAAACCCGACGTGGGGCCTTGACACTGCCAGTTGAGCCTTATTCAACTTTTTCTGATACAATTCACTCTGCCACTCTTCAAGAGGTCCATCTCATAATTTCTCCTTTCTCTGCAAACCTCCAACAACTTGTTGTTGTTGTTGTTGTTGTTTTTACAAAAGGTTAACTGCTATGACAAACCACCCCAAAATTTCATTGAAAAGACCATGAGAGCTCTGGAGTCTAAGTGAAAAGCAGAGAGAGGTGGGGAAAGTATAGAAAATAAGACAGCATCAGCAACAGACTTTTTCTTCTTTACATCTGTCTTAAAGGCCAGCTCTGGTTTGCTGTGTAGGACACCCCCACAGCCATCTGCTCCCCACCAGGGCCAGAAAGCCTGGGCATACGGTGATTAATATTCTCCCAAAGTCATGGAGTCTAGACTCCAGTCTTGGTGCCACTGACCTATTGCTGCACAAACCTTCCAAATATGGAGAATTACCAACTACATCAAAGACGTGAAACTGCAGAGACATAATTTTCCTTATAAAATGGTACGATCAGCTTCTATGATTTCTTTCTTTTAATATATGCAAATGAATGGAGAGGTGGGAGTGGTTTAACTTCTGTGAATCTACTTGAACTCCTCTGGGGAAAGATGTAAATAAGTAGAGCCACAAGGTTCATTGTAAAGACACAGACATGCTATTATCATCATTAGTAATTATTTTATTAGCTAATTGTTATTACATTTTGATGCATTCACATGAAGGCAAATTTTGTCTTCCTGCTATCTCTGCCATTAAAACAAAAGAATAATGCTCTCCTAGATGATAAGAATAATGACTACACCTGTCAAAATAGATTTATATCTTGAGTCTCATGCAGCCTCTGCAGCATGTTTTGCCAGGAATAGTCATTTGTTCTTTTTCCTTTTCTTTTTTTAGGGAAGAAGACAGAAAGCAGATTTCCACCTTTACTCTTGAGCCTCCCTCTTAAATGATGCTTGGGGCAACAACCCTTCAAAATTAGGTACCAATCAGCACCAATTCCTTTGGTAACCATTGTAATAACATTAACATGATGAACTAATGAGATATTAATGCAGTAGTAATAGACATTTCCATAGGAGTTCCATTGTAATTGAGTAGGTTAATAATCTGCCTTAATCTGTGCTTGGCAAATGTATGTATGATGAATAGGGAAAGGCAGAATTTTGATGACTTTCAGCTTGTAAGGTGTTTACTCTTTCAAAACAGAAAAACAAAAACAAAAACAAAAAACTTGTTTTTAAAAGTAAATGTCTAAGTGAACAGTGGAGAAACAGCCCAGAGTGTCATAACCCTGATTCCTTGAGGTGTCGCAATGCGTTTTATATATTTTACTTTCTAAACAGCAATCGATGTGGGGAATGGATATTTAAGATCTTTATTTGTATTCGATATGCATCTCGTAATTCATTCATTTATTTGACTTTTAGTCTATCAATATTTAGCAATTATAATTACGGATGGCAGAGCCTTGGGGATTTGACAATGGTGCAATCAGTGTCACTTTTAAAGGGAAGAAACACCACATACCCACTCCCCACACACATACACACAGACACAGATACACACATCTACATAAACACACATAAACACTGTGAAAGAACATTCCAAAGTGAAGTGAGAAATGCTAAGAGAGTCATTCAAAACAGGGTCTGGAGGATATTGAGGAAGAAAGGCCTATGCACATCTCCTGTTTCAATTTTTGGAGTACCACAGACATTTGACTTTTATCCATTGCACCTAGGCTATCTTCTGGAAGATATCATTCTACTTTGGACTGAAATAGAGGTAATGTAACACCCGTTAGCTTAACAGCCAATCTTGTATTAGATAGTCAGTTTAACTTTGTCGGCACCAATCATAATTCCTTCAAAACACGTTATGTAACCTTGTGCTTTTTGCCTTTATAAATCTGCACTTCTTGCTTGTAAACTGGGGCACAATTTCAATTTCTAATTTCAGTCCACACTATGTCTTCTGCATTGAATCCCTAAGACCCCAAATAAACGCTCTAGTTGCCTTACAGCCTCTTCTTCTTGGTTGACACACACACACACACACACACACGCACATGCGCGCACACACACACACGTGAACACTCATTCACACACTGAAGAGCTCCTATTATTTGAAAGAAATAAAGAAATAAGGTCAAGAACCTAGAAAGAAATAAAAAGGAATATAGTGATGGAAAAGAAAAAGCAAAAGCAAGACTGAAAAGCCAAGATATTCAGTCTTTCAAATGGATTCAAGAGGATACCTGCAAATAACCCTGGTTTGAACTCTACTGAAAGAGAAAAGAGTGAAAAGAGCAAGGCCTTTATATGATTATTTATTCCAGCAAACAACAGCACATGGCAACTCAGAGCCTTTCTATTCCCTGAGCTAATATTTGGAAGACATTGTATCTCCAGGGCAAATTCTAAATGTTCCTCTTCTCTCTAAAGAGGAAAGGGGAAAAAATCAGAGGTTTCCATCATTCAAGGATAAAAAGAAAATACTGGTGAAATTCAACATTGAACATTGTACAAGGAAGATAAAAAATTAAGAGGAAATGTGCTGATAAGCTTTGCTTAGCAAATACAAATGAAGGCTAAGTAAACCCATGTGATTTTTTTTTTAAGGCAGACTGTTGTTAAATTAACTGGCAACATTTCAAAATCTCCTTAACAGTGAATGCTGAAGCCAATTCTATTCAAACACTAGCCCCATCCACATGGGATCCACTTTCTCGGACTGTTCCAAATGGTCTGGTTATGCCCACCTGAATACCAAGAGGAGACAGCCTGTGGATTTGCTAGCTTCCTCTCACCTTCCCCAATTCCATTTCCAGCTGATAATTACAATGGCCCCATTTTTCTACTTTCCTTGGAAGTACCTTAGCATGACTCAGCACCAAGAGCTGGCCTGGAGCACCATCTCCAGGGTGTTCCCTTAGCTCTCTCATCACAGCCAGGGGATGATCAGGGTCTGCCTCTAGCTTCACCCAGCATTTCATCACTTCCAAACTTCCTGACCTATCTGTAAATTTGACACCAGTAAGAGTTTTCAACTCTTAAGTCTTCAGGGGAATTAAACAGGCAGAACAGGGAGGAGAAAGACCATCATCACAGATTCAGAAGGGGCTATTTTCAAATCCTATTCTCAAATTCAAAACTCAGAATTCAAAATTCTGTTTTCAAATTCAAGTTTTCTTCACTTAATACTTTGTTACTTTATCTCTCTGCATTTCAGCTTCCTCATATATAAAAATATTGGTATTAGACCCCTCAGACTGCCATAACAGAATAACACAGATTGGGTGGCCTAAACAACAAAAATTTATTTCCTCACAGTTCTTTAGGCTGGAATTGCAAGAGCAAGGTATTGGCAAGGTTGGTTTCTATTGAAACCTCTCCTCCTGGCTTGTAGATGGCCACTTTCTCGCTATATCCTCACATGGCCTTTCCTCTGTGTGCACACAGACAGAGTTCCCTGGTGACTCTCCTCTTTTTTATTTTTTTATTTTTTTATTTTTTTATTTTTTTTTTTTTATTTATTTATTTGACAGAGGGAGACACAGCGAGAGAGGGAACACAAGCAGGGGGAGAGGGAGAGGGAGAAGCAGACTCCCAGCTGAGCAGGGAGCCCGACGCGGGGCTCGATCCCAGGACTTTGGGATCATGACCTGAGCCGAAGGCAGACGCTCAACGACTGAGCCACCCAGGTGCCCCTCTCCTCTTTTTTATATGAACATCAGTTAAGTATATGACTCTTGATTTTGGCTGAGGTCATGATCTCATGGCATTGAGCCCTGCTTCAAGCTCCACGTGCAGCAGGGAATCTGCTTCTCTCCCTCTGCACCGCCCCCTCCCCCCCACCACCACCGGGGCACTCTCAATCTCTCTCTCAAAATAAATAATCTTTAATAAGGACATTAGTTCTATCAGGTTAGGGCCCTACCCTTATGATATCATATAACCTTTATTACCTCCATAAAGGTCCTATCTCCAAATACACTTATACTGAGTGTTAGTGATTGCACATATGGATTTGGGGGAAACACAATTCATTCCCCTGGAAATATTTTAAGGATTCCCAGAGTTTTCATACTATATGATGGAAACTTCTGCCCAGAAAAGTACACAGAGGGTGAGAGGAGATAGAGAAGTCCAAATCAAAGCAGCATTGTTTCAGGAACATGTCTGTGAAGAAGGATAAAACTTAGTTCATATATTTTCTCTGGCCCTTATTAGCAAAGAGTCTATATTTATGATATACCTAAATAATGATCTTTTTTTCTCTTCTATTAGGAAACATTGGCACAACCATAGCCCATATGGCCAGAATATATAGAATTCTAATTTCTGTCCCTGCCATTGACAGATATAGTAATTTTGAATATTACAATTTCCCTCTGTTTTTAGAGGAAATCAAATATTACATAATAAACTGCAGTGCAAACAAAATGTTGCTATGCTTCTCAACAATTATAAATAACCAGATCAACCTTAATCAAATTGGGGAAAACATTTAGAGTCTACTGAGACCATTAGCTGCAGGGTAAGGTAAACAAAATAAATAGAATACTCTTAATGAAAGACACAGACCCTTGTTAGCTCTGCCCATACCTCTTCTGAATAAAAACAGTGGTGTGCAACACCCTGGGTCCGAGTTACCTAACCCTAAGTTTGCCTAACTCTACACTAGTCAAGGAAAGGACATGGTTTCCATGTCTCCCCAGCAACAGGGCTTGTAAGGCCCCTCCACTAGCTCTATTTCCTTGCAGACTCCATGAAACCTCATAACAACCCATTCTCCTTTCTTGGACTGGCTTCAGTGGGTTTCTCTTTCTGCAATCAAGGAAACCATCACTACCAATTTTGAGTCTAGGACTGCAGCTTCTCTGTGACTTTCAATGCCATCAAATCTGGGAAAACACTCCAAAGCCTGAATGTCTCTCAATCCAGTGGCTCCTAAAGGACTTTTTGTTGGTATTTTGTTTATTGGATGTTATGTGTCTGATTTTATTACTGTTACTCCACATTCAACGTATGTGGAGGCTGTCAGTACTGAATCACCATAACAGGTCATCTCCATTGGCGAAGAATTTGTCTTGGCATCTGCAGACGAATTCACGTATAAATATTAAAACATATCTTGAGCTAAAGAAAAGCACTGGTTAATGTTTCCCAGTAGAAAAAGAGCATCAATAGACAAGTTTTAAAACTGAGTTTCTTACCCTTCAAAGGATGCTAAATGCAAAAGAGGAAAAAGCCCAGAGCTAGGAATCAAGATTTGGTGTCAAATCTCCCTCTAACTAGGCTCCGTGACCTTGCGTACTTGTCCACCAGAACTTGCAGGTTCCTTCCCTTTCTAATGAGGATAATACCACCTTCCCAGGCTGCCAGAACTGTTACAGGAAGTTGGTAAGGCAACGGAAGCACTTGAAGGGCTGATGGAACGGCTAAAATGCAACATCAACGGTAGGTTTTAAAAAATAATATATTCTTTACTGGTATAAGTAAAATCCTGCCTTGATTATTACAAAGTATGATTATGCTCCCATTTTGAAATGTGAGAATATTACACTTAAAATATACAGAAATGCCCTTTTATCTAACAAGGCTCCACTCTGACATGCAAAATCTCCTTATGAGAACCAGCAGGTCTTCCTGTAGCTCCCCAACTCAGTTCCTGACTTGGACAGGAGCTGGGCATGATATGGGCATATGGTGGCTGACATCAATCTTCCTTCCTCATCCACACCTCTACTTCCATTCTTCCTATTTCAATCTTAAGCATCATGAGGCCAGCAAGTAAATCTTATTTTGCATTATATGCTCAGTGTCCCAGAAATACTGTGCTCAGTAAATACTGAACAGTTTTCAAATAAATAAAACTTCCCTGCAAACCATTCCTTCTTGTAAAGAAACTACACTGCTACAACACAAACTTTCTCATCCCCTCATTTTTATTTAGGAATCCTCACACTACCTTTAACAAACATATATAGTACTCCTCCCACTTGATTTAAATTGTTGAGGTCAGGAAATTTGTCTTCACCTTTTTATATTTTTTCCACTGCATTTAATGCAGTAGGAACACAGTAAATACTGGTTGACTGGTTGAATAATAACTTGAAAATTTAATGAAACTGATAATTTGTTTAAAAAAAAAAAAGGTCAAATTAGTTGTGTGATGAGTTGACTGACCGATGCAACAATCCTTTAACACATAAATTCTTCTCACTTTTAAGGAGCAGTGATTTGAACCAATATGTCCAAAGAGTCACAGATTTTTAATTCTTAGCCTTCTTATTAATATGTTATACTATTTTATTAACTACTCTGTGCCTTCAAAGCCTACTTTGTTTTAATGGGGAAAGGACAGGAGAAGAATATGTAAGAGACACCTTTGGGAAAAGAGAAAGGAATTAACATTAAGGTTTTCTAGTTTGAAAATATTAGAAAGCATTCCAAAATAAAACAAGTCAGCATTCTCAATACTGGAAAATGACAGTGACTAAAAGTCTTTCTGCCTGTATGAGCACTGTCCTCTGTCCCCATCCCTGGTGCTGGGTAACTCGGAGATATAATTTATGATGGATTCACAAACAAAATGGTCAATGGTTCAGCACAAACCAAACATGAGCAGACACATTTCTAAACCCAACCGTCATGCTGCTTACACAATCTGTTGATCCACTGAACAAATATATGTTGAAAGATTAAGCGGGAGTTGACTGCCATTCAGGAAGATAAATGTAGAGTAGACTCATTTTCCGCCTGACTTAATGCTTAAGGATTTGTATTAGAAGGTTGTTGGGGAGGGGGATGTCTGCGCGGGATGGGAGGGAAGGAAATTCCAGTCACCCAGATCTTTAGAATGAGATTATCTCACCAAGGACCTCACACAGAGGCCTTTACCAGCCATCTTTCACATATGGGACCTTCCTTTCCCCTTATTCTTTTATTGTAGAAAAAAAAAAAAATCCAAGGAAATAAACAAGTGCTTCAGGAGCACTTGCCTTGGCTATTCAGGCCTTGTTGATGGAACGATAGGAGACAGAATGTCTTATACAGTACAGTTTGAGATTTAAAAGGGGAAAAAAGAGTCAGGCTGTCATAAAAGCACATTGTTATCCAGCTGTCTCATAAAAGGGCTGTGAGCCATTAAGCTATAGAGAGAACTGAAAGCCTGAAGCTAGAAACTCAGTGTTCCCACTGTTGGAGCCAATGCCATCCCCAAGTAGAGAGCTCGGCCAGCCTTGATTCAGCTCATATTTGTTGACACCTTCCTCAATTGAGGTATGAGGCCAGGCTTCTGGAGTTGCATTTGTCCAGCTTTGTGGGGCTGAAAAAGACAGCCTTCACTGCTGTTGATCCTGCTATAAACATTTGAGTTTCACAAGAGAGCTTTGTTAAAAAGAACTAAAGAAAGAGAGGGGAGGGAGAAAGGAGAGAGGAAGAAGGAAGGAAAGAAGGAAGGGAGGGAGGGAGGAGAAATGAGAACAAAAGAGAAAGAACAACCAATTGTAAAACATAAGTAGAATTTCCTTGATGTTTAAACCGGGGACATGTCTACAACATAGTAATACAATCATGCTGCTTCCTTGTTTAGCAAGCTGTGAACAACTTTCAGAGACATCCAACAACTCTGGCCTGGTCAGGAACGCATTCAAAAAGAAAACCACTAAGCACTGCAAAAAGAGAAGGATCTTGACCTACTGAAGTACATGTGCCAATAAATGCACTGGAAAGCAATTCACTTCAATTCAACATTTACTAAACACCCACATGGATGGTGGAATAGGAGGAGGAATCGTACAAGCTTACAAAACACCTGACTCTTGTCCTTGCAAAGTACATATGCCAACAAAGACCATGTGGACATGTGCAGAATGGTACCTAGATGTCCAGGGAGAGGTATGTTTCCTTTTGTATTGAAGAAGAAGTTGAATCTTTTAAAATGGGGAGGGGAGGGGGAATTAGGCAGGTGCTAGATTTAAGCAGTGCTGTGAAGAAGTAAAGGGAGATGACTAAGGACAATTGCAAATATACATGGTGCACATGAAGGACAAAGAAAAATAGTATTCAAAGTGGGCTAAGAACATCTTTATCTGCCAAGCAAAGTGATGAGTTTAGAAAGCAAAGGGGTGTTGGGTAAAAATGACTGGTGATAGGTCTTGAAGTTATTCTTAGTCAGTCATGAGCCCTTGTTTTTCATTTTCAAATGCATCTAGTAGAGGATGGAGAATTGCTAAAATATAAATGTATGCACATAATTCTCTAAGCCAGACTTTTTTGGGTTCTTGTTCTCTTTAACTTTTAATTTTGTTCCTTCCCATCTGATTTCCTACCCTGAATCATCACAACGCCCCAAGTTGAAGATGTTAATGACCAACATATTCTCACCCACTGTTTTAGTTTCTCATTGTTTTAGTTGTTTTATTTTACTTGGAAATTTTGTGGGGATTTAAAATGATGCCACGCAACAGGTGAGTTTGGACCATTCCATCAACATAACAGCCCCATTTTCTCTTTGGTGCCACTGTTATTGGCTTTATTGTTCATGAGCTCTTCCTTCAGTTCTGAGTAAAACCAACCATAATAGCACTAAGTCTCAGTCAACGAGTTTTAAATTTTGGACCTATGAGTCTGCAGTCCATTTTATTCCATTTGTTTATTTTAACTAAATGTCATCGACTTTGAACTGTTTAATCTGAAGCATCTTTGAACTGTTTAATCCGAAGCATCTGATCTCTCCTGTTCTTGGATGGCTAGAATCTGGCAAGCCAAAATGTTAACTACAAGAATAGAAAAGAAGAAACACCGAAACTAATGAATTCACTGGAAATGGTTAGCAGTCTAAAGAAAATATGACCATCTGGGTTAAGTTATTATAGGTTATGGATTGGGCTTTCTGTTTGGTTTGGCTTGGAGCAGAGGGAAGTTTTCCCTCCTATCACCCTTCTATACTTGGTCTAGAAGCACAGTGTCAGATAGTATTATTCTGTGAGGGGCTTTAGATCTTCTGCAAGGCTATCCCATTAGACAAGCAAATCTATGTGAATCTTGCACATGATGGGAATTGGAACGCTTTCTCACATATATTCACACAGCTTCCTGAACTTTGCCCTGGAATGCACAGGGAACATAGTGTATGGTCTACTTTCACTAGATCCAGGCACCTCAGGTTCAGGTGAGCAACTCTGTCTTAAATTACCTACCCAGGTGAGTATGAGCTAGCTGAAGGCTAAGCACAATCTGAGAGTCTTTTCACCTAACATAGGCAAGGACTGGTGCAGGCTCTCCTGATTGATTTGTGGCTGTCCCAGGGAAGGGAACAGGATGAATGTGAGCCCAACCCTACTCTAGCAGGAGGTAATACTGGCCTAGATGCCCCTCAATAAAGGAATACAGAAAAATAAATGGTCATTGGGAGATTTCAAGGAGAGGAAAAGTTAATGATTCTCCACAAAATTCTATCTGGATTGAAAAAATAATTCTGTTTTTATCCCCTAAACCTAGGAGAAATTCTTACAGAATAGTAAAACTAATGGTAGCCAAAGCTAATGGAGTGTTTTAAAAAGTATTTTATTCTTTCTCAATGAAGCTCCCCATATAAGATTACATTTTCAGAAGGAGCTAAAAGTTATTTTGCCAAAATTAGAAGCATAGTTAGAAATTCTGCTCCAAATACAATGGTCTGCTGGATTTGAAATACTGCTCCAGAGACAAGCCACATGGCTCTAGAGAATACCTGAATCAGCAGAAGGTGGGGAGGACTGTGAAGATGGTATTTATTATGTCTTGAGACGACTCTATAGGTCACTGCTGATTTCTGTTTACACTGTGCTGACCTTTCACACTCCGGAGCAGTTTGTTCAGCTGTGATCTACAACCAAGAGCACATGCAGTATGTCATCTGTGGGGCCCTGGGCGAGCCAACCAGTATACCCACAAAAAGAGGCAGTACATGGACCGAGAAACGTCCATCAGCCTGCAGTTCTTTGAATTGTCTGTTTTCTCATTCTGTACTTTTGTACTAACAAAAATTTACATGTCTTGGGATACTAGTGTAAAGCATGATCCGAACAGACCGGATTTTAACAAAGTGATTATTTCCACTCTACATTATGGTAACTGCAAAATGAGCCTGTAGAAACAATCCTATCTCTAGGTCATTATTTTACCCATATCAATTAGGATATGTTCAGTACTGGAGTGCAACATAATACTTCTTGTAATGGTCTATGCCAACTCTTTTGCAAAGGATTATTTGAGGTCACCAAGCTGTGATTGTAAAGAAACCATGTGCAGTTCTTTCATCCTTTGAGATTGATGTCTGTGTTCGGACTTGTTGGGGGTCTGTTTCTTGAATTTGGAGCTCCCTGATCATTTTATCTAGCCATTCAAAAGCAGAAGATTCCTTCTGTTCTTCCTGGATGTGATTGCTTAACTTTGCCGCCACAGGGAAAATGCTTTGTGATTATTTCAAGGCTAAAAAAAAAAAAGTCTCATACATATGTAATGTAAGCGATAATAATATAGTGTTTGTTTCCCAGACAGAACTCCAATTCCAGGGACTGAACTACTTTGGTCACTCACTCCTGACCTACAGTATTAGCTCATGTGGGGGGGGAGGGGGACTCTCAAAGAGGAACTCCCATATACAGATTAGCCTTAATGATGACCTCCTCTAGAAAACCTTCCACATACTCTGTGTTCACTTAGCATGGTGTACTCCCCCACAACAGCAGTCCACACTGTACCATCACCCCACATAAGTGGCTATTTGAGGGCAGGACTTTATTCATCCACACAGCATCAGTTCCGAGCATAGTACCTGACAAACAGTAGGCAATCAATAAATGTGGAAGTAAATAGTGATTCTTTTACTTCTTTAAAATCCATTGCTACCTTGGGCTCTGAAGCCATGGATACCTTTAAAAAAGGAGAAGGATTGAGAAAGAAAAAAAGAGAAGGACAGGGAGAGGGAAGAGAAGAAGGAAAGAATGAGAGAAGAGGAAAGAAAACAAAAGATTAAAAGAAAGAAAGGAATAAAAGAAAGGAAAGAAGGAAATGAAGGGAAACCCATAGCTCTGTGTCTAAACATAAGGAATGAGGGCATAATAAAAGAAGTAATGTAGATGAATATAAAGTAATCAAGTAAGCATTATTTTTTGAAGATGAAACAAACAGAATTTAGAATCTGTTTCCAGCAACAGAGCAGACTTATCCCTCCAGGCAGAGCTAAAATGCTGAATAAAATATTTAAAATGTCATTTGAATGCATAGCTTGGCTAGCAGGAAAATATAAGGGTGGATTGGAGGCCAGAGATGAAAAGTGTGAATCTAGAAAGGTAAGCAAGCAGTAAAGAAAGAACTTGTTTTAGGACTATCTAAAAATCCTCAAAAGACCTATAACTCAGGGGCTCCTGGGTGGTGTAATTGGTTAAGCGTCCAGCTATTGATTTCTGCTCAGCTCATGATCTCAGGGTCATGAGTATGAGCCCCGCATCAGGCTCCACGCTCAGCACGGAGTCTACTTAGGATTCTCTCTCTCCCTTTGCCCCTCCCTACCACTCATATGTTATCTCTAAAATAAATACATAAAATCTTAAAAAAAAAAAAAAAGAGGCCAGGCCTATAACTCATTTTGCCCTGGGCTGTACCCCAGCTCTCCTATGAGAACAGGTCAGATCGAAAAGCTTTGGCATAAAGTACCCCCTCCACACTATACCCTCTCCTGCCCACCCAAATACACACACTCCCAGAGGGCAGAGGAAAAAAACATCCATACACTTTACAGAGGGAGATGTTGGGCATATATGCCTCACTGAGCTTTGGCTTTGAATTTAGATGAAGTAGAAAAAAAAAAAATTATACCATGATTATTTCTACCAAGAAACCCCATTTATTTGGGTATGAGAGAAGGATTCCTTCTGTCTGTATGACTCCCAAGAAATTACACATGGAAAAAAAATTCCTTTATGTGGTCCAGCCATCACATTCACAAGCCATGAATGAAAGAGAAGAAAAGGAGAAAGACATACCACTTCCATTTCCCAGAGGTTGTACACACCAATTCTGGCCACAATTTACTCATATGAACTTACCTAGCTGCATGTGCCACTTTTATTCTGGGTCCCAGGATTCTACTGATAAAGAGAAATGGAAGAATGAATACTGGGGTGGGGGGGAGTGGAGGTAAGCTCCGTCTTTACTTCCAAATACTGAGATGACCTCCAAGAGAGAATTAAGGTAATACTTGTACCTCAGACATCTTTCCAGTTAGTGACAGAACTTTTGAGTTTTATTGTGGAATAAATCAATTTTGTTTGTCTTTACATTTTCATTAAAAAATATAATGAGATAAAAAAATGTATGTGAAATTGGGAATCAATTTCCTAAATAATAAGAAAAGGGGAAGAAGAACCCAAGAACAACAAGTCATATAAACTGCAATTAAAGTTCTTTTACCAGGGAAACTTGGAAGTTTCTAGGATAGATGAACCTGATCAGAACTGAAGCAGCCTTATTGTTTCTTATCTCTTTTCTTTCATTTTTCTCCTCATAACACAAATTTCCTCAAAAGAGCATAGTGGCAAAGCACCCCTGCAGAGGTGGAAAAACAGGGAAATAACTGGTTTCTTTTTGATGAATGAAGCATAGGAAATTGTCATCTTAAATACTGAAAAGGTTTAAAAAAAGAGGTTTTCTATACTAAGATAGCATCTTTAAACAAAACAAAACAGTGGGACGCCGGAGTGGCTCAGTAGGCTAAGCGTCTGCCTTCCTGCTTTCAGCTCAGGTCATGATCCCAAAGTCCTGTGAGCCCCACATCGGGCTCCCCGCTCAGTGGGAAGTCTACTTCTCCCTCTCCCTCTGCCTGCCGCTCCCCCTGCTTGTGTACTCTCTCTCTCCTGTCAAATAAATAAATAAAATCTTTAAAAAAAAAAAAAAAAAAAAAAACAGCAAATCCACAGCTACTGTTACTAAATGTTCTTTGCAGAAGGGAAGTGTAAGTTTCTCTCTATGGGATTAGCTTTATATCAAAAACAAACAAAAATCACAACACCAAATCTGAAAATCCACAAGACAGGCATGTGCAATTTTCCAGATATAAGGGGGATATTTTGGGTTTTTGTGTGGTGCCTCCAACTAATCAACCAAAAATAAATAAATACATAAATAAATAAATAACACTGTTATGCAAATATCAAAATAGCAGTGATTAGTGGGAATGATTATTCTGGCTAAGTGAAAGAGAAAACTGTTATGGGCTAGTTTCAGGATATGAAGAGGACAGTCTCACATTCTCTTGCACACTCAAACATACATCTATACCGTATACTTTTGCTGAGTTCCAATAACCATTTATTTTTTTTTAATTTTTTTTTTTTAAGATTTTATTTATTTATTTGTCAGAGAGAGAGAGACAGAACACAAGCAGGTGGAGAGGCAGGCAGAGGGAGAAGCAGGCTCCCTGCTGAGCAAGGAGCCCGATGTGGGACTCGATCCCAGGACCCTGGGATCATGACCTGAGCCGAAGGCAGCCGCTTAAGCAACTGAGCCACCCAGGCATCCCCAGGATATGAAGAGGACAGTCTCACATTTTCTTGCACACTCAAACATACATCTATACCATATACTTTTGCTGAGTTCCAATAACCATTTATATCAGCACAAAAGATCTCCAAATGATTCAGCTCTATAATCTGAATTTTCAGTGTCTCTACTTAGTCCCTGCACATGAATAGCAATAAATCTATAATAATCTAGTGCCACAAGACAGGAGGAAAACAAACAAAACACCTCTGCAAAAAAGTGAGTGCTGCTAAAGAGCATTTTGCCGTCTGGTTTTTTAACGAATCTGTTAAGGGTTTTCCTTATAGCAGGTCATACAACAATCCTCTTCACTGGTCTTCTTCCTTCCCCTTCTATTTCTGGAATTCCCTGGGTACAGGATAGGAAGACACCAAAATGCAGAATTTACCCAATGGCCTTAACTCTCCGAAAGACTGGGATTATGAAAAACATTAAAGATATTTAGTTAAGTTGCAATTTGATATGAGTGTATTTTGTAGGATTGTTTTGGGTTTCATTGTAACGTAGATCCATATAAAAAAGCTTAACCAAACAGGGCTTTATGTTTCTCTTGTGACAAGTGGAGGAGTAGGCCATCCTGCTCTATTTCTATCTTTTCACGCTGCCATCTTTAGCACTTTGCTTTCATCCTCATGGTCTCAATGTGGCAGCTACACCTGCAGGGACATTCCAGACATGCAGAGACACAAGAGACAAAGAGGAAAACGAAATGTCTATATCAAGAAAGCAAAACTTTCCTAGATATCCCTAACAGAATTCAGCTTAGGTCTTGCTGGCCAGAATTGAAGGAAAAGCTGCAGGAAAGGCTAGACGATGCGCTATTTTCACTAGACATACTGCCACATCAAACAAATCAAGGTCCTAAATAGGAAAGATATGAAAAATGGTATAAATATTTAATGCCAAAATTCTAGAATTTCAATCCTTGGAAAAATAAAGCTTCTCAGAGGAAAGTGCAATATCATATTCACTTTTTGCTCTCCAAGTGCTGAAACATAGCACATAGTCATTCGGTAACTATTTCTTGAGTTCCTATTATATGCCAGGGGCTGCCTTAGGTGCTTGGGATACATCCAGATAAAAATTCTTGTCCTCTTAGATCTTACCTTCTAGCAGGCAGAGACAAATAATAAACCATAGTCTCAATAGATAAATACACTCTATAGCTTATTCATAGGTGATAAATTCTATGGAAAAAAAGGTATAGCTGAGTAAGGAGAATTTGGAATGGAAGGTTGAATGGATGGGCTATAACAAAAATAAACATAATTTTGTATTAATTTGCTCTTCTTTTTACCTCAGACCCTTCTAATTTCTGGAACATATAGTGTGTTTTATCTTAGAAAAAAAAAAAAAACAGTTCATTATTTTTTCAACTCATTCTTGAAAGGGCTGAATCCAGCTGCTGTTATTTACACAAGAAATGTCAATGATTGTGTCAGGTAGTGTGTTAGGCTAGACATTGCTTCACACAGGGGGAACTGTTTGCAATTTACTTAAAGGGTCTAATTCCATAAGGAAAAAGGAAAATTCTGAGGAAAAAAAGAGCAATCAACAAAGAGAAAATGCTCTCCTGACCTAGTGCCTTTTGAGTGTCAGAAGCATGGTCTTTCTGGGGAAGGTGGCTTTTCAGTGGGCATAGTGCAACTGAACTCTCTTCTGCTTTAAATCATAAAAATAAGAACTACACACAGACACACATACACACAAACACACGAAGTTACATTTCAGAGTTAAAAAAAAAAAAAATCCAAAATCAACATCTCCCAAGGGATTGGAGTTTGATTGATTTTATTTAAAGTCTGGGTGGGTTTCTGACCACTAAATATTTGCTTAATTATCCCAGCAATGAAGAGTGATGCTCTCATTAGCAGGGGTTAGAAGCCCATCTGTGTTCTCTGTCAGTTTTTTGTATAGGATTGTAAACCTGCAAATTGCATGTACAGTTGGGGAGTTGGAAAATTGTAATTGCAGCTCTGATGATATTCATTATGCTGTGAACTTGGGTAAGGCATTTTTTTCCCTGGGCCTTGGCCTATTTGTGCATAAACTGTAGCTAACAGTACTCCACAACAATACACAATTTCAATATTTTAATGCCAAGCCAAAAAGTCTTGTCTTGTGTACTACTCATTGGCAAAAACAACTGATGTTCTCCCAGATCCTGAAGCTGAGGTTATTACATAGAATCCAAAGAAATTACTACACAGTTAGAAAGTAAGAGGAATCTTATCACTTTGGAATTTGGAAGCACAGAAATCGCAAACATGCCATGTCCCCTGTCCCTGAAGAAAAGTGAAAATGAATATTTCTCCAGAAGGATGTGAAATACTGTGAGATGAATTTCACAAGTGTTTAGGGATTTAAATGACCAAACCAAAGTCATTTGATAGTTACTCTCAGCAGGGGCAAATCCAGATTTTGCAGGCCTGGAGCTTTTACGTTTTTGTCAGAGAGAGAGAGGAGCTCTTTAGTAAAAGGAATACTTACTGAATATTTCTTTAGAATGAAAAAAAGTCACAACACAATAATTTTTTTAATGGAGAATATCACAGAAGTCACAAGATGTATAAAAAACTGACATTGTAACTTCTTGATGCACCGCCCTAATACTTTTCCCTACAATTTTTTGTCTGCATCCTTGACCATCTCTTCACATAACAACAATTTTGAAAAGCACTTTCAGAGGCAGATTTACCATGAAGCAGATAAAGCTTCAGCTTCGGGGCCTCTCACTCCCATGGGTCCCTTGCCAGGCCCTATACCAATTTTGTATTTTCTTCAATTCCCATCACAAAAGAAAAAAAAATTATGGTGTTTTCCTAACTGTGTATGTTACATTATCAGACTATATTCCTGAGAGGAAAGAACTTTCATTTACTAGGCTTCGATGAGAACCAAATTTTCTACTAAGAACTGAGGATTGGACAAATTATCCCTATTAGTTCCTGACTCTGTACATTTCAAATTTTGTTTTTCCTCCACTACTCACACCCTTACGGTGCTGGGTTATGAAACACGTTCATAGTGCAAGACCACTGCTTCTCACACCTTCAGGGCACAACACCGGGTCAACTGGCAAAATAGGCAGGAGGAACATTCCAGGAAGCCATTCCCATAGCAGGACACCTAGCCTAATTCCCATTCTAAATAAACACTCTCTATGTACTTCTAAAAGTGACTATGAAGCATGTAAATACATCTCACCAAACCCAAACTACATGTATCCCCAACTCAATTTCCTCTTAGGTAAACACATATGGCCATTATAATACCACCCTATGCAAGAGAAAGAATAGTGGAAGGAAAGCTGGAATGGAAAGAGACCATGATCTTGGAGGGAGGAAAGATGGTGGAAGAGTAGGGGACCTCGTTTCATCTGGTCCCTCGAATTTAGCTGGATTATCTATCAAACCATTCTGAACACTCATGAATTCAGCCTGAGATGTAAGAAAGAGACCATGATCTTAATATGTTTCAAATGTTTTACTTTTACAAATTTTATACATATGATCTTGCAACTGAGTGGCCCTGAGTTGAAACATCATGCACTTAATGGTAAATCTTCACTGATTCTGAGTCCTAAGGGCTCCACACATGTTTCCATGATGGGGGTGATGCCTCAGAGGAAGTAAATGGCTACACAGGTGTATAATATTCTGAGCTTCAGAAATAGCATTTTGGCATTTCTAGCTCATTCGAATCTGGAGATGTGAATTCTGGTTTGGATTTCAGAGGACACATATGATTCTCTCAACTGTGATTCACTCATCTATCAAGTTACCCAAAAAATACTTATGGAATTCTATCATCCAGAGACTATGCTAAAGGTTGTAGTTGACAGAAGAATAAGTAAGCCACAGTTCCTGCCCTTAAGGGATCTAGAATCTAGTGGAAAAGAAAAAAAAAAATACATAATGCAAGGCAGACTGCATTGGAAGAAGAAAGGAAGGAGATGTTCAAATTAAGAGTCCAGGATGGTCAAACTGTGAGATCATTCATCTGAATAATTTTATAACCTCTGATCCTCTCTGATTCTCAGTTTCCCCGTCTATAAAACGCAGGTAGTAATATTCATCTCACAAGACTAATGTAAGGATTAAAGGAGATAAAATTATACAAAATTGCCTAAATTTAAAGCTTTCTGTAAATATCATTCCCTCGAAGCAAAAGCAATCTTACTCTTTTATATATCTGCTTTTGTTCTAATGCTCAATAAATCTCTGTTGAAAGTAGAATAGTAAATAACCAGGTGAATGAAATAAAAATATAAGAAAAGATGTAAGGACTTCCAAGGGAATATCTGATCTTACCCAAGACTTAAAGGATGTTTTGAACATGGTGAAGAGATAACAAGAATGCATCAGACAGGAGTCTTTCAATGACAAATGACACACTCAAACTGGCTTCATCAAAAAAGAGGGAACAGTTGGCTCATGAAACTGGGGAAATTTGGCCCCAGGCTGGCAGAACACTGGTATCCAAACAATATTCTCAGAACCAGATTCTCTCCACTGCTCAGCTTTGCTTTTCTTCATGTTGGCTTTATTCCCAGGCAAGCTCTTCCCATGCCATGGCCAATGGTCATCTTCAGCTCCAGGTTTGTTTACATGGGCCCAAATCTACAATCTCTGTGGAAAGAGTCTCAAATTTGGAACATGCTAATGAAGATGGTTGGAGGGGTGGCATACCTTCGGGGAGGCATTCCACCCAACCTGAATTTTGGACACTGAGAATGGGGAATGGGTAGATCCCTAAAAACATCCAGCAGCTTAAATAGAAGGGGGGGGAAAGAATTTCTGTGGAATTCTCCTACAAAGGACATTTCAGGTAGAGAAGAAAACAAGAGCAAAAGCTCAAATGTTTACTGAGTATGCACTGCCATGGTGTCTGGGAGGACAGAGAGGTTAGAAGGATGTGATTCTGGCCTCAGGTAAGGGAGGTAAGGCATGTCTGAAAAATAAACAACTATAATCCAAGATAGGAAGTGAGTAAAGCCTTAAAAAGGTAGATAAATATCATTCATTCAGAGAAGGCAGAGATCTCTTTCAACTGGAAGGACTGGAAACCTTTCAGAAAAGACCTGGCACCTGAATTTGATTTTGAAGGAGCCTGCAGGAAAATGGTATTCATAAATCATCTCAAAATCAGCCCTGGCATTGGCTTTTGGAACTGTGGACATCAGAACTTCCAGTCATTTCTCAAATCATCATCATGGTCAAAGATCGGAGTGGAAACAAAGGCAGATAAGAAAGGTTACAGGGTGGTTTGTATTGTGGCAAGAGTTATACTGCCTGGGCTAAAATCTCCATTTTAAATATCAAGTAATTATATGTTCTTGTATTTGTCTCTTTATTCGTCAATTTAACTAGAGGTCTTTCTTTTATTGAGGTAGAGTTCACATAACATAAAATCAAGCATTTTAAAGGGTACAATTCAGTGGCATTTAGTACATTCACAAGGTTGTTCAATCATTACCTCTATCTAGTTCCAAAATATTCTCATCTCCCTAAAAGGAAAACCCATACCCATTAAACAGTCACTCCCAATTACCCCATCCCCCACGTCCCCTAGCCTCTGGCAACCACTCATCCGCTTTCTGTCTCTATGGATTTCCCCGTTTCTGAATACTTCGTGTAAACGAAATCATATAATATGTGACTTATTGTGTCTGGCTTTTTTACTTAACACAGTATTTTCAAGGTTAACTGAACCTCTTTTGATATTCCTTCCCATAGTCTATAATGTGGGGCTATAAATATCAACTAAGTTCTACTGCCTAGCAGCACTCCTGAAATGGGCCTTCTACCACATAATGTCCACTCACCCTGGTAATCCGTATGCCCCAGGGGTCATGTCCTAAGAAGTTCTTTGGGCTCTTCTGTAGACATAAGCAAGTCTTGATGTATAACAACTGTAAATTAGCTGTTTGCATGCTGGGTGCTTGCAGACTCCAAAACACATTCTTTGGCCATACAGAACCCCTTCACCAAGGATAGTCAGTCAAGAAGCCCAAGAAGTAGGCAGAAAGCAGGGTGGCAGCTCAGCCTTCAATCCTATCCCCCACCTTCTTTTTATCCTTTATCACAAAATTTAACACCTCAAAGGTTCTTAGAGAACACCCAGTTTTTTACATAATGAAACTGAGGCACTACAAACTTAAAAAAATATCACATAGGCAGAGAGTATCAGAGCTCATATAAAAGCTCAGACATTCATGGGCTAAATTCAGTGTTCTGATATGACATGGTGTCTAGTACATTTCTCTCTAGAAGCAAGCACCAAGTGTAAGAAAGCAGCAAATCTAAAGAAAACCTCTCAACTCTGGGGAAGCTGAAAGGAGTCTCATCTAGCTGTGTTTTAATTTGTGCAAATAATAAATGAGGTAACACTGTCCTTCACAAAGGAAGAGAGAAGCTGGTGTATCTGCATCCCACCCTCTCATTTTGGATTTGCTCCCCAGGGCACTGAAATTGAATGACCCATACTGGGGGAGAGGGTAGGATTAGGGGACAATGTTTAGGATTCAAGGGCAATGAAGGCATCTTATTCATTCAGGAGCAGCTAAAATGCTCTTTCTCCCTCCCTGAAAAAATCGCTCGTAAATGGGAGCTAAGATCCTTCTAGGTAGAAATGCAAGCCTGTAAATACCATGTCAGGATCTTGATTTTTTTGTAACATAAAGTTAATGATGCTTAAAATATGCACAATATGTACCCCTGTGGAACACTGAATTATCTTGATGTCTGAACTTCGGGGATGGTCTATAAAGAAAATAATTCAGAAGTGAGTAGACATAGTCAGTACTGTAAAACGCAATTAGGGAGGGGGACGGGGAAGCGCCAGGTGCATATGCAGCCGAATTGAGGGGGAAACAAAACAATGCTCCAATGTGCTCATCTTTGTTTTTTAATCTCATCTTTGAAAGATTTACTTTCTGAATTTTTGCCTGACAGATTTGTAAGCATTTCCTTGGGACAATTTACTTCTTTCTTTTTACCTTTCAGGAAAAGGTGCTTTCAAAAACAAGCCAACTGGACCGTTTTCTCCCTGCAGAGCAACAACACTCAAACCCTCTGCAGCTAAAACAAACAAATAAACCAAAAAAGAAAAGAAGAAAAAAAATTCTTCTAACTAATATTTAGGCTTTCAAAAGCAGGTTGGCTTCAAGCCTCACTAGGATAATCATTTGCACCTTCCTTCAGCCACACGTAATACAGTCTTTATTCAGCAAATAGCAAAGTCGTTTCCCAGCAAGTCAAAGGTCACTTTTTGCTGTATTAATAGCTGCTCTGGGAGGGTCAGTGTTGTGCTACCCTACATTTTTTCCAGGGCCTGGAGATGCAATTTCCTACAATCTGCAGGCAATTTCCTACCAATTTTCTTGGGGAGCTAATAGGCTGTGACAGGAGATGGAGCTAGCAAGCAGCAGGCGGCTTCAGAAAAGACAAATTGCATCTCTGCCACCTAACTGGGCAATCTAGATCGACAGAGTTTATAGCTTTGTAGTGTTATTGGGCCCCATGCTAACAGCAAATCATTCACGCTGCTCGCTGAATTTCATATTCCCTTCCTTCCGACTTTGTTATTGCCACATATCACTTTGTAGCACTTTCCCTGGAAACTGCAGTAAAAAAGGGGATCACATATATATTAGGGACTTAAATGTCTCCTCAATTGCTTACCAGAAATTATTAGCATTCAATAATTTCTGTTTACGGAGTTAGGGCCAAGCTGGTGATTTTTAAGTGAAGGGATGGGAAGGTTGGAAAGAAGAGCCAAAAAGGAATGAAGAAGATGCTGTGCAACAGGTTGCAGCCCTTTGGCCAGCACAGGAGAAGTTATTTCTTCTATCTAGCAGGTCCATGTGCTTGTGTACAGTCAAATGCATTTCAAAAAATTATATAAACACTTGCAAAACGTGCTCCTGACACTGATTTATGCTTTGCCTAGATTGTTTTTAAAAAGTTAACAGTTTGGGGCGCCTGGGTGTCTCAGTCATTAAGCGTCTGCCTTCTGCTCAGGTCGTGATCCCGGGGTCCTGGGATCGAGCCCCACATCGGGCTCCCGGCTCGGCGGGAAGCCTGCTTCTCCCTCTCTCACTCCCCCTGCTTGTGTTCCCTCTCTTCGCTGTGTCTCTGTCAAATAAATAAAATCTTTAAAATAAATAGTTAACAGTTTAATACAACAGTGGAAATGCTTTCATAGGATTCAAAAGAAACACCCTTATTTTACTGAAATAGTCTTCCTTATTATGTAAGTAATACACATTCAACCTGAAAGATTTAGAAAAGATAAGAGAAGGGGGAAAAAAGTCAGATTTAAAAAAACACCTAGCCATTGTATCAACTCAAGCATTTTTGTCAATTAATTTACAAGAGTACTACTCTGGGCCAGGTACTGCACAAAAATGAGTAAGACAGGTTCCTGCTGCCAGGGATTTCAGTCTAGTGGAGGAGACGGGCAGGCAAAAAGATAAGTTGTAAGACAATGTGCCTCGGGATCTGAATGCTAAATGTGAAGAAAGGGGGAAGAGACTACCTGCAAAATTAAATTGAGGGGAGAAGCAGAACAGCTCAGATGGAGTTAAATAGTGCAGGTAAATAAACAGCAGAGATTCAGAGTCAGCTCTGCTTTCCTTAAAGTGGTTCTATTTGAGAGGATCGATGTGCAAATAGTAACCAAAGCACCTCATTATTTGCATCTAGAGACCATCACTTGAAAAGCATATAAACAGTAATGTTTTGGACAACATGATCTATGCTATAATGACTGTACTAATATTAGAGTAATATTACAGTAACTCCACCCTCACCCTGGTATAAGAAGGCTGGAAGGAGTTTAGGGTTACAAGGGTCTGCACAGGAGAGGGTGTGGAGCAGAGTATGTGTCCGAGAGAAATGCAGAATTCCAACCTAATCTTACGAACTGAAATGAGAAACACCTCTCATTTCTCTGGACTAGATTAGGCGGCCACTGGCAGAACTGTTTAGTCTCTGCTGTATTTGTTGATACCTCCATAAAAAATTAGTGTTATGATGCTGTTTTTTTCAGCTATCACACCAGGTATGTGTAGAGGTAAACAAAAAAGATCACCTCAGTGGCAGAAAAGGAAAGGTTTTGGTGTGGCAATTTTTAAACCTCGGGGATTTGCAGGGCTGATTTCAGCAGATCATCCTGGCTCACTGGTTTTGAGAGCAGGCAGGGGAGGTTCACTCAAGTAGGAGAAATGTGAAGGATTCCAGCAAAATTTTTTGTTCTAAATGATCTCTTCCACTTGCTACTTATGAATCTGAAACTTCATCATCCATATTTATTCCTATCCTGAAGGCTTACTTAGATGACCATCAGCCTTAAAGACAGAATGTGTTTTAATCTCAAGGTGTTCAGAGCCAGGCCTACAATAATCCTTGGTGTAAATGACTGGCTGAATTGAATAGAATCAAGAGTCCCTATATTAAAATGCAAATACCCTCTGGTATAAACCAGTCACTACCCAAGTACCCCCACCTGAGGAGGTTCTAGTTGAACAATCTGGGCAAAGGTCTGACATCTGCATGTTTGACTCTCCTGCATCGCTGATTTAGAAAACCACTGGGACAAGCATGGGGTGAGAGGCATGGAATAGACATCAAGTACACGCAGAAGGAACCTCTAAGGACACGATGACACACTGTGGAAAGAGCATATGAATGGGCCCTCCATTCAAAAAAAAAAACTTTAAATCTTACGAGCTATGGGAACCTAGCCAAGTGACCTAGTCAGAACACTTTATTTCCTTATCTACTATAGTGTGAGTGGTTATAAGGGTCACAGGAGGTAATACTTGTGAAGCTCACCCCATTACGGCCAGGACTGGCAGAGCACCTTGCACAGAGGAGGCTGATAATTAAATGGCAGCTCTTCTCTCTTCCTCTCCTCCTCCTCTTCCTCATCATCCTCCCCCCTCCTTCCTTCTCCTCCTCCTTTTCAACCCCTCCTGCCCCCAGTCGACAGTGGGATATACTATCCTCCCCTGCCTAAGCCATCCCTGACAACATGAAATGCAAAGCTCCTCCACAGTTTCTCAAGGATCCACATGGATTCAGTCCAAGCACTGGGTACGGTGTTCTCTCTGCATCCTCCCTCCTTCCCTTTCTCTGTCATTGCATTCTCTTGGGCATAGAACTTCCATTCTATGATGGGTGAGCCATCATAGAATACTATTACACCAGAATGGATACTCTCAGTTCCTTCTTGCCATTTCTAGACATAATGGTTTTTAATCAGATTCTGTACCACTTCTTGGATGCTGCGTTCACTTTGCTCTTTCCATAAGTATCAGAAAAGTGAGCCCTAAACTTAATACCACTGGAACCATATGACTCAAAATGGCACCCTGTGGCTTGAAAGAAGCAAAGGGCTTCATTAGGCGTTTTACTTGCTACTTGAAGCATTAGGTGAGGGAGAAAATTTAGCTCATCATATTTCCTTCATAGATAAAGACAAATTTAGGACCTATCCAAGATCACACAGTACTTCATATATTCCTCAATTTCAGAATTGAAAGAAAAACTTACGGGCATATTTTCATGACCTTCATGGACTTAGATATAAGGGGTTCAGACTCTATGACTGTCATGGGGGCATCTAAGAATTAGGAATGAACTAGGAAGGTCACCACTGAGACAAAAAAAATTACATCTTTCATATCTGCTTAACCTTTAAGACTAAATGCCCATCAGTTACTGAATCTAAGAATACTTAGAAATAATGTTGAATGAAATTAGTAAAGCTTGCAATTTTTCATAATATGAATAAATGAGACAGAATTAAAAATATTTCCTACTTAAATTAACACTGTCCAGTGGGAAAGAAAATTAGTTTATGCTTAGTAGAAAGATACATAAAATTTTACTATAATTCAGCCCTAAGGAATTTTTTAATTACCTGGTAATGAAAAATGTAAAATTACTGTGACTGCATGTGCTGAGATCTTTCAACACCCATTCCTCAGCTTTAAACCACTTGCCATTTGAGTATCTAATTTCATATGTATTATATGTCCAAAATGTTTGGCCCTTCAAAAGACAGGAGTGAATATAAGATAACATCTAGCAATAACTTGTACTCAACAAGGGAAAAAAATGGTAATATCCACAGATTGTACAGATCCAACTGAGTTCAAATTCCAGCCACTCATTTCTTAATCAAGAGCAGTGACAAAATCACAAATTCCATTGCTGCTCTGTCTTCAGAATTAGGTCCAACGAATCAAAAATCACAACCTTTACTAGTTTGTGTGATCTCGCCAAGGATTAAGCCAAAAAAATATTTTCCCAATCAGCAAATGTTCCTATGAATGGATTGGCCAACAACCCCAAATGCATTTCTTTGAATTATATCTTGCATGCAATTCCATTTTTCCAATGATCCATTAGTTAACCAGAAATACTGTACATATTTCAATGGATTAGGAGACCTTAAGGGAATTGATGCATCTCAAATGAATGCCTCAGGGGACTCTGGTTCATTGCATAGAAGATAATTCTTTCCTGAAAAGGAGCAAGCTTCATTTGAAATTAAGATTTGGAGATCATAAACAGAATCAATTGAGCCAAGAAGTCTTTTGTAATGTATGGTGCATGGGAGGGAAATGAGCATTTGCAGGTTATGTGGGGAGTAAAAGGAAGGCCTAGTGGAATGAGAGAAACCTTTTCCCCTACCTGTGTCACTTCAGAGCCTATAAACAGTATGCTTTGTGAAGGAGACTTAAAGGATTTCCCCAGTCAATGTGCTACACTAAGAAGTTCATTCTTGAGAGAGGGAAAAAGAGAGAGAGAGAAGAGGGAGAATAAATGTTGGTCATGTTCCAGAATATCTTGACGCCATTAACCACAAAATAAGTTATTAGCTTATTGTGAGTGCAGCCAGTTTTTAAAGTAAGGGAGTAATCCACTGTGGACTGCAGCAAGGAAGTGGAACAAAGGGTGTGAAATGGGCAGATGGATTTGATTTTAAACAAATTAGACCCATGACAAGGGATGTAACAAGTCATTTTTCAGTTTTCCATGCTATGGGTTAACTTCCCTTCGTGACCTTTCCAGCCTGCTAGCTCATTTTTCCCCTACCCAGATCTCAGTCCTTTCTGGGGCAGCAGTTTTGTGCTTTGTGATTGTCAACTACTGTCTCTTGCTTCTACTAAACTGATCAAACAAGGCACCACAGGGACTGCCACAGCTGATTGCTTGATTACTTAATCTCCAAACTATTTGTTCTCTTAATCTCAGACTCATTCCTGGACATATTGATAAATACAAGAACAAATGTTCAGGAGATGTCACATCTTTGTAACTCCAGATTCTCAGAACACTCAACGATCCCATACTGGTATATAGCCATCAACGCGGCTGATACCAACCCCAGGCTGACTCATGATATGGATCATCTTTGTCCCTTCCACTCTCTTTAATTCCATGCTTGCCTCCCTGCCCCAACTTCATGTGTTCAATGGCTAAAAGCTACCAGAGGCCAACCCTGTGCAGTGAGGTGAACCCCTCCACCAAGCCTGAACTCCCTAGCAGTATCCACTATCTCAAAATGTCCTGCTGTCATCTCACTACCTCAGTAAAACTCCCATGTCTTTACCGCTAATCTCAGCTAGAGTTTTGGAGGGAAGCAATGGGTATATATAAATTTCATACTAAGAGGTGAATGACTGACCCCTTTGACCAAAATTGCAAGTCTGCTAACTGACCTTTCCCTGTAGTCCACCTTCGCAGAGCTCCCAGGGTGATCTGTCTAAAATGAAAAACTGACCAGCTTCTGATGGTTCCCTGTGACCCACAGAAAATGTTTAAGGCCCCACCCTCACTCCTGGCTTCCCGGCTCTACCCAAACACCCACCATTTTGCCCAGGACTCAAACCTTGCTCCTCCCTCTTCCCATCACAGAACCATACTGAAATATTTACCTGTCCTCTGAACTTTCACAACTTGATTTAGAACACACGTCCTCAGTCACAACCATTTAGCAACATCTGAGTTCAAAATCTTAGTTCAAGCATCACCTTCTCTGGAAACTTCCTTGACCCGCATCCAATAGCAAAGTGTGCACGGCTCACTCATTGGTGTCAAAATCCTACCTAGCTCATGACAGCAACTCCCGGCAACATTCAGTGGATTTCTGCAAATTCACCCATACCCAAATTGTCCCATGTCCAGCTATAACATGCGAGTGGCAGGACACTTGTGTACTGAGAACAGAAAAACACGATCATCCAGTGTGTGAACAAACGGCAAAAAATGAGTGTGTGGTAGACTCAGGAGCCCACACAACGAGGCAGCTCGTAGCTGGCTTCCGCTCCCAGAAAGAGGGACACCGAGGCCATGCCCTTTAGTTTCGCCCCGCGGTTAGATGCAAGGGGACAGGCGGAGCGGGGAAGCCACCCAGGCCCCAGAAATGATGGCGGCCCCCACCGCCACCGACAGGTGAGGGTAGTCTGTCTTCCGCTTCTCCCAAACACGCCCTCCAAACCCCTCTTACCTACACAGCGGTCTGTCCTTGCCAGCCTAGTTCTCGCCCCGTGGTGACACAGGAGGCAGAGAATGTGCAGCAGGTAGGGCATGAGAGGCGACAGGAATGCGGCCCGCTGTGGGCCCGCGGATCAGGGCCAGAGCCGCTCCCCGGAGCAGAGGGACGTGCGGGGCACAAGGCGGAACAAGCCGCTACGGGTCACAGACAGTGAGGACGGGCCGGAAACTGAAAAGGTCGAAGGGCTGGGTTCCAGGAAATTCTTCAGGTGAGCAAGAGTGAGGCTGCCAGACCACTCGGGGCAGAGGAAAACCGCGGAAGCCAGGAAGGTGTCGTTAACCACTGCTGCAGATCTCGCGAGAAAGTAGAGACGGCCGTCATCCAAAACAGCGCTCGCCTTGGGGTTATTGACCGACAGGGGGCGCAAAGAAGCTCCCTGTGGTTCGGGAAGCTTTTCCATATCGTGAATCTGGGTGGTGAAGGCAAGCCAGATAAAAATCAAGGACAAATTTTATTTTATTTTTTTAAGATTTTATTTATTTATTTGAGAGAGAGAGAATGAGAGACAGAGAGCATGAGAAGGAGGAAGGTCAGAGGGAGAAGCAGGCTCCCTGCCGAGCAGGGAGCCCGACGCGGGACTCGATCCCGGGACTCCAGGATCACGACCTGAGCCGAAGGCAGTCGCTTAACCAACTGAGCCACCCAGGCGCCCAAGGACAAATTTTTAAAAAATTATTGTTTATCTGAAATTCAAATTTAACTGGGTTTCTTGTATTTGCTAAATCTGGCAAACCGAGGACGGTGGTTACATGGGTGTAAACCGGTGCTTCTCAATTTGGTGTGATTTTACCCCAGTGGACATTTGTGAGCATCTGGAGACATCTTTGGTTGTCATAACTGGGCTGGGCATGCTACTGACACCTAGAGAGTAGAGGCCAAGGATGCTGCGACACATCCTCCATTGCACAGAGCAGCTCCCACAACAACAGATTTTCCAGCCCAAAGGTCAGTAGTGTTCATCTGTGTAAAAATTCAGCAGCTGACATTTGATAGATTCATTCTACTGTATGTATAACACAATAAATGAATTTATGACCAAAAAAAAAAAATTCTGAACCAACAAAATTACTCTGCAATATTAGAAACCTTAAAATGTGTAAACATTTGAATTACTTCAGATAAAGCATCTCAAGAACACAATCAGAAAAAAAAAAAAAAAAGAGCTCCCATTTTTAAGTATATTTGTTAACTGGAATGTGCTTCCTTAAATTTGAGTCCATGAGGAGAGTGGGCAATATGGGGGCTCGAGGATTTTGTGAGTTGCATATTTCTTCAACATTTCTATAAGACTTCATGGCCATGACCCCCTGGGGCATCCCAGCAGACTCACAGGGACACTATGAGATATTTTATATTTTCTTTTCTTTTTTTTTAAGTGAATTCCACGCCGAGCATGGAGCCCAATGTGGGGCCTGAACTCACAACCCTGAGATCAAGACCTGAGCCGAAATCAAGAGTCCAACGCTTCACCAACTGAGCCACGCAGGTGCCCCAATATTTTACATTTTCAAGGGACACAGAGATGTACTTAAAACAACTGCCAGACGAGCGAATTGTATGAACAATTAGCTTGAGCTAATTTACAGTTTTAACATTAAGTCACAAAAAATCAATATGGATCAGGAAATGAGGGGTGGTGGTTTAATCTGATTCTAAAATTTGACAAATTGTTTAGTTTCCAACTGGTGTACACATCCATGAGTAAGTATGGTCATCTAAAAAAAACCAAAAAACCGAAGTTTTTTCCTTCAATTTATGTGTGTTTAAATGGCTACTAAGTTTATAGGACACAAGTATTATTAAGTTGTTTGGATATAACTTAATGCTGTTAGATATTTCTTTTGGCATGGGGTGCCATTAAAACGTTACAGGGTGCCATGAACAAAGAAAGTTTGGGTACCTCTGCCTAAGAGACCTGAATAATGATATAAATTCAGCAGTACTTATATAACACATACCACAATATTTTGCAGTTTTTGAAAATAAATGTGTCTTTTTCCTTAAGGAAAGGGATTGTCTTATCTTTGCCCAAAGACAAGGAATGTTTGCTAAATGACTATTGAAGGAAGGGGGGAGGGGAATGACTTTTCATTTACTTATTTTTATTTTATTTATTTTATCTTTTTAAAGATTTTATTTATTTATTTATTTTATTTGTCAGAGAGAGAGCAGGAGAGCGCAAGCACAGGCAGTGGGAGAGGGAGAAACAGACCCCCGTTGAGCAGGGAGCCCAATGTGGGGCTCAATCCCAGGACCCTAGGATCATGACCTGAGCCCAAGGCAGATGCTTAACCAACTGAGCCACCCAGGCACCCCAACTTATTTTTAAAACCACTTTTTTAAAAAAGAATTTATTTATTTGACAGAGAAAGAGCAAGAGAGCACAAGCAGGGCAAGTAGCAGAGGGAGAGGGAGAAGCAACCTCCCTACTGAGCAGGGAGCCCAATGTGGGGCTCAATCCCAGGACACTGAGATCATCACCTGAGCCGAAGGCAGACACTTAACTGACTGAGCCACCCAGGCTCCCCTTAAAACCAGTTTTATCAAGGTATGATTGAAAGACCAAAAACTATATGTATTTAATGTGCACAATTTGGTGAGTTTGGAGATAAATTTACACCTGTGAAGCCATCCCCACCAAAAAACATGTCTTTTTGAAAGAGGGAGCTTCTTACCCTGAGAAGAAAGTAGCTAAGGTATGATTTCAGTCAATGGGATAAAATATGAAAACCCACAAAAAAGAGAAGAAAGGAAGGAAGGGAAATTTGGGACCAGCAGATCTGAGTGGCAGGCTTTCCTTTCCCTGTGTCTTGACATGACAACACAGACACAACAACCCCTTCTGTTCATGGGAGTGGCTTGGACTCCATGTGAGCACAAAAGGCTCAAGATAAAATTTCCTGGGCTGAACATTAGAGAAGCTGATGTCACCACATCTATCTCATAATCACCAGTGGAAAACAGCCCATTCTTCCTCGAGTTAGCATAGAATTTTCCAGTTGTGTTCAAAGCACTGCCACAGACATGTTCATTTTGTCACCTGCTTCTCACTTAGCAAACAGCACGAACATCACTGGGCCCCCAAAGCCTGGCCCTGGTTCAAATTCTCTGGCTTTCCAGAAGGCATCCAGGCCTCTCTGCTTTTGCACAGGGCAGTATCTCCTTGACCGTTTGCAGTTTTCCCCGATTGTGTCATATCTAGACACTCACAGGCAAGCACAATTAGTTGCATCATCTAGTGCCAGGGCAGAAATGCCAAGCTGGTGAGGAAATGAATCAAAACGAATTGAAATTACCTGCAGAGAGCTGATGAGGGAGGCTCAAGCTGCAGCAAACATCAATGAGTGAAAAAAATGATCTGCCTGAGAAAATCAATGAAACCAAAATGAGCTGACCATAGAGACGAATTCTCTTATATACACAAGTCATGTCTGACCTCAGACATGCTTAGCAAATCCAGCACTTGCCCAGCTTACTAAAGAGAGCATGACCTCTTTCCTCTGTAGCAGTGCTTCTCGAACTTAATCATGCCCATGAGTTACCTGGGGATCTTGTTAACATGCGGATTCTGAATCAGTAGGTATGGGGTGGGGCTTGAGAATCTACTCTTCTAACACACTGAGGCTGCTGGTATTTAGACCACACTTGAGTTGCAGGCTTCATGGTGTGTTCTCTCTGGCCCAGCAGCATCAGCATCATCTGGGAACTTGTTAGAAAGGCAAATTCTTGGACCACAGTCCAGACAGACTGAATCAGAAACTCTGGATACAGGGTATAGAAATCTGAGTTTTAACAAGCTCTCCAGGTGATTCCAGTGCACTCTGAAATTTGAGAACCACCAATATTCTAGATCTGGACCACTTTTTCATATACATTCATTCCCATCTCTACCATGAAAACTTCTCTTGGTAAACAAACTCTAAAATCTCTTGCCATCCTCTGAAATCATCATCCCTTACATTTCTATTTTATGTCATTAACTTTTCACATATCCTTATTTGTCTCCTAAATCAATAGCTATTATCTTGTCTTCCAAGCTATATAAAGAGCTACTTGAGAACAGGGACCATACCTTGTTTAGCTCTGTGTCTCCAGTTCAGCAGGGCTTCCCATATACCATGTGGTTAATAAATACTTGCTGATAGGCTGATGATATGTGGATTCACACCGAAGCCAAATATGACTAAGCGAGGGGCAGGAATTCAGTTGCTAGTATGAGCATGCTCTTCAAGTGGATAAAATACAGGTATTTGTATTAATTATCTAACATTGCGTAACAAACCACAAGAAGAACCTTAATGACTTAAAATAATACTGATTTACTATCTCTCATCGTTTCTGTGAATCAAGAATTTAGGTTGGGCTTGACTGGGCAGTTCTAGCTTGGCTTGGGGTCTCTGATGAGGTTGCAGTCAGATATGGGTGGGCTGAAGTCAACAAAAGGCTTGACTGGGCTTTAAGAATCTGATTTGAAGATGGCTCACTCACATGGTTGACAAATTGGTGCTGGTTGTTAGCAGAGCCCTCAGTTCCTCTTCACAGGGCTGCTTGAGTGACATCACAACATGGCAGCTGGCTTCCCCCAAAGAAAGTCACCCAAAAGACCAAGGCAGAAAATGCTATACTGTCACCTTCTTAGTATTCTATTGGTTACATCTTCCTTATTCAATGTAGGAAGAGATTACACAGGGCCTGAATAGGATAACTGGTGGGCCATCTTGGAGGCTAGCTATTCTATGTATATCTTCTGGTTGCTACAGATAGTAAGTTTACTCTCAAGGAGTTCATGGTCTTAGAGAGGAAGAAAAAAATAGTAAGCAAGTTCACAAATAAGGATTTAAAACAAGTACATGCATAAAAAAATAACAGAAGGAGACAGATGAGAGAGTGATTTTAGATAATGAAGTCAGGGGACTCTCTGAGGTAATGATAGCTGAGCTGAATGACAAGAAGGAACCTCCATGTGGCAACAAGATGGAAGGAACAGTTGGTGCAAAGGCACTGGACAAACCCGAACAAACTTGGCATGTTTCAGAAACAAAAAGAAAGGTGAGTGTGTCTAGAGGGTAATAAAGAAACGGGGAGTGCCAGTGAGGAAAGGCCAGCATCCAGAAAGGCAGGAGGGAAACTGGAAGACTTTGGTGTCTCCAAAGCCAAGAAAAGAGTTTCTAAAAGGACAGGGTCATCAACTGTTTTAAAAGCTGCTGAGACTCTGAGCAAGAAAAACATAAAACGTTGGTCAATGGGTTTGGCAATAAAAGCATTGGAGACCTTATCAAAAGCAGTTTCCATGGCATGGTTGGGATTAGAAGCCTGAGTGTGTTAAACCAAGGCTGGACTTGAAGAAAGGGAGGGAACTGGTATGGGATTACTCTGAGAAGAAGTAATGTGACACAGAGAGGACAAATATAACAGTCCCTCAGGGGCATGGAGTTCAGCAAGCTTTTTTGATTTCAGGCTTTGAGTTTGGTTTTTGAGCTTTGAGTAGGTTACCCCTATGTGGACTGAAGGTAAGATATAGAAGTCTCTGGAAACATAGCAGTCACTCAGTATATGCACTTTCTATCCTTACCCTTGTGACTGGGTTTTATTTAGACCCAACTAATTTGAGACAGCTAATTTGGCAACTTGGGACATTTTTGTTCCTAACTTAATTGAGAATGGTTGTTCTTCTGGTAGCTCTTCTCATTTAACCCATGATACTCAGCACCAGCACACTCTACGTTTCCCCACCGTAACTTATTAATATTTTCCTGTTCTCTATGTGCTGCAACCTGAAGGAGGTTAGGAAATACTTAAAAACACTGAGTGGGAGTCAAGGTCAGACCAGGCCTTCTTTCTTTTTTCCTATCTCCTCCTGGATGGGCCCCTGGGTTTCCCTGTCCCTCCTCCCTCCAACTTCCATTGTCCATCCTGCCCTTCTCCTGTGGAGTTCTATCCACTTTCAGGTCGACAGCCTTGTACAGGACAGTATACTCAAGTTCGGGGCTGCTACCTGGAGAAAGAGGTGAGGGAAGAGACTGATAAAATCAGTGATCCACACGTGCGCATAGGTTAATAATGGCAATCTCCCTGGTGGCTCTGAGGTAGCATGACCCCTACTCAGGAATCCCAACTCCAGGGGCAGTTCATCAGGATGTGAAGAACCCTAACGAAGAGTCCATACTCCAGATTCTACAAATGCTTCAGATATTATCTAAATCAGCACCAAGTTTCCTTAATTGGCATAGGGATGTTAGGCTTAAGTTTTTCATCAGAAAACTAAGTATGTTCAAGCTTATAATTATATACATGTACCGCCATCCTGCAGGAACAAGGCAATAAGCCTACAGAACAACAACTCCAGAACCTTCTCCACTTCCAGAATGCCATGTGGTCCTGCAAGGACTTGTTACCTAATTCAACTAGAAGATTTGCTGACCTTTCCTCTAGGCTTGAACACCCCGAGGACAGAGAACAAGGACTGCTCAAGCCTAGAGGAAAGGTTGTATGCTGTTTTTGAACCTGTTTTCCTACAAAAGTGGGCACATTCTATTGGAGGCCAGATTCCACTTTTAACAGACCACCAACCACTTCAGTTACCTGTTGCTGTGTGATGGACCACCCCAAACGTAGTGGGATGGTCCTGCTTCTCCCTCTCCCACTCCCCCTGCTTGTGTTCCCTCTCTCGCTGTGTCTCTCTCTGTCAAATTAAAAAAAAAAAAATCTTAAAAAAAATTCACTCTCATTTATACAATAGGATATTACATAATGCTAAAGATTAAAACAAAATAAAGGGGTGCCAAAAAACTCTGTAATAAAAATCACTGAAGCAGTGATTTATTCATTTTCAAAATTCTGTTGGTTGGCAGTCTGGGTCATTCATTGTTCTGCTGGTCGCATGCAGGTATGGTCATCTGGTGGTCTGACGGAGGCCATTGGTGCTGGCTGTCAGTGGGGCCTCTCATCCACCATTTGAACACTGAGCCTCCTGGGGAGGCTAGACTAGAACTTTTTTTTTTTAAAGATTTTATTTATTTATTTGACAGAGAGAGAGCGAGAGCAGGAACACAAGCTTTGTAGATGATGATCTCAGGCTTCTCAGAGTTTAAGTGGAAACTAAAAGGCCTCTAGAGAAACTAGCTCAGTGTCACTTCCATTGTGTACTATTGGTCAAAGGGAGTCCCAAGACCACCTCAAATTCAAGGAGGCAGAAACATAGCACCTGACACTTGATGGGACTATCAGCAACATATCAGTGCAAAGAGGTGTGGCCACAGGGAGGAATAATGCGTGGGGACATTATTATAGTGATCTACTCCCCCACTGGTAGTGAGGTGGGTCAGGGACGGGATACAAAGAACTCCCACATATTCCCACCTCTGATCATTTAACACAAGAACCCAGCACATGAGGTTAAAGTGCATCCTTAACCAGAGTAGATGTAAACCTCTTTTTTCAAATAGTCTTCTTGATAATTTTGAATTTTTCTTCTGGACAAACTTCTTGTTAGATCTAATGAAGCCCTCTTTCCTCCCCACCCTCTTTTTTTAATCTCATCATTTATCTGACGGAGCGTTCCAAATATTCCAAGGAGGAAAAGGGTCAGCACTGACATTTTGGATTGCCTATGTTTGTA
Organism: Mirounga angustirostris; assembly: GCF_029215605.1. Taxonomy (NCBI): domain Eukaryota; kingdom Metazoa; phylum Chordata; class Mammalia; order Carnivora; family Phocidae; genus Mirounga; species Mirounga angustirostris. The sequence continues at coordinate 22,796,430 of NW_026991723.1, forward strand.
TCCTTAACACTACTTTCAACCTCCAGCTCCAGGGCTAGAAGGTTTTTAAGTCACCTCTATGAGTGGTTAAGTTAGTTGGTTAAAATTAGACAGATTAATACAGAAATCTACTTCACCTGCACATGGAATTTGCAACGTATGACAATTTGCTTTTAGGACACCACTGTCAACCCCAGTCCACTGCCCTTGCCATTCCTTGAGGCACCTCGTGAATTGAATGGGACACGTGGCCTGCTGACGTACGGACTCAGTAGGGATTATAACATTAAACCTGCTTTTAAATATTAGTAAGCCTTATTTTATAAATATGTCAACTTATATCTATATATAAATATTGAAGTAGTAATATTTGTATATATATGCATGTATGTATATAAATAGTAAATCTATGTTTATAAATTGAAGCTATTTCTTCCCTTGCCTCTAGTGGAATATCTTTCACACCTCTCTTTGGCGACCCTAACAATTACCGTAATGGAATGTATCATTTGTTACCTTATTTTTTAATTAACTGTGTGTATGACATCTGTCATACTCAAGGCTGAAATTAGGGTGAGAGGCATTTGCTATGGGCACAAAATTTAAAGGGGTGCCAGAGGGGCGCCTGGTTGGCTCAGTCATTAAGCGTCTGCCCTCGGCTCAGGTCATGATCCCAGGATCCTGGGATCAAGACCCGCACCAGGCTCCCTGCTCAGCAGGAAGCCTGCTTCTCCCTCTCCCACTCCCCCTGCTTGTGTTCCCTCTCTCGCTGTGTCTCTCTCTGTCAAATTAAAAAAAAAAAAACTTAAAAAAAATTCACTCTCATTTATACAATAGGATATTACATAATGCTAAAGATTAAAACAAAATAAAGAGGTGCCAAAAAACTCTGTAATAAAAATAAATAATACTTAAAAAACCAAACCTGGGAGCGGAAAAATCCATGATAAACAAGTGTCAAAATTTTAAGTAAAGCCAGGATGGAACAGGATCAAAATTTGGGTGAGGTGAGTGGGGCAGCAATGTGCAAGGACAGGGTTAGATATGCCTTTATTTAAAATACTCATATTGTGTTCATGATAGATTTTTTTAAATAGTCTTTTTTTTAGGGCGCCTGGGTGGCTCAGTTGGTTAAGCGACTGCCTTCGGCTCAGGTCATGATCCTGGAGTCCCTGGATCAAGTCCTGCATCAGGCTCCCTGCTCTGCAGGGAGTCTGCTTCTCCCTCTGACCCTCCCCCATCTCATGCTCTCTCTCTCTCATTCTCTCTCTCAAATAAATAAATAAAGTCTTTTAAAAAAATAGTCTTTTTTGGGGGGGAACAGTTTTAGGTTCACAGTGAAATTCAGCGGAAGTACAGAATTCCCATATACGTGCTGCCCCCACGCAAACAGCCTCCCCACTATCACCATCCCACACCCAAGTGGTACATTTGTTACAACTGAGGAACCCCCATTGGCACATCATTCTCACTCAAAAGTTTCCATTGGGGTTCATTCTTAGTGGTGCACTTTCTGTGAATTTTGACAGACATATAGTGATGTGTATCCACCATTTTAGTTCCTGACAGAGAATTTTCACTGCCTTAAAAATTGTGCTCTACTTATTCATCCTTCCCTCCCCGTTACCACCCCAGCAAACACTGATCTTTTTACTCGCTTTGTAGTTTTGCCTTTTCCAGAATGTCATAGAGTTGGAATCATACAGTATGCAGCCTTTTCAGATTGGCTTCTTTCACTTAGTGATATCCATTTAAGCTTCCTCCATGACTTTTCATAGCTTGACAATTCATCTCTTTTTAGTGCTGAGTAATATTCCTTTGCCTGGATATGCCACAGTTGATTTATCCACTACATTGGCCTAGGTTTTTCAAGAAACAGAACCAATAGGCAATATATACATATATGTATATATGTATACACAGAGGGAGAGAGAGGAATTTATTTTATGGAATTAGCTCATGTGATTATGGAGACTGAGAAGTCCCAGGATCTGTAGTCAGCAAGCTGGAGATCCAAGGGAGCCAATGGTGTATGCCAATCCACCTCAGAGGCTAAAAGCAGGCAAAGACTGTCCCAGTCTGAAGACAGGTGGAGAATGAATTCCATCTTATTCAGTCTTTTTGTTCTATTTGGGCCTTCAACTATTGAATGAGGCCCACTCATAGAGGGGAGGGCAATCTGCTTTATTCAGTCTACTGATTCAAACATTAATCTCATCTAGAAACACACACACACCCCAGAATAATGTTTCAGCAAATATCTGGGCACACTGGGGACCAATCAAGCTGACACATAAACTTAACCACCACATCCACTCACCTACTGAAGGACATCATGGCAGCTTCCAAGTTTTGATAATTCTGAAGGAAGAGGCTATAAACATCTATGTGGAGGTTTTTGTGTGGACGTGTTTTCAGCTCCTTTAGATAAATACCAAGGAGCACTGACTGCTGGACTGTAACATGGTAAGAGTATGTTTAGTTTTCTAAGAAACTGACAAACTGTCCTCCAAAGTGACTGTACCATTTTGCATCCCCACCAGCAATGAGAGTTCTTATTGCTTCATATCATCACAGATTTTTGTACTAACGTTGATATTTTAAAAATTTCAGTAAACCATTATTTATCTTGATCACTGAGTTTTTTGGTAGCACCTTAAACTTGGAGCCCAAGAAGAGTCCTTCCTCATCCATCCTAATCCTGGACCAGGACTTGGCTCCTTTAGGGCAGAAACCATGTCTATTATTATTTTTAAAGGAAATTTGGCAAATAGAGTAGTTAGTAAAGTACCTGACATACAGTGAGTGCTCAATAAATGTTAGCCATGGTATTATTATTATGTCCTTCCAATAGTACCTTCCAGAGTTACCTGAACATAGTAAATGTTTGTTGAATGAAATATGGCTTTTTATACAATTGAAGTATCCTCTAAACTTTCATGTATTTTAAAAGCATGCTATTACCTGTTTAGCAGACTTGGTGTTTGGGGCCTGTCCATATTTTTTACATTTACCTCTAACATTTCAAAAGTTGGAAATCAAATCTACTGCTTGTAGGTAGTAAATGCTTCCACTGAGTCCTGGATGGGAAAAAGAAAATATTTTCTATTCAGGCTGGAAAAAAAACCTGGTTTCCTTTGCCTTTCTTGTTATGGAGTGCTGTGCGGATATGCGTTTGCTCTGGGATTCTATTGGTGATTAAAATAACATTATGACTCAATAAAAAGTGCACCAGGCAGCATCACTTACACATGGCTACATGTCACTGTGCTTATTTTCTATTTCAAGTTCTATTCAGTAGTGACTTTAGGGTTTGCTCTCATGTTTTTATCAACTCTAGTTTTACTTGATCAGCATTTGTTTCTTCTAGGATTTTCCTCACATCCTAGAGTCATTGAAATGTTGATCTGAAGGACTTAGAAGATTTCAATTGCTGGCAAATTACAGAATTACAATTCCTAATGTAGAAATAGCCATAAACTAAAGTAGCTCAGAATAGAAATAATGGTGACAAGAGAACCTTGTGAAACAGTCTATGGAAATGCCAGGAGAAACACTGTCCACCCGAACAGGATAGGCCCTGATATTTTTGTGACTATGCCAAGAAGTAATTCTCAAAGTTCTCACAATTGTGCAAGGCACAGCTGTCAATCACTGACATAAGGAACCATGCATTATGTACAATCAAATTTGTTCAAATCAAACACACATTTTTTGTTTATACTCATTTATATATCTCCCAACCTAACTCAAAGAAATCGTATGTGCCTCAAGGGCTTTAGTCAAGCCCGGGTGGGATGTCCGCCTGGACCACTTCACTGTGAAGAAAGAGAAGAAGGAACAGAGAAAGTGGCAAGTTTAATGTTTTTTAGCTTGTGGAAATATTAGCTAAAACTGGTGTCTTATCTTAATGTTTTTCTGCCCCTCCTCCCCCCAGGAGGGGGAAGAAAGGCCAGCACCAAAATCCATGTCAGCACGTCTGTGTGAGTCATTGAACCAACCCAACTAACTCTCCAACACCTCGCCCCCAGAAAACGCGTTGAGCTGTGGCTAGGGAGAAAGCTTCCCTCAGCTATGAATGCTAAGAGGAATGTAGCTAACGAGGGCAGCATGGACTCAGGGCTGAGCTCGTCATATGTGAGTACTGCTCTACAGAAGTGTTTTATCAGACAGGCAGGTATGTGCTAAAAAATTTAAGAGTTTATATATTTCATACCACCACTAACAGGTAGCAATTGATATTTACTAAGTGCAAATAATCCACTGATTTAAAACGTAGTCGATTTAATCTGAATAATTTAAACCTAGTGTTAGTAGAGGAGGCCAGAGAAGATGGCATGCTGAATTGTATTTTTATTTTAACAAAAGGCAGCTGGAAAGGCAAAAAATTCATAATGTAAGTGATTCAGCATCTCTACACAATGCTAAGGGTTGAAATCCTTTTGAAGCCCTCAGTTCCTTTTGAAGAGTTCCTTCTGCTGCTAATTTGCCCATGATACTAAGAATTAGCCATCCTGGGGCGCCTGGGGGGCTCAGTCGTTAAGCGTCGCCTTCGGCTCAGGTCATGATCCCCGGGTCCTGGGATCGAGTCCCGTCCCTCATCGGGCTCCCTGCTCCGCGAGAAGCCTGCTTCTCCCTCTCCCACTCCCCCTGCTTGTGCTCCCTCTCTCGCTGTGTCTCTGTCACATGAATAAATAAAATCTTAAAAAAAAAAAAAAAAAAGAAATAGCCATCCTGTGTTGAAATGTTCAGTTGGATTATGGCCGTGGCAAAGCATTTTTTAACAGTATATCGCTTACCTGTGGGGGATTCAGCTCTGCACATGTTAGGGACCACCTAGAGCTTTTTAACTATTTAGACATGTACATTAAGATTTCCAACTATTTTGGGGCACCTGGGTGGCTCAGTCAATTGAACATCTGCCTTTGGCTCAGGTCATGATCCCGGGGTCCTGGGATCGAGCCCCACATCGGGCTCCCTGATCCATGGGGAGCCTGCTTCTCCCTCTTCCTCTGCCCGCCGCTCCCCCTGCTTGTGCTCACTCACTCTCTCTCTGTGTGTGTGTGTCAAATAAATAAAATCTTAAAAAAAAAAAAAAAAAGATTTTCAAATATTTCATCCTAAGAGTCCACATCTTCTAGAAGGCAAAACATCTAAAATGGATATAAATTATAAGGAGATGTGACCAAATATTTAGGCACTACTGCAGAGATTAAAATCAACTAACATTTACATTCTGTATACTGAAAATTCAGAAAGTACACATATTTCAGTGTCAAAATATCTGATATAATAAATTACAGCCCAGAGGAGGTGGTCATCATACTGTGAAGTATTAGTCCAGAAATCAGAAAGACAAACATGGTAGACAAGGAGATTTGCACTTTGACAAAGTGGCTATCATGGAAAGCAATAGTAATCACCTGAACCATATTCCTGAATTATTTGTTTGATAGGAGTTAGGACAGACATCTTGGCTAGGTAGATTCTATTTTATTCACTCTTTAAATAAGAGTCTTTCCAGCCCAATGATATGTCATGGGATCAAACAAACTGGCATTTGCGGTTATCAAAAGGATGCCTGCCACCTAGGCAGACACGTGAGTTTACTGTCAGTGGCTGGCTGTCAGCGGCCTTTCTGATCTTGTTGCCATGGAAATTGACATTAGATAGGTGGGGAGAGGGGGAGTTATAGGTTGCATTCTTATTTCATTATTTCAAATAAGATGTTTGAACCTTTTGCCTTCTTTGCACCCATCTGAAACTGGTTTCCCTGGTAACAGAATCATGGATGCCACCCCCCTAAGAGCTGAGAGCAGGAACTCTTTCTTTGCTGATCTCAGAAGACAGCACTGAAGGGGAGAGCCAACAAGGCTATGATTCCTGGGATCAGCTAAGGGGGTATAAGGAAGAAAAGGAATTGGAAGTCACCTGAAACTTCCTAAGGTTAAAAAAAAAAAAAATGCAAGGTTTTCAATTCAGGATCTAGTCATTCAGGTAAAACAAATACCCAGGTGGTAGTCTGCCACCAATTTTAAAAATTGCCATCACACGAGGTAACTACCTAAACCCCACTGGTCCACACAACTCCTCTCAGACAGCCTGCTCATGCATTTTCATACACATCATGCTCGCTTTTCTTAAAGGGGACAAAATGGAAAAGGAAAATTCCAGACAAGGACTCATTGGGTCATCTCTCCCCATAGATCAATGTTTTCTCATCCTAAGTGGTCTGCTTTCCAAGGGACTGTAAGTTGTTCTTAAAAGGATTTTCACCGCAGAGGGGTGTATGTTCAGTGGAGAATGGGGTAGCACTAAAATGGTTGGTCTGCTTAAAAAAATACTACTACTACACAGGAAACCATAGGGGAAAGGAAAGAGTGGCCATTAAACTAAACTATTAAGAATGGTTGCACTTTACATTCCAAATGTGAAGTTATGTATCAGGGCTATTACAATTGTAGAGTGCTGTGCAATGGATTCAGTAGAATGGCCATGTAAACTGAAAAGCAAACTAATGTCTCTTCAAGCTCTGGAAACCACAGAAGGAATTTGTTCCCAAGTGGAAAACTCTAGGCAATCAACCAATGAATCACTCACCCAAAGAACAAGAGCTTTGTCTTTCTCATCAACTATCTTTTATGCACAAGTAGGATATGGTCACTTCATACAATTTCAGAAAGAAAACCAGAAGGGCACAGGTTTCAGCACAGACCTTATTTGAGTGCCGACGGTTTGTATTATGGAAAGGGAAACCGCGTGTTCCTTTCTTTAATTTTGCCATTTAAAACATTCCCATGAAATGTTATACCCAGTAAAATAAGTTTGATAAAAATAAAGCCCTTGATTGAGATGCTTGTGTTGGGTGGAGGTTAATAAATTTTACTTTTGTGCAAACAAGAAAGCCAACTACAGAAATGAAAAATAGGTTTATAATACATTCACACCCTATGATCTAGCAATCCTATTCCTGAGATTATTCCAAGGAAATACTTCAAAGGAGGAAGAAAGCAGTTCTATATGTGAAGATGTTTAATGCAGCAGTAGCTATTAGAGTTAAAATGTGATAGGCAACGTTGTAGAAGTAGTCTAATAAACAGCGCTGTGTCATTTGATGGAGCCAATAAAAAGAGCTGGACTACCCAGAAATATGAGGAAGGAAAGGACTCGAGATAGCTTAATAAAAAGAGCAGAATGCAAAATGGAATGTGTGCTGTGCTCACATATGAATGAATGCATGGGAAATACATCAAAAATAGAAATATTAGGATGGAGAGGTTTTGAGGTTTTTTAATGCTGTGTAGCCCCTTCCTTCAATGACATATATATCATATACATACATATATATCATATATACACATATATACACACATATATCATACATATACATATGTATATACCATATATACATATGGACCCTTCCCGCCTCACTTTTGCAAGTGGCTTTGCACACTGGCTGTTGCTTATTACAGAGCATACAGTAAAGCTGGGTTGTTACACTGGTTACTTCACTAACTAGACACAGAGTGAGGAGAATAGAGAAATAGAGAAATAATAGCATGCCCTGTTCACAGCAAGGGCAATGGCCACGTGCATCAAAAATTGCTGACACCCTGGGGCACCTGGGTGGTGCAGTCATTTAAGTGTCCAACTCTTGGTTTCGGCTCAGGTCGTGATCTCAGGGTCCTGAGATCGAGCCCCGCTTCGGGCTCTGCACTTAGCAGAGTCTGCTTGAGGTTTTCTCTCCCTCTCCCTGCTCCTCCCACTTGTGCTCTCTCAAATAAATCTTTTTAACATTGCTGACACCCTAACAATTAATGGACTAGGTAGAAATTGTGCAAGCCTTATAGCTCATTCCTTTTGGGTGAAATGCATAATATAGCCTTTAAAATGGCAAGAGCTACACACCACCTGGACTCTAAAGGATACCGAAACATGGATTTTCCTCTTGGAGAGGATAGTCCGAATGATTAGTGTTCTAAGAAATGAAGGGAACCCTCCCGATCTAACCTATTAAGTTGAAGCGCACTCACTGGCATGGCCAGCATTTTTCCAGAGCGCGGAGTGAACAAATACCCGTTGTCAGCTGACGGTGCCAGGACGTGAACATGCTGCAAAGCAATTCCAAGTTTCTTTACATATTGTCTTTTCAGAAGGTGACATTTGAGTACGGTCATTCTAGGGAAAGATGAAAGTGCAAAGGGTCCTGGACACAGAGGCTTGACTTCACAAGACACACAGATAGGCTTGAACCAACTGAACTCGAGTTCCCAGTGACTGTTCAGTTACTAATGGGACAGCTTTTGTTAAAAGTCTGCCCTGAGACCAAGGCATTTGCAATTAAAAGGCAGCTGATGAGGTCAATGGTCAGCTAAATGGGACCTCAAATAGCAAAGAAAAGTATGACCAGTGCTGTGTTAAATTCTCAAAACAAAGTCTGAAAAAAATAAAAAGATGGAAATTCTTTAAAATTGCTTAGAAATTCTCAAATTTGTTAAAATTGTTAAATTATCAGAAAATGGCATCTTGTTTAATCCCTTCAACAACCCTGTAAGGTAGGTATTTTTAGTTTATTTATTTATTTATTTATTTTAAAGATTTTATTTATTTATTTGAGAGAGAGAGAATGAGAGAGAGCACATGAGAGAGGGGAGAGTCAGAGGGAGAAGCAGACTCCCCGCCAAGCAGGGAGCCCGATGCAGGACTTGATCCAGGGACTCCAGGATCATGACCTAAGCCGAAGGCAGTCGCTTAACCAACTGAGCCACCCAGGCGCCCAACGTAGGTATTTTTATTTCAATTTTGTAGTTGGAGAAAAGTCCTGAGAGGGGCTAAGGAAGTTGCCCAAGGCCATACCCAAATGATAAATCCATATCACACCTGGGATCTGTGCCTGATTCCAAACTTGGTGTCCTTCCAACACATCACAGTGCCCAGTGGGCTATTTCTGGTTCACATTCTCATTACCAGTAGGGCATCACACCTGCTCAACTACAAAAGAACCTTTGGTTTTAAACAACAAAAACAATATAGAGGTAGGTTATAGTTCCCTACTTTTAACTCACTATTAAGGTTTACCATCATTGGGGTTAGGAAACAACCTCTTCGAAGCAAGCAAAGGATAACGGTGGAAAATAATGAACACGCTTTCTTAATATTGAAAATAGAACATACAAGTTTATGTAACAGAAACCTATCCTGAGAAAATTAGACATCCACTTTAGGTGTCTAAAAGAAGTTATCAAGGCTCTACAAAGGGTTTCCTAGATATGCTAATGGGACAGATATCTTAAGTATGGGGATCGGATGGTCAATGAGCTGCCCTCGTCAGGATCCTTTCGAAGAATGAATCTAAGCTCGAGCAAAACTAAATGGGAAAATGAGGTATTGCTTATTGCCTCTCATTAGCAAATATTTTTTTAGAGTAAGAACAATGTGGTGGACCTGAGGCAAGCTAGCATGACCATGCCCTGCTGGGAGTAGGATAAATAGGCCTAGGATTTCTAGAAAGCCATTTGGCAGTGTATATCAAAGATCTGAAATAACATTTTATCTTTTGATGCAGTAATTCCATTTCTCGGGATTAATTCTAAGGAAAGGAACAGAAATAAGGAGAGAAAATGATATATGAACATTTTCTTTACAAGGATTATAACAATATCTCAATGTTTGAAATAGCCTACATACCTAACAAATGAGAAATGAGCAAATTATAGTAAATATAACATTGAGTTGTTTGTGAATAAATTTTAATAAAGAAAAATAAAGTCAACTGACTTACAAAAAAAAAAAACCCCAAGTAACCCAATTAAAAAATGGGCAAAGGACATAAATAGATGTTTTTCCAAAGAAGACATACAAATGGTCAACAGATACATGAAAATGTGCTTACCATCACTATTAAGAGAAACAGAAATCAAAACACAAGGTGGTATCACCTTACACCTGTTAGAGGATACCTATTATAAAAAAGACAGACGCTAGCAAGTATGTGGAGTGGGAAGCCTTGGTGCATTATTGGTAGGAATGCTCACTGGTGCAGCCACTATGGAAAACGGTATGGAGGTTCCTCAAAAAATTTTAAATACAACTATCATGTGATCCAGCCATCCCAATTCTGGGTTTATCAAAGGAAATGAAATGACAATCTCAGAGATATCTGCCCTCTCATGATCAGTGCAGCACTGTTCACAACAGCCAAAAGAAAGAAACAACCTACGGGTCCATCAGTGGATGAATGGATAAAGGAAATGTGTCTCACACACACACACACACGTACGCACGCGCACGCACTCACGCACACACACAAATGACTATTGAGCCTTTAAAAAGAAGGAAATGCTGCCACTTGCAACAACACGGATAAACCTAGAGGTCACTATGCTAAGTGAAATAAGTCAGAGAAAGACAAATACTGCATGGTATCACCTATATGTGCAATTAAAAAAAAGAAGGTTGAACTAGAAACAGTAGAATGGTGATTGCCAGGGGCTGGGAAGTTGGGGAAATAGAGAGAGGTTGGTAAAAGGGTACAAACTTTCTGTTTTAAGATGAACAAGTTCTGAGGGTAACAACACTGTAGTGTATAACTGAAATTTGCTGAGACAGAACTTAAGTGTTCTCACTACTCCCCCCAAAATAAACATTTGAGGTGATGGATACATTAATTAGCTTGATGGGGGGAATCCTTTCATAATACATACTTCTATCAAATCATTATATTGTACACTTTAAACATCTAACAATTCTTTTTGTCAATTACACCTGAAGCTGAAAACAAGAAAAGAAAAAGAAAGTGAGAAACATTATAAAACCACACGGACAAGGTGGTAGAACAGAATTAAGACAATAGGCTTTGGAGTCTGACCACCTGGGTTCAAATCTGACTCCAACCAACAATTAGCTGTGTGATTTCCAGCTAGTTACTGCCTCTCTATGCCTGTTTCCTTATCTGTTAAATGAGCATGAACCCCGTAACTACCTCATTGGGCTTTTTGAAGATTAAGTGAGATAATACAAAGTGCTCAAATGTCCTTGAGTTATTTGGTATTTGGGAAATACTCAACAGATGTTCATTCCTATTAATCATCTGTATTACATTGAACATATTTGGTATGAAAATATTGTTTCTAAGAGGCACCATTATGAGGTTTATTTTCTTCCTCATACCTTACTATATTTTCCAAATTGAAATCAGTGGTATATGATACTTCTATGAATAAAAAAAAAATTATCATGCGGGAACATCTGGAAGCCCTTGGCCCATTGCCCGGCATACAACAGTTCTTCCAAACACTTGCTGAAATGGCACAATAGGTTGTCCTCGACAGCTAATGCCAAATGAGTAATTTACATCCCAGACTGTTGAGAGCTGCCTGTCAATCCTTTACTGTTGGGTTTCCTTAGGGCAGTGCCTCACCCATATCCCCCTCCGTCACCATCAGCAGATTCTTCCCCAAACCCCTCTCCCTGGAATAATTTCACCTTAGTCACCAGCCTGGTGGCCACCTCGCCAAGGGCTTGAGGTCACATCTTCAGTAAATGCTGGTGGGCTGACTGAATCTAATATGATAATCTGAAGAATAAAAACACTCTATAAAGTCAGCAGCTTATTGTTTTACACACAGTAAGTATTCCAATTTTCAAAGAACAATTTCTAACTTTTAATTATGCATCACCACTCCAATTAAACATTCTCAAGGCTTCCACTACATTAGGTCCTTACGGTAGGTTTTCCAACCCTGATAGAAGGCTCATATAACTCAGATTAAATTATGACTAAATGCAAAGAGCAACTTTTTAAAGTACTCAATTTGCACTTAGTTGTATTATAATATTCAGCTTCAAAAGTTCGTTTTGAGAGCAAAGACTAATGCAAGAACAGCCACTTCAAAACAGTATGTCTTGTGTTTTATTGTCCTTTTAGTTCTAATCCTTACCCACAAAGCTTAAAAGATGGGAGAGTTCCAGTCTTAAGAGAATATGAATATACTCTAATAGTTTTTGAACACACCGATAGTTCACTGTAAAGATTATTGCTATAGATTAGCAATTCTCAAAGTGTGGTCCCCAGTCCAGCAGCCTCAAGATCAACTGGGAACTCGGAGAAATACAAATTCTCAGGTCCTGATCTACTGACTCAAAAACTCGAGAGATGGAGACCCAGAAATCTGAATCTGTTCCTCCTGGTGATTCTGATGCAGTCTCAAGTTTGAAAACCACTTTTCTAGAAACATGAACCAACTAACAAGCATTTAACTGTTTAAGTGCCAGGACAAAATATGAAGCCAAAGCTTTGGTTGCCTGGAGAGTAAATTCCCCAGGGCAGAAAATAACCCTTACCCAAGCTTCATCTTGCTCAGGGGAGCCCGAAACTGTGGTGATCTGACAACTTCATTGCTGAGCGAAGAGGGAAGAGAAGATATCCGAGAAGAAAAAAATCCATAGATCTAGAGCAGAGTGGAGGGCTTGAAATGTCATCACTCAAATTTCAAGCTGATGACAGAGGCAGCAGTCTCCTGATGGCATGAAGCAGCATGCCGAAGTTAAGAATTTGATCTCTCCGATTTGTTGGAAAACTCATTTCGGAAAGTCACAACCTCTGTGTGCCATTAGCTCAAATGCCATTTTTTAAAATCCCTGTATGAACGCTCTATGGCTTTAAAACCAGATGCTACTTACCGGTCACGAAATTTAAAAAAAAAAAAATTAGGCCATCAAAAATCCCATCTCTCCACCACTGTGAAGATTATAATTTACGTCAAACACTTCCCTACCACCTGGCAAATAGCACAAACTTAAAAAAAAAGTTAATCATCATATTGATGAAATATTTTGTCCTAATTTTAAGTGCTAGAAACATCTAGTTAACTAAGGAAAGGCATTCCAAACCTAATCTCACTAGGATTTCAATTTTTACCCAGCGAATTTCAATTCCATGGAAGAGTTACATGGCAGAAACCCACATTCAAGGTGCAAAGACTGCAAGTGACCAAAAAAAAAACCCAAACCAACACAAAACAAAACAAAAATATTAAATACATCTAGGGATAATGACAATCATCTCCTAACATTTTTATAGGTGGAATTGCCTAGCACGGCTCTTGGCACATACAGGCGATCAACTTCTAGTTGAACCTGAATTTATAATCCATATTCAAGGCACAGGATATACCAGGGTTTCAACAACCCCATGATTCCAGGCTCCTTGGGGACAGGAGTGTGACTCCTAATTTCACAGTTTAGGAAGAAATCGCTTTCCCACTCATATCCCCCAATTGTGAGACAGTTGCCACTCAGTCCTGCATCACGTACCTGCTCCTGATCCCCAAGACTCAGAGAAGCAGGCATGACTACTGTATCATTCCCATTTTATGTGTAGGGAAGCCATTGTCTCAGCAGTTCCCCAAGATTCCAAACACCCTGAGCAGAGGAGTAGGACCAGCCCTCAAATGCCTCTTCCAGTACCTCACTAGCAAATGGAAGTGGTTTCATCAGATTCAAGATAGTCGATGAGCTGTAAGGGCTAGACCCTCAGAAAATCTCGCTAGAGAAAGAATCTCAGAAGCATGGGAAACAAGAAAGCATGGAAGGAAAAAATGCACCAACAGAAAACAGGACTATTTCTTTAACCCAGAGTCCTTTCAAATACGCTCCCCCTCTTCTTGATGGGCAGGTACACAGCTGCACAGCAAGCAAGAGACCCCACTTTCCAGCCCCCCGCGTGACTAAGTCCCAGCCAATAGAAATAATGACCAGATTCTTCAGTCACCTGCTTGCAAAGACATCCGTTTCCTTGGACTTTCACTTTCCCCACTGCTGGCTAGAATGGGGGCAAGGGAAGCAAGCATGAAAACACAGAGCTACACTGCTGGTCTGGGTCTCCAGGGGAGACACAAACCCCTGTGGTCTCTAAGCCACTGTACTGGTGGGTCTCTATTGTAGCAATGTAACTTCTCCCCTCCTATTACAGAAAATAAGGGAGGCAGGCAGGAAAGGAGAGACAACAGAAAATACTATATTAATAAGCCATCAGAGTCTACAGTATAGAAACGTACTTCATTATACAAGGAAGTGATGAGAGAGAAATCAGCCTTAGTAATCAGGGCTCTGCCATTCACTTAATGAGAAGAGAAAATATTGAAAAAACTCTCTGCATAAACAAATATTATTTTGGCAAAAAGCAAACAAAATAATGTTAAATGTATAAAAACAAGAAGGTCTGGATAACAAATGAAAAATATTAAGACAAACTGCCAACAACTTGCTCGATCCTAAGAAAACAAGAACATTAAAACTTCCTTAGGTGCTATTTTTAAATAGCCAGGAAATGTGGTTTAAAAATATTAACCATTCTTTCCTAAAGTATAACAGTAAGTAATAGATATATGAAGATATGAGCCATATAGCCTTTTCGGGAAAAGGAAACATGCATGGTCAACTTATTAAAAGCCCAGGGTTACAGGTTTCATCTAATCAAATTAATAAAAGCTTGTCCACCAAGAGGAAGACCGGACTAATGAGAGATTGCAATGGCTAGAAGCTGCAGGGAAAGCCTTAATGAGAAGAATGGGGCTCAGTGCTGGGTGTGACTGGCTCAGGTCAACCCATATAATAGATTAAGTAAGTATTACCGAGACAAAACCAGTTGGCATCCCACCTTTCCTTTACAGGTTAATGAATTCCACAGCTTTGTGAACATCATCAATCTTAACACTGAACATAAGTCACCCACATGTCTTGAGATGTGAAGCTTGCCAAGGGAGACAATAAAAGATCTGAAGATGCTGGACTCTCCCAGAGAAGAGGATATTCTGTCTCCCAGATAATCACTAAGAAAAAGCAGAGCTTTAATTTGTGACCTCCAATCACAAGAGTATTTTTAAAAAAACACAAATCTTGATGAAGTTATTTTAGCTTCCCAAATAAAAGTATCATGAGTAAACCTTCAAGTACTGACTATTTCTGGTCCTGAGTTCCCAGTAACTCAGAAGTGTTGATTAGGTACTAGCGCAGTGCGAGCCCACGACTGAATCTATTTGCAAATTCAAAAGTGCATGCTGAAACTTCCTCTGCACGTGTGTGGACTTTGCTTCTAAAACCCACATGAGTGATCCCAAAGCTTTGATTAAAAACAACAAAGAAGGAAAAGGAAAACCACTTATTGGTACTAAAGCCTTTACTGTAATAAACCAAATATATTTACAATTTATACAAATGTTTAACCTTCAACAAAAATACAAAAAAACATTTCACAAGATGCAAAACCAGGAAACAAGTTCATTGGAGACACCACTGCTCTACCAAGCACAGACGGTGAGGAGAACTGCAAGGAACAGGAAGGTAATCTCGGCAGATCACACAGACAGGAAAGAAGAGGCTCTGCCTACTCCCCTTGGCCCCTCTGTCCACTCTGCCTTGGTGCTCCGTTTGGTCTAGGTAGATGGGTGACCTTCAGTTGATGGATTCGTCGCCTCCTCTTTGTAGACTCAAAGTAGTTTTGTGTCAAGGTTTGGAAACAGGTTTTCGTGGTTTTTTTTTTTTTTTTTCTCCTTTTAAAGTTACAACTTTTCTATTTCTACAAATTCAAAACATTTTGGCCCGATTCAACTCTAAAAGTTAAACCACATCATGTTTTCAGTAGATGACTTCGTAGACTGTAGCCTTCTTGTCCCCTGAGCCAGTGACTATGTACTTATCATCCACAGAGATGTCACAGCTCAGCACGGACGAGGACTCTTTGGACTGGAAGAGAAAACAGTGGGAGCAGGTTTAATGTGAACAGAGCTGCTCAGGGGCCCTGCGCCTCCCCGAGGTGCCTTCACTGCCGGAGTCATGGAGAACGCCCTGATCAAACGGTCATTCTGGGTGAGGAGCACTGACTTACTTACCTGGAATATACTAGCTCCGTAGGGGGTCCGCCAAGCATTGAGGAGGTTGTCTTTGCCAGTACTTACAAACCACTTACCTAGAGTTAGCAAAGGAACACGGAGGTGAACACGATTAAAATTCCTCCTATACTCTTAGCAACCTGGACTTCAACAAACTCAGAGCATTTCTAATCATGAACTATCATGTCCAAGGGCTTGGCCAAGGACGGGAGGAGAGAGAGCAGGCTTTAAGTCAGGGCTCCACTGTGGGCCATCTGTGGTCTTGGGTTTTGTCTCAGCAGCAGCAGGGACCCTGTCAGCCCCACAAGCCACCGGATACACTTGGGACGGCATCACACCCAGCACACAGTGGGTCCTCAAATACTGACTCGATAAAGCTGCTGGCTTTTAGTCCATTTCCTCATGATGAAATTGGGACTGGGGAGGATTAAAGGATGAACTTAAGTAAAATGCCAGATACAATGGGCTCAGTGACTAACAGCTACTCATCCCTCCACCCATCTCGAGAACAAGGATCTGACCCCACGTGAACTTCTTCCCTCTTCATCTTCACCGCAGAGTATGTAACAGTGTGGGGCAAGCTGAGTGTGCCCTTCTCTGATCCTAGTTCCCTATGCTGCTCAGCCTGTAAGAACTTCCAACGTGGCTGCCCCAGGCTTCTATTAATCCTGCCCCCTTTCAGAGTGGTAACTAATTGCCCTCCACCTCTGCCCCAGACTTCCCCGCTTAAGAAAAAAAAAAAAAAATCTGTGTCAAAACCTTGTATTAGGCAACTACATCCCCTGCTGACTTTTCCCACATTAGGAAAACAGGCTGAAACGGACATCACTATGCTCTGAGGAACATATTAAGACAATAGAATTATTGCATCCAGTTGCTCAGAGAACATTTTTTCCAGACATGATCTCTACTATTTTTTTTTAAGAAGTATTTTCCATTGAGGCCATTGGCGTCCTCCAGTTTCCTTTCAGCTCAACTCACCACAATAAGCAAATTTTAGGGACAGCACGCAGCTCTCATGGAGATGCAGCTGGTACTTGTCAGGCTTATTTACGTGAAGAACTTCCACATTGCTACTCTCCATGCCCACGGCCAGCCACTCCCCAGTTGGGCAGTATCCAAGGGAGAAGATCTGTAGGAAGCAGAACAGGCTCACTAGTGATTTTGCCCAATAAACCGAGAAGTGAAATGGCAACCAGAAATGGGGGTAAAACAGCAAGAGAGGGGGATGTAATCAGCAAACTCCAGACTGCAGTATAGTCCACAGGACAAGAGACCCAACACAGACCAGCCAAGTGTTAAACATCTTTAGGAAAACAATCAGAAAGCTTGGAATACATACATCACATGTGATGAAGTTATTTTTTTTTTAATTTTACGTATTTAAGTCATCTCTACCCCCAATGTGGGGCTTGAATTCATGACCCTGAGATCAAGAGCCGCATGCTCTACCAACTGTGCCAGCCAGGTGCCCCCAAGAAATTATTCTTAATAATAATGACATCTGTGTGTAAGTATGTTCTAATGTGGTCCTTGTCTTTTGCAGATACTTAACTGGGATGCTTGTGGATGAAATGATACAATTTACTTTAAAACGATCCAGTGTTTGGGGGCAGGTACGATACAGGATATGATACAGGTCATGGGTTCGCAACTGTAAAGCTCAGTGATGGGCAAGTGGAGTTTACTGGACACTTCTCTGTACTTCCATATATGCTAGGGCATTCTCTGCACCCATGTATATTTGAAATTTTGCATAAGAGGTTTTTTTAAAACAAAAGGCAGACCAAAACAGTACCCTAGCTTATACTGGGAAAAGGGCTAGAATGAGGAAGACTCTAAGAAACTCCACAAAAGACTAACAGGACATGAAATTGAGTAATATGCATAGCTGTATGCAAGTAATGATCAGAAGAACAATTCCACCCACAGAAGACACTTAAAATGGCACCATCTTTCCCCAAAACAAGCCTAGGTTCAGACACTCGATATCTAACGCATTTCCACGATCCACAAAGATGCCATTTCATATCATTTCAAACCTCCATCAATCTAGTCAGCCACGAGTCCATTTTCCCAGGGATGAATAATAAAATGGGCATCCACAGAGACAGCACCGCATTTTTTTAAGCCCCCTAATGCAAGGGAAATGAACTAACTTTCAGAGCTGCTGTGATTTTTTCTCGACTCCTCGTGATAACCCTGCCTATTTTTCAAGCTCTCTTTATATGTGAATCAAATAATCATCTCTCACCCCACGTTGGACAGTGGGAATATGTTCCAACAGGTCAAACTGTAGGCTCTTCACTGAGTAAGTTCCTTCAATGAACTCATACATAAATAAAACTAACAGGTCTTCACCGATAGGGTTTTAGAAACCACTCTAAGCATTTCAGGGACACTGTCTGTTTGTCTGTGGGGGTTCTTTTTGTTTGTTTTAAATCAGCGTCTCATAGTCAAGGCTGGTCTATCTGCCTTGTTCTTACTCAGGTGGGGTGTGAAGGAGGGAGAAGGATGCCACACGCAGACCACGTCAGAGATTGCCGGGGGCAGGGAGCGGGGAGCCCGTCACCTGGGAGGTAAAGTCGTGCTGCTGCAGCTGCCGCCCCTCGCGCAGGTCCCAGGACCTGACCGTGTTGTCCAGGCCGCCCGTCCAGAGCTTGGTGCCGTCGTTAGAAATGTCAATACAGCTGGCCCCGTCTGTGTGGCCCTGGAATTGCCTGATAAAACAAACCAGATTGAATAATGATTTCCTGCCCAAGCTCAAGGTAAACACTGTTGTGTTGTTAGCTTTGGACTCGGTGTGCATGTGTCATCTCTTCAGTGTCTGCTGATGTGCAAGATCACACTAACCTTCCCCCGAGGAGGGAGCAGCACCTGCAGATTTTCCTTTTCTTTTTTCGAGGTTCAAGTGCCAAAGACGTGGAATGCCATTTTAGGTCATCACACGGGAGGAATAAAATACGCTCTTATAGCTCTTCTTACAAATCCGTCTGGAAGGGAAAATTCCTCCCAGGTCTGGAAAAGTGTCTGAGTGTTGAAGGGGGTGCGGGGGAGGACAAACACACAGAATCCCGAGTATGTTCTGTAAAGAAAGATGTAGGCCTGCATCACGACATTACGAGCTCAGGGTCCAGAAGCACTTACTTTTCCATGAGTGAATCCACACAGCGATACCCTTCATGGCAACAAAGCATATGAGCTCACATATTTACTCAACCTTGCTTTCTGTATTAGAAAGAGCCCTACATTAGGAAATCTGGACTCCCAGAGACAAAGGGTCATGCTGGCCTCCTGACTCAGGGGCCAGCATGAGACAAAGCTAATTGCTGAGGCTGACCCATGGGCACCTCAGCGGGGAACCTGCCTTGAAGCTGAGCACAAGGTTGTTCTCTTAAAGGGAACTCTTGTGCTTCAGTCAAAAAACACTACCAAAACCAATCAACCAACAGGGATTTGCAGAGTGCCGATGCTCTGCCAGGCCAAAGGCGGGGGGGGGGTTGCTGAGGGAGAGGCCAAGGTGAGCCATTGCAGGGCTGGTGATTTGTGGATCCGGACCTGGTTTTCCATGCCAAGAGGGAGCCAGCAGGGATGTGACCAGAACAGGCCCAGTCACTATGGTGAACCAGGAGGGATTCATTGGAGTGGTTTGAGAATTTCAACACCCAAAGTTTCTACGTCTGTCCTTCCTCTAGGTCCCCCTCACCTTATTGTTCCCGCAGAACTCCAAACTTCTAAACTGAGCTTAGAATTTAAAGAGCGTGGAAGGTAAGATAAAAGCACCACTTGCCATGAATTCTGAGACAAGAACTATCACTTCAAAGACTGTTCCTCCAAAAGCTATTCTTAATGTCCACCTTAGTCCTCTCTCCTGCACGCACCCAACCGTCCCCACCCCATCCCAGGCACACGTTCCCCAACCAGCCCCACTTTCCTCCAAGACTCCCCATAGGTCATGCAGGACTACTGAAGTCCCAGGTTCATCTTTTGAAAGTTCTGCTATTCCTTCCCTCAAACTGCTCTGGAAACCCAATGACCTCTCTGCATTTCACCCCTGCCTTCTCTAGAACTCATGAAATACTTTACTCCTTGACTACAAATGCCTTTCTCTGCGGACTTCAGGTGCCTGGTGGATGTTCCATCCCTCTGTCCACAAATCTCAGCGCTACTCTTAGGCTCCCAGAAGATAGGTTTAGACCATGCAGGGTCTCAGTAAATACTGAGATACTGAGCAGACTCCATGCCACCCTCTCACACAGAGTAGCCGTTAGCCACATGTGGCCAACCCAAAGTGAGCAAGACATTCATAAAGCACTACCCCATTATATCCAGCAGCTGTTTACTCCCGGAGACCGGCACAGAGCAGGGGTTGGGAGCACAGACATGAGAACAGCATGCCTGCGCCCCATCACATCTCCCCCACACCCGACTGTGTGAGCCAGGCAGGCAGACTTAACCTTTCTGTGCCTCAGGTTCCTCACCTATAAAATCAGGGTAATAGCAGTGCAGACGTTATAAGGATTAAATGGATTAATATTTGAAAAGCCCTTAGCATTAAAATTTTAAAAGTGTTATTTATTCAAATTTTTTTTAAAAAAGAAGAAAAGAAAAAAACAGCAAACACTGGCCAGGCTAAAAGTCTGAAGGGGCTGTCAGCTACAGCTACGTGTGTCCATTGTGCTCATTCTGAGCTGCCCAGCACATGACAAGAGAAAAATAATGGTCACGGCATCAGCCACACACAGGGACAGAGTGGGGCTCAGTGACACTGACTGGATACCTACAGGGGTGGTTTGGAAGGAGACGAAGCTGGTATACTGACTTCGAAAGTCCATCCATTCACTCTGGCACATGGACCCAAAGCATCAAAGGAGCCCTGCTAAATCATCCACCAGCCTAACACCACACCATAAATGAAGAGTGTTTCTGAGCAAAGAAAACGGAATGAAAAAGCGGAACACACATCAGGTTTCCCTGGGATGTTTAACTAGTGCTTCCCTTTGTAAAGACTTTTCTGTAACATCTCTGGTGTGGACTCTTGACTTCAGCAGAGGGAAGGCACTGGCTAGAGCCAAGGACAGACACAGAGGTGGCAGGACTGCAGCTGCCACCGCAGTTAAGAGAACAGATTGCAGGAAGCCGGGCTCATTCCTAGGGTGGAATGACTCCTGGACAGCACTGATTTAGTAATTGAGAAACATGCATACTTTAAAACCATTTTGTGGGCAAAGTTCATGGAATCTCCTTTTAAAAAATATATATTTATTTATTTATTTATTTGACAGAGCGTGTGCTCACAAGCAGGGGGAGCAGCAGAGGGAGAGGGAGAAGCAGGCTCCCCGCTGAGCAGGGAGCCTGATGCGGAGCTCGATCCCAGGACCCTGAGATCATGATCTGAGCCGAAGGCAGACGCTTAACTGACTGAGCCACCCAGGCGCCCCTGGAATCTCCTCTTCTAATGTCCTTTTGTTGATTTTCTGTTATCCTCTATCACTCGGCTCCTACTTACACAAACAAGGTTCTAGCCAAAGCCAAAAGCACCTAGTATTAAGGACCCTCCATACCGCCAGGTAATCCATGGTATGTATATGTCAGGAATATATTTTGAACAAGTCTGGCATCTGTAAGTGGCTGAGGAATGGGGATGTTGGGGAGGTAAAAGGAAAGTGTGGGGGACACCGAGCACAGCAGCAAGGCTATAAGCTCCCCAGAGGGGCAGGGTCACAGTTTTGTCTTCACACTCCCGATGCCTAGAGCTCCAAGCCTGGCACACAGGAGGCTCTTTACACGGGCTGAGAGCCTGGGTGCAGGCCCAGAAGCAGGAGGAGGTCTTCAGGCCCAGGTACCCAAGGAGGGAACCCCCACCCTAGAAAACCACCGCTGCTCACCTCACCAGCGTCTGGTTGTGCAGGTCCCAGACGGCGATGTTACCGTCACTGCAGCACGAGAAGCAGACCTTGGAGTCGGGGCTGATGGCCAGGGCGTAGCACGCGGGGGCCGAGGACGTCAGCTCTGCCTTGATGCGCGGGGTGGGAGCCGCCAGGTCCCAGATGGACAGAGTACTGGCCTCCCCTCCCACGATGAGGGTGCAACCGTCAGGGAGCAATTTGCAGGAACGGATGTAGTTATCCCTGTTCTGTGAAATAAACGTAATTCAATTGCTATGATGCATGACCAAGCAATAACAATACCATGCTCTCTAACTGCTATCTTGGTTTTTGACTTGAAAAAGTGGTATTTCGTGGACACCTGCAAAGCAAGAGTTCTGTAGCAAAGATTGGGTTCCAATTGTAACTGTCCCCTTTGAAACAGTCAACAAAACAAACTCTGAGGCTCGCTCGGGCATGTGCAAACACTAAATGGAACTTCTCTTGACGTCCAGTTTCCTGCTGAGTAGAAAGAACTGAAATGATCAGCGGATGTAAGGTAGGTGTGCACGTACTTCTCTGTGAAGAAACCACTTTTCAAAGCTAGTTTATAAATCTCTGACCTCATCACCCGCCCTTATTTACTATTTGGATAGTGCGGACCTGCTGCCTACCTTCTGGTTTTCATTACTCTTAAATCTCTATCTAAGGCTTGTGCTGACTCTTCATTAGCCACGTGGCTCCTTATTAGAACTTTAACAGAGCTGCTTTCTCAAGGGGTAATACGGCTGCTGCCGTTTTCAACCCTCTCAGTCCAAAGAAATCAATAAAAGAGGTCATCTCTCTATCAAAACCAGCACATATTAAAAAAGGAAGGTGGGAGGGGCGCTTGGGTGGCTCAGTCAGTTAAGCATCCAACTCTTGATTTCGGCTCAGGTCATGATCACGGGTCGTGGGCCCCGTGCTGGGTGTGGAGCCTGCTGAAGATGCTCTCTCTCCCTCTCCCTCTGCCCCTACCTCTGAAAAAGAAAAAGAAAAAGAAAAAGAAAAAAGGAAGGTGGGACCTGAAATGACCCTCCCTTCCCTGAAAGAGATAACTGCTATCCTTCAACCCAAATAGACAGAACTGAAGTTCTCGCTATGCTTTGGCCATGGCCTATTATTCAAAGATGAGAAAAAACTTTAAGCACATAAATCTCAAAAAAGGTGATGAGTGTCACAAAATACTCCTACTATTTTAGAACGTCGGCCTATGATCTTTTAAAGTTATGTGATTAAAAGGTAAATCAATAACTCCTCAAAAAAAAAAAGGCTTTTGTATCTCAAAACACCATTGTTCTTTTTTTTAAACCTCTGGCTCCCGAATCCTCAGCAATGGCTGGGCAGGCGGTGGGTAAACTGCACCACCGGCCGCGGCAAAGCATAGGCAGGCCCCGTATCAGGGGCAGTGTGGCCCTGATTCCGCGTCAGGCCAGTGGTATGTGGGCTATAAACTCTGGGGTCACAGTTTGTAGAGATCGGAACATGCCCCAACATGTGCTATGATCCTGAAAAATGCAAAACGGTATTCTACTCTGAGAGCAGGTGGATTAGGGTACTCCGGGAAAGCGTTCTCACCATTCCCGTTTCGCAGGCGGCCGCCCCCCGTTTTTTTGCAGTGTGATCTATTAACCTTTCCTGAAGTTCAGGTAATAAAACCCAGCCAGCCCTCCCAGGTCTCCCTGAAAACACAGACCCTGTTCAGAATGCTTTTTCATGCCACGTTATCAAATGTTTACTATTCAATATTTATCCGAAGGCCGCAGGGAAATTAAAAGTTGGGTGGATTGCAGGGCTCAGAGTCCAGGCCTCGCTGTGCTTTCATTCATTAAATGGGAAACCCCCTTTTGAATACACATTCAAACAAGGACAGCTTCTGTAAACTACTGTACAATGTTTTTTAAAAGAAATCCATCAACTCTGGGATTTAACCGCCGAAAGAGCAACAAATGAAACGTTCACATTTCAGGGAGAGGGGTGGGGGAGCTAACTAGCTAACACAGGAAACAGAAAGGGCTTCCATTTCCTCCTAATGGGAATAAAACCCAGGCCCAAACAGCCATTTCCTTATTGAGTCTCCAGAGAGACATTACCCTCGTGCGCCAGTTCCTGTTCGCTCACCAGACAGTCGAGCTGAGAGACGGGGCTCTTGTTGCCGGGGTGGCTGATGTCCCAGACCTTGACGCAGCCCTTCCCGCCCGTGTACACGTGTCTCGTGGGGTTGCTGATGGTCACGGCGCACACCACCTCCCCGTGGTTCAGGGTGTTGATCTGGCGCGCGTGCCGGGGGATTCCAGGTCCGATGAGGGCGTCAGGGGGGAAAGGGACAGGCTGCATCTGACCGTCTGCAGTAACGTGGAAGGAGTATGCACTTTTGGAGAGGGGGATGGTTGGAGAGAAAGACAGGATAGGAGACAGAGAAAACATTTATCATAAAGCAGCTGGTCATTAGCTCAGCAGCATCTATAAGGAAGACAAAGAAGGGAACGATTCTCCTTAGGATTTTCTTGAGATCAATAGAAGCTGAAGTATTTACCGAAGGAGCAAATTTAAAATACATAATAACGGAAGCCTAGGGTGTACCAAAAGACAGGTATATTGAACTATATTTTTTAAGTATTTAACTTATTTTTCAATTGTGTCTAACCATTCCATAAAGCATTCCTTCCAATCCCATATAAAATGCTAACTATGTTTCCAAATTAACATAAAATACCTCCTTCCATGTACATTGTATAATTTTATGATTTCTTAGCATAATTTTAAATGATTATTTTTTATGCTTCAGATGAAGCCCTTAAGAACTTGTAGTAATTTCACACAGTAAACAGTATATTTCAACACTGACAAACAAAAACAGTTTTCTCAATGCACCAGTTTCAGGCTTGAATTTACTCTCGCATAATCAAGAGAAAATAATAAAAGATTCTCTTACATCAAATAGCTTGATGATAGATTTCAAGTTTTCTCCTTGACAATCTCCCTGTCTCCTTTGGCCATGAACCCCAGTTTTATCTAAGGCAGCAAAGCTACTCTTTGCTTCACCATGTTCCCACCACTGAGATGTACATGGCTCAACATACATGCACTGCTGGGTGGCATTAAGCTCATAACCTCAAAGGAAGGGGTCCTGGGGGGGATACAGAAAGAAGCTCTCTGTACCTCAATTTTGCTATGAACCTAGAACTGCTCTAAAAGGTAAAGTTTATTAATTAAAAGAAAAGGAATTTTAAAAGGGGAGGAGCATCGGGGTTCCTGCCTGCCCTCTTTTCTTACTCCTTCCTAATGCCTTAACTATGAGCAAGGTGACCCGAGCTCCACCAGCCCTTGGGGGCCACAAGCTGACTCTGAAGATGGAAATCAACTGCTGAAGGAAGTGGAACACAAACACAGGATGCAGAGCCCTGCTGACAGCCGGTATCTTTTTATGGGAGAGAGAAATAAACTTTTATGTTACTTCAAGCTATTGTTTTCCTCCTGGGTTCAATATGAACAAACCTAATTCTAGGACATTCTTGTTTCCACCCCAAAATCTTAAAGCATATTGTACGCTTTAAGATCTAATGACTTGAAATCCAAGCACTAATATATCACAGGCATTATAAAACATGCACAGAAGAAAAGATACTTTAGAGGGTGGAAGATGCAGAAATGCTAATATCCACCCCCAACATCCAAACGGATGGAATTATGCACTTTGAAGACCACTGCTTTCACTTTCTTCCTATCTGAAGCCATCACTAGGCATTCTAGAAGTTCACCATGAAGCCTTTTCTATAGGTCTGCATACATAACAAATGAAGTATGTAGAGTTTCCTCCTGTCCGTGACCCACTGGGTAAGTCTGGGCCCTTTATGGAACTTGTCATTGGCACCTTGCAGTCCCTTTACAGATCTAAAGACCATGGGTATTAACACAGAACTCAAATTTTCATTTTAATGCTAACTCAAATTTTGTAAAATAACTTAGCATGCACAAAATTGAAAACTGATACAGGGTTATCAGGTTTCCAACCTGCTCACACATAAAACCTACATACTTCCCTAAGCTTGAGAAGAAAATATATGCTGTTGTTTTCACTCTATGAAAGCAAAATACCAAATACATGAAGGCTTGAGAAAGAACTTCCCCTTCTCCCAACCAAATGACACGATCTTAGAAATATGTTATTTCCTGACAAACTGGTTCCAATAACTAATATTACATGGCTAGCTGGACCAAATCCTTAACATTACTCTTAATGTGAATCATTGAGCACATATAATGGGAACCCTACAGAATGTACTAGAAAATTAATATACAAAACAACCATAGCTCAAAGCCCTTACATCAAAACAAGCCACTAAATCCCTTATTTTTTTTATCCAACAGTATCCTTTGGCGTCCTCAGTTAACATATCAGACCCACATGATATTTTAATACATGTGCATTGAACCTATGCCATTTATTATGGGATATTCAGAGTTGGGATCAAGTAGCATTGTACTGCCCTTGAAGATGGGACCACAAGAGCTGAAGAATTCTTCAAGGTCCAGGAGCAATTATGTGACCCCCTAAGCTGGGTCTGAAAATGACAAACAATGAACTAGGTAAAGCTGGAGAAATGACCAGAGTGTTTCATGAAACAATCAAACGGAACGTATTTGGTTAGAACAGTGGTTGACACAGGGGGAGAACCTGCCTCTTAAAGCTTTCTTTAAGAGAATAATGGCGCACGTGAAGGTCTGTTTCTTTGTCTGCCATAAATCAAGGTGGGCACCTCCAGGGAGGCAAACTCTCCACCAGGTACCCTTTTAGCAATTCTGGATTTTTAGGGGAAGAAAATTTTACCTTGCTTCAATTAGAAACCCTCTTGTTACTGAGTTCAATGTTCCAGATTAAAACAGATGCACGAAGTGTAGACAAGAGAGCTGTACGCTCCTTTTTTGGAAGACACCCACCTCTCTCCCAGGTGTCTTCTTCTTTAAACCACACAGGAGGTCTGTGATCATCATACTGAGGCAATTTAAAATTGATTCACAGAGCAGTGAACTGCTGCCAGAAGCTGGGAACATTTCTGGGTCCCCGGGGAAATGCACAGGGATGTTAATACATCAGTCACAGGGGGCCTCACAGGAAGCTGGTGCCGCCTGCGGTGCTGGAGAGCCTAATCAAATGAACAAACCAGAACGACACAAAGGGCTGATGGGTCTCAAAGAGAGATCAACTGGAAGGAAAAATCAGGGGAGCAGACGAGAGTCTGGAATTATTCACCTACAGGAACACAAGACACAAGCATATCGATGAGAAAAGGCCACGCTGATGGTGTATCATGACGACATTAAAGACATCCCAGAAGGAAACTTAGATTCTCTACTTATTGAAGAGCCAGGAAAAGTAAAATCAACCAGGAAGGAGAATTTATAAACACATAGTGAGGATTTATAAATATCTCCCAAGCCTGAATTCAGAAAGAGGCCAGCCACCAAAGAATGCATATGGAAGGACTGGATTTACAGAATTTCAAACACAGGCAGAATTCATCTGTGCTGTTAACCCAGAGTGGGGGTTCCCCTCAGCTACTGGAGAGGACACAAGAAGGGCTTCTTCAGTACTCTTGGTGCAGTCACTTAGCTATACACACACCATTCATGCACTTTTCTGTATGTCTATCTCAATTCTAAAAGCTGAGATTTATTTGTTTGTTCAAGAAAAAGTCAAGAGGGCTCCTGACTGATGATCAAGTGGACCAGGTCCACAGCTAAGTCAAGAGCCCAGACTCGTGTGTTAAATGTATGGGAGATGCCCGGCTCGCTGGCCTACCTGTGGCCATCCTTCCCGGCCTCACTACCTGTAGCCTGTAACGTGTCTGTTCCTGATCCACAAGACAGAAATACAACCAAGTATAAGGGATGCAGGGGTTGCTCTAAGGGTGAGAATAGCTGCAAAACCATTAAACATTGAACACCGTGCTCCACACCGGCAGGGCCCTCAGAGAAAGGGAGCATCGGTATCAAACACCCATGACTTTAAAAGAGGAGAGTGAGGGTATGCTCAATCAAGGGCTCTTTTATCAACCAGTGGGCGAGCGTGAGGATCAGGAATGCAGAAAGGGAGGAAGGTGCGGTGTGGGAGTCAGGAAAGCACATGGCAATGACGAGGCAAAGGAAATCCATAGATCCTGAAGGGCAAGAGTGGAGAGACAGCCCTTGACAAAGAGGAGAAGAGGACACGTAGCCAGGACTGTGGCACACTGTGAGGCAGAAAGAATGAGCTCCTGATGCCCTCGTTAGGGGCCACACTGCTGGGGCCACCCACTTGCACCCAAGAAAGCCTCAGAGAACTGAGCCCCTGCCCCAACCCAGCTTTCTGCACAAGCACCTGCTGATCAGGATCTAATTACGAAATCTGGTTGGAGAACTGAAAAGAATAAAGCCCCCTGGACAGCACAGATGTAAAAAACTGAATGAAGTCAAACTCTTTCGGAGCTGAGGCCACTTCCTTTATTGGGCACACAGCAGAGGGGAAGGAACTCAAAGGAAGGAGTCCCCACCAGGAAGCCTCTCGGGGACAGGAGCAAGCTGGAAAACAAGACCGTGCTTTGGAGAAGCAGGTTGTTTTTTTTCCTAGCTCTGCTGCTAATAAAACTATGCTGTGTTCTGCGGCCAAAGGAAAACAGGTGTTTACAGAGTCGTTGGTTTGCTGGAAATAGACAGGAACGGCAGCAGCGGGATCCAGTAAACGGTGATGAAGAACCACAGCCCCCAGAGATCATGGCCGCAGCCAAGACCCCGCCGCCTGTGGACTTGGCATTCTCAACGGGGAAGCTCCGGCTGTTGGAACAAGTATCAAAAATCCAATCACGCGCTCTTTGGGGCTCGCCAAGTCCTTCACAATATATTGTGGCTGGGCCTCAGTTCATGTGACCGTCCTGTATCTGGAACTCCCTGCCACGTGGGACAACAGGCCAGTCCCCTAAAATACCGCACCCTGTCACGTCTCCAAGTTGTGCAAATACTGTTCCCTCTGGCCTAGAATAGCGCCGCCTCCCTCCTAAGTGCTCGTCACTTGCTCTCCTCCTCAGTCTGCCACAACCTTCCCAGGCAGGAGGATTCTTTTCCAGGGTCCTGTCTCTTCCTATAAATCTCAGCTATGGCACGTACCACACTGTGGACTTCACACGTGTTTACACTTCTCGTTCGTTGTTTTTCTAACTGCAGAGTTCTTCAGGGACAGGTGGCCTGACTTCTCCAGCCAGCATACTGCTGGATCTCAACACCCCAAGTCATTCATCGCTACCCTACTTGCTTAGAAGTTGAGGCATGAAAGGTTACTCTGGCAAGGAGAGTAAGCTACAAGAAAGTGGAGGGTCCTCTAGCCACCTGGGTTATGCCAGCCAACTTTCCCCCAGAAATTTCCAGTCGTCCTACCAAATGTCACTAAGAG
The DNA here is from genome assembly GCF_029215605.1 of Mirounga angustirostris. Lineage (NCBI taxonomy): Eukaryota > Metazoa > Chordata > Mammalia > Carnivora > Phocidae > Mirounga > Mirounga angustirostris. The sequence goes on from NW_026991723.1 coordinate 22,825,631, forward strand.
ACAGTATCAACATTCCCGAGGGGGGAATGCGGTCCCTAGAGAGCCGATTTGGACCGAAACAAAAGGCAATGAAAGCAACCACAGTGATGGAGTGAAATCCATGGCCCTTCCCCAAGTCAGCAGAGCCCAGTGGATGCAGGACCCTTCCAGAAGCTGCCACAGGTCACAGGCAAAAAGCGCGATCCTGCGCCTGGCAGCTGAAGAGCATACCATAGAGTAAGTAAAAAAAAAAAAAAAAAAAAAGTGAGGAGACACAGATTAGAGGTTCAGCTAGCCACTAATAAGATGTGGGGGCCATAGGTAACTTACTTGTGCCTCATTTCCCTATATTTACAACATGCCCTGAGAAAACTTACCCACTAAACATGACTGAGGAGTTGTGGTGTAAATGAAGTTGCGTGGGAAGGTACTTCCAGAAAAGCATGACACACAACATAGATTCAACCTCTGGTTCTCGCATCAGGAGGTAGCTCACTATTCCTTATTATCTGGAGATGAGAAGCAATAGTACAGGACAGGGTCACTGGCCCACTGGGCTAGTAAGTGGAAGGGCCAGGATGCAAGTTCAGGGCATCCAGGGCAGGCCCGCCACAAAAGGAGAGCTCTTAATCCTCACCCTGTCTTCACATTGGCACTAACTTGGACATTATTGCCTCGAGAGGGAAAACACGTGCCCATCAAGATGGAGACAGGTAGCCTACACAAGAGAAATCTTCTTGTCAATGTCATCAGGGCACTTCATTATAGAGTCCTGGCCCTGGAGGCTTGGAGGGCTTGGGGCATCTGGGTCATCCTAAGGTATATGAGAATAATGTAATTTATGACTGTGAAGGATACTCTTAGCCTCAAGAACTAGAATAATGAAGGTGGTGGCAGGGGGACTGGGATGTGAGGTCATAAGGAAATCAGAGCCATATTATTCTAAGATTTCAGGAAAAGAAAATAGGTCCTTGGGAATACGATTCATCTATTTATGGTAAAATCTCCTTCACTGCCGATATAACAAGCTTTACCTTTAACATTTTGTAAGGCCTGCATATCTAACCCATAACATCTATAAAACACAGGATTTTTCTAGTTTGGCGTCCCAGGATCCTTCCAAACAGCAAATATGCAGATGAGGGCACAATTCCTATCCTATTTGGAAGATAGCATATCTACAGGAATAGAGGGCTTTAGTAACAATTAAATTACAAGGTGAGAACTTAAAGCATTAAGATGGGAGACTCTGTGTTTGTTTCCTTATTTATGACCTTAATGTAGGACTATTCCCATTTTTTTTGAAAAGGCAAATGCAAAACCTCTTAAAATGGACATGAAAAAGATGAAAAAGGAAATGGGAGATGGTCTAGTTGATAATCTAGGAGGTTCTCTAGCAAAGTTAACATTTATGACTTTGAATTCTAGGCCCTACTTCCTCTACCAACTAAATGTTTGAAAACCTGTGGGGAGCCTGGGTGGCTCAGTCGGTCAAGTGTCCACCTTTGGCTCAGGTCATGATCTGGGGTTCTGGGATAAAGTCCTGCGTCAGGCTCTCTGCTCACCAGGAAATCTGCCTCTCGCTCTCTCTCTCATAAATAAATAAAATCTTTAAAAAAAAAAATAAATGTTTGAAAACATGTAAATGTGCTGGGTAAAAACAAGGCTCCCATGCAGGACAAGGAATCAAACCGAGAGATTCCTGGATGAAAAGTAAGACAAAGAAAAGTTTAAAATACAGCCCTTTCAAAGCTCAATTCGAAAAGGCAACCAAGAATCATGTGAGCAAGAAAGAAACAAAGCATACTTATACCTGATAAACTGAAAGGCATTTCTGAGAAGGGGAAAAGGGAGAGAGAGACGTGCAAGGAGGTCAGCTCTCTAGTAGCTACACATAACTCACATCAAAATAAAGGGCCTTCCAGGCGCCTGGGTGGTTCAGTTGGTTAAGCGACTGCCTTCGGCTCAGGTCATGATCCCAGAATCCCGGGATCTAGTCCTGCATCGGGCTTCCTGCTCAGAGGGGAGTCTGCTTCTCCCTCTGACCCTACCCCCTCTTGTGCTCGCTCTCTCTCTCTCTCTCTCTCAAATAAATAAAATAAAATCTTCAAAAAATAATAAATAAAGGGTCTTCCATTTCAATATAATCTCAAGAAATTAGCTACACATTCCCAGAAGATCAAAGAGTAGAAAAACAGAAATTAAACCCAAACCCAAATGTGATAATGAGGCATAAAACAAGCATGTTACTTTTGGTGTTTAATAGACCAAAAAACACCCAAATATCATAACCAGTGAAAAGAGGGCCAAATTAATTTCCAAATCCACTAAATAAGCTAGCTGTGGATTCTAGACATGGTCAACAGAGGAACCAGAAGCAAGATCAGGACTGGAAAATGGGGTGGGGGGTGGGGGCAAGGGCTGGCCATGGAAATGTCTCCTCGGCTGGAAGCCGGGATGGCCTCTCCTCACTGCTGCAAAACATGTTTTCCTAGGAAGCAATTTTACCCCACATGTAGTTAAGATTTTCTTTTCTCTTTAGGCTCCAACTCCAAAAAGGTACTTTAAAGATTTATTTAAACACTAAACGAGTGGGTGTAAGATTTCTCAATTACATGTCTAGCATTAAAATACAGGGTGAAGGAACCTGGAACGAAGCTGGATCTTAAGCCAAACTATTATTAGTCTGAGTTATTACTGACCTCTAGGTGCCACCACACGAGGCAGGTAGGGCACAGCCTCCAAGCATGGTCGGAGAGGAAAGCGGTCCTTCAGGGCCAAAACGCCGTTTTGGGGGGAGGGCAGTGTGAGGCACAGCAAAGAAATGTTGACCTAACTAAACCAGAATTTCTCTTACCAGGAATCTCCACAAGACTCAGGGGAACACATTTCCTAAAACTAAAAGTGAGTTCAAGTGAAGCTGACCAAACAATACCAATTAAATCTCCCCTCGAGTGCTTGAAAACAGTCGGGGTTACCTCTTATAAATCAGCAGTGCTGAACTCTAAAATGCAAAATGTGAATCTCTTTTAGAAAGGATGAGTCACAGTCTTACACAATCCCGGACTCATTTCCCACGTACTCAATGCACCAAATATTTGTTTATGGGATATTTGTGCTCAAGGGGACAGAGGGACTTCAAAGTTTCAGTTCTCATAGGGAAGAAGCAGGTAGAGATCTGACAGGGGCACATGACGGTCACTCAAGGCCAAGGCGTGCAAGGGGTAACAAGATGTTACAAGGTGCTCCTGGAGAGGGATCACATTTCACAAGGCATCAGTGAAGGCTTCGTGTTAATAAGGTGGCAACAGAAATGGTCTTTGAAGGACAGAAAGTTTTTCCACAGAAAGAGGTAAGACTGGCAAAAAGGGACATTGCTCCAGCTAGGAGGAGGAAAGGCTCTCAGAGAATGGAAGGTTCTCTCTTTCGGCCCATGCACAAGATGCAAAGAACACATGACATGAGGCTAGAATAACAGGTGGGGGTAAAAGTACTAGAGGAGCCTTGAATGCCCCATCACCAGTTTATGTGCAACTGCTGAAGATCTCTGAGCAAGAAAGGAACCTAATCAGGTAAGCACTTTATAAAGGGGACAACTTATCTAGGATCTTACTGACAAAAGTCAGTAGGAATTAAGTGAGATTTCAACAATGAAGAAGACTGGTGAAATGTCACTTAAACAAGGAAGAATCACAGGCTAAAGTTTGCGCCCAGATGTCGGAGAGAATGAGGATGATGCCTTTAACAAAGATAGAGAGGTCAGGAGAGACAGGTGTGGGGGTGAAGGAGACAAGGAAAATGACCAGGTTGGTTGGGAAACCCTACTGAGTTCCTACATCATTTTAACACCAACAACAAGTACAAAATAGGGGCAACAGGAGTCACCTTGTTCTATTCTACTTTGATAAAAACAAAGCAACACAAAAACCAACAATGTAAGGCCAAGGGCCTTTGCATATGCTCCTTCCTCCTTCCCTATGGGATTAAAACAGCTCAGAAACACTTCTTCCTTGAAGCCTGCCACATGCTTTTACAGAATAGCGTTTCTCTCGGTCATAGCTCTTCTCTCAATTACAATTATGCATTCAATTTTGTGATTATTTGATTAATGTGGTCTCTCCATCACTAGGCTCTGAGCTTCCAATAGGGTCCCTTAGGCCTATGTAGCAGGTTTCAATTAAATCAGTGGGAGAGGACAAGAGGGAGGTGACTGTTAGATTTTAGTGAGCAGATGGTGCGGGAACCTGAAATCACATCGCACAAGACAGGGCTGAAGCAACGGACATATTCAGCCAGAAGAGAAGCCTTGTGGCAAGATGGTGGTCTCCAAATATCTGAAGAGCTGCCATGAGGGTGATGGATAAGTGGTGCGCTGTGTGGTCTCAAGGGGTAGGAAAGAACCAGGATCGATGGATAAAGGTTCCAGGGAGACAGATCTCAGCTCGAGGGCTGGAACAGTTTTCCCACAGCCAGGGAAAGTGGCTCATTCCAGGCACCACAGCAAGGCCCGGTTACTAGACACGCATGGGCAGAAGCACACAGCCACTGGTGAGGTTATCATGGGAGACTTGAACCACAGATGAGCATTCACACGAGAGGCACTGTCAAGGTCCCTCCAGCCCCACTGGAACTCTCCTGGCTCTGCCGCTCGGAAGGAACTCATCCATTGGCACAGGAATCCCTCAAGCTCCCATGTGCTGGGACCATGTGGCAGGCTGTCCCCTCTACCTACAATGGTCCACCTTTTCTGCCCTCTCTGCTCTGTGGGCTTGTTCCTCCTGCGCATGCTTAGCTTTCAGTGTATCCTCCTCACCCCGAGGAAGCCCTTTCCATCCTAACCATCATCACTCTACATGTCTGCCTAGCCCCCACTGCTCTGCCTTCAGGGCGCCTCACAAACATACTGCAGCATTTGTCCCTCTCATGTTTCCACATCAGCAGGCCCTCCAAAGGCGGGGAAGATGAACATTCTCTTTCCTGGAGTCTGCCCAGCACCTGGCACAAAGCCTGACACAGTTCTCGCGCAAATGTCCAAGAGTAACCATCCATCGCCCTACCCAAATATTATTTCGATTGGTATTTGTCAGAGGATGACACTCATAAACCTTTACCACACCTCGCTCACCCTTACCCTGGCCATGTTGGTTTGTCACCATTTCTCTTAGGTGCCTCAGACCAAAGCTGTTCGAAGTGTGGTCGGCAAACATTTGCTACCGTCAGCACGGAGATCAGCTCACTCAGGGACAGGAAGTGATGAAAATGGTTATACAGCAACTCGACAGAGTCAACTCATGACAGCTGACTCTTGTAATAAAAAACGGACTGGGGCGCCTGGGTGGCTCAGTCGGTAAGCGTCTGCCTTCGGCTCCTGATCCCAGGGTCCTGGGATGGAGCCCCTAGTCAGGTTCCCTGCTCATTGGGGAGCCTGCTTTTCCCTCTGCCCCTCCTCTTGCTGGTGCTCTCTCTCTCAAATAAATAAAATCTTAAAAAAAACACAAAAAAACCACAATAACTGGGACTTATACTGTGTATCTTTCTTCCCCTATTTGTCTGTTACAAGAGTACCAATCTTGGTCATGTTGGGAAAAAACTGGTCGCCATAGAAGCTTTGAGAAGCACTGCCTCAGGGAGTATTACTTTACTCAACAATGAGGACAGCAAGCCCTCTCATACTAATTAATGGATTAAAACAAAGGAATAGGATGTATAGCCCAGATCCCAGAGACAATGGTGAACTCCATTTTTCCCCTCTGATATTAACTCGATCTTCCTCACATAACATGGCTCCCCTCAACCTTAAAAGAGAATCCTAAAGAATATATTTTCGCTGTTTTGGAGGGCAGTGACCACTCTGATCCAGAGACTCACCCTCATACGTGACTCTCACAACTTTGCTGCCGTGCCCACTGTCATTGACCCTGAGCATGTCGTACCCTAGCTTAACATAGATGTGAACACAAAGAAATCCAAGGTGCTCGTAAGCCAAAGGCATGAGTATTTTGGCTCTAATAAGCATGACATCAGTACTATCATTCAGAGAAGGCTTCATCTTTGTGTCTAATTGCATTATTCTCACACACACACACACACACAAACTGTAAGGAGCTAGGTCTGATTAATGGTCCTCTGTACCTTCAAGACCATCACAATAGCTCATAGCTCGTCCCACCCCACCTCACCTGCCTCACACGTCCCATTTAGGGTGGGGTCTTGGCAGCCAGACATACCCCCACACCTCCGACTCTTAAAACTGGCTTTCCCTACGGGCGCCTGGGTGGCTCAGTTGGTTAAGCGACTGCCTTCGGCTCAGGTCATGATCCTGGAGTCCCAGGACCGAGTCCCACATCAGGCTCCCTGCTGTCAGCAGGGAGTCTGCTTCTCCCTCTGACCCTCCCCCCTCATGCTCTCTCTCTCTCTATCTCATTCTCTCTTTCAAATAAATAAATAAAATCTTAAATCTTTAAAAAAAAAAAAAGAAAGAAAGAAACTGGCTTTCCGTAATGGTCAGTTGAACTTGGCATTATTTGCTTATTATTTCCCTGAAGATTCATCAGTTACTATTAATTATTGCCTCTCATCACATTACTCATTTGTCCTTTATCCACTCACCAGTCTGTAGGACACACGACAGCTACGTTGCCAGAAACCACGGATAAGAAATACCCACTAAGGGCCCGGGGGCATCCCAGGCTGGATGCAGAGGGGCAGACCCAAGAAAATAAACAACATAGCAGTTCAAGGTTATTCAATCAGAAGAGAGCTACAAGGTAAGAAAACATTTACAACACTGTCCCACCCCCTAATCCTGCTCTTCCCTGGGCCTAGATATCACTGTAAGTTCTTAACATCTCTCTACCAGTTCTTAGTATAGAAAAAGTCTTGTTTCATCATGAATCAAATTACCATGAAATAGATATTATAATGCATGTAAAGTAGAGCCGTGGAAATGCAGGTGATGGAGTAAGGATTCCAAAAAGCAGGTGATGGAGTAAGGATTCCATTTTTCCTCATGCTGCTGGTTTATTTGAAGAAAGGCTCTGATTCAAATCACACAAAGGTGACCAGGTAGTTGAATGGACCACTCAAAATAATGTAATATGCAACATGCAGGAGACACATAAATGAAAGCTGAGAGCAACCACACAAAGGCAGAGAGTATAAGGAAAATAAACTGAAGGCCTATGACGCATACCCCTATTTGGAAAAATCAAAATTGTAAAAGGCCCTACAGAAGAGCAGAGTACATGTTGGGAAGTAAGACAGACCCCCCCCCCCATATTTCAATTTTGCTTTGTATGGAAATTAAGGACTTCAGAAATTCTTCAAAATCTCATTTCTAATTACTAACATATGGGAAGCAAGTGATTTTAAGTGACCCCGGAAGAATAACCAACGGGGTTTTTCAATTCTGAATGCTCTTTTGCCCCTTTAATCCATCTTTCATGCTTTCCCACAAAGCCACTCTGAGTTTTGTAATCTTGGACTTCTCCGAGTCAAGCACGCACCAAACTTTATTGGGGCTTGGGGAGGGGTGGGCAGGGAGGTTCCAACCTCCAACGCTGGGATCCAAAAGACGCCACAACTACCCTTCATATAACTCCAGTTTCCACCAAAATAAGGAAAAGGTAGCACTGAGTCAGGTAGAAAGATGACATGTTTCCAATTTCAGAGATCTCAACAGTTGGTGACAGCTTACTACTGCCCACAGCACAGTCCTGTTGAAAACCTCCAGCAGCTACGCTCTGACCAAAGGCAGAGCAGAGTAGCTTTCTGAAGAGGCGTCAAGCAAGGAGGGCCAACCACCCCCGGTTCTTGCCTCCCTCCTGGCCCCCGTCTACAACAGCTTCTCTCCAGAAATAACTAAATGCATGAGATCACCCATAGTGAGAAGACAGAGGCATGACACCTACAAGGTGCCTATTTATAGAAAGTGCTAACGCTCCTCAGGAAAAGACACTAGAAATCTCCTTGGAAACGTCCAAGCCTGTGTTCCCTTTGGAATTCTAGTCTGCTAATAGCCATGACTAAGTAACTGCCTTTAAAACAAAACTGAAGAGTCAGAGGTACTTACGGTTTCCCCCCAGGGATTCCTGCCAGGTTTGGAGGGATGGTAGGTACTCGCATGTGAGGGGGAGGATCAAACCCAACCTGGAAACAAAAATAAGACATTGAAGACTCAGTTTATGCAGAGTAGGCACTTTGTGAACATCTATAAAGACTTTTCACTAGAAATTCCTACATCTCCAACGAAACATAAACAGGAACAGTAACATGTGCTAACATTTTTCAAAAAAAAAAAAAATTACAATGCAAGAAGTAATATAACCACCTGTAAATATGACAAGCCATGCTTCTTTCTGGGGAGGTTGGCTGGAGTGTGGTCTATTTGTACATCGAGAACCAGCTTCCCACAGTAAATACTTTCTGTGGACTTAGGATGTCCTGCCTTGGCCAAGCAAGTACAGAGAGCAGTATGTTGTCTGAGTCAGGATTTCTCGACATTGGCACTATCAATGTTTTGAGCCAGACAGTTGTTTGGGGCTGTCTTGGGATATTTAGCACCATCCCTGGCTTCTACACTCTACGTACCAATAGCATTCTCCACTTCTGATAATCAAAAGTGTCGGGGCGCCTTGGCGGCTCAGTCGTTAAGCGTCTGCCTTTGGCTCAGGTCATGATCCCAGGGTCCTGGGATCGAGTCCCACATCGGGCTCCCTGCTCAGCGGGAAGCCTGCTTCTCCCTCTCCCACTCCCCCTGCTTGTGTTCCCTCTCTCACTGTCTCTCTCTCTCTGTCAAATAAATAAAATCTTTAAAAAAAAAAAAAAGTGTCTCCACATATTACCAGATGTCCCTAGGGGGACAAAATTGCCCCCAGTTTCATACCACTGGCCTAAGTTACTGCTTAAACACTCATGCCCTAATGAAGGTTATCTAGTCCGTTAGCTGCCCACTTTGCTTTAAACTATCTTGTCCCCAGTGCACAGCCTTTCTTACTAGTGCGACATGAGGGGAAAAAACCCACAAACTTCACTATCAGCCCAAACTACTGGAGATCATGCCATCTGAAGAGGGGAGACGAGAAAACTGAACATGACATATTCTAAATAGCCAAGAGAAATATATAGGGACTTCTATTTGATACAGGTTATCATCTGTTTCCTTTCCCGGATGCAACTGAGGATTACAGTCGATTTTGCCCTTTGCATAGTTTTGTATCTTTCTGGTCAAAAATGAGGCTATTTACATAGTCATAAAAGGCTGGGCAAGAAGATGGGCAAGCTGCCCCAGGGTTCAGTCACCTCTGTTTTCTCGTTGCCTTCAGATCACTGCTTACACCTGAGTCACACTGTTGGGTTTAAAGGATAATATAGACACGGAAAGAAAACATTACAGCTTCTCAAATAGTTTTTCCTAAGAATTAAAGAGGGGAAAATAAAAACCCTCAAGAAATGAATGAAAAGGCTTCTGTGAGCTACTTGAGTCATTCCACTGCCTTCCAAAAAAAAAATCTACTTGGGGGGAGAAAACCAGATGTCCCCTGAACCGCCAAAGTAGCTCCTAAACACTGCCTTGTTTCATCCACAAAAACAGCAAACCCAGAAGCGCTGCGCCCTAACTTAATGCAGCGGCATGCTGATGGCAGCGGGCAGGCTCAGGGACACTGGGGCTCTGTTCGCAGGCGTGGGCGGGGGTCCCGGCCCTGGCCTGCCCGCAGCACCTACCATCGGGGAGCGCCCGTAGGCCACCACGGCGGCGGCGGCAGCGGCTGCACTCATCTGCGGGGACATGTTGTGCAGGCTGGCGTAGGCGGCGCCGGGGCTGGTCAGCTCGCCATTCATGCCGGCGTGGGGCACCATCCCGAACGGGGCGGGGTACGGGCCGGGCACTGCCAGCGGCGTCCTCAGGCCGGCGGCTGAAAGGAAGCACAAGCCGTGTGATGTGACTCAGCCTGAACGTCAGTTCCAGAGTCACTTCTAGTGCCATTCATGAGGGGCGAGGACAAGGAGGAAGGCTTGGGTGAGGTGTGTGTGTGTGGGGGGGGGTTTCATCACCACCAACTCAGCCGAATTCATCTCCAGGGGAGAACGGACCCCAGGAGAAGCACTGCCCACGCACTTCATCCTTGGCTTGGCAGCACTGGGAAACCGGGCAATTAAAATTAAACAGCAGTACTGTACCCAATTCACAGAAGGCAAACCAAGGCACAGGGCACTCACTACCTGTTTACCTGACTTAATCTCAAAAGAAGGTTTTGATAAAATCCAGGATTTCTCCTTTCCATTCCCTGCTACCAATTCCAGATGAAAACCTGACCCTGGATTTATTACCTAAACCAAAGCCTGGGTTTAGGAGGAATATTCTGGGGCTTATTTTCCTCTGGGCCCAAGGTGTTAAGGAAGAGAAAGTTAGAAGTTACCAGTTGATTCACAGGCTAGATAGAGTCTCAGTGAAACCCTCCCAGGTTCTACTGACAGAGAGACCACAGATTCTTGAGGGATGGACCGGGAGAAACCCGGCCAACTCAAGTAAGCAAGAAGCACACGTGGGCTGGCCGTTCCGGTCAGTATTAGGGAACTCAGACATGCAGTGACAGTTTTGTAAGGAGCTTACGGGCGGAGTAATTATCGGAAACTTTATTGAAGTCCCTAGGATTTGGATTATGGGGGGCGGGGGAGAAAGAGAGCCAAATGTAAACAGTCGGAGACTGAACAGGGTGCAGCTGCTGAACCTAAGGACAAACATCTGTTTCTTATCATGGCTTTTCAGGGATAGGAAGGAGGCAGGCAGTTGAGTGCGTCTCATATTCACGGGGAAATGGCGTCAGGAGGGCACAGACAACGAGTCAAGCCCAGAAAGGGAAAAACAAAACAAAGCACAACAAGAGGCAAGGCTCTACCCGCTTGGTTAACGAGGGGGTCCATGGCTGGAGGCTTGCCGAGGCCTGGACGGAGTCCTGGAGCGGCACTGGTGCCCGGCGTTGGCATGTCACTCCGAGGCGTCGGTGTGCTGGATTTCAGAACAGGCGTGCTGGCTTTTTCATGCTGGTATCATTAAACAAATTAAATGAGTATTATTTTTAATCCAAGCCATATTACACAATTTATCACAACAGCAGCTGGGACACTGGGCACCTTCTAGCTACTCCCTCAGCCAATTTTCATAAATCCACACAATGTTGACAGCATTAACTTGTGAGCGAGAAATGTTGACCTTTCCTCTTCCTGCCAGAATTAAAACTCTAGCTAGAGACACAGAACATGATCACACTTCTTCCTCCACAGATTTTATTTTAAAAAGTATTTTTCCATCAGGCGTGTGGACTTTGGATCCAGGCCAAGTCAGAACGATGACCACCCAGCGAAAAATTCCCAGTCACTCAGAAACAAATGGCTGGGTCACCAAGAATGTCAGAGGGAGGATCCCTTTTCTAATCTTGCCTTTTAGTGGCAATGGGATTGAGACTAATGGTGAGAGGCAGCAGGGCCGTGGATTTGTTGAGAAACAAACCGGCATCTCAAAGGCAAAAGCCCTAGAAGGATTCTATCCGTCTGAGAGATGTGTGTGGAGGTAAGCACTGCCACCACTTGCCTACATAATGGGTGCGGACCCATTAGCACAGAGGCCTTCAGGAGTGTGACAGTAACAGGGTCCCGGGGCATCATCCTCTGCATCTCAACCTTTCATTCCTTTAAATCCCAGTCTGAGGAGCGCCATGGAGCAGCAAACAGCATGCATGGGGCTAGGGAGAGACCGCAGCTCCCTGTGGCCTTGGATCTGATGGGCAGTGTAAACTTGGCAAGCTCCTCAGGCTTTCCTCCCCTTCGGTGAAATGGGATAATGCCTAGGAAGGCTGTATACGAATCAAATGCAGGACCGTTATGGCTCGGTTTTTGTGAGTTAAGAGAGGACACGCTCCACACTATTTGCTGAATGGCTGAAAGCAGGCTCGGAGGCTCCACCCTCCCTGCACCTGCTCCAGGCTTCTCTGGAGGCTGCGTGAGTACATCCCCATTCTGACTCCAAACCCAATCCCAACATGCCCCGACACAGTGGGTCAGTCTAAAATAAGGTAAACTCAGGACTTCAATTTCCTATGAGGTTGCACATCCCCCAAATAAGAAAGCACTGGACATGGAAGCTTGCTGTCTCTCTCGAATCACGGCCCAAGACACACTACCGAGAGGGAGAAAGGAAACACCATGTGGGACAAAGAGCAGGAGGAGTTGTCTCACTTTTAAACTTAAAAATATACCTCTCACTCCGTAAAAGCCCACATTTCAAATACTTTCGGGTCCTCTGAACCGCAAAGAAAAATACACTGCTGAATGGGCAAAGTGACGGCTCAGGAGACCTACCAAGCTCATTTCTTTGGATTTCAAAGAAGTGGAGCTTCCCGAAGAGGCCGTGGACGCTGGGCTGCTGGAGGCATCTTTCTTCAGCAGGCGGTTTTTGTCGATCCCATTTTCCCTGGGTGAATGGGCAGGGCTTGCTCGCGGAGAAGAAGGGTCCTCGACAAGTATAAGCAAAGCTTGTGTGATTTCACTCATAACGGACGGACCTTGCCCTTTACGGACTCTATTTCCACACTAATTCTCTAAATTAAAGGAGGCCACTCTAAGTCCTTCAGATCTGGGGGACTTGGGAGTGTGCCCCCTGACTAGCAATGTTGTTATAATTAACAGGATGGTGTTTGCAAACACACCGTGAAGACAGCACAGAGGAAAGCACATCCAGGAACAATCCTAAGCGTCCTCATGCTCAAATACTTTGCCCAGAGGGCACAGGAAGGAAAGGAGCACCAGGCACCCAACTTAGGAATCCGAAATGACTGGGAAAATATATATATATATTTTTTAAAGGAAACCAAAGTTCTTGTCAGACCACTATTGCTCCATCTATGAACAACCACTAAGTTTTTAATGTGCAAAGTTGTGAGAAACCAAAATACCATGGCTCTACTTTCTGTTTCTCATAAGTCACCCTGAAAATAAAGTTTGAGAAAATGTGTGGTTACCTCATTAGACACATCCACAACTAAGTTGTCATCGCTTTTGTCACCATCGCTGTCCTGGAAAAAAAGATGTTCATGCCGTTTATTAAAGGGTTGGAGGCCCAGTTCAATTCCTATAGTTCTTGGTAGCAGACACACTGAAAAAATGGCCCAGGACATGCCTACAGGTCCCCTTCCAGATTGCCAGATTGCCTTCCCCCCCCCTTACCTGACATGGGGCTACCCAAAGCCACAGGCAGGAACTGTTGCAATAGAATACCTGCTATAGATCATTCAGGTGAGAGCAAGTTGCAAACACTGGGTGCACAGTAAGAGCTCAATGAATGTTTGCAACAGGTGCATCTCTTATAATCTGAAATCTGCCCATGGCCTTCTATCAGGGCTCTTTTCCCACTGGATGTCAAATTAAGAACATGATTTCAAATTAAGAACATGACTTCGTGTCATTGCTTTGTGTGTATCATCTTGAAGATAGCCAACAAATCTAGTGTTCACAATTTATAATTATAAAGAGAAACTTCAACCATGTTCCCATGGGGTTACTCATTACTGAAAGAAAAAAAAGGAACACTAAAAACCAAAAACAACAAAGCTATCAACTTGATTGGGATAACGTACCAAGATCTAACCTTATGTTAAGAATAAAAATCTTTTGCAATCAGCATGAAATATTTTAGGAGAGATGGAAGAACACGGGATGGCAAAATCTGGAAGGCACTCGCATCCTGCAGGAGGGCTCGTATTCCCTCTTCATAAAGCTGTAAAATTTGCTAACCCAGGAAACTGCAAGGTTGTCCTAAGTTTGAAAAAGCTTTAGAAAAGCTATTCAACTATGTGCTCACTCCTACATCGAGTTTAGGGCAGACTGAAAAAGTCTACTTTCTTAGCCAAAAGGCCTCCTGTCCTTTAGTACAGAGTGATACAATGAGCCTATGAAAGAAGTAAGATCTCACCTAATTCTCAAAAAGGAGTAGGTCACTAATTTATGATCTACACAATCCTTTTACTGAATCACTATCAATTACAAATACATGAAGGTCTGACAATTTGTACTAATAAGTACAAGTGCAAATATGAGCCATGTTGGCTTTCTGTGGGGCCTCCAAGTCCAGCTAGAAAGTTACCCTCAACTTTAAATTCGTATCTTTTACATGTTTTTTTCTAACTATACCTAGAGTTTTACATGTGGAAGACCCAATTTACTTTCTTCAATAGGATGTTACTAGATTTAATTTAATCACTGTTGTTAAGGCACCATGCAATTCACTACAACAACATAAAATTATAACCAACGAGGAAGCCTGGGTAACTCAAAATAACAGCCTACTGAAAGAAATATTTTCATGTAATAAAAGAAAAAAATAAAACTAAAGAAGATTTGCTTTTTCTGTTAGTAAAGACCACAGAAAAGCACAAACGTTTTCAGGTGTTAAGAACACAAAGACAGAGGCGCCTGGGTGGCTCAGTCAGTTAACCGTCCGTTTTCAGCTCAGGTCATGATCTCAGGGTCCTGGGACTGAGTCCTGCATTGGGCTCCCTGCTCAGTGGGGAGCCTGCTTCTTCCTCTCCCTCTGCTGTTCCCCCTGCTTGTACTCTCTCCAATCTCTCTTTCTCTCAAATAAATAAAATCTTTAAAAAGAAAAAAAAAAAGAACACAAAGACGGGGGTTGCCTGGCTGGCTCAGTTGAAAGAGCATGCAACTCTTGAACTTGGGGTTGTGAATTCGAATCCCACATTGCAGGTAGAGATTAAATAAAATAAATATTAAAAAAAATGGGATGCCTGGGTGGCTCAGTTGGTTAAGTGTCTGCTTTCGGCTAAGGTCAAGATCCCAGGGTCCGGGGATCCAGTCCTGCATCGGGCTCCTTGCTTAGCAGGGAAGCCTGCTTTTCCCTCTGCCATTCCCCCTGCTTGTGCTCTCTCTGACAAATAAATAAATAAAATCTTAAAAAAAAGAACCCAAATATGGTGGTGGTGAAAAAAAATATAATCCAAAAGGTTTTCTTACAAAAAAATTTATTAAAAAGGTTCACATAGTATACAAACTAGCAAGAAGAAGCAAACAGCTCACTTATTATGATGGGACTATGAAGTGAGTTTTTGAGTAGTCTGTAATTTCAATCTTAGGTTTGTTTTGGACCCTTCTGCAAATGTGAACCTTCACACTACAGTGTAGGCTGGTCACTAGAGAGCTAAGGTCTGAGGATTTTGCCCCAGATTCTCCAACATCAACTCAATACATCACCCTCAAACTACCTATACATCTGGACATACTTAATATGAGCAGGTTATAAAACAGTAATGCAGAGCTATGGATTCTAGATCACTCACCACTAAATATCTACAAGAGCCTCATGCACAACTCAAAATTGTATTACCGGCAACTTCCGAATTTCTGCACATCATGGACATTTTGAATAGCTTATTAACAGTTGATGCCATATATAAAAGTACCTGCAGGGGAAACCGGCTGTGGGCAAAGGTGAGGGGCAAACATTATGTGCTACAAAGCCCTGGACTGGAATGGGGAGAACCTACAACTCCAAGTTCTCAGAATGTTATCACAGTGCAGAGTGTGGACCATTACAAGGACCTCTGGCAAAATACCCTCTCCAAGGGGCGCCTGGGTGGCTTAGTCGGTAAGGAGTCTGCCTTCAGCTCAGGTCATGATCCCGGGGTTGTGGGATCGAGCCCCACATCAGGCTGCCCACTCGCTCCCTCTCCTCCCTGCTTGTGCTCTCTCTGGCTAACTAACTCTCTCTCTCTCAAATAAATAAATAAATAAAATCTTAAAAAAAAAAATACCCTCTCTGAGGCCCTCAGCTTGGGGATCCTGGCATAGTGATCAAGAGCATGGATTCTGGAGTTAGACTGCCTCCAGGTTCCACCACTAACTCTGAACTTGGTACAAATCACTTACAAGTTCTGTGCTTCAGTTTCTTTATCTACAATGGAGGCGACGGTACTGAATTCACAGAGCTGTTTGAAGAGTCAAATGAAAAAATCCATGTAAAAGCACATGGTATGTGGCACAAACAAGCTGTCGCTCAGGAAATACTAGAGACTGTTAGCTATTGGCTTGAACCAGCCAGCAGGAGGCAGAGGGGCCTCGTGTGTAACCCCCATCTTGCCGACCCGCCAGCCGCTTTTTCCATAAGCAACGGGAAGTGGGCTAATCCCAGGTTCTACTCTCATCCTGTTCCTGAGAATGTGTCCGTCTTGAAATAGACACACTTGGGGATACACAAGAAAACTCCAAGTCATTTATCAGCTGCAATGCTGATGACCCTCAGACTCGAGCCAATTGCCATTTGGCTTGGTTTTGCTCTCCTCATGAAATGTGGTTCCAGCTAGGTGTGAGTCAAGAGCCCTCCCTTCACAGTCATGCATTCTCAATCTGCGGGGTCTGATCTAGATGCTTCCGAGGTTTTTTCCGTTTTTACCATGGACTTACCTAGCCAAACTGCTCGCTGTTCAAGAGGATGAACTCTGCCTCAAGACCGAACATGAGCCTGAATAAGTCAACAGAATAGCATCCAAAAAGGTGCTCTGTGACAGCCATGTTTTTAGCCTGGTTATTTTAGCAGGATGGGCTACCAAATTTGCAGGACCCAGGACAGATGACAATGCAGGTCCTGGTTCAAAAACTGAGAATTTGAAGATGGTGAGGACAGAGCGTCAAACCACGGGCAAAAGTCCCTTTAAGAGCAGGGCCCCATGCAAATGCACAGGCTGGAGGTCTGGCCCCTGCACGCTGCTATCCCCTCTTATGAGGAACTTAGGCAGGAGGCCTAAAAGGTAATCATGAGCCTGACCGAGCAGAGTTCACAGCTCTAGAGGGAAATAGTACCCTTCTAAGAACCTATCCTCTTGATAGTATTATTTTAAAGGATGTGGAATTATCACTATGATCTTCGAGTATGCTTGTATGCTCACTTAGAAGGTGAACAAGTAAGCAAACAAATACTGTTTCAAGTCCTTTATTTACTTACATAGTGGCTGGAGTCCTTATCATCCACCTTTCTTTT
Organism: Mirounga angustirostris; assembly: GCF_029215605.1. Classification (NCBI taxonomy): domain Eukaryota; kingdom Metazoa; phylum Chordata; class Mammalia; order Carnivora; family Phocidae; genus Mirounga; species Mirounga angustirostris. The sequence continues at coordinate 22,842,651 of NW_026991723.1, forward strand.
TTTGATGTCATTGGAAAATTCAGGTCCATTTCTGCGTTTATCTGTGCCCCTTAGACTGTCTGGGACCAAGAGGGAATTACTCTGTAAGACACACACACAAAAAAAGAAAAAAAATTAATCAAAGATTCCTTCCCAGGTCTCTTTGTACACATGAAAACCCAACCTGGAAGTGATAGCTATTTTAAGAAAGGTGATACCTACACCAACTTTGACTCCATGTAATTCATCTCATCTGAAGACTTTGACGGCAAACATTTAGAGAGGTGTAAGCGCTTAAAAGGGAGACCCTGACTATGCAATGAAGCCATCCAGAGCCTGGTGGATCCTTCAGGCCCTACTCACTCAAAATGCTCTTCCATTCTCTTTTTACTGTTAGAGAGATGGGAGCTTGCTGTTTACAGGGGGATGTGTTTTTACTCTTTCCCACTGCGATTTCCTGGCCAGGAATGTAAACGGCCTAGGAGCGGAACCCTGAGATTTTTCTATCAGGCGTATTCTGTGACTGTGACAGTGTGTGCCCCCGAAAAAGACACACAGAGAGTAGGTGGGATTAACAGCATGGCTTCCTAAAAGGCAAATAACATTTTCCACAGCAACAATGAAGGAACTCTTTTGAATTCTTTCAATTTGCTGTTTGGAAATAAGATTTGGTGTTCCTCGCCAATAGCACTGAAATTCAAGACCTGAAGCAAGTATTTCAGCCAGGGAATCTTCAACAGCGAGGCCAGCTCCCCCCACACAAAAGCAGGAACAAGGACTAATCTTTTCTACCAACCACACAGGATACTTTCCTTCCCATGTGCTGAGTACGAACTGTTGACCCAAAGAAAACAGGCATTTTCGATATTTGGGGGGTCACATGACATGATCTGACATCCCTTCAATTCCCATCTCCCCTCAGGCTAAAGCATCAGAACATGTTACAATGAGTCCTTTTAAGTACATGATTAGCATGCGCAAGGGGGCAATTTGTTCAGTGATGTGTTACTGCCTTGAACAATACTGAAGGAGCTGTGCAAAAATCTCCTGCACAAAGCCCAGATAACCCCAATTTCTGAAAGAGGCTGGAGAACTACCCGGGGGGTGTCCAGGGCCAAGAGACAATTATGTTACCTTTCTCTGCCACAATTTAAAAAAGAAGGGGCTGGGGGAAACCTTTAAGTCAGACCACCTCTAAAGCAATGGCATGTACCAGAAGCAAATTTTTAAAAGCGGGGTTGGGAGGGGAGAGAAGGGGTGACTTCGCTCCTAACCATACCAAGGTAGTCAGCCAGGTGGCTGGGTCTCTAAGTTCCCTCATGAAAACTGTGGACCCCACCATGGGAACATTCCCAGCTCAACTACACACAGGAGGAAATCAAACTGGGGAGCAGGGAGCCATCTGAGGCCTCTTTGCCTACTGCAGGGGCTGACAGTGAGGCGAGCTGAGCTTTGATTCATGACCGGTCAAGCTACACAAATGCAGGAGGCTTACATAAAAGCAGAGGGAGGGACTCGTGTGATTCAATACAGAGTAGCTCAGAGTAATGTCTTTAGCACAGTGTGTGGGGCTGAAAGGTGACCTGGCCAGATCCCTCCACTGAAGACCGTGGTAAGTGTCTGCTAAAAACTAACCCCTCCGACCCAGACCCCCTGGCTGATAGGACACAGGAGACTTAACCAAACTCCTGAAAGTGCTAACGTGCACTCCAAAAAGCAGAGCCACGGGAGGAGAACAGCAGCGTGCACGCAGGTGTAAACAGTGTTCCAGTGCACCTGCCCGTGTTCTAGATCTTATCAGCTCTCCAAAGTCTCCTCGTCCAGACTCTGACCTGATGCACTGAGGGCAGCACCATAGAGCATTCCACTTTACATCTGCCCCAGGGCCCAGAAGAATGTGGCACAGACTTTGTGTCCACTGGCAACTTTATTTATTTATTTATTTTTAAGATTTTTATTTATTTTTTTGACAGAGAGAGACACAGTGAGAGAGGGAACACAAGCAGGGGGAGTGGGGGAGAGAGAAGCAGGCTTCCCACTGAGCAGGGAGCCCAATGCAGGGCTCGATCCCAGGACCCTGGGATCATGACCTGAGCCGAAGGCAGACGCTTAACCGACTGAGCCACCCAGGCGCCCCATCCACTGGCAACTTTAAAGTGAAGTCTCTCTCCACAGGGTCACCTTCGAAGCCTTCCTGCTGTAACCAGCGCTGGGCATCCAAACTGCTCAGCCATTCAAAGATAGCTTTTTAACGATCTTCTTTTTTTTTTTAATATAGTCAAGTGGTATTGTAAACATAAAAGTAAACTTTGCTTCTGTTAGCAACAATGCAATTTCTGTTAGAAACAGTAACAGTCCTAGAGTTGGACCCTGGAGCCTGTCAAGCTTTGAGGCCTCTGCTTCTACATGTTAGAAGTTACTACTGTAATTCCTGCTTGAACGGCTTAAATGAGGCCAGAATCTGAATAGGTTTTGAAAAGCTCTGGAAGTTCCTCTAAATTTGGACAGGGCTGGTAATTAGCACCGCTACTCATGTGAAAATTGGCTCCATTCAAAATGGCAGACTCAAGACAAGTTGCAAAACACAGTGTCTCATCGTAACTTTGATGCTGTAAAATGCATTCAAAACAAGGCAGCAAAGATGGTGGGCTGGGAAGGCCTGGGGGAACCACAGTCCGGAGCAAGTGGGGAGCTGGTTCACGTGGCAGCCCCGCCCAAAACAGGCCACTTCCTTTCACCCCTGTTCCCACGAACCTGTTCTTTGTGTAATTGTCCCCAACATCTGCCAGCCCTGACACTGCTTTCGTTGTCGTTCCTGATTTTTTTTTTTTTTTAAGATTTTATTTGTTTATTCATGAGAGACAGAGAGAGAGAGAGGGAGGCAGAGAGAGAAGCAGGCTCCCAAGGAGCAGGAAGCCCGATGCGGGGCTCGATCCCAGGACCCTGAGATCATGACCTGAGCCGAAGGCAGACGCTTAACGACTGAGTAACGCAGGCGCCCCAAGATTAACTTTTTTTTTAATTTAAGATTTTATTTATTTATCAGAGAGAGAGAGACAGAGGCAGGCAGAGGGAGAAGCAGGCTCCTTGCTTAGCAAGGAGCCCGATGTGGGACTCGATCCCAGGACCCTGGGATCGTGACCTGAGCCGAAGGCAGACGCTTAACCATCTGAGCCACCCAGGCGCCCCTGTCGTTCCTGATTTAAGCAAATGGCTCCAGCCTAACGAACTTCACTGTCAGCAACAACAGCTATTTTGGTTAACGACTGCCTAGGTGACCCTAATCCTCATGGTTCCCTCGTGTGCTCCCTAGAAACCCAAAAGTGACTTCACAGGTATTACTGGATGTCTCATGATACCAGAAGTTTTATTTCCCCGCCCCGCCCCCCTCCCCATGCTCTGTGTTTTCCTCACATACCAGCTTATGTTCCTCATGACCCAGGGGTGGAGTAACAGTCATACTGATGGTCATTGTGAGCCATTTTGTACACATTTTAAGTATAAAAAGATTCTACCTGGGTATTGAATGAATATCATTTGGATCTTTCAAAATTTATCTTGATTCTTTCTTGATTTGTTCGATCTGGACTAGAATAAGATAGTATCACATTTAACATTTAATCAACATTTAAGAAGAAGCCATTTGCAAAACAATGAAACTCAGGTTACTTGACTTTAAGTTTTTTTTTTCAAAACTTGTGCACTGGAAACACAGAAGGTTAATTAGAATCACACCTCTGAAGAGGCCAAAGCAACCTTAAAAGATTTATTGTTCATCTTCTTCATCCCCCCACCCCTTTATCTGGGGGCTGACCAGTGAGGGGAGGCGATTTACCTAAAGTCAAGGCATCTCCACTCCCAGAGGAGTGATTCTTATACTCAATTTATGTACATAAAATACTTGCCCCCACCTACTTATCACTTAAGAGTCACGCTGGCTCTTTAACCATTAACATTTAACCATTTAACATTCTAATGTGACATAATAATGCCTAGTGCATGCTGCATGCTTTCTCTGACCGCCCCCCGCAAACCACAGTCTCTATCTCTCTCTCACACACACAAACACACTTGGTTTTATGCCACTTTAGGAAAACCGTCAACATCTTAAAAAAATTACACTCGACATTAAAATGACCTGAAAACAGTCCCAAATTCCTGCCTTTCCACTCATGAATCCTGCCATTTATAACCCAAGATGCGTACAACAACAGGCCTCAGCAGAGAGCAACAAAGCGGTCCAGAGACCCACAGCACCTCTTCACACGATGTCACTCATGGCCGCTAGGACCTCTGCAGACTTAGCTGCCACCAGACTTCTCCTCCCAGGGTCCATATTTTCAAAGGCTTTAATCTACCAAACAGCATTCATCAAGGAAAGTTCAATTTCAAACATTTAATCTGCGAAATAAATATTTAATTGTGAATCAGAGGTTTTTTGGGTTTTTTTTTATCAGCATGAGAACTAGAGTTACCACGCTGACTGATACACTCTAATGCTAGCCAAGAAACTCAATGTTTTATTCACCTTGCAGCTGGTAAAATTTAAGTGTCTGCCAGAATTTTTCAGAAACAGTAATTACTGGGCAGATTTCTATTACAAATGTCCCAAGGTCTGGGATTTTTGAGACTGTATATATAGTTTCCCTTTGTATTAAAATTTTTTAACTAAACAAAATCATCTTATTTACTTTGTGTCTTCCACCAGAGCTCAAAACTGGACATTTATACAGCCCACAGGGGAGATTACGAATCTGAGCAAATCAAGGTCGGAAAACACACTATGACTTCAAAACAAACTAAAAGTCTAAAACCATGATGAGTTTCTGTATCTTACACGTTGCACACACTGATGGGAATGCAGCCAAGTCAAACAATAAAAGTAGAGGTATATCTGACAGGTCTCTGGAGAAAAAAAGATCCCCCCCGGAGCATTGAGTACCAGAGTCAGAAAGAGGGTCCACAAGACCTGTTAGCCCCACTGGTGTGCCTTTCTCTCTATTTGTAGGTGGAAACTACACATGAAATGAAGAGATGAGGGGCAAGGACCGAGAAAACATGCAGCCCAAGGGAACTCTCCCTCTTAAAAAACTGGAGAACTTAAAATCTCAGTGTGCACCTTCACTGACCAGGCCAACTGTTGGCTACCATTACTATATGCTTCCTGAGGGTCATTTCTCCCACTTGCAGTGACGTGATGCTTAAGAACAGTGACAAGACTACAAGAGCTACTCAGAGAAGAAAAGGAAAAGTAACAGAACTTCTCCTGTTACAACTGGGGTACACCAGCTCCAGTCGCCAAATCCAGATCACATCTAACTGGGTGAACCATGTTTCATAAACACACATACCAGGACTAGCCTCTGCTATAGTTCTCTGGGTGCAAGTTAACTAGAGAGTTGGCAGAGTGTTTGAACCTAGTAGGTAGAAGTGCACGATTATTCTCCCAAAGCAAAAATAAACATCCAAATGCAATCATTACACCATACCTTCATAGAAGAACTTCCAATGGTAAAGCATCAGAGCCTGCTGCACTTGGGATTCAGTTGAATCAAAAGAAAACATCACGATTTGGATCTGTGTCACCTTTATTCTCATGGTTCTGGACAATGCTGTTTCTATTTCATGCTCTGAATACCCACTACTCAAGATCGAGGCAGAGAGACCCAGATGCTTCAATATGGATAAAAACCCGTCCGTATATGCTGGTTCCAATACTTTTGCTTTTCTTTAGCAATTTAACAGTAATGGCTGTTCACGTAAACGGAGATACTCTGGAAGGTAAACTCCAGAAAAAATGAAAGAAAGCAGGTTTAAGGGAGTGTTACCCTGTCAGTGTTACCAGAATACTTGTTACAGAGCCTTCATGTTTCCTTCATCGATTCTGAGACCTCAAAGCAAGTCTTCTGCCAACCATGTCTAAACCTTGAAGGCACCAGCAGCAACTGTGCAAGGAAAACCCGCTCATGGAGACAGCAAAAGCTAGACAGGTTTCCCTAATGTGAAAATAATGCACATTATTCAAATGGATTTCTTTTAGCTGCCTTGCCGATTCCCCTTGGGATCTTTCTCCTCCCCGCAGGAAAAGCATTTGTGTCAGAGGTACAGACTGGAAACTCATGACACCTCATTTATCCTCCGTTACACTAAGGCAGTGGGAACCTAATTTGCTCGCACACTCCACACTGACAATTAACTTCTCGGTGAACATTAAAACAATTAGGCAGTGACGCACCCCCATCACATCTGTGTGCCTTCTCCATCTACACCTGGTACCAATTAAGCCGTCACCCCTGCGCTGTACTTTTCGCTTCAGTCCAACGGGTCATTCACAGATTCTGCCTGACATTTCAACAAATGCGTTTTTAACCCCTAAAACTAACAGGATCCCCACCTGTCAACGGGGAGGAGGGTAAGAAAGTGAAGATGTGTGGAAATGTGTCCATTTGGCAACCGCATCACATCTCAGGAGCCCTGCCTGTGAGGCAGATCTGAAGGGTACACATCGATTTTTCCTATAGTTTGAATGCAAAATATGGAAAGGACCCCGCGTGTTCTCGCACCTCGATCTGGGAACTCTGCAACTGTCAGACGCAGATGAGTGGTTCAGTCAGAACTCCCAGAAGGGAAGCTAGCCATGTAGCAGGCATACAGACCCAGTAAAGAGGTGAGCTGGAAGCTGTACTAGTGCAGGAGACAGATACCCTGGCATCACTCGCAACGTCCCCAGTTTGCCCTTCCACCGCTTCAGGTAAAGAAAAATAAAACACACCACACACACACACGTGCGTGCACGCACACACACACACACACTTTAGAGCTGACAATAAATATAGTTATTTCAAAATAATTTTTAAATGCCCTCATGACAACTTCATTCCCCTCATCAGGACCTTGGTGACAGCAAAAAATCAAATCTGTATTTCAAACTGTTTTTAAAAGCAGTTTTCGTAGAGCTACTATTTAGCTGTCACTGTCGCTCTTTGTTCTCTAGTCCCTGAGGACACACTTTCTAGTACAAAGAAACCAGAAAGCACTGGGTCAGGACTTGCCGGTGAGTTAACTTGGGTATCTGACGGCACTCACCTCCACCTCTCCTCATCTGAAAGACGGGAGACCCAGAGTTTCCTGCTTACTACGTTTCAGAAGTAATGATAAAAATGATCATGGGGCCAAAAGGAAAATAAAATTTTTAAAAACCTGCTCTCAATGGTGGGCTTAAGTTACGTTTTCTAATTACAGAGAACAAACTGAAATCTGAAGAGAGTTTCGGAGGAAGGTAATGTTTTCTACCCGCTTTCTGGTTTCTTAGAGTCAAGATGCCTGATGCCCATCTTTACCATGAGCACAGTGAGATAAAACCTGAACATTTCTCCAGTTACATATGGGCCCCGATACCCTCCCCGGTGAGTTACGGTGTCCACAGTAAAGACACACCTCCACCTAGTACAGGACAGACCACTCCCAACCATCTAGAAACTGCTGTCGCTTTCCTTTCTTCCGGGCTTCACCCTTCTCACGGCAGTGATGCAGGGAGCTATTTTTTAAGCACATAGTTTTAAATTTTGCCAAAAAGGAAATCTGCTGAGACAACTGAAGAAAACTTAGTGTTTTCCACTGTGCCTAAATATTGACATTTTAGGTGACTCATCTCAGTTTTATCCTTCACTTCTAGGCGATTCCTTGAAATAAGTCAGGGGATAAACAAACAGTTAGGCAGAAATACTTCCTCCTTTGATGAACTTGAGCATCATGAGCCCAACCAAGTTCAAGACGGGCTGGGGTCTGTCTCCTGCTCTCCGCACTGAGAAACATCAGTCACGGCCCACATCTCCACAACTGCCTCACACATTTGAAAACAGGAAAAGAAACCACCAGTAACTACATGGAGCATGACTAATGATGCATTTATGGCTGTCTTGTTACTCTGCAGGTAGAGAGGATAGGGAGGACATTCCAAAAGGCTTGCTATGCTCTGTCTGATGACTTCCTGTTTGTGGTCCCTAAAACCCCTCACCCCATGAGGCAGCTTCCATCACCAATTTATAGATGAGGCTAGGGGAAAGTTCCAAAGGATGAAACACCTGGTCCGTGACAGAACACCACTGTGGTCTGCCTCTGTCCAAAACCGGTGTTCTTTTTATCACCCCATGCTCGAAGGGCTACTGGGAGCTAATGTGATAGTCAAAAAAGCAAAATTTCAGAAAAAAGCCAACAGTGAAGTATTCTACAAAGAGACTCATGTCTTAGGTTCTCCTTGCACTCTGTAGTGTTCAGTGTGATTTGAGAAAAAAATCATGGGTGATCCTTAGTAGGATCTAGTAGGATCTGGTCTTACCAATTAACTAGTTAAGCAGAACAGCTCCAGAAGAAACACAAAATAAAGACACCACCTCATATTAAATCAAGTGATGACTGTCATCACTATTTTTAAGTTCTAAAGATGAACTCGATAATTCTACAAAGTCAGTTATAGGAGTGACAACCCAGTTCCTCAGAAAGACATAATCTAAATCTCTACCTCCATTGATTAACTGTATAATTAGAAGCACCTAGCCTCCCTGAGCTTGGTGTCTTATTGGTAAGATGATGGTGTTGCACCATTATGACCTCTAAATACATTAACAGTGTAACACTTTTCGGGGCCAGGGACCCCTTTTGAGAATTTGATGAAAGTTATCATTTCTCTCCACAATTAACAGAAAGCAGCACCAACCCAGAACATGATGCACACAGTTTTAGAGGGGTTCAAGTACCTCCTGAAGCCCACATGTGTACCCCGCCTAAGTCCACAGACCCTGTGCTCTGGAGTCTCTCCCAGACACCTATCCCCATCATCTCCTCCCTCTTCCAAACATTCCAAATAGTGATCACACGTGTTAGGCATTCCAGTGTTTTTGATTTAACAAATATGTGCCTGTGACATTAAAAGATATCACTGCAAAATGGCAGCAAGTACAACTAACCTTTGAACAACGTGGGGATTAGGGGTGTGCCTCCCATCTCAGTCAAAAATCCACACCTAGCTTTTGATTCCCCCAAAACTTAAGTACTAATAGCCTACTGTTGACCAGGAAGCCTTACCTATGACACAGTTGATTAACACGTATTTTGTACATGTACTATATACTATATTCTTAAAGGTAAGCCAGAGAATGTTAAGAAGATCGTAAAGAAGAGAAAACACACATACGGTGCCGTCCTGTGTTTATCAACAAAAATCCACACATAAGTGGACCCGCAAAGTTCAAACCCGTGTGGTTCAAGGGTCAATTCCACACGCAGTGCCTCACACAGTATCTGACACGTAGTACGTGCTCGCTAAATATTTGTTAAACGAATGAGTATCAAAGCACACGTTCTGTCATGTTTTTTCAAGACCCATACAAATGCTCTGTCAACTCTGATTCCAGGTCTTTCAAGCAGACTTACTGGAAGATTGCCTTCAGCCAAAACTGAACACAATTCATCTTTACATTAATTGAAATACCCAAAGTTTTTATTACCACGTAAGAAATAAAGTCCTTTTTGTTAGGTCATGTCATGTCTTTGCTCAACTGTAGCACTCTGACAAGTAGCCTTATGTTAAAAAAAAAAAAAAAAACAACTTGCAAACAAGTTTTGCAAATTAGTAAAAACAGTAGTCAGATCTTAATTTAAAATCAACAGCCAAATAGCAAAATAAACCTCTTAAAAGCTCTTCCCTTCATCATTCATCTCTTTCAAAAAGAAGAAAATTAAAAAACAGTGTCCATATTTTCACTGTCCTTACCTTCATTTTTTTCTTGGGCTTTACATTAAAACAGGCTACAGTAAGGCTCGTTTGTTTTCCTACCAAATAACCTTAAGCTAGCAAATGTAATAATTTTGTCACTAGAAATAAACAAATACAAACTATCTACAAACCAGGTTTAGATGCACAGATGAAAATCCATACACACTCACATTCCCTCTGGGTCTACAAAAGTCCCTGATTGCTGCACTTGATACAGATAATTATCATGTTTGTTCAATACAGAGAGAACAGCAGGAAAAAAAAAAAAATAAGGACCAGATACTAGCGTGGAATGTCTCAGAACTCCTCAGTCTTATTTATGACAGAGGTTCCCCGTTTGGTCCAAGGACCCTGAGGTTCCCAGAGACTGTTACAATCTCTACGGAGGCAGATCTTCTTCCTATACCTCAACCAAAACAATGTATTGCCACAGAGAGGACACGGAAGCTGATGAGACTACATCTATCCTCTCTGCAAACTGAAGGCACTGAAGATACCTGCAAACAAGTAGAACAAAGCCACTCTTCCCACTACAATTTTTTGTTTGGGAAAGTAGTTAATTTTCATTAATAAAGTTATTTATGCTAACACAAATTAAGTAGCTCTTTACCAGTTAAAGTGATTTTGTTTTTGTTTTTGTTTTTTAATTTCTTAATCCAGAAAAATTTCAAAATCTGTAATCCACACAGAGAAAAATTCCCTGGGGTCATCAATAATTTTAATTTAAGATGTAAAGATCCTGAGACCGTAAAGTTTGAAAACCACTACTCTGTTGGTTTGAAAACAAAACAAAACAAAAAAAACAGCAGCAATATAGGGTAATCAACTGACTTTTTCACCTAGTAAAATTTGACTTCATAATTCAAACCACTTTATTAAATAGAGAAGTACTACAATATTTTAGTCACTAGCAGTACACATCCTCTCATTACCCACTGCTTCTCATATTCAATTTTACACAAGTTTAAAGAGCTACTTCATTTTATATAACTGCAGCGAAACCCCACTTACATAAGTGGACAGTGAACAGTTTCATTCCTCTACAGACCGAGTTAAATGTTTAGGTTACAAATTAGTGCAGTTTTCCCATTTTATATCATCATCACCAAGAGAGGTCTATAATAATTAGGCGGAAAACACAGTATGTATACTTATTCTGAAAAAATTATCATTCAGACTTGTGAAAAATTTGATGTGAAAGAGACAGGCAAAGAGCACATTAAATAACCATTCATTTTATGGTATTGTACAGATTGGTTTATGCCATGTATCCACCATATTTTGACTTGAAAGTTCACTGGCGGTGAACTCAACTTGAGGACCTAAAAACGGATCGAAATGTAAGGACTGTTTTGCATTTGGAGGGTACAACTCCTCACCCTTCCTCCACCCCACCCTCACTTCCGCAAGTGAATTAAGTTCTTGCTTACATTTGTCAGCCAAAAATACAAACAGGTTATTTGATACACGGAGACACACAAGCAGAGCTATGGAAAGCAGTTCTACTGGGTTCAGCATGCACACCTCAGCTCATCACTCGTGCCATGGCATCTCAGAGAAATACATACTATGGTACCCCTTCCACAACTATCTAGAACTCTCGCTGAAACTTTCTACAACCCGAGATCTTCTCATACTTTTGTCACCTTTCCTCAACGCTTTGAGAAAGGGCTTGTAATATGTGTGCCTACATATCCCTAACTACAGCTACATTTCCTGTGTTGTCTTACATCTCACAAGCACTCGACAAATATACAGTGATTTAAGATGAAACAGTACCGAGAACAGAAAGCTAATTTAGAAATACAGTTCCAAACCTATAATCAGTTCAATAAATTAAAACCTGCAGCAGACTACGGGACAGGAGCTTTCTCAACATCTCCTGCCATCTCTGTTCTTCGGTCCAGGATTAGGGTTTTTAACTTGACATTCTATTGAGTGAACATGGCTCGAAAGAGGACAATCTACAGTGACACGGAGACGGCAACAAACATAAAAGTCACCACGATTAAAGTCAGTTCACGTAGGTTTGTACTTTAGGAGTAGGGTATTTTATTCCCTAGCTGGGGTTTTTTTCTCCCCTCTTTCCCTCCCAACATTTTCCAGAGAAAACTTATGAGAATTTTAAAACTAGCCACCCCATCTTTTCACCCTTATCCATTGCCCCCAAAGAATCCTGCTACATAAAGTACACAACCAACTCTTGATTTCAGCTCACGTCATGAGATCGAGCCCCATGTCGGGCTCTGCACTGGAAATGGAGCCCGCTTGAGATTCTCTCTCTCCCTCTGCCCCTCCGGCCCCATCCCCCATCTCTCTCCCTCTCAAAAACAAAAAACAAAACAAAACAAAAAAACCACAAAACAAAAAAAGTAACACCAAGATCAGTCTCAAAGAGAATTTTAAAAGTAGCCACTATTCTACACAGAAGAGGGAAAAAGAACTTTCTGCACACAAGTGATTCACCTATCTTCCCCCTCCCCCAAACTCCTAAAAAAAAAAAGGATCAGAATGATTTAAAAGTTCAGTATCCCAATTCTGCTACCATATTTAGATTCGACCTGGCCAAAATACCGCCATGTTCAAAAGGAAAGGAAAGGAGGAGGAAAGGAGGCACAAATTATAGGTTATCCTCGCTGAAAAGGGGCCAATTTCTCACTCCATTTTAGATTCGATCTCCCCATAGCTTACTGGCAGATACACGTACAGACTGAACGTGCAGTATGTAAAATGGGTAAGATTTAGGCCGATGAAAAAATGAACCCTATAAAGCCTAGAGCCTCCGTCCACGGAGTTTCCTTGTTCTTCAGAGCTTACTTAGACGCTCAGTTCTTTGGTCAAAAATAAATTTAAGTTCAAGTTCACCCTCCAAGGACAATTACGAAAAGAAAACTAGATATGGAAACCTAGCAACTAAGATGCATTTGAGGAGGATAATGAATGGTGTAGGTAGAAATAAGACATTACTAACCAATTTCACATATGGATTGTGACCTCTTGCCTGTAAAACTGATTTAAGACAAAAACGAATACTCTTTTAAAACTCCAGGCAACCTGGAGTCGGAATGCAATGATAAACATATTTTTAAAGTGAGTCTGGGGCACATACAGATCAAAGTGTATTTCCAAGTGAGTAATCACAGCAGACAGCTTTGCCTCCAAATCATGTCCCTCTCATCTCACAAAAGTTTTATTAAAAAAAAACACAAAGGTCGGGGGGAGGGAGGGTAGACCATCATAATATAAAAAAAGAAAAGAAAAAAACCAGGTCACTGAGAGAGACAGGGAGCATATGCGTGTCTGCGGCCGTGTTTAAAGAAAGGCAGCTTGGGGTGCATTGCTGGAAGGGCAATGTGTTTATGTACAGCAGGCGTTTGAGTACTTACTGTGCCCGGTTCTCTGTCTGCTCCCGAGGTTACCAAGAAACGCACAGACATGCCCGTTCAGACACAGAGGCAAGAACAGAAATAAAAAAAAGGGGGGAATAATTAGAACACAAGCCCCAAACAGTTTTAAAAATGGCTTTTATTTATATAAGTCATTGCACATTCCTAATACAGTGATTTCCTGAAAATTACAGTATTTTGTAAACATAAGATTTACAGTTTAACCATACACAAAGCCTATTTTTTTTATTTCTTGACAGAATAAATTACTTTTCTTCAAAAAATTAGTCAAGTGCAATTTTGCCCAATATTTAATGCATACTAGAATTAAAGCCTATGAAACTAAGTAGTAACAGATGCAATTATCAAACCTTTCATTTGAACACATTCACTTTCAAATTTAACTTCTTATTGCGCCCCATTTAACAACATTACTTTCTTTGAAAATTACCCAATTAAGCAGTTAACAGTTTTCCATAATATGGTACAGGCCGCTGGCATTAACTAGGCAGTTGCCAAGATGTCAAGATGCCTGCAACCTAAAGAGATCGAGAAATCTACAGATGCCCACGTTAAACCCTGAAAACTTCCAGGGAGAACTGGGTTTCAGTGGCCAAGCTTTGCGACAGTTCCTCTTAGCTCATTGTTTGCTCTCTGTATGGGGTGGGGCTTTCTTTAGCGGTGCACACAACTTTGCAGCACTGTATGAGTATTAGGACCAAGTCCTAATCTGGCTTGCCAGGCCTCTCACCTCTGTGGTGCTCTGCATCGTGGTGCTTCTTGTCATCTTTTATTGCCAAGTGAGACTGCCCACTCAGAGCACTAGACAGCGCCAGGAGGCCAGCACTGCCCCCGAGGGGCGGGATTCCAGGAGGCTGAAGGCCCGAAGGGTGAGGCGTTAGGGGCACTGGGGGTCCGTGGCCATGAGAAAGATGCTGAGCTTGCAACTGCTGCTGCTGTTGGTGGTGGTGAGAGAGGAAGGGGAAGAGGAGGTGGGGGTGGGGAGAGGAGGAGGAGACAAGAGGATGGGGAAGAGGAGGTGGGGGTGGGGGGAGGAAGAAGAGATGAGAATGGGGAAGAGGGGGTAGGGGTGGGGAGAGGAGGAAGAGATGAGAGGAAGGGGAAGAGGAGGTGGGGGTGGGGAGAGGAGGAGGAGATGAGAGGAAGGGGAAGAGGAGGTGGGGGTGGGGAGAGGAGGAGGAGATGAGAGGATGGGGAAGAGGAGGTGGGGGTGGGGAGAGGAGGAAGAGATGAGAGGAAGGGGAAGAGGAGGTGGGGGTGGGGAGAGGAGGAGGAGATGAGAGGATGGGGAAGAGGAGGTGGGGGTGGGGAGGAGGAGGAGATGAGAGGATGGGGAAGAGGAGGTGGGGATGGGGAGAGGAGGAAGAGATGAGAGGATGGGGAAGAGGAGGTGGGGGTGGGGAGAGGAGGAAGAGATGAGAGGATGGGGAAGAGGAGGTGGGGGTGGGAAGTGAAGGAAGAGATGAGAGGAAGGGGAAGAGGAAGTGGGGGTGGGGAGAGGAGGAAGAGATGAGAGGAAGGGGAAGAGGAGGTGGGGGTGGGAAGTGAAGGAAGAGATGAGAGGAAGGGGAAGAGGAGGTGGGGGTGGGGAGAGGAGGAAGAGATGAGAGGAAGGGGAAGAGGAGGTGGGGGTGGGGAGAGGAGGAGGAGATGAGAGGATGGGGAAGAGGAGGTGGGGATGGGGAGAGGAGGAGGAGATGAGAGGATGGGGAAGAGGAGGTGGGGATGGGGAGAGGAGGAAGAGATGAGAGGAAGGGGAAGAGGAGGTGGGGGTGGGGAGAGGAGGAGGAGATGAGAGGATGGGGAAGAGGAGGTGGGGATGGGGAGAGGAGGAAGAGATGAGAGGATGGGGAAGAGGAGGTGGGGGTGGGGAGAGGAGGAAGAGATGAGAGGAAGGGGAAGAGGAGGTGGGGGTGGGAAGTGAAGGAAGAGATGAGAGGAAGGGGAAGAGGAAGTGGGGGTGGGGAGAGGAGGAAGAGATGAGAGGAAGGGGAAGAGGAGGTGGGGGTGGGAAGTGAAGGAAGAGATGAGAGGAAGGGGAAGAGGAAGTGGGGGTGGGGAGAGGAGGAAGAGATGAGAGGAAGGGGAAGAGGAGGTGGGGGTGGGAAGTGAAGGAAGAGATGAGAGGAAGGGGAAGAGGAAGTGGGGGTGGGGAGAGGAGGAGGAGATGAGAGGATGGGGAAGAGGAGGTGGGGTGGGGAGGAGGAAGAGATGAGAGGATGGGGAAGAGGGAGAGAAAGAGGTGAGAGTGGAAAGAGAGGAAGAAGGGGAGGAGATGAGAGAGGAAGGGGAGGAGGAAGCGATGAGAGAAAGGGGAGGAGGTGAGAGTGGAAGGAGCAGAGGATGAGGGTGGAGGTAGCAACAACATCCAGGGGGAGAAGTACCCACAATGGAGGAAACACAACAGGAGGTTCAACAAACACATGACAGGAACAAAGAGACAAAGGGAGGAAAGGGGAAAAAATGTGATTAGCATTTTCAGTTCATCAAAAGCTTCCATCTATACAGTTATCTTTCCCCATCTTCCCAAAATATAATTCGAGATCTATCTACACTGCCTCTTTCTGGCATGAGTCATGCCCGCAGAGTATGGCTACTGATGAGCAGCCAGCCAGGCTAGCACTCCCGTGTTAGATCCATCTCTAAGCACCTCCGGGGATGAAGTCCAGTATGTCCCCAAATGCAAGACTCTTCCTGATTTCAGGAAGGTTAAAGCGGGGGAGGCACAGATGTGCACCCTACAAACCAGTAACTCTACTCTTCTCCACTAGTCACCAGTTACAAGTTGACTCTGTTTCTCCAATATTCTTGTGCTAACTTACCACGATGGTATGATGCGGTGTAACCAAAATACTACCTTAAATTAACGGAAAGCTGAAGAAAGATCTAGCGTCTCTTAGGCAAGCCCCTTCCCCTCACAGGTACCCCTGTGTCCTTATTTCACTGAGGCCTCACAGACCTAGGAGGAAGCACGGACACTCCCATTTCACAGAAGGAACCAAGGCGCAGGGCATCAAGGAATCTGCCGAGGTTCTCCGATTGGGGGGGGGGGGGTGTCACGTAGAAATGATCCTCATGGCTGCACTCGGGTCACCATCCCACCACACACAGAGGGAGGCCCTGGGGGCCACGCTGTGATAGCTCAGCCGTAGCCTGAGACTGTGTTTATCGCTTCTCTTCTCCTGAGCCCCACACCCCAAACCCATCTCTTCCATGTCACAGAGGGCAACACTGAGACCCAGAGAGGCCGTGACAAGGAACCCCCAGTGTGGGACTCTCCCCACAGTGACCCACATCCCCACTCCCAAATGCCTTTGCCTCTATCCCTTAACTCATTCCAGAAGTTAGAAATCTGTTCACACTAAAAAGTACCGTTGCTTTCATATATTATATTGAAGAGCATGTTGTAGTAAATGAAAAAGTATCCAAGAAATGGCCCCTGAGCCATAAATCTGGCCACATTTCAGCTGTCCAACATAAAACTCGTTTTTGATGAGACAGTAAAAACGATTAAAGCTCAATTTCTAAGGTGTAATGTTAGAAAATTCTTAAGATTCTGATTTGTGCTCACTTCCCTGGGACTCAATTACTCGTTTATTTATTATCCCCTTGCGTGTACTGAATATATTAAATCTTACGCCAGATCTTCAGTAATTTCTACCCAGACCACTGATCTTTAATTGAATCCTAAACATGCTTCCCGCCCTCGAGAGAAAATAGCATCTTAAAGCCAGAAATCTGTGTCTACAGTCAGTTTACAGTAAATTTTCAACCACTCTTGGCACCTTCTAAAAAAAAATCTTCAGGAGCCAACCTTCTCTTGAAATTCCCCTTCCCCTTCTTTCTAAGGGGGGAGCACAGGGCTAAGCAGAGGAAAAGTGGAAAGGGGGAGAAAGAGGTCAGAGAGGCCAGCATTAATAGTATTCTTGGCAAGTATTTATAAACTCCTCATTCACCATCTGAGATCATAATAACAATTTCTTTACACCTAAAATGACCTTCCTGTCATCCCAAAGACACTGATTCTTGCTCTGTCACCTTTTAAGAGCTTGGCAAGAGCAAGAAATAAAACTGGAGAGGCCGGGAGCGGCATCATGGTCCACTAGGCATGCTCATTAGCACTTAATTAGGAACTAGACACCTGCCATAAGAAATGTGCTCGGAGAAGGATGAGGAACAGGTCTGCCCTACCAGCAATTGCTATCATTACTTAGAGAAGAAAAGCTATGTCCGGCTTCTGGGGGGGAAATGCAATGATGCATACACAAGCAAGTGCAACGGGGTAATTAAGCACGGCGCGGATTACAAGATGAGAGAAGCCAAGCAGAGGGGAAGGGATTTAACTACTGGGTGGGGGACACCACCCTTTCACCCCTCCCTGCACACCCCGCTCTCCCAAAAGTCCAGAACAGAGTCAACAAGGGACTTTTCCAGGGGTGTGATTTTATGTCACGGCAAAGGCATACTCAGGCAAATGCCTGGATACATGAGAAGGAAAGTAGAGCTTTTCTGCCAAATCCAAGTTGGTTCTTAGAAAGATGAACTAGAAAGCGTTCTACAATATATTACTGAAAAGAGAAACTAGCTTATATAATAAAAGGGCTTCGCCACAGCTGCGAAGTAGACCACATGATTAAACCCCACAGTTAGGCTGAGAACTATCAACAGGGATGTCTGGGGGTGCCTGGGTGGCTCAGTTGTTAAGCGTCTGCCTTTGGCTCAGGTCATGATCCTAGGGTCCTGGGATCAAGCCCTGAGTTGGGCTCCCTGCTCAGTGGGGAGCCTGATTCTTCCTCTCTCTCTGCTGCTCCCCATGTCTGTGCTCTCTCTCGCTCTCTCTCCCGCTGTCAAATAAATAAAATCTTGAAAAAAAACAAAAAAAACAAAAACAGGGACGTCCAACAGCTGTAACTGGCTCTGGGAAACTCCCACCTCTACCCAGCTCTGGTTTCCCAGGATCCTTGAAGAAAGCTCACTATCCGTTATTAGAGGCAACCAAGTTTCTCCATCCCTTGCTCGGCCCTTTTGAAAGCTGCTCCTGCTTCTTCTTTTTATTTTTATTGCTATATTTTATTTTTTTGAGAGAGAACATGGGGTGGGGGGCAGAGGGAGAGGGAGGGAAAATCTTAAGCAGGCTCCATGCCCAGCACGGAGCCCCACTCAGGGTTCAATCTCACGACCCCTGAGATCATGACCTGAGCCAAAATCAAGAGTCAGACGCTTAACCAACTGAGCCACCCAGGTGCCCCAAGCTTTTTTTTTTTTTTTAAAGCAAAATCCTACCAAACTGGAAAGAGTAGTAAGCACTGAGAGCATGGATCACAAGTACTAAAGATGCTGTAGACCCAGGAACATGGATACTGCAGCCTCACGCTCTACTTCTCATCCTGACAGGCAGCGTGCCTACATACCCCCCGGCCACTGTCTGGCCTCAGCTCAGAACACTCCCAAGGCAGGAAGGGTGGGCATCGTGGATCCCATTTCACAGAGCAGAGACTGGCTTGCCGCGGGGCTCACAGCCAGAACAAGGAGAGCAAACCTTTTATTCCCTAGAACAGCCTTTCTCCTGTGACCCCAGCAGCCCAGCCATGTTCACGAGGAGTTAGCCTGAGCGTTCCCAAGCATGGGGAAGGAAGAGGGCGCTCTCCTTCTCCAGTGAAGACCTCACTGTCTTTCCCTTCCCAGGTAAGGGGAGGCTCCTGAGGGCGTAGAATACCACACATGCTGAGACACTCCACCTTTACCATGCAGCCCTAACGGAGGTGACAGATGGAAATTTGTTCTTAGATTCGTGCCTCATGAGTCCCACCTCTCTAATCCCCACTTCCCAATATTCTGCGCCCCTATATCTGAAAAAGGATGATCTCTTTAACTCCGGCTCTCTTCCAAGGAAGCATATAAAGAAGAATCAAGCCCAAACAGTGACAGCTTATATGGCTACTCTCAGAAGATGCTTAACAAATAGTGTCGTATCTGAGATACACACACACACACACACACGGGAATGAATAGAGGGCCCGTATCCACCAGAGTAAACAACTCCACACAGACAGCCCACCTGTTCCACGTGTGTTTGGAAGGACATTTTCTCTCAACAAGGCTTACCTGAGACAATCCGGGGCCTGGCACCTTCCCCAAAAGGGGGAAAAAAAAAATGAATGCTATTTTAAAAATGTATTTTGGAACAAAAGAGGTACTGACATTGCTATACAGCCAGCAAAACCTCAAAAAAACCCAATGGCTCTACCAACTGGGGAATCTGCACGCAATGGTCCTCCACAGACCCAAACCTGCACAGATCAATGGGGAAACTCAGATGTTTCTCAATGGGACAGCGAGGGTGGGAAAATCCCAACCTTCTACCTCCTCGTTACCTTCCACTAATTAGTAGACTTTTTTAAAATGAATGCTTGCAGATTTATATTGCACAGGACTCACAGGCAAAACAGTTTGTAAAGCTATAGGAAAAGGCATTTTTGATGAGCAATGGTGGTTTTTAGCATTGCAGGTGGTTTCTCAGATGACCAGTGGTTCTCAAACAGCAATTTTGACACCCCCCCCCCTTTTTCCACCCTGGGGACATGTGGCAATGTCTAGAGACATTTATGGTTGTCACACCTGGGAGGATGGGGGGAGGGACTATGTATGGATGCTATTAAACATCCTACAATGCATAAGACAGCCCCTCGTCACAGAGAATTAACAAGCCCCAAATGTCAATAGTGCTGAGGCTGAATGTTTTTACCCGAGATCTAAGCTGGAATTCTGTCCCATTACATCAGAATTCATGTTCTTATACAGCAAGCAACCTGACAAACTGTTGCTTAAAAACTAAAAATGCTTTCCAACACTCAATTGTTCACTGTCCCTTCATCGCCATCAAGTACCTTGTCACAACTCAAAAGACAAGCATCTGCTTCCCAGAGTGGACTCCACTGACAATTTTAAAATAAAACAAACAACAACAAAAAGCTCACATTTCGTCAAATGACTTTAAAAAGCTACACTGGAAACGTCCACGTATCGGTGTTTTGCGCCTCCAAGGTGGTCGCAGAAAGGTTTCGCTGTTGACAGAAGGAGAGACATGCACTCGCTCTTACCCAAACAGTGTGGACAGGCTGGGAGTGAGACAAGGAAAACAAACACCAAACCCTGAGTTAATGATAATGAAAACCCATGACTAAAGTCACCTCATCCATGTCAAACAACAGCGCCGCATTCAGAATTTTAATTCGTGTTTTACCTAGTGCAGCCTGGGTCAATTATGTTACTATAATGAAATTGACTTTGCTGTTTACATTCAGAGCTTTAACGTAACGGCGTCATGGCTTCCACACTTGTGTTTCTAAAACACGTGCTTTATCGCCACCGAGCTGCCTATACAACGGGAACGGACACCCAAAAGGAAAACGAAGGCCAACACCCCCCTTAACCTCACCAGATGCTAAGCTCTTTATCACCGACCACAGAATCAACTTGAATTTCAGAAATCTACCCTGCTCTCTAACCTTAGGGAAAACCATGTCACACAGATCACAAACTGAACCCAACCAGAACTGAAACCATGCCCCCAAAATAGCATCTCTCATGCCTTTAAAAGCATGCCAATAAGTGACATTTATAGCATTTGGTATTTAAACACTTCTAAAGGGGGAAAAATGTGAAAAGTAGCATTTGTTCCCAGTTCTCTCCAAATCACTCTTCCTCGATTTCTGCTATTTCCCTGTTCTTTAAAACACTCCGCTCTTACCTGGGGAGACTGCAGAAGGAGAAAATTGGCATGCTACAGTAAACGAGCCGGGAAAGTGCGGAAGAGCCATGTGGGAGCAGAAACGTCAAGGACACTACTATAGGAGTTATCTGAAAACCTCCCATTATGTGAATGGCCTCTCTCGTGAAGAGTGGCAAGGGTGATAAACAGGCAGAAAGTGCTTACTGGGGCCAAGAATTCTCAAGCCACTTGAACATAGTTTAAAAAAACAAACAAACAACAACAACAATCCACTGAAAGGCCCCATCTCCATGCAGGAGCATACAGAAAATGACACCCAGAGACAAAACTGATGGCCTGTATGGAGGCAGGCACCAGGATGAAGGCCTATAACTCTAAAAAAAGACCTGAACTCATCTTTACTCTTTCTGCATTGCAGCGAATCCACAAAGGCCAACTCCTCCTGCGTCATCACTGACGTCCTTGCTCGTCTCGCCTGCCCCGGATGACAGTGACAGCAGTGACAATGATCAGAGCGCTGGACTGAAAGGCCTGAATCAGATGAAGTTTTAAAAAGCCATGTTGATTTAGGCAGATCCACTTCTAAAGCCAAGGACGGTTTTGATGAAAAGATGCTCAACATCATTAGCCGGCAGGGAAACCTACAAATCTAAACAACGAACATCACACCCACTGGAACGGCTAGGCTCAAAAAGATGGACGATAACAAGTGCTGGAGAAGATGCTGAGAAAGTGGAATTCTCATCCATTACTTTGGAAAACAGTCTAGCAGCTGCTCAAAGTGTTAAACAGAGTTATCACACGACCCTGCAAGGACACTCGTAGGTTCAGTCGAGAGAAAAGAAAACAGGTCCACACCACATATACACAACGTTCACTGCAGCATTATTCATAAACAGCCAAAAGGTTTGGAAACAACCTCAATGTCCATCAGCCGGTGACTGGATTAATAAAGGTGGTGTATTAATACAATGCAATATTATTCATCAATAAGGACTGAAGTACATGCTACATGAACAAACCTTGAGAACTCTATGCAAAGTGAAAGAACCTCACCACAAAAGGCCACATGTTAGCGGATTCCTTTTACACAAAATTCCTTTTACACAAAATGAACACGCAAACCCACAGAGACAGAAAGATCGGTGGTTGCAGGGACTGGGGGGCACTGGGAGGCAAGGGGGGTGACTGCTAATGGATATGGGGTTTCTTTTTGGAGTGATAAAAATGTTCTAGAATGTGTGGTGATGGTTGCACAAGTTTGTGAATATACCAAAACCCCCTGATTCATATGCTTTGGGAGGGCGAATTTTATGGTATGTAAATTATGCATCAATTTAAAAAAATGCATAGGTCTAACTCTTAAAATGGGGTGCTCTACTTTCTACTCTGAAAAAAGACAAAATAGGATAATGTCTCCTTCCAAGGAACGAAGTACAAATCATATAAATATATGCGGGGAAATTAAAAAGTGAACAATGCCTCAACAAGTTTTCTAGCAACTAAAAAACCACGCTGACTATTCAGAAGAACCCAGACATTGAAGCCAAGCCCTGCAGAGATACCTACCTGTACTCTCAGTAAAAAATTTAACTTGAACCCAAGGAGAAGGAGGATACACACCAGACTTTGCAATATTGCTCCTTCTCCTTGGAAAATTAACAGAAGGGCTGGACTACTGGAATTTAGGAGGAGGGTAGATCACTAAATATAAGTTAGTAGAGCCAGAATATGGATGCTAGTTGTAGCCTGGTCATTTTCTGCTCTTGGTAGCAGGCAAGGCATTATTCTCCGAGGGCGAATTTGTTTTATAAAGAAACTTACAGCTGGGTTATTGATGGGCTTTCCAGGGATTAACTGCATACTCATAAGAATAAGAGGCTAACCTCATCCTCTTAAACTTCACACACTACAATCCAATAGATAGCTGACAGCTACAGCCTGAGGAGAAAAATAATCCAACATTTTGCTAATCTTTAAACCAATCATCTCATGCAACAATGGGGAGCCTTTAGGTCTACAACTCAATCTCTTAAGGACAGGAAGCGTCCTTCTACAGACAAATCAGGAGTTTGTACTCACAGCCATCCCCTACACAAACATAGATAGACACCACAAAAGCCCCGAGACCTCTTTTATTTTATACTAAGTTGTTTTAAAGCATACAGAATTTTAAGTTCACCTATGAAGCAGGGATATAAACATCTGACCAATAACTGGAGGCCCAAAGGCCTTGACAGAAGTTCTTCTGTTCACAGGAAATTAAGTCAGACTCCGTCCGACCAAATGAGAACGGAAAAACAAGGTGGCCGACACTAACCCAAATGTTTTGAGTTCCTGATGTTCACAGGCATTGCTATGAGCAACTGCTCAAATTTTCTTACATCCAACAGTCAGCACTGGGACAGCTGTCAAAAATCAGGCATTCTGTGGTATGGGAAGGACAATCCCCACTGGTCATCTGGCTATCTCTTCTCTCTCTTCTTCCAATTCCATCACAATGATCTGTGCAACCCCTCAGGGCCAGCAAAGGCCTTGTTCCCCTTTCTCCTAAGTAAGGACGCCAACGATGTCTTATCCTCACTTCTGCTTCTCAATTTTCTCTCCACCTGCTCCCAAAACTTAACTTTCCCCCCTCTGTTTTGAACCTTACGTCTGTTGATCAAGTTAAATAGCCAAGGCTTCTTCACTGCTACATCCTAAGTAAAAGCCATTCGCGCATGACAACTGAGTGGCAGGAGCAGAGCATCTGGATGGGTCTAATCTCAAACACTGACATCCACGTAACCACTAGAAAAGACTAAAGGGGAAGTGACCCGCTGCTCGGAGCCACCACCCCTCACACGAAACTTGGCCAACTGGACCCACAGATCTGCCTCAGGCACTTAGAGAAACAAGGTAGACAGAACCACAGTTCAAGGAGTCAGGACCATGCTGGGTAAAGGCTGCCAGCCAAGGTCCTATCCCCACAAAAGCCATGCAGGGTAGATGGTATTATCCATCTGCAGATGGAGACACTCAAAGAGGTTAACTGGTTATATGGGGTCGCAAAGCTACCAAGTGTCCTACTCAAGTCCATCTGACCCTAGACCCATGCTTTACCTTTGTGCAAGGTAAAACACAAGGCAAACGCTCTTAGAAAGACGAGCACATGGGGCTCCTGGGTGGCTCAGTTGTTAAGCGTCTGCCTTCGGCTCAGGTCATGACCCCAGGGTCCTGGGATCGAGCCCCGCATCGGGCTCCCTGCTAGGCAGGAGGCCTGCTTCTCCCTCTCCCACTTCCCCTGCTTGTGTTCCCTCTCTCGTTGTGTCTCTCTCTGTCAAACAAATAAATAAAATCTTTATTAAAAAAAAAAGAAAAAGAAAGAAAGATGAGCACAAAGCACCATGAAGCTGGGCAGCCAGTACTTGGATACAAGTGGACATCCAATTATGCAATTTTTCTTTTTAAATTACACTCAGCCAATCATATTTTACCTTTAAGCAAAAAGCAACCATCTTTCTTTGGGGGTGGAGAAACACTGGCTGAGAAAAAGTACAAGGGAACTTCCTGGGGTGAAGGAGAGAATCGGCACCCCAAAAGTAGTGTGGGTTACAGGGTGTGTGCTCATGCCAAAGTGATCATCCTATATATTTAAGATTGGTGCAATTCACAACATGGAAATTATACCTCAATTCTAAAAAAAAAAAAAAAAAAAGCCTGTGTGTACAAATACATACGTATCTATATCTATATGATCTGTATTAACTACATGTGATATAAACCCACTAAAACATAACACTAATTATCTGGAAGCCCAATCTCAACTAAAATCAATTATTATCATAGCAAGTAGAAGAAAGTTCTTAGTTCCAAGCTCCCTCAAATAATACAGGGGAAAGTGATCTCGAAGAGTCCTTCAATCGTTTTCCCTTTGTGGAATGGAAGATATCGACCATTCCACAAAGTGTTGTCATCTATTTTGTTTTGAGCATTTTTAATAGAATTCCAAATTGGGGGAAAAAAAAATCTTTGAGGAATTCTGCTTACATCACGGAGGCAGTACTGATGTAAGGAATAAATTAAAAAAAATAAAAAATTAAGGTCTCCAGTAAGTTCCCTTCCCACACAAACCTGTTTTCTAAAGCACAAGTGAGCTGTGTGTCACACCAAATAAACCCTATACCTATTAAGATTTCTGCATTATTACTCTTTGTATTGCTACAAGAACATAACACATTTAATAGCAAAAAAGTTATAAAAAGCAAAATTCAAAAAGTAGGGTTGCAGTTATTATTCTGCCAATTATCAAATCTGCTATCCATCACAACTGTTTAAAAGAAGTGCCCCACGAAAAGTAACTATTTCAACAGTTTCTCCAAATATCAAGTATCTAAGAAGCTTATCTTTCTGAAATACCAGTAATCTATATAAGTTGAAGGCAGGTGGTGTCTGGAATGGAAAAGGTTTAAAATTCAGTATTTTCTGTCAGGTAGGAGAACTAAGTTCCCCATGCTGGTGAGAAATGGGCATCATTAGTTCACTCAACGCAGACGGAAAAAAGAGAACCTCCCTTCCTCCTCTAAGACCAATCCACAGTCCCAGGACACAAGCTGAGCCCACCTTAGCAGCGTTGGCGTCCTTGAGAAGATTTCACGTTTTCCAGGTCTGCTAAAGAGAAACGTCTTTAGCCCTGCCAAGCAAGCAATAAGCCCCTTGACTGTACCTTAAAGGGAAGGAGAATGTTTTGGCTCCTTTGCATTTTAAAGGCTACTCTTTCATGATCTTTCACACTTGTAATAGATGTCTAAACCGTTAAATTACTATTTCTTTTCTTAGCCCGAAAGTCGATGCAGACGAAGAGCGTGGCCTCTCCTATTGTTCTTCGTCCTGAGCCGGCCCCTGAGTGATACTGACAGCAGCTATCAAGAGGGGGCTGCATTTACTCTGCACAGCTGCTGCCTGTAGGAACAGACAGCCTGCCGGAGCCTCCTCCCCTCTGGGGAGACAGGTTGACACACTGCATGTTCAATGAAGGGGTGCAAAGGTCCACTGAATTGTCAACTCAATTTTATGCTACTTCAATTTTCCAGGACGCGCACAATTCCTTTCGAGCAAAAATCAAGCATATGCCAGAGCATGAAACTTACAGTGCAGGATAATTATTGATCACTACAAACTTTCAAAGAGCCTTCTGACATAAATTAATAGACTGAGCCAAAAATTTACAATTAGGAAAACCGCACATGCTAGTAGGCTGAAGACATGCAATTGGCGTTAAGTCTTGTGCTCGGGGCCCAATTCCCTGATTTGGGTTATTGTTGCTAGCTATCAGAGCTAATCTGCCTTTATAATCTCAACAACATGTTTCCTGGATGAAAGCCATTCATAAAATTAGTGATTCATCTGCCCTTCTCAAGCGACCTGCCATTTTCATCTTCTGATTCAGTTCAAAAGGAGTCTTACCTATAAACATCTGGTTAATACAATTTCCTCCTTTCTAATGTGTGGGACTGGACAGGGCCTTAGGGAATTTACGGGCACGAGGTTCACCATCGAGAAAGGATATGTAAAAATCTAGAGACTATCAGAAAACAAACATGTTCCACAAAGTGTAACTGGGTACTTGAAAACTGCTTTGCATATGTTTCTCTTTAATCAAAACAGGCTTTTCCATCCTCATTCATTTGGGTTAAAAAATTTCTGTGCTTGAGCTACAAGTACAATTTGCTATTAGTCTTTGCTAATCAAACACGGTACATGCAAAAGTACCAGTGAATATTTGATTTGATCTCTGAAATAAAGCAATTCATTACACAAGAAAAGGGTACAGAAAGCAGCCGACAAATGCAGATGTAATTGTGTTTTTTGTTGAATGTGATTAGAGAACCCACTAAGTAACAGTCAAAAATGTGATCTAAGGGTGGAGGGGGGAGAAAGGCAGAGCCTGGGTCTGGGGGGAAGAGGAGGAGGGGAGAATTGTTTATGCAGAGCTAAGCTGTCAAGTGTAATAAAGCAGCTTGAATAAAATTTAAGCTGAAAATCCACTGAAGCTCCCCATTTCAGGGAGGAAAAAGCTATTAAAAGGAAATGAAGGTCACCCTCCCACTTTATTTCACCTAATTGACTGCCAATAGCTTACCACAGGCAACCCGACTGCAGATCGGCAATTGAGAAACTGATGAAAGGAGAGTTTTCAAGCTGAGGCTCATTCTTTAATCCTCCTCGGCTCTTATGTTTTTTCTCCATCTCCAGTTGGGATGTAATTTTAAACCCTGATGGATTAACTGGTTCCATTGTCTGTGGCCATCATTGGACTATGGCACTCTTAATCCATACAGCAGCATGTCTAATTATCATTACAAAGTGTCTGAGGGAACTATAAAGACCAGCAGGGCATCTTCTCACAAGCAATTAACATAAATTGATAAATGAGTGATTTGAATCCGCTCAAGGCACTCACATATGAATAAAATCAGAAAGGATGGTCCCTTGTTTCAGCTACTTCTTTGGCTTAGTCTGGAAGGGCAGAAAACATGAGAACGGTCCCGGGGTCCCCAGGCCTGCAGTGGCGAGGGCAAACTCAGGGGGATGTGGTGGGGGGACAGGTGGGGGATGGGTGGGGGACGAGATGGAACACTGAGCTCATTAATGCAGAGCAAATGACCTGTGATTGACAACCAGTCGTCGGCGTGGAGCACTAACTGAACTCAAGGCAGGAGAGCAGAAACCTGGTGAAAGGCTAGAGAGCACTGGGGCAGACAATTATCACTTCTTCAACGGCAAGAGAGCGCTCTTTCCATTGGGGTGCCACTTAAAAATTCATGCAAGAGGCACAAGGAAGAGAAAGAGCAAACAGTTCTCTTGGGTCTAACACCCCAGAAAGCAAAAGGCAAAAGCAAAGATGGCTAAAGGAAAGGATCATGCTGAGACATGTCTTGACCTCCCTGCAATCCAAAGTTGTAATAAGCCCGAAGTAAGGAAAGTATTTAAAACTCTAACCTGGAGCTTTTACTTGACTAAGAGAGCAAGGGTGGTTTAAGTGTCAGGGTATGAACTGTATCTATTTTCCCACTGAATAGTAGATCTATTTTTCTTCCCCTCCTAAAAATGTTTCTATCACTTTGCTCATGCTCATCTGTCTTCCCCTACACACCTCGCATACCTGAGCCCTCCTCCCCCACCCTTACCGACAAGCCAACGTTAAGCCTACAGGACATTATATATACAGATAGATTAAGCCATCAAATTAATAAGAAATGAAAGCTGGTTATACACACTGTAGGAGGTAGACCTGGTAGGCCACGTACCCCGATGATGGCATTCAACTCTGCCATGGTCACCTGCTTGGCACGCTCGACAGCCTGGGCCACCTGTTGTTGATGCTTTGAAAATAAGGAGAAGAAAAAGTGTTAGCAAGGAAGCCAAAGAATTTCACTGTACCTTCCAAAAACAACAACAACAACAAAAATATAAAAGCATATGCAATGCAGATTCAAGCAGAATATGGGGATTTAAATGGGAAGTTTCTCAAGCACGGATTATTTCACAGAACACATGTACAGCAGGAAAAGGAAAACAGAGGACAGGGCTTCCCTTATTTCTAACCAACACTAGTTCCCACTTAACTTCTGATGGGAATTTTGGGGTTGGAATGATAGAAAAGTCAAAGAAGACGTCAAAACTGGTAACTGGAAGCCTTAGAAAATCACTGTTATTAGGGATTTGGAAGATGACCCAGGTTTGCAAAAAGGGTTTGCTGTTAAGTTTGAGCAGGTACAGTTGACAGCCAGTTTAAAACCCCCATTTCTATACTTAAAATTTAAACATTCAATCTTTGATTACTTCTCTGGTCAACAAATCTTTTTTTTTTTTCTTTTTTTATTTTTTTTTTTTTAATTTTTATTTTATTTTTTTTTTAAGATTTTATTTATTTATTTGAGACAGAGAGAATGAGAGAGACAGAGAGCACATGAGAGGGGGGAGGGTCAGAGGGAGGAGCAGACTCCCCGCCAAGCAGGGAGCCCGATGTGGGACTCGATCCCGGGACTCCAGGATCATGACCTGAGCCGAAGGCAGTCGCTTAACCAACTGAGCCACCCAGGCGCCCTGGTCAACAAATCTTAACCCGCCAGTAGTTTTGGGGGATTCCGCTCCTTCTTTAGCCTTAAGATTTTTTATCTTCCTGAGAGGAAAAGGAAGGATTCCCCACCCCCGCCCAACTCTTAGTTCACAGGCTGGAAACACTCTGCATGTCTCCCAACTCCACTCACAAATAAAAACAAAGTCACATCTTTGCTTTGGGAGGCATGAGACTGTAGCAGAAACCAGTATTACTAAAGTCTAACAACACCATTCCAAAGGTCAACACATCTAAACTGTATCAATGAATAGACGTTACACTGGAAAAGGCAGAGAGGAGACCTGCTATCCACTCTGGAGCAGCAGATTCCAACAGGAACAGACACCCAATATTCTAGCTGTGGGTCCCAGTAAGCTTTTCACTGTCTCAAGATACATGCATCCTGTACACACTGAACACACAGTTTATCATTTACTAGCTTGTATCCAAAAGTAAACTTGAAGGCAAAACTAAACTATATTGGTTTTGAGTCCATTTCACAGATTACTCATATAAAGAGCTTTTCCCACGCAGACCTGACTTGATGTACAGGGACAAATGAAACACCTGCTTCCATGGTCAAGTCAACCCTGATGGAACCATTTTTAAAATACAGTACAGGAAAAGCTCTCTAGAAGGACACTTGAATCATCAGTAGCTTCCCAAGCTTATACTACTCCTCAAAGAAAAGCAAAGCTTTACGTTGAATCATCATTTTGCAGTCTTCCATGGGGAAAAAAAAAAAATTAATTTGAGGTTGAGCTATCCACACTACGTTTACAGTGTGCCCTCAGCTCTGTTAGATGGGATAGCAGGGGGTTCACTCACTTCAGCTGTAGCAGATGTTCTTCACACTTGTTCCTTGTGATAAAATTAACATCTTAAAACTAGCTAATTTGCAAACAGAGAAGCAACATAATTGCACTTTAACAGCTGAACAGTTTTACTTACTTCCTGAGACAGAAATGGGATGACTTGTGCACAAATTGTATTCAATCTCTTGGCGATTTCAGTCTATAAAGACAAAGCCATATAAATGTTTAGTATACTTCATAATCAGTTCAGAAAGATAAAACATCATACCCAACACTTTAGCCCTCCACTACCTCACTCTTGAGGGCATAAAATTGCTTTCCCAAGCTATGTTGCTAATATTTATCTTGAGATAAACAGTAGATATTAATCCCACCTGCAAAGTAAGACATAATCGCATGCTTTATTGGTCACTTAAAGGAAAGATAATGGGCAGTTTAATTGAGTCAGAAAATCTACATGGTTTAAGACTATATGATCCTTTAACCTGGTGAGTGCAAACCCCCTCGTATGCTTCTTCAATTATGGTGTACTACCGCATTTTTATGTCGTTATAGCAAGTTCATTCCAACTGGTGTCAGAAGCCAATGGGGCAGGGGCACCAACAAACTCGGTCTAGCCTTCAAGATAAGGTCAAAAGTGAGAGAGCAGAAGAAAGGAGCCCACGGGACCACCTTTCTGCTTGTCCCAACTCTTACACAACTCAAATGGGACTTTAACATCAGTAGCCTTCACGGAGTCTCACTATTTCAACAGGCCAAGAAAACATTGCTGAAACAGAACCCATGTCCAGCATGAGGGTCAAATCGAGATGTGCTGGGTTATCTGTCGAGTTTCACCACAATGCGGCATCAGCAAGCACCTTGCTGAGAGAGTCCCATGGGTCAGCAGAGGTCACAAATAATGTCCTGAGTCTGTGGCCCAGGCTTTTGTAAAGAAAGTAGGAGAGGTCCCTGCTCAGTTCCAAATCCACAGCATTCCCTCTGCTGCAAGGGACAAACTGGCCAAGGGAGGCAACAAAGAGTGCTCTGCTTCCAGCCTAGGGTAGAATCCACCTGCCCACCCGGCCTCCAATCTCCTCCTGCAATGCAAAGCAGCTCTGCTTTCCTCTAACTCTGAAGAACCAGTTCTGCTTAAAAAAAAAAAAAGTCATCTGAAGAGTCCTAGCCTTGACCTTATTTATTTCATCATTTTCTGTCAATGCTTACTAATGCCACCTCTATTACTGAATTAGGCAATGAAAAGGAACATGAGGAGAAGAAAATTATGAAGCGTACAGACCATGCCCTTGAGAAACAGAATAGAATAAGTAAGATGAAGTAGAAACTCACAAACTGTATAATCAAGTACATTAAAAAGAGCTGCCTTCGTCTTCCAAGACAATCCTAGTTAACTGAGCAACAAGGCCTTTGGTTTGAAGGGATGGGATTTAGGCCAAACCAACTCAATTCTCCCTGACCACCAATGAGATAGGGTTTCAGATCTCACCTTGGAAGAAAGGGGGAAATGACTGGTACAGAGAGCAAAACCATGACCTTGCTTTACCCAGCGGAGCAACAGATCTATGCAAAAAAGGTGCAGCTGTACCAGGTGCGAAAACAGAACTGTGTCAGCCCCACCCAGCTCATTTGATCAAAGCCACACACTCAAGCTAACTCAAGGTCATGGCTCTCCTCGAAAGTATGGGCAGGCTTCCCCTTACTTTGCACAGGAATATATATTTGAGTACACGTATAGGAGTAGGGATGCCCTTTGTGGACTTGTAGGTCCTTATTCCTTACTCCCTACCTACCGTACATTCCAATACCATTCTGTACTTTCCCCTTCTCCAAAATTCACATTTAAGGTCCACTTTTAAAGAGGATATATATATGCTCACTTTGAGCATACACAGGCACACAACGAGATATATACACAGAAATATAAAAGAAAGTCAAAAGAAACTTAAGTCTATCATCCAGGGATAACCACGAGTAAGATTTTGGTGATTCTGGAAAGGATCCTTCCACACTCTCAATGCATACATGCGTACAAGCCCAGAGTAGAAAGATATATTTCCTACACCAAGGGGTCCCATTATATACATGGCTTTTCTATACTATGTTATTTCCACCCAAAACTGTATTATGGATACCCTCCCACTCAATAAATACAAAGGTGAATAAGAACATCATTCCACTATACAAGCATAGTGGTGGTTAAGCACTCCTGATATCAGTGGATATTTATGCTTCATCTAATTTTCCACAATTACAAACTCTGTGTCGAATAGCCCTCTACATAGATCTCTAAAAGGAATCGCTAGAAGTGAAACTGCTAGGTCAAAGGGTATAAGGGTATACATGTTTTACCCTGTAATGCATGCTGATAAACTGCCCAGCAGAGAAGGTTACCAATTTACAGTATCACCCATCTATGAGGGGGCTTGCTCTCCTACCCAATGTCAATACGGGGTTTTGTTGACCTTTTTTTTTTTTTTAATCTCTATCCACCTAATAGATTAAAACAATGATCTCATTTTTATTTGCATTACTTAGATTCTTCCTGAAGCTAACTAAACATCTTTCCACATATTTACTGGTCCACTATTTTCCCTTCCTTTATTTTTCCCTTGGTATTTATTCACTGTCTTTTTGTCATAGTTCTTTCCATATGACAAATATCAACACTTTCCATAGCTTTTCCAGCTTGCCACTTGTCTTTCGACCTTGCTTACTATGGATTTATTGCCAGGAGTAACTTTAAATTTTTATGTGGTCATTTGCTAAAGAATATTTTTCCTATGTTCCTGGCTTTCGGGTCAGGGTTAGAACACCCCAAAATCATAAACGCCATTCTTAATTCTCTTCCTAGTGCTGCTAATGGAATTTATTTTGGTTTAAGAAGAAAAGATCATCTCTTTAATTAGTAATAATAATGATACGTGTTATTACATAGGATGGCTTCGAGGTAGAACTTAACTGTCAGGGTCGGTTAAGACCCATAAACCTTTAATAATATCAAAGTTCCTAAAAACAAAATAAAAGAAGTACAGATTAAAGCATAGGCAATATAAATCAGGTGAGAGTAAGTAAGAATGAAACAGAAGAAGAAGGTTAAAGATCAAAGCTCAGACCGATGAAGAGACATCAAAAGCCATACCATCTGTCCTGGGAATTCTCAATAAATGGTCTGGAGAAAGAATGGAAATAAGAGCAACATAGGAGGCTGTTATCCCAGCTGTCTCCCCCGCCCTCTGCCAGGTCTCTAAGCCCTCATCCTAAACTAGCCTCCAACAAGTGACCCTGATTTGGGGCCACAAAGCTAAATTCAGACCTCACCTCTGGTTTACCGGGAAATTCTCCAAGCTGCCCTGATTCTCCCTAATGACAGTATACCTACCCTCCTGCAGCGTGAGGATGCAACTTGTTTCCCTGACAGTGCCTTATGAGCTCGAAAACATCACCGCCATCCCAGGAGGGTTTCATAAACATTTTCCCCAGCCCTGAAAATAGTGTGGATGGCAGCATAAAAACTGACAATAATTCTTAAGTATTATCTCTTGCTTCAGTGCAAGGATATTTTGGTCAGATCTTTAATTCAGCACAAATTAACAAGCAATAGTTTGCCACCTGGGCTTCTGACCACAGAGTTTGCAAGCAGGTTCAATGGGACATTTGACCCGGCTTAAGCAGGTATTAAGAAAGTTCTCAGACTCTTTTAAGACTGCCTTCTACCTGCTCGGAAGGCTGGACAACTCCAGTGGAAAAACAAATGAACAAAAAACCCAAAGCAAACCGTATTTTCCACCTAGAAATCATTCTCCTGCCCAAAGCTGCAGATACATTCGGTACCTGCTAACAGTCACGACACTTATAAATAAATTTTCCCTGCGCCTGTATTTAGGACACCACGTAAAGCAACAACGTTAAGGCATTCGAGAGCTTTCCCCAAACCAGATCTGCCAAAGCAACTTCATGCCCAGAAACTTAAGCAGCAGGTGAAAGGCCCCAGCATCAAGCCTTACTTCAGGGATAGCCACCACACACTGGGGGAGCAGGAAGTAGGAATCCAGATTACCTGCCCAGAACAATCTGCTGTTTTCCTTGTCGATGCCAACTCCCTTCAATGATTCGCTTATGATAACAGGGCTGGCCCTGATAATCCAAAAACTTGGGTTTGCATCTCAGCGGATTAGCACTAGGTGTCCTCAGGGAAGTCACTTCAACTGCTGGGCCCCAGGTCTCTGCCAATCGCTTAGTCAGAATCAAGGGAGCAACTATGTCAATTACAGCTACACTATTACAAAGTGCTAGACTCCTACCCTGACCCTTCAAGGCCTTCCTCAAATCCACTTAGAAGCTGCCCCGTAACACAAACACTTCTCTAGGCCCTTCATGATCCTACTGTCATTTAGCAAAGGAAGCCTGTATGTTTAAAATCACATTTACAGAGGGACTCCTGGGTGGCTCAGTCAGTTAAGCGTCTGCCTTCCGATCAGGACATGATCCCGGGGTTCTGGGATCGAGTCCCGCCCATATCAGGCTCCTTGCTCAATGGGGAGCCTTCTTCTCCCTCTGCCTGCCGCTCCCCCTGCTTGTGCTCACATGCGCTCTCTAATAAATAAAATCTTAAAAAAATAAAATCACGTTTACATAAAGCTTCCGGCCAGCTTCCTAACAGCTTCTGGCATTAAAGTCTTCTCCACGCAAGACGGGAAGCATGACGGCAAGACTCCTTCTGAACGCGGACACAGCTCCTCACCAGACCTGCCCCACTAACACTGACCGCACGACGGCACACATTCAACACTTTCAAAGGAATGCTTTGAGGAACTAAGATGGAATCCCCACACACCCTAAACTCAGTGACCAAAATACAACCAGATAAGCTGTTCCTCAATAGCGTCTGAATAAGACTATTTACAGGAAGAAATCCTATCTTAGGAGGCATGAGATTCATGTGCATGGATATTTTAACTGAGCTCAATATGGTCAAATACCTCCAAGGCCAGCGAGGAACCAAATCCTGGCGTTTTCTCCAGGGCTCCTAAAGAGAACACATGTCCTTCCGGGCATGTGAACTTGAAGTTTTAGGATTTTATGATTCCTAAGAGCTCAGCTCTCCACCTTTTCATATTCCTTACACCTTGTCTAATTACTAGACTGAAGAGCCCACCCCCCCACGTCTGCCCACTTCGCCATTACACGCAGAGTAATATATAATGAGTGCTGTCTGAAGCTCAAACGGGGCGAAGACTGCTCAAGAGTAATTGCCCACGGGTCTCAAAGCAATCCAGTGGCACCTTGCCCAAAGTCAGCTTAGGGAGCGGAAACTCCACCACCATTAAATTGCAAATTGATGGCTCATAAAAAATGCTGCTTGTGCTGAGGGCTGGCAAACTGATCTTTTGGTTTCCTTGAACCAAGCGGGAAGCCAAGAGAAAAACTCAGTGGAGTGTTGGTAAGAAGTGTCTGGCAACAGATAAACGGGCAAGAACGTGAAAAACAAAGCATACAAAAAAAGGAAATAATCTCTAAATCCCTTCTTTTTTTGTGAAGATTTTATTTATTTGACAGAGAGAGAGAGAGAGCGAGAGCAGGAACACAAGCAGGGGGAGTGGGAGAGGGAGAAGCAGGCTTCCCGCCGAGCAGGGAGCCCGATGTGGGGCTCCATCCCAGGACCCTGGAATCATGACCTGAGCCGAAGGCAGACGCTTAATGACTGAGCCACCCAGACGCCCCTCTCTAAATCCCTTCTGACTAGAAGTCTGAGTCTATGAAAGGACAGCCTGAAATACAGGGGAAAAAAAAAAAAGTTTAACCTCACCGACAACCAAATAAAATGCAAATTTTGCTGTATGTAAGGAGGGTCATTCCACACCAGTTAAGTTCGTTTATTTAAAAAAAAAAGAAAAAAGAAGAAAATTAATAAAATCCAACAATGATGAGTCCTCTGGGAAGCTGGAACAATCATACATTACCGATGACAGAGTACATTGGCACAGTCGTCTTGGGAAGAACCGGGCAATGTGTTTCAAGAGCATGAAATTATTCAAACCCTTCGGTAAGGCCTCCCACAGCTAAGAATGTATCCTAGGGAAACGGTTGCGAAGAAAAGCATTCCAGGCATGAAGCTGTTCACTGCAGCACTCGTTTCAAAGCAAAAGAGAAAAAGCCAGGTAAAGATGTAACAGCAGCTCCACACATCACAACCACCTGCAGAGCTTTTGAAAAACTTAACATTCCGGGGCGCCTGGGTGGCTCAGATGGTTAAGCGTCTGCCTTCGGCTCAGGTCGTGATCCCAGGGTCCTGGGATCGAGTCCCGCATCGGGCTCCCTGCTCTGCGGGGAGCCTGCTTCTCCCTCTCTCACTCCCCCTGCTTGTGTTCCCTCTCTTGCTGTGTCTCTCTCTGTCAAATAAATAAATAAAATCTTTAAAAAAGAGAGAGAGAGAGGGCGCCTGGGTGGCTCAGTCGTTAAGCGTCTGCCTTCGGCTCAGGTCACGATCCCAGGGTCCTGGGATCGAGCCCCACATCGGGCTCCTGGCTCAGCCGGGAGCCTGCTTCTCCCTCTCCCTCTGCCTCTCCCACTGCTCATGCTCTCTCTCACTCTCTGTATCTCTGTGTCTCAAATGAATAAATAAAATCTTTAAAAAAAAAAAAAAGAAAAACTTAACATTTGCCCTCCTGAGAAATCAGTTGTCTAAGACTAGGAGAATGGTTAAATACACGACTACATCAACCCAAAGGCTATGGCCAGTAACCATTAAGGTGATACTTATGGATAATGATGCTTAAATGGCTAACCCATTTACTAGACAGAGCAGGAGGGGAAGAACAAAGATGTGGTGTTAGTGTGCCTGTTTTTTTTTTTTTTAAACATACGCGTGTGGCCAAACACTGACATTTGATACCCAAAATAAAAACAGTGATTATGCTGGGGTGGCAGGGTTATCTGTAACTTTTTTTTCCCCCTCCAGTGACCTCGGGAACACCACCCAGGATTGACTGTTTAAATGTATGATGGCACAGGGAAGGGAGAAAAGGGTAGTCAGGCCCACCATGCCCGTGATTGACGGTGGCGCCGGGTCATGACAATGCCGGCAAAGCCTGAAACCCTTTGGGTGCTCAGCCCTCTGGCAATCCTCTTACCACACTCGGAGAAACCGACGCCGAAAGGAAATGATTTGCCCAGGATCATAAAGCAAGATTAGAAGCCACTTCCTCTGCCTGCTCCTTTCTCGAGGAAGTGGCACTGGGAGATGGGGCCAAGCTCAAAGCCAGAAACAAAGCTGATGAACTTCAGCCTTGTCTGCAGGACCATGGCAGCACAGAGTCAAGAGCATGTCATCCCTCTGCCGACAACAGTACCCCAAGAAGCGGCCCCCGTCTGCCGGTAACATGGCAGAGGTGCTTTGCAAGGCAGAGGAGGAGTTTTATAATGGACCTCGGTTATAAATTGCCAACAAATAAAGAGCAGCCACCCAACTCACCGCACTTTCATCCTCCCCTTCACAGGCAGAGAGAATTCATGCATCAGCCCTAACATCAGACAATCCAGCGCCCCAGGAAAGCAAAATCCACAAAAGCACATCCACAGAATACATCTCTAGATCCTAAAGATGACATCGGATATACCTAAGAAAAATCCAGGATGGGGCACCTGGGTGGCTCAGTTGGTTAAGCGACTGCCTTTGGCTCAGGTCATGATCCTGGAGTCCCAGGATCGAGTCCTGCATCGGGCTCCCTGCTCAGCAGGGAGTCTGCTTCTCCCTCTGACCCTCCCCCTTCTCATGTGCTCTCTCTCATTCTCTCTCTCAAATAAATAAATAAAATCTTTAAAAAAAAAAAAAGAAAAATCCATGATGTCTGAATAAAAACTGCATGCCTAAAATGATCTATGCAAAGCACTGTAAATAATCTCCCAATACTCTCCCCTGCCCTTTAGAGGAGGGGAAAGGTTCCCTGCCTAGAGACTTTCTTCAGAAGGTCGGCTTTTCACCAGCCTGTCTCCCATGATGGCGCCTTGCTTCACCAGCACATTCACAAAAAGGTAATTTTATCTTAAATTCTAATGCATCAGGGGCGCCTGGGTGGCTCAGTCGTTAAGCGTCTGCCTTTGGCTCAGGTCATGATCCCAGGGTCCTGGGATCAAACCCCGCATCGGGCTCCCTGCTCAGCGGGAGGCCTGCTTCTCCCTCTCCCACTCCCCCTGCTTGTGTTCACTCTCTCACTGTGTCTCTCTCTGTCAAATAAATAAATAAAATATTAAAAAAAAAATTCTAATGCATCAGAGTAGCTTTCTGTTTAAAATACAGTTATGTCGATAAAGGACTAACCACATTTTGGGGAAATCCAAATGAAAAGGGCTTGGCGTCTCTCTGAGGTTTTAATGGTTTATTGAGGTTGTGTGTGGTTTTCAAACTTAAGGGTGCAGCGGGATCCCATGAATGGGAAGGCTGGGCCCCACTCCCAGAGTTTCGGAGTCAAGAGGTCTGCAACCCAAGCATCTGCATTTCTAACAAGTTCCCAGGTGATTTGCAACTCTTGAACCGGGGACCCCACTTTGAGAACTGCAGGCTCTGCCAAGACAGTGGCAGCATCTACTGCTTAGCACGCATACCAGGTCCTCGGACGCCTCATCAACCAGCACAGGTGCCCAGTGAGAAGGGCCTGAAAGGTTAGGAAAACCCACCTGGGGTCAGAAACAAGCAGGCGGGGAGGTCAGCCCTGCCTCTCCTCCAAAGCTTGGCCACAAGCCATGGCGCCCTTCTCTGCCCATTTTTTATAAAACAAGACCACGGCAGGAACAGAGCCCGGGGGGTACAGGAACACATTTGCCTACTGTGGGAAACCTCAAACAATATTCATTTAAATGATTCCATCCCTGGCAATGTAGTCTAGCCCCTTCTTCAACCCTATGATTAAAACAAAACAAAGAGTACCAGATGACAGAAACCCTTTAGTGGCTCAATTAATCAGAACAGAAGTCACCAATTACTGGCAGATAATAACTTTTATGTCCTACCTCCCCCTCATTTGGCAGCTCCTACCGTGTTCTAAACCTGAGCCCTTTCCAACTGGGCGCAGACTCCATCCTGTCCCTGCTATGCAGACTCGCGGCTTCTCTGAAAACAAGGAGGGGTTAAAAGGAAGAAGGGGGAGAAAAAACAACAACAACAACAACAATCCTGCTGAAGGCTGCCCGGGTGGAGAGCAACACTAATTGCTCCCATTCTCTGGCTCCTCACGAGGCAGATTGCAGGGGCCTGCATCTCCGGAGAAAGCTCTCGTATCTTCGCGGCAGCTCTCAGCAGAGCAACTCAAGTGCCCTTAATTGTTTATGTTCTTAATGCAGAGCCTCTTGAATGCATTCATTTTTAATAGCAGGCTTGAGTGTGGGGCCCATCAAAGAATGACAAAGCAACTCTACTCATTGGTTCTCTGTCCTGCGATGATGGTCTTTTGATGTATTTGCAAATGACAAGCTTGGCAGGCCCCACTTGAGGGCTGCCCTCTTTTTTTTTTTTTTTAAGGATTCAGTTGCATTTTCCAAGATGAAGTTGAGTCTGCATCACTGTGTATTTGTGTAAAATTCTCCCCCTTCAGTTCTTTCTAATTAGTGACTTAAATGTTTTGACCCAACTGTTGCCAAGCAGAGCATTTGGGCTTTAATTTGTCATTTTGGTAAAGAAGCATCCTTGACAAAAGCATCGCAGCTGTTTCAGGGCCCAAATAGCACATTTCCATTATTCAGAAACCCTTGTTACAGAGTTTAGCAAGTGCTGTTCACATGAAATCCTACCAACTTGTCCCAGGATGGAAAAAACCAGCTTTTGGTGGCCTTAAAGGAAAATGCAGTTACTTACGCCACAGAAGGTTTTCAAGACACTCTGTGGGGTGAATCACAGAGCACAACCATGAAGTCACCACCTATTGTTCTCGGAATGGAAAGCGAACAAGCCTCTCCTGGAACACACCCAGAGCAAGCCTACACCTTTCACCCTCTTCACAGGTCTTAGTCATTAGGGAGCTCATGAGAAATTAGATAATATCATACAATAGCAGGATGAGTGGGAGGAAAAGCAGACTACATCATCCTGGCACAAAGGCTAAAATTACAATCAGAAAAATAAAATATGCCCACGTAAAGACAAAGACTGCATGGGAATATGCAAAAATCCAGTTACCACTGAAAACCAGGTTTATGAGACTGTTTCTTTTCAAAATTTGTATAAATTTACAACATTTACTTTTCACTGTAGCTACCTTTTAGACCTGTGTTACCTGTCTTCGGTTGGTACTGACATCTAACCGTCAACAATGACTATCTCCACATCTTACATCATGACACAGCAAACAAGCAGTGCATACTACCCATAAAGAACTAGTTATCATTAGCTTTAACATTAACCATTGCCTCGCTCCCCGCATTTTGTTGGGAGATCACTGGATAAACAGTTGGGTGTGAGTATTTCCCTAACAGGTCCATAGCCAATCCATATAGTGGGAGAGGAAATTCCTGCCTGGGGTGACCATGAGCCAGGGGTGCCCTTATTTTATTTTATTATCTTATTTCATTTCATTTCATTTTTTTTTTTTTACAGATGTATTTATTCGAGAGAGCGAGAATGAGAGAGAGCACATGAGGGGGGGAGGGTCAGAGGGAGAAGCAGGCCTCTCGCTGAGCAGGGAGCCTGATGTGGGACTCGATCGAGGGACTCCAGGATCATGACCTGAGCTGAAGGCAGTCGCTTAACCAACTGAGCCACCCAGGCGCCCCTCATTTCATTTTTGAGAGCAAGCGAGAACACATGCATGTGCACACGAGGGGGTCGGGGGAGGGGCTGAAGGAGAGGGAGAATCTGAAGCAGGCTCCACGCCCAGCTCTGAGCCTGACGCAGGGTTCGATTTCACAACCCTGAGATCGTGACCTGAGCCAAAACCAGGAGTTGGACGTTTACCCAACTGAGCCACCCAGGCGCCCCAAGGGTTCCCTAATTTTAAAAGCATGCCGCAGCTGAATCACGCACACACATACATGACAGTGCTACTTTTCTTCCAAAGCAACATCTTAGGCAAAAGAGCTACTCCACCAGTAGGCCTATGACATCAGTGCTGTGTGGCATGTGACGGCAGAATGGCCACCGCTAGTTAGATACATGTTTGTGATGGTGAGAACCCAAGGCAAAGCCTTCAGAGCCTCAAACTCAGTCTCCGTCAGGAAGTTCCCCCCCCGCCCCCCACGCCCCAGGGCTTTACTGCTCCCAGGCTGAGCTACTGGAGAGGTGGTCCTCTGGGAAGGAAGACAAGGTTCCTGGTCTTCCCAGTTGGAACCTGGGATTCTCTCTGCAATCCACATCATGTGCCAAGAAGCCCGCCAAGCTCCAGGATGCAGCGGAATGGGGCATCACAGGCTGCGAGCCACTGAGGTAGAAAAAGAGCTTGTGCCCAGTGAAATCAACAGTCAAGAAAAAAAAAATTATTATTATTATTATTTTTTTAAAGATTTTATTTATTTGACAGAGACACAGCGAGAGAGGGAACACAAGCAGGGGGAGAGGGAGAAGCAGGCTTCCCCGATGCGGGACCGGACCCCAGGACCCTGGGATCATGACCTCAGCCGAAGGCAGACGCTTAACGACTAAGCCACCCAGGTGCCTCAAAAAATTATTTTCTTGAAAGCACCTAGGATCATGATTAAAATGAAATGTGGGCTGCTGGCGAAAATTTTCAACGCATACTCCTTTTGCAAAAGCTTTTAAATATTTAGAAGACGGTAAGTACAAGGATTCTCGATGACAGACTTCACTGGTGTATTAAAGATTCACAGAGTATTTACTCAGCCAAGCAGGCGGAGGCAAAAAGGAATCTCATTTTAAATACAAATTAAATTACTAAAAAAAACCCCAAAAACCCAGAAACAAAACAAAAACCCTGATCATTGCATCACAATACAATCCACAGAGAAATCAAAGCAAGAGAAAAATAATTACCAATTCTTCAAGATAACAATCAAGCTACTTTCAGGGGCAAAAGAAAAGAAAAGTGTGCTGTGAGAGGTAATTTATTCAGGGTTACGTGGATTGACCAAAAATATATATAATTAAAAGCATGTCAAAGAAAGGCCCGGAGTCCCCTTTTACCCAGTCATGCCAACTTATAATGTGAAAGTGACCCAGCGTCACGAGGTTACTGGGCTGTCCAAGCTGTACTGGGGAAACATTACATAGACGGGGGAACAGGTAGGGTCATGAATGTGAGAAGGAGTTATATGCCGCGGGCCCCAGAAGTTACCGCTTCTGTAACTCACCAGTTCTTTGACAAGTGGGCAAATCAACTTATGCGCTCCTGTGTGTTTTTAGAAAGCATCCCAGATACCCCTTCATTAATTATGTGGGTTTGGGACATGTCAATTCTCGTTTCCCAGAGCAGAAGAAACCAAACTGAACCCGATATTCTGTTACCCTGGTTCCCACTGGGCCGGGCTGGCTCCATAATGCTGAGCTCCTTCTGGAAGAACAGAAGAGACTTCCTGCCATTTGGACTGTGAAACACAGTAATCCACCAGGGAATAAAGGTCAATGTTGCACTTTTGGTCATTACTGAATCATTTGAGATGATCTGTGGTGAGGATGAGAGGAAAATCGAAGGCTGCGAGAACGCTGCAAATGGCCTGACCTCAGACCAATTTTCATCTCCATCTGTCTAATAGACATGTGGATAAAAGGCCCTCCCCTCCCTCCTTCTGGGCCACTCGGCTGTTTCCAAATCCGCGGCACAAGCCAGGAACCAGTTAAACAATACATTAATAAGAGGAAATAACCTTCTAAGCCCCAGACCGACGCTTACTCAGGTTTTAGGCCATCGGCTGAAGTTTGGAACACAATTTTCCAGTCTGCAAGCAGTGATGCAAAGTAGAAATTTTAACGAATACAGAGAAATCATCTGCAGTGCAGGAGCATGTGCCAAAATCTCCTTGTTTGTACATGCAAATATATGCATACTTACACCTCCACCCCCCACCAAAAGACAGCCACATGATTTCTATTACATCTGCTAGTACACACACCAAGGGA
Organism: Mirounga angustirostris; assembly: GCF_029215605.1. NCBI lineage: Eukaryota > Metazoa > Chordata > Mammalia > Carnivora > Phocidae > Mirounga > Mirounga angustirostris. The sequence continues at coordinate 22,885,517 of NW_026991723.1, forward strand.
CATAGCAGCAGTTCCAGAAACTGCATGCTGCTACGAAATAAATCTCTTTTTTTCAGGTGTCCAATTAATGCTGCTTAATCATTATTAAGGCATTTCAATCCTTAAATACAAAATATTCCTGGGAACGCAGAGCCTAATTATCATTTAAGTCACGGAATAAATGTCAACATCCTGACTTTATACTAATACTCCCCTTCACTGGTTTGGCCGAGCTACTTTTTTTAAGGTAATGTTGCACCATATATAAGTTTAGGCCCCCACAGTATATCAATGTCAAACAACATCGTGTCAAGCTAAGATTCAATTCAGGTAAGTGCCACTGCCAAATTTTCTTGTTCCCAGACGGGCTTTAAGATTATTTTATTGCTTAAAATTTAATTTGTTCCAACTCGTGTCTCCATGACAACGTTGGCTAACCCTGCAAATCATTTGGGTAATTGGATATCTTATCTTTCTATTGCTCTCAAATCGAATGATTCTGCTAGAATTGTAACAGCCAATCAAATTTACAGTCCTCCTGAGTAATAGACTTGGAGAAGTAGCCACATTCATCTCCTCTTTACAGCCATATTAACCAGTATGCGACAAACAGTAGAATCTGGTCTTCAAACTATACTCCAAATTATAAATGGTGTCAATACCAATATTCTCACAGTGCAAAGCCCACTCAAAAACTCCTTCCCTTTTATACTGTTTTAATTTGAGAAGCAACAACTGGTACTCATTCCACACAAACCCTGAGCAGTTTCAGTTACTTTGAGGGAAACTGACTAGAGTCCTAATCAGAAAAAAAGAAAATAAAAATCACAGCTTTGGGGGGTATTTGACCTTGCAATAAAATAATGACCAAAGCCATAGCTACGTAAGATTATACTAGCGCACTGACATTGATCTGTGGGGTTCTTTGGGTGGGAAAGCCATATTTGATGCATTCGTCAAGAAATAAGAATGAATACAGATGCAACAACTAGCTCAAAAATCTCTGTACCCCAGAGAAAGCCACATCGCCAAAATGTGACACCTCTTTGTACTTCCCTGAATGTACGAATATCACAGCATCGAGGGCAAGTCAATTATGGAATACAGATCTCTTATGAGATTCAAAAGTCAGCAATTTCCCTCGAGTTAGTGGTATGCTTCTGGCCTTTGGTCAGCTAAAAAGTACAGAAGTTGGATACGTTTCCGTGGTCCAGTTCCAATCTTCTCGGTAGCTGTGCACGGAGACGGGTTCCGCAGGCGGTAGCTCACAGCCCAGGCACTGCCGAAGAGCCAGGCTCACAAACGGAAAAGGCTCCAGAACCCCGGCCAACTGGCAGGCTGCATGGGTTGTCAAGAACCTCGTGCTTCCCCTGCAGATAGATACTCGGGCCTTCAAGACCGATTCTCAAGCTCAACAAAGAGACAGCAACATGGGGCTGCTCAGCACATAGATGTCAGCAGGCTGCCGAGCCTTTAAGCAAGTGTGAGAGCAGGTACCGGCACCATTTATCTGAACACAATTTGAACGGTGCCCTCCTCCATCCCAAACGCTTATGATGACATCCAAGAAGTTTCTATGGCACCTATGGCATCATGCATGATGATAAGAGCCAAAAAACCTAAACTTCCAGTGTGTCTAATCCCAATGCCCCTGCTTTTCTCCCCTGTGCATTTTTTTTTTTTTTAAGATTTGTTATTTATTAATTTGAGAGAGAGACAGAGAGTGAGAGAGAGACAGCACAAGCAGGGGAAGAGGCAGCGGGAGAGGGAGAAGCAGGCTCCCTACTAAGCAGGGAGCCCGATGCGGGGCTTGATCCCAGGACCCTGAGATCATGACCCGAGCCAAAGGCAGACGCTCAAGTGACTGAACCACCCAGGCACCCTCCTCCCCTGTGCATTCTTTTTCCTGCTTCCCCAGATATTAGCACGTAAGCAGCAGCTGTGACTGAGACCATCCACAAAGATCTCAAGCCCATGGAGGATGTGGAGAACGGAACACAAGTATCTCCTCAAACTTCTGCACAGCGTTTTACAGGTTTCCACAGCTACAAGGAAAATGGTCTGTATTTCTACCTCACTGAGGCTGGAGACTTCTTCCTTCTCTAACCAAGCAACAACTTCACCTGGTAATTCTCACCTCGCTTTTTTTTCCAGGATGACAAAGCCTCTCTTCCAATTAAGAATTGGATTTTCCACATTATATTAAAATACAATAAAATAAATAAAAATGCACCTCTCATCCTTTCATTCTGCCAAAACTCACTTCCACAAAATGAATTAAATCCTCTCTGTTGCTCCTCTACCCCCTTAAATGAAAGAACTCAACGTAACTTTGTTCTCACTGGTAGTGGTATGAACTACTTAAGGCTGTTGCCTTCCAAGGGCACATTTTGCTGTTTGGCCTAAATAAGGCATTTGAATTCCTCTGGATTCCTCGACAACAGGAGGCTGCCAATAGGTGATTAAAAAAAAAGGAAAGAAACAAAAGAAAGTTTCCTTTGAGCCTAAAGATAAATGCTTCAGATCTTAGAAGGAAACAAATAAAAATCTCTGTAATTGAGGGGAAATAATGAGAAGGGAATAATGCAGATATAGGGAGGAAGGAAGCTGCTGGGCTTGGAAAAACAAGATGGGAGCCTGGCCTAGAATTCCAACAGCAGGGTACAGTTTTAAAGGAACCAATAATATATTTGGATAATCAATTTCAAGAACAAGTATCCTTCCCTCGGGGTGCCCAAGCGCCAGGCACCAATGTAACCGCTCCTGTGTCAAAAACTCACTTATTCCTGGTAACTACCCTATATGGGGTAGGTGTTGTTGCCATCCCCTAACTTACTGGCCTGTTTTCTCTTCAGTGAGGAGGAACAATGAGTATCCACACACAAGGAGGCTGGAAGGATTTACAGACAGCTCCTAGGGCACATGGGCATTCAATGGATGGGAGGTGACTGCTCACTCTCATGTCCCAAATCAGCTTACTCTACAATAATCAGCCCAAGGAGCTGACTTCTGAAATCCGAAGAGCTGAAAAAGACAACAGGGACACCGGGGAACGGAGCAGGCACCTGTAGCTGCAGGCTGCTCGGAGACGGGGGGGACCCTTCCTCCGCCCCAGTGGCCCATCCTTTATCCTCTCCATTCCAGACCAAGATGCAGATCAATGTTAAGACCTCCTTCCCTAAACCGAATGCGACCTTTTTATTTTCACTCACTAATCCATAGAAGCCTTTCAAATGGCACAAATAAAGGCGGCTGCATTTTGTTCTCTAAATCAATTTTCTCCCCAGCCATCAACTAGATGTTCCCGCACAGAGAAAGAACAGCCCTTCCCTTCTAATTCAAAAATCCATACTGCCATTGCCCTTGCAAACTGCTAAACAAGCAGTATTGGCAAGTCACTTGTGTTCTGGAATATATTTACTGCAAATCCCAACGGCTCGCCTCCTAATGCAGTTTTCTATTGTGTCTGTGCCTGTCAATACACTGGCTGGTCACCTTACTTGTAAGAGGCTCTGACCGGCTGTTTGCTCAAAGCATCAAGAGGGTGCCTAGGAAAGACAAAGGCTGTTGCTCCTGGAGGGCCCAGCCTTGGAGAGCCTCCTCTGCATGCTGGGGCCCTCAAAGAGGTTTTGTTTTCTGGCACTTCATGAAGTCCTTGTACCACCCAGGGCCTCTGAGGCCAACGTAAACTCTCCAATAGGACAGTTTCCATCCATCCAAAGTTCCAAATCAGAGTCGTTTAGCACAATTTTTTCCGGGTTTCCTACCTAACAACATTAAAACTATTCCTCCCCTCAGAAAATATGTTGATGGTATCTTAAAGGTACACATTATGAAGGACCAAAAAGTAGGAAGGCTTGGGGAGCGGGGGAGGATGGCTTCTCTGTTAAGTGCAAATCTCTGCTTCCAGGTGACAGATGAAAAAGCAAGCACCCTAACACCATATAATACAACCATGCCAAAACACAAAGGGCAAAGTCTAGGAGAACAGTGCTGTAAGATGCTGTAAACACCTGTTGAGATGGAATTCTTAAAATGTACTTGGAGAAAAGCCCTCCTTCACGTGTCAGTCTAAAACGGGGTTGGGAGTTAAGAAAAGGCCTGGCCTTGCAAGTTTTCCAGAATTTCTCACTTCTTTATTGGGGGAAGGGGAGCGAAAGCTCTATGTTAAGATATGTGACGGGCAGATCCTGGGATCATACAGGTGAGAAGAGCGTGGGTGTTCACTGTTTATTTCCTTCTCCTTTTCTGTATATTTGAAATTCTTCCCAATAACATGTTTGGTGGGGCAAAGGAACTACGTAAAGACCGAAAGTAAATAATCAAAAAGGTATGATCATGATTCTTAAGAAATCTGGCAACTCAGACAAGTTAAACGTCTTTATACTTAACGCATTACGAGCTGCTGATCCCCAACTCCGTTTCAGGGCTGCGGTGGTCCTGAGGAGACCAGCAGCGGCCCCAGGACCAGTGATGTGTACACAGAGCAGACACCCAGGCCTCAGCAACACACTACTTCTGTTTTTGCTCTTCAGTACAAACCCAAATACATCACTATAATTAAACTCCCCATGAAGAAGCCTCCGTGGATGTTCTGACTCTAAGTCACTTGTCCAAAAGAAAAACTGAGCAGAAGTGGTTATATGAGAACTGAGGTCCTTTAAACATCTAGCGAAATTAAACAGACTTCATTCTTTTTTTTTTTTAAGATTTTATTTATTTGACAGAGAGAGACACAGTGAGAGAGGGAACACAAGCAGGGGGAGTGGGAGAGGGAGAAGCAGGCTTCCCGCCGAGCAGAGAGCCCGATGCGGGGCTCGATCCCAGGACCGAGATCATGACCAGAGCTGAGGGCAGACGCTTAACGACTGAGCCACCCAGGCGTCCCAAACAGATTTCATTCTTAATTTCACCATCAGAATCCAGCCTGGTACTCTCGGCTCAAGGTTTTAATCTGGATTCCACAGATTTACTGAAGGATCTTAAGATGTCCCCAAATGGCCAAAATTGTTGGGCAAAGCTATCCTGGTGTATAAAAATGTGTGGGATTTTTTTCCCCAGCAACTTCCACCTGATTTTCATACGGGTTCAGGATCCAAAATGGTTACAACTACCACTCTCTTAAGAAGCACATTAAACACTATCTAACAAGTGCCTACTCCATCTGACCCATTGGGAAGGGCATGGAGTAAGTCTCAAGTGCACGCTTCGAGGAGACTGCGGTCTAGTTGGAGTAACAAAAGACACACGTGAAAAAACATTATTACAGAAATTGCTGCAAAAATCAGTGATGTGACAGGCTCCTGTTGGGAGAGGTCATGGAAGGCCTTAAAGTAAACAAGGAGTGTTGCTATTTGAACTGGACCTTGAAGGATACTGAGGAAGGCCATGTGAAGCTGGACAAAAAGACCAGGGCTTTTTATAAAGAAAACAGAAAAATGCACAACATATTTTAGGGAGGAAGAAGAGACCCACTGGCTGGATTAAAGGATTTGGTGGAAGAAAGACAAAGGTGATCAAGTAAGACTAGCAGGGACAATAATCAGGGGCAGACACACAAGGCTGTGAGTGATGCACACAGGGGCCACCACTGGAGGGGGAAGTCAAAATCAGAAAGAACAGACAGACCAACATGCCCAAAGACCCACCACTTTAAAAGATGCTCCCATTCTGGGGCTGGAGTTCTGAGCGTTCGGACATAGGCTGCTGGTCTCTAGAGTGCACTTACCCAGTGGCCGCACAGGACATGCCAATAAGGTGCGTGGAGGAGGTGAGAAGTTTTATTTTAACCCCACTGCTTACAATTTCCATTTATTACAAGTGGATACAATATGTTAGTACATAATGCTTTTATAACTTATAAATTTGTAAGCAAACAAGTCTGGTGATGTATTTGCAAGCTTTTCGCTGCCAGGTTTCACAAAATACCACGGACTGACTAATAATTTAGTTAGGCCAATAACAGCGCCCAACAGCGGCAAACCCAGTACATCCTGCATGTACTTCGACAGTTCCACAAAAGGTGTGATTTGGACATGCAAGTTCAAATACACTTACATTCTCTCTTTTTTTTTAAAGATTTTATTTATTTATTTATTTGAGAGAGAGAGAATGAAAGACAGAGAGCATGAGAGGGAGGAGGGTCAAAGGGAGAAGCAGACTCCCCGCTGAGCAGGGAGCCCGATGCGGGACTCGATCCCAGGACTCCAGGATCATGACCTGAGCCGAAGGCAGTCGCTTAACCAACTGAGCCACCCAGGCGCCCTACACTTACATTCTCAAAACCCAATTCCACTCATCTCAAGTGAGTAATGAAAATCGAGTGAGTATCCACCAGTACACTGCAAATTGTACACACACCTCTACCTCTTTGGCGTATGCAGGAGTATAGACACAGGACGCCTAACAGCACTTTTCTCTATCTGGCAGATGAAAAAATAAATTCAATGGATTGAATCCTCAGAGTTTGTCTTTTCCTCCCAGTCTTCTCCCTATACCCAAAATGACCTTCACCCTACCCTCTTCCGGCTAACATTTTGTGGTCAAAGAATGACTAAGTAGCAAATAAAACTTCTAGAAAAACTAACATATTTGTTTGTTATGCCTACTGTGAGAATGTGTGCAGGAAGGGCCTAACCACTGGGCTCACAGTTGCTTTCCTGTTGCTTCAAAGCAGGCAAACAGAATTAAACTCAGTAATTATTAAAAACTGAAATGTGAAATAATGAAATACAGGTTTGTGCAAAATCACAGGTTACTTGATAAAACTTGTGTCAACATTTCTCGAAGTTTCATAAAATGCATGGCAAATGGGTGGTCTCTAAACTAAACGATTCTGTAAACATTACAGTTTTGCAAACAATTTTAGAACCATTTTCTGCTAAGCCAAGTGAGTAACAACACACAAGTTAAATATCTTAATTTGTTAAAATTTCACTGTGACTTTTTTTTCGTTTTTCAGATCAAACCATGCCTCAGAAAAAAATGAGAAAATCTCTCCCACACCTGAGTGCCCACACCTACACCCACACACACTCTAAATTAAAACACCAAGCCACAGTCATAGAACAATCCTATGGCACATTTCATATTACAAAACTCACCAATCTCATTGGTGAGGACTGTTCTCAATCTGTAAATGCCTACTTTTGTCAAATAAGCCTTCCTATAAAAACAACTGCCTAGAATTTAATTGAAAACCATTATACCAAATACTCTACATCAAAGGTACTAGTTCTGAAAATCTCAATTTTTCAAAACCTGAAGTAACAGTAAGCAACAGGGATGGGGGGCCGTAGGGATAATCGAGCCAATCGAAGCCTATGAGAAGCCCAGTCAGTTTCTTAGTTTTCTCCAACGTAATCCACTCCTGAAGACCACAAATATTTAAATAATAGAAGAGCAAACACTCAGATCTATGGAAACCTAAAATGGTTCCATGAGCCAGTAACTGAATATATCGTTAGCCTAACTACCACACAAGATGATTTATTTAAAGGCTTTCTAAAGGAACAGATTCTATGTTTCTTAATAAACACTATTTGGAGGATCAGCTTAAGCCTCTGGCCAAAGACTCTACTCAACGGACACAAGCAGGCACTGGGTTTTGAACACTAGTGAGGGGAGCGGTCTAGAGAGACAACTCTCCTCTCCTACGAGGACCCATTCTGAGAACCTGCCTAGTCTAACCCTTCATTTTACAAGGAGGGAAACTGACGCCCTGGCAACTAACTAGTCAATGACTCACCCAGTCACTAATCAAAGTCCCCTAAATAAGGGACGTCAATGAGCTGTATTTTTACACCAACGCCCATCCTAAAGATCACATATTTTGTGCCTTCTAGAGTTTCTTGGCATTAATTTTGAATTTTAAAAATATTTCTTATCTGAAGGACTATATTTTTTGACCCCTGCCTTAAATTCTGTGTCTGAGGCGCTGCAACCCTCACCTCACCCGAGTCTCGGCTCTGGATAGTAACCATGAACTAGCCAACTGTTGAAGGGGTCGGGTAGGGTGAGAGAGAACGTAGGGAGGAATTGCCCTGCTTGCTGATTAAAAAAACAAAGGCTAATCTTGCGCTTCAAAATCTGGGTTCTTTTTTTTTTTTTAAAGATTTTTTTATTTATTTATTTGAGAGAGAGAAGGAGAGAGAGCACATGAGAGGGGGGAGGGTCAGAGGGAGAAGCAGACTAGACTCCCTGCCGAGCAGGGAGCCCGATGCGGGACTCGATCCAGGGACTCCAGGATCATGACCTGAGCCGAAGGCAGTCGCTTAACCAACTGAGCCACCCAGGCGCCCCCAAAATCTGGGTTCTTAATACACAGGGAGCTTTATCTCTTTTCACTGAAGCTTGTGAAGGGCAGGCCTGGCTAATGATGTGAAGTTGGGGACCACTCCAATCTTGATGACAGCTAGTCCCTTTGTATTACAAGGTAATTAACACCTGGTGGAGCTTAACTCTTAAGTGCAAGTACTCCACTAGTCTTTTCCCATTCTGAGACGTGGACTTGGGGAAAAAAAAAATCTCAAAGTGAGAAACTGCAGATGGAAAACACACGTGGTTAAAAAGCAGGAAGAAAGGTAAGACTTGCAGACAAATAGTAAGAGTCACATCTAAGGGATTAACCTGCAGGTGAACCCCTAACAGTTCCACCTAAGCACTTTAAAAACACTACCAGAGGACAATTTATTTTTTAAGGGAAACTTTAAAGCACACATCAAAACTGTGAAAGTGGCTTCACTCTGAAATTTACGTGGTCTGAGACAGGGTGCTGGCTGAAACATCACATGGCACTTGGTTATGTTAAGCTCTCATCTGTTTCTCTTTCTCGTCTCCTTCCCCACCCCACAACCAGCACTGCAGAGTATGTCTTTCCTTCCAGAGCTAGTCCTTTCATTTATTTTTAAATTCTTGGCCGCCCTGGAGAGCACTGAGTGCTCACTCTGCCCGCTCTTCAGAAGAAGAGAGGCACAGAGAGACAAAGTGACTGATCACACTCACTGTGCCCTGGGCCTCAACCAGGAGTCCTGACAACAGTTTCCAATTTCTTTTGTTCTTAGACATATTTTAACCTGCAGTAGCAGTGCTCAGTTGGCTACGACTTTCTACCTACCCATGGCTGTGACCTCACAGGCCAGTCAGTACTACTGATTTTCATGAATTCTTAGAACATGCATCTAGCCCCGACATGATTGTGTATCATGAAGTTGTCAGCACAAAGAGAGAGAGCAGGAGAGACCTGCAGCCAGGCCGACTGGGTCACCACAGACAGGCCCAAAGGTGATTCCACCACTGGCCTCATCCTCCAATGGCAGGGGGCTGGGTAAAGTAAAGCAGCACTGAATTCTAGGGACCAGGTGACCCAAACTCCAGCTTCAGCAGAAACTTGGCCTTGACAAATCCGGACACTGAACACATGCCCATAGCCGTAGGCAGAGCAAAACACCTACCCAATCTACCTCACAGGATGAGACAAATCTGAAAACTGTTAAGTGCTGTACAAATTCATGTCACTAAAGACAACTTATGGCATGGCTTCATCAGCATCCTGAAGAGATACACAAGTGGAATAAATAAGGCTTATGTATGTATTTACAGTGCATCTTGTTCCAAAAATATCAAATGAGGTCATACCACACCACATGACAGAAAACAAAACTTGAAAGATCACACTGCCAAACACACCAGGCACAGCCCTCAAAACAATCAGACTCACGTTCATCTGCTGTTCTGTAACACACCCTAACCCTCTGGTGGCATCATGACGGGTCATGAGATGTCTCTACCTCTCCCGGGTAGATATACCTAGAATTTACAATCTACCTGGAGAGAGATGGACAGGCAGAGATCTACAAAAGACTCAAACAAAAACAAAAACAAACAAAAAAGAACTGTCTTATTTTAAGATTTTATTTATTTATTTTGAGAGAGAGAGAGTATGAGTGTGCGGGGGAGGGGCACAGGGAGAGGGAGAGAGAATCTCAAATAAGACTCCCCACTGAGCAAGGAGCCCAATCCCAGGATTCTGATACCTCGGCATGAGCCAAAATCAAGAGTCGGGTGCTTAACCCTGAGCCACCCAGGTGCCCCTCAAAAACAAAACAAAACAAAACAAACAAACCCTCCCCCCAAAAAACCTGTCTTAATGTTACAGTAAAAAAAATTAAGTACCCATTACCATCCCTAGAGCACTGACTTTTCAGTAACCAGCACATATGGGAGCAGAGAAAGTGAGGGGAAGGCTTATCAGGAAGTGTTGACACAACATAAACATGGACTGTGGGCACCAAACCAAGTAAGGAAACCACAATTATACCATTCTCGATTTGGACGCGCTTCCACTTTAAAACTTCCAGACGGAAAAGTCGGTGGTGAGATTTGACACTGAAATCTCTAAAACTCACTCCTTCGACAAACCCGCTGAAAGGTGGGGAGAGGGAGCGGTCACACTGCAGACAAATCTTAACAACATTAAAGCTCTCTCCGTGGAAAGTTTCCCCATTGCTGCATTTTTTTTTTCAGTAACAAAGATGTTGTCAGAAATGACAATTTTTTGTGTCCCCTGATGATGCCTTGCTAGCATTTGGTTATAAGCCATAAAGCAGGACTAATTTCAGCCTGTCAGGAGTCTCGCTAATGCCCAGTTTCCCCCCAGAGAGAATTCCTGTCAAATCTAATGAGAGCTCCAAAGGCCCTCTCTACAATATAATGAGCACTTAGGCCATGCTGGTGATCAGGCGGCAAAAAGCATCAATTTGAGCCTGGCTACACCCTGGGGGCCAGACGTCACCAGTTTTAATAAGAATTATGATTACTAGCTGCACCAAATGCCTCCTCAGAACTTATTATTAATGTGTGACATTCAGAAGGATGTTTTTCAAATGTAAGGCCACTTTAAACTGAATTACAGCACTGCTTTGCACACCACTCTAGTTAAGGGTCTGTCAGCATTTACAGTATAAACTAAATTTCAGGGGTCTCAATACCCTACTATGAAGAACATGGCATCTCTCAGCTTTTCACATTTGTCAAATTACTGAGCCAATTATACACAGCATATTATTAATGCATACTGGCTCATGGATGGACAATATTACCCACAAATGCCCAATAGTGTATAAAAACTCATTAGAAACCTATTTTCACACCATGGGGCTCCTGACCCTCCTCGCCCCTTCTTCCTTTTTCCTACTCGATAAAGGAGAGGTCATGTAACCATGTAACCTACAGGAACCCAGAAGAATTACACACCTCCTTTACCCCCCCCCCCAATAAATCCTATACCAGCATACAGCATCACACAGAGGTGGTGTTTCCTTGTAAAAGAGGTGGTGAAGTTATTAAATCCTCTCGAGTTTATGAATTTAAGAAAAAGCTCACTCTTCTCTTACCCTTCTAGAATTTTTGTTAGCAAAAAAATGTGCCTTTGGGGTAATTCATTTAAATGACCATAGATCTTCTGGCCCAATTACTATCAACAAGTTACAACTACCTCAATCAGGCACAAGCCATTGAAACACAAAAAACAAAGGCACAAGCCCAATGTAATCTAGGCTACCAATTTTGCAAATCAGGATAAAATCAGCATTTTTAAAGGCCCAATTATATTATTAATGAAAGGCCTTGAACCTAACTATCCCTTTCCAAACACATATCTGAGAACAGATCTAGTGTACACGACTTAACATTATGAAATCTATGATGAATTAAAAATCAAAGAGTGTGGAGTTACAAAAGCAGAATTCAACTCTGAAACACACTTGCTTAATGAAAGTCTTTGAATATAAGGAAGATCTGAAGGCTGAACTAATCAATTTTTCCACTGTGCCCCAGCCGGTCAGCCATGCTCTTTAATTTAATGAAACAAGGGTTTGAGATGAAATAGCACATATACATCAAGTAAGAATTGTATTGTTGCACTTTGAAATGTGTCCAACTGTGCAACTTCATCTGATGATAATTTTTTAAGAGGCAATCGATTTCTAAAAGACTTATTGTACCAGCGTCTTGATGAAAAAGTGAATGTCAGCATATCTCCAGAATACTTACACCCTGCCATTAATGCTTTCTTTGGCAGACAATGACTACTCAATCGAGGGTCCTTTGGGCTGAGCAATCATTTAGCTTTTCTTCTCTTATGAGGTCCTTAGTGCCTTGTTCCAGCTCAATACTCTTTTTATACACCATTATAGTAGCCATAAGTGTGAATTTTATGGGAACTTGCAAACTCATAGTCATAGCTAGAGCTTTCCAGTCACTAATCTTTTCATGCTTTTAAAACCACTAGGACTGAAGCGACTCCCAATATATGCTGTGGCCATAAAAGAATGCTTTTTCACCTCCAAATCTGCATCAATTGAGAAATTTTCCAAAAAGATGTTTGCTAATAAGCCACTAATCTTGAGTGTCACTTTATGCAACCTTGAAGCATGAAGAGAACCTCAGTTAGTCGTATACGATGTTTAACCTGCTTAAGGAACTCCTGAATATAAGACCACACTGCTGTCCAAACCAGCAAAAAAACAAGCTATTCTGAATTTCAGAACTCTACAGGATACCCAGGTCTTTCAAGAGGAGAATAAATCTACCCAGGTGGAAAAGTCAACTCAGAGACTCAATTTCTATCAGCCTAGAAACAGGCTGGTTCACATTTCCAAAGCACCTCTCACCTAGTCATTTAAAGATTTGTAACTGTCAAGAAGCGACCCTTGTGCAAAATACTACCACCAACTCACAGGAAGGGAAACCAAGGCAAGAAAACAGCATACAAATCCCCCCACCACTGAGGACAAAGCCAGTTTTATGGAATCATGACTGATTTCTCTCATTTCAACTAGAGATTTAACTAAAGCTTACCTGTTTATGCATTTCTATGTTTAATCCATATGACATTTCATAATACTGCAAAAAGAAAAAAAAAACCAAGCATTTCGTTAACTCACGTTTTGCAATGCTAGGAATGGAACACATATTTGCTAATCTTACATGAAAAGGAGAAAAGTCTAATCTCTGATACCTACCATCACATAGTGCCTCTGCATTTCTGTCTTTTCACTTGCCAGTTTCTCACATTCCAATTTAAGGCTACAAAAACAAAACAGGCAACTTAATGTAAACATTATGTCACTTGTTTTAACATCTGCCTCACATATTTGCACTTCAAGTAAAAACACAGACCAATTTGGAAAAGCCATAAACTATCTAGGTAAACATGCAAAAGCTTTGTCCTTGCATTTTATAGAGAAAAGGGGTCAGGTGAACAGGACAGGGTCTCCATTCAACTACTATTCTTTTTCTTCTTGGTGCATACCTGGTCAGATGCCAAGAATGAAAAATCTGTCAAAACCTCTGATCTACCCAGAAGACTGATTTCTCCTCCTGCTCATCTGTTCACTCCTACTTCCCCGCACCAGTTTGCTCCTTTGGACTCCATTAAAATCTGGCCTTTGCACAATTTTCAGCGTCAGACATAGGCCTGTCCCATCTCTGCCAACTCAAACAGTCTCTAGGTTTGAAAACTGTACTTGTAAAGTTACTTCTACAATTGTTGGTCCCTTTTAAAATCTTCGGTTTTTAAATCCCTGCCAAAATATGTGAAGTAGCTACTGCAATAAAGTGGGTTGAAGTCCTCCCTGCTTGGTAAACAGTGTGGGCAGGTATGCCTCAAGTTCCAGAGATGATTATCTTCAAGCAGACAAAAGGTCAATAATCAGAAAAACCTCTGACAAAATAAGAAAATTCACACCCAAGCATCTGTGTGCTTGTTCTCAAGCCTGACAAAAATAAAAACTGTCATTACACAGTTATTTCTTAGCTCTTATCATTGAAGACTTCATAGGAACAAGGGAAAAAACTAATATTTCCAGAAAATTTACAATCACTTTTCATTTACAAACCTTTTGAAGTAGGTCTCATTAGATGAAGAGACTAAGCTGGGATGTATATAAATGAGACTCCAGTCCCCTGTCCTGCCCAAACCAACCCAGAGTGACGCCAAAGAAGGGGAGCTTTCCCTACACCTATCCACCTCCCTCTTCACCACCAATGATGGGCACAGCTAACAGCATTTATAGCCTTCCATAACGAACTTTGCCTCAGACAACACAATCCTCTAGTAAGGCAAAGAGCGATTTCAACACCGGCTCTGCCTCCCTAAACCTGCACTCCAGGGCTGGGGCATCGATTGAACCAAGGTTTCAGCTCAGCCTGTTGCAAAATAAATAAACGAAGTGCAAATATTGACGGTTCTCATGCAACTTCTAAATACTCAAAAAAAAAGACTCCTTGGAACCGCAGCAAACGGGCAAAAGGGAAACAATGGTAGGAGGAGGAGACTAGAGAAGAGGCGGCCCGGGAAGAACCTGGAAAGGGGGTAACATGAATGACAGGTCTTAACCGCGACTCCACACGCCACCGCCTGGACGCAAGTACTAAGTACAGCCGCCACAGCCCCCAGGCTGCGCGAGGAGGGGACGGGGCTGCCCCTGGACTACCACGCGCCCTGCGCGGCCGGACACGCACCTGTGATACTGGGCCTGCAGGAACTGGAATTCCTCTTTAATCCGGTCCAGGGACTCCGGGATAGTGAACTTGAAGGGCTGGCCTGCGGCCTGGTGCGGCGTCTGGGGGCGACCGGCGAGGGGAACCGAGGGACAGGGATGCGGGTAAACAGATAAAACAGTTAAGTCAGAGGACGGAGAAGTAGGTGGGACGTGAGCAAAAAATAAAGTTAGAAGTGGCGCAAAACGGAACCCTGAACTCGAGTTTGCGCTGCACTTTATGCGGGGGGGACAGCGGACCCTCGCCGGATCCGGAGCCTCCAAAGATTCCAGGCCTCTTCCGTGCTCCAGGGCGGGTCGTAGTACATGCGCCCGGGGTCACCGGCTGGAGGGACAGACAGGGGCTCCCCAGCGGCCGGGGAAGACCAGGCCAAATTGTCGTCGTAGCCACCACCCCCTCCCCACGGGGGCGATAATGACCCCGGGAATCGGAGGAGAAAAACAACTCCTTAACGTTCCCCGTTCCCAGAGTCGCCGGGGCCACCTCCAGGCGCGCCGGAACGGGGGCCGCATTGATATGTAAATGGGCGAGACAAGAAACAAAGGGGGGGCGCCCTACCCGTCTCGGTGGGGGGGAGGTTAGGGGGAAGCTGTCGCTACGGGAAAGAAACCTCAGCCTCTCCGGGCGCCCCCGCCCACCCTGTCTAGACGTCAACTCGGAGGGGGCCCAGAGTAAAGGAGAAAAATTGAGAGTTTCAGCTCACTCCCCACCACAGGAGGGGACGGTCCCCGACCTCCCCAGCCTCGCACCCCTAGAGGCTGGGGGGGTCCTCCAAAATGTAGCAGACACCCGTCTCCCTACAGCACCGGAAGAGCGCCTATCCCCACCCCACCCCCAACCCACTGCTCGGCCCCTCCACCCAGCACCCTGCCGCGCCTCACCGGGTGTCGGCTCTGCGGGAACATCGCTCTGGCGGCGGCCGTAGCTCTGTTTCCGGGCAACTCAATTCTCCGCTCAATTTCCAACTTTAATCCCGCCGAGAAAAATTAAGCCGAGAGGCCAGGCAGAAACCCGGAGCGCGGGGAGCGCGCTGGCCACGCACGCAAGCGCGCTCGGCGGGGCGCACCGGCCACTCGGCTGCTCCTGCTCCCGCCGGTGCGGGTTCCCTCGCTCAGGGCCACATCGCGGGGCACCCGGGGCCCGAACGCACCAAGAACCTGCGCGGTAACGCCGGCGCCCAAGAAGAGCGCGCGGGGGCTGTGATCCAACCCGCGGGCCTCTGCTGCCCAGGCGGAGAGGTGGGGGCGCGGTGACTCCGGCCGCGCTCCCCTCGGCGATCCCCGTCCCGAGCAAACAAATCCAGGCGGGCTGCTTTCCTTCGTTCTTCTCCCGGTCCGCCTCCTCTCCGGGTTTTCCCCGCGGCGCCGGCCGCAGGCGAGGTGCAGGTGGCCCGGCGCCCCCGGCTAACCCCACACAAACAAACCTGGCGACGTTCGGGACCGACCGCTGCGGGACAGGGCAGCGCCTTCAGCCGGGCGTTCGTGGGTTCCCGGGAGGCGGTGAGGAGCGAGGTCCGGGCGGCGGAGGTTCCGCGCCTGGCGCTCCGCTGCCTCAGCCCGGGCGGAGGAGCGCGGGATGACGACGAGGCGGGGAAAGTGCGGAGGGCGCGCCGGGAGGCGGCTCGGCACGCCCCGTGCGACCGACACTCGGTGTTCTCCGCGGTTGCACAAACTCTCCTGGCCCGGCGGGGCTACACCGCGGAGGGCAGTCCCGCAGCCGCCCGCCGCTCCTCGATCCCGGGGTGCATCCGGGCGCCGCGCCCCGCGCGCACTCGCCCCGCACGGCCGCACCGGACTGTTCCTCCAAGCCCCTTCCTGGGCCCTCTTTCTTTCCTTCCCTTCGTCTGCCTCTCTGCAAAGGGCGCTCCAGCCCGCTGCAAAGTTCTCTCACGACCCGGGGGGCGACATCCACGAGATGGGGGCGGGGGGGGGAAGCAGGAGTGCGCTCCGCCGCTCGGCCTCCCTACCCGGCGGGCAAACTCCGCGGACCGGTCCGGAGTAGTAGCGGCGGGGTTTAGGTCGCCGCGGGCCGGCGGAGGTCCGGGCTGGCGGCACGGGTCCCGCCCGGCCGTGAGAGGGTGGGGGTGGCGCAGTCGGCTGCTTCGGGGACGCGGGGCACAGGGTACTTGCCGCTGCTGCTGCTCCTGCAGCCGCCGCTCCCGCCGCCGCCGCCCGCGCCTCTCGCGCCGGTTACATTAACACGCGGTTTCACACTCCGGAGCTAACCAGCGCCGGCCCCGCCCAGCCCTGCGCGGGCGGGGGGCGGGAGCGCAGAGCCGGCGGGGGACGTGGGTCTGGGCGGTAGCAGAGGGGAAGCGGGGAAGCGTGCGCCAGCCAATCGCGTGCGCCGTGCCCAACGTGGGGTGCTTACGCAACGCCTCCCCGAAGCCAACGGCAGCGCAACACTGGACGGGCCGTCCTCCCCCTCCTCTCCCACCCCACTCGCTTCCATCTCCACCGTCTCCCCCGTCTCCCCTCCCACACCCCCCACCCCTCCTCCGCCAGCCGCGTCCTCCCGGGCTCGGTGAGGAACTGTTCCTGGAGGAGCCGCGGGACGCCGAAACCAGCCAATAGGAAGAGGCGAGACGCGGAGTTTGGCACTGTGGATGGGAAGGTCGGTGGAAAGGAGAGCGGCGGGGCCGGGCTGTCAATCAAAGTAACGTGGGGCCGGCGAGGGTGCGCGCGGGAGCGCGCGAGCGGGAGGGACCGGCGAGCGTGCAGCCGCGGAAGCTAGGGGCTCGAGTTTGCAAAAATCCTGCCACTTGTTCACTTTTCCCTTTAAAGGAAATCATCAGATCTCCGTGAAAGTAACTCAGAGGAGACTAACCGCGTAGTTCCTTATGGGGGGGGGGGGCGGGGGGTTGGTAGTTCGAGCCAAATGCGTCTTTCGGTGCTTGCCCCTTGTTTGATGCTTCTCTTTTGAAAGTGAAGTCACATTCAAAAATTTCTCTGAGGATTGTTTTTCCTTGAGCTGCCTTTTCGTGAGAAGGGTTGGACTGTGCACTTGGTGGAAAATGCGGCAGCGCATTGGTTGGCGTACGTACACCGGCCGTCTAAGATTAGGCTTTTAATGCTCACGCCCCCCTTTGCACCCAAGGTGGTAGGGATTGGCTTTTATTGGAGCATTTTTTTTAAAGATTTTATTTATTTATTTGAGAGAGAGAGAATGAGAGAGAGAGAACACATGAGAGGGGATAGGGTCAGAGGACGAAGCAGACTCCCTGCCAAGCAGGAAGCCCGATGCGGGACTCGATCCTGAGACTCCAGGATCATGACCTGAGCCGAAGGCAGTCGCTTAACCGACTGAGCCACCCAGGCGCCCTTATTGGAGCATTTTAAACGACTTTGCAAAAAGGTCGGCCTGCCTTCGTTTGGCGGGAAGGATACCCTAAGGTGCTCCCAGGGTAAGGCACGCACGTCCCAGTCGCAGATGCGAGGCTTTTGCCCGTGGCTCGAAATCTCTGGTCCGTCCTTGTCTTCGACTTCGCTGTCGAAGGGGTCTGGGGTAGGGAGTCGCTGAGAGTTTTAGGGGCCTCTCAGCAACATGACCGAGTCTGTTTCCAATTACTAAAAACAAAGGGAGACAATGGGATAAACCAGCTTGGAGACCTGGAACCTGTCTTGCCCGCCCTTACGCCATACTTCGGGGGGTACCCCAGGGCTGAGCTGCGTGAGGAGCTAAATGGGAAGCGTTGGGTACATGACGTAGCTAAAATTCTTGTGAGTGGAACTTGACCTAAAAGGTATTTTGAAATTTTAAATAAATGGGGCATACTTGGTAAATCTCCAGTTTTTGTGTATTTCTCCAAATAGACCACATAGCAGAACACCTTCAGTGTTGCCGCATTTATACTTTTGTTGAAAGAACAGTTAGGTTGAGCTATTTCCATACGATTGGTGAGTGAATAATGCTGTTGTAGCCCAATGGTGTTGAGTTCTTCCGTAAGAAAGACATCTTTGACAAACACTCATCCTACGTTGGAAGATACTTAACAAGTTTTGGGTATTAATAACCCTCACGTTCTCATTATTTTATTTTCAAGGGACTTATGGAAAGGCATTTATTTAAAGAGAAATACATTTTATTCGAAGATTTGCTTTCTCAGAGACCTTTTTCTTGAAATATTAAAAGAATCATTTTAGATAATACATTTCACTGTTGAGGTTGTTTTTAAATATGCATGATATTGATTTGTCTATAATTGCATCAATCCCAAATATCAATTATAAATGAAAAATTAAAGGAGTCATTTTAGCCACCGTGTACAAGGCCACAGAAACAAGTTCGGCATGTGGTTTTGCAGTGTTCTCATTAAGTGGGGTTGGGGAGGGGGTTATAGTATTCCTTTTGCTAACATGAAGAATGAAAAGGAAGCAAGCACTGTCCCTCTTTCCTAAGTTGAATTGAGTGATGACTGGAGCTGGCTTTTTCCACATAGAGGACTTTTTGGAATAGTATGATTCATGGGCAACTAAGTTTTTTGTCCTTTGGCAACCTGCGTTCCTTGAAATCTTCATCTAGTGACTGGGCCCTGTGTGTCAGTCTGTGGTCAGTTCATCCCATAATCAGCTCCAGGACTGTGTAGAAGGAACTTGGATGCCACAAATAAGCCTGTGCATGCTGTGTCAGCTGGGGCAACTGACACTTCTCCCTGGCTTACCCAAGCTTTAGTTTGATTTACTGGCACACACTGGTAATTGGGTTTAAACAGAGAAATTAAAACGGTATATTTTGAGAAAGGAGCCTTCTAAATTTCTTATAATGTAGTATCTGGAGAAAAGAAGGAGTAATGATTTTAAAATTGGAAGACCTTTAATTGTGTGCATAAAGATGGTTGGTTTTCGAGTGCATCCCATCCTCCTTGACAGAGGGAGAAGGCTGGGCCCCTTTTCAAGGTCATATTTTCTCTGTGATTCTCATGCTGTAATAATTATACGACAAAACTCTCATCAAACTGCATTACAAATGATGGTGTTTAAACAATCAAGTAGCTTTAATCTTATGTTTTAAATAAATATGTGCAGATTGTCTACAGCCTGTTTAAAAAAAAATAATCCTACTCATGAAATCTATCATTTTAGTCTTCTATTTAAAGTCTGTTAACCATAATCTTTTTTACCTTTAACATATTCATATGTTGATGATGTTTTTCCATGAAATGATATTAAGTACTCCACTTCCATAGAAAATTATCTCTGAAAAAAACAATCCCCTCTTTATCCTCTGCAAAGAAACAAGAAGATTGCGAGATTGTTTATCTGTGATGCATATGGGTCTATTTCCATTCATTTGTTGCTGACTATCAAATTTTCAACTCAACCAATGGCATAAGTCACTACAAAAACTAGATGTTATATATCGTATAGGTTCTAGACATAATAGAAAAAGCTATGGATGCTGGTCATGGAAATTATGCATTTTTTTTTATTTTATTTTTTTTAAAGATTTTATTTATTTATTTGAGAGAGAGAGAATGAGAGACAGCACGAGAGGGAAGAGGATCAGAGGGAGAAGCAGACCTCCAGCCGAGCAGGGAGCCCGATGCGGGACTCCATCCCGGGACTCCAGGATCATGACCTGAGCTGAAGGCAGTTGCTTAACCAACTGAGCCACCCAGGCGCCCAATTATGCAACTTTTAAATCTATTACTTTTTAATTTGAAATGAGTATGTCAATTTCTGAAGATCACTTGTTATTTTCTCTTCCTTTTAGCTGTGAGTTATTGCTTATACATTTTATCATTTGACTTTTTTTTTAACTGAGAGTTTTATTAAACCCATGAATGTAGGGTCCAGAAGAATTTTCCCAGCATTGCTTTATAACCTTTTCCCCCAGACCTTTACCAAAGGAAAGAGCAGGATGGGTGTGGGGCATGGAGGAGAGAAAGCAAAGAAAGAAAAAAAAAATCAGTAGCAGATCCATGCAGCAGTAAAACCTCAAATAAAATCACATCCAAAGAATCTCTTGCGGTTTCACACAATATGGTAAAATTAGAGATTGCAGGAAACCAACTAAATTAAACTGGGAGCATTTGAAGAGAAACGAGTAGAGTTTATGAAAATGACACATTGACTGACCAGTATGGTTTTTTATCAACAATTTCTTTGTTAAGATGCAGATCAAAGGAACCTGCATATGTTTTCATTTTGTTCTAACTAGAAAATTACATCCAGATGTTTAATAGGCATTTGGTTGGTTTTTCAGCATTGATTAGATATGTTGGTTCTGTTTGCTTACAAGTGTAGCCGGATCATTAGCTAATGCAAAGAAATGTTTGCTGTGAGTTGCTAATTAGGGCTTTTGGAAACCCTCCATGCTCAAGAACAATTTGTACAGTGGCCAGATGAACTTGAGGGACTTGAGGAAGTTGTTTTCCCTTCTCTGTTAGGGTGGGGAGAAGCAGACAGCCCCATTCCCTAATCTCCCTTTGCCTACGGGGATTGGGATGCTATCCCTGAGGATTAGAGTGCAAATAAATTAGGAAGAGACCACACAGGCACTCCCAAACACAGAGATGAATGTGCCTTTTCTGGAACAACCACCATGTTGGGGGGGTGGGGTGTGTGCGGGAAGCTAACATCTAAAATGCTGAACAGTAACATGTGGAAGATGCTCGGTGCTAATGTTATCAAATACACAGCCTTTTTAAGTATACTTTAGAGACAGATGGGAAAGCCCTTTATGATAAACGAGTGTACTTGAATTCATTACTGTAGTACTTATAATTAAAAATGTCTCCTTTGCAATTTCAGTACTTCTGCAGGGTACAAGAGACCAAGCTTGGGAAGGGGAAGGCTGGGGCTAGTGAAAGGGACGGAGGGAGTGGAATTTTGGATCTGAGGATGAGCCTGGGAGGAAATGCAGTGTTTACTTTCACAGCCACTCATTTGTTTACCTTGTTAAAGCCCCAAAACTTGTAGGAGATTAGCCATTCACATGGTATTCAAATAAAGTGTTTGAGAATTTGAGGCACCAGGCGGATACACTTCTTAGCTGGCCAATCACGTTTTGTAAAAACACTTGGCCTGCAGACGAACACCACCTCGGTGGAGGCTGCACTTTTGTTTATTTAAGTCTGTATTTCTAGAGAGGTACCAGTCCAAAATAGCCTGTGTCCATAAGCTATCAGAGAAGTGCAGTCACAAATGCCACTGGAACATTTTCTCCCACATATTAATGCCCCCTTCTAGGCCTGTTTAGATCTTATGCACATGGATGGCACACTCCTATGCGTTCATGTAGATTCATGATTAGTTTTCCTTGAAATGGTTCAAGCAGAGGGCCTATCTGTCAGAGCTCTCCAAGTCCTTGGGGAGCTGCCCTTGAAATGCAAAGACAGTATTTTGGGGCAAGATCAGACATTTCCTGGAGCTCAGAGCATAACATACCAGTGTGTCTCAGTGAAGTTAGCAAGCCTCTGCCTTTTTTTAACCCATTCTAAAGTCTGATAAAAGTTGAGATAGTAACATTTTTTTTGTTATTCTTTCAGTTTAGCATTTAGCTCAACAGAAGCCAAAGTCATTTGGTAGGCAAAAGGAAGTTAAAGGAAGCACCTTTGCTGGTCCTTCCTACATGTTCACATAAAACAGAGCTGACCTTGACCCCTGAATGCTGTCTGGGATGGCCCACCTTGCTGCAGACCCTGGACTTGCTAGATCAACATTAAAACAGGACACCTCTCCTTTGACCTTAAAAGCTTTTGTTTTGGCAATATCGTTTAAGTACCTTTTCTTCTTGAAACTAGTAATTGCTTTGAAGAGTTGAAGCTGGAGTTCAGCTTAGCTGTGATCTCTTTGTTCCTCATGGTTGAAGGCAGGTCTCTGGGAATAGATAAGGAGCTAGAACGCTAGGCAGTATTCCAGTTGTCTTTTTAGTCTCTATTCTAGGCCTAGATGAACCAGTCAAATGACATAAATACAGAACGTTAGGACATTTCACAAGACAGCTGGCCTGTGCTCTTTAAAAAGTCAATGTTAGGGCTACCTGGCTGGCTCAGTCATTAGAGAATGCAACTCTAAATCTCAGGGTCTTGAGTTCAAGCCCCAAGTTCACTGTGGAGCCTACTTTAAAATAAACAAACAGGCGCCTGGGTGGCTCAGTTGGTTAAGCAACTCCAGGTCATGATCCTGGAGTCCCGGGATCGAGTTCCACATCGGGCTCCCTGTTCAGTTGGGGGTCTGCTTCTCCCTCTGACCCTCTTCCCTCTCGTGCTGTCTCTCATTCTCTCTCTCAAATAAATAAATAAAATCTTTAAAAAAATAAAATAAAATAAAATAAATAAATAAAAATAAAAAGCCCGAGTTACGGGTATGGGGAAGGGAATAGGGAGGACTGTTCCCTAAAAACAAAGGCATATGATGGACATGTAATATGTGAATCTTTATTGGCTCCTTGTTTAAAAACAAAACAAAACAAAAAAACCAGAAAAACAAAAAACCCCAACAACTATGAACGACTTTCTTGGGCAATTTGAATGTGGACTAGATATTAGGTAATATGGAATCATGGTTAATTTTCTTGATGTGAGAAAATTGTGGTTGTGTAGGAGGATGTTGTTCTGAGAAGATTCTTGGTAAAGCCTGTAACTTCAAATGATGTCTGTAACCGCAAATAAAAAATGTGTGTGCAGAAAGAGAAAGCAAATTTGCTGAAGGGTCTACCGTCACAGAATTTAGGGATAGAATCTGTCACTACTCCTTTTAGTATTTCAACTTTCCTGTATGTTTGAAATTTTTCATGATAGAAAGTGGGAAAACCATTTCAGGGATAGTGTTACATCTTTTTCATGTGCCAAAATGGAAATTTCCTTTATAGTTAAAAGATTGTTTCATGATGTTTCTAGTTTTAAAAAGTATGAAAAAAATGGTGTTGTGTTTGTTTATTTTTTTCTCTGATCATGGAAAAGTTGTCTGACTAATAACCAAAGGATTACCCACTCTGCTCAGGTTCTCTTAGTTCTTTTATTTTTTATGTTATTTTTGTTTGTTTTCCCTGCAGTCTTAAATGACCCTTAGTTATCAAGTAATATTAAATGGAAATCTTTAAATAAATTAACACATTACATTAGCAATCCTCTGATGCATCGTTTTTTGGGCCATCAACCTCAGAATTACCAGAAAATCTACTATAAAACAAAAAACAAAACTTTATATATTAAAAATAAGGTAGCAGCAAATAAATTTTAATTTCTTAATTCCCATTATAAATAGTGGTTCTACTGGCCTTTTCATTGCTTGAGCCTCACAGTGAAATTTATAAATTGTTGGTTTAATTTTGGAATTTCCTTAATATTTTGAAATACAATGCTGAAACAGATGATTGCTCTGCATACTAAGCTTTGAATATTAATCTTGAAAGAAATGAAAATAGCACTAAATCTCGGACACTGGTGTTATGCTCATCTAGAATCACAGAGGCACATATTTATGATGTGCTAATAAATAAGTAGTTTCCCCAAAAAGTCGTGAAAAGTGACAAGGCATAATCTAAGAGTTGATAGTTGGAAGGTCCCATCTATCTTTTCTTTTTCTTTCATTGTAGCTGTTTCGCGTGTTTTTTGTTTTTCCTATCACCATTATGTTTATTGAAAGGAAAAATTTCTGTGACAGTGGTAAGCAGATTCGGGTTCTGTGTGAACAGATTAAATCCACAACTTTCAGCGAAAAACTTGAGTACCTTACAGGGAGGCGAATAGGAAGATACAAGGCAACCGGGACTTTTCACATACTGACTAATCCGTCCATCCAATATTTCTAGCCACCATCCACCTAAGCAAGATTGTGTAAAATGAAAATGATAAAAATTAACAGCTTCACCCTGCAGAAAAAGCCCCCAGGGGACAGAGTTCCCATTCTGCTTTTCCCCATTAACAGCCTCCACACTTCAGAAGAACTGGCAAGCTACAATTGGCACTTGAAAAAAGTGTTACAAAACACTGACAAGTATTAGAGGAATGTTGATTAATGTAAACAGCCTGCCTCAAGGAATCATACCTTTCTTAGGAAAACTGGTTTTCCAATTAGCATTTCTATGGAGACCGGTATCTCCAGGTAACTCCGGGGAAGGTTTCAAGAAGTTATTTGCCTTGTTGGTGAGAGGGGGTGTCCTCATATTTACATCTTTAATTTATGAAAACTCAGAAAAAGCAGTTGATAGGTTAAAAAGTCAACGGACCTTAAAAAGGAAGGAAATTCTGACACGTGCTACAACGTGGACCAGCCTGTAGGGCATTATGCTCAGTGGAATAAGCCAGACACAGACAAATACTATATGATTCCATTTAGAGGAGGCACACAGAGAAAGCAAATTTGTTAACAGTAAGTCAAGTTGCCAGGGGCTGGGGAGGGGAGGGAATGGGGGAGTTATTGCCTAATAGGGACAGAGTCTCGGTCTTGCAAGATGTCCTCTGGATGGACAGTGGTGATGGCACCACAACCATGTGAATGTACTTAATGCCACTGAACTGTGCTTAAAAAGTGTGAAGGGGCGCCTGGGTGGCTCAGTTGGTTAAGCATCCAACTCCTGATCTCGGCTCAGGTCTTGATCTCAGGGTTGTGAGTTCGAGCCCCACATTGGGCTCCATGCTGGGTGTGTAGAGCCTACTTAAAAAGAGTTTTTCTTTTTTTATTTAATTTAAAAAATGGTTAAGATGATACATTTTATGTTATGTGTATGTTACCAGTCTCTTTAAGTCAATAGGATTCCTTTCTTTGGTCATGCACCAGTTTCACAGTGGATTCTCATCCTGTTATTTTCCTAAATTTGTGGGTATCCTTGCTTATTGAGCACTTACTATGTGTCAGACATTCTTCTAAGTGCTTTATTTGTTTGTATCACCTCCTTTAACCCTCACATCATTTCTATTAGGTAAGTACCATTATCATCCATGTTTTATTGACAAGAAACCTGAAGCCCAGTACTTTCCCAGAGTCGCAGTTGGGAGGGCTGGTTTTGAACCCCAGCACTTGGGAGAGCTCACTAGGAGCCACGTCCCACAGCTGAGTACTTAGGTACCATTTCTCACTCTCCTCTCATGGATTACATCCCTCATTGACCTACTGATAAAAAAACGTTTATATGTATTTTGCCCACAAGTTTGGTAGGATTTCCTCAGCACTTTGGAGGTAGGGTTGATGCTTTAAGAATTTATATCCCTGCAAACAGAGCTCACAGCTGCCTCAGGGCTCTGGAATTGTGCCCACCAGCAGGGAAACACAGCCACTTTCAGTCGTGTGCTTTCTGGCAGCACCCAGTCCATACCCCACATTGCAAAAGCAGCAGCAGAGGAATGAGGGAGACCGTGAGTCCTAACTCGATTAGGACATCAGGGCAAATTGTGTTTATTTACAGCTTCACAAATGATAACATTTTTAATTTTTTTTTTTAATTTTTTATTCTTATGTTAATCCCCATACATTACATCATTAGTTTTAGATGAAGTGTTCCATGATTCATTGTTTGTGCATAACACCCAGTGCTCCATGCAGAACGTGCCCTCCTCAATACCCACCACCAGGCTAACCCATCCTCCCACCCCCCTCCCCTCTAGAACCCTGTTTGTTTTTCAGAGTCCATCGTCTCTCATGGTTCCTCTCCCCCTCCGATTTCCCCCGCTTCATTCTTCCCCTCCCGCTACCTTCCTCTTCTTCTTTTTTTTTTTTCTCAAGATATATTGCATTATTTGTTTCAGAGGTACAGATCTGAGATTCAACAGTCTTGCACAATTCACAGCGCTTACCAGAGCACATACCCTCCCCAGTGTCTATCACCCAGTCACCCCATCCCTCCCACCCCACCCCCCACTCCAACAACCCTCAGTTTGATTCCTGCGATTAAGAATTCCTCATATCAGTGAGATCATATGATACATGTCTTTCTCTTTTTGACTTATTTCACTCAACATAATACCCTCCAGTTCCATCCACGTCGTTGCAAATGGCAAGATCTCATTCCTTTTGATGGCCGCATAATATTCCATTGTATATATATACCACATCTTCTTTATCCATTCATCTGTCGATGGACATCTTGGCTCTTTCCACAGTTTGGCTATTGTGGACATTGCTGCTATAAACATCGGGGTGCACGTACCCCTTTGGATCCCTACTTTTGTATCTTTGGGGTAAATACCCAGTAGTGCAATTGCTGGATCATAGGGTAGCTCTATTTTCAACTTTTTGAGGAACCTCCATACAGTTTTCCAGAGTGGCTGCACCAGCTTGCATTCCCACCAACAGTGTAGGAGGGTTCCCCTTTCTCCGCATCCCCGCCAACATCTGTCATTTCCTGACTTGTTAATTTTAGCCATTCTGACTGGTGTGAGGTGGTATCTCATTGAGGTTTTGATTTGGATTTCCCTGATGCTGAGCGATATTGAACACTTTTTCATGTGTCTGTTGGACATTTGGATGTCTTTTTTGGAAAAATGTCTGTTCATGTCTTCTGCCCATTTCTTGATTGGATTCTTTGTTCTTTGGGGGTTGAGTTTGATGA
This sequence comes from Mirounga angustirostris, assembly GCF_029215605.1. Classification (NCBI taxonomy): domain Eukaryota; kingdom Metazoa; phylum Chordata; class Mammalia; order Carnivora; family Phocidae; genus Mirounga; species Mirounga angustirostris. The sequence continues at coordinate 22,912,550 of NW_026991723.1, forward strand.
GTTCTTTATAGATTTTGGATACTAGCCCTTTATCTGATATGTCATTTGCAAATATCTTCTCCCATTCTGTCCGTTGTCTTTTGGTTTTGTTGACTGTTTCCTTTGCTTTGCAAAAGCTTTTTATCTTGATGAAGTCCCAATAGTTCATTTTTGCCCTTGCTTCCCTTGCCTTTGGCGATGTTTCTAGGAAGAAGTTGCTTCGGCTGAGGTCAAAGAGGTTGCTGCCTGTGTTCTCCTTTAGGATTTGGATGGACTCCTGTCTCACATTGAGGTGTTTCAACCATTTGGAGTCTATTTTTGTGTGTGGTGTAAGGAAATGGTCCAGTTTCATTCTTCTGCATGTGGCTGTCCAGTTTTCCCAACACCATTTGTTGAAGAGACTTTCTTTGTTCCATTGGACATTCTTTCCTGCTTTGTCAAAGATGAGTTGACCATAGAGTTGAGGGTCCATTTCTGGGCTCTCTATTCTGTTCCACTGATCTATGTGTCTGTTTTTGTGCCAGTACCATGCCGTCTTGATGATGACAGCTTTGTAATAGAGCTTGAAGTCCGGAATTGTGATGCCGCCGGCTTTGCTTTTCTTTTTCAATATTCCTCTGGCTATGCGGGGTCTTTTCTGGTTCCATACAAATTTTAGGATTATTTGTTCCATTTCTTTGAAAAAAGTGGATGGTATTTTGATGGGGATTGCATTGAATGTGTAGATTGCTCTAGGTAGCATTGACATCTTCACAATATTTGTTCTTCCAATCCATGAGCATGGAACGTTTTTCCATTTCTTTGTGTCTTCCTCAATTTCTTTCATGAGTATTTTATAGTTTTCTGAGTATAGATCTTTTGTCTCTTTGGTTAGATTTATTCCTAGGTATCTTATGGTTTTGGGTGCAATTGTAAAAGGGATGGACTCCTTAATTTCTCTTTCTTCTGTCTTGTTGTAGGTGTATAGGAAAGCCACTGACTTCTGTGCATTGATTTTATATCCTGCCACTTTACTGAATTCCTGTATGAGTTCTAGCAGGTTTGGGGTGGAGTCTTTTGGGTTTTCCACATAAAGTATCATATCATCTGCAAAGAGTGAGAGTTTGACTTCTTCTTTGCCAATTTGGATGCCTTTGATTTCTTTTTGTTGTCTGATTGCTGTGGCTAGGACTTCCAATACTATGTTGAATAGCAGTGGTGATAGTGGACATCCCTGCCGCGTTCCTGACCTTAGGGGGAAAGCTCTCAGTTTTTCCCCATTGAGAATAATATTTGCTGTAGGTTTTTCATAGATGGCTTTTATGATATTGAGGTATGTACCCTCGATCCCTATACTCTGAAGAGTTTTGATCAAGAAAGGATGCTGTACTTTGTCAAAAGCTTTTTCTGCATCTATTGAGAGGATCATATGATTCTTGTTCTTTCTTTTGTTAATGTATTGTATCACATTGATTGATTTGCGGATGTTGAACCAACCTTGCAGCCCAGGGATAAATCCCACTTGGTCATGGTGAATAATCCTTTTAATATACTGTTGGATCCTATTGGCTAGTATTTTGGTGAGAATTTTTGCATCCATGTTCATCAGGGATATTGGTCTGTAATTCTCCTTTTTGTTGGGGTCTTTGTCTGGTTTTGGGATCAAGGTAATGCTGGCCTCATAAAATGAGTTTGGAAGTTTTCCTTCCGTTTCTATTTTTTGGAACAGTTTCAGAAGAATAGGTATTCATTCTTCTTTAAATGTTTGGTAGAATTCCCCTGGGAAGCCATCTGGCCGTGGGCTTTGTTTTTTGGGAGATTTTTGATGACTGCTTCAATTTCCTTAGTGGTTATAGGTCTGTTCAGGTTTTCTATTTCATCCTGGTTCAGTTTTGGTAGTTGATACATCTCTAGGAATGCATCCATCTCTTCCAGGTTATCTAATTTGCTGGCATAGAGTTGCTCATAATATGTTCTTATAATTGTTTGTATTTCTTTGGTGTTGGTTGTGATCTCTCCTCTTTCATTCATGATTTTGTTGATTTGGGTCATTTCTCTTCTCTTTTTGATAAGTCTGGCCAGGGGTTTATCAATTTTGTTAATTCTTTCAAAGAACCAGCTCCTAGTTTCGTTGATCTGTTCTACTGTTCCTTTAGTTTCTATTTCATTGATTTCTGCTCTGATCTTTATGATTTCTCTTCTCCTGCTGGGTTTAGGCTTTATTTGCTGTTCTTTCTCCACCTCCTTTAGGTGTAGGGTTAGGTTGTGTACTTGAGACCTTTCTTGCTTCTTGAGAAAGGCTTGTATTGCTATATACTTTCCTCTTAGGACTGCCTTTGCTGCATCCCAAAGATTTTGAACAGTTGTGTTTTCATTTTCATTGGTTTCCATGTATTTTTTTAATTCTTCTTTAATTTCCTGGTTGACCCATTCATTCTTCAGTAGGATGCTCCTTAGCCTCCATGTATTTGAGTTCTTTCCGACTTTCCTCTTGTGATTGAGTTCTAGTTTCAAAGCACTGTGGTCTGAAAATAGGCAGGGAATGATCCCAATCTTTTGGTACCAGTTGAGACCTGATTTATGACCTAGGATGTGATCTATTCTGGAGAATGTTCCATGGGCACTAGAGAAGAATGTGTATTCCGTTGCTTTGGGGTGGAATGTTCTGAATAGGTCTGTGAAGTCCATTTGGTCCAGTGTGTCATTTAAAGTCTTTATTTCCTTGTTGATCTTTTGCTTAGACGATCTGTCCATTTCAGTGAGGGGGATGTTAAAGTCCCCCACTATTATTGTATTGTTGTCGATGTGTTTCTTTGCTTTTGTTATTAATTGCCTTATATAATTGGCTGCTCCCATGTTAGGGGCATAGATATTTACAATTGTTAGATATTCTTGTTGGATAGATCCTTTAAGTATGATATAGTGTCCTTCCTCATCTCTTATTACAGTCTTTGGTTTAAAATCTACTTTGTCTGATATAAGGATTGCCACCCAGCTTTCTTTTGGTGTCCATTAGCATGGTAAATGGTTTTCCACCCCCTCACTTTCAATCTGGGGGTGTCTTTGGTTCTAAAATGAGTCTCTTGCAGACAGCATATCGATGGGTCTTGTTTTTTAATCCAGTCTGATAGCCTGTGTCTTTTGATTGGGGCATTGAGCCCATTTACATTCAGGGTAACTATTGAAAGATAGGAATTTAGTGCCATTGTATTGCCTGTAAGGTGACTGTTACCGTATATTGTCTGTGTTCCTTTCTGGTCTATGTTGCTTTTAGGGTCTCTCTTTGCTTAGAGGACCCCTTTCAAGATTTCCTGTAGGGCTGGTTTTGTGTTTGCAAATTCCTTTAGTTTTTGTTTGTCCTGGAAGCTTTTTCTCTCTCCTTCAATTTTCAATGACAGCCTAGCTGGATAGAGTATTCTTGGCTGCATATTTTTCTCATTTAGTGCTCTGAATATATCCTTCCAGTCCTTTCTGGCCTGCCAGGTCTCTGTGGATAGGTCTGTTGCCCATCTAATGTTTCTACCATTGTAGGTTACATATCTCTTCTCCCGAGCTGCTTTCAGGATTTTCTCTTTGTCTATGAGACTCGTAAGTTTTACTATTAGATGTCGGGGAGTTGACCTATTTTTATTGATTTTGAGAGGGTTTCTCTGTGCTTCCTGGATTTTCATGCCTGTTTCTTTCCCCAAATTAGGGAAGTTCTCTGCTATAATTTGCTCCATTATACCTTCTGGCCCTCTCTCTCTTTCTTCTTCTTCTGGGATCCTAATTATTCTAATGTTGTTTCGTCTTACGGTATCGCTTATCTCTCGAATTCTGCCCTCGTGATCCAGTAGTTGTTTATCTCTCTTTTTCTCAGCTTCTTTATTTTCCATCATTTCATCTTCTATATTACTGATTCTCTCTTCTGCCTCATTTATTCTAGCAGTTAGTGGCCCCATTTTTGATTGCACCTCATTAATAGCCGTTTTGATTTCTACTTGGTTGGATTTTAGCTCTTTTACTTCTCCAGAAAGGGTTTCTCTAATAACTTCCATATTTTTTTCAAGCCCAGCTAGTATCTTTAAAGTGATGATTCTGAACTCTAGATCTGACATCGTACTAATGTCCGTATTGAGTAGTTCCCTGGCAGTTGGTACTACCTCTTGTTCTTTTTGTTGAGGTGATTTTTTCCGTCTCGTCATTTTGTGCAGAGGAGAATAGATTAATGAGAGAACAAAATGCTAGCAGAGTAACCACGTCCCCAGAAAATATACTCTAAACAAATCAGAAAAGACCTGAAGCAGTGGGATAAGAAAGGGAAAGAGAGGAAAAAAAAAAAAAGATAAAAACAAAAACAAACAAAACAGAACAACAACAACAAAAGGAAAACCAGAATGTGATCAAATATGATCTATATGGTATATAGATCAGTGCCACACACTAGATTTGGGGTGTATTTTGGTCTTTTAGGAGAAAGTGCCTCCCAAAATTTTAAAGAAAGAAAAACTTATATATGTACAAAAATAAGGGTTGATATGATGAAGGGATGGAATATGACTGTAAAAATGGAAATTATAAAAAATGTTATAAAAGGAATTGATAAGAAGTTGTTTGAAAAAAGAAAGAAGAGGATTTAAAAAAAGAAAAGAGAAGAAGAGACAGAAAAAAGGGGAGAGGATGTGATCAGTCAGGGGAATAGAAAGCACCATATACTAGAGATTTAGGGTATATTTTAATCTGTTAGAAGAAACTATCTCAAAATTTTAAAGAGAGAACAACTTATATATATAAGCCAAAAATATGGGTAACTACTATGAAGGGATAGAATATGACTGTAAAAATGAAAAATAAAAAAAATTTTTTTTTTTAAAAAGGGATTGATAAGATGTTGGTTGAAAAAGGGAAAAAGAAAAATTCAAAAAGAAATAAAAAGACAAAAAGACAGGTAAAAAAAAATTAACTTTAAAAGACTAAAGAATCATGGTAAAAAAGCCATGGATTCTATGTGCAGTATTCCCCTAGTGCTGGAGTTCTGCCGTTCTCATTGATCGGTAAACTTGGTCTTGGCTGGCTGTTCTCGCTGATCTTCTGGGGAGGGGCCTGTTGCCGTGGTTTCCAAATGTCTCTGCCGGAGGCGGAATAGCCCCGCCCTTGCCCCCTCCCGGCTAAGTAATCTGCTCAGGTTTGCTCTCCGGGGCTTTTGTTCCCTGCGAGCTTTCCGTACAGCTTTGGAGGCGGAGAGTGAAAATGGCGGCCTCCCAATCTCCGCCCCAGAGGAGCCGAGAACTCGGGGCCCCACTCCTCAGTGAGCCCCCAGAGAAAAGCCGCCAGTCACTCCCGTCTCCCCGCTCTCCGGCCGCACTCCGTGCTCGCCCGGCCTGTGACCCCGCGCCTCTATCTCTGGCACCCGACCCCGGGTGGAGTCTCCAAACCCAGCAGATCCCCACAGTGCGCTCCCGCGCGGCTCCTCCCAGGGAAGGAAGGTGAGTCTCCCCGGATCTGCCGCTTGTGGGGTCCCTGCTTCCAGGAAGTGGTTGCTTTTCTGATGAGAGAGTTGTTGCTCTTCTTTTCTTCGATCTCCTGTTGAGTTTGTAGGTGTTCAGAATGGTTTGATCCCTATCCAGCTGAATTCCTGAGAGGAGACGAAATCCAGGTCTCCTACTCCTCCGCCATCTTGCTCCGCCCACAAATGATAACATTTTTAAAAATAAAAATACAAAATGGGCGGGGGGCATAGGTAGTTCTGTGATTAATAGTGGTTTGAAATGTCCTGGTAACAGTAGACATGTAGTCAGGGCCCTGATAACACGTCTGGAAACATTTGGCATGTTGAATGTGAATGGATTTATTCCTAGCCTCCAAAGCCCTCTTAAAATCAATGGCTTTCAAGGATCTTTGACCAGGACCGTAGTAAGAAACACATTTTTTTAAATCTCAGTCTAGTTCTCGGTCTTTCACACATGCACATGCACGCACACACAGGTCACAAGCACACTTTGCAACACCTCATTTAAAAACATTGCTTTCAATTATGCAGTCATACTAGTGAGGGTTCTCCAGAGAAACAGAACCAGTAGGGGACTGAAGTTAGGAACTGGCCGAGAAGTCCCACCATCTGCCATCGGCAAATTAGAGAACCAAGATAGCCAGTGGTATAATCCAGTTCATGTATAAAGGCCTGAGAAGAGAGGGACCACTGGTATAAAGTTTTGGAGTCTGGAGGCAAGAGGACCAGGAGCTTCACATCCCAGCTCAAGAAAAGAGGAAAGTTTGCTGTTCCTCCACCTTTTTGTTTTATTCGGGGGGCCCCTAATGGATTAGCTAACGCTCACTTGCAGTCGTGAGGCCCACTGAACACCTGAAACTGATATGCTACATGTTAATTATGTCTCAATTATAAAAAGGCCTAGTGCCCTTTTCATAATGAAAAGGACCAGCAAAAAAAAAAAAAAAAAAGCTAATCTCCGGAAACACATCCACATACACACCTAGAAATCATGTTTTACCAGCTATCTGAGCATCCCTTAGCCCAGTCAAATTGACATAAAGTGAACCATCCCAGCTATACAATTTTTAAATTTGATTAACACCTCTGGCTTACAGAAAGTCGTGAACCCCAAAACTATAATCAATGACATTAGGACAGATTGTTTCTTTCCTTTACACTTTTTCCAACAATAAATCATAATCCCTGCCTTTAAGTCAGTCATAGTTCCAAATCAGTAGGATTCAAAGCTCTTCAGGGAATTTCCTGCATATCCTTTTGTCACCCCCTGCTCTGCTGGCCCTTTTCTGCCTCCTCCCCTCCCCTCTCTGCATCCCCATCCCAGCATCCACATCCCAGGGTACCCCTCACCCATCTCCCTGCCCACACACACCCCCAAGCCTAGAAACAAAAACAAAAACATAAAAAGAGAGTATCAGGCTCAGAGACAGAGGGTCCTAAAATGGAATTCCTATCTGCTTCTTACTATATGAACTTGGGCAAACCACTTGCCCTCTCTGGGCCAGTTTCCTCACTTATAAAATCAGGATGATAGCAATGGGTTTCTCATGGTGGTTGCTAGACTGAATGAGATGAGCTGAGCTAACAGTATACTCCTTAACACGGTGGTTGGCCCTAACCGCCTGGTTCCCTTTCCCTTTTTTTTGCCTGGGACTTAATGAAGACCCTTCCCCTAGCAGCTGGGGGAGTACCATCCTGCTACGATGCAGCCTGGAAAATCACAGAGCAGCATGGATTCCCAAGGGGTTTTCTGTGGGACTCTAGTCTGGGTCTGCTCATGGCCCAGTCCTCTGGGGCTCAAGAAGTACATCATCATGGTGTTTCTTGGGGACAGGATAAGTGGATCTCAGGGAAAGGCAGGAGCCACTGACCTTGAATGCCCTCCCCCTCACCCCCCTACCACTACATTCATAGGCTGTTTCATACTCAAGAAGAAATAACACTAATACACATATCTTTTTGGAAGTTAAAAATGGAATTTGAGGTGGGAGGGCTTTGAAAAATAATGAACAACAGTTCATCACAACATACGACGGTTGCTTTTGGTGGCTAAATGACCCGGGCTGCCCCTTTAGATAATATAATAAGAAAAAAACGTGGCTAACCAGTGAGAGCTTAATGGAATTAGGTCTCACATATGCTCCTCTTGAATGTCACACCATCTCACCCAACAAATATGAAGTTGTGCGTTGGAAAGACCTTGAGAAACACATATAGAAATTAGGAAGTCATTTAGATATTAATGGAACTTTTTTTAGGAGTGTGGTCTGGTCTAGGATTATTTTTGAACTGGGAACTTTCACTTTCCTCCCAGAGACTTTCCTTTCACATCATCTATTTTATTAGCAATGGCCAAGGTCTCTCAAATTTGTGAATAAGGTTTAGTGAGAATTGATGAGCCCTGTCTAAGTAAGAATCCTAATGGCCGTGGGTTGCTGTTATATGGTAGAAGTCAAACTCAGTTATCTTTAAATTCAACAATTCTGTGTCTACCAAGAGACTATTTAGGACCTCTTCTATGTGTCTTTCTTCATTTGAAATCTTTCATTTGAAATCAGCATACTTTAGAAAGATGGAAAAAATTGAAATATAAAACCTGTGTTTATGAGAAGAGTGAAAGAAAAGAAGAAGTGGTTTTTCTCTCTAGGTGTGGCTATTTCCAGTCTGGAAAAATTAGACCATCAGGTAAACAGTCTTGGCTACTCAAATTAGGCTTTAAAAAAAAAAAGAGGGAGAGAAAGAGAACCTTATGATTTATAAGACATAGTATATTTAGCATTGCTGTATATGTATACCAATCCTATCGGCTTTCCCTCCCCCATGGCAGCCATTTCAGGAAAAGTTCTGTTTGGGAAGATAGAACAAAGCCTATCTTTATGCTGTGAACAGTACTGAGCTCCCAGGATTGGAGGAGGGGAGATGGAGAAGGAATAATGAACATGCAGAAGGTGGTACTTAGTTCTTTTTAAATTTCACTCAATAAGAATTCCTTCAGTGTCATATGGGGAGGCATATTAAGGATTTGCAATCTGCCAACTGTTATCCAATGTCTTCAAACAGGTCCTTCAAAATATACCCCTCTTTTTCAGTAACTGTGTTCACATAATAATGTTCATTCACAGGCATTAGGATGAGCATGGACTGGAAGGTCCATAACTGCACTGGGCTAGAATTAGGAGATTTTTTTTTTAAAGATTTTTTTATTTATTCATTCGAGACACAGAGATACAGAGAGAGCATGAGCAGGGAGAGGAGCAGAGGGGGGGGAGAAGCAGACTCCCCGCTGAGTAGGGAGCCCGATGTGGGGCTCAATCCCAGGACCCTGGGATCATGACCTGAGCCGAAGGCAGACGCCCAACCATCTGAGCCACCCAGGCACCCCAAATTAGGAGATTCTTTTCTAGGCATGAAGTATTCTCATTTCCATCACCCCTTTGGGTTGCATGTAACAGCCAAGATGGTGGTGGGGAAAGGTATGGGTGGGGAGAGGGTGTTCATTGTGAGTGGAAGAGGTTAAGGCTGAGAATGTTGATTTCCAGCGCAAAAAGAGCCTTCCTTCTATGAACCCTATCATTCACGTTTCTTGAAAAAGAAAGATTCTATCTGATAAGATAGAATACTGTATAGTTCAATAATCTCAACAGATATCCAATAAGAATCTCAAGCTAAATTTAGTTTCACTGAGTTTAGCTCAGTGGTCTATGCAGAAAGCAAAAGCAACAGTTCTTCCATATGTAAAAGGAATCAGTAGGGAAATAGCCTCTTGTTAGGACCCAGAAAAGTGCAAATCATTTACAGTTTGGTAATGATGGCCTCCAGCAAGCCTTTAAAGGGAATGGAACTTCTTTGGTGGAGCAGGGTTTTTTCCCAGCAACAACTCTTAGGGGCTAATGCCCTACTCATAACGCTCCAGCTATAGACCTCATAGTGTGGGCTTTTGGTCCTTAGGCAGACATTTTCTAGTCCCTTAATTATTTTTTTTTAAAAGATTTTATTTATTTATTTGAGAGAGAGAGAGAGAAACAGCATGAGAGGGGATAGGGTTAGAGGGAGAAGCAGGCTCCCCACCGAGCCGGAGCCCGATGTGGGACTCGATCCCAGGACTCCGGGATCATGACCTGAGCCGAAGGCAGTCGCTTAACCAACTGAGCCACCCAGGCGCCCTCTAGTCCCTTAATTATTATTATTATTTTTTAAAGATTTTATTTTATTTATTTGACAGAGAGAGAGAGACAGCTAGAGAGGGAACACAAGCAGAGGGAGTGGGAGAGGGAGAAGCAGGCTCCCGGCCGAGCAGAGAGCCCGATGCGGGGCTCGATCCCAGGACCCTGGGATCATGACCTGAGCCGAAGGCAGACGCTTAACGACTGAGCCACCCAGGCGCCCCTGGTCCCTTAAGTATTAAGACTTAGCTGCCCCACGTCTCATTTTGGGGGTGGTTAATGGAAGTTAAAAATTTTGAAGCATAATCCATTCCAAGTAACAAGTTATTAACCAATATGTTTATTTAGATAGACACTAAAAATACAGTTCTCTTCTAGCCATTGAAGACATAAGGAGCTATATAAAAGTCAATTCTTCTTTCAGAGAGTGTATAACTGGGAAATAAAAACTAATATTTTAAATGATGAGTAATAATAAGAATAAGAATAAGAAACTCTGTAAGATAGTACATGCTAAGGGTCAGATGAGTGTTACAGTCAGTGAGCCCTGTACCTGGAGATGACATGAAGGCCTTCAGTACCTCATGTTGGGGACCCAGATTCTCTCAGCTAGCACTGAACCTTTGCCTCTTGGTAGGGCAAAACCAAATACTGACATATTTCATTCTCTCATACAAATTAAGGCTAATTTTACTAGCAGAAAATAACTCTTATATTTATGCAATCTAGAATAGAAACAATTGGGTACATCTTCATGAAAAATAATCTGGCTATTCAGCTATGCCTGGGCGACTCTTTCTGAGCATTTCCAATAATACTTGTTTTCTACTCATTAATTCTTTCCAAATGCTCACTTAGCACTAAAGGTGTAAAAACTAATGGGATGAAAATTTAAGTTAAAAAATTCTATCCATTAACTTAACTTGGGCTGCAGTTGGTGGAGAGAGGGCCCGGGAAGACTGTCACTACTCTATTGTAGCAATCAATTTCTTTGGCTCAGCTCCTGAAACAGTAGCATCCCCTGAAGCAGAGTTTGGGGACCGCTTTCAAGCTATAGCAGTGGTCAGAGGGTATTTTAGTACCAGCAGGTTGGCAGGTTGAAGGAAGATGCCTTTTGGCACCTTCATGGTCTCCATTACCATCATTACCACCTTCTAACCATTGTTCCTGAGTTCACTGTTCTGAGTACTTTACATATGAATTCATCTATTCCTCACATTGACTCTGAAGTCACTACTGTTAACACCTGATGGTTAATCTTATGCATCATCTTGACTGGGCTAAGGGAGATGCCCAGAGAGCTGGTAAAACATTATTTCTGGGCGTAACTGTGGCAGGATTTCAGGAAGGGATTAGCATTTGAAGCAGACTGAGTAAAGAAGATTGCCCTCACCCGGTGTGAGTGGACATCATCCAGTCAGCTCAGGCCTTGAATAGAGTAACAAAGGTAGGACGAAGGGCACATTTGCTGTTCGCTTGATCTGAGACATCCATTCTTTTTTTTTTTTTTTTAAGATTTTCTTTATTTATTTGACAGAGAGAGAGACAGCGAGAGCAGGAACACAAGCAGGGGGAGTGGGAGAGGGAGAAGCAGGCTCCCGGCCGAGCAGAGAGCCCGATGTGGGGCTCGATCCCAGGACCCTGGGATCATGACCTGAGCCAAAGGCAGACGCTTAACGACTGAGCCACCCAGGCGCCCTGACACATCCATTCTTACATCCTGCCCTCTTACAGCACTGCTGGTCCTCACACTCCGACTGGGATTTACACCGTCCCCACTCCCACCACCTCTACCATGGTCTCATCCTTGTTCACTCTTTGGCCTTCAGCTGAGAGTTATACCATCAACTCTCTTGGTTCTCAGGCGTTTAGAATCTGACTGAATGACACCACCAGCTTTGGCTTGCAGGCGGCCTTCTCAGCCTCCATAATCACATGAGCCATTTCCTGTAATAATTCTCTCCCTCCCTTCCTCCCCCCATATATCTCCTATTGGTTCTGTTTCTGTAGAGAACCCTGATGAATACATCTCCATTTCACAAGTGGGAAACTGAGCCCCAAATCTCACAGCTAGTGAGTGGCAGAGCCACGTTGCAGTCAGCGTTCTTAGCCTGGATGCCGGCCGCCTCTCAGATGGATTACTGACCACCCCTTCAGCTAAGGCCAAACCTCTGGGTTTAACTGAAGGAGCTGGACTTAAAGCAGTCCAGTTTGGAGATGTTAGGAGTTTCTGTCACCCAGAAGCATCAGAAGAACCATAAAAGGAAGAGATCTCTCTTGAGCTCACCAACAGCAGCAATATAGGAGTGGTACATTTTGGGGCAGGTACAAGATTTGTTCAGATGATCAATATCTGCTCTGATTCTTCCCTGGCATCTTTTTTTCTTTTTTCTTTTCTTTTCTCTTCTCTTTTTCTTCTCTTTTCCTTTCGTTTCCTTTCATTTCCTTTCCTTTCTTTTCTTTTTTCTCTTTTCTTTTCTTTTCTTTTCTTTTCCACTAAGCTTTTTATTTTAATTCCAGTATAGTTAACATACAATGTTATATTCCTGGCATCTTTTTCTTCACTTCTGGCCCTTAAGGAAATCGAGACAGCTTATAGCAAGTGTTGTTCTTTTCAAGGGCCTCATAGTGTCTTTTGGACCTAGTTTGGGTGAGCAAATGTGGGCTTTACCTGAGGCAAGGAAGAGTAAACATGTTTGGAGAGTATGCCTGGTAGTACTTGTAGGAGAGGGAATTCTATCCCCCTCTTGTCACAAATGATAACTCTGAGGGAGTCTAGGAGAAGTCACATTTCTGCCCCCTTTCTATCCTCTTCTTGACTACCTTTCTCTCCATCCTCCATTCCCTCCAATAAGCTAATCTGGGTCACACATTTTTGGTGGATGTTGTTACTGTTCATTAAAGTTCAGAAATCATGCCCATCTTTCTCTTTTTTTCACTGCCATCATGAAAGGCCAGCTTAGACTTCCAGGTGCATTCTGAAGATGCTTAGACTAAGGAGGTAAATGCAAGTGGGAAGCCTTGCTTACAGGTCCTGGCCTTGGCCTCCTCGTCCTCTACATATGTACCAGACATGCACTGATTTGGAGAGGGGGCATGAGTGGAGCTGGTTAGTGCACTTGCCCACCTAGTTCTTTCTTCCCATTTTGGCTCTTGTTCAGAGTGTGTCTGTTCTCTCCATCAGCAAAAATCCCTGGGGAACTAGAGAAGGAAGGGATAGGAGCTGTACTTCAGAACTCTCCTCTGAACTTCTAGCATCAGGAGGACAATGTTAGGCAATGCTACCACTTTAATATTAGCGACTGACACAAGCTGAGGGAGGAGAGGCAAAGATATATGGTCCCAACAGGGCCCACGAATGGACTGGTTGTATCTTTGTCAATATTGAATCAAGAGCCATAAAATATTTCATCTTCTGTAATCCAATAATCTCACTGCTGGAACTGCGTCCCGAGGAAACAGTTCAAAGTTAAGACAAGATAATGGTAGGTATATGGTGCCCAGATCTTAGTTTCTAAATACCATTATCCAATAAAAGACATTAGAGATCCTTGGAGAAATGGCTGATTCAGATCTGGGGCAGGGAAACCTTTTGTTGTTAGTGGATGAGCAGTTTTGAGTGGAGAGGTAGTGAATTGTGCTTTGGATTGAGCTTGAGGTACCTGATAGACAGCTACAGGTGTTCAGTGGGTACTACCCAGATATGGATGTGGATGTAGTTCTGTATAGACACAGAGATGTAGATATAGACAGATTGCAGATTGGTAAAAGGGCCTGCCCAGTAATTCCTTCATCATTTTGCAGGAAACTTCTCTCAGGTCCTTGGTGAAAATGAATTTTTCTGGGTCCCACCTCAGGGAGCAGAACAACTGCATTTTTATGATATTCCCCAAATCATTTTTTGAAGCATATTTCAGTCTAAGAAATATTTAAAGGATTGTGAATATGCAAGGAGCTATTGTGGGAAATTGAGAAGAGTGAGAGAAGCACAAGAAGTAAGACATAACCCTGGGTGATATAGTGCCTCATGGCCAAGAAGCAGAATTTGACTATGGAGCCCTGGCCAATCTTGTTGGGAGGGCAAAAGGGATACTGAAAGCATAAATATAGAAGGGAAAACCATGAAACCAAACAGGAGAAAATATACATAAAATTTTACCCAGTCACAAGGTAGAGACTTTGTAAGCATACAAACAAATGAAGGAAACACAGTATGACTGGTTTTGACTTCGTGAATGTTAAATGCTTCAGCATGTCAAAAAAAAAAAAATCACATACACACAAGATTAAAATGAGAATTGGGGGAAACCCTGCAGCATATATGACCAAGTAAAATCATATCTTTAATATATGGGACTTGTATAATCCATTTAGAAAATTATGAATACCTTAGTAGAAAATGAGCAAATACATGAATAGGCAATTCCCAAAGAAAATATAATTGTCTATATATGAAACAAATGAGTATGAAATACATATTTAAAATGTTTTTTTTTTAAATAGTAGGCTCTACACCCAACATGGGGCTCAAACTCACAACCCCAAGATTAAGAGTTGTGTGCTCTACCAACTGAGCCAACCAGATACCCCTAAAAATGCCATTTTTATTTTTATTATTTTTTAAACACCGTTTTAAAAAATTCCACATATAAGTGAGATCATGCAGTACTTGTTTTTCTCTGACTTATTTCACTTAGCATAATGCCTGAAATGCCACTTTTTAAAAAAGATTTCATTGAGAGAGCGAGCACACACGGGTGGGGGTAGGGGCAGAGAGAGAGGGAGAAGCAGACTTCCCGCTGAGCAGGAAACCCAACTCAGGGACTCAGTCTGCACCATGAGATCACTACCTGAGCCAAAGGCAGACTCTTAACTGACTGAGCCACCCCCATGCCCTCTGAAATGCCACTTTTAATTCTTCAAATTGGCAACTACTTTTGCCAAAAAGTATAGTAATGCTCTGGCATAGAGAAGAGGGAATAAGCAAATTCACCCGTTGTTAGTAGAATGCATTTGGTGCAATTTTTCTGAAATGCATTTGGAAGTATATATCAAAAAGAAAATACTCCTGCCCTTCAAAATCAATTCTGCTTCTAGGAATTTCTCTTTTACATTTATGTAAAAAGATGTTCCTTCCAGTATTATTGGTAATATCAACAAGCTGGAAACAACTTAAATATGCAACAGCGGTGATTTGGTTCAATAAATTATGGAAGTCATAAAATGCTGTATTTTCCTTTTTTTTTTAAGGTTTTATTTATTTATTTTAGAAAGAAAGCATGCAAGAGAGCGAGGGGGGAAGGGCAGAGGGAGAGGGAAAGAGAGAATCTCAAGCAGACCCCCTGCTAAACACAGAGCCTGACATGGGGCTCAATCTCACGACCCTGAGATCATGATCTGAGCCAAAACCAAGAGTCAGACGCTTAACTGACTGAGCCACCCAGGTGCCCCATTGCTGTATTTTCTGAAGCTTTTACAAAACATGCTTTAGTAAAAGGATCCCAAACCTGGGTGCCAAGAGGTAACAGAATTGAGTGAGGTAGTCTGGATATAAAGTAGAGACATGGAAAAGAGAAGGATTGTTTCACTTTCCTCTTAACCCTACTATTAATTTTTTTTTTTTTTTAAGAGTTCAAGTGAAATTAGACATAGTAGCTGCCAGTGTCAGTTGGAGAGCAATAGAGTAGTGGAGACTTCAGTAAAGTAGAGAGCATAGGCCCTGTCTTCACAGGATTAGCTATTCCTCAGCTCCATGTGGTTGACCACTGTGTGAGCCAATCAAACATCTTCATTGGCTATCAATTTACAACACTTGCCTTACAATTTTTATTGGCAAGAAAATATGTATAATTATTAAGTGAAAAAAGTACATAATGCAGTAGTATATGATATTAGTATATCATAGTATGATATTGGATTGGAGAATACTTGTGTGTATTTGTATATGTGTGCATATCTTAATATATGCCCAGAAAAAAAGCCTGGAAGGAAATAAACCAAAATATGGCTTTATGTAGATCTTATGATCAAGGCTGTTTGAATTTTTTTGTTTGCATTTTTAATATTTTTAATATTTTCCATAACAAATGCATATATACTACTTTTTTTTTTTTAAAGATTTTATTTATTTATTTGAGAGAGAGAGAATGAGAGACAGAGAGCATGAGAGGGAGGAGGGTCAGAGGGAGAAGCAGACTCCCCGCCGAGCAGGGAGCCCGATGCGGGACTCGATCCCTGGACTCCAGGATCATGACCTGAGCCGAAGGCAGTCGCTTAACCAACTGAGCCACCCAGGCGCCCCCATATATACTACTTTTAAAAACAACCAAACAGGGGTGCCTGGCTGGCTCAGTCAGTAGAGCATGTAACTCTTGATCTCAGAGTCATGAATTCAAGCCCCCATGTTGGGCATGAGGCCTACTTAAAAATAAATAAATAAGAATAATAAAAGCAACCAAACAGGGGCACCTGGGTGGCTCAGATGGTTAAGCATCTGTCTTCAGCTCAGGTCATGATCCCAGGGTCCTGGGGTCAAGCCCAAGTCAGGCTCCCTATTCAGTGGGGAGCCTGCTTCTCCCTCTCCCTCTGCTGCTTCCACTGCTTGTGCTCTCTAGCTCTGTCAGATAAATAAATAAAATCTTTAAAAAGTTAAAAAAAAATAAATAAAAGCAACCAAACAAATCATCAAAAGATTATTGTGAAAATACCTAGGCTTGAGTGTTTCGTTTTATTGTGTTTTTCTCTATAGGCTTGAGTTTTTATACCCAAGAGGAATATTCCTGAAAAGCTCAGCTGAAGTCCTATCTCTAGCAGTAATATTGTCACCTCTTGACCTGATAGCCTGGTTATTTATTATTATTATTATTATTATTATTACTACTACTACTACTACTTTCTATGTTTTTGCTTACGGGCTTTTGGCAACCTCATCACCATTGCCGAGAAGTTTATGGTAGTGTGAACCAGTGAGAATTTACCTGTTCCAAGTTTTGGGAAAAGTTCTGTTTCTTCATAGTTATGGATGTACACTTAATAAAGACAGCTATAGAAATATATAATATCTACTCAAGACCTTGCAGTGCTATTAGCTTAAATAGCACAAATCCGTGCACTATACTTCAGTTCAAATGTCCTTATAAAATCAGTTATGGAAAAGTTGCTGTTCACACAGGTACATGAGCAATCTTAAACAGTGATAAGTTGGCTCTTTTTCCCTGAGCTTGAGAACAGCGGCCGATTCACACTTTGGAAGTCAGGCCAACAAATCTAGCAAATGCAAATAGAGAGTTGGAAACCTGTGAACGCTTTTATTCCCTTCACAGACTTATATAGCAAAATGGGTTGCTTTGCAATTGTGAAGGGAGAAAAAAAAGAACAGGGAAGCAAAGAAGAAAAGAATGTGTTGGCTTTGTCTGCCAGTAGTTTGAGTAGAGAGTGGTTTTTTGGGTGTTTTTTTTTTTTTTTTTTTGGATGAAAAGTAGGATCTTAATGGGCGCTCAGTCAGCTCAGTCAGCCTCTGAAAGCTCTTCTTGTCAGCTCCCTGGATAGAAGGACCCATTGTTTTCCAAATCTGAAGTTATCACTCTTCCCTTTATCCTTTCTTTTGGACCTTTTAGTGTGTTTGCTTTATCAGAATATTTTAATCCCTAATGTGGGGACTTGGTGTAATTTATCTCATTAAGCCTCTCCTATTTTCTTCTGTTTACATGACTAATATTATTGTGCTTTATAGACCTTATACCAACAAGCCACTCCTTTGTCCCATTGTTTCCGCTCTCGGGCCAAAAATCAACAAATGAAGTTTTATCTTCCCAATCTTGGGCCTCACCTACTTGTCATTCAGTTTGTATAGATTGCATGAAGAGCATGTTCCTTTGAAAACAATGCAAGGATTCATTTTTATGACCTAAAAACAAACAATTACCGTTCTCAAAAGGTCCTGGCCGTCTCTCTTTATGAGTATAGACTGGCACAGACTCAACTTATGAGGGGAATAAAAGCATATACTTCCTTGTGGGTGGAAAGCCCAAAGTCCCCAACTAATGATGCCCGGCTCCCTAACTTGTATTTCTTTTGTGGTGTATAGAATATCCTAGAAGCAGAGAACCTGAGCACTGGAAGGCATCTAGCGGGGTTATCTTGTCCAAAGCCCTGCCCTTCTCCAAGACCACACCCAAGCCAGACTGAGTCAGACAGAGGAGAATCAGTCTTGAGCCATACAAAGGAGAGCCTTCGCTGAACATGTATTTTGAAATACCATGTCAGAAAATTCCTTTTCTAAAAATCCGGTCTAATAAAGCTTCCCTTGTCATTTTCTCAGTGACTTTTTCTTTTCCAGATTGAAAATAAGTGGGTACTATCTTTAGGGAATCAACAACCATTTAATGCGCAATTATTTCCTAGAAGGCAGCGGGTCTCAAACTTTAGAGACCATCAGAATCACCTGGAGGCTTATTAAAAACATGTATGGGGTGCCTGGATGGCTTAGTCCTTAAGCATCTGCCTTCGGCTCAGGTCATGATCCCCAGGGTCTTGGGATCGAGCCCCACATCGGGCTCCCTGCTTGACGGGAAGCCTGCTTCTCCCTATCACACTCCCCCTGCTTGTGTTCCTTCTGTCGCTGTCTCCCTCTCTGTCAAATAAATAAATAAAAATCTAAAAAAAAAACCCCAAAAAACATAAATTGCTGGATGCCACCCCCCAGAGTGTCTGATTAGGGAGGTGGAGGAAGGCTTGAGAATTTGCATTTCTAACAGGTTCTCAGGTAATGCTGATGCTGTTGGACCAGGGACCCCACTTTGAGAACTGCTGATTCTAGGACCTCTCAAGGAGAAATATGAGAATAATTAGGAGGCAGAAACAAGTAGATTAACAACAAGTTAAGCAAGTTAACCTCCACATGGAAAGTGATGTTAAACAAATTAACCCCTTCGTAGAAAATGCTAAATGCCTATCAGAGAAGTTCTTTGCTGTCACAGAGCTCATAAGCTCAGAGGCCAGTGAGCGAGGCTGGCCATGAATGGGAGTTTAGGATGTTAGCCGTTTACACAGGGAACCGTGTGAATACAGAGGAGGAACACAGCATTCAGGTTAGTAGGAGAATAGGCCTGAAAGGCTCCTTGCAGAACTGGAAGCCTGGGGAGTAATTCCCAGGCTGATTTTTCAGGAAGGGAAGGCATCCAGACAAAAGGGCAGGGGTGGCCTGGCTCTTCCAGCAGAAGGAAAGAGGGAGCAGGGAGTTTTCATGGAGCAGCAAGTCATTCAATTTTCTCAAAGTGGGGGGGCGGGGGTGACAAATGAGGTGGTGATGACAGAGCTGGAGAGGTAGGCAGGGGCTAGATCAAGAAGGAACATCAGAGGGGCACCTGGCTGGCAACTCTTCATCTCGGGTTTTTAAGTTCAAGCCCCACGTTGGGTGTAGAGATTACTCAAAAATAAAATCATAAAAAAAAAAAAAAGAGGAAGGAATGTCAGAGCAGGTTGCAGGAATTTGGTAATATTCTGAAGATTACTATTTGACGTAGAGTATAAGGACAATTTGATAAGGCTCCATATAAGGGGACATTGGAGATAAAAGAGTAGACAGCTATCTCCAATGCTTGTATTTCCTTTTCTCAAACTAGGACTCCTCTACCCAGTTTACTTTGGTTTTCAGCTGATGTCGGGGCTTGGCTAGCCTTCCAGTCTATGTGTAGACAAAATTCCCTTTCCTTTTAATTTCGATGAGATTTTGGAATTTCATAAAGGGGGTTTGCAAAGACACCAGGCAAACATAAAACCAAAGTGAACAAAGAGAATACAGAAGTTGGGTCTGGAAGTAAACAGACGAAGTTTTTAGCTACGTTGTTTACTAGCAATACTGCCTGGGGCATGTTACTTAAGTCCTTGTGCCGTGGTTTCTGTACTTAAATTGAGACTTAATTCCCTAATAAGATCCATAAGATCTTCTGTGGTCTGGGCCCTACATGCCTTTTTCAGCCTCATCTTAGATTCATCCACTCTTTCTGCTCCAACCAACCACATAAATGATCCTTCAAGCTTGTGTTCGTTGCGCTCCCTTCTACTACAGGGCCATTGCACATACTGATTCCTCTGGAATAGTTCTTGTCTCCCTCTTCAGTAATTTCTGCATTTATTTTTTTTTATTTATTTATTTTTATTTATTTTTTTAAAGATTTTATTTATTTATTTGACAGAGAGAGACACAGTGAGAGAGGGAACACAAGCAGGGGGAGTGGGAGAGGGAGAAGCAGGCTTCCCGCCGAGCAGGGAGCCCGATGTGGGACTCGATCCCAGGACCCTGGGATCATGACCTGAGCCGAAGGCAGACGCTTAACGACTGAGCCACCCAGGCGCCCCAGTAATTTCTGCATTTAGATCTAAGCCAACTCCCTGTAGGAAATCTCTGATCTCCCTGAACTGGTAAACTCCCTCCTATTATTACAGGCTTTTTTGTTATGGGGAACTTTGATGTGATAGCACTTCATGGTTATTATTTGTGAAATTATTTGCTCAGTGTTTGTCTCCTACTAGACCAGGGTTCAGCAAACTATAACCAGCTTTGGCCTGTACCGTGTTTTTGTAAATAAAGTTTTATTGGAACACGAGCAAACCCATTTATTTACATATTACCTATGGCCATTTTTATACAACAATGGCAGAGTGGAGTAGTTTCAGTAGAGACTTTATGACCTAGTAAAATATTTACAGTCTCTTTATAGCAAAAATTTGCCAATTTCTGTACTAGACTATAATCTTTATGAGAGCAGGTACAAGGTCTGCTTTTGCTTATTCACATGTCTTCGGCATCTAGACCAGTGTCTCCTACATAGAAGATGCACAATGAATATTTGTTTTTGTTTTTCTTAAATAAATGCAAGGAGTTCGTTTTTTTGTTTTTTGTTTTTTGTTTTTTTTTGACAGAGAGGGAACACAAGCAGGGAGAGCGGGGGAGGGAGAAGCAGGCTTCCCACCAAGCGGGGAGCCCGATGCGGGGCTTGAACCCAGGACCCTGGGATCATAACCTGAGCCAAAGGCAGACACCTAACGACTGAGCCACCCAGGCGCCCCAAGGAGATTTTTTTTTTTTAATTTTATTATGTTATGTTAGTCACCATACAATACATCATTAGTTTTTGATGTAGTGATCCATGATCCATTGTTTTCGTATAACACCCAGTGCTCCATGCAGTACGTGCCCTCCTTAATACCCATCACCGGGCTAACCAATCCCCCCTCCCCCCTCCCCTCTAAAACCCTGTTTGTTTCTCAGGTCCATAGTCTCTCATGGTTCATCCCAAGGAGATATTTTTTAAATGCCTATTTTACCAGAGTGTTAAAAGGGTTAAATAAGATAATATATGGAAAGAGCCCTGCAGTATACTGCCTGGAACATAGCAGATGGTTAATAAAAATGTTAGCAGTTATTCTCAGTTGTTCCTTAGGGCATTTTAATCATTTTTCTGGGTCTGGACCTAAGCCGTCCCCTGGCAATGGGCTGAATTGCATTCCTGTCCTTCACCTGTCCTACCATCCCTTGTCTTCTTGTCTTGGCCTCCTGAGATGGGAAAGGCATTTCCATTTTGGGCTCCAGGAACTCCTTCCTTGGAGTCAGATTCTTAGCAACGTCTTCTCCACCCTTCCTGGAGATTTCCTTCAAGGATGTTCAGTCTATTTGAAAGCATATTGTTCTCAAAGCTTGTCCTAGCCTTAGGGTGACACTCCTTTCACCTGCCCTGGAGCTTAGCTTCACCGGGTCACCTAAGTGATGGCAGTTCTGTCTTATCTTATGGCCACCTTCTTCAGGGACAGCAGACAACCTTTCTTCTGGTTCAGCAGGAGAAGCTGTAGTGTTGGGAGAGAGCTCCTAATGAGAGAGCAGTGTGCAGAAGCTCAGGAACTGAACATGTGTGGTTTTATAGGCGAGAGGAAAGAAGGATCAAAGCCCAGCCCAGAGGCTGTTCAGCCTGGATGCAGGCCCAGCTGGATGCAGAACCCCAAAGGAGGGAGCATTTACTAAAACCAGAGGTCAGCAAGCTGTGACCTATGGGCCAAATCCAGCCTGCCTCCAGTATTTAGGTGCCTCTTGCACTGAGAATGGTTTTTACCTGTTTAAGTAGTTGGAGGGGAAAATCAAAAAGAAGAATAACACTTTGTGACATAAAAATTATATGAAATTCAAATCTCAGTGTCCATAAATAAAGCCCTATTAGAATACAGCCGTGCGCATTCCTTTACGTCTCTGGCTGCTTTCATTTTACAAAGGCAGAGTTAAGTAGCTGGCCTCAGAGATCATTTTCGGCCCATAAAGCTGAAAATGTTTACTGTCTGGCCCCTTAGAGAAAAGGTTTGTCAACCCCCGAGTTACGCTACTAGCCTGAGCTGTGAGGATGACTTTGACCCGAGCTCAGCAGTGCATGACCTGTATGCACCCCACCAGGTCCCATCCCGGGGTGCAGCCCAGGGTGTAGCAAGGGAGGAACAGGTTAATTCGATGGATTAGAGGAATCATCTCTGATGGGGGTGGGAAGGGATGAGAGGAGAGAACAAAACAAAATGGCCTGGTTTCACCACTTTCAGCAGTGGCACCCTGAGCTAGTGTCTTCACTTCTCTAGGTAGCAATTCTCACGTTCTGAAATCCGAATAATTATAGTCAGATATAAAGGTGATGTTGCAAGGACCGGATGAGCAAATGCATGCAACAATGCCTGGCATTTGGTAGGCACTCAATAAATATTCACTGCTATGACTAGGATTGGATGGAGTACAGCAGGGGAAGAACTGGCCTTGGAGAGGAGAGAGCCACCTCACTGAGCGGCCTGTAGATTAGAATAAAAACAAAGGACATTGGTGGTGAACAGACCTGGGGTCAGTTCAGTCTCAGCTGGTGATGCATGTATCCATCACTGCTGTTTGATCTCCGTAAGGTCAGTTGACTTCTTTGAGCCTCAGTCCCCCTGCTAGCCCCTTGATGTATCTCCAATGTCAAGTGGGGCCTTCCTGCTCTTTGAGGAAACATATCCTTCTGGTACCACCTGTCACCATTTCAGGTGACACACCCGGGGCTTCTGTTTCACCCTGTGCCAACAAGCCCATTCTGAGAATTCTCTTTCGGCAAGCATTTCATAAGTTTAGCACATTTATTGGAGATCAGAAGAGTGTCTCTTTGGAGAGTGGAGCATGTTGTGCCCCTCACCCCACCCCACAGTCTTTTTCTAAACCTCCTGCTCTCCTCTTGCTTCTGTCTCTTCTTTCTGAGTGAGGAGCCCCCAGGATCCCCCTCACCCCCAATTCTCCACACATTGCCCCATCTCCCTGCTTCATAGCCCAAAGAGGCTGATTAAGGCATTTTCCCACAAAGATGGTTCTGTTCCCAGGAGGAATTCTTCTACCAGCTGCTAAAAGAATAAATTTCCTCTATTCCCTAACAAGCAAAGTAGGGCTAATTATGCCTACCTCACAAGGTGTTTGTGGGAATTAAATGAGGTAATGTATCTGCCCGCTCCTGGCATGTAGCAGGCATTCAGCAAATGTTACTTCCCTCCCCTCTTGATTCTTCCTTTGAGATTTGAAGGAACAAAGAGAAGCTGAGAGACATTTTGAGGTGGGACAAGGGTAGATAAAGCAGCCAGGAAGGTCATCTCCTTGACCATCACCCTTCAGTGAAGTAGAAGAGATTCTCTGCCAAGACAAACTGGAAAAGGTGGAGGGGCTCGGGGCGGAAACCAGACAAGACTAGTTTATCTTGGAGTCCATCCAAAAGGGCTTAGTTACTAAAACAGCAGTTCCTCTGCATAAATCCTTCAGGTTCTTGAAAAATATTATTAAATCACTTCAGTATCATAAATAATCCTAATTTTATTAATCTTGCCTCTCAGGCTGAAGCGCAGCTCCTGCAAGGCTCCCTGCCCTCCTGAGCACACAGCTGGAGGGGAAAGGCCCCCAGGCAGAGGACAGTACCTGGGCCCCTGGCTGAAGGGCATTAGGTGGCCTGCAGGTGAACCGGACATTCCCTGAAGCTTCTGAGCCCTTTCAGAGAACAGCTCTCCCTAGTAATCTTTCTTTAGGTGCAGGACTCAGAGAGGGAGCTTTATTAGCAAGATACGGGGTGCAGGGGCATGGGAATTCATGGAATTCTGTCTATTTGGATTTGACTAATGTCCTGTTTGCATTAGTATTCTTTTGCTTTCTTTTCTTTTTATTTTTTTAAACCCCAGACTACATTTTTTTTTTTTTTAAACTTCTTCCAAAAGAACTGGTAGAGGGCTCTCTTCCATTTTGTTCGGGGCCAAGGATGTTTCTACCTGATGTTGTGAAAACAAATGGTTCTACTTAGTTAATGCCAAATTGTACCCTAATGCCTTAGGAAGCCCTTGCTGTCCTCCCCAACTGCCCTCACCCATTTCTCTCTCTCTGTCTTTCTCTGTTGTTTGTTTTTTAGTCAAGAAATTACTCAGTTTTTCTTTCCAAAGCAAAGATAAGTTGAAGAATAGCAACACCTGTCTCTGTTATTTGGCATTGTTTGGGGCTAACACACACACACACACACACACACACAGAAAATACCTAGGGATTTAGGAAACATGGGTTCAGTTCCTGTTAGTCCCCTGTGTGTCTTCTGAAAGAGTCTTTATTAAATGTTTTGGCTTTATGACTTAATTTTTTCCTCAAATATAAAATAATTTGTGATACCAAACACTGTCAAGAAATATAAACAAAAACCATGGGTAATGTCCTTCCACCCTTAGAAACCCCACTGTGCACATCTTGATTCATCTCCCTAGAGTTTGGTTTTCTTTGCAGATATGCGTCCGTAGTTACCAAATGTGGTCTGTTGAAGTCGGCTTTTCTACTCACCATTATTTCATGAGCATTTACCAGTCATTAAAAATTTTTCAAAAGCACCCCTCTTAGTGGCTTCGTAATATTTGTAGTGTCATTCAGTCGTTCTTAGATTGTTCCGCAGGTAGGCTGGGTCTCCTTCTTCACTATATAAATAATGCCACAGTGAGCCTCTTTGTACTTTGTGCTTCAATATTTGAAAATTTCCATAGATGGCATTCCTAGAAGTAGGATTACTGGACCTCACATTAGTCTTCACTGACTTCAGTCACTCCAACCTGTTACATTTTGGATCTCATAACAAAGTGTTTAGGAACTGAAATAGGTTCTGGCTAATTTTTGTCTGTATGGTGATTTCCTGGTATGCAGCTAGAGGACAATAAAATATAATGTGTTGTAATTATGATACTGCAATATTCCTAGGTGATAGTCATAGTAGCTAACATTTATTGGGTGGTTAATATGTACTAGCCCCTGGTTTAGTGTTTTACAGATGCCAACTTATTTAGTCTTGCCACAGCTCTAGGAGGTAGATACTAATACCATCGCCATTTTACAGATGGGAAAGCTGAGGCACAAAGGGGTTAAACCACATGGTAGGTGGGTGAGCCAGGGTTCAAACCCAATCATTTAGGCAACAAGCCCTTAACCACTAGATGATCCTGCTTGGAAATAACCAAGTGGGTGAGATGCCTTATCATCCACATGTTGAGGCTGCAGTGCGGGGTGGGTGGGGTGTCTAAGCTGGAAGGGGGATGGTGACCCCACTGCTCACTACTGAGTTACAAACCTCCTTCCTGCCCCCTTCACTAGCTGTGCGCCAGGCTGGGCAAGGACAGGAAAGAAACCAAGTTGCAAAGCACTCAATTCTGTATTTGAAAGGAAAGAAGAATATATATTAGCATGGTCTCAGGAAACTCATTATTCAGGAAGGGAGGAAGGGGAAAAAAAATGAAATATACTGCTGTAGGGTTTTGATTTTTTTGTTGTTTTCATTTTTGTTTTTGACAATCACTCGAGCATTAGGCTTGCCTAATTAGAAGCAATATTTTCCTTACATTTTTCACCAATCCCATTTCAGTGGGTTCTCAGCTTATCTGTTGCTACAGTATTCAGAAGGGAGCTAAATAATGGGAGTCTCTGGAGACGACTGTAACCGTGAATTCTGAAGGAGGTAACTAATCATTTTTGATCCTGTCCACTGCAGATCGCCTTGGTTACAAATGACCTCCAAACAACTGTTCGACTTGGATGGTTCTGAAGGCACCTGGTTGTGGGGAGTGCTGCTCAGGACTGAAGTTCTGATTAATAGCCATTTTCTTTTGTCCCACCTCCTTACGTTTACTTAGAATAATACTGGTGTGACAAAGACTACACAGGGTGTTTCTATTTAGGTAGCGAAGACTGGTGATGTGGTGAAGCAAACACAGCACAACCACCACAGCGAAAAACAAACACAGTAGGAAGTACATCTTGCTTCACCTTCCTATCTTGCCAGGTTCCTCTTAGGGAAACCTGTCCAGAGGATTTGCTCTGTTCACCCCGCTCAGTACTGAAATGGGTAAAACTGGAAAGAGCACCAGCAGTGAACTAAGGAAGAAAGAACCAGAGAACATTTTGAGAATGCTGCTGCCATAGAAATCCTCCCAAGGGGTCGCTGCAGTCATCCCAAGAAGGGGCCAGATGGAAGCCATCTCACATTTCATGACCTAGTCTTGAAGTCATGAAGTGTTATTTCTGCC
Organism: Mirounga angustirostris; assembly: GCF_029215605.1. Lineage (NCBI taxonomy): Eukaryota > Metazoa > Chordata > Mammalia > Carnivora > Phocidae > Mirounga > Mirounga angustirostris. The sequence continues at coordinate 22,938,743 of NW_026991723.1, forward strand.
TCATCCTATTTGTGGAGACAGTAGATACCCTCTCCTCCCACCCCAGGTTCAAAGGGACCCTGCCTCTCAATGAAGGAATGTCAGTATCACGTTTGGAGAAGAGCTTGTGGCCGAATGTATATTAGGGTGGACATCTTTAGAAAATAGGATCAGTCATACTTGTACACAAAAGAATCTTGATTCATAGATGGAAAAATCCCCGAAACTCAAAAAGTTATCAGAGATCCCAGAAAATTATCCATGTGGTGATGGAAAATATACTGGTTGGTGGATACAGTGAGAATTCTTTTTCTTCCTATTCTGAATTGATGAACATCAAATTTATCCATAGGTAGGGGCACATGGCTGGCTCAGTTGGTTAAATGTCTGACTTTATTATTTTTTTTTTAAAGATTTTATTTATTTATTTGACAGAGAGAGAGATAGCGAGAACAGGAACACAAGCAGGGGGAGTGGGAGAGGGAGAAGCAGGCCTCCTGCCGAGCAGGGAGCCCAATGTGGGACTCGATCCCAGGACCCTGGGATCATAACCTGAGCCGAAGGCAGACACTTAACGACTGAGCCACCCAGGCGCCCCAAGTGTCTGACTTTAACTCATGTTGGTGTCTCGGGGTCCTGGGATCAAGCCCTGTGTTGGGCTCCCTCCTCAGTGGGGAATCTGCTTGTCCCTCTCCCTTTGCCCCTCCCCCTGCTCGTGTCCTCTCTGTCTCTCTTTCAAATAAATAAATAAAATCTTTAAAAAAAAAAAAAAATTTATCCAGGGGCTCCTGGGTGGCTCAGTCAGTTAAGCATCTGCTTTCAGATCAGGTCATGATCCTGAGGTCCTAGGATCAAGCCCCCCCCCCCCCTTCAGGCTCCCTGTTCAGGCAAGGGGTGAGCCTGATTCTCCCTCTCCCTCTGCCCTTGCCCCCTCATATGCTATCATTCTTGCTCTCTCTCTCAAATAAAATCTTTTTTTAAAAAATTATCCATAGGTGGTCTCACTGGGTTTTACCTAGGAAGCAGCATTTTAAAGATGACTTGTGTCCTTGATTTCAGAACCATTTTGTATTTTATTTTACCATATAAGTAGGCATGGATCAAGTTCAAATCCCTTGTTACTTATAGCAAAAGGTTTCTGGTCATCTTATTTTCAAATGTCATTTGTAAGCATATCCTTTCTTCTTGCTTGGTGAGTGAGGCTTTCCCTCCAACTGGATCTTTCTCATGCTTTTAATAAATAATGATCCAGGTTTTCAGGATCCAGAATACTCCAGAGCTGTAAAGTAGGCACTGCTGAAAGATGTATTAACTCCTTCAGGCCTCCAAGGTGCTATTTAAAATGTTATTGCTTCATATCCTGTAATAGAGGCTTGAACCTTATTGATGGCCTTTCTCTCAATTGTGTGTGGAGGGTGAAGGCTAGGAGAGCAAGAGGTGATGAACTGGAACAGGAAGCTGAGTTAACTCTTTCAACAAAGTTTAAAAGAGACAATTTGTTTTTATAAACTCTAAAGCCTAAATAGTACTGAAGCTTCCAGAATAAATCAGTAGCTAAGATAATGTTATTAGATGTAATAATTACTGGAGGGATTACATCCTTATTGATGCTGAATGAAAATAGGTACGTTTTGTACTTACATTATGGCAACGTTTCCCATACTGTACAAAAGTGATGTTAACTATAAAAATAGGTGCAGCCTGATTACATATAGAAAGCTTCAAGTTGTCATCTTTTTTATTATTATTAAAGGTTACTCAGGTTTGTGCAAACATCTTCAATTCATAGGTTCAGCTGTTATTTGATATATGGAATAGAAAGATAAAACCAGGGCTCCTGGGTGGCTCACATGGTTAAGTGTCTGCCTTCAGCTCAGGTCATGATCTCAGAATTCTGGGTTCGAGTTCCACATCTGGCTCCCTGCTCAGTGGGGAGCCTGCTTCTCCCTTGCCTCTCTCTCTCTCTGTGTCTCTCTCTCTCTCTCTGTGTCTCTCATAAATAAATAAATCTTAAAAAAAAAAAGATAAAACCATTGATGGTGAGTTTTTAAAATTCTACCTATAATAAATGAATATGTACATATTCATTTATTATAGCTGGATAATAGGTATATTTTGGAACTTGTATAGCTAGTGAGTGGTCTGATAAATATATAACAAACAGGTCTCAGGCAAGAGAGCCCTGACTTAACAGCATTGACCAGTTTCTGTGGTGTAAATATTTCCACCATGACTGATTGCATTCTACCAACATGGCATCACAGAATGCAGAACTAAGGGGAGGTATGTTCAGTGGGCTCTTCTGAGCTCTATGAGCCAGTCCTGCACACCACTGTTTACAATTTTTGGAAAGATAGTTGGATGATTCCCGGATAAATCTTGTTATAATACTAAGGGGGACAAAAGACAAATTTTAAGTGGCACATTCTGTGGCAGGGACATTTAATGCTGACTGAATTTCTGCTTACTCGTTGACATTTCTCATGGGCCAATGAACTGGGAACAGAGATGGAAGCATTTAAAAATTGATATGCAATGCCCAGCCCTCTCTTGCCTTGCCACTGCAGTAAAGGAAGTCATGTGTTCCCAGTGGTACAGATAGAAAATGTAAGACACAACCTGTATCAACGTGTTTCTGTGAATGTCCCCATATACCAACACTGCCTGTCTACCATGCTTCTCTTAGCAATTGCTGCCTAATAAGCCATCCCATACAGAATGGCTTAAAACAATTTATTGTTATGTCTCACAACCCTGTGAGTTGGCTGGTCTCTGCTGGACAGTTCTGCTCTTCTCATTTTGGGTTTCCTGTGATTTGTAGTCAAATGGTGGCTGGGGCTGGAGTCCTTGGAAGGCCTGAATGGAATTGAACTGAAGATGGCTTCTTTAGTCACATCTGGTACCTCAGTGCTTCTCCACATGGGGTCTCATTCTCTAGGCATCTGTGTGTGGCCTCTCTCTGCAGTAGGATGGCCAGACTTTTATATCATGAGTGACTTCAAATACAGAGGCTGTTGGGATTTCCTAAGCTTGAGGCTGAGAACTGTCACAGTATCACTTCTGCTACATTTTCTTGTGAGTCATGGGATCAGTGCAGAGGCAGAGGAAGGTTACTGTCCAAGGGTGTGATTCCAGGAGAGAAGAGTCACTGGGGACCCTCTTTGGAGAATATCCACCGCATACCACAAATAAGAATAAACCTTTGCGGGCGCCTGGGTGGCTCAGATGGTTAAGCATGTGCCTTCGGCTCAGGTCATGATCCTGGGGTCGTGGGATCGAGCCCCACATTGGGCTCCCTGCTCCTTGGAGAGCCTGCCTCTCCCTCTGCCTCTGCCTCTCTCTCTCTGTCTGTCATGGATAAATAAATAAAATCTTAAAAAAAAAATAAATCTTTGCTATGTTAAGCCACTTAAATTTCAGGGTTAATTCGTTCCCTTAGGAAAACCTAGCATAATCAGACTAATCCAGAAATCAGTTCTGTTATTAGTGAAGATAGGGTAGGTTCTGCTGCAGAAGCAAACCTGAAAACTTTAGCAGCTTAACACATGGTCCTCTGGGGTTCTGATGGCTCCCCAGTGCTGCCTCTGTTTAGTGGTGACTCAGCGGTCCAGGTCACTTGCATTTTGTTAGTACACCATCTAGAACATGTGGCTTCCAGTTTAGTGGGGCAGGAGGAAAGAGGACAATGGGGAACTAACTCATGGCTCCTGAGTACCTATTGACCAGAACTGGTCACATGCCTCTTGTCCCAACTATAAGCAGGCTAGGAAATTTGATGGAGCATGTGGGTATTTTGTGATTAGTAAATGTCTCTGCTATAAAATTATATGGAGCTCGGTGTCTCTTTTGTTTTTCCTCCCTTCCCCTTACTTTACCCTGTATAAGAAATTTAAGAAGGGAGAGGGTGGAGTGGGGAGGGAAAAAGGAAGGAAGCCGAGAATGAGAGAAGTTGGAATACAGGAAGGAATTTATAAGATGCAAAATACGGTCATTAAAACTATCAACAAAACAAAACCATTAACAAGTACTGATAAAAACTATTAACAAATAACTGTAATAGCAGAGGTTTTCACTATGCTTTTAACCCATTTTTTTTCTTTTTAATCAGCAATGATAAGGAAACTAAACCAGATTCAGTGTCATCTTATTGGAGGTACAAAGGCAAATAAGAGGACAGAAGTGATTGAAGAGCACTTCAGAGAGCTCAGGACATTCAAATCAGCAGGGCCTGATTACTTGCATCCCAGGGTACTTAAGGAATTGGCAAATGTAATTGCAAGACCACCAGCCTTTATTTTAGAAAAGGAAGGTTGGACAGGAGAAGGTCCTGACAAGTGGAATCAGCAGATGGAGTACCTGCTTTTTTTTTTTTTTTTAAACAGGGAAAAGCACAACTGTAGTAATTATAGACTATTCAGCTTATCTTGGATACCTGGGAAGATACAAGAACAAATCACCAAACAATCAATTTGCGACCGCCTAGAAGAGCACAAGGCACTGGGTAGTAATCAACGTGATTTTGTGAAGTACAAATTATGCCAGACCAATTTAATTTTATCTATGAGAGACTGATGAGCCTGGCAGAAGGGAAAGCAATACTACAATTGGACTTCAGTAAGGTTTTTTTGTTTTCTTTTGTTTTTAAATCCATCCCCTGACAGATTCAGCATCAACTCTCCAAGAGGATACTACCTACAACAGCAGTTGTGTGGGCATGTCTCTGGATCAGAGTGGTAAAAGCCAAGATTCTGCTCCAGTCTGACACATTCGTTAATAATAGTATTATTATTTTAATGAACTGATGTGAACAAAGAAGATGACAGTAGAGAAGATGTTGAGGTACAAATAGCATTCTCCACCACTGATGGGAAATATGAAAGAAAAGAGGAGATATAAAAACCTGTCTAAGAAATCCAACAGCTAAGTAATATGAGATCCAGAAAGGTAGAGAATGGTAAAAGAAAAATCATATAAGGGAGCAAGATGGCAGAGGAGTAGGAGACCTGGATTTCGTCTCCTCTCAGGAATTCAGCTGGATAGGGATCAAACCATTCTGAACACCTACAAACCCAACAGGAGATCGAAGAAAGGAATAGCAACAACTCTCTCAACAGAAAAGCGACCACTTTCTGGAAGGTAGGATGTGCGGAGAAGTGAATCCGAGGCGATATTCGGGAGGATAGACGGCGGGGGAGGGGCCTCCGTCGGCCGCTTCTGGCAAGTGATAAAGCCACGGAGCACAAAATCGGAACTTTTAAAAGTCTGCTCCGCCGAGGGACGTCACTCTGGTGGCTAAGCGGGGGGTGGAACCCTCCGGGACAGTGTGGTCTCAGGACCCTCGGGGTCACAGAAAGACCGGGGGTGCCTGAGTGTGGCAGAGCTCCCAGGTAACGGAGCAGGGAAGCCGGCTGCAGAGGCGGAGCCCAGGCGCGGGCTCGCAGCTCGGGGTGGCCATAAACCGTGATCCGCGGCCCAGTCGGGCCCCTGCTCCTCCAGCAGGGACCCAACAAGCGGCAGATCCGGGGAGACTCCCCTTCCTCCCCTGGGAGGAGCCGCGCGGGAGTGCACCGCAGGGATCTGCTGGGTTTGGAGACTCCACCCGGGGTCGGGTGCCAGAGATAGAAATGCGCGGTCACAGGCCAGGTGAGCACGGAGTGCGGCCAGAGACCGGGGAGCCGGGAGTGACTGACGGCTTTTCTCTGGTGGCTCACTGAGGAGCGGGCCCCGAGTTCTCGGCTCCTCTGGGGCAGAGATTAGGAGGCCGCCATTTTCACTCTCCACCTCCAAAGCTGTACGGAAAGCTCGCAGGGAACAAAAGCCCTGAAGAGCAACCCGAGCAGATTACTTAGCCCGGACCGGGCAAGGGCGGGGCAATTCCGCCTCCGGCAGAGACATTTGGAAACCACGGCAACAGGCCCCTCCCCATATGATCAGTGAGAACAGGCAGCCAAGACCAAGTTTACTGATCAATGACAACGGCAGAACTCCAGCGCTAGGGGACTACTGCACATAGAATTCACGGCTTTTTTACCATGATTCTTTAGTCTTTCAAAGTTAATTTTTTTTAACTGTCTTTTTCCTTTTTTTTTTTTAATTTTTCTTTTTCCCTTTTTCAACCAACATCTTATCAATCCCTTTTTTTTAAAAAAGAAACATTTTTATTTTTCATTTTTAGAGTCATATTTTATCCCTTCATAGTAGTTACCTGTATTTTTGGCTTATATATATAAGTTGTTCTCTCTTTAAAATTTTGAGATAGTTTCTTCTAACAGATCAAAATATACCCTAAATCTCTAGTATATGGTGTTTTCTATTCCCCTGCCTGATCACATCCTCTCCCATTTTTTTTCTTTTTTTTTTTAAATCCTCTTCTTTCTTTTTTCAAACAACTTCTTATCAATTCCTTTTATAAAATTTTTTATAATTTCCATCTTTACAGTCATATTCCCTCCCTTCATCATATCAACCCTTATTTTTGTACATATATAAATTTTTCTTTCTTTAAAATTTTGGGAGGCACTTTCTTCTAAAAGACCAAAATACACCCCATATCTAGTGTGTGGCACTGATCTATATACCAGCCTGATCATATTTGATCACATTCTGGTTTTTTTTTGTTGTTGTTGTTGTTTTGTTTTGTTTGTTTTTGTTTTCATCTTTATCTTTTTCTTCTTTCTCTTTTTTCTCTCTTTCTTTTCCCACTGCTTCAGGTCTTTTCTGATTTGTTTAGAGTATATTTTCTGGGGACGTTGTTACTCTGCTAGCATTTTGTTCTCTCATTAATCTATTCTCCTCTACACAAAATGACAAGACGGAAAAACTCACCTCAACAAAAAGAACAAGAGGTAGTACCGACTGCCAGGGACCTACTCAGTACGGACATTAGTACGATGTCAGATCTAGAGTTCAGAATCATCACTTTAAAGATACTAGCTGGGCTTGAAAAAAATATGGAAGTTATTAGAGAAACCCTTTCTGGAGAAGTAAAAGAACTAAAATCCAACCAAGCAGAAATCAAAAAGGCTATTAATGAGGTGCAATCAAAAATGGGGGCGCTAACTGCTAGAATAAATGAGGCAGAAGAGAGAATCAGTAGTATAGAAGATGAAATGATGGAAAATAAAGAAGCTGAGAAAAAGAGAGATAAACAACTACTGGACCACAAGGGCAGAATTCGAGAGATAAGCGATACCATAAGATGAAACAACATTAGAATAATTGGGATCCCAGAAGAAGAAGAAAGAGAGAGAGGGGCAGAAGGTATAATGGAGCAAATTATAGCAGAGAACTTCCCTAATTTGGGGAAGGAAACAGGCATGAAAATCCAGGAAGCACAGTGAACCCCTCTCAAAATCAATAAAAATAGGTCAACACCCCGAAATCTAATAGGAAAACTTACGAGTCTCATAGACAAAGAGAAAATCCTGAAAGCAGCTCGGTAGAAGAGATATGTAACCTACAAGGTTAGAAACATTAGATGGGCAACAGACCTATCCACAGAGACCTGGCAGGGCCAGAAAGGACTGGCAGGATATATTCAGAGCACTAAATGAGAAAACTGTGCAGCCAAGAATACTCTATCCAGCTAGGCTGTCATTGAAAATAGAAGGAGAGATAAAAAGCTTCCAGGACAAACAAAAACTAAAGGAATTTGCAAACACAAAACCAGGCCTACAGGAAATCTTGAAAGGGGTCCTCTCAGCAAAGAGAGGCCTAAAAGCAACATAGACCAGAAAGGAACACAGACAATATACGGTAACAGTCACCTTACACGCAATACAATGGCACTAAATTCATTCCTTTCAGTAGTTACCCTGAATGTAAATGGGCTAAATGCCCCAATCAAAAGACACAGGCTATCAGACTGGATTAAAAAACAAGACCCATCGATATGCTGTCTGCAAGAGACTCATTTTAGACCCAAAGAAACCCCCAGATTGAAAGTGAGGGGATGGAAAACCATTTACCATGCTAATGGACACCAAAAGAAAGCTGGGTGGCAATCCTTTTATCAGACAAATTAGATTTTAAACCAAAGACTGTAATAAGAGATGAGGAAGGACATTATATCCTACTTAAAGATCTATCTAGCAAGAAGATCTAACAATTGTAAATATCTATGCCCCTAACATGGGAGCAGCCAATTATATAAGGCAATTAAAGAAAAGAAACACATCGACAACAATACAATAATAGTGGGGGAATTTAACACCCCCTCACTGAAATGGACAGATCGTCTAAGCAAAAGATCAACAAGGAAATAAAGACTTTAAATGACACACTGGACCAAATGGACTTCACAGTCATATTCAGAACATTCCACCCCAAAGCAACGGAATACACATTCTTCTCTAGTGCTTCTCTGGAACATTCTCCAGAATAGATCACATCCTAGGTCATAAATCAGGTCTCAACCGGTACCAAAAGATTGGGATCATTCCCTGCCTATTTTCAGACCACAGTGCTTTGAAACTAGAACTCAATCACAAGAGGAAAGTCGGAAAGAACTCAAATACATGGAGGCTAAAGAGCATCCTACTGAAGAATGAATGGGTCAACCAGGAAATTAAAGAAGAATTAAAAAAATACATGGAAACCAATGAAAATGAAAACACAACTATTCAAAATCTTTGGGATGCAGCAAAGGCAGTCCTAAGAGGAAAGTATATAGCAATACAAGCCTTTCTCAAGAAACAAGAAAGGTCTCAAGTACACAACCTAACCCTCCACGTAAAGGAGCTGGAGAAAGAACAGCAAATAAAGCCTAAACCCAGCAGGAGAAGAGAAATTATAAAGATCAGAGCAGAAATCAATGAAATAAAAACAAAAGAACAGTAGAACAGATCAACGAAACTAGGAGCTGGTTCTTTGAAAGAATTAACAAGATTGATAAACCCCTGGCCAGACTTATCAAAAAGAGAAGAGAAACGACCCAAATCAACAAAATCATGAATGAAAGAGGAGAGATCACAACCAACACCAAAGAAATACAAACAATTATAAGAACATATTATGAGCAACTCTATGCCAGCAAATTAGATAACCTGGAAGAAATGGATGCATTCCTAGAGATGTATCAACTACCAAAACTGAACCAGGAAGAAATAGAAAACCTGAAGAGACCTATAACCACGAAGGAAATTGAAGCAGTCATCAAAAATCTCCCAACAAACAAAAGCCCAGGCAGGGCCAGATGGCTTCCCAGGGGAATTCTACCAAACATTTAAAGAAGAATGAATACCTATTCTTCTGAAACTGTTCCAAAAAATAGAAATGGAAGGAAAACTTCCAAACTCATTTTATGAGGCCAACATTACCTTGATCCCCAAACCAGACAAAGACCCCATCAAAAAGGAGAATTACAGACCAATATCCCTGATGAACATGGATGCAAAAATTCTCACCAAAATACTAGCCAATAGGATCCAACAGTACATTAAAAGGATTATTCACCATGACCAAGTGGGATTTATCCCTGGGCTGCAAGGTTGGTTCAACATCCGCAAATCAATCAATGTGATACAATACATTAACAAAAGAAAGAACAAGAATCATACGATCCTCTCAATAGATGCAGAAAAAGCTTTTGACAAAGTACAGCACCCTTTCTTGATCAAAACTCTTCAGAGTATAGGGATCGAGGGTACATACCTCAATATCATAAAAGCCATCTATGAAAAACCTACAGCAAATATCATTCTCAATGGGGAAAAACTGAGAGCTTTCCCCCCTAAGGTCAGGAACGCGGCAGGGATGTCCACTATCACCACTGCTATTCAACATAGTATTGGAAGTCCTAGCCACAGCAATCAGACAACAAAAAGAAATCAAAGGCATCCAAATTGGCAAAGAAGAAGTCAAACTCTCACTCTTTGCAGATGATATGATACTTTATGTGGAAAACCCAAAAGACTCCACCCCAAACCTGCTAGAACTCATACAGGAATTCAGTAAAGTGGCAGGATATAAAATCAATGCACAGAAGTCAGTGGCATTCCTATACACCAACAATAAGACAGAAGAAAGAGAAATTAAGGAGTCGATCCCATTTACAATTGCACCCAAAACCATAAGATACCTAGGAATAAATCTAACCAAAGAGACAAAGGATCTTTACTCAGAAAACTATAAAATAAATACTCATGAAAGAGATTGAGGAAGACACAAAGAAATGGAAAAATGTTCCATGCTCATGGATTGGAAGAACAAATATTGTGAAGATGTCAATGCTACCTAGAGCAATCTACACATTCAATGCAATCCCCATCAAAATACCATCCACTTTTTTCAAAGAAATGGAACAAATCATCCTAAAATTTGTATGGAACCAGAAAAGACCCCGCATAGCCGGAGGAATGTTGAAAAAGAGAAGCAAAGCCGGCGGCATCACAATTCCGGACTTCCAGCTCTATTACAAAGCTGTCATCATCAAGACAGCATGGTACTGGCACAAAAACAGACACATAGATCAATGGAACGGAATAGAGAGCCCAGAAATGGACCCTCAACTCTATGGTCAACTCATCTTTGACAAAGCAGAAAAGAATGTCCGATGGAAAAAAGACAGTCTCTTCAACAAATCGTGTTGGGAAAATTGGATAGCCACATGCAGAAGAATGAAACTGGACCATTTCCTTACACCACACCCAAAAATAGACTCCAAATGGTTGAAACACCTCAATGTGAGACAAGAGTCCATCAAAATCCTAAAGGACAACACAGGCAGCAACCTCTTTGACCTCAGCCAAAGCAACTTCTTCCTAGAAACATCGCCAAAGGCAAGGGAAGCAAGGGCAAAAATGAACTATTGGGACTTCATCAAGATAAAAAGCTTTTGCACAGCAAAGGAAACAGTCAACAAAACCAAAAGACAACGGACAGAATGGGAGAAGATATTTGCAAATGACATATCAGATAAAGGGCTAGTATCCAAAATCTATAAAGAACTCATCAAACTCAACCCCCAAAGAACAAAGAATCCAATCAAGAAATGGGCAGAAGACATGGACAGACATTTTTCCAAAGAAGACATCCAAATGGCCAACAGACACATGAAAAGTGCTCAATATCGCTCGGCATCAGGGAAATCCAAGTCAAAACCTCAATGAGATACCACCTCACACCAGTCAGAATGGCTAAAATTAACAAGTCAGGAAACGACAGATGTTGGCGCGGATGCAGAGAAAGGGGCACCCTCCTACACTGTTGGTGGGAATGCAAGCTGGTGCAGCCACTCTGGAAAACTGTATGGAGGTTCCTCAAAAAGTTGAAAATAGAGCTACCATATGATCCAGCAATTGCACTACTGGGTATTTACCCCAAAGATACAAAAGTAGGGATCCGAAGGGGTATGTGCACCCCGATGTTTATAGCAGTAATGTCCACAATAGCCAAACTGTGGAAAGAGCCAAGATGTCCATCGACAGATGAATGGATAAAGAAGAGGTGGTATATATACACAATGGAATATTATGCAGCCATCAAAAGGAATGAGATCTTGCCATTTGCAATGACGTGTATGTAACTGGAGGGTATTATGTTGAGTGAAATAAGTCAAACAGAGAAAGACGTATCATATGATCTCACTGGTATTAGGAGTTCTTAATTGTAGCAAACAAACTGAGGGGGTGGGGTGGGAGGAGGGATGGGGTGACTGGGTGATAGACACTGGGGAGGGTATGTGCTCTGGTAAGCGCTGTGAATTGTGCAAGACTGTTGAATCTCAGATCTGTACCTCTGAAACAAATAATGCGATATATGTTAAAAAAAAAAAGAAGAAGAAGGTAGCGGGAGGGGAAGAATGAAGCGGGGGAAATCAGAGGGGTAGACGAACCATGAGAGACGATGGACTCTGAAAAACAAACTGAGGGTTTTAGAGGGGAGGGGGGTGGGAGGATGGGTTAGCCTGGTGGTGGGTATTGAGGAGGGCACATTCTGCATGGAGCACTGGGTGTTACGCACAAACAATGAATCATGGAACACTTCATTTAAAACTAATGATGTAATATATGGGGATTAACATAAGAGGGAGGGAGAGAGGGAGGGGGGGAGGGAGGGAGGGAGGGAGGGAGGGAGGGAGGGAGGGAGGGAGGATCGATCATATAAGAAAATGCCCTGGAAAAGGACATGCATCTTTACATTAAAAGAGTCTCCTAAGGGCCAACTATAGTAAGTGGGGGAAATAACCCACTTGGATGCAACTTTATAAAATTTTAGCACTCCAAGAATAAATAAAATTTTCTAAAAGCTTCCAGAGGGAAAAATTAGACCACCTACAGAGGAGTGAAAATTGGGCAGCCAAATTCTCATTAACATCTCTGGCTGCTAAAAGATTAAAATAGAGTAGTCCTTTCAGTTCTGGGGGAAATTGAATTTGAAACTAATTTCCATACTCAGCCCAACCTTTCAATCAACTGTGAGAGTAGAACATAGGCATTTCACATAAACCAGGACTAGGAAAGTTTATTTCCCGGGAGCCCTCTCTTAAGAAGTTACTTGAATATGTATTCCAGCAGAATGAGGAGGTTATCCAACAAAGAAGAATTCAAGGGATCTAACACAGGAAAAGGAAGTCAAATATGATATAAAATCTTCCTTTTTTTTTTTTTATTTTTTATTTTTTATTTTATTTTTTTTTTTTTAAAGATTTTATTTATTTATTTGAGACAGAGAGAATGAGAGACAGAGAGCATGAGAGGGAGGAGGGTCAGAGGGAGAAGCAGACTCCCTGCCGAGCAGGGAGCCCGATGCGGGACTCGATCCAGGGACTCCAGGATCATGACCTGAGCCGAAGGCAGTCGCTTAACCAACTGAGCCACCCAGGCGCCCCTAAAATCTTCCTTTTTTTTTTTTTTAAAGTAAGCTCCACATCCAGCATGGAGCCCAATATGGGGCTTGAACTCACGATCCTGAGATTAAGACCTGAGCCGAAATCAAGAGTCAGAAGCTTAACTGACTGAGGCACTCAGGCGCCCCTAAAATCTTCCATTTGGGGGCAGGAGAATGAATAGCTCCAAAGGTAAGTGTTCCGGGGCAAAAGAGAACTCCATGCAGTTCATAATGTGATTGAGAGAATGAAAATCAACCAACTGGGGCACGTGGGTGGCTCAGTTAAGCGTCTGCCTTCAGCTCAGGTCATGATCCTGGGTTCCCCGATTGATCCCCGAGTTGGGCTCCCTGCTTCTTCCTCTCCCACTCCCCCTGCTTGTGCATGTGCACTCTCTCTCTCTCTGTCAAATAAATAAGTAAAATCTAAAAAAAGAAAAGAAACCAATCAACAAACCAAGAAGAAAACCTTCAGAAAAAGTATATATTTAGTCAATAAAGACAGGCAATTAAGAAATCCAGAAAAACAAAAGGCTAATTAAGACTATTATCCAATTTTGAAGAATTATAATATATTATATGGAGTGTCAGAGAAAGACCAGCACATGGTGCTAAAACATTTTCCTTTGAAGTAGAAGAGAGTTTATGACATTGCCCTCATAGAAAAGGAAATAGTCCTAACATGGTACTTAGCTTGGTAGTGTACAATATTGATATAGTCTTAATGTAAGTACTCTGATTGATTTTAAACTCTTACAGTCACCCTAAGGACAAACTAAGGAAGATCTTGGTTATGTTGCAGGGAAAAAAAAGCAAACATTAATCTTCATAATATAAAAGTATAGCTGACAGAAGGTGGAAAGTGGAAAATGAAGGAAATAGGAGAAGAAAGATAGTATCACTGATAACCCACAACTTCTATAATGGGAAGTCAAGATAGTGATTCAAGTTTTTAGAATGAGAAATTGAGGCATAGCATAGCATACTATTTAAAGTTAACAAGGGTAACCAAAACAAAACTTAAAAACAATGATAGTGAATACCCCAAACTCAGAGGAGTTGGGAGGAAGAAGAAGATAACAAAAATGAGCTGAATTCTTATTATTTCATAACTGGAGGCCATTTACAACCAAGAAATTGAAAAGAGGAACGATTTTCCAAACACCCCATATATTCAAAGAATGCATAATTCATGAGTGGTTTTTCATAGGCATACATGTAAGATCCTGGGGCACAATCTCAGAGCACAGGTATCAGCAATGTCTATAGCTTAAGGACACAGTATGGTGCCGATGATGTTACAGCCATGGCATTTTTTCCCATTCCAATATTCATGCCCGATTATAAGATCATCTTTGCAAACTTCAAGTTGTATATGCTTTAATACTCTTTTAAATTTTCTCAGAATTATCTCTAATATTTCACAGAGTACTCTCTCCAAAATCAATAGTGTGATTGTGGCCTCCTTACAGTATTTTATTTCATTTAACTTCTGTTCCAAAAAAAAATTCTCAGAATTGGTTTTTTTTTTTTTTTAATATTTTATTTATTTACTTTTTAGAGAGCGAGCGAGAGAGAAACAGCATGAGAGGGGAGAGGGTCAGAGGGAGAAGCAGGCTCCCCGCCGAGCCGGGAGCCCGATGTGGGACTTGATCCCAGGACTCCGGGATCATGACCTGAGCCGAAGGCAGACACCCAACGATCTGAGCCACCCAGGCGCCCTCAGAATTGGGTTTTTGCTCCCACTGAATGAAAGCTTAGATGACCTTGTTACTGGATAAAAACTATTTTAAAATTATAACTCTAAAGATTAAACTAACATAAAAGTTACTTGAATCATGTCTCGTTCTTGTGCATTTAAATAACAGCATGGTTCATAAGCTACTGTTAAATGATGGCAGGTGCAAGTAAAACTCTGCCATAACTTCCTAAGTGAGATCCAAAAAATTCAGTCACCTAACATGTGGAGTCAACTTAGTGCAGAGTTAACAAAATGAGCACGATGAGCCAGCTGCAAGAGGACAGGAGCCAGTCACCAAACTTGTCATATCCAAATTCCCACTATCCAGGAGGGTGTAATTACAAGTTCCACTGTACTTCTGATTACTGGCTAAAGTGGCATATGCCCCATAGCCACACAGATAAACACAGTTGCCATACACACTGCCTGCTAGCTTTAAATTATGCAATTCTTGATTACTCTTGGCAGGAGTTAAACTATTTCAAATTTTGCACAAAACAAGTACTTACCCAATAGGCCAATTACACTATTTCAAATATTCATTATCCTTATTTATCTGAAATATAACCATAGTGTAAAAGAGCAGTCAGTATTTAGTTCTTAAAGTTGGGGGATGGGTTGGGGCTGTTTGCAACCAGAAGAACTAAAAGCAGAAATGTTTAAAACAGTGTTTACAGGAGATGACTGGGGTTGGGAGGAATCATCATAAGCTTCTTTGTACCATTTCATCTATACTGCTTAATTTATTTATAAGGTGTATTTACTACTCTTAACACTAAGTATTGTACCTCTTTTACTATTTCTCAAAGAAATACCTGTTAAGATACTTGTAATACTTGTTAAAATGCAGATTCCCTGGTTCTAAACATAGTCCTGCTGAATTTGATCCCCTTTGCTGGGGCCCAAGAATTGGCATTGGAGCTGTTGGTTTAGGCGTAGATCTAAAGTGTTTATTTGTTCATCCTCTTCCACTATATTTCAGGATTGAGCTTCTTGTGAGAGCATTACATGCTATCTTTCCTTCTGTGGTGCTTAACGTATCCTAGCATCCTTCCTTTTTATTTCTTTACCACCAAGATGGAAAAAAAGATGACTTCTTTCTCTCTCTTTTTGCATGTGGTCTTATCTAGGGGAATAACAATTCTTTTCAAGATCCTTTAAGCTGTGTCACCTCTTGAACATAGAACACCTAAGAGAATCTGTTAAGTTTTAAAATTCATGACAGTGACCAGTTTCTTAATTATGTAGGGAGAAACATTTTGCGACTGTCTTTGTATCTTATTTTGGTGCTGATAATTTTTTCTCATTCCTGTGGACTGCAGGAATATTGATCTCAGCTTTACTTTGACCATTAATGAATTATGATGGCAATAAGCAGAGACACACACCTCCAGCCTCCTGGGAGCTTAATCTTCTGCTACAACGTTTGTATTGGTAAGTCAGCACCTGTGTAATCTATATTCTAACTATTTGTTATTCTCCTTTAATTACATATTGGTGGTGGTCCATTTGCAGCCTGAGAGCAACCAACTAGAGAGTCAAAGAGATTATTAAAATATTGACTTTAAATTAGAAGGCCAAAAGGAAACACAGCTGGCTGAGTTCCTACCCATTCCAATATGATGGCTCAGGCATAGTTATTCCCTTTCATGTCAAGTAAAGTTCGGTCTAAAAAATTAGTACAGAACTTTTACCTTTAAAAAAATTTGAAGTATGATTAACATAAAATGTTATATTGGTTTCAGGTATACAACATAATGATTCAACAATTCTGCATATTACTCTGCTCACCACGATAAGTGTAGTTCCCAGCTGTACCATGTGGTGTTCTGGTGTCACCATATTTCTGTTAGCATCAGCTTTACCTCATCTGGTAAACACCATTTTGTTCAGTAGCTGATACATTTTAACATCCTATACTTCCTACTTGATACAGATCAGTCACTCAGGTTGGGGTTTGGGCATTGTGGATGGCCAAGTCACTCCCAGAAATCTTTTCCTTTTAGCATTTGGGTAAATAACATTTTTGTCTTGACATAATTTCAAATTTACATGAAAGTGTCAAGAATGGTACAGGAAACGCCCTATGCCCTTTATTGAGAATCATATTTATTTATGTCTTGCACCATTCACTATCATTCTGTGAATCTATTTTTATTGCAAACTTTTTCTTTCAGAATTATTTGTAAGTTGGAGACATTAAGCCCTTTTACCCTGAAATATTTGGGTATGTTCCTAAGAACAGCATTCTCTTTTTTTTTTTTTTTTAAGATTTTTAAAATTTATTTATTTGACAGAGAGAGACATAGTGAGAGAGGGAACACAAGCAGGGGGAGTGGGAGAGGGAGAAGCAGGCTTCCCGCAGAGCAGAGAGCCTGATATGGGGCTCGATCCCAGGACCCTGGAATCATGACCTGAGCCAAAGGCAGACGCTTAACGACTGAGCCACCCAGGCACCCCAAACAGCATTCTCTTTAATAATCATGGTTGTTATCAAAAACAGGTATCTTTTTTTTTTTTTTTAAGATTTTATTTATTTATTTGAGAGAGAGAATGAGAGAGAGAGCACATGAGAGGGGGGAGGGTCAGAGGGAGAAGCAGACTCCCTGCCGAGCAGGGAGCCCGATGCGGGACTCGATCCAGGGACTCCAGGATCATGACCTGAGCCGAAGGCAGTCGCTTAACCAACTGAGCCACCCAGGCGCCCAAAAACAGGTATCTTAATAATGATATAACATAAGCCACATTCCAAATTTAAATTCACATTTTCTCAGTTGTCCCAGTAAATAATTTTAAGCTAATTTTTTCCCCAGACCAGGATCATACATTGAACGGAGTTGTCTTGTCTCCTTTGTTTCCTTTATTCTGGAAAGTTTTCTCAGCCTTTGCTTTCTTTCTTTTTTTTTTTTTTAATTTTATTTAATTATGTTATGTTAATCACCATACATTACATAATCAGTTTTTGATGTAGTGTTCCATGATTCATTGTTTGTGTATAACACCCAGTACTCCATTCAGTACGTGACCACTTTAATACCCATCACCAGGCTAACCCATCCCCCCACGCCCTCCCCTCTAGAACCCTCAGTTTGTTTCTCAGAGTCAAAACTCTCTCATGGTTCGTCTCACCCTCCGATTTCCCCCACTTCATTTTTCCCTTCCTGCTATCTTCTTCTTCTTCTTTTTTTTTTTTTAACATATAATGTATTATGTGTTTCAGAGGTACAGGTCTGTGATTCATCAGTCTTACACAATTCACAGCACTCGCCATAGCACATAGCCTCCGAAATGTCTATCACCCAGCCACCCCATCCCTCCCACCCCCCACCAATCCAGCAACCCTCAGTTTCTTTCCTGAGATTAAGAATTCCTCATATCAGTGAGATAATGTGATACATGTCTTTCTCTGATTCACCTATTTGGCTCAGCATAATACCCTCCAGTTCCATCCACATCATTGCAAATGGCAAGATTTCATTCCTTTTGATGGCTGCATAATATTCCATTGTATATATATACCACTTCTTCTTTATCCATTCTTCTGTCGATGGACATCTTGGCTCTTTCCACAGTTTGGCTATTGTGGACATTGCTGCTATAAACATTGGGGTGTACGTACCCCTTTGGATCCCTACTTTTGTATCTTTGGGGTAAATACCCAGTAGTGCAATTTCTGGGTTGTATAGTACCTCTATTTTCAACTTTTTAGGAACCTCCATACTGTTTTCCAGAGTGGCTACACCAGCTTGCATTCCCAAGGAGGGTTCCCCTTTCTCTGCATCCGCGCCAACATCTGTCGTTTCCTGACTTGTTAATTTTAGCCATTCTGACTGGTGTGAGGTGGTATCTCATTGAGGTTTTGACTTGGATTTCCCTGATGCCGAGCGATACTGAGCACTTTTTTATGTGTCTGTTGGCCATTTGGATGTCTTCTTTGGAAAAATGTCTGTCCATGTCTTCTGCCCATTTCTTGATTGGATTCTTTGTTCTTCGGGTGTTGAGTTTGATGAGTTCTTTATAGATTTTGGATACTAGCCCTTTATCTGATATGTCATTTGCAAATATCTTCTCCCATTCTGTCCGTTGTCTTTTGGTTTTGTTGACTGTTTCCTTTGCTGTGCAAAAGATTTTTATCTTGATGAAGTCCCAAGAGTTCATTTTTGCCCTTGCTTCCCTTGCCTTTGGCGATGTTTCTAGGAAGAAGTTGCTGTGGCTGAGGTCAAAGAGGTTGCTGCCTGTGTTCTCCTTTAGGATTTTGATGGACTCTTGTCTCACATTGAGGTCTTTCAACCATTTGGAGTCTATTTTTGGGTGTGGTGTAAGGAAATGGTCCAGTTTCATTCTTCTGCATGTGGCTGTCCCATTTTCCCACCATTTGTTGAAGAGACTGTCTTTTTTCCATTGGACATTCTTTCCTGTTTTGTCAAAGATGAGTTGACCATAGAGTTGAAGGTCCATTTCTGGGCTCTCTATTCTGTTCCATTGATTTATGTGTCTCTTTTTGTGCCAGTACCATACTGTCTTGATGATAACAGCTTTGTAATGGAGCTGGAAGTCCGGAATTGTGATGCCGCCGGCTTTGCTTTTCTTCTTCAATATTCCTCCGGCTATGCGGGGTCTTTTCTGGTTCCATACAAATTTTAGGATTATTTGTTCCATTTCTTTGAAAAAAGTGGATGGTATTTTGATGGGGATTGCATTGAATGTGTAGATTGCTCTAGGTAGCATTGACATCTTCACAATATTTGTTCTTCCAATCCATGAGCATGGAACGTTTTTCCATTTCTTTGTGTCTTCCTCAGTTTCTTTCATGAGTATTTTATAGTTTTCTGAGTATAGATCTTTTGTCTCTTTGGTTAGATTTATTCCTAGGTATCTTATGGTTTTGGGTGCAATTGTAAATGGGACTGACTCCTTAATTTCTCTTTCTCCTGTCTTCTTGTTGGTGTATATGAATGCCCCTGATTTCTGTGCATTGCTTTTATATCTTGCCACTTTACTGAATTCCTGTATGAGTTCTAGCAGTTTTGGGGTGGAATCTTTTGGATTTTCCACAAAAAGTATCATATCATCTGGAAAGAGTGAGAGTTTGACTTCTTTGCCGATTCGGATGCCTTTGATTTCTTTTTGTTGTCTGATTGCTGTGGCTAGGACTTCTAGTACTATGTTGAATAGCAGTGGTGATAGTGGATATCCCTGCCGTGTTCCTGACCTTAGGGGGAAAGCTCTCAGTTTTTCCCCATTGAGAATGATATTTGCTGTGGGTTTTTCATAGATGGCTTTTATGATATTGAGGTATGTGCCCTCCATCCCTATATTCTGAAGAGTTTTGATCAAGAAAGGATGCTGTACTTCGTCAAATGCTTTTTCTACATCTATTGTGAGGATCATGTGGTTCTTGTTCTTTCTTTTATTAATGTATTGTATCACATTGATTGATTTGCAGATGTTGAACCAACCTTGCAGCCCAGGGATAAATCCCACTTGGTCGTGGTGAATAATCCTTTTAATGTACTGTTGGATCCTATTGGCTAGTATTTTGGTGAGAATTTTTGCATCCGTGTTCATCAAGGATATTGGTCTGTATTTCTCCTTTTGGATGGGGTGAAAAATCCTTTTGTCCAATCCTATTGGCTAGTATTTCAGTGAGAATTTTTGCATCCATGTCTATCAAGGCTCCTGGTATGTAATTCTCCTTTTGGATGGGGTCTTTGTCTGGTTTGGGGATCAAGAGAATAGTGGCCTCCTAAAATGAGTTTGGAAGTTTTCCTTCCATTTCTATTTTTTGGAACAGTTTCAGAAGAATAGATATTCATTCTTCTTTAAATGTTTGGTGGAATTCCTCTGGGAAGCCATCTGGCCCTGGGCTTTTGTTTGTCGGGAGATTTTTGATGACTGCTTCAATTTCCTGAGTGGTTATAGGTCTGTTCAGGTTTTCTGTTTCTTCCTGGTTCAGTTTTGGTAGTTGATGCATCTCTAGAAATGCATCCATTTCTTCCAGATTATCTAATTTGCTGGTATATAATTGCTCATAATATGTTCTTATAATTGTTTGTATTTCTTTGATGTTGGTTGTGATCTCTCCTCTTCGTGATTTTATTTATTTGGGTCCGTTCTCTTTTCTTTTTGATAAGTCTGGCCAGGGGTTTATCAATCTTGTTAATTCTTTCAAAGAACCAGCTCCTAGTTTCATTGATCTGTTCTGCTGTTCTTTTGGTTTCTATTTCATTGATATCTGCTCTGATCTTTATTATTTCTCTTCTCCTGCTGGGTTTAGGCTTTATTTGCTGTTCTTTCTCCAGCTCCTTTACGTGGAGGGTTAGGTTGTGTATTTGAGACCTCTCTTGTTTCTTGGGAAAGGCTTGTATTGCTATATACTTTCCTCTTAGGACTGCCTTTGCTGTATCCCAAAGATTTTGAACAGTTGTGTTTTCATTTTCATTGGTTTCCATGAATTTTTTAACTTCTTGTTTAATTTCGTGGTTGACCCATTCATTCTTCAGTAGGATGCTCTTTAGCCTCCATGTATTTGAGTTCTTTCCGACTTTCCTCTTGTGATTGAGTTCTAGTTTCAAAGCACTGTGGTCTGAAATTAGACAGGGAATGATCCCAGTCTTTTGGTACCGGTTGAGACCTGATTTGTGACCTAGGATGTGATCTATTCTGGAGAATGTTCCATGGGCACTAGAGAAGAATATGTATTCTGTTGCTTTGGGATGGAATGTTCTGAATCTATCTGTGAAGTCCATTTGGTCCAGTGTGTCATTTAAAGTATTTCCTTGTTGATCTTTTGCTTAGATGATCTGTCCATTTCAGTGACGGGGGTGTTAAAGTCCCCCACTATTATTGTATTGTTGTCCATGTATTTCTTTGCTTTTGTTATTAATTGCCTTATATAATTGTCTTCTCCCATGTCAGGGGCATAGATATTTACAATTGTTAGATCTTCTTGTTGGATAGACGCTTTAAGTAGGATATAGTGTCCTTCCTCATCTCTTATTACAGTCATTGGTTTAAAATCTAATTTGTCTGATATAAGGATTGCCACCCCAGCTTCCTTTTGGTGTCCATTAGCATAGTAAATGGTTTTCCATACCCTCACTTTCAGTCTAGAGGTGTCTTTGGGTCTAAAATGAGTCTCTTGCAGACAGCACATCGATGGGTCGTGTTTTTTTTCCAATCTGATAGCCTGTGTCTTTTGATTTGGGCATTGAGCCCATTTACATTCAGGGTAACTATTGAAAGGTATGAATTTAGTGCCATTGTTTTGCCTGTAAGGTGACTGTTACTGTATATTGTCTGTGTTCCTTTCTGGTCTATGTTGCTTTTAGGCTCTCTCTTTGCTTAGAGGACCCCTTTCAAGATTTCTTGTAGGGCTGGTTCGTGTTTGCAAATTCCTTTAGTTTTTGTTTGTCCTGGAAGCTTTTTATCTCTCCTTCTATTTTCAGTGACAGCCCAGGTGGATATAGTATTCTTGGCTGCATATTTTTCTCATTTAGTGCTTTCAATATATCATGCCAGTCCTTTCTGGCCTGCCAGGTCTCTATGTTTCTACCACTGTAGGTTACAGAATTCTTCTCCCAAGCTGCTTTCAGAATTTTCTCTTTGTCTCTGAGACTCGTATGTTTTACTATTAGATGTTGTGTTGTTGACCTCTTTTTATTGATTTTGAGGGGGTTCTCTGTGCTTCCTGGATTTTGTTGCCTGTTTCCTTCCCCAAATTAGGGAAGTTCTCTGCTATAATTTGCTCCATTATACCTTCTGCCCCTCTCTCTCTTTCTTCTTTTTCTGGGATCCCAATTATTCTAATGCTGTTTTGTCTTATAGTATCACTTATCTCTTGAATTCTGCCCTCGTGATCCAGTAATTGTTTATCTCTCTTTTTCTCAGCTTTTTTATTTTCTATCATTTGGTCTTCTATATTACTAATTCTCTCTTCTGCCTCATTTATCCTAGCAGTTAGAGCCTCCATTTTTTATTGCACCTCATTAATAGCCTTTTTGATTTTGACTTGGTTAGATTTTAGTTCTTTTATTTCTCCAGAAAGTGTTCCTCTAATATCTTCCATGCTTTTTTCAAGCCCAGCCAGTATCTTTAAAATCGTCGTTCTGAACTCTAGCTCCGACATCATACTAATGTCCATGTTGAGTAGGTCCCTGGCAGTCGGTACTGCCTCTTGTTCTTTTTGTTGAGGTGATTTTTTCCGTCTTGTCATTTTGTCCAGAGGAGAATAGATGAATGAGAGAACAAAATGTTAACAGGGGAACAATGACCCCAGAAAAATATACACTAAACAAATCAGAAGAGTCCTGAAATGGGGGAAAAGAAAGGGAAAGAAAGAAAAAAGAAAAAAAGATAAAAAACAAAACAAAACAAAAAACAAACAAAAAACAGTATATGATCAAATATGATCAGGCTGCTGCATAGATCAGTGCCACAGACTAGATTTTGGGTGTATTTTGGTCTGTTAGAAGAAAGTGTCTCCTACAATTTTAAAGAAAAACTTATATATGTACAAAAATAAGGGTGAATACAATGAAGGGAAGTAATATGACTGTAAAGATGAAAATTATAAAAGATTTTATAAAAGGAATTGATAAGATAAGAAGTTGGTTGAAAAAAGAAAGAAGAGGTTTAAAAAAAAAAGAGAGAGAATGTGATCAGGCAGGTGTTTAGAACAAAGCAAGACACAAGAGATTTAGGGTATATTTTGGTCTGTTAGAAGAAACTGTATCCCAAAAATTTAAAGAGAGAAGAACTTATATATATATATACCAAAAATAAGGTTAACTACTATGAAGGGATAGAATATGACTCTAAAAATGAAAAATACAAAAGATTTTTTAAAAAAGGGATTGATAAGATGTTGGTTGAAAAAGGGAAAAGAAAAATTAAAAAAAAGAAAATTAAAATAATTAACTTTGAAAGACTAAAGAATCATGGGGAAAAATCCATTAATTCTATGTGCAGTATTCCTCCAGCACTGGAGTTCTGCTGTTTCCACTGATCGGTAAACTCTGTCTTGGCTGGCTGTTCTCGCTGATCATCTGGGGGAGGGGCCTGTTGCCGTGGTTCCCAAATGTCTTTGCTGGAGGCGGCATTGCCCCGCCCTTGCCCAGTCCGGGCTAAGTAATCTGCTCGGATTTGCTCTCGGGAGCTTTTGTTCCCTGCAAGCTTTCCGTACAGCTTTGGAGGACGAGAGTGAAAATGGCGGCCTCCCAATCTCCACCCTGGAGGAGCTGAGACCTCGGCCCCGCTCCTCAGTGAGCCCCCAGAGAAAAGCAGTCAATCACTCCCGTCTCCCTGTCTCCGGTCGCACTCCATGCTCACCCCGCCTGTGACCGAGCACTTCTGTCCCTGGCACAGGACACCATGTGGAGTCTCCAAACCCAGCAGATCCTTGTGGTGAGCTCCTGCGCCGCTCCTCCCAGGGGAGGAAGAGGAGTCTTCCTGGATCTGGTGCTTGTTGGGTCCCTGCTGGACGAGCAGTGGCCCGACTGTGCCATAGATCACGGTTTATGGCAACCCCGAGCTGAGAGCCCGCGCCTCGGCTCTGTTTCTGCAGCCGGCTTCCCCGCTCCGATACCTGGGAGCTCTGCCACACTCAGGCACCCCCGGTCTTTCTGTGACCCCGAGGGTCCTGAGACCACACTGTCCCACGAGGGTTCCACCCCCTGCTTAGCCACTGGAGCCATGTCCCTCAGCGGACCCAACTTCTAAAAGTTCTGATTTTGTGCTCCGCGGCTCTATCACTTGCCAGAAGCGGCCTTCGGAGGCCCGCTCCCCCACCGTCTATCCTCCCGAATATCACCTCGGATTCACTTCTCCGCATGTCCTAGCTTCCAGAAAATGATCACTTTCCTGTTCAGAGTTGCTGCTATTCTTTTCTTCAGTCTCCTGTTGAGTTCATACGTGTTTAGAATGGTTTGATCCCTATCCAGCTGAACTCCTGGGACCAGATCAAATTTAGGTCTCCTTCTTCTCTGCCATCTTGCTTCTCCCCCAGCCTTTGCTTTCTTAACTTGACAGTTTTTTTTTAAAGATTTTATTTATTTGAGAGAGAGAGCGCATGCATGCATGTGTGAGCAGAGAGGGGCAGAGGGGGAGGGAGAAAGAATCTGAAGCGGACTCCACACTGAATATAGAGCCCCATGTGGGGCTTAATCCTGGGACCTTGAGATTAAACCAAGATTTGGATCCTTAACTGACTGAGCCAGCCAGGTACCCCATTAACTTGACATTTTTAAAGAGGGCAGATCAATACTCTTCTTTTTGTTTTTGTTTTTAAATTTTGTAGAAAGGCCCCTCATTCTGGGTTTGCCTGGGGTTTCCTCATATTTAGCCTTGGGTTATGTATTTTTTGGCAGAGATACCATTGAGGTGATGCGTCTGTTGATGTACCATGTCAGGAAGTACCTGATGTCCATTCATCCCAATATCGGTGACATTGGCATTGATCTCTTCGTTAAGTAACTTTTTCCACCATAAAGTTACAGGTTTTCTCCTTCTAAATTACAAGTAATTTCTGGGAAGATATTTTGAGACTATGTCAATATCTTGTTTCTAAAATGTTTTCTGACTACTTTAGCCTCCACTGCTGATGTTCTGACTCCATTATTCCTTATGGATTTATTAGTTGGCATTTTGCTGTAAGGAAGAGTTTTCCATTCTCCCATTTACTTATTTAAGTATGAACTCATGGATTCTTACATTTTTCTGTGTGTTATAATCTCTTATTGTCATTTTTTATTTTGAATCCAGATTTTCCCCGCTTTGCCCAGAGGCTGGCCCCGTCATCCTGGTTTGTCTTTTTGCTGTGATTCCGTGATGCTTCGACGCACCACCTCATCCTCTTTAGCTCATCTTCTAATTACTCTGCCCCATCCCAGGAATTACTCGTTTCCCCAATGATCCCCTAGGTCACTTTGGTAAGAAAATCGAATGTATCTTTTATGCCCACCCTCACTTTTCCCTTCACCTTTCAGTAACTTGTCCCATGAGTCCCTACTGTGACCATGATTTTCAGCATCAAGGTAGAGGGAGAATTCTGATCAATTTATTTACCTTAAAACTGTTTTGGAATGGTTGTATTACCTTTCTTAGAATTGTTTGCAATTTAAAAGAGGAAACCAGTTAGGAAGCAATATTCAATTTTTAAAAAATAATCATAGGATGTTAGTGGTAAAGGAGATGTTAGATCACAGGGTCACAAACTCACGAACTCAGGACCCTGGCATTTAACGTGAATGTGTGTGTGAAAAGGCCACTGGTGTCAGTGACAGAGAGTGTGGTACAGAATGGGTGGAACTGGAGGGTACAAGTCTACCTAATGACATTTAAATGAAAATAAGTGAATAAATAAAACGCTGGGCAGACCAAGCAAAATTTTGTTTATAATTCTTATTTATCAGGGGGTCTATTGTTAAGGACTTTGGTGTTACAGAAAAGCTAAACTCTGGTGGTTTTAACACTGTACTTAGGGGAACCACTGAGGTACTTTGTGGAACTTTGCTGTGGTCTCAGGAACAGTGGACAGATCCACTTGACCTCCTAAACTTCTGCTTCCTTACTACCCATTTGATGCGATAGCAGTGTGTGAGATTCTGTTTGAAGGAAGGGATCTGTGGATTTAAAAAATATATATATTGGAAGATTTATTTATTTATTTTAAAGAGAGAGCACGCGCGCGAGCAGGGGAAGGGGCAGAGGGAGAAGGAGAGAGAGAAACCTGAAACAGACTCCGCGCTGAGCACAGAACCTGATGCAGGGCTCGATCTTAGGACCCTGAGATCATGACCTGAGCCTAAATCAGGAGGCAGTTGCTTACCTGACTGAGCCACCCAGGTGCCCCAGGATCTGTGGATTTTAAAACAAGTTTGAAAGGCGCCTGGGTGGTTCAGTTGGTTAAGCAACTGCCTTTAGCTCAGGTCATGATCCTGGAGTCGATCTAGGATCGAGTTCCACATCGGGCTCCCTGCTCAGCAGGGAGTCTGCTTCTAAATTTCTTTTTTTTTTTAAAGATTTTATTTATGTATTTGACAGAGAGAGACAGCGAGAGAGAGAACACAAGCAGGGGGAGTGGGAGAGGGAGAAGCAGGCTCCCCACTGAGCAAGGAGCCTGATGTGGGGCTCCATCCCAGGACCCTGGGATCATGACCTGAGCCAAACGCAGATGCTTAAGGGCTGAGCCACCCAGGCGCCCTGAGGGATTCTGCTTCTCCCTCTGGCCCTCCCCCCTCTCATGCTCTCTCTCTCTCATTCTCTCTCTGTCTCTCAAATAAATAAAAATCTTAAAAAAATAAATATAAGTAAAACAAGTTTGAAAACCACTGAGGCAGACCAGCTCCCTCATCTTGCTGATAAGTAAACTGAGGCTGTCTGGGGATAACCAGCATTGCCACAGTTGTTAGTGGCAGAGTTAAGACAAAAACCCTGGCCTTCCAATACGTGGTCCAATCCCTTTTCCCTACACAAAGCCATTTCATCTAAAGGTGGAAAATCAGGTACCAGTGGAGTGGGTTGTCCTAGTGTCATATAGCATACACAATCAGTTACCTCTGAGTGAAGATGTCCTGGTTGACAGGAAGTAGACAGCCCTCCATGCTCTGAAGACAAATATCCATCTTGATTCTATAGCTTTACAATTTGAACATGTATGTGAGTGAATATTTGGGTAGAACTAGGTGATCAGACACTTTCGTTGCTGATTGGCATATTATAATGATACTTTATAAGGAAAATTTTTTTTTAAGATTTTATTTTTAAGTAATCTCTACACGGAACATGGGGCTTGAACTCACAAGCCTGAGATCAAGAGTCATATGCTCCACTGACTGAGGCAGCCAGACCCCAGGAAATATTATTTCCAATAAATATATCAGTAAATTTTTCAAGTGTAATTCTTAAAACTGCTAGAAGTGTTTTTCTTAATTGACAGAATATCAAGGAACTTTTCCATTTCCATTCTCATGAAATCATCCTTTTACTATCATAAAGTGTTTTATTTCTCCAGTTAAAATTCACGTATTTTATTTTATTTATTTATTTATTTTTTAAAGATTTTATTTATTTATTTGACAGAGAGAGACACAGCGAGAGAGGGAACACAAGCAGGGGGAGTGGGAGAGGGAGAGCAGGCTTCCCGCTGAGCAGGGAGCCCGATGCGGGTCTTGATCCCAGGACCTGGGGTCATGACCTGAGCCGAAGGCAGACACTTAACGACTGAGCCACCCAGGTGCCCCAAAATTCACGTATTTTAAAGAAAAATAAGCTCTATTATAAATAATTATATAGACCTTATAAATCACTTGAATACAGCTGTTTTAATCATGTTGTGATCTATTAAAGTCTCTAGTTTTATTACAGTATAACAATTAACAGCTGGCCAACTTGCCTAAGTAATTCCGTTTTTAAATTTTTAGACTGTTTACACAAAATATAAAACTGGAGTAATGATCTGAGTACTCTTGCAAGGCCAGTTCAAAATTCCTATGTCTCTTTTGTCTTTCATACAAAAGTGAACTTTGTCTTCAATCACCCACTTCACTTTCTCTTGTGTAGTAAAGGTAGAAATAATATTTTTAAGAGGAAGGTATATTTGGAGCGCCTAGGTGGCTCAGTTGTTGGGCGTCTGCCTTCGGTCAGGTCATGATCTCAGGGTCCTGGGATTGAGCCCCACATGGGGCTCTCTGCTCAGCAGGGAGCCTGCTTCTCCCTCTCTCACTCCCCCTGCTTGTGTTCCCTCTCTTGCTGTGTCTCTGTCAAATAAATAAATAAAATCTTTAAAAAAAAAAGCAAAAGAGGAAGATAATTCAAAATGTATGTTAAGTGTTAACATATGATTTAAAGAGGACAGGGACCCAGGCAGCATTCACCCTAAAGTCCTTACAAACTCGATTTAAAATATTGCCCATTTAAAATCTAGGTCCAAATGTGCTTCTGTCCAGATTAGATTGCTCTTGAAAGAGGCATTACTTTAACCTTTTGTGGATTATTTTCTGATATTTTAGACTGTACCATTCCTTTCACTCTTTTTTCTGTCATCTTTCCTTTTAGGAGAAAGGAGGTTTTTTAATGTTTTGTATTTTTTTTTTCCTTGAAAGGAAATACTAGACAGAATGAGTGAAAGTGCAAAGAATCATATATTATTACTGAGCCTGAAATGAATTATATTAGCATCAGTGTCTACTTTTTAATAAATTACGGTCCATATAGGCCTTCTTATTATAACTTCTTAACTCATGGATTCTTACATTCTAATTATTGTTTGGATTATTTCCCCTCATCCAATAATTTATCCTTGGATTTGTCAGTTTACTAAGCTATTTTATTATTTGACATGTTAGATTTCCCCTGTTGTTAACCCCACAGGGCTATATGAATATTTATTCTACTTCATGGAGAAACAGTTATTAAGTGTTCACAGGGTTCAGGGACATTTTTCAGTTGTTTGTTATCTGTTTCCTCTTCCTTCCCTTTCCTTTTCCATTTTGAAATTGTTTTCACCTTTTACCCATAAGAAGAGGTGGGTTGTAGGGGGTAGACTTTATAAAATATAATGCCTGTTTCACAGGGCCATTGGGAGAAGTAAATAAAACCATAGCTAGGGGGCTCGTAGCACAATGCATGACATCCAGTATTTACTTTTACTTTTCTGTCCTTTCAAGAATCTTAGTTTGGCAAGCTTGATAGGTCATCAGAACTGCTGTGCTGGACAGAATTTTCCTTTCAGTAAAATGAGAGCCTAGGAGTAACTAAGCATGGCTCTTGTAGGATTTCCATTTAAATTACAATGGATAAGTTAATAGTTTTGCCAAAGCTGGAAGCAAGACAGTGTAGTGTGATGGGAGGAGCCTTGGTCTTAGGACAGAGGACTAGGGCTCAGTCACTAACTTGCCAGGTGACCTTAGTCACCTTGCTTTGGGGCTTCAGTTTCTTCAACTGCATAAGGATGTGGATGATTCCCAGGGCACTTTTGATTCTAGAACCTGATGGTTCTACTAATGCAGCATTTTTAGAAATGGATTTATCTGTGTGATGGAAAAAGACTTGGACAACGTACAGCCACATGGTCCTGCTGGTTATTCCTGAGTGCTGGGACCAAGGATGGCCTTGTTGCCTGCCTGCCTGCCTGCCTGCCTTCCTTTCTTTTTACCTTCTTCCCTCTCTCCTTCCTCCCTTCCTTTTCTCCCTCCTTCCCTCTTTCTTTCCTTCCCTGTCCATTTCTTCTTTTAGTAATTATTTATAGCTCCTTCCATGAGCTAGGCCTTCTAGCTAAGCCCTGGGATCCAAGAGTGAACAAAATGTCAGTCCTGCGTTCACGGAGCTTACAGTCAGTCTCTCCCCCCCCCCCCCCCCCCCCGCAGATATATGAATATATATATTTTTCTCCTTTCCTGAAAAGTGTCAAACATATAGAGAACCTGAAGGAAGAGTTCCTTGAACATCTGTATCCCCTAGATTCATGCATTATTAACATTTTTTGTTCCCTCCTCTATCTCTGTGTATATATGTGTGTGTGTATTATCATTTAAAAGTTGCAGACACCATGCTTCACCTCTATGCAATTTAACATGCATCTCCAAGAATTAGTATA
Organism: Mirounga angustirostris; assembly: GCF_029215605.1. NCBI lineage: Eukaryota > Metazoa > Chordata > Mammalia > Carnivora > Phocidae > Mirounga > Mirounga angustirostris. The sequence continues at coordinate 22,968,883 of NW_026991723.1, forward strand.
CTCTCATAAATAACCATAATACCATCATCATACCTAACTTACCTAACCCCCCAAATTATCACCAATTTTATAGAATTATATGATGTCCATTCCATATTCAGATTTCCTTAATTATCCCAAAATATGTCTTTCATCGTCTTTCCCTTCAGATTCCAGTTCAACAGTCAAAGTTCACATATTACATTTGGTTTTTAAGTCTCCATAGTCCCTTTTTTTTTTTTTTTAAAGATTTTATTTATTTATTTTAACGAGAGAGACACAGCGAGACAGTGAACACAAGCAGGGGGCGTGGGAGAGGGAGAAGCAGGCTTCCCGCGGAGCAGGGATCCCGAGGTGGGGCTCAATCCCAGGACCCCGGGATCATGACCTGAGACAAAGGCAGATGCTTAACGACTGAGCCACCCAGGTGCCCCTGTAGTCCCTTTTAATAAAAAACTATTCCTCCACCTTTTTAAAAAATTTTATTATGTTATGTTAGTCACCATACAATACATCATTAGTTTTTGATGTGGAGATCCACGATCCATTGTTTTCGTATAACACCCAGTGTTCCATGCAGTACGTGCCCTCCTTAATACCCATCACGGGGCTAAGTGAGTGAGTGAGATAGAGCACAAGCAGGGTGAAAGGCAGAGGGAGAAGCAGTCTCCCCACTGAGCAGGGAGCCCGATGCAGGACTTGATCCTGGGACTCTGGGATCATGACCTGAGCCAAAGGCAGACGCTTTACCGACTAAGCCACCCAGGCACCCCTCCTTAGCATTTTTAAAAAGAAGGGCTCATTGTGACTACCCCTCATTCTTCCCACCCTTCTCAATCCCACCCAGGGTTAAATGCCACTAGTGTTCTGTGCCAGGTGTCCTCATCTGAGAAATTTGAACCATCTCTACCTTGAAGCATTGTTGTGAGAATTGGAGATTAATAGTAAGACAGGTAAAGGGCATAGGGCAGAGTCTGCTGTGTTACTATATGCTCGATACATCACCACTGTTATTCTTATTGTTGTGGTATTTGCCAAAATGAGAGAAAAAGAGTTGAACTTGAAAAGAGACAGGGCAGAAGAAAGAAAGTAGAGAAGAATATTCAGTTTCTACATGGTTACTTCAAACAACTTTCCAACAGTGTTTTGTGCTTATGTGGTGACCTCAGTAAATGTTCCCCTGCGACAGTGGTATGACACAGTCATCATTAACATTTTTGCAGCCCTTTACAGTTTACAAAGCACATCCACGTTCATTATCATGTTGGATACACACCGTCTTTCATGGAGGTAGATGTGTTTCCTGCTTCGCCCAAGGACACAGAGGAACCAGTGGGGGAACTCAAATTAGGAGTTCTGATTGCACAACAGACTTCTTTTGCTGAAAATGTGCAGCCTGGCACAGACACCAAATGTCTCCTTTCTAAATTCCTGACCACGGGACTCTTTCCTTATGGTGTAGGTTACTGAAATGCTTAGTTAAAGCTCCCTGAGTCTATTTCAGACTTGCAGCTCCTCAAGCTGCATTGGGTGACATTTTCTGTACTGTCATGTGTTGTCAGTCAGCCAGAAGGCTTCCGTTATTTCTTTCTCTCTGCTCTCACAGAGAGAAGTACTGGGTAATGAACCTGAATTAACACCGTCACATGCATATTAAAATGCATTCAAATCCCTTAGCTGGACTAATTTCCTTGCTCAAATCGTATAGCATTGGACAGACTAAAAAACACCCAAAGGTTGGCCCTTGTTCTTTGAAGGAGATAGATTTGGTATTTCTCAATGTTGACATTGAATTTTTTTTGTCTGGTCATGTTTAGCTCTTTTTTGAGAAAGGAAAGTATTGCTATTTTAAACAAAAACAGACAATCTTTGGGGCACCTGGGTGGCTCAGTCGGTTAAGCGACTGCCGTCGGCTCAGGTCATGATCCTGGAGTCCCAGGATTGAGTCCCGCATCGGGCTCCCTGCTCAGCGGGGAGTCTGCTTCTCCCTTTGACCCTCCTCCCTCTCATGCTCTCTGTCTCTCTCTCATTGTCTCTCTTGCAAATAAATAAAATCTTAAAAAAAATAATAAATAAATAAAAATTAAAAAAAATAAAAAACAGACAATCTTTGGTTTATCAAACTAGTAGTGTGACATAAATCATTTTAGAGGAGATGAGGTTTTTTTTTTCATTTACTTCAAGATTTTTTCTAGTTTCTTTTGTGATTTCTTCTTTGTACCATGAGATACTTAGATCTGTGTTTTTTTTTTTTTTTAAGATTTTGTTTATTTGACAGAGAGAGAGCAAGAGCAGGAACAGAAGCAGGGGGAGTGGCAGAGGGAGAAGCAGGCTTCCTGCCGAGCAGGGAGCCTGATGTGGGACTTGATCCCAGGACCCTGAGACCATGACCTGAGCTGAAGGCAGACACTTAACGACTGAGCCACCCAGGCGCCCTAGATCTGTATTTCTTAAGTTGCGAATATTTCTGATTTCCTAGTTATCTTTTTGGCAGTGGGACCTGTATTTCTACTATGTTTTAGTATCTGTGATGTCCAGGGAGCAGGGTTTTTTTTGTTTTTTTTTTTAAATGTAGGCTCCACATTCAGCATAGAGCCCAATGTGGGGCTTGAACTCATGACCCTGTGATCAAGACCTGAGCTAAGATCAAGAGTCGGATGCTCCGGCGCCTGGGTGGCTCCGTCGTTAAGCGTCTCCCTTCGGCACAGGTCATGATCCCAGGTCCTGGGATCAAGTCCCACATCGGGCTCCCTGATCAGCGGGAAGCCTGCTTCTCCCTCTCCCACTCTCCCTGCTTGTGTTCCTGCTCTTGCTATCTCTCTCTGTGTCAAATAAATAAATAAAATCTTAAAAAAAAAAAAAAAGTCGGGTGCTCAACCAACTGAGCCACCCAGGTGCCCCCAGGGATCAGATTCTGTGTGATTTCGGTCATGTGAAAGTTGCTGAGATGTGCTTTGCTATCCAGGTTATGTCAATTTTATAAATACTCCAGGTACACTTGAAGAAAGAAATGTTTTCTATAGTTGTTACTGGGAATGTTCCTTGTACATCAGTTACAGCAGGTTTGTTAATCTCTTTCAAACCATCTGTATTTTTTACCAACTTACTTATTTTGACTGTTGGCCCACTCTATTATTTACTGAAAAAGGGGTGTTTAAATCTCTCACTAAATGTGTGTATGGATTCATTTCTTTCTTCAGTTTTTGCTGTATATATTTTGATGCAAAGTTATTAGGTGAATACAAATTTAGAATTGATCTATCTTCTGGTGAATGTAACCTTTTTCTCACCAATTTATCTCGACTGGTGCTTTCCTACTTTGATATTACTACATCTGTACCATCTTTCTTCTGGTTAATATTTGCATCCTCTTTATCTTCCTTTTCCTTTTTCTATCCAATTGCTCTCAATCTTTTTAAATATTTTACGTGTGTCTCTTTTAATATTCTACCATCTTTCCCTTATATATTTTTGCTGATGATTTGAACTTAAATTATAGACATTGTGCTGTTCAAACTAATTTTTATCATATATCCCTCCCAGATAATTCCCTAATATCATCTAGTACTCAGCTGATACTCAAATACTACCAGTTGCCCGTAAGGTGATTTTTATAACTGTGTGCGTCATTGCATTTGACTGTGTTGTGTTGCTCCTAGTCTTTTTAAAATCTAGAATAAGCTAACTTAATTGATACACTGTCGTATCAATAGTGACTGACTATAAAGGAAATGACACAGATATTTTATTTTTTTTCTTTTTTGATTGTGTATCATACTTAAAAAGGTTGAAAAAAAACCACACAAGGATTCCAAGGAAACTGTCAACAATCAGTAGGATCCAAGTGGTACCTGCAGGAGGAATATATAGGACTTTTAAGACTATGTCATTGATTTGAAACAGATATTTTAAAAATCACTCTTAAGCTATGTATAAGAAATACAGTCAGTACATCTTGTTTGTTACAATTATCTGACATCCAGAAAGTAGAAGTAAGAAAAAAACACGTGCTTTTATATCTGCCGTCAATTGTGAGCATGACTGCCTTCTTGATATATTTATCTATTTCTATCTACCTACCTATTTGTCAGTATTTTTTATATGGTTGAGACTATTCTGTATAGAATTTTGCCTTTAGTGTAGGCAATTTTATATCACATTTTGTACCTTCTTATTCTTTAAAATTAATATAATTATAATTTTTAATGGGTGCATAATGTGCTGTTAAGTGAATGTTTCTTGATTTTGCAGTCATCTCCTGTTGAATGTTTAGATTTTTTCCAGTTGTTTTTAATTGTTAATAATAATATCATAAACATATTTTTGAAGAAATTTTAGCCTGTTTTACATTATATCCTCATTTTAGAGGCTGAGATTATTCTGAGGTAGTCTCATTATAGAGAAGTAAAATTTCTGAGTTTAAAGGCATAACCTCTTTTAAGGCCTTCCAGAAAAGTGTTGCAAATTTTAAAAATCCGAAAGCTTACTGCATTGGAATGGATGTCCTGTTCAAAGGGGACACAGACTAGACTCCCTAGAAGTGAGGGCATTGGCATGTGACTTGGCATAGACCAATCAAATTGGCCCCTTCCCCACACTTTGAGGATGAAGTTATTTATGCAAGGAAGCAGGCCCAACAGAGAATCAATCTGGAGGCAGCATATGATGTACGGTGCTGAGATGGTAGTTCAAGCCATGAGGTCCAGCATGCGATGGTGTTGGCAGCAGTGTCCTTAGCAGCAGGACTCAGACATGATCTTGGCTCTGGCCCTGACCAATGTCTAGTGTCTCTTATTCTTTACCATTTGCTGAGCCTGGTTGACCAGTCTTTCCTGATCTATGTTAATCCCAATATCCTTTAATAAATTATTAAAACCAACCAGAGTTGGATTCTACTGCATACAAAAAAGAACTTGACCAGATTTCCATGCAGGGATTCTGCCCCTGTGTAGCAGGACCTATTTTAAACAGCAGGAGAATCAGCATGCACAATGGGAGATCTGAGACAGTAGAGAGGGCTCAGTAAGGTAACCTACCAGGACTAGGAGTTGGGAAAGTCTGGTTGAATGAACTGGGGCGGGGGGAGGGGGGAGTACAGTATTGGAAGCTGATGGTGAGATCAGCTTCTTTAGAAGATAATATCAATCATTCATGGACTCTGGATCTGGTTGTCAACAGAGTGATTCAGGAGTCCAGCCATTGGAAATGTGACTCCAGAAACCAGGTCTGAGAAGGTGACGAAAAGTTAAGCCACTAAATGTCTGGCAAGCCACGCAGCCTTGGTTGGGGCTGATTGTGGATGTGAGGCTGTAGATAGGATAGAGGGGCAGGAGCGGAGGATGTTGTATAGACTTGAGGTGGAAGATTACAATCATCATGGAAAGGCCATGCAACCACTTTTGGAAATTCTCTTTGGCAATTCGGAACCAGTTTTCAAGTAATACTACCAACGTAACCTCATTACATACAAAGTCTGCTTTGTGTCTGACCAAAACTTGTGTTGCCCTGGCTGGATCACCTTTGCCATGGGAATGGGCCTGGGGTAGATTTAGGCCACTTCAAAAATGCAGAGAACATAGGTTGTAACCACTGAGGTACCTAAAAAGCAATCTTTAGAATAACTATTTATTTAGCCTTTATAGTTTTCCAAAGTTATACCAGTGCTTCGAATCAACTGTCTCCTTTAAATCTCTCAACAACCCTGAAAGGTAGGAATTAGTAACCCTGTTTTCCAGATGAAAGCACAGGCTGAGAAGTTAATTACCAGATAAGATAGCAAATGAGTAGTAAAGCAAGAATTCAAACCCAGATCTGGTTCACTCTAAAACGTGCTCTTTCTTTAGGCAGCACTTAAGGAGGGTCCAGAAAGACTTGAAACAATTTCAGCGTTACTGTTGTCTCCTCCGGAGACTGCTTTAAAAGGAACAGTACACATCTGACTCTATAAATTTGGGATTTTAAAAATCACTGTTAACATAGATGGAAGTCCATTTGCAAAACAACCAATAGAATTCTGCCCAAATGTGGTGAAATCTTTGATTCAGGGCTTAAAAAACAGTAAAAAGTAACAAACAGTAGATCTGAATACAACTGGAGTAATAAAACATCTTCACTGATTTTCATACTCAGCAAAAGTGTTTTTTTTTTTTTTAAAGATTTTATTTATTTATTTGAGACAGAGAGAATGAGAGAGAGAGAGCACATGAGAGGGGGGAGGGTGAGAGGGAGAAGCAGACTCCCTGCCGAGCAGGGAGCCCGATGTGGGACTCGATCCCGGGACTCCAGGATCATTACCTGAGCCAAAGGCAGTCGCTTAACCAACTGAGCCACCCAGGCGCCCTTTTTTTTTTTTTTAAAGATTTTATTTTTAAGCAATCTCCATACCCAACGTGGGGCTTGAACCCACAACCCCGAGATCAAGAGTCAGAAGCCCCACTGACTGAGCCAACCAGGCGCCCCTGTACTAATTCAAAGACACATTGAAAAGTTAGCCTAGCTTGTGTGACCCCGACTGAAGATTGTCTCTGCATGAGCATGCACCTTTCTGCCAGGGTACCGAAGAGCTAGCCCACTTGTGAAGGGGTTCATTTCTGGGCATTTCTTAATGTATATTTGTCACTGCACACACACATAATAGCTAGAAATGTAACACTCTAGAATTCATTTGGCTAACAGCAGGCCTGTCTTCAGACGGACACTAATGCTAAGCAGTGATATCTTCCATGCTGTTTCTTTCTTGCTACACTTATTTCAGAAACATCCCAGCTTCCAGCCAGACAGTCCTAGACTGGCCCTGCACAGCAAGCAAAATAAACCTGTTTTGTAAAAATCACTCCTTTGATTTGTCCCAGCCTTGGACTCTGCTTAGTTAGGGGCACTGATCATGAGGCATGTCATCTTGGGCCATCCTGGTGGGGTGAGGAGTAGGCCACCCGTGGCTTCCCAGCTGCACTGCTTGGGGAGCGAAGGATTCAGAGCAAAAGACTTTTAAAAATATAATAATAATAAAAAAAAGAGAACAGAAGGGAGAAGACCTCTTTGAAAATCCTTACTGTCTCTGACTATCTCCATTTCATTAGTGTTGGCCTGACAATGTGGAAATTTTCTTTTTACTTTGATATCTGTCTAACCCTTGAGTTTAAAATTGCGGTAAGCCATCCATCAAGGTTAGCTAAAACAAAGTTGGAACTGGGGATCACCACCTCGTCCTTTAGCTGTTGTACATTTTCATGTTCATCCTTTGAAAAGTAAGACCACAATATATTTTATTTACTTGAGAGCAAGAAAAAGAGCACAAGCAGGGGAGAGGCAGAGGCAGGCTCCCCACTGAACAGGGAGCCTGATGGAGGGGCTCAATCCCAGGACCCTGGGATCATGACCTGAGCCAAAGGCAGACGCTAATCAACTGAGCCACCCAGACACCCCAACAGTATATTGTTTTTATTATTCAAGATCCCCTTGGTTACTGACAACCAAAATCCAAATTGAATTTGTTTAGGAAAAAGGGAGGAATTTATTAGGGGGATATTAGAATATTGTAAGTAACCAAAGGTGTGGTTAAAAGTCAATCTATGGGAAAGACAAGGAAATAGCCAGAAATTTAACACAAAGTAAAATAAAACCAGACCCAGGGAGCAAACTGCTATTAGTATTCTTTTCATCTGTACTCTTCCTGGTTGTTCAGGTCATTCTCTCATTGTAGGTATTGACTTTCACATATTGTGGCTAAAACACCAAAGAGTCAGTACTTTATTTCTTAATTCCAGACAGAAAAGTCTTGTGGAAGGCCCTGATTATCCTGGCCTCAGACAGGGGCACCAGCCTGGTTCAATCAATTGTGTCAATGGCCTGGGGCCATCTAAAAACATGGCAACATGGCAGCCCAATCTCTTTGAACCACATAAGGAATATGGAATGGAGCAGTTACAAGAAGGGAGTTTCTTGGAAGGAAGAAGGGGTTCTAGTCAAACAAAATAGCAGACACCCATTATAAATATATATAATATACTTGCACACAGACCTGAGAAATGGTTCTTATCTGGTGTTGGCCATTTGCCAACCAGACTCTTGATAAAAGTCAGAAATCAATATGATATGTATATATGGCAAGAACTATAGGATTCATTCATTCATTCATTCAAACTTGGGACTCCAAAGAAGACAAAATATATTAAGAATAACTGGATCCACACTCTAATGAAAATCAAATACATGGTAGTTTACACTCCTATTTACCCTTGTCATTGTGGAAGAGGACCAAGAACTGCGAGTTCTTATATTCACCTCTAGTTCCTCCTTCTGAAAGCAGTGACCACTACAAAATTATGTAGCTAAGGGAATTTTCTTTTTTCTTTCTTTTTTTTTTTAAAGATTTTATTTATTTATTTGAGAGAGAGAGAGCGAGAGCAGGAACACAAGCAGGGGGAGTGGGAGAGGGAGAAGCAGGCTTCCTGCCGAGCAGGGAGCCCGATGCGGGACTCGATCCCAGGACCCTGGGACCATGACCTGAGCCGGAGGCAGACGCTTAACGACTGAGCCACCCAGGCGCCCTGCTAAGGGAATTTTCTATGCTTGTTTGAACTGGATTCTCTTCTGCATGCTCTCCATTGTTTTTGTCTTATCTGGTTTGGTCTAAGCTAAGGTGTCCCACTTTTTATCTTGGAGCTCTTACCTCTGTGTATATTGCCTCTGCTGATCCGCTGGAATGGCTGTGTTCACCATGGCCCCCTGACCTGAGTGAGTTCTGTAGGCACCGTCTTGGGTTACTCTCTCTCCAGGGGCTGATGGTAGGTGGAATGTTCAAAGCCCCTTGGCAGGATGAATCCTCTCTTGACTGTTGTCTGAAGAGCATATAGGGAGATTGTTCCTTTACTAAACTCCATAGTGTTGTGTTATGTAAGATCATGAAACACTCCTTCTCTCCACCATCCATCTCACCTGACTCCCTGACATGATATATTGCCAGCAACTTAGATATTACTGTTCATTAATTCATGCCTAACATGCACTGGCTTATGCTAAGTGTTATTGAATGTCTAAAAATAGGCACAGAGCCTGGAAGTGAGAAGTGAAAATTGCAGAATAGTTGGGTGGGAAAAAAATGATGGGACACATAGAGGCCTTTTGATACTTTTCCCTGTGGTTATCTTTTATAGGTTAAATAAGATTAATATTCTTGGTGAACCAAGGACAATTAGCCACTTTAGATGTTTTATTTCTTCTTAGCCTGCTCCAAAATCTGTTTTATTTATTTAATTTAACAGGACATTGCCTTGATTGGGGTCATTCAGATAAGATGCTTTGCTTTACATGTTTGCAATCATGTTTGCATGTTTGCATTTCTGAAATTTTGCATTTCAAATCAGGCAACTAGTTTTAGCAAATACACTTTCATGTACATTCGTCATGAAACCATATTAAAACCAACCCCCAAAATGGTCTTTAGAAGTGAAAGCCATTTTCTATTTATAAGGAGAATTTGGGGGGAAACAGGGAGGTTTGGCTTTATTTTAAAAACAGTACAGTTGAGGAGTGTCTGGCTGTCTCAGTCCATAGAGCATGCAATTCTTGATCTTGGGGTTGTGAGTTTGAAACCCACATTGGGTGTAGAGATTACTTAAAAATAAAAAATCTTTAAGAAAAAAACAGTATAATTGAGTATATAATTTTTTTAAAGATTTTATTTATTTGTCAGAGAGAGCAAGCGAGAGAGGGCACAAGCAGGTGGAGCAGCAGGCTGAGGGAGAAGCAGGCTTCCCGTGCAGCTGGGAGCCTGATGCGGGGCTCGATCCCAGGACTCTGGGACCATGACTTGAGCTGAAGGCAGATGCTTAACCAACTGAGCCACCCAGGGGTTCCAAGTATATAATTTAAATGAAAAATTGTAGGCTGGTGAAATTGTGGAAACAGCCCAAGTGTTCATTGACTAATGAATGGATACGGAAACCATGGTGTATGTGTGTATGTATATATTATATATACACACATACACTGGAATATTACTCAGCCATAGAAAAAATAAAATATTGCCAATTGGAACAAGCTAGAGAGTATCACGCTAAATGCAATAAGTTCGAGAAAGACAAATACCATATGATTTCATTTGTATGTGGAATTTAAGAAACAAAACAAATGAGCAAAGCGGGGATAAAAGAGAGACAGAGGCAAACCAAATAGCCGTCTCGTAACTCTAGAGAACAAACTGGTGGTCACCAGAGGGGGGTTGGTTGGGGGGATGTGTGAAATAGGTGATGGGGACTAAGGAATGTACATGTCATGATGAACACTAGGTGTTGTATGAAAGTGTTGAATCATGGTATTGTACACCTGAAACTAATATTACACTGTATGTTAACTAACTGGAATATGAATAAAAACTTTAAAAAAATTGTAGGCTAGGGTTTTTCTAATTGTATTAACAAACTGAACATTCTGACAGGGGCAAAGAAAGGTGGCAATACTCCTATCCCTAATGATTACTGAAGTACAGACCTTTCTGCCTTTATTTCACTCCTGCTCCCCTGGGACAGTACAGGATGAGCATATTGCTTACACTCATCCTCTATTTTCCAGGAAACCTGGCTAAAGCATCTTCTCACATGCTACAAAGCTGATTTCACAAATAATTTTATTACTATGGTATTATTTAATCTTTCTAACATATCTATAAGGTAAATATCCTAGGCCCACTGGCTGTCCAGGTCAGGGCTGGGATGTGTATCCACAATTTTTGATTTCAAGTTAAGGACCTTTCTCACTTCATTCATATTTCTCAAATGGGTCTGACGATCCTTGGAAGTCTTCAGTTGTATTCTTAAGGGGTCTCTAGTTGTCTATGAGAATTTAACTTTGTGTTTCCATTTTGGTGATGATAATAAATGACTATCAACCTCTTTTGGTTCCTTTGGATGAGCAGCTGAACAGAGAGCTGCCACATGCTTTTGGGGCCTGCGTTTCTATCTGTGTTTAAGATTTTATGGTGCCAGGGAGTGCTACTTTAATTGTCGGAGACAAATGATTTGGGGGAAGAAAAGAACACACAGGTAGTTAAAATGTGAAGGTTGTGTTCTCACTAAGTGAAGGCCAAATGACTTCATCACAAGATGTATGAAGGAAGGTTCTGCATAACTTAGAGACAAGAGGTAGAAACACTGAGTCATTGTACAGCATGTCAGCACACTAGACTCAGCCTGCACACTGGCCATATTCAGGTTGTGGGGTGGAGTGGCCATCTACACCTGTCCCATTAAATTAAAATCATTCATATGAATATTATGAGTTCTGTGTTTGTTGATCTGCAACTTTGTTTTAATTTTATTGTTGTATATTTATATGCAAAAATCCTTTATGTCTAGTTTATCACTATGTGATTTATTTGTTTGCTTGTCTATTGTCTGTTTTTGTTTTTGTTTTTACATTAGTATATAAGCTTCTGGAGAGCAAAGGCCTTGCTTGTCTAATTCACTCTTTTACATGATAGTTGGAGCTTTGGGAATGGAAAAAATCTAGGGAGATCTTGTAGACCAAGTGCAGAAGAGGGTCCAGGATGTAAGGCTAAGGAAGTTAAGTATTTAAGAGGTGAATAATAGAGGGTGAGTTGGCAACAGACACTAAAGGAGCATCTAGCAGAATGAAGGAGTATAGTCTCATGGAAGGCAATGGAAGACAATGTTTCAAAAAGGAGGTCAGAGTTAGAGGTATAATCTGCTGCCCAGAAGATAAATATAGTAAGTGTCCCTCAACTGTAGTGACTTGGAGGATGTTGGTAACCTTGGAGGAAGTACATTTTATTGGAGTGCTGGGGTGGAAACCAGACTGGAGTGGACAGAAGCATAAGAGATGGGGCAGTTGAGGCAGTAAAGGTGAACAACTCAACAGCTTTATGAAATTTGGGAGATCCAAGGATTTAGCTAGAGTTGGACATAGGGCCAAGGGAGGAATTTTAAATTTAAATGGGAGGTAGTTGAGCTGACGGTCTGAGGCTAGAAGAGAAGCTGGAGTTGAAGAAGATGATGTCACCAAGTCTGCAAGAGGCAGGAAGGATGGAATCAGAAGATAGGACATAGTGGGCTGACATTGAGTAGGGTACCACTTCCACTGAGAGGAGGGAAGACAGGATATTTACTCAGTACCTGCTGTTGACAAACAAGAAGGAACATAGTCCCTATCCTCGAGAAGCTGCAATCCAGTTGGAAGGGCAAGACTTTGCAACAGAATAGAATAACTCCATCTGTGATCAGTCTACAGTGAGTGCTGTAGCATTTCAGAGGAGATCAAGGAAGTTTTCATGAGAAGTGGCATTTGATTTGAAACTTGAAAGCAGAGTAGGATTTTCTAGCTGGAGATATAAGTGGTAAGAGAAAATAAAGGAGAAGAAGAGCCCATTTCATGTAGAGGGACTGGCATGAACAAAGGATTGAAGTGCTGTACTTCAATGAGTTTATCCTTCAGGAAAGAAACAGGGACTTCTTTTTTATTTTTATTTTTATTTTTTTGGACCTGTACTCTGATAGAAGAAAGCAATTTAGAGGAAGAAAGAGACCTTAGAGATTATGCCGTCTAGTGTCCTTATTTTTCTAGGTATTGAAAATTGAGGTCCAGAGAGATGGAAGTGACTATTGAAAGTCACAAAACTCAAAGGCTTTAGTTGGGCTCTGGCTCACAAATGTAGCATCTGCAACATTACACGTGTTATAAGAATAAAATACGTTCAATAAAACTGATTTTTATTGAATTACATCAGAGATGCAAGGGAGTAAAGATCAAAAGATGTTTAAGATTTTTGTTTGTTTATTTGTTTTTAAAGAAATATAGTTACATAGTCAACATGGTTATATTCTAACAAAATTTTGCTATGGAGACATTTCATTACACCCCACATTAATGATGAGATAAGGACAAATTGTTACTAAGAGATTGATGATTTCCTGCAATTCACTGGACCTTTCTTATACTTGTCTACTGTGCCTTGGCCATTTTAAGCCCCAATGGGCCAAAAGTGAATTTGAAGAAAAATTTATGTGAACTGAAAGTATATATTTACAATGGAAGAGTAGAAGGAAATAGTAGCAAATTGGTAACAAATTACCACACACTTAGTGGCTAAAAACAACCCAAGTATATTAAATTACATTTCTCAAGGTCAGAAGTCCAACACAGGTCTCACTTGGCTAAAATCAAGGTATTGGTAGAATTACATTCCTTTCTGGAGACTCTGGAGGAGTATGTGTTTCCTGCCTTTCTTTAGCTTCTAGAGACCACTCATGTACTTTGGCTTGTGGCCTCTTTCCTCTGTATTCAAAGCCAGCAACATTAAACTTCTCTCATCTTTTTCTGTAGTCACTAGAGACCTTAACCTACCTCTGAGCACAGCCAGAAAAGAGGTTCTCTGCTTTTAAGGACTCGTGTGATTAGATTGGACTCACCTAGTTAATTTGGGATTACCGTCTTATCTCCAGATCCTGAGCCTTAATCATATCTGTAAAGTCCCTTTGCCATATAAAGTAGCAAATTCACAGGTCTGGGATTAGGACATGGACATATTTGGGGAGAGGGATGTTATTTTGCTTACCACGAAGAAGAAGGAGGAGGCAAAGAAATACTATGGATTATTAGAGAGATGACTTACAGGTAATTAGAGAAGAAAATGAGCATCAGGAGCTAGTATAAATTCACTGAATCAGAGCAAAGATCATTTTCTTGCTTAGCAGAGTTACTGGGCAGACAGATGTGGAAAATGCCAGGGACAAATTTGTCAGCCTGGTTTTTCTCTTAAGATGTTCTTGTGGAAAGATAAAGGAATGTGTGTAAGATGTCAACGCAATAAGCTCTCTTCACAACTCATTAAACAACTGATGAAAAGTGGAAATAGATATAAACCTGAATGAAGGCCCCCGATGTGTCACAGGGCTTTTTGTCCTTGGTCCTTCTTAGTCATAGCATTATCAGTGACTTGGATGGGGACTTAAAGCTCAGGCTTGTCAAATCTGCAGGTGACACACTAGGATTAAAAAGTTAGGGGAAATCTTAATAAACTGGGAAGATGAAAGCACATGAACTGTGACAATAATAAATGTGAAATCTTTTTTTTTTTTTTTAAAGATTTTATTTATTTATTTCAGACAGAGAGAATGAGAGGGAGGAGGGTCAGAGGGAGAAGCAGACTCCCTGCCGAGCAGGGAGCCTGATGCGGGACTCGATCCCGGGACTCCAGGATCATGACCTGAGCCGAAGGCAGTCACCCAACCAACTGAGCCACCCAGGCGCCCCAATAAATGTGAAATCTTAAATTTCAGGGAGAAAAGCAGTTAAATACAGGATGGATGGTACTAGATTGGGTGTCAGTAAAAATAAAAAAGATAACAGTGTATGTGTGTGAAAGTAGAGGTATTATCAATGGCATCAGTTAACGATTTTTGAGCCTCTGCTATGTATTGGATACAGTGCTAAGGGCTTTATATATGTCATCTATTTTCACCCTCAGAATTCATAAGGAAATAATGATTATATCTGTTTCACAGATTAGGGTTTGGGAATGTGAACTAACTTGCCCAAGATTACAAAATTATCTGTCAATACAAATTCAGGTCTGACTCCAAAGCCCATACTCATGTAACAGAATCACGGGAGTGTTTTCAAAAAGTTGAGGCATTGTATTAGTAAAAATACAGTGTCCAGGTCATTACAGAACACATGTTGGGTGTATCTTCCAGTTTGGGTTCTTCACAGTAAGAGGAGATTAGACAGACTTGAATGTACAAAGAGGAGTATGGCCAGGGTCTTGAGTGGTTTGGACACCAAATCATGTAAGGAGTGATGGAACAAACATGGTATATTTTGCCTAAAAAAGATGTGGGTTGGAATGGATGGCACAAAAGTATTATCACTTCTGAAAAATATTTGAAGACAGAGTTTTTTTCTTCTGGAACCACGTGGGGGCAGGTTTTGGTTCAAGGCAAGTTGATGATAAGGATTTATGTCATGAAGCCAGTATTCAAGGACAGGTTTGATGTGGACATAGCAACCAAGTTCTTTCATCTTTAGGGTTAAATAATGCTTGGCAGGGATAGGTGCTCAATTTGTCTCTGTTGAATGTGTGAATGAGTGACTTTGCCAGGGACATCATATAAGGAATTAGTGAATTCAGAAGCAAGTCAAAAGAGATGAACTCCAGAGTTATTTCGAAGTGGAATTTTTCTTTGATTTGATTTAGATATTGACTTGAGCTAAGCAGGGCAAACCACCCACAGCCCTGGGTCTGCTTTCTTCACCTAACTGTAAGTCAGTTCAAAGTCCTGATGGCCTGATTCACACTAAGTTCTAATGACCTGAATATCAACATTGAAAGTATTTCATATTTGCATTACTAATAGGTCTCTTTCTAAACATGTTGACATTTTATTTTATTTTTTTTAAGATTTTTTATTTATTTTTTGACAGAGAGAGACACAGCGAGAGAGGGAACACAAGCAGGGGGAGTGGGAGAGGGAGAAGCAGGCTCCCCGCAGAGCGTGGGAGCCCGATGCGGGGCTCCATCCCAGGACTCTGGGATCATGACCTGAGCCAGAGGCAGACGCTTAATGACTGAGCCACCCAGGCGCCCCAACATGTTGACATTTTAATTGTTCTTGAGTGGCCTCCATTATTTTTCCCCTGCATTTTGGCAATATTGGTTAGATAAATCATAGGAAAAAACAAATTAAATTTGCAATCTAGCCTCTTTCAGTAAACAATCTGGCAATATAAGGGTCCTTAGAGGTTGTAGCTATGATAGTAGCTGCCTTGAGTCAAGTGGAATTTGTTTACAGGGTTCATTTAGAAAGTGAGTCATAAACTATGGAACAGTAAAGACCAAGAGGATACAGACATGGAAGGAGATATCACAGAGCTGGGCAGAGTTGGCGGTGGCCTATATTCTATATTTGAAGAGTCTAAGGAAAGGCCATTGTCTAGCTTTAATATGTTATTATTCATTAATAATAATAAATAAAAATAATGTTGAGGCCATACATGAATCAAAATCCCATCTTTAATACAACAAGATACATAAATATTACTAACTTGTGGTTTCAGTAGAGTAAGACAGCTGAATTTCCCCTAACATCTCTGCATTTCTTTTGCTCTATTTTGATGCCTGGCTAGTGGACCCAAGTGGGGGGCTGTCATTGAGTTGGCAAGAGTAATACTTTTTTTTTTTTTGACAGAGAGAGAGACAGCAAGAGAGGGAACACAAGCAGGGGGAGTGGGAGAGGGAGAAGCAGGCTTCCCGCTGAGCAGGGAGCCCGATGTGGGGTTCGATCCCAGGACCCCGGGATCATGACCTGAGCCGAAGGCAGACGCTTAACAACTGAGCCACCCAGGTGCCCCAAGAGTAATACTTTTAAATCCACTTCCCCAGCCCACCAGTATTTTATACTTAGTTATTAGTAACCCCTGCCATTATTATGTCTTATGAAGTTCATTATGAGACCATGTCACCATAGATACCTACAAGTAATCCATCTGTACAGTTATTTAGCCCTTTGGAAGGTGCCACATTGAAATTTAATTTGGGGGATTCCCAAGTTAATTTCCCATTATGGTCATCCTAGTTAACAACCACTTGCTCATTTGTCCTAGGTGCTTGAAATTTCTACTCTTGAAGTAATTCCTTTAGTTTTCAGAGAAGACTATTTGGGAAAGGTAATGCTAAATCACTTGAATAGAGTTGGTTTATCAGATTAATTTGCCTGTCTTTCCTTTCCTAGAATCCCCTCTATATCACTCAGGCTCTCTTCAGGATATGGATAACCTAGTCAAGCTGGGTAATTGAGGAGAGTTTAATGAAGGGGCTATTTACAAAGTGTGTGTGGCTTAGGAACACCCCATGCTAGTGATACATGGGCTTCATTACCATACCTAGGCCTGAAGGCGCAAGGGTCAGTTACTGGAACCTGGAGAGGTAGCTGTATGAAGAGGGTACCTGAAAGTTGCTATGCCATTTGGTGGATAGATGGAGCAGGAAGTAAGCTGGAGAATACATATCCACACTTCACTCTCCTCTCTCCTGTCACCTGCTGCTTCCCCACATTAACTGAAGCCACACAAAACCAGAGGGCAAGGAAACCATTGATGTCCACATAGGTCACTCTCTGGAGGCAGGATGGAGAGTGGATCTGGAGGGACAACAGCAAGAGATCCAGAACAATCTGTAGCAAAGTCGGTGTTCCCAGGTCACTGTTCTTGGCTTCCTTCTCATAGTCCTATTCCCACGGGCCATCCCACTTATGGTATCTACTACTTCACCCTATAGGCTGATGTCCAAATAACTCCACCTGAATCTTCTGGAGGCACCTCACCCTTAACATGTCCTGAATGAATGAACCATCACACTCTTCATCTTTATGTCCTTTATTCAACCTGCTTCTTCTCTTGTATTGTCATAGTTAAGGTATCTCTATCTTGGTGTCCAAGTCAGAAATCCAGGGATCATTTTATACCACAGTCTTTCCCTCACTCCCA
This sequence comes from Mirounga angustirostris, assembly GCF_029215605.1. Lineage (NCBI taxonomy): Eukaryota > Metazoa > Chordata > Mammalia > Carnivora > Phocidae > Mirounga > Mirounga angustirostris. The sequence continues at coordinate 22,986,361 of NW_026991723.1, forward strand.
TCATCCAATCCCCAATTCTGCTGATTTTACCTCCAAGATATTTTTCTATCTAGCTTTGTATCTAGCTCCTGTTTTCTGTATTTCTACTCCCACTTTTCCGGTTTAGGTCATTACTACGTCTTATAATCTTATGTTCTGGCCTCCAGTAGATTCTCCCCCTTAGAGAGAAAGTGTGTGTGTACGGAAGAGGGAAGGGCAGAGGGAGAGACAGAATTCTCAAGCCTACTCTCCACCAAGGGCAGAGCCTGAGGCAGGGCTCGATCCTATGATCTCAAGATCATGACCTGAGCCAAAACCCAGAGTTGGATGCTCAACCAACTGAGTCACCCAGGTGCCCCTCTCCCATTTTTTAATTTTTATTTTTATTGAAGTATAGTTGACACACAGTGTTACCTTAGTTTCAGGTATACTATACTGTGATTCAGCAAATGTGTACATTATGCTGTGCCCACCACAAATGAGGCTACCATCTGTCACCATACAACACTATTACAATACCATTGACTCTATTCCTTATACTATGGCTTTCATCCCTGTGATTTATTCATTCCTTGGCTGGAAGCCTCTATGTCTCGCTCTCCTTCAAACATTTTGCCCATTCCCCTCTGACAACCATTAGTTTGTTCTTTTTATTTACTCACCGTTTCTGCTTTTTGTTTGTTTATTCATTTCTCTTATTTTTTAGTTTCTACATGTAAGTGAAATCATATGGTATTTGTCTTTGTCTGACTTCTTTCACTTAAGCATAATACTCTCAGTCTGTCTTGCAAATGGTGAGATCTCATTCTTTTTTATGGCTGAGTAATATTTGTGTGTGTGAATTCTTTATCCATTCATCTATTGATGGACATTTGAGTTCCTTCCATATCTTGGCTGTTGTGAATAATGTTGCAATAAATATAGGGGTGCATATATCTTTTTAAATTAGTGTTTCTGTTTTCTCTGGGTAAATACCCCATAAAGGAATTACTGGATGATAGGGTAGTTCTGTTTTTCATTTCTTGAGGAACCTCCGGTTTGGCTGCACCAAATTACATTCCCACTAGCAGTACACAAAGGTTTCTTTTTCTCCTCTTCCTTGCCAGCACTTGTTAGTTCTTGTCTTTTTCAGTAGGTTCTCTTTTGAAACTATGACTCTCATTGCCATCAGAGTATATCCTTGGAAATCAAATTCTATTCCACTTATTCATTTATTTAGAAAATATTTCTTGAAAACGATTGTGTGCCAAATATGCTAAATGTTGGAAATTCAGAAATAAATAAGACATGTTTTCTGCCTTTAATTGTAATCTCATGGTGGAGAGAAGTAAGGATAGATTCATAGTATTATAAACAAGGCACTTAGCTTATAATAAGGGTGAGGGTGGCAGAGAAAACTCCTTGGAGAAATTAACAGTTAAGTTTAGCCCTGCAACACTAATAGGTCTTAATCAGGTAAAAGGAAGAAGAGGAGGAAAGACAGGCAGGGAAAGATATTTTAGGCTGTGAGTGCAACCTGGTACATGATCTGAAAGCAAGGGAGAGAGCATAAAGAACTGGAAAATTTTAAGGTAATATAGTGTGCGTAAAGCAGAAAGCATGAAATCCGTGGCCAGACAATGAAGAGTTTTGTTAAGGATTTTGGACTTCATCTCAAAGATTATGGGGACCCCTGGAGGAGTTTAGGCTTGACATGATCAAATTTGTGTTTTGGAAGGATTACTCTTGTAGTTGTTTGGCAAATGGATTTGAAAGGAGTTAAAACTGGAGGCAGATTAATCAGTTGTTAAAAGCTTTCACTGAACTCAGGAAGTAGCAGTAAATATGTAATGATCCAAAATATATTAAAATAGGATCATTTATAGGATCCATTGAAGGATTGAACTTGAAGAGTAAAAAAGAAAAAGGAATCTAGACTGATACATGGGACTGTGGCTTGGGCAACTGGATGGGCAGTTGCTAGTATTCACCAAGGTAGATAATTCAGAAATATGAGGTATAGGAAGGTCAGATAATGAACTCAGTTTTGGACACACTGAATTTATGGTTCTTATGGGCCATTCAAGTGGAGATATTGAGTTAGATATTCATATCTAGATTTTGAATTACAGTAGGAGATGAGATTTCTCAAGTCATGCCTATTGAATGAAAATAGGCTCCATGAAGGACCAACTTTAAAGCTTGTGGGAGGAAAGAGAGAACAAGTGTTCAGAGTTAGGAGGGGAAATGAATCTCCATATCCACTGGATCAAGGCCAAGCTCTTAAATTGTAACTTTTCTCTCCCACTTTATCTCGTGCCAATCCCCAATTTACATTTTAAGTTTTATTAGTTCTCTTAAGTTCTATTAGGTCTTTTAAGTTTTTTTTTTTTTTTTTTTTTTTTTTTTTTTAAAGATTTTATTTATTTATTTCAGAGAGAGAGAATGAGAGAGAGCACATGAGAGGGGGGAGGGGCAGAGGGAGAAGCAAGCTCCCCGCCGAGCAGGGAGCCCGATGCGGGACTCGATCCTGGGACTCCAGGATCATGACCTGAGCCGAAGGCAGTCGCTTAACCAACTGAGCCACCCAGGTGCCCAGGTCTTTTAAGTTTTATTAGTACCAAGCTGCTAGTGGTTCTCCATGCTTATGTAGGGTCTCTATTCCTTGGATATCTGTCTATTGTTTGTTTTTAGTGTTTCTTTCTCTACCTAGAATACCTGTTCCCTTCTTTATCTGGTTACAGCCTCATTAGCTATCAAAAGTCACCTGAACATTGCCTGCCCTGGGAAGACTTGAGTCCCCTTGGTTGAACTAGATACCCCCTCCTTCATTCACATAGCTTTTGTTTATGTATATATTCTAGCACTTATCACATGGTATTGAAACCATCTGTCTACCTAGCTTAGCATACAGATTGTTCCATGGGTTCAAGAATGGTGTTGCAGGTTGGATTCCCCAGGAAGCAGATTTTGAGATGGAGTTTAGTGTACAAGATCTTTATTTAGGAGCACCCTTGTAGAAACACCTGTGGAAAGGAGAAGGAAGCAGGAGTGGGCCAAAGGAGAAGTTAAGCCTTGATGCAAACCCAGTTGTCTCATCTGACACCATAAAGAACTCTGGAGCTAGAACAGCTTTTCAGAGTTGCTTCAAATTGGCAGTGGGATGGTTAGGTATCCCCTACCTAATAAGTCACTGGGAGGAGCTGAGCAATAGTTTTCCTCCTCAGACAGGCTTGTGATCTCTAATTCTTTAGACACACACCTCCCTGCTCCCTAATGCATGGAATCCTGCCTGCTGCATGTATTTATATTACTTACAGTCCTTTGAGTTTACTACCCCTGTCAGTTGCTAACAGATGTTTATTAAACTGAACAAAAATCAGTATCACTGCATCACACTTCTCAAGAACATTCATGTATATTTATTTAATCAAAACAGCCCTCAAAAGTTAGATATCATGATCACCCCCATTTTACAGATGAAGAGACTCAGTCCCAGAGTCGCTCAGTGATTTGCCCAAGGTCTCTAGCCAGGAAGTGATAGGATTATGACTTATATCAAGTGTTCTTATTTAAAACTTCATACTCTTCCACTGTGACATCTGAGGGTGTTGAGATGTTACTGATGGAAGAAGACTGGGTGGAGATAGGTCTTGACTAATCTAGGCTAGATGGAAAGGAAAAATATACCTTAACAAAACCAAAAATATTCAGGGAGAAAGAAACTAGAAAATTTCCAAGCTGGCAGCCTTGGAAAAGGAGACTATTCTTTTAGGACCTCCTTTCCTCAGAAGGTTTCAAAGGAGTAAAAACAATTAGAGCTGCAAGGGAGAGTAGGAGACAAGACAAGGTTGATGATCAAAGGGGAGAGCAGCGTAGGAAAATAACATTTCATAGACAGCCATGCACACACTGAAAATGTGTCAGCAGCACGAGGTCATTGTTAACTGCCAAGGATAAGACTGAAATAGATTGTTAAATGAGAGACAATATTGCCAAGGCTGAGTTGTTTGCCTGCTTCAAAAGGACAAAATTCTGGGAGGCAGAATGAAAGAAAATTTATCCAATTGACTATAAAATGGAAATATGATGGCTCCAGTGCTGGATATGGATTAGAACTTTTTCTTTCATTACACTAAACTTGACTAGTCAAAAGACTTTGAAAATAACATTTTTCTTCTCTACATAACTTTAAATAAAGGATTTTTTAAAAGAAATTTGTTTTTTGGGGGGCGCCTGGGTGGCTCAGTTGGTTAAGCAACTGCCTTCGGCTCAGGTCATGATCCTGGAGTCCCGGGATCGAGTCTCGCATCGGGCTCCCTGCTCAGTGAGGAGCCTGCTTCTCCCTCTGACCCTCCCCCCTCTCATGTATTCTCTCTCATTCTCACTCTCTCAAATAAATAAATAAATCTTAAAAAAAATAATAAATAAATAAAAGAAATTTGCTTTTTATTAAAATGCTGGAGGGTAAAATTTTTGTCTTCATTAAAAAAACATTTTAAAGTTTAATTTTTACAGTCACAGAATACTTGTTTCAGACAGGAGAGATTTAAGGACACATACAAGATATTTTCTTCAGGTAGAGCTAGCTAGCTGATGAACTGCATATGGAGTGTGAGGGCAAGAGAAGAATAAAAATTGATACCAAAGGTTTGGGCCTGAGCACAAATGAATGGTCACTGAGATGCAGAAAACTATGACAGAAAGGGCAATGCACATGGTAAATATCTGGATAAAGAGAATATTTTTCTCTCTTAAAATCTTTAGATATTGATGACTATCAAAGGCAAAAATTTTAACATTGTCTAATGGGATTTTCAGTGTAAGTAGATATAGTACTTATGATTGTATGTATTATAGGGTTGTAAGATTTCTGCATTTCACTTGAAGGGTAACATGTGAATTCTAAGTAAACTGAAAAGTAAGGTATGTAATTGTAATCCCTAGAACAAACTCTAAAATATTTATGCAAATAAATAAAATACTAAAAATATATTTTTTAAATCCAATAAAAGGCAGAAAAGGGAAGACAGGAAAATCAACACAGAGGGGACCAACATAAAACAAATAAATGGCCAAACTAAATCTAAATAAATCAATAATTTCCTTAAATGTAAATACTCTAAACACATTAATTAAAGACAGGGTTAAAAAAAGTACAAAACCCAACTATAGGATATCTGCAAGAAATTCACTTTAAATATAATAATATAGACAGGTTAAAAGCAAAGTGATGCAAACAGATATACAACGTAAATACTAATAAAAAGATAGTGGTAGTGGCTTTATTAATATCAGACATAGATTTCAGAATAAGCAAAAATACCAAGGATGTTACATACTGATAAAAAGCATCAATTCATCAAGAAGATATGATGGTCCTAAATGTGTGTGCACCTAAAAACAACTTCAAAATATATGATAAAAACTGATAAGATTAAATGGAAGAATATTCAAATCCATTATACTTAGAGACCTTGAAACCCCTCTCTAAATAATTAACAGAACAAGTAGACAGAAAACCAGCAAGTATATAGAAGATCTGAATAATACCAACACCTATTTGGCATGTATAGAAATGTTCACACAATGACAGCAGAATACATGTTATTTTCATCATCACATGGAACATTCACCAAGATATACCAATTTTGGGCCACAAAACAAATCTTAACAAACCTAAAAGAATTGAAGTCGTACAAAGTATGTTTTTTGATCACAACAGAATTAAGCTATAGTAGCAGAAAGGTATCTGGAAAACTCCCAAATATTTAGAACTTAAAAACATACCTCTAAATAATTCATAGGTCAAAGAAGCTTCCTAAGAAATTATAAAATATTTTGAGCTGAATGAAAATAATACAACATATTAAAGTCTGTGGAATTCAGTTAAAACAGTGCTTAGAGGAAAATTTATAGCACTAAAATGTTTACATTAGAAAAAGAAAGGTCTCAAATAGTCTTTCATTTTAAGAAACTAAAAAAAATGAACTGAACTCAAAGCTATCAGAGGAAAAAAAGTGTAACAATAACAGAAATCAATGAAACTGAAAACAAACATTAGAGAAAATTAATGAAATTAAAATCTAGTTATTATTTATGTATTTAAAGATTTTATTTATTTATTCATGAAAGACAGAAAGAGAGAGAGAGGCAGAGGGAGAAGCAGGCTCCCCAATGAGCAGGGAGCCTGATGTGGGACTCAGTCCCAGGACCCTGGGATCATGACCTGAGCCAAAGGCTGATGCTTAAACGACTGAGCCACCCAGGCACCCCAAATAGGATTTATCTTGGTAATGCAAGGTTATTTTAAGATTCAATATCACTGTAATTTACTACATTAACAGATAAAAGAAGAAAAACCAATTAATCATTTCAATGATTTTAGAAAACTTTTTGATAAAATTCAGCCTTGATTCATGATAAACTCAGCTCTCTAGGAATAAAAAGGAACTTCTTTTACATGATTAAAAAGGATATCTATAAACACCTGTAGTTAACATCATACTTAATGATGAAAGACAATATTTTCCCCTAAGACTAGGAACAAAGAGAGGATGTCTGCTCTACCACTCCTATTCAATGTACATAATGGAAATCCTAACCAGTGCAGTAAGGCAAGAAAAAGAAAAAAAAGGCATTCAGATTGGAAAATAAAACTTTCCAGATGACATTATCCCATAAAATTTTGAAAATGAACGAGGTTGGAAGACTCATACTACAACATCAAGACTTACTAGAAAGCAAGTCACCAAGGAAATGAGATACTGATGAAAATATAGACACACAGTTCCATGGAATGGAATAGAGACTTGAGAAATAGACTCACAAAATTATGGTGGGTTAATTTTTGAAAAAGATACAAAGGCAATTCCATGGAGAAAAGATAGTCTCTTCAAAAAATTGTGCTTGAACAACTGGACATCCATGTACAAAAACACAAAAATGAACCTTGACCTATACTTCACATTTTATACAAAACTAACTGAAAATGGACAATAGAAGTAAATGCAAATCATAAATCTATAAAACTTTTGAAGAAAGCCTAGGAAAAAATCTTTGTGGGCTTGCATTAGGTGGAGAATTCTTAAATATGACACTAAAAGGAAGATTTGTAGGAGAAAAATTGACAAATTAGACTTTATCAAATTAGAGACTTTTTGCAAAGTTGCTGTTAAAACAATGAAAAGACGAGTCACAAGTTGAGGGAAAAACTTGCAAATCATACATTTAGCAAAGACCCTGCACTTAGAATATATAAAGAACTTTCCAAAATCAACAATAAGAATACAGCCCAATTTTTTAGAAGGCAAAAAATTTCAATGGACACTTCATCAAAGGAGACATATAGATGGCAAAAAGTGCATGGATTCTCAGCATTATTAGGCATTAGTCATTAGAGAAAGACAAATTAAAATTACAAGGTAAACTACACACCTACTATAATTACTAAAATTAAAAATGAACAAACAACTGGCAATACCAAGTCTTGATGAGGTTGCAGAACAGCTAGGACTCTCCCCATATATTGCTGTGCGAATGCAAATTGGTACAGCCACTCTGAAAAATAGTTTGGAAGTTGCTTATCAAATTAAACATATACTTACCATATGATGCAGTGATCCCACTCCTGAGTATTTATTCTGAAGAACTGAAGAGTTACATTCACACAAAAACTTGTACAAAAATGCTTATAGCAGCTTTATTCAAAATTGCCAAAATGTGAAACAACCCAAATGTCCTTTGATGAGTGAATAGATTAATCACTGTGATATATCCATGCAATGGAATACTACTTAACAATAAAAAAAAATAAATGATTTCATACATCCAGCAACTTGGATGAGTGTCAAAACCATTCTGCTGAGTGAAAGAAACCAAGTTTTCGAAGTTACATACTATGTGATTCTACATACATGTCATTCTGAATATGCTGAACCTTCAGGGATGAAGAACAAATCCGTGGTTTTCTGTGGTCAGTGGTGGAATGTTTGACTAAAAACAGGGGGTAGGGGAGTGATGGAAACTTGTGTCTTGATAAGGGTGGTGGTTAAATGACTGCATTTGTCAAAACTCTTTGAATTTCACATCAAAAAGTTCGATTTTATTGTATGTGGATTAAAAATAAAAATTTAAAAAGTAACAGTAGTTTCAGGTTAGAAATCACACAGACACACTAAGTTGAGAAGAGAGAATTTAACTTCTGTGCTCCTACCCCAATGGTACTTCAATTATGTTAGAAAAGTCTGTAGATAGGTAATGGAGTGTGTGCTGTTGGAAGGGTTAAATAGCAGGGGATCATTAAGTGTATGGGCTAGAAAATGCACTGCATAGTTAGAGTGGTAGTTAGGACTTACATGTGTGAAGGGGGTAAAGTGGCTTAGCTTGATGAGTGTCTTCATCTGTTGCGGTCTGCTATAATCCGATACCATAGACTGGGTGGCTTAACAACAGAAATTTATTTCCCACAGTCCTAGAGGCTGGAAAGTCCAAGGTCAGTACCAGCAGATTCAGTATCCTCACATGGCAGAGAGAGAGTGACAAAGCAAGCTCTCTTGTGTCTCTCAGGGCACTAATCCCATCTTAAGAGCTCCACCCTCCTGACTGAATTATCTCCTAAAGGCCCCATCTCCAATACAGTCACATTAAGGCTTAGGATTTCAACATATGAATGGCGGGGGGAGGGGGGCACAAACATTTAGTGCATAGCAATGGACTCCCTTGAATTGCCCAAATTGAGTTCGCTTGTGTTGGTGATAATAGGGCTAGTTCCCTTGGCCAGGTCTATACTAAATGGAATAAAAGCTTTTCTGAAGTCCTAACATTGCTTAATCACATCCCCTTACCCTCCTCCTTGTTCACTAGTAAGGGAGGCTGGGTTCATCAGGCAATCAGTGTCTAGTTGTGTTTCCCCACAAAGGTCTCTCTAAAACATTGAGCCACTCTGAGAACAATTCACCCCATGGGGACATTTTCCAAATTAATGCTCTTATTTGTTATGGGCCATTAAACTAGAGCAAACAAAGAAACTTAAAAACCCCAAAACCCAATTATCCAATTTTGAGGTGAAGATTAGTTGGAACCAAAAGTATATGTTAAATTTCTTAAAAGACTCAAGAGTTAGAGCACAAGTATTAGAAGATCAATGAGAAAAAAAAATCAAGCGCTCTCAACTGAAATCTTGCAGAGGCCTGCCTTTCATAAAGAGATGACTTATGGCTTTTGGTCTCAATTCTTTAAGGAAGAAATGTTGGTTTTCCAAAGTCCCTTGGAGGGAGAAATGAAGCTAAAAATGGATGTTCTCAAAAAATAAAAATACATTAGAAAATAAATGAGATTCACTTATAAAAAATATTTATAGGTTTCCTACTAATATTGAACCTCAATTAATTAAGCTTCAGACTTTTCCTTTCTGACCAGAAAAGCATCTGTTCTGGGTTGTTGATTCTGTTCAGTGCAGTGCCCTGGTTACTAATTAGCAAGGTTGAGAATGAGATGGACGTTCTTTTGTGGAAGTTAAGGAAACTGACAAAGACACATACATTCCATCTATTTCTAACTAGGTGGAAGGTAGAAATAACTTTGAGTAAGACCAGGATTTTTCGACTTAAATACTTTGGGGTTTGATCTTGGATGCAGGTGAATATGTAGGTATTCAGATCTCCTCCATTCCACCCCATGGAGTAAGGATGACTTAACATCGTGCATGTGTTCCCCTGCGATCCCTCCCATACTTGTGCGTACCGTGCCCGAATTCTTCTTCACATAGTTGCTTTGGGCAGCCAACAGTGTATTGGTTTGCTAGGGCCGCCATAACACAATACCACTGGCTGTGTGGCATAAACAACAGAAATTTAGTTTTCATAGTTCTGGAGCCTGGCTGTCCAAGACCAAGGTGTCAGCAGGTTTAGTCTCTTTTGAGACCTCTCTTGGCTGGCATATATATGGCCACCTTCCTTCTATGTCCTCCCATTCTCTTTCTTTCCTCTGTGTGTGCACTTCCCTGGTGTCTGTTTTGTGTGTTTTCCTCTTAGGACACCAATCAGATTGGATTAGGGCCCACTCTAAAAAGCCTCATTTTAGTTAATCACCTCTTTAAAGACCCTTTCTCCAAAAACAATCACATTTTGAAGCACTGGGAGTTTCAACATACGAATTTGGGGTGGGGGGGAGCAGGACACACAATTCAGCCTCTTCCACTCACTCCACTCACATATAATCTATTTGCTCTCTGTGCCACAGAGTGTAAATGCAGTGTTTTACTTAAGAATAATTAAAAAGTGAGTATAACCTACTTTTTTTTTTTTTAACTGCAAATATTTGCCAACCCCTGAACCAGAGTATACTGCTTTAAAAAGGTTTATTGCACGATCCCATCTTCATGCAGCCCTCATGTGTCTTGGGGCAGTGGGGCAGGAGGTGCCCACTATGAGCAATACTCCCCTCAAGGGTACAGCAGGATCATCTGGAAATGGTTTCTCAATGGAATCTGTGTCAAGGCTTCATTGCCACCGCAGAGTCAACCAAAGCCAAGAGCTGTAGGGGACTGCCCTAAAACACTGAGTCAGCGTCGCTGCCTTTTGGAGTGTTCCTCCACCTCCTTAGCCTGGAGGGGGGCCAAGATTGTAAAACCTAAAAAAATTTGAGCCACAACGCTTCTATCTCACTGGAAAACATTGCAAACACATTTGCACATGCACACACACAGATTAGAAGAATATTTCTTAACAAACTTCAGTTAACAGCTATTGTCACTGAAGAGCGACGAAAACCGTTTATCGTTTAAGAAATTACTCACGCTCACAGATTGAGAGCTAGGAATAGTCCCATTATTCTAAATGTAACATCCAGGGAACTTACATTGAGAAATGGGACAAAGGGATGGTTTAGGGCTGCGGATGGGCGTTTAGTACATACGAATGTATTTCTCAAGCATTGGTGAATTCTCCAGAATTATGCAACAGACACTGGCTCAGAACAATCCACTTGAAACAAAGCAGTGGTTATATTTTAGCTACCGACTTTGTTACCTTTTTTTCCCTAGATAATCTATAGTATTCTTTTATTCGAGAAGCACATTTTAGCATTTCTGGAATTGGACTTCAGTCTTGCAATAAATATAAAATTTAATGGAGTCCCTCTCCTTCTCTTCTTCCTCTTTTTCCTTCTCTTCTCCCTTTTCCTCCCTGGAAAACCCTTATTAAAGAGCTGGTACATTTTACAGAAAACCGTGTCTTAGAATCGAGGTCAAGTGTTTCCAATGTGTGGAAGTCCAGGTTGAAGACTAGCATTTCCATTTAGTTCTCCTCATTTGGTTCACAGTGTAGACGCTGATGATTTGCCCTCTAGGATTAGAAGGAACCTCAGTGGGTCTGTGCTCTGACATCCTCTCAGTTCTCTACCCTTAGCAGGGTTCTTATCAGGGGTGTGTCCTCATAAGGCCCCGAGGGGACTAAGCCTGCCAAAGGCCATGTGATGTGCTGGCACATGCCAAGTTCCAGAAACAAACACAGTGACCTTGATGGCAATACAGTGTAACGTCTCTTTGCTTCAAATCTATTCAAACATATATTTGTATAAGTATAAATTTCAGAGAAAACCTTTGTTTTGCAAGGTAAAGTACACTGTGTGTGTATATATATATGTATATATATCACACATATAATTTATAATATATATGTAATTATAGTATTACATGTAATTTTTATAATAAAGATATATAATATATATGTACTTTCTAAACAAAAAGTAAAAGCTAACATCTTACTATAAGTTAGAATAAAAGAACATTAGCTCTAAAATCACTGGAATATGCTAAATAATTACATCAAGAATAGGCTAGAAATTAGTCTTCTAGAACAATCTGTCTCATAAATTAGCATGAGAGCTTATTTGCATATATGCTATGGGTGCATTTGAAAGTGTGTGCGTGTATATAGTATATATGGCATATGTAACATTTTAAAGGGAGTAAACACATGTAGTTAATTCCTGCGGCAAAAGATAATTTCAGTGTTTTTGCAACATTTGACAATCACTTCATCTTTGTAATACCATCTAAATTAGCATTTTTAAGAATCCCATATATTACTTAACAGAAAAGGCCTAAGTAGTATCAAAAGAGACTGGAGGCAAATTAAGTTTCCTTTTGTCCAACTTTGTGTCACTTCCTGCCTCCATAAATAGGGAAAGCAAAATATCTGTGTTTCTTATTCATGTACATCTGCCAAACCAATTAACACCTCCTGAATGTTATCTTAATTGCATTTATTAACATAACATTAACATAGCAGGGAGATAACATTCAGGAGGTATTAATTGGTTTGGCAGGCACTCTAGAATGGGGAGCACAGAGAAGGGCCCTTCTCAGTATCTTGCTTTTTTTTTTTTCTTTTTTGGTGGAGAGGAAATGAGATTACATCGGAAAAGAGAAAATATATCTTAACCAAAATGGCAGACACATCACAGGGTCACTTGGTTCTGCTTTCTGAATGTTGCAAAGAGATGCCCAGCTCTAAAGCCTGACTCCTGGACAGTTTACCCAGATGCTTCCTCTGTATCAGTGGCTCTTTACAGTTCTGGCTCAGGAGGCCTTTGGAAGTGTGGAGGCACAGAAATGCCTCCCGGGGACGCACTGAGCTATAGTCATAAATCTTTACAGTACCGTAACTGCTTTAAACGTAATCAGAATAAGTTCCCCTGATGAGAATTTAATACAGCTCCTACCCTTACAGAATCATAGAACTATAGAATGTTATGACTAGATTCATCCATCCATTAATTCATTCAGTAGGCATTGTTGAGCACCTGCTATAGTCCAGGAACAGTATAATGCTGGGGTAAAGAGATAAACAAGACTCAATACCTGGCTCAAGATGTCCAGCTGACCCAGGAATTAGCCGTGTAGATAGTGATTGCAGATGTGTGGCTTACAGTAGACACCTAATACATATTTATTAAGTGAATGAATTCATGAAACGTTATCATTGTGGTTCCGCTCTGGTGGTGGTATGGAGGGTGGGAAAGGTGGGGTTTAGAGACTCGTGTATAAGAAGGCAAAACTAAATCGCAGGAGACACACTGAGGGTTGCTGGAGTGGGGGGGGGGATGGGGTGACTGGGTGATAGATACTGGGGAGGGTATGTGCTCTGGTAAGTGCTGTGAATTGTGCAAGACTGTTGAATCTCAGATCTGTACCTCTGAAACAAATAATGCAATATATGTTAAGAAAAAAAAAGAAGAAGAAGAAGAAGAAGGTAGCAGGAGGGGAAGAATGAAGGGGGGGAAATCGGAGGGGTAGACGAACCATGAGAGATGATGGACTCTGAAAAACAAACTGAGGGTTCTAGAGGGGAGGAGGGTGGGAGGATGGGTTAGCCTGGTGATGGGTATTGAGGAGGGCACGTTCTGCATGGAGCACTGGGTGTTATGCACAAACAATGAATCATGGAACACTACATCTAAAACTAATGATGTAATGTATGGGGATAATATAAGAATAAAAAAATTAAAAAAAAAAAAAAGAAGGCGGCAAAACTGAAGACAACAGATGATATGGAAAGAGTCGAATGATTAGGGCCCAAACCAAGGCAGAAACACTAGGGATGAAGGGGAGGGTGTAGGTAAGGAGGTCCACATATAGCAACATTTGTTGAGGGTTTTCTTTGTGCCAGGCAGAGCTCTTAGCACGTGGTATGAACTTAATTTTCTCAACAACCATGTAACGCAGTCTTATTATTATACCCATTTTAAATGAGGAAACTGAGTACGGTGGGCTGAATAGTGACCCCCCAAGGCTGTCCCCCTCTAATCCCCAGAACCTGTGAATGTGTTACATTACATAGCAAAAGGGACTTTGCAGATGTAATTAGGTTAAGGATTTGCAATGGGGAGATTATCCTGGATTATCCAAGTGGACCTGATTCCAGGGTCTTTATATGAAAGGGTCAGGAGGAGTAGAGTCAGAGTCAGAAGATATAAGGATGATAGCAGAGGTCAGAGAAGAGAGAAAGTGCCACGCTGGAGACTTTGAAGATGAAGGGGCCATGAGCCAAGGAATGTGGGTGGCCTTTGGAGGGGCTTTCCCTGGGCACTGTGGAAGGACACGCCTCTCGGTTACTCACCCTTTTCTCTTTCTTTCATTTTCAGTATTTCTGTGGGAAAATACTTTAATTGTACAGTATCTTTCCTTTTTATCTTTATTCTATTTTATTGTTTTTTGTATCTTTTTAAAAAAACATTTCTCCCATTACATTATAATTTTCATGAAGGCCATTTTTGTATTATATCCCTTTGACCCCATATCTGACACTGTGCCTGACACACACAAAAATGTGCTCATTAAATGTGTGTTAAAGAAAAGTTGGAACGGAAGAAGCTCCCCAATTTTCTTAGGGTGACATAGTTCCTGCCTGTCAGGGTGTCCCCTCAGGGTCAACAGACTTGCAGTCATTTTGTGACATGGAGGTACACCAGCTCTGATCCCTCTTCAGTGAAGAATTTATCGACCTAGCTATTGGGAATGCAGTCTGCAGATAGACTTTAGTTATTAGAGCCTTAAGGAATTACCTCACCTGCAGGAAACTACCTTGCCCAAGGTTACATCCTTCTCGTGGTGGCCCATTCCCAGCAACTGATTGAAATGGGTGTAACAGCCTGGTCATTTCATTCCAGCATGGGGCAGCTCTGGCAGGCCATTTTAGCTCCTGGCTGAGCTGTCCCAGGTTGTCATTAGGCTCATATTGCGCTTGATTTCGGTTTCCTCATCCCTTCCACAGGTATTGATCCCAAGGATACTCCTTGATAAACATCCTGCCCACTAAACTCTTAGAGTTGGCTTCCTGGAGACCCCAATCTCAAACAATCACTAAGCATGAATTCTCTCTTGAGCCAGGTAGTTATAAATAAACAAAAACAGAATCCAAAATTTAAGAAAAAATTATAGAAGAGCTTACTATTAAGGAAATCCTATCCATTAATTATTACCTTTTCAATGAGTTACGAAAAGACTGCTATTATTAAAGATTTATCAGTAGGATCCCTCAGTATGCTGATGCCCCCCCACCCCCGCCAGAAACATGGTTTGACAGTCACATCAGATCTCTCTGTTAAGTATCTCTTGAACTTGTCTCTTTGCATCACCATCATCCTTTTAATTCAAGCCACCCATAACTTCCCTCTTGATGTAATGAACACGTGTGAGTTTGTTATTTTGTCTCCTTCCAATTTTTCTCCATGCTGGAAGGGTCACTACCCACCCTAAAGCTCTGTTGTAACTCCCCATCACCCTAAGCATAGAGTCCAATTCCTTAACATGGTATCCAAAAGCCTAATTGGGCTTCTTCCTGTTTCTAGACTCATCTGTGGCATGCCCTGATCAGCCTCCCCCTTCACCCCTGCCTCCTTTGTTTCCTGCCAAAGTTCTCCAGACTGTCCACACTTCCCGCCCACTTCCCCAGCCTTCTCCTTGAAAGATTTCTTTCTCTTTTTCTTTCTTTCTTTCTTTCTTTCTTTCTTTCTTTCTTTCTTTCTTTCTTTCTTTCTTTCTTTCTTTCTTTCTTTCTTTCTCTTTCTTTCTTTCTTTCTTTCTTTCTTTCTTTCTTTCTTTCTTTCTTTCCTTTTCTTTTCTTTTCTTTTCTTTTCTTTCTTTCTTTCTTTCTTTCTTTCTTTCTTTCTTTCTTTCTTTCTTTCTTTCTTTCTTTTCTTTTTTCTTCCTTCCTTCCTTCCTTCCTTCCTTCCTTCTTTCTTTCTTTCTCTCAAGATTTTATTTTTATTTTTTTTATTTTTTATTTTTTAAAGATTTTATTTATTTATTTGAGAGAGAGAGAATGAGAGACAGAGAGCACGAGAGGGAAGAGGGTCAGAGGGAGAAGCAGACCCCCCGCTGAGCGGGGAGCCCGATGTGGGACTCGATCCCGGGACTCCAGGATCACCACCTGAGCCGAAGGCAGTCGCTTAACCAATTGACCCACCCAGGCGCCCTCAAGATTTTATTTTTAAGTTATCTCTACACCCAACATGGGGCTGGAACTCACTCACGACCCCTAGATCAAGAGTCGCATGCTCTATCAACTGAGCCAGCCAGGTGCCCCTACCAGATTGATTTCTACCTACGTCTACTCACCTTTCTCTCATTCCCTGAGGATGCATTTGGTATCTCTCCTATTTGCTGTTATGGCACCTTGTACTTGGTCGTTTCAATAGCTTTACTGTTCATAACTGCCTCTAAACTTGGCTGTCTCAACCACCAGACTGAATTCCTTATTCGTAGCCATGAGCATAGCAACTAACCCAGTACCTAACACATAGAAGGTACGTGGGTAACATTTGTTGAAGAATGAATAGGTAACTGAAGTCTCATGAAAACCCTAATACGTAGTAGGCAGGGTAAACCTTTTTGGCCATATTTTAGATACATGGAAATTGAGGGCGACTTAGCCAAGCTTATATTGCATTTACGTCTTCTGATGGCAAATCTAGTGCTACTTACTATAAATGCTTTGATCCTTCATTCATTCCACATTATATGATTCCACAAATATTTGAAAGCCTAGTGTCTTGGGCTCTATTATAGGTGCTGTATTGACATAATCTCTCTTACTGAGCTTACATTCTGGAAGGAAAGATTGATAGTAAACAAGTAAACTATGTTGAGTAGAGGTAAGTTCTGTGAAGGAAATGTGATGTGGTGATGTGATAGAGCAGCAGGATGTAGAGGAGAGTGGATTTTTTAGAAATGGAGATTAGGGAATGCCCCTTGAAGGGGGTGACATTTGAACTAAACCTGAAAGATAAGAAGGAGCCAGTCATGAGACAAGCCAAGGAAGAACCTTCGTGGCAAAGCAGAGTATTTGCTAAGCCCCGCAATGGGAAAGAACTCAGTGTGTTCAAGGATCAGAAAGAAGGCCAGAATGACAAGATCACAGTGAATAATGGGGCAATGATGGGAAATGCAATCAGAGAGAGCATCAGTCTAGATCATGTAGGGATGGTAGATCCTGACCAAGGGTTTGGGTTTTGTTCTAACTGAAATGATAAGCCACTGGAAGATTTAAAGGAGGGTCTGGTAGTTACTTAATCCAGACGATGATAGACTGGGAGTCCTAATGATACAGGATATTTGAATGATTAGGATTTCAGGAAATAAAATCTCATGTAATTTGGAAAATGTAGTCTAGTGAGATAAGAGCTCTAGAAACTTTGTGTACCCAGTGGTTATTTTACCTGGAGAATTACCATGATTTTATGGTGATAAACCATGATTACCTTCATACTAATAAACCCCATATCCCAATTTCCAGCCCCTTATTTCTAGTTGCCTGCTGGACAGCTCCTCCGTGATGTCCTGAGATTTATGTCTAAAGGCAGATCTATTGGCTTACCCACGTACCCTACCATACAGTGGTATCCTCCTTTATAATTAATGACCTGTTAATTTACTTTTTTAACTTATAGGCATCCTAAACAGCAACCCAGTAACAAAAACCCAGCTGATGACCAGGTCCTGCTGCTTCTACCACCCAAGTATTTCTCAGTCTCAGCTTTATTGTCCTTGCATCTCTTCAGTTTCTCATCTGCTGTCACCTGGACTTTTGCAGCCAATCCCTAAATTATCATTAATCTTCTTTACTCCAGCCCATTTCACACTATTGCCAGACCAAATCTTTTTTTTTTCCCCAAAATGCAAGCTCTGTTCTGAAATATCTCCACTACAAAAATACTTTCTTATTGTTAAATAGCCAAATCCTATCACCAAATAAAATCCCAGAGTGTATCCTTCTGGACCTTCTTCTATGATTATACATACATACTCACAAATTAGATTATAACCTAATTCTGTTTGGTGATCTGCCTTTTTTAAAAATAGATTTTCAGTATTTTTCTAAATGAATTAATACACATCTACATCATTTTTGGTGGCTTTGTATTATTTCATTATATGAACGTACTATAATTTAAATAACTTCCTTTTGAGAGCCATTCAGATCATTTTAGCTTTTATGAATGATACTATATTGGACATCTTTCTAATATTTATATACTTATATCTCTTTCTGTTTCACTTTCTTAGGAAAAATTTACTTGAAATTGCACTTTTGATCACATATAATTTCTTTTAATGTTTTTGTGGTTTCATGGTTTATAATTGTCTTCAATCGGAAATTTTTTGGTATGAGGTATGAAACAATGGTCTGAACATTGTTTCTCCTAAAATGGTTGGCCAGCTTTCTGATTATTATTTATAGTTCAATTCAACCTTTCTCCAGTGATTTGGCATGCCAGCACTTTGTCATACACTAAATTCTTACAGAACTTCAAGTCTATTTCCGGGCTTTCTATTCTATTCCATCAGTCTGGCTACAAATTCTAGCAAAGATGCCCTGTTGCTTTAAATCTAGTAGTTTTCTAATAGGTTTTAATATTTGATAGGCCAAATTCCCCTCTTTGCTCTTTATTTATTTGCTTTTTTTTTTCCTGGTATGGCAGAGATTTACTCTACCCGCCCCCCTGCATTTTATTTTCCAAGTAAAATTTAGCATCATTTAATCAAGTTTCAAAAAAAAACTTTGTTGAAATTTTTATGTTGATTGTATTAAATTTATAAATTGTTTTGGAAGAAATTGGCATCTTCAGAACTATCTTTCTAAAATAAATCTCGTCTTATCTTGATCCTGCTTAGAAACCTGTCATACATAGTTCCCCCTGAAGGGAAAGTTATATTTCTTTCAATGGCATGTAACACCTTACATATTTTCACTGCTGCATACCTTTCCTTGTCCTTCAGAGACTTAGAAAATCTTAGATTACAATACCTCAAAGAACATGGAGTAGTCACTGGAATCTCAAAATTGGGGCAATGGAGGAGATGAATTACAGAGAATGTACTGGCAGTTCAAAGATGTAATTTGGAAATCTGTCTACCTCATTTGCAAAGTTGTAACTGGAGTTAGGAGCTCCCAAGCTTGATTGCATTTTGGCATGTTAAGTCCATCCAGTGGAAGAACATCAGTTAGAACCTACAAGCATTCCAAGAATATGTGCATAATCAAGGCTATCTTTCTTTTAAGTCTTGGGAAAACTGTGACTTTCTAAAGTTTGGCTCCTGCCTCTTGACACTGAAGAAGAAAATTCCACTAACTGCAAAATAAATAATTTGGCTGCTTTGTGTTTAGCTTACAACATTATCTCCAAACCCTGGCCCTTGTAAAAGTTTCTGTTGGCTCTTTTCATCCCTCCTCTCCCTTCGTTGTTCTCTGTGTGTTTCCCCATTCTCTACCATGTACAATTTGGTGGTAGAGATCTGGGTCAGTGATAGTGGGTGAGCGAGAAGGAAATGAAAGGGAACAGGGAGAAATGTTAAGAAAACTAACTTTGCAATGTTAAGTCTTGCCGAGAGGACTTTAACAGTCTTTTAAATTTTCTTTTTATTTTTAAAATTATTTTCAATTATTTTTAATTTTTTAATTAATTAAATTTCAACTGCCCTTTCAGACATAGGATAGCATGTAAGAATTCAAATGTAAACACTCTCATGGGATATAGACTATGATTTTTTTCAGACATCCAGCTTGGTCCTGGATACTCAGTGTACTTGTTTATATAAACCATGTTAGCTGGAAAATCTTATAAAAATTCAGTCACAGTATTCAAGCATTGGATTCCATGGTTATCTTGCTAAAGTTGGGATATAAAACAACTTCCTCATTGCTTTTAGCACTGGGAGGAGAGTAAGTGCATGAGTCTTCAATCTCCAGAGATTTCCATTTTGGTCAGTGGTTTTAGGTTTCCCTCCAAACCATCTTATTGGAGAGACGCTAAAATGGGTACAATAGATATAGCTTGTGTTTTTTCTACCTTTATTTCTTTGCCTTTTCTTTGTAAAGTTGATATTAATATTGTGTAATAACATAATTAAAAGATGGGCCAAATAAAACAGAAGGAGATGGGTGCAGTTTTTAAACTGAATCATCACCATTGAATAATCAAAAGCCTGGGATCATAGCCCATGCAAGTTGAAATGAAATTGCTATATGACAAAATAACGCCAAGAGTGTATTGACCTTTATTTCTAATGTATGTTTTCTGGATGTCCTACATGTGCTTCTGCAAAGAAGATAGCCCTGCTTCATGATAGATGAAGCTGTGAAGCTGTAAAACCACAACTGTTAGAGGAGTCGATGTGTTTTTGAGATGATTTTTCAAAAGTCTAGAATATCTATTTCAAACTAGTGAAAACATAGTATCAATTATTAAACATTAAAAGTAAGGGAGGAAATATAGAGAACCCGTACAATATGGTTTTTATCCTTAAGAAATGTTATACGTGCACCACAAGCCTAGTTTCCCCTTTTGAGTGCAGAAGCTTAGTCATATAAGCAGGAATAAAAAAAAAAAAATCAACCAAGCCATTTGCCTCTCCCAAGATCATGAATTACAGAGCTGAGGGTTCAAGGACACTGATTGCCCATACAACTCTGCAGGGAGTTGAACTGAACTCAGTTTGAGGTCACCACACGGCAGCAGAGGACAGAAGATAATGAGATGTCTGGGCAGTGGGGTAGCTCTTCGGCTGCTCATCTGAGAAATCCTGGTGCATGGATGAGGCGGATGTGACTCACTGATTCAACTTGAAGCAGGAAGAATGGTGAACACAAGGAAGGGGGAACAAAGAAAAACTCAGGATGGTGGGAAATAGCCGAGATTAAAAGCAATCTTTACAGGGGGCCTTCCCTAACCAGGGCTAAGAGTTGGAAATGTATGTTTATCTGCTATTAGTCCACTCACCAGAAGGGACTTTTTAGTAGAAATTTGAAAGGAATTTCATGCAGTAGACATGCACAGACACATTAGTAAGTTATGTCCTTTGCATAGGGAAGCTGCAAGTTTACCAAACATTATAGAATGTATATTCAGATGTAGAGAGATACTTCTGTTTTTTTTTCATTGATAAAAAATATCACAAATATACACATAAGTAAAGAGGAAAAATACACTAAACCCCCTGTACCCATTGCCCAGCTTCACCAACATTTTATCTATCTTGGAGAACATTCTTTTTGATGAAGGAAGTTGGCATCAGAAGAGGCCTAGAAACATACTCTGAAGAGGGGCAAGCAAAGGCCCAAATTGTCAGCAGGGTTCCCTGAATCCCTCCAGTGTGACATTATTAACACATTATGGCATTACTTGTTAAATGAAAGGTATTAGCTCTGTGAATAATCAGGTAATCAAAAAGTACTTACTGCTTTGGCTTTTTATTACAGGTTCTTCAGCCACTTACATTTAAAATTTTTTTAATATATCATTATTTTAAACAGACATCATTATTTTAATTATATCCAATTAAATATACCTGCATGTCCTCAGCATGCATCATTATGTACTTTACTAAAAAGCACTTTGAATCAAATTACATACCAGCATTCTTTATTATAATTTATGTGCACATATCTGCAGCAGATTTATACATTTTGGAGATTAATTATCAAGAAATTTGTTTAGACTTCCAGTAAATGTGAAACTTAACTTGAACTTCAGTATACTTTGGTATTTATAATTTTGTGGTATTTTCTAATATCATCCTGGAAGACACCGCTTTGTTTTTTCATCTGAGGAGAGTATGGGTACACGAAGAGAAATCATTACAATTTCCAGATCCATTTGTGCCCAAGTCTTTACATTTTTTCACCTCTCTCATTTTTGATTCTCCCAAATAATAGACTGAAAGATCGTCTATGACTCAGTCCCAATCACATGAAAATAATATTGCTAAGTTATAGGAATATAAGAAAATATAGCCCTTAGTGATTCCTATTGAAGGATTTTAGCTCTTTTTACCCAAGGGTTTAGCCCACTTTTTATATATATATATTTTTAAGATTTTATTTATTTGAGAGAGAGAGAAACAGCATGAGAGGGGATAGGGTCAGAGGGAGAAGCAGGCTCCCCGCTGAGCCGGGAGCCCGATGTGGGACTCGATCCCAGGACTCCGGGACCACGGCCCGAGCCGAAGGCAGTTGCTTAACCAACTGAGCCACCCAGGTGCCCTATATCTGTTTTTGCATCACTCACAGATAAGCATGAGTAATTCTTACTGCTGGTGTTTGGCATATGATAGAGTAGTGCAAGGATCCTTAAACTAGAATTCAACATGTTGTTCTTACATTCTAGACAGCAGTCTAGTGTCACCTACCACCCCATCCCTGTGATTGTTTATAACAAACCGAGCCACTAAATAAACTCACAAAGGAAAGGCTCAATCTCTAGAGGTGTTGGAGGCAACCTGTTGGTCCAGTTTGATGCTAATGTCTTGACTGATTCCCATAGCCCAGATTCCAAATTTTTGGATTGACTCTATGACTTGAATCCTTAACCTTTCCTCAACTCATATGCACTGGTTTTTGGCATATTTCTTTATTTCCTCCAGTATATGAACCAAAGTTTTCCTGTGTGGTTTCTGTGTTAACTCATCTCTCAAGCCTTGGCATCTCTTGTTTTCTCAAGGGAGGATGCCTGTTGTTAGAGCAGCTCTTTGCTGTTCCCCACCTCCTTCCTTTCAAGGGAGGGTAAGAGTTAGAAACTGGGTTATTCTGTGACCTGAGGTATGTCAGTTACATTCTCTAATACCAGTTTTATCCCAACTGAGGGATTTGTGACTAGGTCATCTCTAATGGTTTACATTCTCTTTTGTGTTTTTGAAATATTTGCCTTATTTTTTTTATATTACATGATTCTGTATGATTATATTGTCATTGTAAAGGTTTTAAATAGTACCCAGATACATAGAAAATGATTGTAGAGACCTCTTAACTTCGCTGCCCCTCCTAACTCTCCTTTTATAGCCAAAGATAACTACTCACACTAACATTTCTTGATTAATTTGTCTAATAAAACTTTGTCAAACAAAGTTGATTCTTTGTGACCTTTTAGCAGCTATAATTTGTGCATTCTATTTTGAACACTGTTAGTCATTCAGGAGGCTGTGTTGGTGAGGAATGGTGTGGGTGATCGAAAAGGCACGAGCTTTCAGCAGAAGATTTGAAATACAGTGAATTGTTCTTCTTGGCTTGAATAAGATTCTGTGAAGTTAGTTTTCTCCCTTTCCAATGACAAGAAAACTTGAGGGGGAGGAGATGGTGGTAAGAGCAGAGGGAGGAAAAAATGTTTTCTGTCATTTTATAGATTGCCGTGTGTAAAAGTAGTCATCAGAAAGTTTATTTCCATCTTCACAATAGCCCATGAAACTTATGTGTTTAGTGGTATATTTTGGATTAAGTTTTGTGACTTCAATGACTAAGTTTTCCATTGACTAGAATAACTGAGAACAAAGATTGTGGTGAAATTCTTTGTTCATAAATAGATGTTTCTCTAAAAAAAAGTTTTCTGTTAAAATGATAAAGCATGACAATTTCTAGTGGCAAATTACTGTATTAACAACATGAGAGCAAAATTTAAAGAACTACAAATATATTGGTATGCTCTGGTTCCCTTTTTGTTACTAGTATTACCTATTATCAATAGCTAATTATTTGAGCAAAGTACTATTGTAGAAAACAATTTACCTACCCTTATCAGACCCCTTGTAGAGTAAATATAGTTCCAAGGCTTTTAGAAAGTGACTTGAATAGCATATGAAGCTCTTTTGGTTCCCTTTCTATTATTAATCTCTTCGTTTTAGCAGATGGTATTTAGAACTCATTTTACATAAGAATTTATTAAACTGATAAGAACAGATACTACACTTGATCTTAGCCAAAAGGCCGAGAAGCGATTTTACATAAGAATTTATAAGAATGAATCCCATTTTAAGTTTCAGTTTCTTTGCTTCTTTGCCCCATGTAAAATTAGATAAAAAAAAGACAGTTCCTATATGCTTTAAACATCAACCTCAGTAATTTTTTTCCCCACACAGGAAAATTTAACACATTTTTCTTCTCATTAAACAACAACAGCAACAACAGCAAAACCAAATCAAAACAACCCCCCCCCCGCCAAAAAAAAAACACAAAAAAAACAGTGACTAGCACTTAGAGCCAAACTACTAAAGATTATGTTACTGAAAGCAAACAATTTTGCACCTCAAATTTTATACCCAATCAAATTTGTGTTCCAGTGAAAGAACAAAATAAAGATATTTTGGACATGACCAACAGATTACTTTGAAAGTAATATTCAAAATATATTGCTGTAAAACAATAAGAAAAGGAAAAACAAAATGAATACAGCAACAAGAAAGATTTGGGCCCAAAACTATTAAAGTTATTGCTGAGTCTAAAGAACTATTGACACATAATAAATAAACAGTTATTAATAATATGGAACTAAAATTCCAACCTGTAAGTAGTAGATGTGGGAATAGAGGGATTTAGAGAATAGGAAGCCAGAATTCTGGTGGGGCCAGAACTGAAGATGTCTTGAAATTCTTTCCTTGATCAGGAAGATAATAGAGATCCTGATTATTTCTAGATATTGAGAAGATACATATGTTTGTTTGTTTATTTATTTATTTATTTTAATATTGTATTATTTGACAGAGAAAGAGAGAGAGAGAGCACAAGCAGGGGGATCAGGAGAGGAGAAGCAGGCTCCCCACTGAGTGGGGAGCCTGATGCGGGGCTCAATACCAGGCCCCTGAGATCATGACCTGAGCTAAAGGCAAACATGTAACTGACTGAGCCACCTGGGTGCCCCAAGATATATATATTTATATGTGAATATTAAAATGTCAAGGCAATCCCTAAGAAAAATAGGAAAAGAATAGAATACATGTCTTTTTAAACATTTAAAAAAGAAAAAAATGGAACAACTACATTAATTCAACAAAAGGCAGAGGACAAAAGAGACTGATGGGAAAGAATGATAAATGGAAAACATGAAAATAGGTCGTCAGAAATATGTCAGACATAGAAGTAGTGACACTAAATGTGAATGGCTTACATTCTCCCATTTTAACACAACCTTTTAGACTATATATATATGTATAAATTTTATGCTCTTAAACTCTGTGACATCCCCAAAGAAAAGCAATAAAAAATGTTTGACAAGAATATGCAATAATTATGAAATTGTATGCAGGACAAAGTTATGAAATATAAAGCAAAGCGAAGAAAAAAAAGAATGATGAAAATACAGAGAAGTGGATAACCCATAATCATAGTGGGAGAATTTACTATAACTTTCTCAAAAATGAATAAATTCAGGAGATAGAATTTTAAAACACATTTAACAACCTTGCTATAACATATATAATTTACACATTTTAAATATTTATAAACTTGATGATCATCAACTAGAGAATTGACACAATTTTCAAGCATCCCTGGAACATTTACAAAATTTGATCATATGTAAGTCTACTGGGAAAACCTCCATAAATTCCAAAGAGCAGAAGTCATAGTTCATATTTTCTGAAAAAAAATAGTAAAATTAGGAAACCTGGGTGGCTCAGTCGGTTAAGCGTCTGCCTTCAGCTCAGTCATGATCCCGGAATCCTGGGATGGAGCCCTGCATCAGGCTCCCTGCTCAGCAGGGAACCTGCTTCTCCCTCTTCCTCTGCCTGCCGCTCCCCCTGCTTATGTATGCTCTCTCTCCATCAAATAAATAAATAAAATCTTTTAAAAAATATAATAAAATTAAATAGTAACAACAAAAGGAGAATCCTCTAGCCTTAATCTACATATTTCAAAAAAAAAGATATACTCTCTTCTAAATAACTCCTGGTTTAAAGAGGAAATAAAGACAGGAACTATTAATTATTTATAAATAAACAAAGCTCTACCAATCATCGCTTGTTGACTGTAGCTAAAGCAGCACTTAGAGGAAATTTTATAGCCTCAGTTCAGTTATTAGAAAATAAGAAGGGATTGAAAAATTCAGTAATTGAGAAAAGAAGCAATAAAATAAACAAGAATGTACACGAATGGAGATAATAAATTAATGACATAGAAAAAACAGAACAATTGGCTTTCTCTATAAAACCCAAAGCTGCTTCCTTGAAGTGGTCTATGAAGTAGACAAAACCTTTGTTGAGTCTGATCAAGAGAAGAAGAGGTAGGATAGAAATATATTGTAGAAACAAGGGCGAGGACTTAACTACAGATTCAGAGGAAATCTTTAAAAATCATAAAAGTATTATGTCTTCGACCTTGAAATAACATATTCAAAATCTATTTGAAAAGACACACTTTTCTAGTAAAATGTAAATTACTAATATTATGTTAAAAGGTGATAGAAAACCTAAAGAGAACAGTAGATGAAATTGATAAAATAATAAAAAAAAACCAACCCTCCCAAAGATACACAGTCTTAACTATTTTATGAGCTTTAAATCAACAAATGCTTAAGAACCAGTTAATCCCTATTGTAAATAAATAGAAGGAAATCATCCCAACTCAGCTATCTTTCTATACACAGTCAAGATACTGAAATTGACAGTGACTGCATGCACACTCAAAATGACCACTTCGGGACAAGCTTCCTTATATACATACATCTAGAACTCCAAGTAAAATAGTATCAAGTTGAATTCATTATTACCAAGTAGTATTAATCTCAGGAATGCAATAGTTGAACACTAGGAAATCTTATTAATGTATTTTACTACATTAAAAAGTTGGAGGAAAAACCATTGGTTCACCCCAGGAGTGCTAAAATACACATGATATAAAGTCCACATCTCTTTGTGATTTGAAATAAAACAATTCCTAGGTTAGTCAGAGAAGGAAACTTCATTAACTTGGTAGAGGGTATCTACCAAAAATCTAAAGCAAATACAAAATTATATGGTAAAATAGAGTATACCATTGAAAGCAGGAACAAGACAGGAAGGCTTATTATCACTACCCTTACTCAAAATAATAATAGATGTCCTAGCTGAAGCTTTTAGATAAGAATAAAAAATAAGAAAAAATAAGGAAAGAACAAAATATTTCATTATATTTTATTTATATAAATTTTATTTATATAAATACTATATATATGTATTCTGTCTACAAAATCCAAAAGAATCTATTGAAAAACATTAGCACTCTTAAGAGTAATTAGTAAGAATTACAGTATCGACTTGTCAAAACCAGTCGCTTACCTGGATCTCTACAGTAAGTAATCAGAAAGTTTCATAAAAATGCCTTGTGCACAAAAGCAACAAAAACTATTAGGAAATATGCATGCCTATATGAAGAAAAATACAAGATGTAATTGACAGTCATAGAAACCCTCTAAAAAAATACCATGTTTCAGTTTGGGAATACTTAATGTTTAAAAGGTGTCAGTTCATTTCTCTCTGGTTAACCTATAAATTTAATGCAGTCCCAGTTATAATTCCAGCAGGATTTTTTGTGGAATTAGATATACTGATTTTAAACTTTTTCTGGAGGACAAAGTGTAGGATGGGGGTTATATATGTATTGATTTTATTGTGTTTTTTTTAAAAGATTTTATTTATTTGAGAATGAGCGCACATGAGCACAAGTGGGGGGAGGCAGAGGGAGAGAGGGAGAGGAAGAAGCAGGTTCCCCACTGAGCAGGGAGCCCGATGCGGGACTTGTTCTCAGGACCCCGAGATGATGACCTGAGCCAAAGGCAGACGCTTAAACTGACTGAGCCACCCAGGCACCCCATATTCATTTTATTGTTGTTCTTTGTATCGCACACATGTTTTAAAATTCTTATTTATTTCTTTGATGTCTAGTAAAAGGTTTAAAAGAGAGAATGTACAATATCAACTATAAAGATTTTGAAAAAAGAACAATGAAAGAGGACTTGTTCTACCAGATACCAGAACATGACATGTAGCCATACCAATTGAAATGGTGTTGAAGTGATTGGAGAGAAGATAGATGGCTAATTGCAATAGGCATTAGAGAGTCCTGAGCAAGTGTGTATTTATTATATGGACAAGTTTGCATTTCAGATTACATAGCAAAGTGCAGACAATTTCATAAATGGTGCTGGGAACATTAGTTTTTTATTTGGAAAGAAAATAAAGTGAGAGCCCTGTCTCTTAGAAAAATGAATTTCAGATGCATCAAGGAGCTAAGTGTAAAAACTTAGTGGAAAAGTCCTTTTTGGGGTGAGGCACAAAACTCAGGGCCATTAGGAAAAAAAAAAGATTAGCAGATTTTTATAACAAAATTAGAACTTCTATAGGATTAAAGGCAATAAAAATCTATGACCATAAGTTTTTCATATAGCGCATTTGTAGCTTATGTAATTCAAAATGGATTATGATCAATAATATATTGAGTTCCTAAAACTTGAGAGAGAGAATCTTAAGCAGAATCCGTGCCCAGCCGAGAGCCAGGTGAGGGGCTCGATCCCATGACCCTGAGATCATGACCTTAGCCAAAGGCAGATACTTAACTGACTGAGCCCCCAGGTGCCCAAAACCCAACATTTCTTTTAACGCAGTATTCCCACCATGTGCGCAAAATATACACACCTGAATGTTTATGGCACTATCAATTGATCTAAGTAGGAGAATCCATAGTAACTTATGGAACATCCATATTCTTGAAAGTTAAGGGACAGTTAGAAAAATGAGGCACTACTAACCGGAGAAGATCTTTGACATATAATATTTCTTTTCTAAAAAAGTGACAAAACCGTGTATAAAGTATAACCTCAACTATATAATGTGTTATAATATTTCTTTTCTAAAAAAGTGACAAAACCGTGTATAAAGTATAACCTCAACTATATAATGTGTTAAAAAAGGCCAAACCAGATGGGCGCCTGGGTGGCTCAGATGGCTAAGCATCTGCCTTTGGCTCAGGTCATGATCTCAGGGTCCTGGGATCGAGTCCCACATCGGTCTCCCTGCTCCTTGGGAGCCTGCTTCTCCCTCTGCCTCTCTCTCTCTGTCTCTAATGAATAAATAAATAAAATCTTTAAAAAAAAAAAGGCCAAACCAGATATTGGTAGAGGTATACATATGTGTGTGTGTGTGTGTGTGTATAATATATATAGTAGGAGAATATATATATATATACACACACACACATATATGTATATATATATATACACACACACATATATATATGTGTGTGTATATATATATAAATAATAGAAAAAGAACTGGAAGGACACATACCAAATTGTAAAGAGACAATTCTTGTGGAGATGGGGAAAAAGATGTGGGAGAGGAAAGATGCACATTTGTTGCTGATATTTATATCAAGTTGTAGATAATTTGAAATGTATTGATTGATATTATATTTCTTATATTTAAAAAAAACTATCTCCTTTTCAAACTTCTGATTATTAAAAGGGAAGGTCATGGTTTCACTAGTTTATACTTGATCTATTATGTAGATGACATAGCATTGCAAAAGGGAATTACAGCCTTCCATTTTTATTACATGTTACGCTCATGATTTTTGCACTCAGGACTGTTCTTTGGGTGACCAGAATGTGCACAGAACAGTGGATCCTCGGGTGCGGTGCCTGAGGGGCGGCCTGTTCTCACTCCGGGATTACTCTGGTTGATTTGCCTGAAGACCAGATGCCCCCTGACAAAGTAGAGGCAGAAGCACAGAGCATCTTGCCCTCGTGCTTTTGTGGACTGCCCTAGTCCACTAAACAGAAATTCCTTTGCAACGAAGGTCAGCCTGGTGCTGTTTTGTGTGTAGCAGATGAAAAAGTCACTGGAACCAAGAGCTTCTGTGAATTTCACATGCAGAGACTCACGCCTCTTTGCCCTTTCGTGTTTGCAAGATCTGTCATTCATGGAAGGAAGTTAGGTCGTCTGAAATAACTTGCTGTATGACTAGCCATAGTGGTGGTTATCACTGCTTTGTACTCTGCCCTGGGATAGTAACAAATTTAGACTGTCCAGTATAGTACAATTCCCAAAGCAATTTCTCTCTTTGTTTCTCTTTTTTTTTTCCCTCTCCCTCTTTCTGTCTCTCAAAAGACAGGCATTTTTTAAATGTCTGTTTCCTACTTTAAGTTACATCCATTTCTGTCCACGAGTCTTAAACCAAATAGTAATTCAACATCAGATTTGTCAATATGAATACAAGAAGCTTAAAATTAAAAAACCAAAGAACAAAAAAACCCACCAACCTTCTGCCCTTCCTTTCCCCTAGGAGAGTTACCCTGTGTTGGAGTAGAAAGGGGGTTACACTAGGAATCCAAAAATCGGTTTGAGGCCTGCCTTCCGGGATCTTTTGCAAGTTACTTCTCCTAGGCTTCACTTTATGTCAGCTGTAAAATGGAGAGATTGGAGGAACTGAGGAAGAGGGGGGATGGAGGGGATATAGATAATGAAGTAGAAAGGGCTTTGAAAAGTGTAAAGGACAGACCAGCGTGAGACTTTATACAAGCCCATTGCTCCCCGTCTTACACACACACACACACACACACACACACACACAGGGCTGCATGCATGCTTTGGATTTCTGTTCTCTTTCATTTATGTTCCCTTTAAAGTAGGCATTTGAATCCCTCGGAACACATTCAGCTTTGTCTTTTGTGACACATACCCATTGATCTCACCAACACCTGAGGCCTTGGATTTACTTGGTTCTACCTTTTAGGCAGTCCCTGTTTTCTCCCAGAGGTGCATTTAGCTTAGTGTCAAAAGCACAGTGTGTTCCCTTTTTTGTTAACTTAACCTCTGTGTTGTTTTTTAAAAATCAGATTTGCAAGAACAGGGACTCTAGAAAGCCTGTGATATGTAAATATTTAGCCAGGCAGATAGGGATAGCGAGCGTTTTTCTCTCTTCACAGAAAACATGATTTTATTTGCTAAAGCTGTAATCTTGTTTGA
This sequence comes from Mirounga angustirostris, assembly GCF_029215605.1. Classification (NCBI taxonomy): domain Eukaryota; kingdom Metazoa; phylum Chordata; class Mammalia; order Carnivora; family Phocidae; genus Mirounga; species Mirounga angustirostris. The sequence goes on from NW_026991723.1 coordinate 23,017,088, forward strand.
TAATCCATCAGTTTATTATCAGCTATGTGGTGAGACATAATGCCACAGGGAGATAATGAAGAACCTTCACCTGATACAATGGGGTTGATTACAGTGACCGCAGGAGAGAGAGTCTTCTGGAGGGGATTATGTTAAACATAGCCTTTCTATTTACAGTTGATTTCCTCTGAGCGCTTTAACCGTTCCGCTCCCAGCCTAGGTAAGTAGGTCATCTGAAAAACCTTCAAAGAAGAGCGCAGTCTGCAGGTGTAGAACAACTAGACGTGTCTCTTTCTCAGGCCTCATTAAGTCATTGTGTGATGCTCAAGGCATTTATGAATCAAACAAAAAAGAGATACTAAGGCCTGGCATTGAAGACCGTATTTAAAACAAACAGAACCCAGAGAAGTCCAGTTTGGAAAGGAGCAGGAGACCCTTCCGCCCAGCTCTACGTGTTAAGTCCAGTAAACCAGATTAATAAACTGAAATTTTAATATAACCTCGATTTGTAGCACTCTCAAGGGTGGTATATGTGGTTTTGGAACCAGGGGCAACACCCCGCTAGGACGACCCTCCTGGTGGGGCAGTGGGAAGGCACAAATCCCCAAGGGGGGGGCAGGAAAAGCGGGAGAGGGGAGGTGCCCCCAGGATACTGCTGGCTGGGAAGAGACAAACATTACTTTCCAGCTCTCATCTTGAAATTCTTTTCTTTCTTTGAAATGTCTCTTCTTGGGATTATCCACTCTGCAAGATGTCTCCCCCTGAAATCCTGTCTTCAAGGGGCAGGCCTCCTGAAAATAGAGGCTGTGTGTTTGGTAGTTCTAGATTCTCTCACTTGAGCCTCTCTTGAGAGAAGCAGATGAGCAAACTGAGTTTCCAGGAATTTAAGGATCTTGCCGCGTGAAGTATCTTCTTTTGCTCCCTTCCCACCTTCCCTTTCCTCCTTTTCTTTGTCCTCGGAAGACATTTTCTTAAAAAGGTAGATTCTGAAGCCGATGCGTGGTTTTAGATCCCTGGCTCTGCACGACCTTGGGCAAGTTACTTATCTTGGAATGCCTCCGTCCTCGGCAGGACAATGAGGACCACAGTATTAGTTACGTCCTACAGTTACTTGGAGGCCAAAGTTGGTTCGTACCAGAGCAGCACTTAGCCCAGTGTCTGGCACACAGCAAAAAGTGAGGTTTAGTTCTTGCTTCTACTGTGGCTGTTTCCTTCCTTCCAGTCCCTGCTTTGTCCCCTCATCACACATGAAGTGAATGTAATCTCTGTGATGGGCATTGTGGCAGGCTGGGGAAATGAGGGAGGAGGGGCTCCCTTTTCCAGAAGATTCACTCTCTGTGAGGGATGGGCCATCGGATAAGTGTAGGAGACGGCCACATGATAGAGGTGTGTCGCAGCCTCCAGGTTATCACAGACCAACAGTTTGGTGTCTGTGGTTAGCTGGGAAGGCCTCCTGAGGAGGAGACCTGGCATTTGAGTTGAACACTGGAGAGGAAGAAGTGTCCACTTGGCCAACAGTCAAGGGACAGGTGTTCTAGGCAGAGGGGGCAGCACGCGTGAAACCATGGCTGTGTGTGAAAGACCATGGCACGGATCGGGAATAAGAAGTTTTATTAGTAGAGCTGCCATAACAGAATACCACAGAGGGGGGTGGGTCGAAACTAACTTTCTCACAGTTCTGGAAGCTGAGAGTCAAGATCAAGGTATTGGCAGGTTTGGTTTCTTCCGGTTTCTTTCTTTCTTTCCTTAGCTTGCAGATAGTTCCTTCTCACTATGTCCTCACTTGGCCTTCTCTCTATATCCTAATCTCCTCTTCTTATAAAGACACTCGTCGCGTTGGCTAAGTTCCCACCCATGTGACCTCATTTCGCCTAAATTACCTCTTCAAAGGCCATCTCTCTAAATATAGTCACATTCTCAGGTACAGGGGGGTTAAGGCTTGCACATTTGAATTTGGGTGAGGGACACATTGCAGGCCCTCACGGAAGGCATCTGTGAAGTCTGGCTGGAGTCAGGTGCATGTGGCTGAGTCTCGGGACGACGTTGTGATGCCCGGATCTTGAAAGGCCGGCTTCTCATCAGGCTGAGGAGGGCGTCGGGGACTGGGTGTGGGGGGCCTGGGAATGGAGCATGTAGGCTCTGCGGGGTGAGGTGCGGACCAGAAGGATCCACACCGTAATGTGTCAGAGGAGACTCTGGCTTGAATTCCAGTTCTGTTCCATCACTCCCCAGGGCTTAGGTGGTAGTTGAAGGGAGGTAGTGATTCCCCAGCATGAAGAAGGCCCCTGAGAACAAGGATGTGTGTGGGTGTTGGGGGAGGGCAGGTGCTGTGGCCGCATCAGGCTTGTCAGGCTGGCGCACGTGAAACAGCACCTGAGTAACAGATGGAGTGGACTCTGCTTTTTCCGTTTCACCTCAAAGGCCCCTCAAGTGTTCCTCACATAATCACGTATCTTACTACTGTAGTTTGTAAATGAGAGAGCAGCCTCCCTTTCGGGCTCCTGCCAGGTAGAAGCACACAGCCGCGTCGTGCTGTTGACAGTCAGAGAATGAGATGATTACCCCTCTCCATTTTTAGAATCCAGCTCAAACTCAAGCGCTTCGGTGCAAAAAAAAAAAAAAAGAGGTGCCGTGCCGGGAGAGCGGCATCATGTCGTGTGGGTCCCGTTGGGTTTGGAGCCTGGAGACGGGTGTCCTGCCCTGGCTCTCCCTGCCATGCCTGTAGCCGCGTGGGCACACATCAGTTCCTCTCTTTGAGACTTGGGCTTCTCTTTCGTAAAAAGGGGAGAACGAGACATACCTGACTAGGGACCGGGGTGAGGATTCCCGAGAAAACGTAAAGCCCTTTGTCGTCATTAACGCATTATGCAAATGTCAGTTCCTGAGATTAAAAAGAGAAAGATTCAGGGTGTTCGCATTTGGCAGTTTTGGTGACTGGGTAGAGAAAAGGAAGCGTTTCGATTCCAACCCCAGCTCTGTACTTGGGTGAGGACCTTGGGCAAGGCAGTTACCAACGCTGCTCTCCCTACCCTGCTCTGTGTAGTGGGAAGTGGTGTCTCTCTGTCGTCCTCCTTCCCTTCCTCCCTCTGTCCCTCCCTCAGCTCCTCTTCTCTCAGACGATGTAAAGATTAATTGGATGGTGTCCATGCTGTCTGCCAGGGAGATAGAAAGCATGAAGTATCATCTGGATGGGCTTGGTAAGCACTAGATTCTCCTTCCTCTGCTTTTGACAGAGTGACAGCCCATCGCTGTGTTTAAACAAGTTAATATGTATGTTCCTTGACATAAGGAAACGCTCTAATCATGAAATACAGCTTGCATGTCATTTGGTTTTGAGATTTTATTGAGTACTACTAATCTTGACATATTTTGGTTGGCACCACATTCTTGGTAGTGGGTTAGCGGTTGAATAGTTTGCAGACTTTGTGAAACAAAATCCTCATTTAATGGTTTAGTTTGGCTACATTTCGAAAATATACAAAAACATAATGCACTTTTATTTTATAGGGATTTTTTTTTTTCCACTTGTGGCTTCGGTTTGGCTCTCCCCCCCCTTTTTCCTCAGTGCCCTTTCTTTTCTTTCTCTCTCTCTCTCTCTCTCACTACACCTCTCTGTCTCCCGTCTTTCTCTGTCTGTCTCTCTGTGTTATGTTCCAGTTCCACAGCCTACAAAGAAGGCTCCAAAGAAAGACAAGCTTGCGAAGTGACTGAACCGCAAGCAGAAGAATCCTCTTTGTACTACTTGATGTCGGGAATGTGTTTACACCCTGGCCTAATGCTCTGGACTTTTGTGTGTGAGTGCAGGGGTTCAGAACATCTGAAGGCCACCGCACGGTGGAGTGACAGGTCTGAAGCTCCCCAGTAGAAGCACCTGGACCTAAATGTGCAACAAGACTTCAGTCAACACCAGCCCCCAGAGTCACTGAACTCCATGACATTATGCCCAGGCGGGAAAAGTAACAGGCCTCTGGCTCGGGTTCTCCTCCTCTATTTTCCTTTCCCGGGCTCTCAGTTCTGACCCAGCGACAATGTTTAGAAAGCAGAGCTCAGTTCAGGCAGTCCTCTCAATTACTTTGGCTGGAACCTTCCTGAGTACATTTTGCTATCTCTTTGTGATATAAACAGGGGCACTCACAGTTGGCAGGGGACGCTCTTTCTGTTTTAATTTCGCAAGGCATAATTATAGTTCCAGGGTCTGGAAGCAGCATAGAGTTCTTTGGAGAACTTCACAGGGATTCTTCTGTTATGACATAGTTTATCTGGGGGAAAAAAAAAAAGTAAGGCAAAAGGCATTTCCAAAGAGGAAATAATAACACTATTCATGTTAGCATGCCATTCCATATTGAGTGGATCACAAAATCAGAGTAGACTTTTTTGTGGCGGTTCGCGGCGCGGGGGGTGGTTTGGGGAGAAGGAGGTGTCTCAAAATGCTGGACTCATAGAGTGTGGGAAAATCTGGATAAATCCTGATGAATGGATGTGGGTGGAGTGGGATATAAGGATATAAAAATAAATGTTTTTACTTAGGAAAGCAATAATGAAACATCCAGCTGTATCTGAGTGAATTTTTAAGTACCCTGGGCCCTGGGGATATGGAAAAAGATCTCACCATAGTAATAATAATCTGGCCTAAACCTAAGTCATAAAATTCCCTCTGCTCCCAGATGTTCAGTTAGAGGGCACTTGGTTACTCTGCAGATGTAGCGAGAAATCACAGCCCTGCCAGGGTAATGGAGAGAGAGTGACGGGGGTGGGGGGGATGGGGCTGTTTTCTTTGTGACAAAACCTGTTTTTATAGGTAATTCTGATGTACAGTAGGTATTAAATAGAGCAACTAAATGATGTTTTATTTGAGATTAGTGCTGGAGCGATATTCTCCCCATGGCACTAATAATCCAGCAGCTTCCCCTGCCCCATTTCTCCCAGGCTCCCTGCTCTGTGTGTTCTGGCATAAGGGCGAGCCACTGCCTCCACATTTCTGTCTCAGAAAAGGAGAGAATCACCTTTACTAACTGTGCTCATGGTATTTAGAAAAGAGGGGTCTCATGCACTTTGTGTGTGTGTGTGCGGTGGGGGTGGTAAGGAAGATAGTAAGTGAATTCTGCCTTTGCAATTTAGAGCTAGGGATGTATAGAGAGGGGCAGCTCCAGGTTAAAAAAAAAAAGGGCATTTCAAGAATGCTTATTTCAGAGGTCCTTTTATGCACGTACGCAGGTTTGAAGTCCAAGGGCCCTACCGTGTCAGCCTCACATCTCGGCTTTCTGCGCCACACAGGATGCACAATGCCTGCTTAATTGTGTGCTCCTCGCATACTTCAAGGGCTTGTCACAGGAACAACAACGAGAGGCCTGTTGTTGAAACCACCTCGTGTCCATCACAGTGGGGAGAAAAAAATAAGGTCATTGTGAGCTCGGAGCATTGTGAGGTTTGAGCCTGCCCAGATTATTTCATTCATGTTAAAATGGAAGGAGATGAGAAACGTATTGCATGAGAAGACAGAAGTGATTTTACATCGGCCCCTTACCCTCTCTGGGATCTGGGAGCTCCACTCTCCTGGAGTGCCCCCCATAGCCGGAGGTGAGTTCTCTGCCACCCCACCCCCTACTCCACTCTGCCTGGTTGTGTGTGTGTGTGTGTGTGTTTCAATTTGTTAAGATGCTAAAATCTGCTTTGTGTGATTTATGAAGGAACTTGAAGCGATTAGTTTCACAGTGCATGAAAATTCCTCAGGTTCGGGGGAGGGGGTTGGCCAATCTGTTACACTGTTTGCCGTGGACTGGATGGGAACATGAGCAGCTCGGAGCCATAAGGAGATTGTGTTGAGTTATTAAACACTTGTGGTAAAGCTGCTTATTGTTAATTCCCCGATGTCCTGCTGAAGCGATAGGATAAAATCAGATCGGATTAGATCAAAGAGCCTGGGAGCCAGTCTTTGGAGCAGATTCATTTAATCAATAAAGAGACCTCCTGAGAGAGGGGCAGAGAAGAGCGGCCCGTCCTGGTCGCTCCGGAGATTAAGATGGGGGTGGAGGGGGGAGTGGTGGGAAAGGAACAACATTTACACGTATTTATGTTCCCCCTTTTTCGAGATGTAATTCTCCTCTGAAACATTTTGCCACACTCACCAAAGGATGTAAACATTTCTGTAAGATCTCATTACTCCAATACTCCCATTACTCAAATAATGCCCTATAAAGCAGGAGTTTATTTAAAAAAAAAAAAAAAAAAAACTACCAAACCAAAACCAACTTCTGTTCCATAAAAAGTATTTCAATAAAAGCAATTTAGGCTTAAATGATTCCCCAAGAAACATTAATCCCTTATGAGTTAATCTGCAAATTTTCCTATTGTCCCTTTGTGAGGAGAAAGAATAGAGAAACACCCAAAGGCCAAAGTCTGGCCCCACCCCCCTCTTTGTATTCTTCTTGCTGCCTACCTCCCAAACCCTCTCCCCTCCCCGCCCCCGCCAATAATTAGAAAGCATTGTGTATTAAGAGGTATGATGCACGTCCTTCATCCGTGATTAACACTTAAACCAGTGCATATTCATTCATCTCTTAGCCCTACCAAACCCCACTAAAATGAGGACTCGTCAAGAAGGAAGTGACACCCATTAGAAAGTTAACCACAGAAAATGAGAGAAAAAATGAAGGATGGAGCAAATTAAGGATGCGAGTCCCTCAATGGTTATTGGCTTTAATGGTGTTATAAAAATGATGTCGGCTTTTACCAGGAATAATTTATATTCCGAATTAAATAAGGATATGTATCTATAAATCCATTCTATAAAACTTAATTTTCCGTCTAGATATGCTGATTACTTCAGGCCCCAGCATACCTTTACCGGTTGTTAATTACCACGGGATGGTTTAACACTATTTTCCAAATCAGCATGCATGCATAAAATGACTGCAATCCAATTTGACACATTATTAGTGATGATTATTGTCACAGATAAATTAGATTGAACAGAAAATAACCTTCATCCTTAGCATGTTTTAGCTCTCAGAATTAATGTGATTTGGTGAACACATATAAATAAAAATCTGATGAGTCCCTGCTGACTCCAGGGCCTGCTGGTGCTGAAGTGTATCAATTTCATGCAGATGATGAATTCCTTAAGCATTCAATGATAATCATGCTTGATTTGACAAGACTTTCTCATGCTATTTTAGGGCCTTAATTTTCTGTGAAGTTCTGTCAAGTGCTCATCAAGCACCCACTTATCTCCGTATCTTAACCTGGCAGCCAATCACAAGGTTGCCTAACAATATAGCTACCGAGTGCCAGTCCATTAATATTCGAGTCACGTGACTGTCCAAGGAGAGAAACCAATCAATGGCTGATTAACATTCAGGTCACATGACTCCCGAGGAGAGTAAATGAGTTACACAGTAAGACATCAAACAAATTTTCATCTTGAAAGAGTGATTGCTTTTTCTGCTGCTGTGATGTTTGTCAAATTCGCTCTAGCCTTGTCCAATTAAGCTCCATGAGCTGAATTAATAATGAAGAGATGTAAGTACTGTGCCAGCATGAGAACTGTGAGTGGTGCCACGGAATATGAACTGCTAAAAAAATAAAAAAAATAAAAAAAATTCTTAGAATGATTGAAAAACCACATCTGGATAACTGGAATAATTGCTTTTGCAATCTCGATGCTGTTTTGTACTCTCCGGTGCAAAGCGTGAACTGGAGTATGCTGGGACGTGGTACTTTGTGTGATCCTTCAAAGATGAATGTGGTTTTGAGTTTAGAATGACTTTAAAGGCATCACACACATACACGTTAATTGGATTATTGTTTGTGACCCTGGTAATGAATTTCATTTGCACACTCAATTATGTTCTGGGGCCTTCTAGAGACATGATCTCTCAAGATTTTTAAACTGTCCACAGAGGGGAAGGAGATTATTCGTATTCTTGTTTCCTGAGTGAAAGAAATGACTAAACCAAGTACTTTCGAGAGAATTTGCAAACGTGTGTGCATGCGTGCATGTGCCCATGCGGGCTGTTCATTTCCTTAATATTCACAGGTCAGTCAGTTAAGTTCATTGAATTATTTCAAAATGCACAGATGAATCTAAAGAGAGTTTTCTGAAAAAGGCACATGCTTTCTTACTGGTGATAGCCAATGACAGCTTTCTTGTAGTTTCAGGGGAAGTTCTATTTATTCACAAAGTCAATTGCATTTCAACACAGATGCGCTACTAAATTCCAGTGACATGTTTAGAATAGAGACCCTATGACTAATAAAGCTTTCATTTCTTCCCTGAAGGGAGTGAGACTTGACTAATGGTTTATTGGAATTATCAAAGAGTGTCAAATCCCACTTAATAAGTTCCAGCATGAAATTAGCTAAATTCCCAAAGGCCTTTCTAAAACAATATAGTCAAATAAAAGGTGTTGCGTGCGCTGGAAAGAGTGTTAAAACCAGTTCCTTGGAAATGACGAGAAATAAATCTAACTGTAGGCAGGAGGCAATGTTTATGTATACAGTTAATAACCTTCTTAATGGGACTGCTTGGCTTGGTGATTCCCATATGGGGAGGAAAGTGAGATGTGGAACACAGGGTAGGCGAAGGGCCATAAGTCAATTCCCAGCACTGTTAGTCAAGGATGGAAATTGCAAGGAGAGAAGCAATGGATTTAAAAGCCCCAGCAAGCAGAGAGCGAGGAAGGAGAGATGAGAGGTGTGAGGGGCGGGGGTGGGAGAGGAATGGTTGAGTCCAAACTGGACCATCCTGATGCAGGGAAAACCTACTTATTAGGCCAAAGAACAAGGGATCCCTTCCGCCAAGAAGGATTCCTTTCTGACAGTTCCTTACTAATGACTCAGGAAGGAACATTGCCATTAATAATTTCTCAGGATGAGTGAAGACCGAAAGGGGGGCAGATTATAGAAATGGTTTTGGGGCGCCTGGGTGGCTCAGTCGGTTAAGCAGCTGCCTTCGGCTCAGGTCATGATCCCAGGGTCCTGGAATCGAGTCCCACGTCGGGCTCCCTGCTCAGCAGAGAGCCTGCTTCTCCCTGTCCCTCTGCCTGCCTCTCTACCTACTTGTGCTCTCTCTCTGTCAAATAAATAAATAAAATCTTAAAAAAAAAAAAAAGAAATGGTTTTGGGGGATTAGTGTGTGTGTGTGTGTGTGTGTGTGTGTGTTTAAAGCAAAATCAGAGATCGATCCCAACCACAAGGCTTAAACTGGATTTCAGAGACTTGTGAAAAGACAGCTCTGAGTTAGTCTGAAAAATCTGAGGCACCCAAGGTAATGTAAGTTTAACTCATCTTCTTTTCCCGAATATTTTACCCGTGACTCGAATTGCAGCAAGCTGGGAGCCTGGAGCCCTACTCACATTCAACCCACCAGCGACGGAGCCGCTTCCTACAAGCACCCCACTTCCTGACACTTGAAGCCTTGGCATGGAAGGCGGCTCAGTCGCTTTAGAAGGCCCTGAATAGAAGGGTATTCCACTTTCTGCATAACTTTACATAATTAATAGTTTTCCATGCAAACTATTGTTTGCCTTAATTGTTGTTTCAACAGCTGTTTTCATTAAATTGTAAAGCCCGCTGTGTCTAATCCTTTGAGCGCCACTATTGATAACAAGCACCGCTCTGAAGCTTGCTCTGGAGGAAGAGTTAGCTCCCTGCCAAGCTGGAAAACCGTCCTGAAGTTACTTGAAAAATAAGGCCTACAGTGGGACTGGTTGTGTAGCTAATCCATTAGGCTTTTCAAAAGAGCCGTGCTCTGGACCCTTACGGCTAAATTGACCCAACAACCAATCAATGCCTTTATTTGCTGCGTGGCTGCCCCTGAAGGGTCTTCTAGCTGGGTCCAAGTCATAATCCAAGCCTCCATCAGTACTGGGTCCCTGATGACATAAATGGCCAAACTTTCAGCGCGGCTGGCTCGGGTCCAGTCACACCATTTTGAAGATACAAAGAGGCTGTGTTGCGCGGTGGAATTCATTTTCTTGTTTACTTCCTCCAGAAACAAGAGCATCATCAGCACGCTCAGTGCATCGGATCAGAGCGCGGAGTTGTTGACAGAAGCTTGGCGAGGCTTGCCGGCTTTCCACAAGAAATGCTGGCTTTCTTCTCGTACACCCCCTACCGTTTGTGTCTCTGCCAAGTGTAGCACATCAGAGGGGCCATTCACATAATGACTGTGAAGTCTCATGATACACTTTGATGAAGTGTAACATTTTTTAAAGGATTTTTGTCTGTGCCAAAATGATCGAGGCAGCTGACTAAAAATCGTCCCATCAAAATCAAGGCTGATGAATGGCAGGCGGAGGCAGGAGCCTCCCCTGAGAAGGTGGGGGGATTCCGCAGCCCAAGTGTCTTTCTTTCTACGACTCTGTGCACCACAGATTCGTCTTCTGAAAAGTCATCTTTGTTTCCGATGAATATAGGTCAGTGGCTGATGCTTCAACCTCCAACATTTCTTAAGTCTTTTTTTTTTTCCTACCAACCCCCAGAAGATACAGGGAATGATTCCTCTCTGACGGTTCCCTACTAACGGCTTAGAAAACAACGTTGTTCCTGACACGCTCTTGGTTGGAAAAAGCATACGAGGCATTTCAGCGCAGAGGTTTGCAGGCAGAGGCCGACCCTGGACTCATGTTCAGGTAATTTTGGACTTCTCTTGTTCAGCCGGAATTAAGAGTATGATAACACAATAGTGGTCCTGAGCCAATGAAGAACAGAATCCATCTGCGAACAATGTCTACAAAGATCATGAGCTTCTTTGGGACAAACGTCATGTGTTTATTAAATGCCTGGTCTGTCACGACTACCATTTATTGAATACCTGCTGTATTCACATGGAGTTTGTGATCTTCACAACAGCTCCAGTTTACTCCCTCCATTTTAGGCGAGGGAAGCCAAGGCCCAAATGAGGAACCCGAGGCCGGGAGAGGTTAAGTAACTCAGCCAAAGAGCTGGGAAGTGGGGAAAGCAGGGTCTGACCCGTGCGCTTGCTCACATGATGTGTTCTCTTCCCATCTGTGGTTCACTGCTTCCATTTTACGCCTGATACAGCTCATTAAATGGTGCTCAGTGGGAGAAGAGGAAACAATTTGTGGTTGAATTGGTAAAGGCAGTGAATAAAATGGATTTACAGTTTGCCATTCTCACCTCTCCGCTTTTCAAGGAGACGTTAGCTATGTGGCATCCTTTTATACCGGTGAGCAAATGTATGCTCAGAAACCAGGTTTGGGCATGAGAGAAGCTGGAGTGAGGTTTTGGCTCACCTCGGCCTGTCTGTAGGTTATCTTCTTATTCAAGGTTGAAGCTCGGGACCGGTCCTGCCCTCGGGAGGAAGTGTGGGTGGTGAGCTCGAGGACTTCTCAGAATGTCACAATCGAAGAGACACCTGTGCTCCTGCAAGTTGATGCAGAAACCACAAGTGGAAAGGGAGTTACAGTTCAGTTGCCTTTCGAGTTTTTGTTTCTTTTGGAGCAAGAATCTGTGTCAGAGTGGGATGGAGGGGACTGGAGGAAGAGCGACAGTGAGGAAGTCAGGGAGAGGAGAATTATACAAATGCCTGCGTTTGAATGTGCAAATGACATTCCCTTGGGCTTCTTTAAATGTCTTCATATTGTTTCCCTAAGTACAGTCAAATAAAAGGTGTCAAAAGCTCAGACAACAGAACAAAGGCACCAAGCTAATTTTGTGCACACATTGCAAGGAATAAACTACAGGGTTTCACTCCCCTGTTTCCAAAGAAAGCATATTTCAGGAGCCAAGATGGATGCATTCCGGTTTGCACTTAGATCTTACTAATTATTTAGACTTTGAAAAGAAACAGCAACCCAAATCCAAGTGTTGCAGAGAAGTTTAGGCACCCAACTTTGTACACCTGAGGCTTTGTGAAAGAAAGGGTGAGGGAGGCTAACGGACCGCAGAGGTGTGGGGAAGGCTTCTCATGACATGGAAGCCAGGAAGGAGTTACACACAGCCTTCTGCACAGGAGCCTTGTGTAATGGACCCCAAGGTGTTGTGAGAGGTCTTTCAGCCTCCCTTCCATACCACAGTATGGGCTTATGCATTTTATGGAGGGTGAGTATCCTATTGGGGAGTCGATCACAAACTCCTTAGCCCATTTCAAATAGAAAGCACTCAGACTTGAAAGGAAAAGGACTCCAGTATAGTACTTTCAGGAGCCCTTGAGTGAGGGAACCACAAAAATCCATCTGATTTTAAAGAAGACTCTCACTATCTCACCCCCTACCCTCACTTTCCTCATTGGAAAAATGATGGTTTTAGATTCTCTGAATCCCTCCCAGCATTAAAAGTGGATAGTTTTGGCATTCAGTAAGTACAGACTAATGCCTTTCATTTCCACTGATTCTAAGAGGATCTTGAAACTAATTGAATCAGTCCAAATTGACAAATAAAAACGTCTATTTGTCACTTTCCAAATATGCTCTATTTCTGATCCTTTGCTCAACATTTCTCAAAGTGTGGTCCCTGGACCGAGGACATCAACATGGCCTGCCCCTGCCCCAACCACTTACTGAATAGAAATTCTGGAAGTGGGGCCCAGCCATCTGCATTTAAACAAGCCCTCCAGGTGATTTTGGTGCTTGTTCAAATCCCAGACCGCTTGCTCAAGCTCTCCTGGCTGCCTGGAATGCCTTTTTTGAGGTCTACTTGAGACTTTGCTCAGATTTTGCTTTCTTCAAGAAGCCTTGCCAGCATCTCACAAATGAAATTAAGTTCTCCTTTTCCTACCATCTTGGAGCATTTCCCTTCTACCATTGTCAAAGAACTTACTAGAACTTCCTTCCAATGCTGTATCGGTATGTGTCAATCTTTGTCCAAGATGTGGAGCCTGGCAGGGTGTGGTAGGCTGCCTCTAAAATGGCCCCCAAAGATCCCCATCTGTTGGTAGTCATGACTTGTGAATTCCTCTCCTTTTTTAAAAATTTTAATTAATTAATTAATTTATTTATTTTTTGTATTCCCCTCCTTTTGAATGTGGGTTGATCTATTTCTGTGGCAGAAGTGATGGGATGTCAGTTCAAGATAAGGTTATAAAAAGACTGACATCCATCTTGTCATGATCTCTTGCTTGTCCTCCCTCCCTCCCTCCCTTTCTTCTTCCTGCTTCTTCTCCTTCTGTCTCCCTCTTTCCCCCTTCTCCCTCTCCCCCCACCCCACTCCCCACCCACCAGCCCAGCCACCATGTAAACAAGCCCAGGTTATCCTGCTAGGAAGGCCCTGGAGGATGAGAGGCCACATGGAGAAGCATGGAGGTGGCCTTGAGGAAAGGCACGTGTGAGTGAGCATATTAAGCGGGTCCTCCCCTGAGTTGAACCTTGAAGTGACCGCAGACCCTGCCCACACTTTGATTTGCAGCCTTTTGAGTGACCCTGAGCTAGACCCACCAACTGAAGCTGCTTCTCCATTCCTGAGCCACAGAAACTATAAGATCATAAACGTCTATCATTTAAGTTGCTAAGTTTTGGAGTCATTTGTTATGCAGCAGTAGATAACTAAATATATAGGACTGGCATGCTTTTGCTTTGTCTCCAAAGCACATAATAGGATGCTTTGCTCATAATAGTTTATTATATGATTGTTGGACTCCGAGGAATGTTGCCTTGAGAAATTTTCAAGAGTAGTTAATTTCTAGGTTTAAAAGGGATGTATTCACTGTCAGTCCCAGGCAGCATATGTTGAATAAGTTACAGGAAAGGAACAAAAAAGGTGAGGGTTAGGGGAGCCTAGAATGAAAGGAAGAAGGGGAAAACATATGCTAAGTTTGAGGGAAACTCAAGTAGGCTTCTGGACTGCAGTTGTTGTTCTCCAGCTTGATGAAATAAGAGATGTTTTAAAAACCATCTGAAGAAGATTGAGGCCCAGCTACCCAAATAAATATGTGCAATATGATAGAGAAATCCCAGAAGTGCCAAAATGTCAACGAGAGGCCACCATTTGAAGACCCAAGTGCAACAATGTAGAGTCTGAGTTTGGATTCAGCCAAGACAAGTATCCAAATGACTCTGCCTCGCATCTCTTCTTTTGTCCCATGAGATACCTTTGTCTCAACATCCTGACATTCATAAGTTCTCATCGTCAGCTCCCAACTTTGCCTTGACTAATCTTCGAAAAGGAAGAACCACAAATCAGGTGGGATTTGGGAGTAGCTGGAGTTCAGTCTTCCTTCTTGTATGCACCATCGACCTCTTGCCTGGCTCAGGGTACCTCTGGTTTCTTTCCCCTTTCTTATCTGCACGAGGGCTGACCGTGCCTGAGAGGAAAGAGAGAGTTTTGAAGGCAGGCCAGCAGCCCACCTGCTCACAGGACCAGAAGCTTGTCCACAGTGTGATGACATTCTGTTCATTCCACCCTTTGGGAGCAGAAATGCAACCTGGGCGCTCCTGAACACTACTGCTTGGTGCCTTCCACCACGCATGTGCCCGCGTACACATGTACACACATGGGTGTAATGCACTCCTCTGAAAACTTGCATCACAGAGAGAATGCATCCATCTGGAACCAGCAATGGAACGTCCTTCTCCTGGTACTTCAGGACATAATGGAGACTGACCTCAGAGATTGCTGATTGGGTGAAGCATGAAGACTTCTAATTTCAAATGAGCTTGTCTGCACTTTGCTTGAGAAAACTCTTGGCTTGGATGACACCCACTAAAATACGGTTTATTTGGTGTAAGTGCAAGTATTTTTCTTTTCATTTTAATTTTCTCATTTCCTGAACACAGTGCTTTCTTTCTGAGAATTGTTTCATCCCACTCTTGTTGTCATGTTTGGCTGCATTTTGAAGAGTAAAAAATTGTTTAAGAGAAAGGCTCAATTAAGTTTTATATATTAGCTTGGCGCCTGCTTGTGTTACTTAACTAAAGAAAAGCCAAGTAAAACTCTATAATTCTGTGATTCAAGGCACAGCACTTTGGAGTAAGTGTCGGACAAAATTGTTTCTCTTACCATATGAGAGGTGGCCTCAGCCAGCTTTTTTGAGTTTGGAGGAATTTTGAAGTTGTTGCTTTACAGAAACTGTGATCTGGTTGGGGAGATCCTCTGGGCTCAACATGCTGCAGTTTCTCACTTGTTCCTCTCCTTACATGCCTTCCTCACCCTTCCCAGCGAACTTTCCTTCTGAGGGGCACTGGGGAGAAATGACCATCTCCCCTTGCTCTCTCCTGGGCTCTCCCCACGGAGAAGGGAAATGTGAGATGATGAGAGCCCCACATGGCTCAGTGGGGTGAGTGAGTGGGTGAAATGGCTCACAGGGGGCCATTTTCTCCTGAATTCTCAGTGGAATCCGAGTCATGCTACGTCCAAGGGGACGTAAGTTAGATTAGATAATGAATTCTCTGCAAAGCTCACTTTCCCCTTGTGGATTTACCTGAATCCACATTTTGAGGAAAGATATAAAAACCATATTGGTCTCTGGTCCAAGTAGTTATTTCTAATACATTCTTGTCAGATACTAAAAACGGTATCCTAATCTCTCTTCCACTCTTGCATTCATGTCTCAGTTGGCTCAGCAATCAAAGCCTGGGCTACAACCAACACCCTCTTTCCCCCTCCTCCCCCCACCCCCTGCCCAGCTCTGAGGGCTCGTTCTAGCTCCTCTGCCTGCTTGTCCTCACCTATCCTTGTCCAACTTTGATTTGTTTGGTCTCAGAAATGCTGAGGTGGGTCCTTGCTCTTCCCCATCGGAAACTTACTCTTGCTGCAGAAGATGCTGAGCGTAGTAGGCAGGGACCAAACAATGCTGGTGCACAGTGATGGCATTCCAAGATCCAGCGCTGCCCAGCCCCTGCCTCCTCCCTCTGTTTATCCTTTTGTCAACGTGGAAGACATTTTCCAGGACAGAAAAGCCACACATTCCTGGTATAATTTAGAGACTACTGTTAAGCAGATGGTATAAGTGGTTTATTTTTAAGGAGGTTATTACTGGTCACAAAACTTCCAAGTCAGCTATTTGCAAGGAACCCTTATGAAGG
Source organism: Mirounga angustirostris (assembly GCF_029215605.1). Lineage (NCBI taxonomy): Eukaryota > Metazoa > Chordata > Mammalia > Carnivora > Phocidae > Mirounga > Mirounga angustirostris. Next base: position 23,033,047 of record NW_026991723.1, read on the forward strand.
AAGCCCCTGTTTGTGGTATCCACCCTCAAGAGCATCTGACAGAGGGCTTACTGTACTTTTGCGCTCAGCCACACTTAATCCATTTATAAGACCCCTTTGTATGAGATGCCTTTCCAGAGGAAATTAATGTAGGATATTGCAAACAGCTTTTAAGAATGTCTTTTCTATAGAAGAACTGTGTCGTTCTGAGAGCAAAGTGAGCTTTTTTCCCCCCCACATTGTTATGACTTGACATCTCCAGTGTGGAATGTTTCCAGCCAGTTATGATAAGAAAAGCCTGGATTTTTCACTGTTGTGGAAACCACAGTAAAAGAAAGCTATTCTATTATCTATTCACTTACTCTCCTCCTATAAATATAAATGCATTTAAGAGATGGGTCCAAGTTTGGGGAAGAGAAGTGGCAGCACTTAAAAATCAGGCAATGAAAAATTGCAAGTTCAAGATGACAATGGCTAGTCATGTGGACAACAGAAAATAAACATGTGCCTTCCAGGGAGGAAGATATTTTCTCGCCCAGTAATAAATTTTAGATTTTGGATTTCTGGGAATGAAAACAAATTTTTAAAATTAAAAACTGACAGCAGATGCCAACTTTTGGGGGTTTTGTTTCATAAGTAGGGCATCATAAAGAAAGCAATTACTGTCTTCAATTTCATCATCCCATAAAATAAAGGACTGACAGTGTGATACAAAAAGAAAAAGTAAGCACAATCTCTTAAAGAACTGTTCTTTAATAAACCTATCTGTATGTAAAATGTCAATACAGTGGGCTTTGGTTTTTCATTCCACAACAGACCATGAACTTGTCCTTACTATTTGGCCCCAGGTCAAGACCTGGTATAGGGAACCGCTGTGCCAGGCATTACGATATGTTGGCAGTGGAGTCATATGACCTGTGGTCAGGTCTGTGCCTTGTCACAAGTGGGTGTGTGTGGTCTTGGGCCAGGTATTTCTCAAGTTTCATCTCTGCTTGTATACAACATGGATAGGAGTGGTCCCACTCTTCCTAAGGCTATTGGGAGGATTTCATGAGGCAACAAGGGAAAGGGACTGGTGCATAATGAGGGCACAGAACTTAACAGCTCTTATCAGGGGACTGACATACCTCCCCCCCCACCCCGACCCTTCCAAGGGCAGACTATAGACTTAAAGCAGAAATGTCGAAAGGAGTTGTCATTAGACGAGCATGATTTTTTGTTTTCTGTTTCTTTGCTGAAGTCATCTGGATTTTATTATTTACATTTATAAGCAAAGCATTTAGCAGATAGAGAATATACATTTGGAAGAAAAGAAACAATATGTCGTGGACATGCCAGTATGGAAAGTGGAGTTCATAGAGAGGCAAAACTTACAGCTTTTCAAGCAGAGACCCATAAGTCCTGGTAGCAGACACAGTCTTGTCTCCGAGAGCTGCTTTTTGCGGTCAGCTGGAGAGACCTCAGTGTTCTCCTCAAACCTTAGGTGCAAGAGTGCTCCCCCTACCATTTATTTTCTTTCTCTTGTTCTGATTTTGTCATCGTTAGTCAACTTCTGATTAATAACTTGCCTCATCCGATATTTTGCTCTGAGCCTCATTCTCACCTGGCCTCTGTCCTTTCTACCTGACAGACTCCTAGTCATCCTTCAAGATGGCCTCTTTTAAAAAGATTCCTTCGTCTGCCATTTCCCTAATTCCTTTTCACTGATTTCTTTTCCCTCTCAATCTTTTTCCATGAAATTATGAGATCTGTGAGATCTAGAAAGGCAGGGATGTCATTATATGACAGGGTAGCATTATTTGCTTTTCCAGGTGCAAAGTAAGCACTTCCAAATGCTTGTGGGCTGGGTGTTGTCATAAAGACATTGAATGAAGATCAGCTTGTAGGTGAACAAGACGTTCGGCGGTGTTGTAGCAGAGTAATGTGGATGAGCCATTTCTCGGGGGAAATGTTTGTGTGTTTTTAAACTGTTGCTGAAAGAGCACTTTCCTCTGGGGAGGGAGTTACTGAACCACAACCAAGCAATTATAACAATAGCAAGTGCATTTTATTGAGTGGGTACTATGTGTTGATACCCAGTGTGTTGATAACAAAGTGGCTTACCTGCATTATCTTCTTAAATGCTTGCAGTCGTCCCATTAGGTCTTTCTCATCCCTGCTTTACAGATGATAAACTGAGGTTTGGAAGGCTTACAAAATCTCATAGGTCACATGGGTGCTGAGTACTGGAGCTGGCACTTGAACCCAGGTCTGATTCTGAAGCTCAGGTGCCTGCTCAGGCCACCACATGCCAGGTAACCTCCATCACCCTGTCTGGTACCCTCAGAGCAGTGACGAACACCACAGAGCTTGAGGTCGCCGAGACATGTTTTTGCAAAAGCATTACACTTCAAAGGAACATGTCTTTAGAAATACATGGAACGCTTATAGCTGGGGAGATTCTGAAAGTTTGCTGATGGATGGGATGATATATTTGGGTACTTGAGAAGACTTTTATGGGGATGCAATTAATTTTGCAACAGGTAACATCTGAGTAAAAAAAAAACTTACAGGTATAAACGTGCGGCATGGGAAGAGAAATTGTGGTAGACTCAGCCTAAAACAACTCCAATTAATTTATATGTGAGGAGCTCAAACCCTCTATGAATCTTACCTTGTGGCAAAGAACCAGTGCCTAATTGCAAAAATGCTAAGTTGACAGCATTCTCCCATAAGTGAAATGCAGAAAATGGGCTCAGTTCCAGTCTTTTCACTAAAGATTTAGTTCTTTTTCTTTTTTGCCCCACGAACGTAAACTTAATAAACAAACAAAAGGATTAGGTTTTTTTTTCTCAGTAAGAATTTCTTCACTAAAGGACTATTAGCTAGCTTTGAAAAATCTGTATTAATGAAAACACATTGTTAATTACACCACTGATTATAATCTTTTATTAATTCCTAAGTCTAAGAAGCGCCTATTAACTGGAAACAACACAATTTAGGAAATAAACCACAACAAAATCCTAGAAGAATAAAAGTACTTTGCCACAAATGGTTTTGACCTCTTATCATCCCTTTAATGTTCTCTAACATTCTTGAAGACTGGGTTTGTGTTGACTCTTACTTTCATATTATCCACAGTTTCCTGCGGTGGTTGAACTGGAATGAATTCTCATCTTCTCGGAATTGATCCGAATATTGGTTTCCTTTGAAGTCAGTTTTAACTTTGCTTCTGAAGTAGCAGAGGAAGATCAGGATTATTCCCCCCTTTGCTTGACCATAGCTATTCTTGGCCTATTTTAATGTACAAGCACCTGCCTTTTTGGTTTTAAGGCCATTCCAATGAGCCAGGAGTCTGACTGGCTGAACAGAGAAAGACAAATACTAAGTATATGATCTCACTTACATGTGGAATCTAAAAAAGCTGAGCTTGTAAAAACAGAGTAGAATGGTGGTTACCGGGGACTTTGGGGCTGGGGGAATTGGGGAGATGTTGTCTAGGGGTACAAACCTGCAACTAGTAGAGAAATATATTTGGGAGGTCTAATGCACAGCATAGTGATCACACTCAACAAGACTGCATTATAAACTTCAAAGTTGCTGAGAGACTAGATCTTAATTGTTCCTAGTACAAAAAAGAAATAATTATGTGACATGATAGAGGTGTTAGCTAATGCTACAGTGGTAATCATACTGCAATATATAAATGTGTCATGTCAACACATCATGCATTGTAAACATACATGATGCAATATGTCAATTATATCTCAATTAAAAAATAAAAATATATAAAGATTTTGTTTATTTCAGAGAGAGAGAGCGAGAGTGAGCGAGAGAGCACAAGCAGGGGGAGCTGCAGACAGAGGGAGAGGGAGAAGCAGACTCCCTGCTGAGCAGGGAGCTGGACTCGGGGCTCCATCCCAGGACCCTGAGATCATGACCTGAGCCGAAGGCAGACGCTTAACTGACTGAGCCACCCAGATGCCCCCTAAAATAAAAAAAAAATTAAAAAGGAGTGGCTTGAGGGGCGTTTGGGTAGCTCAGTCAGTTAAGCATCTGACTCTTGATCTCAGGGTCGTGAGTTCAAGCCCTGCACTGGGCTCCACTCTGGGTGTGGAGCCTACTTAAAAAAAACAAAAACAAAAACAGAGTCTGGCTTGAAATCTGTATGTGGTATGGCAAAATGTGATTTTAACCTTTAAAGACAAAAGAATACCCTTTATCCTCTACTGTGCTGATTTCTTTGGGGGATAAAGATTAATTAATTGCAAGGGGAAGAAGTGTGCCGCCTATAATTATGTGGTATGTGTAAGAAAAGGCTAGGTCAAGTGCATGAACACAGCTTCTTTTATAAAACAAGACCTGACTTGGGTGAATAAAAGCAACACTGGGAATCGGACCAGTGAAAGAAATCAACCCAGATGTTACTACGTTTTATTATGAAAGTAACAATAGCATGAAATCACTTTTTTAAAAATTCAGAAACAACCTACACTTATTCTCAGTTAGAACTCATTATTGGTCCCTCGTTGAACTTTGGAAAGATTGAAGCTGAAAGAAACCAAGTGTTCAGAATGCACCAGCAAAATTCTCCTTAATTTAATGATTGGGAAAGAATAGGATCAGTAGAAGGTTAGATGTAGCATTGAATCCTTTAAAAAAAAAAATCTTAAAAGGCCACACGTCGTCACATCGACTGGGAGTAGGTATAACACAGACTTCTTTCAACAGAATTGGGTAAATATTTGACCTCCAATGTCATTACAGTTAATGTATATTCTGGACCTCAGAGGACATTCAGACGGGAGCTGTGCTTTCTGATTGGCTCCCTCCTAGCCTTTGCTTGCTTGGAAAAGACTGGTAATATACTTTGTCCTTAACTTGGTGAAGTTCAATTCCTAGCTGTTCAATAGCTAAGACAATAATGATCTCATCCATTGACGAATTAAGTTCATGTGATTTGTAAATCAGTACATGATAATAATAACTTCTGGGTTAATTGTTAACTCTCAGAAAGTATTCAGGCCAATACCATCCCTTTATCTAATCCTGAGAAGATGAGATTGAGATGTAGTTGGTGCACATACGTGCATGAATGTCCCATAAAATAAAAGTTGATTACAATTACATTAATATTCCTAGAACTTGTCTCTCTCTTGTGATTCCCTTTAAGGATGCAACAGACTCCCCTATGTTAAATTACTCATTCTGATAACTATGTGAGAAGAAGAGGCACAGATGGTATTTCTGAGAATGGCATCAAAGCATTTAAAATGCTCATTGGCAACATATCGCATATTTACATGTGAGTGGAAAGTCATCTTTTGGCTACATTAATGCTGCAAAAATAAACAGGCTTTGGTCTCTGATGCAAAGTTTAAAGTTCTCATGGCAATATTTGTTTCTTCACTTTGCTTCCCAGGTACAATAAAAAAGTCAACATTTATCCGTCAACTGCGTGTATTAAACACCCACTGTGTGTTCAGCATCAGGTGCTGTTGGAGCCTTAGAGAGAAAGACATTCAAGGACTTTATAGTTTAATGGGGGAGAAGGAGAAACACAAATGTGTACATGTAAACAAGCAGGGCTGCAGACGTATAAACATACACACAGTCCTGACCATCTGCGCAAAGAGAGAGGCAGAAACTGACTGCAAGGATAAAGGTGGGTGGAATGAGGCAGGCGCCTGAAATGAGGTGAGCCTTGTTTTGCAGAGGCTGTGGTGGGCTTTGAATAGAATTTGCTTTCCATTTCTCAAAAAATTGAGGAGTAATATACACACGGGAACAGAATTTTTCATCCCATTTGCGGTGCGGTTGGTCGGGGTCTGGGATTTGAGGAGAGTGTATTTGGAGTGCAGGCACATGCTGTGGCATGGTTCTCAAAGCGGGCTCCAGACCATCGGCATCCAGACTGGGGCACTTGTGAGAAACCCAAATTCTAAGGCTCCACCCCAGACCTACTGAGTGGGAACTGGCAGTGGGGGCCCGGCCCTCCGTGTTTTTCACAAGCCCTCCAGGACAATCCGAGGCTCATGGAGTCTGAAGACCACTGCTCTGTGCGGTGGCTGGGTGTGAGTTTTGCGCCAGGGCAGTATGCCTTTGAAAGGGTCTAGCGGATGTCCACAGGAGGCATTCTAGAGGGACAGAGCAACTGGTGAGGAGGGGGCAGTTAGTGAAGGCCTGAAGGCTCCCTCCAGAAACTTTAAGAGGCTACTTTGAGCCCTCGGAAATATATCTCAGAGTCTGATTCTGAGTTAATGTCTTTAGAGAATTCTAACTTTCGCATTTCCTGACTTTTATGAGCATGTTGAGTGTTGTAATTCCATGAGGCTTTTAGATGTAATTTCCTCTGCTTTTAAGGAAAAGATGAGATAGGGGGAGGGGATTTTTTAGGGGAGGGGTGGCGGCTGGTAGTGAGATGGTAAAAACAGGGAAACCATTTTCAAAAGGAATAAAACATCAGCAAAGTTATTCTTTAAAGACATTGCTGCAAAGCCCGTATACATGTACTGAAACATAACAGAATAATAAGAAAAGCTAATATTTTTATATAGCTTTGATGATGTGCCAGGCATGTTCTAAAGTACATACATATATTAATTCATTAATCCTCACAGCAGCTTCTGAGGTAGGGCCTATTGTTATTCCCATGTGATAAATGATGTAACTATAGCACAGATCGGGTAAGAAACTTGCTCAGGCCCACACAGCTACTGCTGGAATTAGAACTCAGGCTTTCACGCTGTGTTTTGAACCCTTAACGCTATTTTATGCTGCAAGAACTTAAACACTGGATGACGAGTATTTTCTGTTTTGAAAAAGTGACTCATTGTTCTGAATTGTTTGGCATTTGAGAATTAGGCTTCAGGGCCTGATGATTTTCTTATTTAATTTTCTGGTTGGCCAGCCGAGTATTTCCCAAGTCTACCCACTTCTCACAGAAGGTAGCCGAAGCTGACTTCTGGGTAGAGTAAATCAGTTACAAAATAAAGGTTAGGCTCAGCGCCCAGAGCAAAGCTTGAAAAGACTCTGGAATGATCTCCCTTCAGCCCCGAACCATTTAGCTTGGCCTCGGCAACCCCTCCAGGGCTTGGGAGCTCCTAGAAGCCCAGGTTTCCCCCTGAGTGCAGGAAGAGGGGCTTCCATGGGGTAGAGGGAAATAGGGGGAGAAGAAAGGAAGGCCTCGGCCTGTTTGTTGATAGGGTCTTGTCCCCTTCAGGTCATTCTCAGGACAAACAGTGGTCACCATTTTTTGGTGAAGAGCATGGGCTTTGGGGGTCAGATGACCACCTGGGTTGGAGGCCTGAGTCCTTCAGTTACAAAATGCAGATCATATTATGCTTGTCTTAGTGTTGTTGAGATAATGACATAAAGGCACTTAAAGTTCTTAAAACTATACCTGGCACAGAGTAAGCACTGGGGTGCTCCTTCTTACTTCTTCTCGTTTCCTGATCTCCTCCTACTTGCCTGGCACTGTTCTACAGCTTTTGAAAGAATGAATGATTAGCTAACTCTATTGCTCGAAGCAACACTATGATCAAGGTAGCTACCATTTTGCAGGGGAGGAAACTGAGTGTCAGTGGGGTCCTTTGCCCAAAGTGATCCAAGCAGGGAGGGGCGCAGTGGGGCTTTCTGTGTGCGGGACCTGAGCCGCCGACTGGGTGGCTCTGCCGTCCCTCGTCCCACAGACATACAGGGTCCCTGCAGGCGCCTGCACTGGATTCAGATACTTGGCTGCGGGGTCCTGGGGAAAGTACTACTGAGTTATAGCCTTGTTCATGCTTTTAAAAAGGCTGGATTTGAAGTCGCTTTTAATCACTTGACTCATAAACTTCTACCCCTCCTGGGGGAGTCCTCCCCATAGATTGTCTTGTGGATGCATCAGCACAAGAAGTGTTTGACGGGACCTGCAATTTGCTTGTCATTTTCTGCCCATGCGAGTGGTTGATGAATGGTCTGAGTAACACATGAGATGCTCTGTGAGGGTCCGAGAGTAGACCCTGCAGTAGCATTCCCTGACACTTCTCACATCTTCTGTCGCACTGCCACTAACACATTGACATCATACGCTTGGAGCTCGCTGTTCCGTGTTTACCTCTGAAGGACCAGCTGGTCCAAACTAGGAGAGACAGCATGTATGTTAGGATCCCTTGTGACCTCTGACCTCTGCCTAGGCCTGGGTTGCTGTCAGGGTCAAAGCCAGGCACACCGCTCAACCTCATGCTGCTGTTTTTTGCTGTTCTCTGTTAGTCAATCAACAGGTTTGGACTTCTTTAGTAGATTGATTTCTTCTCCTGATGCCTTACTGTGTCCATGTCAGACAAGGCAGGCCAGTCTTGGGGACCCAAAAGTAGGTATCCCTCGATGTGTTGTGAGAGACCGAAATTCAGGAGCGTATATGTTTTGTTTTTTTGTTTTTTTGTTTTTTTTAGAGAGTGAGCGAGAGAGAAACAGCATGAGAGGGGAGAGGGTCAGAGGGAGAAGCAGGCTCCCCGCCGAGCGGGGAGCCCGATGTGGGACTCGATCCCAGGACCCTGGGATCATGACCTGAGCCGAAAGCAGACGCTTAACCATCTGAGCCACCCAGGCGCCCAGGAGCATATATGTTTTAACTGCTATTTACACAGTAAATCTTTTGATGTTATAAGATTTACTTTAAAGTATACTATATGCCAAGAAAATAAAGAAGCAAGAAGCAAAATTTACAGTATCAATAACTACATAAACCTAAAAATACAGACTGTACTTGACTTTTAGGTAGCAGGTTGAAACATAAAAGGTTGCCAATATTTGATATTTTTGACCTATAAAAACAGAATGACCCTTGGGGAACAATGGAGTTAAAATTAGGTGAGAAAAGAAAAGATTCAAAAATAGCAAAATGGAAGCCCCCCTCCCTCTTCCCATTTGTTAATAAGACAAGTGATAAACTGAGGGAGTTTAGCTAGAAAATTTAGCAGTATCTTTATTGGCTAGGGGTGGGAAATTTTTATAATTCAGGAAAGATAAGTTGGGTGATACAAAATATTAGAGGAAAAGTATTGTCAGGGGCACTGACTTCACCCACCTGAATAAGTCTCAGTTTCCTCATCTGTAGATTGGGAACACTGTGCTGGATAATTCAATGTGAAGAGTCTGAAACTTAATAGACACCTGAAATAGGCATGGGATTTGGAAGGCAACTCTGTGAGTCGGGATGCTCCACAGTAGAGAAAATCCTTTTTGAAGATGTATTGGTTAGGCCGATCAGTTTAGGATTGGTATCTTTACATATATGTTTCCAAGGCCTGTTTAAAACTTGACATTAAACAGAAGCATTCCTGAGTTGCTACATTCCAGGGGATTTTAGACACACAGATTTCATGGCCATCATCCAAAAAAAAAAAAAAAAAAAAAAATCCATTTGTAGTTTGACCACAAACAGGAGGTGATTCTTGTTACCATCAGAACACCCAGAAACATCTTCTTGCATCTCAGTGTGACAAAGGGCATAGAACATACATTCTCACCCCCTTCAGAGGATTCTGAGGAGCTACAGGGTGGGGGTGGGGGTGCGTGGACAGAGAAGGAGCCTTTTCTGGGCAGTTAACAAGCCAGTCAGGTAAGAGCATTTCACAGATGCATTGGAGAGGAGCGATATCATGATAACATCTGTATTTTTGAGGAAGTCCATCAACAAGGTCTAAAGTGAATTCTTCAAATGGGAGTGTGATCCCCATTTCAAGGAAGTGGCCCAATGCTAAGAGAGAACATTTTCAAAATACCAAGAACATGCCAGGTATTCTTTCAAATGTTTAAAAGCATTCATTCTCTTAATCCTGAGAACTCTGGGAGTTCAGCATGGCTTATACACATGATAACAGTGAGGCAGAGCTGGGATGTGAAGGTTGGTGGTCCACACAGAAATGGATTAGGAAAGCCTAGATAACCCTGGGAGAAGAGAAACTGAACAAGGAACAGAAGCTTTCTTTAAGTCAGGAATAGTGGGAAGAACCACAAGTTTCTATCCTAGTCCTGCTATGATTCTTTTTTGGGGGGTGGGGGGAAGGGGCAGAGGGAGGGGGAGAGAGAGAATCTCAAGCAGACTTCCCACTGTGCTCAGAGCTCCACATGGGGCCCAATCTCACAACTCTGAGGTCATGACCTGAGCAGAAATCAAGAGTCAACTGCTTGGGGCGCCTGGGTGGCTCAGTCGGTTAAGCATCTGCCTTCGGCTCAGGTCATGATCCCGGACTCCTGGGATCAAGCCCTACATCCAGCTCTCTGCTCAGCGGGGAGCCTGCTTCTCCCTCTGTCTCTGCCTGCCACTCCATCTGCTTGTGCTCTCTCTCTCTCTCTCTCTCAGATAAATAAAATCTTAAAGAAAAAAAAAATGAGTCAACTCCTTAATGGATTGAGCCACCCAGGTGCCCCCCACTATGATTCGTTTAACAGAACAATGATGTGTCACTTAATTATGTTACACACACACACACACACACACACACGAGTTCTCACTCTCAGCTACTCTGTTGTCTTCATAAACCCTAAGATAATGCATCTTTCCAGGTGCTGTTAGCGGCTGGTGGCTGGATGGGGGGTGTGTGTGGCCTCAGCTGATAGTGCAGGTTAAGTGCAGGGCTTGGTATCCTAAGGACCTGGGTTCAAATGCTGGCTCTGCTACTATTCAGCTGTGTGACTGCTAATCAGCTGTGTGGCCCTAGTCAATTGCCTGACGTCAACTATTAGTAAAATAGGTTTAATAATACCTGCTTCACACAGCTTCTGAGAGGTTTATTTATTTATTTATTTATTTTTAAAGATTTTATTTATTTATTTGACAGAGAGAGAGAACACAAGCAGGGGGAGTGGGAGAGGGAGAAGCAGGCTTCCCGCGGAGCAGGGAGCCCGATGCGGGGCTCGACCCCAGGACCCTGGGATCATGACCTGAGCCGAAGGCAGACGCTTAACGACTGAGCCACCCAGGCGCCCTTCTGAGAGGTTTAAATGAGCGCAGAGGTATAAAGTAGTTAGCACAGTCCCTCGCACACAGTAAATGCTTAAGAAACAGTGAAAATAGTAGCTCTTTCTAGTCACCTAACAAAGGAAGCCGCCTCCTTTTACAATACTCAACAACGGTTCCAGGTTTGACTGGGGTGTGACACTCTATAAACGTGTTCCTCAAGGTATTGCAGTGGACCCAATAGATGAAATATATTTAAAGATACTGTTCGTTATCTTGCCAATTTTATGGGCCAATGAACCAGGATCTACACTAATCATGGAAATGAAGTGAAAAAGGCAGTTCTACTAAGCTCAGAGTTTTGGTAGGGCAACTCTTCCCACAGATGCCTCCACTGGGTTTCCTTTTCCCCATTTGCTTTTCTACTTCTGTGCACGAAGCCGGAGCTATGTGTATTTTTGTTCCCAGTGTTCTCATGTGTTGATTTGTTTCACCTACTAAAATGTAGTGAGCTTAAGAAAAGTTCAATTAAAATGAAACATAAATATTTTCTTTCTTACCGTGTCATTAAAAACTCTCTCCCCGACTCCTGCATAGTTACTTGGCACCCACCCAAAGGAAACATTTTTCCCTCTTGGCCCCCAGTGTTTAAAGCATAGAGGAAACAGATCTGCTTAGTCTGTCTCGACAGGATCCTTACATGGGGAGAGGAGCAGAGGTTTCCAAGGATTGGAAAACAGAGTACAAAGTAGGAAAGCAAGCAAGGAGGAAAAAGATGGAGAACACAAGCAGAAAGAGGGAGAGGGGGAGATGTCCATTCTAGGCTTTTCCATGAAATCGGTTTCTGGAAGATGGCATCTTGCCTTGGGTTTCTGCATCAAAGAGATAAAACTCACTGTTGACCTTCCTCCAGAAGAGAGTCCAATGCAGCATTATTCCTGGCTATTTTTGATGGATTCTACCATTATCCAACATAGCTAGTACTTCAGGTTCACGCTATTGGGTGATAAATCATCTTTACTAGCCACAGTGGCACTAATATTTATTGAGCAGTTACTGTGTGCTATGAAGTTAACAAGGATTAGTTTCTTTAATCCCTAAAGAAAATCTTATGAGCTAGATACAACTATATCCCCAATGTCAAAAATGGGGAGCCTGAGGTTTCGGGAGGATGGTGGAGGCCGGATTCAAATCCCAGCAATTGGACCCCAGAGCCTTGCGCCCTGTATCATATTCTATAGCACACTCCATGTTTTCAGACACTGTTTCAAAGCTCTTCCCATTCTAACTCTTCTCTTTCTCTCCTTCCTCCTAATCTTTTGCCTTCCCCTCTTTCCATGAGTCCACCCCATGCGTCAAGTTCTATTTTGTAAGTGGGGGATCATCCAATTTTATTTCCTCTCACAGAGTTAAGGTATTCCTACCAGGCATCTTTTCAGTAGTTACCAATCCAGTGAAAATACTCTGGCTCCACAGCAAATTCAAATAGAGGGAACTGCTCCATCTAGAGTTTCATTTTGCAAGTAAGTTGTTATCTGTTCCATATAATGCCTTCCTCCCATCCTCCCTGCCCCTCCTCCCCAGAAGCCTTTGCCTTGTCTAAACATTAGGCTTTCTATTCCAGGTTGGGCCCAAAATAAACTGATCTATGGTGGCGTGCACAGCCGGTCGCTTCCTGTAGAGATTTGGAGGGCAGCGCATTTCTTTTCATCCTCTTTTCTAAACAAATATATCTCTATTTCTATCTTTCTTCCTAGGGAATGGTTCTTCTCTTCTTCTTCCCATACTCTGCTCTCTTTCCTCCCCTGCCCCCTTTCTTTTATCCATTTAGCTTCTTCAATTTCTGTTCTGCCCACTTTAAAACAATACCATCGGCCCTGAGGTCAGAGTGAGCTGTCGTTTAACGGTGTGCTTGTTTGCATTGGCCCATCCTGACATTCAGGTAGAAAAATTTCATCCAGAAAAGTGACACAGAGGCAGCTGAAATCCAGATAAGGGTTTCTTCTGATCTTCATTTATCGATACATTTGTAAGGAGGACATGGAATTTTTTGCTTTCAATACCCAATTCCAAATAAGATAAATCCTTGACCCTCAAAAGCAGTGGTTGCTAACACCCTTAAAAATGGTTGAACAAAAAAAAAAAGCTCCCAGGCAGATTGGTTTCATGTGGTTACATATGATCGCACTGTCTTTCCTTATGAAGTACATTATATTTGCTAAGCTGTGTGATTTCGAGTAGCTAATCTCTGTGTGCCTTGGTTCCCTCCACTATGAAAAATGAGGGTAATCAGAATCACTACCTCATAGGGGTGTTGTGAGGAATGGATTATAAATGTATCTTAGAACTGTACCTAACATTGGAAGTTTAAGTTGGTACTTATTATCATTCACTTAAGATGCTAGACCTCCTCTTTCTTATCCTAGTAGTAGCACTTTGCTGCCCTGTCTGCCTTCCTTCCATCCTTCATAATGAAAATATTTATTTGGTACCTAATATGTGCCAGAAACTGCTGGGCTCTGGAACATAACCGTAAGCCAAAGGAGACCGAGTCCCTACCTTCATGGATCTTACAGTCTAGTGGGGAGGCAGGCAGAAATCCAACAGTCCTACAAGGTGGTGTAAATGTCCTGTGATACATTCCATGAAGGGTTCGTGAGCTGGTTGAGGGGGCCCAGGGAGCTTAGAACATGGGGATCTGGCCCAACCAGGGAGAAGAGGGTCTTCCTCAAGCATCCCTCAGGAGCTGATAAGGGTTAAGCGCTAAAAGGCGTATGGGAAACAATGTGGCAAAGCAGGGAGGCAGGAGTGTTCGAGGCAAGGGACTCTGGGTGATGAGAGCAGAGCCGTTGAAGAGGGAGGAATGTGATGCAACAAGGAGAGGGAAAGGAGCCCGAGGCCCGGATTAGGTCCGCAGAGCCCTCTGGGCCAAACCTGGGAGAGAGTACACACTTGAGTTAGTCTTTGGAGCAATGGAGAGCCAGAAGGAAAAAAAATAATTTTTATTTATTTTTTTAAATTCCTGTATAATTAACACACAACCTTATATTAGTTTTAGGTGTACAATATAGTGAGTCAATGATTCTCTACCTTGCTCAGTGCTCATCATGATAAGTGTGCTCTGAATCCCCTCCCCGTATTTCACCCCCACCCCCACTTGCCCTCTGGCAAGCACCACTTTGTAGCCAGAGAGAATTTTTAAGATAGGTTTTAGGTGTATGTGGGGGGTATTCTGATTTTAGTGGTAGTATTTCAATTTCTAAAAGATTACTGTGAATGAATTATTGTGAATTGATACTATGAATTAATGTGAAGAATGGTTGGGGGCGGGGCTAAGAAATAGGAGGCTATCGCGGTCACTTAGGACAGATGACGTCAGCATGGCGGCCGGTGCTGGGGGTGGCCAAGGTGGGGGATTTGCATGGATGTGAGGGCATTTCACAAATAAAATCCTGTAACGCTTAGAGATGGATGAGGTTGGGGTTGGAGCAGAGAGAGCCGGGTGCCACGGATGACTTCATGAATTCCGATGAGACTGAACACTTTCCCTTTTGTTTCCCTCCAGTGCCCAAGAGGTATAGGTCGGTACGCCCTGGGGTCTTTTACAGAGTAGCAAAAGCCGGCAGCCCCTAAACATTTGGGAAAGGCCACTTAGGCGTGCTGATTAGCCAAAATAAAAGAGGAAGTTGACCTTCAACCCTTGTCTTTGTTTTGTTCCAGCTGCAGAAATCATTTTCGGTTGCTCTCTGACTCTGGTAAACAACGCTCCCTGTCACCCTATCCCTTTGACGGTCGGTTCCACTTGTGTATTTCCACTGGGACATGATTCTCACTGACAGTAGAAAAGTTCAGCAACCAGACCTGCAGCTGTGAAAATACTTGCTCCTCTCCATAACTGTTAGTACTTGCGGGAAACACGTCACAGGGCCAACCACTCACGGGTCCTGAAGTGACCCTGTTATTTTGGGACGTAGCAAAGGAAATGATATTTTAAAAACCCAGGTGGCACCCTCTCTGGGTATTGAAAGGTGTAAGTGATAAAAATGGTCACCATACTTGAAGAGCAAGGGGTGGGGGTGTGAACCAGTGCTGGATGTTCCGCAGACTCTCTCCATGTGTCAGCAGAATATATCTGAGCTCAGTGAAACAACCCAGGACCAAAGTGTTCTCTTCAGTTGAATAATTAGACAGCAGCGGTGATCAAGTTAGAAAAGCTAACTATCTTCTGTCCCTGCTTTAGAATTTTTATTACAAGCCCAACACCATCCTTAGGTGGATTTAAGAGCGTAGGAGAAAGACTGCTAGATTTTGAACTGTGGTGAGGATAGCCCATGTTTTATTCCTGTTTGTATCCAGGCACATCCCTGGGGCTCGTCACTTAGTACATACTCAGTGCACGTTAGTTGGAGAAAGGATTCATATGTGTTTTCATGCGGTATTTATATGGTATGGCGAGTTCATAATTTTTTGCCCCACTAGGTAGAGATGGTTGCTTCCAGTCCTCCATATTTATATTGAACACTATTTCGCAACAAGGGTGTTCTAACGTGAAATAATAAGGAAATCATCTTTAGTACGATTTTATATATACAGAGAGACACGCTTGCTGGCTGGGTGCAGATATGTATGTTCGCCCTGAAAGACGCTTTAGCAACCTAAGTTGCACTAGAATGAGGTTATTGATGTGGGAGGAAGGGAAAGTAAGATAAAACTCAGAGCTTAATTTCTAGACAGGATTGCTACTTTCAGAACGAATTTCAAATGCTTCTTGTGTACCTGGCATGGGCTTTGGAGGTTTCCCGATGATTTGTGATTGGAAATGACCTGGCACGTGGTCCCATGGTCCCCAGTCCTTTGAAGCGATTGTCTGTTCTCCTGGTTGCTGTTCCCTGCTTTCCCACCATCAGCTCCCCGGGCAGGACCCCCCCCCGCCCCATTTCTTCTGGTCTGCGCTGTTGGATAGGTCCCTTTACTCCTCTCTTTCTAACTCCGGGTTTGACTTCTCCTTGTTGCCCCTTACTCTGTCACTGGTTCTCAGCTTGTGCTTCCCAGACCAGCAGCATTAGCATCACCTGGGAACTTTATAGGAATGAAAATGCTGGGGCCTCACCCTGGACCTACTCAAAAAGAAACTTCGGCATGGGGCACTGCAGTTCGGTTTTAACAAGGAGGTCATCTCAAATGTGAGGACCACTGCTGCTGTAGTATGTAAAGCTCAGTTCTGAGCATGTCACCACTTTGTTCCCTTTATTGGCATCCTCACCAACAGCCGTGGAAGCATGTATATCCATGTCCTTCTATCCTAGGCCTTCTCCAGCAGCACCAGCTCTCTGCCCTTCTGCTGCCTCTCTCCGTTAACATTGGTTCCTCGGCTAGGAATGCCCCCTCTCCTCCCTCCTTGTAGAAACCTTACTCATTCTTTTTTTTTTTCCTTCAAGTTTTTATTTAAATTCCAGTTAGTTAACATACAGTGTAATACTAGTTTCAGGCATACAATAGATTCAACACTTCCATACAACACCCAGTACTCATCACTGTAAGTGCCCTCCTTAACCCATGCTCCATTTAACCCATCCTTTGCCCACCTCTCCTGAAAATATTATCTACTCCCTTCTTGCCATGGTACATAGATTGTAGGTAGGTAGATCAAATTTAGTAGACATCCCATTTTGCTTTTCCCTCTTCTTAATGTATCCTCGATGAAATCTTGATTTCATGCCAAGGCGATCGATCCCCTTTTGTGGAATGTTTTCAGATACTGCTTCTCCTCTGCTCCCTCAGAGCACTATGACTCCCTGAGTGCATGCTCCCACCTCCTGTAGACAGTGTTTGTATGTGTGTGTCTCCCACCCCAAATAGAGTGTGAGAGCTGGGGAAATCTAACCTGTCTTTTACTTTGACTCCGTGTCCTCCCACAGCAAAGCACAGGGCCTGGGATATACTACACATTGAGTGAGTGTGGCCAATTTAACAATAAAGCAAAGTATTTGCCTGAACGTTGAAGTCTGTACTGTGACAGCAGGACTAGGAATGAGTTTTTCCTTTCCAATGTGGTTTTTCTCACATTGTGGAGAATATTAAACTGGAGTCAGGAGACTTAGGCCAGACCAAGCTTCTTTGGTGACTTCTTCTAAGACCTCGGGTATGGCATTTAATGGCTTTGCTTCCATTTTTTTCATCTATATAAAGTGGTACCAATAATATCTCTGGGCAGAGTTGCAGTGAGGATAACAGCACATGTTATCAAAATAAAATACTACATTGATTTCTTACATTTAAAACAAGGCTACCCGTTTTCTGGTTGCACATAGGGCTATTAAGAACATTAAAGACAACCTTTAAATAGAAAGCTTCATGTTTAGATTATCCAGGGGGTCTTTCTTCCAAGATTAGCCCAAGATTTTTTTTTAGGGAAATTGAAATCTTATGGTCTGAAATTTGAAGCAAGAAAATTCAAACTTTAGTACCATTTCCCTATTCTGACTTGTTGATGAGAAATCAGCGTTCCTGCCTACCTTTCAGGCTTTGAAGGGATTTTTCAAGCTTTATCTTGATTTGATAGTTGGAAAAAAAAGAAAAATAGTCAACCAAAGACACATTTTCTAAGCCCTTGTCCGGCCCTACCCATTAGAAAAGTGTGAGCTACTGTTCTATCAAAACTAATTAAACCTAAAATGTATAACCAACTCTCAATTACCAAGGTTAATGGGACTACGTGCATACATAATTATACGCTACATTTATACAGTGCTTTTAACTTCTTCAAAGCACATTTCACTGTATTGCATATATAAAACAGATGGATTTTTTTTTTTTGAAATCCACAAATAAGGTAAAAAAGAAATCTTGGAATCAATAATTTCAACTTTCTACCTTTCCAAAGCTATTAGAACTAGTGAAATTGTCTAACAGGGCTTTTCATTGCCCTATTCTCTCCTTGACCCATCTCAACTAAAGGTGAGAAATGACTGAAAAATCTGGAGGAATCTCTGGAGGAGAGGAAGCCAAGGACTCAGGCCATCCACAAACTAGATCATTAGCTCCAGGGTAATTAAGAATAATTGACTGTATGTGTGATTATATCCAGAAAGTCCAGAAAGAAATGAAAAGCCATAGGAAGTGATGCGTGAGTAACAGGATTTATGGGGCTCTTTTTATTGTCATTCACTCAACAAGCATTATTAAGCACCTACTGTATGCCAGGTGCTTTCAACAAAGAGGATGGATACAGTCGTAGCCATGAACAACCCAGGCAAGTCTGCTGTTGTCATGGAGATCATCTTCTTGAATAGTGAAGACAGACAGTAAACAGGAACATAAATACACAAACAAGCTAACTTCAGGTAGCTCTAAGCACTGCAAAACCCATCAACACAGGAATGGGATACTGAGTGCCTTGGGGAGGGGATGCTATTTTAGACAGGGTAGCCAGGGAAGGCCTCTCAGTATATATTTGAGCTGCAACCTGCCATGAGGAGCCCACCCTGTGTAGGTCTGCTAACCAGAATGATGGCATGAATGAACTCACCAAGTATGCCAGAGGGAGGGAGACCGGGCCGGTCCCAGGTCTGTGGTTTTTTGTTTTGGGTCCTTTTGTGGATATTACTAAAGCCTCTCCAGGACCCCTGATTTATCGCCTCTACAGTGGGGGTTGCTAATACTGATCACCTTGACAGGGGTGCTCTGAGCCATAATGGCTAAACAATTGTGAGGAGCTATATAAATGCTAAATAATGATCACAGTAATAACCTTTTATTAAAGTCAGCACCGTGATAGGCAGCTCACACTCGGATGCCTTGGCGAATGTGGAAATCGATACGGTGCTCCCTGTGCACACCAACACTATCCTTTAAAATAGAAAAAATAAATGAGCCGATGATCATGATATTCGAAGTGTTAGTGATCAAATAACTGTCTTGAGAGAAAGCTGGTATGTGAAGTGTAAAATGGGAGTAGCAAGATAATGGCACAGTACAGCCCAGAGCAGGTACAGGATGACCGGTGAAGGCCCCTGCGTGCTTGCTGGTGCTCGCGCCGCCTGCCCCAGGGCGGTCATTCTAACTCGTCAGGACTAGGCGCTGCCACCACCAAAAGCGTTGGCAGACGGAAAGCGGGATGAGACAGAGCCGGATCAGCAGCATCACTGCCAGCAGGCCCATCTGGCCCTCTTGGCCTCGCTAAGCCTTCGCCGGGGGCAGGACTGAGAAGCCAGCACCAAGGGGCCCTACCTTGGAAGGGCACCAAGGAAGTGAGGCGGGAGGGAAGAAGGCAATGAACATGGCGTTTTTCCCTTCTAGAATGAAATACCCCAATTCCGGGAAAGACTTTGGCTGGCTTCGTACCCGATCCTCCCTCCACAATTAGAGATATGAACCCATTCCGTAGCTGCTCTCCACCCTTCCCCGCCAAGCCTCTCCCAGAATTTAACATGAAAGCCACAAAAAACGAATTCTTTTGTGTGTGTGTGGGGGGGGAGGGGTCCTACCATCTCTTTGCTATAAATATGCATGTGCCTGAACATTCTTTCCTGTCTCGCGCCTCACGTGGGACAGTCACACTGTGTGACGCACACAAGCATGTGCACACCTGCTTACCGCCCCCCCCCCCCAGTCCTTTGTTAAACCCTGGCTCAGCTATTATGCAGTGCCTGTGGGGTGTAGGCCACAGAGCAGAAAAGTTTACATTATTTTTTTTCCTCTGAAAAGCAGGAAGAGAAGACAATTAAAAAACACTTATTTTAAGGCTGATACTAAACACTTGGTTCTATATTGACTGAGCAAGTCACTTTCCCACCATGGGACAGGTAGACTCGAGATGACCTCGGAGGTGCTAAGAGCTCCCAGGGCACACTGCCCTAGAACTTAGAGAGGTTAAAAAGAATATGGGGGGTGCCTGGGTGGCTCAGTCGTTAAGCGTCTGCCTTCGGCTCAGGTCATGATCCCAGGGTCCTGGGATCGAGCCCTGCATCGGGCTCCCTGCTCCGCGGGAAGCCTGCTTCTCCCTCTCCCACTCCCCCTGCTTGTGTTCCCTCTCTCGCTGTGTCTCTCTCTGTCAAAATAAATAAATAAAATCTTTAAAAAAAAAAAAAAGAATATGGCAGGATAATCCTAGTCTTCAGGAAATTATGGTTTAAATTGGGGTGAGGGAGGATCAAGAGCCTCAAAAAAATCTAGTTGATTTTGCCCAAATGGAGAAATTTTAAAATGTTAAGTACACTGGGGCATCACATTATGATATTATGTAAAGTATTTTGGATGAGCATGCAACATGGGACATAGTAAGTGCTCAGTAAATTTTCTGCTGGTAAGTAAAGCATTTCTACCTACCAGTGTCTCAGGCGGCTCAAACTTGAACTCATTTATTTAAGTATACCATTTCTTTAAGTGCTCTGTTTCCCAGAATAGTCAGTGAAGGAATGTAAGGACAACTGTCCTCAGGAGATGTGGTCATCCTCATTGTCAAATAAGTCCAGGCAAAGGTGGTTCAAGGCTTTCAAATTGTGTTTGGTAAATTTTTTTTTTTTAATTTATTTATTAGGGGAGAGGGGCAGAAGGAGAGGGAGAAAGAGAATCTCAAGCAGACTCTCCGCTGAGCATGCGGCTCCACACAGGGCTCCACAGGGGGCTCGAGGCAGGACTCAGAGATCATGACCTGAGCCGAAATCAAGAGTCAGACGCTTAACTGACTGAGCCACCCAGGTGCCCCTATTTGGTTAGTGTTTTTAATGCCTTGTTGATAATGGTCATCAATAGGTGGGAGATAAAGTCATAAGGAAGGAAGGTACCAGCTCAGATCCTGTGTTCTTTTTATATATTTGAGAGAGAGAGAGAGAGCGCGCACAAACTGGGGGAGGGGCAGAGAGAGAGATAAGCAGATTCTTCACTGAGCACAGAGCCCCAGGGGGGCTCAGTCCCAGGACCCCGATATCATGACCTGAACTGAAATCAAGAGTTGGACACTTAACCCACTGAGCCACCCAGGTGCCCCTGGATCCTGTACTCTTAAATTAAGCTAACCCATACTTAACAAAATCTGGTATCAAACCCCAAGCAATGGTTCCCAATTATTGTCTTGGATCCTTTATTTCACTTTGCTTTTTGCTTACCCATTTTGTATTTGATGAGTAATTTTGGCTTTCCCACTTTTCATCTTTGGCACTCCTTCAGAAATGGGTTATGTGTATCTTCTGGCTCTTTCTACCTCTGGCTGCTCAGAAGTTTTGCCCCTACGCAGCCAAGTTTTGATCCCAGGATCATTTCCTGGCTTTGGCCTGTCTCAGTGGCATCCATGCTGGTCTTGACTTCTCCAGATGGGGGCATGCACAAGAGGAAGGATCAAACAAACCAAACAAAGAAACAGGAAAGAGTACCTGGCTTACCTTATACTGTGCAGGACTGAGGGCTTGCTATTGTACAGTCTCTGCCTCCTTATGCCTCTCTTTTTTTATGTATTTATTTATAAATTTTTATTTATTTATTTATTTATTTATTTATTTATTTATTTATTTATGTACATAAACTCTATGCCCAACGTGGGGCTTGAACTCACGATCTTGAGATCAAGAGCCAGTCCAGGCACCCCTCCTCTCCTTTTTTTATTTCCTCCTGTTTCTGACTCTTTCTACTTCAATTTTTATTGTCTCCAGCTTCTAACTGGCCAGTCTTCTTCTAGTATCCCTTTGTAAGACTTCAGTGGGAATGAGAGTGATATCCATTATGCAAAATAAATTTGAGAGCTGGGAGGAATTGCTGAAGCTCTAATGTCTTTATAGCACTTATCAAATGCCATTTAACCATATTTTTGGCAAACTGCTCTGGCTTTCCAGGGAGTCAGCTGATGGGTAAGTAAATAAATATCTGTCAAATGATTGAGGGAATACGTACTACTTGTACAGCGTCATATCAGGACCTTTAAAAAATACACAGTATGTTTTATGACACTTCATCCTTGGCTTAAGAAGGACATCTTCTCATGCCCATGCACAAAAAGGCTGCTTTGAAATATCAGCAAGGGCCAGACTGGGTTCACGATTTCTTCTGGAAAATAAGAAGTCATCTCTCAATGCACAACCAGCTTCATTTGGGCAAAAGGGAATGTGAGCAAAGCACTGGTTACAGCTGTAACAGGCACCTAGGAGCCAATGAGTTGTAGAAGCTGAACATTTTACTATCCATGGTTTCCTCCAAAACATCTTCATAAACAGCAAATTCATAAGACATAAATGATTAGAATGAAGTGAGCACCGTAGAACTAGAGGCAATACAACTTTGATATCACCCCAGAAGCCTCTGATCTCCTGTCTGATATAAGAATCTTTTACTGACTTTTCTTTATAATTTTACCACCCTTAGAAGCTTCCCTTGGGCACCTGGGTGGCTCAGTTGGTTGGGCGACTGCCTTCGGCTCAGGTCATGATCCTGGAGTCCCGGGATCGAGTCCCGCATCGGGCTCCCTGCTCGGCGGGGAGTCTGCTACTCCCTCTGACCCTCCTCCCTCTCATGCTCTCTGTCTCTCATTCTCTCTGTCTCAAATAAATAAATAAAGTCTTTAAAAAAAAAAAAGAAGCTGCCCTAAAAAGTTTCATTTCACCCAGTTTTGATATCAAAATAGATTAAAAAAGAAAAACAACAACTGCCTGCATATTCAACATCGGACATGAAAAAGAAAACTAGGGTTTTTTTTAACAAGATATTTGGAGGTGTAGGGGCACCTGGGTGGCTCAGTCAGTTAAGCGTCTGAATCGGTTTCAGCTGAGGTCATGATCTTGGCGTGATGAGACTGAGCCCCGTGTCGGGCTCTGCATTCTCTCTCTCTCCCCCTCTCCCTCTGTCCCTCCCTCCCAGCTCACATGCTCTCTCTCTCTCTTTACAAAAAAAACTTGCAAAAAAAAGATATTTTGAAGTGTACAATTTCTTTTGGTGATCAGGACATTTATTCTTTGGTGCACTTTTATGTTTGCTGAGTTAGTCACTCCACTTTCTCATATTTCAAAGGTATTCTTCCCAAAGCTGCCTTTTCTCCCATACACATGCTTTCCTGGATTCAGTGGGACTTGGAAGGATACTGAGCTCCTCATAGAATGGTTGTTGCTATCTCATGATCAAAATTAGTAGTAATACTACTAATTTTTACTTTGCTTCAAAAGTCTCTTCCCTTGCCCCCTAAAGTCTGTACTTTCAAAATGGTATCTACATCTTTAATTACCCCTGACAATAAACTCTCACCTCAAAATCTGTTTGATCATGCACTACACCCATCATGATCTTCAAATATCCTATTTTTTTAAAATCCCATTTATGTCAGGTTCCCAAAGAGTTATAATATTTGCAGTGGGGTTGTTTTTTTTTTTTTTTTTAACTGTTCCTGTAATTGCTATTTGTAATTCTTGCAAATCAAAGTTGTATAAATGATTGGATACCAGTTGAATTATCTACCAAACTGGGATGAAGTGGTCCTTTAAACTACTGTGTAGCAAACAAATCCACAGAGTAGAATGAAATGGAACTTGGGCAACTGGGTATCCACAGAGAATCAGATCAGATGCTGTAGTTTTAACAAAGTACTTCAGATCCATAATAATCCTGCTAATTACATTTCTTCCAAATTAATCAGCTAATGTCGTTTTCCATGAAGAAGAGGTCTTCGTGAGTCCGGGTGAGATAGGATTTGGGAAGGCAGGGAGCAACAGGGAAAGCTCCCGGGGATGGGATCAGTTGGAGCAAAGGACAGAAGGTAAAAATGAGAAGGCTATGTATGCTTGAGAAGCAATCTGGACCTCAAGTGTGATAAATAGAAGCTTACGACATTGCCACCTCTTTGTGAAACATCATATTTTTGTTATTTATTAATTATTTTCCCTGATGCAGGTTTCCTATTTTTTTATGATGTAATAAATAGTGATATCTGGTCTCATTTTTCTCTGTATTTAGATACAGTGACTAGAGTGCTAAGACTGAATGAATAGTTTCATGAGAAACAAGATCAGTGGGGAAGGTTGGGTCAGATTATGAAAATCCTTAAAATGCTTATCTTGGACTTTACCCATAGAAGTCATTTAGTGTTTTGTTTGTTTGCTTGTTTGTTAATTGGGAGCACCATGAAGAAAACAGTGTTTTTGATGGTTTCTAAGGGGATGAAGACACTAGGCAGTAAGATGATACAGCAGTAATTTGGGCATTAAAAATAAGGTTGGACAGGGCTGGTGATGGTGGTGATGGATCAGAAAGGAAGGGGTGGGTGCAGCATTATAAGGGGAGGATTTGGCTTCTTTCTCTTGGTCTTTTCAGTCACTTAGGCTTAGTACTGTTCAGTCTTCCTGATTTATTTTCCTTACCATTTATATTTTCCTTCTTCCCTTGATAATTTACTTTTTCTTTCTGATTTTTCTCCCCTCTTTTCTTTCTTTTGCCTGCATTTAGAACTTTTTTTTCTTTTATGTTCCTATACAGGATGATAACTGAGTCAGTCAGGCAGATATCAGATGGGAGATATGGGTAGACATTAACCATTAGATTCACTAACTAATTAGAATATGTTGCTGCTTAAAAAATTTGTTTTATACCTTTTATCTTTAGTTTGAAAGAAGGAAAGAAAAGAGAAGAAAAGAGATAAGAAAAAAAAGAGTAGACTGAAAAAAGGAGAGAGAAAAATTTTCGTTTATTTATTCATTCAAGAATGCTGTTTCCAGGGGCGCCTGGGTGGCTCAGTCAGTTAAGCGTCTGCCTTTGGCTCAGGTCATGATCCCAAGGTCCTGGGATCAAGCCCTGCGTTGGGCTCCCTGCTCAGCCAGGAGCCTGCTTCTTCCTCTCCCTCTGCCGCTCCCCTTGTTTGTGCTCTCCTGCTCTCTCTCTCTGTCAAACAAATAAATAAAATCTTAAAAAAAAAGAATGCTATTTCCAGAGAAAGAGAGCCAAAAAGATAGAGAAAATACAACAAAATGACTTATGTTACTGTAATTTTATTATACGTTTCCCCGTCTAAGTCAGTTGGTAAAGTAGAGATGCCAGGAGGCAGAAGATGAAGGTGTGATGGGTAGTCTTCTTCTGTTCCTTTAGGTCATGTTGTTCTTCATATCAAAAGGTGGAGTTAAATCCCTACCCCTAGGCCTTAGTGACTGGCTCAATCACTAGGATGCTCTGGGAATGACTTTTTGGAACTTTTGAGGTGAGATCGCAAGAAGTCTGCGTCTTTTGGAACATTTACCTGTGGCATGCTCCCTTTTGGAACCCAGCCACTACTTTGAGAAAAGCCCAAGTCGTCTGAGACCCTCCAGTTGTCAGACCCAAATAAGATGCTAGCCAGCATCCCTTGCCAGTCATGAGTGAACCATCTTGATGTCTGGCTCAACTGAGCTATAGATAATTGCAACCCCAGCTGACATCTGACTGCAATTCCTAGGAGACCCTAAGCAAGAACTGCCCGGTCAATCTCAGTCAACCCACAGAATAATGAGACACAGGAATAAATTACTGTTTTAAGCTACTACACTTTGGTGTGATTTCTCATATAGCAGTAGATAATTCTTTCATGCTTATATGAGACATAAAGAAGTTTTATCACGTGTTTGAAAGATTCATACTGCCACCCAGAATGCATGCATATATTTTTTGTTTCTTTCTCCTCCTAAAAATCACTTTATTACTCATTAGCTTTGAAATTGGAATCTGAATTGACCTTGATCAGCAATCTTAGGAAATATTTAAGCAAATATTTTATTTTATTTTTTTATCATTTTAATTTATTTTTAAAGTAGGCTCCACACCCACAGTGGAGCCCAACACGGGGCTTAAACTTAGAACCTTGAGATCAAGACCTGAGTTGAGATCAAAAGTTGGACATTTGACTGACTGAGTCACCCAGGCGCCCCAGCAAATACTTTAAACACCATCATATTTTGTGTACTGGCTCAGGATAAAGTGATACAGATGTGACAAAAATAATTCTGTATAATCAAAAGATGGAGTTTAAGTCCTAGCTCTGTCATTCATCACTGTGTGATCGAGGGCAAGTTATTTAATGTCTCTGATTCCTAGTTTCCAATGCTATACTGTATTTGAAAGTATTTAGTAATGCCTAGCACAACATATTCAATAAATGTTCATTTCTTTCCATTTCTATGAAAGTCTCATGCTCATAAGTGCAACCATGTCAAAACATAACATATTATCGTACTGCTTCCTAAAACTGAATATTTTTATTAGTTATCAAATATTCCCCTTGATAAATATTTCATAAGCTTTCATAGTGTTGCCTTTACTTTTGTAATGTGATCTACTTTACTTTTCCCGTAGGATAACTTGTTTAGTAGATGTGGGGGCCTCATTCTGTTGCTAGGTCCTCGCAAAAGTACTTTAGTGACCACCGTCTGTTTTTCAAGGACATGACCCTGTTTCATATCTTGAATGTGGTTCTCTACCTTCGTACAAATGTTAATAAGTTAAGTGCATACCAAATAAGAATTTTAATTCAGTTCATCATATGTTTATGTATTTAAATTTAAGAGTCAAATTGATATAATTGGTAACATTACCCATTTGCTTTGATTTGAGATGCCAAGTGATTGAAAATTTTTCTAATTTGGAAGTGAATTACCTTGCTTATTTGAATTTATCATTTTTGCATAATTAGGATGAACTAATTTAATTTGCAGTTATCCTTTTAAATGACTTAAATGATGTCTGCTGAGATACTCAAGGCCACATGATTAGTGGAGTCATCCTGAGTAACACTCTGTCTCATGAGTTGGAAAGGACAATGGAACTTGTGAACCCGGGAATGAAGTTACAAACTTGATCTTTTCTCCATTAATATATATATTTTTCTGCTTGGTTTCCCTGACCTCACTCTAGGCTGCTTTATGTTTTCCAGAGGGACCACACATTGCAATTTGGTGATGGTCCTCCTTTTCCAACTCTGTTCTGATTCCATGTCATTTTCACTTGATGTTCAGCTCACATCTCAGCTCTTCCCTCAAAGGGAAGGCTGGTTACTCATTTGGCGGGTTATGGTAGGAATCCCCGACTGCTTTTTATGGGGACTGAGATTCTTCCAGCAAATACTATTTTTTGATGATATGTTTTAATGAGCCCTTTAAAAATTGGGACACCAGACTATGTCTAGTGTAGCTGGAACCTATAACTTTAGAACAGTGTTTGCAATCTAGTTTTGCTCCCATTAAAATGGCTGCCTATTAAACTCATTAGTGGAATCCACCATATTGTGTTGCTTAACTTTTTCCATCCTCTTATGGTTTTCAGTTTTTCCTTTCACAGAAAGCACTGGCCTAAATAAATCCTTTACTCTCTTATAATGCTTTCATTTTGATCCTACTGCTGCTGAAAATCAATCAAACTTCTTCATCATGGCAGTCTCCACCCCGCCAATCTCCCATCAACCTTGTTAACCACGTTTTCAAATATATACTCAAGAGGTAGTCAACAAAGTTGGACTCAAGCTTTACCTCAGCCTTTTTTTTTTTTTTTTATTTCCCTGTATAGGACATTTTCAAGAAATAGGAGCTTTGTCTTACTCTTTTCAAGGAGCTTTCAGACCAATTAATAAAACAAAGTAGATAACTTGTTACCAACATTAGAGTCTCATTTGAAACTAATTTCTACAGCTCAAAATGTGGCATAAGGCAGATCCCTATTTAAGAAGGGCCTTATTATTTAAATTGTCTTGAAGACCCTGAGATTGTATGTAAGAGTACTGCTATGGGAGGATGTGAAGCACAATCTTGGCCACTCCAGTATTTAACTTAAGTGCAGAAAGTGAGGTCATCTCCCAAAGCACAGGAATTGATTTTACCCTGAGCCCCTCCTTGGTATTAAACTCTTATAATCACAGAATATAGAAAAGGAAGAAACTTGGTGTTTATTCTCATGGTCTCATTTTACAAACCAGGAAATTGAGACTCAGAGGTGCGAGCTCATTAAGCTCATCCAGTTATTTAGTTGGTTCCTTGGACGAGGATAGTTTCAGAAAGGATGCCGAAAAGTAGAAGCATTCGAGAACTATTTAGGAACTGTAATATCCACACTGACTGACTGATTGGTGGTGGTGGGGGCTGCTGAGAGACTGAGTACGGACAGGGAAGATTCAAAGATCGTACAGATTCTTTAGCTTTAGCACCCATGCAAATGGGAGGCATTCATTTTGAAGGAGGACATAGGAAAAATGTATCTGCAGAGAAAGATGAATTCAATCTG
This sequence comes from Mirounga angustirostris, assembly GCF_029215605.1. NCBI lineage: Eukaryota > Metazoa > Chordata > Mammalia > Carnivora > Phocidae > Mirounga > Mirounga angustirostris. The sequence goes on from NW_026991723.1 coordinate 23,061,158, forward strand.
GGAGTTTTGGGTGTGCCTTTGCAAAATCCAAGACAATGTGTTACAATTGAATATACAGAGGAGGCAAACCATGAGGCTCTTGAGTTAGGAAAGCTTCATAAAGCCTATGTCTGAGGGGACGTTAGCATCATCCATAGCCAGTGTGAGGCCAAAGAAGACAAAGATGGAAAGGCATCCCTTAGGTTTCGCTATAAGGCAATTATTGGTGACCTTGGCAGGTGACGGTTGAGTGGAGTGGTGTGGCCAGAAGCCAGACTGCAGTGGGTGGGAAAGTGAGTGGGAGGTGGGAAGTAGAAAAACAAATATGAGCAGCTATGAAGAAGTTTAGGACAGTTGAGGGGAGGGAAGGAGGGCAGGCCCGCAGGGTAAGATGTAGAGGGAGGGTTTGTCTGACACGGGACAGAGTTGGACATGTTTCAGTACCGGTGGGAAGAGGCCAGTTTTTCTATCGAAGTAATTTTTCTCTTCTCTGGCTCCTGCCTTCTGTCTAAAGGTCTGTGTAGTTCCTGGAAATCTCAGAGCAGATCTTTTAGGAGCATCAGAATGATCTCTTGCTAACCCATTATGAACTCACTCTTTTTTTTTTTTTTTAGATTTTATTTATTTATTTGAGAGAGAATGAGAGACAGAGAGCATGAGAGGGAGGAGGGTCAGAGGGAGAAGCAGACTCCCTGCCGAGCAGGGAGCCCGATGCGGGACTCGATCCTGGGACTCCAGGATCATGACCTGAGCCGAAGGCAGTCGCTTAACCAACTGAGCCACCCAGGCGCCCCATTATGAACTCACTCTTAACAACCAGCTTTTGTTATCAACTCATAAACCCATATTCCCCTCTACTTCCCAGATGCTCCACTCACATTAAATAAAAACATTTCTCAGATTTGTAAATGGAGGTAAAGAGAGCAGAACTAATCTTGCCACATCTCAAATTTGCCTGTGTGGGGAGTTCAAACTGAGAAATTAACATTTCAGAGAAATTTTTAAAGATTTGAAGAAATCGTATTTTATGATTAATATTAATCACACAGTTACTGACTCTCTTTACATTTACTCCACTACTTTTTTTTTTTTTTTAAGATTTTATTTATTTATTTGACAGAGACACAGTGAGAGAGGGAACACAAGCAGGGGGAGTGGGAGAGGGAGAAGTAGGCTTCCTGCTGAGCAGGGAGCCTGATGCAGGACTTGATCCCAGGACCCTGGGATCATGACCTGAGCTGAAGGCAAACGCTTAACGACTGAGCCACCCAGGCACCCTCCACTACTTTTTATTGATTGCCTCCTATATAGCAGGTCTTTGGCACGAAACACCTCAACATGACCCAAATATCTTGATTTCTAAATATTTTATGTTTTGAAGAGAAATTTCTGGGGTTTGTGGCGATTTTCTACATTTTTGGTACAGTGTTCTCTGCTATGTCAAAACAGTGTTCTTTAAGGTACAGCTGAAACTCTTTTGACACCCTACATCCAGATTCCCTTTCTATCGCCGAAGTAAATCCCTGCTGTGTGATTCTCAGTAGGAAAAAGGGCCCTGCTCCTCACTGTGGAAGTTGAGGAGGCCAGATGGCTTCTCTGGACCGAACCGGCAGCCTGAGGTGTAGACAACAGACCCAGTCATTCAGCGGGCAGCTGAGGTGTAGACAACTCTCCCCAGGGGTGTTACATCGAGGGAGTGGTAGGAAACCCCAGGGACATTGAGAATCACTCTCACTGATGGCAGCAGTGCTGAGTGACCCCCAGCGGGGCTTCCAGGAGCCGGTCCTGGCTACGTCTGCCACTGCCCGGCCTCCCTGGGTTCCCACCTCTGCTCTGAGCCCGCTTCCTGTTTGATTCACTGAGCTCCCCAAGACCTGCCTAAAGAAGTTCTCTTCCACTTGGGTTAGCTGGAGGTGGTTTCTGTCGTTTGCCATCAAGAACCCTGGCTGATTCAGAGGGCCACAGTGGAATAATAAAGCAATGAACCAAAACATTTATATTCAGCTTACGTTTTGTGGACTGCGGGCATTGTGCTAAATGCTTTATTTTTTTTTTTAATTTTAATTTTTTTTTAAAGATTTTATTTATTTATTTGACACAGAGAGAAAAAGCACAAGTAGGCAGAGAGAGAAGGAGAAGCAGGCTCTCCACTGAGCAGGGAGCCAGATGCGGGGCTCGATCCCAGGACCCTGGGATCATGACCTGAGCCAAAGGCAGCTGCTTAACGACTGAGCCACCCAGGCGCCCCTGTGCTAAATGCTTTAAATAAATGATGTCACCAAATCCTCAAAACAACAGGGTGAGGCGGGCATGTGGGTCTATTCTTTCTAGTGTCATCTGAAGAGCCTCCTCTTTTATGAGGCTTTTCTGACTTCTTCTTCCTCTTGTAAGTAGACTTGATTCCTCCTTTCTGTCCACTGTATGTCCCATAAAGAGGAGAGCATGTATATGTGTTTTTGGTACAATGCAGACATATATCTACACATTCTCTCCTCTCTCTCTTTCTCTCTCCCTCTCTATATATGTATATATATATATATCACATATATAAAGTATATTGGCAAGGTTTCAATATAATATAATATACAATATATATATTTTATTTCATTACCTCTTATTAAGCTCTTACTATGTGTAGATGTGCTTAGCAGTTCACTTGCATTATCACATGCTGTTCCCACCAGAACTCTATGAGTTAGATTTATTTATTCATTTTACAAAAGAGGAAATGGGAACAAGAAACGTTAAATAAATAAATTAATTAAATTTTCAAGACATTACCCTTTTCAAGAGTTGTAGAGTTGAAATTTGAACATACTCCATTTTGTTTGTTTTGACTTCCAACACCTCTGCTCTTAATACTCTGTAAATTACCTTCACATTCTCATTGTGCTCATATGGGTGATGCTTCCCTCCTGTCCCGACTAAGACAGAGTCTGCATTTTCCTTTTTCCCCCCCTCACTCTTCTAGGAGGGAAGGCAAATTCTCTGTTTCTTATGATACTTCGCCCATTCCTCTGTCCATGACAGACAGTGCGAGTCAATGATTATACTCTGTCCCATGAGCCATCTCAAAGATCTCTCTCCCCCTGTTCGACAGAAAGTAACTCCCACTTGGTTAGAGATGAATCTTATTTGCTGTGCCTGGCCTAGAACAATGCCTCTCCCATAAATAAATATGCTTGGCAAATTATTGTTAGAGTATTGCTTTTGTCTTTATCTCGCAGATGAAGAAATTATAATTAGAGAATTAAATAATAAGCCATTCACCTGGGGCTATTTGTGTCCACCTTGTTGGGTTTTTGTGAAGATTAATTGGATTCATACACATAAAACTCTTCAAATCGCATCTTGGCACAAGGTAAATTAGGTATTAGGACTACTGCTGAAAAGCACACAGGTTGTATCCGGGAGAATTAAATCCATAGAGATAGAAAAACTGATGGTGGTTGCCAGGGGCTGGGGGAAGGAGGGAATGGGGTGTGACTGCTTTAATGGGAACAAGGTTTCCTTGTGGGATGATGAAAATGTTGGGAACCAGATAGAGGTGGCGGTTGCACCACATTGTGATGTACTAAATGCCCCAAAAAGGTACACCTCAAAATGATTAATTTTATGGTATTATGAATTTACTCTCAAAAAAAAAAACACCCGAGTCACAGAGGTTGTAACAGGAAGACCCAGAGAGTGAGTGCTCACGCCGCCCTGGTAATATAGCCAGAATGTGGACTTCAGTTCTCTAAATAAAGCGTTCTTTCCACGTCAGTATGCTGCTTTAGAAATCAGGGAAAGTTTATCCTCACTGCAGGGCAGTTGTGATCTGTGTGCTGATAATTGCAGATGGAGGAGGAATGTTCCCACCTTAGGCAGGAAAACAAATACAATTTTAATGTCCTTTATAGTTTACCAAGCAGTTTTGGAGAACAATGGGTTGCAAATAATCAGAACTTACTGTACCTGAGTGACCCGTGTAATGTGCATAGTAAATATGACAAGGGGAGGGTGGGCCTGGAGGGAACTCTTGAAAGTTCACAGTCTGAAAGGTCTCTAACCTGCGCTTGGGGGATCGATCTGTCTTTACTGATTGCAAAGGAAACTCAAAGACTTCGGAATTGTATCTATTAAAAGCCAAGTGACATCATTCTCTTCCCTGGTCTATAAGCAGCGCCACTGAGCTTGCTGAGGCATTAATGGGGCTGGTGATGGCCGCTTAGTCTTGTGTAAATAGACCTTTAGGGTACAGTCATGACTTTGCCATTAAGCATGAAGCCACCGGGAGAGTCCTCATGAAAACACATAAAATCTCAGATCTTTCATTGCTAATCTCTTTGGAGTTTGCTTTATTTATACCTGTGTAAATGTGTTGTAGCAACAGCCCATTTCATAAACACAGCCACCTCATTGCTCCTTAATAAACAGGAAGGTATTAATAAACAGCCACCTCTCATTTTAAGGCAACTTGGCATATAGAACTTGGCTAAAAATTAAGCAGCAAATGGATGTCTTAATTTATTACATGTTCTTGTATTTGTTTTAAAGGGATGTTGAGGTGGCCTTGATCTGATTTCTGGCTCAAGTGGGAAGCCCAGATGTCTGTCATCTATCTCATACCCTGGGCCCTGATACACCTGTGGAGTGGAGGGTTCCCTCTATTGCTTATAAAACCTTAAAGATACCTTGAAAAACTTTTTAGATATTTTTCTCTTTCTTTCAGCTTAAACTATGAACCTTCTGCCTCTGCCACTGGAGATACAGAGATAACATTGTCATGGGAAGATGGTCACCACAAGAGCTATTACCTGTAGCATGGGTGATAAGGACCATTCTAAGGTCAGGGGACAGAGTACCAGGGGAGCAGAGGAGAAAGGGTGTTGAATTCTCTTGGCCAGACTGGGGTGTGGGTGTGATATGGGATGAGATTAGTGGGGGAGTTGAGAAAAGAGATGGCATTTAAGCTGGACCTTGAGGGCGCCTGGGTGGCTCAGTTGGTTAAACGACTGCCTTTGGCTCAGGTCATGATCCTGGAGTCCCGGGATCGAGTCCCGCATCGGGCTCCCTGCTCGGCGGGAAGTCTGCTTCTCCCTCTGACCCTCCTCTCTCTCATGCTCTCTGTCTCTCATTCTCTCTGTCTCAGATAAATAAATAAATAAAATCTTTAAAAAAATAAAATAAAATAAAATAAACTGGACCTTGAAGAATTTCCTTGGATGGAAAGGGACTGGGAGGGTGTGTATGTGTTTGTGTGGTGGGGACAGGGAAGAAAGTTTTCCAGAGCAATGGAAGAACCCAGAACTCTTTGTGTTTGTATTTAGAAAGAGAAAGAGTTCTGCACAGTTGGAGTGTGGGAATCAGCTGGAGGGAGGGGTAGGCCCAGGAAAGAGTTCGCTGAACACATCTCGCTTCCCTAGCTCATCGGTGAGAAGGAACAAAGCTGTGGAAGCTTTAGTTGGCCCACGTTTAGCTCACCAAGATAAGAAGGCAGAGAGTCATGGCAAAAGGACGCAACGGGGGGAAAAGGCCAAGAAGGACAAAGCTTTCTGTTTTCCTAGGAGTACAGATGATTATCATGATTTTAGACAGCAGATGTCAGAAAATGTACCACTGAGGGCCTGACTCAGCAAAGATGTTAACAGAGAAGGTGCTTTAGTGATCTGTGTAGACACGTCAGTGTGGGTGAAGTGGCTCAGAGGCTTATGGCCGCCATTTGTGATCCTACAGAGTGTCACTGCTTCTTTGGCTTTCATTTTCAGCATTTTTATTTCCAGATTTATTTTGGTGATTAATTTTTACCGTATGATTATCTGTATTTATTTTAGATGAGTAACATTTGTGTTTAAATACATTTTCTGTACTCTTAAGGCTGATTTCATTGGCCTGAGGTTAATTTTTTTTCCTTGAGGAATATAATTCCATTTTTTACCAAGAGACTCAATGGGAAAATTCTACTTTATCACCAGTTTTAAGTAATTTGAGTATTCCATACATCAGTTACAATCATGTTTGCCAGAGTTTCACAATTGAAATATATTACCTGTGTTGAATATTTGCCATTTGCCAATCCCAGTGAGCATTTCACCTGTCTCCATTCTGCTCTGTGCCCACCACCGGCTGGGCTTCCTTGCCGGCTGATGTCCAAGGCAGCAGCTCGCTCCATCCCTCTCAGGGCTCGGGCAATCACCCCCCGCTCCTTTCTCCCCGCAGGCCTCAGGGTGCTCCCTTTTGTTGGAAGCTCCCGTCTGCCATCTTCAGTCCCTCAGCCCCATCTACATCTTTGTTAATTCCTCAGTTGCTCTCTGAACATTCCCAGTTTCCTGCAGGACCTGACTGATGCATTATGTAGATAAAGTTCACAGAAAGCACATTGAAGATACATCTATGATGCTTTCATAAGTTTACTAAATAAATTGCATTCAGTGGAGTACAATTAGGAAACAGCTTTTTTTCCTTTACATCGAAATGTAACGTAAAACATCTTAAAGATGTACCGACAACTAACAGTGTTCTTTAGGGCTTTTTCTCCCTCACCTCTTGAAAACGCCTCAGGCAGAGTTGTATTTTGGTTGTTAGTGAAGAGTTATATTTTGGAGATAGATATATATATATCCCTGCCATTATATATATATATATGTGTGTTAGAAACCTAGTTCACCCTAAAAGAAACACACAAACACAACTCCAGACTTCCCATCCTGTATGCAATTTAAAAGCTTCCCTCAAGCTCTCTACCCTCTCCTCAGCTCAATTCTGACTGGAAGCTTGGGGTTTGACGGTAGCAAAGACGGGCAATACTGTCCTTCCACTCTCTCCTTTCTTCCCCTGTCCCCTCAGGTCCCCAAACTGTGGATTTTTGTAAACATCCAGGGTGGGGGTAAGATACCAGCCTCCCCTCTGGCAAGTGCTGGCCTTCCCAGTGATTCGCTGGAAAAGCCTTCCTCGGTTGGCTCCAGACGGGCGTCGGCATCCCTCTCACCTGTGCATATAAATTTGCTTTTGAGGAACGAACTTTCTTTCTTTCTTTTTTATTTTATTATGTTTTGTTAGTCACCATACAGTACATCAAGGAACTTTCTTTCTAATGCATTTCTAGTTTTCCCTTTCATAGGCTGCCGGGGAGGTGAACAATGGATGAGCGTGGCCCCCTTTTAATAATTCCTGAGAGGATGTGTCTGGTGCCTCCCTAGGAGGACACTGTCATCTGTTTCAACAGCCTTGCAGCTTTAGCTAAAACCGTGAGACATCAGGAAATGTCTAATCTCGCATCCCGTTATGTGAGCATATATTAAAAGGCATATTAAGAAGAAGAGGAATACAGATGGAAGGAAGAAAGGCTTTCTCCACTCTGCCCTGTGGATTTCTACAACACCATTTTCATGTTTGGCAATTGTACCTCATTAAATGAATTACGACTATGGCAAATCTTGAATTAAAAATATTTGTAACTGAATAAAGCCATTCTGTTATTAAACGTAATTGCTTTATTTCCTCACATATTCACAGGAGATGCCATAGATCTTATTTGGAGTTTTAATAAATTTTTAAAAATCACCATCAAGGAATAAGGTTCTGATTACTCAAGCAACCACACTAACCAAAAGCGGAGCCACTTTTTTTTTTTTTTTTACCTTTTGCTTTGAGAGATGTTCATCTCAGGTCCTAATTTGCCCAATAAGTCTGAGGCAGTGATTAGCAAACTAAAGGCCAAATCTGGCCAGCAGCCTTTTTCTGTAGACAAATTTTTATTGGAACATAGCCATGACGATCTATTTAAGTACTGTCTATGACTGTTTTTGTATTACAACTGAGCACAGTTGAGCAGTCGCAACAGAGAACACATGACCTGCAGTGCTGAAAACATTTATTATCTGACAGAAAAAGTTTGCTGACCTTGGTCTAAGATAATGTTTCTGAATATTCTTTGACTATCATTTATGCTAGGAGCTCCCTGAAAGCAGAGACCAAATACGATTTCTCTTTGTATCTTTAGTGCCTATCACACTGTCCTGTTGGAAAGAAGTGCTCAAGTCCAGAATGAATGAAAGTAACCTAATGCAGCTGCATAAATAATCATGCTCCGCCCACCCCAACCTTAAAGACTATGGGAAAGAGCCACTGAAAACCAGGCGGAGCGTGATTTTCTACTAGGACAGTTTTGGTTTGACTTTCAGGAAGATCTGTATCCATTACTCTGATCTTGGTGTGCTGAACAGGGTTGCTCCTGTTCTCATTTCAGCAATTCAGGGGTGGGTGGGAAGGCAGGGATGTGGGGGAGGGACCAGTGCAACTTTTGCTGCCGCAAGAGAACTGGGGCAAAGGCATTTATGAGGAGGTCCCAGTGTCCAGGTGCTGGGCAGCATGGTCAAGGAATTGCTAAACTGACATCTTGGCTTGTTTGTCTTCCCAAAAGCACTCGCCCCAGCAGGCATATTCTGTCTTAACATTTGGTACTCTGTGGAAAAGGAGATGTTTGGGAGGCAAATGTAGCCTGTTCTCTGTACTCCTTCCTTTGTTTCAATGCTCCTGTTGACTTTCTCTACATATGTAAATGTAGATTAGTTTTTGTAAAAAAAAATTTATAGATCTAATACCTTGTTTGTATAGGCAATTGGAAAGGGCCCAGGAAAATACTCTTGGCCGGTTTCCTTTAATAACCAAGCCAGAAGTGGCAGTTATGTAGGAAGTTTATTACCACCCTGGCCCTTCTACTGTCAGACATCACTAATAGATCCCCGCATGCTTTCTGACAGACACAGCCTCCGAATCCTTCCTAAAACGTTCCAAGTAACTGCCACCAATTGGTCAGAATTGGCACACGAGATGAAACCTTCCTTGCCAAAGCTGGTTTTGCATATTTCTAGGTGCGAGGATCTCATTCCGCCTTTTATTTCTTCCTCAGCTCCTCATGTGGAAATGTATCCAGGCCCCAAAGGCAGGAACAGGGAAGGGCTGGCAGGCAAAGCGAGGCATTCTCGGCAGAATGCGGAGCACAGATAACAATGTGAGGTGACCAGCTGGAGTAACGCGGAGTACACACTGGGAAGTCACATGAAATGAACATGGAATCAGAAGGAAGAGCTAGATTGAGGTAAGCATGGGCATCTAGGCCAAGACATTTGAATGCGATTTGGGAAGTCAGTGCTCCCGAAGGCTGGTAAGGGTATTAGGGTTCTCCAGAGAAACAGAACCAATAGGATAGGAGATGTACACACACACACACACACACACACAGACACACACACACAAAGGGGTAAGGGTGGGCATTTTTTTAAGGAGTCGGCTCTTGTGAGTGTGGAAGTTGGCAAGTTCAAAATTTGCGGGGCAGGTGATCGGGCTGGAAATTGTAGCAGGAGCTGATGTTGCAATCTTGAATCCTACGGCAGTCCGGAGGCAGAATTCCTTCTTTGGAGGACCTCAGTCTTTTCTCTCAAGTCCTTCACCAGATTGGATGAGGCTCACCCACATTGTGGAGGGTCGGATCATTTGCTTTGCTCAAGGTTTACTGATTTAAATTTTAACATCTAACAATGATGTCACAGAAATTATTGGCTAGAACAAAGTTCATTTAAGTGAAACAGAGTTGATTTAAAGAAAATTATTAAATAAATATTGTGTGCAGATGGTATAGGGATATGTCAAGTATATATGTACTAAAATGGCTGAGGTCAGAGAATGGTAAGCGACAGAATTGCTATACTCTTGTCACAAGGAAATGTCATAAGGAAATGTTTGGTTTTTTTTTAATAAAGATTTTATTTGTTTGACAGAGAGAGAGAGAGAGGGAACAAGCAGGAGGAGCGGCAGAGGGAGAGGGAGAAGCAGGCTCCCCGCTGAGCAGGGAGCCCGATGCGGGACTCGATCCCAGGACCCTGGGATCCCATGACCTGAGCCAAAGGCAGATGCTTAACAGACTGAGCCACCCAGGCGCCCCAGGAAATGGCATTTTAAGGAGATTAATTCTGCTGCCTTGAACAAAGGCCATGACAGAAAATATTCACCAACAAATAATAAATATGAAAATGTTCTCTCCTGTTATAGTAGTAAAATCATGCCTTTTCTAAAGATGCTAACTTTTTGCCAGATTTCCCGAATGTAATCTTCCCAGTGTGCTTTTTAAAAAGTAGTTGTTTGTTCTTTTTCTCCCCCCCTAACAAATAGAAGTTTTAAATTTTATGAATCTTAGTAGTTGGGTCTTCTGCTTTATGATTTCTTAAAAGGATTTTAAGCTTAGAAAGTCATCCTGGTTTGGTTTTTGTTTTGTTTTGTTTGAGATATTGATTGATTGATTGATTGATTGATTGATTCCTCTGAAAGAGAGAGAGCAGAGGGAGAGGGAGAAGCAGGCTCCCCACTGAGCAGGGAGCCCGATGCGGGGCTCGATCCCAGGACCCTGGGATCATGACCTGAGCTGAAGGCAAGATGCTCATGACCCCGGGATTGTGACCTGAGCCACCCTGGCACCCCTCATCCTGGGTCTTAAATTCACAGGTCTAACACCTTGCTTGGGCATTTGGAAAAAGATATTTTTAAATATTTAACTTTTTGGTGTATCTGGGGCTTATTTTGTTGTACACTAGGAGCGATGCATCTAGACTAATTTTATTTTCCTTAAATTCCTACTCAGTTACTCCTGTACAAGTTCCTTTTTGGTGATGTCATTTTTATTTTCTAGCAAATTCTTACATGGATCCAGATCAATTTCCGGACTAACTCTGGTCTGTGTTCTGTGTCTATACATTGTTTCTTTCAGTAGTAAATTACTTTAATGATACGATACGGCCTTATATCTAAATATGTAGTGTGGCTAGTCCCATCTCATATGCTTTCTTCAAGACTTTCAGTGATAAACTTATTTTTCTTCCTGAGAACATCAGAATCTAGTCAGATTCTCCAGAAGTTTCATAGAATGTTAATTGGATTTTGTGTAAATCATTGTGAGGGTTATAATGAATTCATGTATAATTCATTCTGTATGACTTTATGCACATTTTCAATCAACTTTTGATGTTTGTGACTATAGAGCACAGATCAGATTTGAGTCAATGAATTAATCTAAAATAATAATGAAGACATGTTATCTCCATTGCCCCCTTAACTTGAGCAATTTAGATGTATAAATAGCCAAATTGAATTTAATTCCCTTCATTTTTGCACCTAAATGTCTGGTCTAGGTGTAATCCAACAATCAGGGATCCAAAGGCTGGCCTCAGGGAGCAGAATAAAAGAAACGATGATAAACATTGTCAGTGAAAGGATTTAGAAGCTCTTGAAGGGTAATTCACATTTCAACTTTTAACTTTCATTTTAATTCCCCAGGACTTCAAATGGAAACCCGTGATCCCTTCTGCAAGGATCTTCACCTGGGGTGTTTTAAAATTTCTTTTTCTCATTTCCTTTGCCCTTCTCATGCTGGTAGTATCTGAACAGCCTGTTCTCCTGGCTCTGGTTAATTCTTGGTACTCTTGAATCTCTCCTGACAGCAGAAAGCAGTGATCAGACAGGTTGAATGATTCAATGGAAATGTAATCTGATCTCATCTTAGCCATAGGTAAGAAGCAACCTGCTGGGAACCAGAATTGTAATGCTGGGAATTATCTGATTCCTGCAGCCCTCTCTTCTTTCTCTGCCCTGGTGAATGATGGCTGAGATTTGAAATTTAAGGCATGTAAAACATGGTAAACATCGATTTGTTGACTTGCCCATTGAACCGGACATATTGCCTTCTTGCAGGTAAAACTAAAGGTCACGAGTTCTAGATTTTATTTATAAGGGCAAAGCATTGGAGTGTATCCACTTAAGTTGCTTCTCGATTCAGGGATGTCTTCTTTTCCTTTAAACTATTCTTCCAGCTTTGGGGCCCGGTGCAAAAGCAAAGCAAAACAGCAACCAAAAAGCAAAGGACTCTCCGACAATACAACACCTGAGCTGCAAAGATGGACGACCTGTAGAACAGAGTTGACATGATGTGACCAGTCAGTTCCCAGATGTGAAGGAAAGGAATCCTCTGCAGCGGACTAAGGAAGGCCAGTTACAATGCAGGGAAACCGAGAACTGGTAGGAAAAAGTGGATAAACTTACAGGAGAAGAGAGAAAAACTGGACATAAAAGTATAAGGAACAGAAAACACAGGAAACTTTAGTGTTGGTGGTGACCCGTTACACTGCTGTCCCCCAGCGATCACATCTCCCTGTATTTGCCCTTGTGTAGTCCTCGCTCTTTGAACTGGAATAGGGCCCGTGACTCATTCTGACTGACTAGAAATGGTGGAGTGATGCTGTACGCCTTCTTGTGTCTATATGGGAAGACTTAAGAAGTTCTGCTTCTGGGCTCTGAACCCCTATCTGCTTTATAAGGATTCTGTTACTCTGCTGGCACTTTGTGGAGAGGCCATGGGAGAAAAGCCCAGCTCTTCGGTGCCCAGCCAAGCCCAGGCCCCTGCTGACCGACAGCTGGATGAATCCATAGAGTGGCAAGGTCAACAGAAGAGTCACCTGGCTGAGCCCAGCCCAGATTACAGAATTGTGAGCAAATAAAATGGCCATTGTTTTAAGCCAGGAAGTTTTAGGCTGGTTTGTTCTATCACAGAACATAACCGTTGGGATGATAACGGAGAAGCATCAAGGACCAAGGCCCAGGGACTCTGTTGTCTCGGACAGCATGGTGTGGAGGGAAGATTCAGGTCTGGATCCACAGCAAGCTTGGGTCATAGCCTCACTTTTTAGCTTTTTGCTCTGTGGACTGGGGCAAATTATTTAGTCTTTCAGGGCCTCAGTTCTGTTATCTGTAAAATGAGAAAAATATTTCTTCCCTCACAGGATAGTTAAGAAATGAAATGAGTGAAAGTTTGGGGCACATATTAAGGACCCGCCAGACATGAGTTCTGTTCCATTTCCTCCTTACGGTTCCCTCCCTCACCCCCCACCCCCCAGGTCTGACCTAAACTGCATTAACCCTTAAGGGTAGTCCTGTGCCCTGCTAAAGGTCATTCTGTCATAGGTTGGTTTTGCACTGTGTATGTAGTTCATAAACAACCACTACGTTTATATGAAAAAAAAGTAATCCACGAAATTCTAAGTGATGGATTTTTTTTTTTTTTAATGATGGTAGCTTCTGGGGCCAGTGTGCCTCTGTGTCTATATCCTGGAATACACCTGCTCCTCTGGAGTACCACAACTTTTTATTAGACTAAGCTTGGGCCATGAAGGAACATTACATTCAGTTTATTTTATTGCAGATGGTAGGAAGGCATGCACTAGATTTCCATTAGATTTTCACCAAAAAACTTCCTAATGTTTGTAAAGTTCACTTAGGCAAAAATTGCACATTTTGAGGCAGCACAGGATAAAATTTGGTTCTTACTGAACCCCCCACCTTCATACTAGAAGGTGAGTTAGGACCCTGGAAAGATAGAAGTCCCATATTGAGTGTCTGAATTATGTTAAAACTGTGCAGACTCCAAGTTTCCAAGCCTTCTGAGAGAAAATACACATACATCCATACACTCACATACACACATGCACACACACGAATGAAAGAGAGGACTAAGGAGAGAAGAAGTAAACCTGCCATGACCTCAGTTTCCAATTTGTAAAATGAGAAAGCCAGACTAGAAGGTTCTCCAAAGCCATTTCCTGCTCTAAGTGTAGCAGACATCTCAAATGCTGGACCTGTATTAGCCCTTTGTGGACAGGGAGATGAAGAACACGGGTTGCTCTCCAGCAAAACTTTAATTGCAGAGCTTTAATTAGAAAAAGAATCAAAATTCTCTTTCAGATTATGTTTTTTTTTATTTTATTTTTATTTATTTATTTATTTTATTCTTATGTTAATCCCCATACATTACATCATTAGTTTTAGATGAAGTGTTCCATGATTCATTGTTTGTGCACAACACCCAGTGCTCCATGCAGAACGTGCCCTCCTCAATACCCACCACCAGGCTAACCCATCCTCCCACCCCCCTCCCCTCTAGAACCCTGTTTGTTTTTCAGAGTCCATCGTCTCTCATGGTTCGTCTACCCCTCCGATTTAATTTTATTTTTAATTGTGCTTTTATTGTTTCCATTTTATTTTATTTTATTTTATTTTTTTAAGATTTATTTATTTATTTGAGAGAGCGAGAATGAGAGAGAGAGAGAGTACATGAGGGGGGAGGGTCAGAGGAAGAAGCAGGCTCCCCACAGAGCAGGGAGCCCGATGCAGGACTCGATCCCGGGACTCCGGGATCATGACCTGAGCTGAAGGCAGCCGCTTAACCGACTGAGCCACCCAGGTGCCCCCATTTTATTTTAAAAGAGAGATGAAAGCTGCAATTTGCCAAATTGCTGCACACTTTTTCTTGCCATACAACTGCCCTAGCAAGTTAACCTAAAAGAGTTTTCCAAAATGTATTTTTAATGAGAAACTGAGATCGCTGAAATTTGTCTTGAACATTTTTTTTTTTTCCTTTAGACCTCTTAGGGCTCTGGAGTTTCCATACCTCAGTGCCGAGAGCATGGCAAAGGAATTCGGCTCAGCTTAGTAATTACCTTGTGCTAGTCTTGCTCAAAGTTGTTTTTCTCTTAATGGGTTAGGAGAGCCATTCAGATGCTTTGATTCTAGTCATCCAAGTTCCAATGGGGAGGGTAGGTGAATGTGTATGTAATGTTTAGCCTATAAAAATGGCCATATCCAGAGCTTATGCAGAGTAAATTCTTACTAGGGACTCTGAGTAAGGGCAGGTCAATGTGGAAGAAAGCATGAGAAAATGAAAGAGCTGAAGTAAGTCTGGCAGTATCCTTCCTTCTCCTTCTCCAAATTAAGTCTCATGATTATAGTGGACATTTATCTTTGCCCCCTCTCATGGCATGAGGGAAAGATCTTCCCAAAGTCTCCCAGTGTGCTTCCAGAATGCTGACTCACTCCCAGACTCCACAGTGGAGCATGTACATTAGTTTCTCAGACTTTCTGTGGTGAAGGACCAGTTTGCTTCCTCTCCCACTCCCCCATCCACCGTGGGCTGATACTTGCACAAAACGCAGTGCAAATGAATCACTGAAAAAAATGACACAAAAAACAAAGATAAACAAAATACAAGCCTCAGTTTTAATTATTAGACTCAATTACTCTGGCAGATTGTAATAGAAGTGTCTGTCATCCTCAGTGTCTACCCTTGTTGCAGGTGGTAACAAGCATGTGGAAACAAGTGCTGGTCCATGGACCACACTTTGAGTAGCACTGGCTAAGACCAGGCCAGTAGTATTCTCCAGTTCCCGGTAGTTATCTCAGGAGTGTTCTTATGACCTGAGCTGGTGCCATTCACCTGAATATTGGGACTTTAGTTGAGAACACTGGGGCAACAATTCTCTATTTTTTCCTGGCTGGATGCCATCATGGGACCACAAGAGAAGCGGCTTGGGAATGTGTCAACACTGAGAAAGCAGAACCAAGGGATAGTGAGTCAGAACCCGGATCTACTCCTATATTGCAGAGAAATATAAGCCAATAAATTAAAATTAAGCAAGCCAGAATTCATCTGGTTTGCTCTCATCTGCAGGGGGGGGGTCTTATGTGATACAGTGATTAACTGGCATATTTCTTCATGAACTCTCAACTAGTTTCTCTTTTGCCAGTCATCTTTCTGAAACAGAGTATGCCGTTCTTCTGGTTATGAAGCTTCCCACTGCCCTCAGTACAAAGTTCAAGTTTCCTTAAACTGTCACTCAAAGGCTTCCACCGTTGATTCCCCTTCTACTTTTTCAGCACAATTTTTTGCTACTCTCATCCTCAGGCACCTACCGTGCTTTAGCGTGACCAGACATGTATTTTTATATATGTTCTAGGTTCGCTCATGTTCCCTCTGGCTGGATCGCACTTACTCTTCCCACACCCTTTTCTGACTTTCTAAGAATAGAACCTTGAGAACATAAGGTGTTCATTATTCTGAAACATTACGCATCACCATCATTCCTGCTGATTCAAGGGCTAATTTTGCAAGCGTTGGCAGGAGGGCAAATTGATGCACCCAGACATTTGATAAGAGTTGCACTGAGACCCCAGAGATCTCATTTCGTAGGGAATCTAATACGGTTTTACTAAGCAAATCTCAGAAAGCAACATGCTTAGACAAAGTATGACTTTAGTTACTATAAAAATGAATAAGCAAGAGATGAAAACATACATCCACACCAAAGCATGTACAGAAATAGCAGACTTATTCATAAAAGCCAAAGAGTAGAAACAACCCAAATATTCAACTGATCAATGTATAAATACAACATGGTGTATCTATATAAGGGAATATGAGTTGCCATAAAAAGAAGGAAGTATCGATACATGTTACAACATGGACGAACCCTGAGACAGTATGCTAAGTGAAAGAAGGCAGATACAAAAGGCCATATATTGTATGATTCCACTCATATGAAATATCCAGAATCGACAAGTCAGTAGACAAAGTAGATTAGTGGTAACCTAGGGTGGGGGCAGGAGGAATGAGAAGACTGAAGGGTGAATGAAGTCTATGGGGAAGAGTTTCTTTTTAGAATAATCAAAATGTCCTAAAGTTGATTGTGGTGATGAATGCACCACACTGTGAATACACTAAAAGCCACTGAATTGCACACTTTTAATGGATGAATTATATGGTATGCGAATTAAGTCTCAATAAAGTGGTCTAAAAAAAAGAAAACGTATAGGAGCGTTATTCATAGTTGCCAAAACTGGGAAGCAGCCAAGATGTCCTTCAATAGGTGAATGGATAAATCAACTGTGGTACATCCAGACAATGGATATTATCCAGTGCTAAAAAGGAATGAGCCATTAAGTCATGAGAAGACATGGAGGAGCCTTAAATGCATATCATGAAGTGAAAGAAGCAAATCTGAAAAAGGCTACACACCGTAGGATTCCAACTAGATGACATTCTGGAAAAAAACTCTGAAGACAGGAAAAAGATCAGTGGTTGCCAGGGATGATGGGGCAGGATGGGATAAACAGGCAGAGCATGGAGGATTTTCAGGGTAGTGAAACTACACTGTATGATACTATAATGGAGGATCCATGTCATTATATGTTTGTTCAAACCCATAGAATGTAAAACGCCAAGAGTGAACTCTAATGTAAACTATGACTTTGAGTGAGAATGATGTGTGTCATTGTAGGTCCACAGACTGTAATAAATGCCCCATGCTGGTTCTGGACATTGAGAGTGGGAGAGGTTGTGTGTGTGGTAGGGAGGCAGAGGGACATATGGGAACTCTGTACTTTCTGCCGAGTTTTGCTGTGAATCTAAAACTACTCTAAAAAATAAAGTCTACAGAAAGAAGAAGAGGAGGAGGAGAAGGAAGGAGAAGAGGGAGAGGAAGAGGAAGGAGTCCTGAATACCTCACAAAGCTCATCTCAGTTGGCACCAGCTATAAATTTTTCCCTGACCCTTCTCTCTTCTCCTTCCTGGCAGAAGAATTAATTACTCCTTAATCTGTGTTTTCATTGTGTTCTTGTTCCTACTTCCTTTACAGTTCATATCACTTTATTGTAGTTGTTTGCAGGTCTCACTAAACTATGACCTGCTCAGGGGCTGAGGCAATACCTTGTTTTGTTATTTCTACTAGAAATACTACATAGTAGAGTTCAGTAAGTTCGGTGTGTGAATGAATGAGAGACATCTCACAGCTCGCTACTGTTTTCAGTATAGTTTAAAAAGGATTTTTGCCCCAGAATCCGTTCTTCAGGTCTTTTGTTATCCTGAAAATAGCTGTCCCCATGTGGCTTATCCCAGGGACAGTGATGAGGATGGGAATGAGAGAGCATTGAGGACTGTCCCTAGAAAATGGAGGACATATGAGAATCTTGAACCAATGGCGTATCTAGACTTACCTATATGGAGTCTCTTCAAATAGAAGAGTATTATTCTACTAGAGCTTTTGGAAAATACTCCTCCTTGGAGACAGTACGACCAAGTGCAGTATAAAATCCAGGACCAGACTTAGGTGGTGACACAGGTCAGCTGGGGCTGTGAAAAGATCTCACTCCACCAAAAGCCATCTCTGCCCCCTCCGGATGGCTGCCTGAGTTGCTCATGTGAAAGCTTTATTATAAGGCTTAGGGGTTAGATGTATGTAGATTGTGTGAGATGTATTCCTGAGAAGGATGGCATTTTAAACTATCGTTATTCACTTACACCTTACTGAGAGTCATTCGTAATATGGCTCTTGAAAGCAGGTTTTCAGAGGGCAGTAGAGAAAACCTGTAAAGACATTGGTGCCAAGCATGAAAAGGAAAAGGTACCTAAAGGGGTGACAGAATAACAAAAAGAACTTAACTTTTCTTCACAAACTTGCCAGCAGTTAATGGACAAAGTGGATATTTTTAGCCACACAGCTGCTTTAATTTTAGGAGTAGGGTGACTTTTTAAGAAATCACTTATTGTTTAAAATAGAGGTGTTGAGAACATTGGGGATTTCATTGTCAGTGCTCTGCTACTTACAACTGAGTGATCTAGAGAAGTCACTTACCCTCTCCGAGCTTCAGTTTTGTTCTTTCATAATAGGGACACTATAATACCTGTCCTGCTCACATCATGGGGTGATTGTGCGGTTGCTCCCAGTAAACTTCTTTAAAAGTTAGCAAATCATTTACACTTGATTTTAGTGTAGAGAAGGTAAGTGCTGTGAACCTCCCCTACTGAATATCCGTGGAGGTTATTTTTGGTGAGATTATATATATATACCTTTAATATCTTGTTCCTTTAAATTTTGAAGGAACTTCTACCAGGTTCTGAAAAAACTTTTAATTCAAGGCACATAAATGTGCATAAGGATATCTAGTCAACATACGCCCTTTTAAAAGAGAAAGGACGTTCTTTGACTATCTTCTCAAAGAATCATTACTTTGTGTCAGAAAACTGGAGAGGTTGGACATGCAGAGTTGCCTTTTCTAAGGGGCATGATGTGTTTGAGCATTTGCGACCCATAGTACCTGTCACTTTGCTCCTGTGTTCCAGAGATCACCTGGCAATTCACAAATGCAGCAGGACACCTGTCCTGTGTACACGTGTAACTCTCGGCCTGCAGAGGGCTTTTCCCTAGAACAGCACCATGAGGCCCTTAAGGACAGAGACCAGGACTTACAGATGTTTGTGTCTCTTGGCTTCCAAAAGAAAATATTAAAGGAAAATGTGGCTGGGACTGCATGTCAGGATGAGGAGGAAGTGGTGCTCTCGGCAGATTTGATCTTCCGGGCAGGCAACCTGTTCCTGCATAATTGAAAGGAGACTCTGCTGGGCCAGGGTGAAGGCTGTCCTACCCTTTCACAGACGATGAGTTAACAGTGCTAGGCCAGGGGTGTCAAATAAAGGGCATCGCAGTTTAAGAAAGACATGAGGAGTTAGGAGGCCATTCAGAGGAGAGCTGTCATGAAGATAAAGAGTTTAGAAAAGAAGACGTAGGAAGAGTGGAGGGAAATATTGGGATTATTTAAACCTGACAAAAGGAGCCTGGAAAAATGTCACAGGTTGAAACATATGTGGGGATGATCATATAGGGTGGGGCTTCTCAACCCTTTTTCATGGCAAGGCACTCTCAGGGAAAGATATACAAGGCCCACAAGGGCAATCAGATGAGGCTCTTCAAGGCTACCCTCGGCCACCAGAGGCCTGAGGGGATCACTGGCTTAGCGCACTGTAACCTATCCCGGCCTTTGGGGAGTTTATGAACTGTTTGTGCTCCTCCCCAAATTCATATGTTGAAACCCTAATCCCAGTGTGATGGTATGAGGAGATGGGGACGTTGGGAGGTGATTAGGTCATGAGGGTGGGGCTCTCATAAATGAGATTAGTACCCTTAGAAAAGAGACGCCAGAAACCTCTCACCCACTTTTTCTGCCACATGAGGTTGTAGGGACCTGCCTGTGAGCCAAGAAGTAGGGCTCAACAGACACTGAATCTCCTCTGTGCCTTGATCTTGGACTTCTTATCCTCCAGAACTATGAAAAAAATATGTGTTGTTTAAACCACCCAGTCTATGGTACTTCTGTTACAGTGCCGCAACTCACTGAGAAGAGATTTGTACACCTCATAGGGAACTGATGTACAGAACACAGATAGCCTGTATTTTAGGTAGAGTAAGAACTGGGGTCAAAATTTTATGGAAGAGTGAAATAAAAGGAGAAAACACTTTATTCTTCAATTTGAAAAACACTGGATTGTTTTGTCAAAGGGTGTGTCTCTGTGTGTGTGTGTGTGTGTGTGTGTGTGTGTGTAGCATGTCCCCAAGATTTTTATGCAGTTTAGCTTCATTAACTTCAGGAAAGTAAGTGCTACAGACTTACGTCGAAGACCATTTGAAGGTTTAATGATTTACATTTATTTTTGACTGATTTTAGTTTTGGGAATATTGAATAATGCATTATTGATTTTGATTGAGTCAGCCTCTCTGACTGAAGATACTAAAGGCTGAATAAAACAAAAACTGAAATGTGCTATGCAACATGGACAAAACTAAATAAGTGTGAAAGAACTTTAAGGTCTGTATCTGGGCTCATGTGAGGCAAAAACATTTTTTAAAAAGATTTTATTTATTTGACAGAGAGAGCACAAGCAGGGGCGCTGCAGGCAGAGGGAGAGGGAGAAGCAGGCTCCCCGCTGAGCAGGGAGCCCGATGTGGGGCTCCATCCCTGGACCCTGGGATCATGACCTGAGCCGAAGGCAGACACTTAACCGACTGAGCCACCCAGGTGCCCCAGGCAAACACATTCTATAGGAAAGATGGATTTGAGGACATATGTGATCCTGAGTGTAAATGTCAGGGTACAAGCAAAAATTCCAGGTAGTTTTGCAAACTTTCAAGGCAGTGGAACTGGTAAGACCCAAGTCAAGGTCTCCAGACAGTAAAGGGGGACCCAGGTAATATACGGGCTATAGATGGAACAAGCAGAAAATTTCATTAAGGTAGCATAGAGGAATATAGCCATAGGAAATAGGATGGCAGGGTAGGGCAGAGAGACCTGAAGGACCTAGGAGAGGTGGAGGGGTCTTCTGGGTTAGTGGTGGGCGGGGAGGGGTTGTGGACACACCCTCTTCAATTCACCCCACCCCCCGAAACCCTTTGTGACTCTTACGTGTTCTGTGATGTGAGCTTGGGGAGGATATATATTCAGCGTCTGCACACTTAAGAGCTCAGTTGCCTACAGGCAGCCTTGCGATTCAGACAATGGAGTTCAAAAATTGGAATGTTCTCTCATTTCTGAATACCTATACTGAACCATGTCTGAGCTTCAGCTCAACATGGTTGGAGATTGACCCCAACTTCACCTTCCTGTGTGGGTTGGGATTGCTTCTTCTGTTCCTGTGCTACCTGATGCTTCCATTTCCAACTTGGAAAACCAAACCCACCCAAAAGGTAAGGAGCCCTCAACACAGATTATTATGGTTTCCATTTCTAATCCCAAATCTTATTTACTTTAAAGATTTTATTTATATATTTGATAAATAAGACAGAGCCCAAGTTGGGGAGAAGGAGCAGAGGGAGAGGGAGAAGAAGGCTCCCTGTGGAGCACAGAGCCTGATGTGGGGCTTGATCCCCAGGACCCTGGAATCATGACCTGAGCTGACGGCAGATGCTTAACTTGACTGAGCTCCTAATCCCAAAATTTAAAATGAGTTTGGTAGGGTCAGAGAAACACCTAAAATGGGAAGTCTAAGAGAAGAGACATTCGCTTCTCTAGGACAGGAGGTCTGGAAGGGCTAAGGGTTAAGGAAGGACTAAGGTTTCTACTTCAAACTCACAGGCTATCTGGATGTGGTGGCAGGTCTTGGGTAAAATCCCAAACACAGGGATTCTGTAGTCCTTATTTAGAGAGTATGGAATCTGTACGAGAATGTTTCCCAGCATTTGATCATAAGTCACATTCCCATGTCAGGCATCACTCGATCAAGCCTTCATGTTGGGCTGATCAGGAGAATGGTGCTGAGCCTCTGGGAAGAGACTGGGGTCTGAACTACGTCCTAGGATACAGGGTCCTACCTGAGGGAGCACAGATGTGACTGTTGGACTTCATATTCTTTCTTTCTTTTTTTTTTCTTTAAGATTTTATTTATTGGAGAGTGTGAGAGCGAGCACAAGCCAGGCGGAGGGGCTGAGGGAGAGGGAGAAGCAGACTCCCCGCTGAGCAGGGAGCCCAATGTGGGGTTCGATCCCAGGACCCTGGGAGCATGACCTGAGCCGAACGCAGACGCTTAACCGACCGAGCCACCCAGGCATCCCAAGAGAGAGCATAGGCAGGGGGAAAGGCAGTGGGAGAGGGACAAGCAGACTCGCTGAGCAGGGAGCCTGACATGGGACTCGATCCCAGGACCCTTGAGATGATGACCTGAGCCAAAGGCTGACGCCTAACTGACTGTGCTACCCAGGCGCGCCCAGACTTCATTTTCTATGTCCTCATTGAACAAAGGACTTCTGACTGAGACTCTCAAGTGTGGACCTCCCAGATAAAATCCTCCTTTAAATTTTTTGAAGAAATATTGAAAACATTTTATCACCTTTAAAAATCGATAAAAGCAAGGAACACAAAGTTCTATTAATTGAAATAAAGTCGTACTATTCTTGGATAAAGAATGTCTCCATTTTAAGAGTGACGGATGAGTCCCAACCCCCCCCCCCATTCTTTTATTTTTGTTCTAGCGTCAGGGCAGAGCCAAGAGGAGGAGGAAAGGTGGGACTCTGAAAGGTAAGATTCTGCCTATTCTACCTGAGCTCTCCAAGGGTGACCCTTCCTGTCCCTTCCATGAGGGCTCAGGCCCATGACCTCTGAGGAGTCCAGCTGCTAGACACAGTCCCTCTTAGAAAACAGAGGCCTCAGAGCAGTCAGAACCTGAGACCCTTAGATTCCCTGCTCTGACTCTCTTCCTGAGCATGAAGCAGTGATGGATCTGGGCAGTGGGTGTTGCCCAGAAGGTGGCTGTGTGAGATGTCAAGAGTCAGAACTTCTGTCTCCTGACTTTGTGAAAGACTTGTGACATCATGGATACTCAGGACCGACTTTGTGAAAGACTTGTGACATCATGGATACTCAGGACCCTTCCCTGAGGTAACCACTGACCTCTGTGCTTCACAGAGGTGGTCTGAGTATCACATGAGATAATTTACATGAAAGTACTTTATCCATGAAGCAAGAATACTAACCAGGATCACATCATTGACCATTTGACCTCATCTATTGATTATTGGGGCTTTCAGAGTCTAATATCCCATGGGTGTCCCAGAAGGGGACTCCTGTATTAATGCCTATGTTTCTACTTTCACTACATATATCCCATTCTCCCGGTTTCCCAGACTACAGATGCTCCCAGAGAGAAGATGAGGAAGTCCGGAAGCTGATGTCTGTTTTAAGAAGGTGACCAGTCTTTCCCCTTTTATCCTGATCCCTCTTAGAGGACGTTTTATGCAATTGTAGGATTCAGTGCAGCCTGCTATAGCCATGGGAGGGGGTAGCCATAGGAACAGGTATTGGGGTGAAGGCTACTGAGTACGTTGTGAAGTCATAAAGGGGGGGGCATTGGGAGGGGTCAGCAGGCTTCAGGTGGCCCCTCCCTCTTGCCAGGCCAGCATGTCCTCCTTCCCTTGTCCTGGTCCTGGCTGCAGCTTTGTACCTCCTGTCTCCTGCAGCCCCCTAGGCCGGCATCATGATACCATCCACTTTCGTCAACTGCTATGTCCAGACCCCTCCTGTGAGGTGTGTAATAGGACAACTGCTGAGATCAATCGGCTGCTGTTCCCAGAGGCCCTGGAAGATGCTACTCCCTTGGCTTCCACAGCCTCTGTGACTTCCTCATCGTTCACTCTCTCCCCTGACTCCTCAGCAGGCCCTCCAGGAGACCTAATATCAGCTTCTCTGCCTGAGCCTTCCCCACCACCTGCCTCCATCTTCTCACCTAACCCAGTGACCCCCTTGGCTGACTTTTTTCCACCCTCACCACCGGGTGATTCTTTGCCACCAGAGTCTTTTCCTCCCTTGGATTCCGAATTCCCAAAGGACAATTTCCCACCCCAGTCCCTTGCCTTTCCTCCAATCCCACCAAATGATGCTCAGACAGTGGATCCTGCTGTCCATCCAGAGGCCACTTTGTCTCTAAATACTGAGACCTTTGCTTGTCCTAATGCACCACCAACCCTGTCTGGTTCACCACCGCCAGACTGCAGTTTAACTATGACTCAATCTAAATCGATTTCCATCTCAATGACGCCTGTTCCAGAGATCTCATCTCCAGATAGCTCTGGTGGGTTGCCTACTTATGTCCCGACAATCATGGGCATTAATGCTCCCAGATTGTCAATTTTAGACTTCCCTTGGTGGCAAACTCATGCCAAAGACTTCCTCCCTTCAAATTTGGCTCCATATAATGTCCATCACGAGTTGCTGGCCCTCCATTCTTCAGAGGCTTCTTCCAGGGGAGACCCTGCAGCCAAGCTTGTGGAGCCTGCTAACCTCTCACTTCTCAGCCCTGATGTCCTGGCACTCCTAGAGAAACAAGTCCAAAAGAGGAGTGACTTCTGGATGTGGAAGGAAAGGAAAAAGGGTTCTGTTCCAAAACAAACAACTGCTGATAAACATGACTTGGCAGTCCCCCTTCCTTTCTGGAGCAGCAAAGACCAATCAAGGGAGCTGTATGTACATCGGCAGCCCCCATATCCTACAACCACCTTAAAGGAGGGCCATTTACAGCAAACCCCTATCCAGCTCTTCTGGGGTCTCCCAACTCTGCATAGTGAGTCCTTGTTCTCTGCTGCCCATGTCTTGGATAGTTATTCTTCCATCTTCATTTTTAACAGAATCTCGAATGCCTCCACAGAGCAGGAATCCCCAGTAGTTCCCCATCCTCTTCCTCTGTGCTTGCCTGAGAACCAGCCCCAACCCCAGCCCCTACCTATCCCTCAGGTCCAGCCCCAGGCCCACCTTCAGTCCCCACTCCCAATCCTGCCATCTGGTCCTCTAACCCAGATTAAGGTCTGTGGAGTGTGTTTTCACAGACCTGAGAAGGAATCAGAATGTCTCCTGTCAACTGAAATGCAACAGCTGGAATGGAACATGTTGCAGAAGGAACAGGAAACTGTGTGGGGTTTACCCGCTGTTGTCCAAAGATCCCAGGAGGACTTCTGTCCTTCAGCTCCTAACCCTTCTCTTAATCACCGGGCCTCCCAGGCCCGTGTTGCAATCTCTATCCTTCCTGGGCAGTTTCCTCTCACTGATGAGCTTCGAACAAAACTAGAGCGTCACCTTCGAAAGAGGCTCATCCAACACCGGTGGGGCCTGTGCCGCAGGATCTGTAAGTCTCTATCACTGATGAGTCCAAGTATTTTTTCAGAGACCCCTAACTTGCAGCGCTATCATGGACGCACATGGATCTCTAAGAGTGAGAGTAAATTGAGCGAATCTGAAAGCTCTGAGGGGGACTCAGAAATGATTCAGCTAGAGGATGATGACCTGGAGAAGGACAACGATGACCTGGAGAAGGATCAGGGACCCAACCCAGAGAATGGCCCAAAAGATTATCTGTTGAGTGACCCAGAGAGCTCTTCAGGTAATGTTATGGGGTATGATTCTGAAAAAGAACTTAGGAGCCCATCAGAGAAAAACTCAACAGTGTCTGTGGAGACTTTAGGTCAGAGACAACTTGAAAATGTCTTGAAAATACATTTGAGCAAAAAGTTTGAGGAAATCAATGAGGGTCAGCTCCCCGGGACTGTGCACAATTCATGGCATAGTATGAAGCAGACATCGCTTCTTTCTGAGAACTCCCACACTGAAATAAAACAGAGAAGTTTGCCACCATCAGAGGTTCAGGACTACTCCCTGAATACCTTCCAGGAGCTTCCCTTTATTAAATCTAGTGCACAACAGATGCTGGAAGCCCATATTAAAAAGTTTCATATGAGGATGACGTGGGGCCTTCCCCCCAGGGTCCTTGAATCCATAGAGCTCTTTAAACTGATAAAGGACACATCCCATTCTAGCTTTTCCTCCTCAACCAACCTGATTTCTGAGGTAAATTCCAAACCGGGGGGCTTCAACTCCCTTAGAGGCAGCTCTAAATCTCTCCATGGAGACAAAGTGGGAACAGCAAATTCAGCCCCCATCCTGGATCATCCTCTCCCTGCCGCCTCAACTGTGGGCAAGGAAGAACAGAGAATTCCGAGGCAATCACCCTCTGCTTTCAACCATGAGTTTGTAGAGGATGTTCAGAAGATTAAGGATGGCACACAGACTCTTACACCCAACAAACATGACACCAGAGGCAACAGATGGCCCCCAAAGCTGCCTGCAAGGCAAGCTGGGGCCAGACATGAGCCAAAGGATAAGAGTGCAAATTCTAGAGGTAGAGGAGGAATGCAACAGGGCAAAGAGAAGAATCTAGAACCTGTCATTGTGCCCACAGTGTCCAGGGAGATATTCAGGGCCAAGCAACTTGATGCTCATCAATCACAATCTAATACCTTGACAACCAGCACGCCAGTAAGCTCCCAAATCATAAAGGTGAATGATAATAAAGTCAAAACTACCATCCCCATTAAAAGCCCCCCACCAAACCTATCAATTCCCCAAGATCCTAAATCCTCAAGCCTTAAAGAACAACTGTTGTGTGAGTTAAAGATTAAACTGGAAAAAAGAGAGCGTAGCCGGGCCCAAGCCCAACGCACTGGCCTGCCCCCTGCCTCAGAGAGTTTGACTTACAAGGCCTCACTGACTCATGCCCAGGGTGTCTCCAGTGGGGACATGGGAGCTTCTCAGGTGCTGCATGTCCATCCAGAGGACACAGGAATTGGTATGGAACAACAGCAGAAGCCTTGGGTCCCTAGGCATGTCTTAAGGAAGTGCCAGAATAAGAATCTCCCACCAGCTGCGGTGACCATGAGCCCTCCGGGCTCCAAGGCACAAGAGCTTGGTGGAGGGGATGCAGGACTGGGGACATCCCAACTTAAAAGGAACAGTTTCCCTACTGAGGATGTGGCATTGAAGAAGAGGTTCCCTACTCAGGACGTGCTACTGAAGGAAAAGCTGGGAAGCAAGCCTTCCCAGACCCTATCACAGAAGGGTCAGCCGCCTCCTGAAAGCCTTTCCCAGAAGGGTCAGCCTCCTTCTGAAAGCCCTTTCAGAAAAAAAATGAAGCATTTTTTGCAATGGCTTAATCCAGGGATAAAATGCAAGAGGCAAGAAAACTCCCAGGAGAAGCGCAGCCCTCTATCATCTGTGGAAAGCAGAGGCCTACTTAAAGGTAGAACTGCCTTTACTGGGACAACCAAAGCTCAGAAATCCATGACAGACGTTGGGGAGTTCCTAAAAGAGAAAGTGGGGCGTTGGCATGCAATAGATAGCACCTGCCCTCAACAGCCCATTCCCTCCCCAACCAAGTATGGGAAAACTCAGCAGGAAGCACAAGTGCAGGCCCAGGCACAGCCTGTCCAGGGGTATCCTTTCAACTACAGGGCTCCCTCCTGTAAGGTGACAAATACCAAGTCCTGCCACCAACAAGCTGTCTTTGCTGGCCAAGGCCATCCTGGAAGTATTAGACAGATCAGAGACAAGGACAGACAGCCACAGAAAGCTGTGGCATTTAAGGACCAGCGACTGCATAACAAGTATCCCCTATCCACGCCCCACAGGGAGCCTGCACCCCACCCACACGCCACCTGCAGGCATCAAGCTGGCCGGGGGCCTCCGGCCACTCACCACTGCCCAAGGCACTGTGTTCAGAGATCTGACTCTACTCTTTAGACCGAAAACCCTTCTCCAGAATTTCCAGGGGGGGATATTTCCCACCCCAAAATAATCCCTTGTGAAGAATATTGATTCTCTCCAATAAATGTTTCTCTAATAATAGCAATGTCTTTTCTGTGTACTGTACTGGGGGCATGGGTTTCAGGTAACTCAGTTCAGCTGTTACTGATTGCTTCCTTTGGCTTCTAAAAGGTGACTAGTCTCCCGGAGCTCTTGAGAAATAGATATCATGTGCCCCCCAAGACCCCCAAAGCCCAATTCCTGATGAAGTTTGAGGAGATGGGCTCTGTCTCCTGCCCTTTGGCTTAGCCTTACTGAAAATGTATAGTAGCTCACACCTTTGCCCTCATTGAATGTTTTATACCCTTTAGAGCAAGTGTTCTAGGATCAAACACAGGTATAGTTTTCAGAAAATAATGATTAAGCCACTGTTTTTACTTCACTGTTACTACACAGTAGCTTAATCATTATGTAGAAGTCAGTGATCAGAGGATCCCACAGGTGGGTGAACTCTGAATGGGAGTGTTTGGGGGAGGGTGTCGTCCCAGTTGACCTTGGGCGGTTGGGGTAGGGTCGAAGAACAGCATAGATGCTGCTTAAGAATCTGTCATGTGAGTCACGTTAAACTTGACATTGAGGTGTCCCACTGGAAGCGCTCCCCTTCCCTGGGCCTTTCTTCAGGCTGCCCGACTGATGACGTTTTGTGCAGAACAAATGCAGAACAAAAGCATCACTTAGCTG
Source organism: Mirounga angustirostris (assembly GCF_029215605.1). NCBI lineage: Eukaryota > Metazoa > Chordata > Mammalia > Carnivora > Phocidae > Mirounga > Mirounga angustirostris. The sequence goes on from NW_026991723.1 coordinate 23,089,622, forward strand.
TTAGTGGCAGGAATGTTGACCAGGCAGCTACCACCTTCCAGGGTAAGACACCTTTGAAGAAATGAAAAGTTGAAAGAGTGACCTTGCTGGTGGAACAAAGACTTATGTCTACTCATCCCCTTATCTTGACCCTGTCCTGCTCCCCTTCTTCCTCAGTCTGACCTAAGCACCACCACTTTGAGGCCAATGGGAGCACGGCACAGCCTACTGATGCCTTATACCAAAAAGGCATGGGGCTGTTCCTTGAGTACTCAAACAATATCTGCAGGCTGTCGGGCATGGCATCCCCTTTGGCGATCTTGGTGCCTTCCTTCCATCCATGCTTGATGGCAATATGTCAGATATTGCTTTCAGTATGGACAGGATGGAGGTGCCACCTCTCATATTCACTGGCCTTAGTGGAGCCATGGTAGATCTTCTCCAGAAGATGTGCAACTTATGAGCCAGAGGTGAGTTCTCGACTGCGTACCAGGGTACAGATATTTGGGTGCTTCTCATGGAACTCCATGGAATGCTTTTTTTCAGCCACGACTGCACACGTACGCACACTTACAATAGGGTTTTGGGGGGAAGGCAACTCCATTTGAGACTGGGACTCAAAAACGGGGTGAGTGTCCTAGAGAGCACCTGAGGTAGTCTTCTGGACAGACTCATGACTGTTCAGTGCTAAAACAAAAAACCAGATGTCGACGACCTCTTTCACTACCACAGTTGTACCTTCTTGTCCAGGGTTATCATTGACCATACAGTATCTGAATGTTAGGGTCACAGAAAGAATGCAGATTTTGATGCTGTGGAGGCCCTGAGAGGGACAATAGGTGGGATGGGGCCAACGGCAGGGAACCTGAAGAAGTGAGGAGGTCCTGGAGGCTCTAACATCTATGTGGATAAACCAGCCAATAACACAGCCTGCCAGTTCCTACATAATCTCATTTTAGGGTCCCTTATGGCCAATCCAGTGCAGTTACCACTCCTCTGTAGAGCTTATTACTGGGAATACTTCTGGCATCAGGAATAGTATAGTCTGACATTCTGTCCTTTTGCCTCATCCCCCCATCCTTCCAGTGTATATGTCCCCTCTTTATTTTTCAACTCCTCGTCATTCATTTTCCACTTCTCGCCTATCTACCAAGGCCTTGTCGTCCTTTCCTCACTCTCCAAGGTAGAACTGATGGCTTATCAGGTAACCAACATGTAAAAAGCTCCAGTACAGCATAGGAAGTAGAGTCCATGGTATTGTAATGGTGTTATCTGGTGACAGATGGTAGCTGTAGTTGTGGTGAGCACAGCATAGTATCGAGTTGTATACCTGAAACTAATGATATTGCATCAACTATTCCATTAAAAAAACCCAAAAAACAAAACAAAAAAAAACCAGGCTCCAGTACAAGTGGGCCCCATCTAATCCCCTTCAATCCTTCCTGTCTGGCAAAATCTTGTCTCTCTGCCTTTTCTAGAAATGCCTTTCCGTAAGTATCTGATTACTGTTGGATTAAATCTCACGTCTCACAATTGAGTCTACTCACAATTGAGAGTACTGAGGCCACAAGAAATTCAGCCCCAGCACTACCTGGAAATCATTCACTGATTCCACAGATACTTATCCCAGGCTTACTAACGTGAACAAAATAAATGGGAGTTAGGTCACTATTTCCTTAGTACATTTTCTCCTGTTACTCAGATCTATTTTTATTTTATTTTAAATTTTATTTGAGAGACAGCACAAGCACTAGCAGGGGAAGTGGCAGAGGGAGAGGGAGAAGAAGACTCCCTGCTGAGTAGGGAGCCCCCCATGGGGCTCGATCCCAGGACCCTGGGATCATGACCTGAGCTGAAGGCAGCCGCTTAACTGACTGAGCCGCCCAGGCGCCCCTCAGATCTATTTTAAACTTCCTTCACTTTCTTCAAACTTAGGCCATCTTCACTTGCCCAGCAGATGTGCTAGACCACAGTTCACAAGCGTGACGTGGGAGCTTTTCACAAAACAAAAAACAAAACAAAAACCTTCCAAAAAGTATTTTCCTATTCCTCTTTTTCCTCTTCCTGTTATATGGAAAGAGGTTTCCTTCCCAATCTCAAAGGAAACATACTTTTTGAAATGTCTTCATTGAGAGATAGCTAAATTCTAGTCTCGATGGACTGATCTACCCTTTCCACGTCTCCTTCTGCCCCTCTTCCTGTCCTTCTGAGGCACCCAACATCTTTTTTTTTTTTTAACGCTTTTTACTACAGAAATGTTTAAATACGTACAAGAGCAGATCGAACAATATAACTTCCCACATATCCCTCACACAACTTGCACTATTGTCATTTGGCAGGTGTGTTACACCCATCCCATCTTTTACACTATGATTAAAGTGCAAAAGCCCATTTAAACATCTTGCCATCCCTCTCTGAGACATATGCCATGTGCCCATGTCAAAGCTCTCACATTTCTTTGATATTTATCACCTGCGGAACATACTCACAACAGATGTATGCAGCATTGGTGACGAAAAACCACTGAGCTTTAGAGGCTTTGGCAATCAGTTCTGCTCTGCCATATAGTCAACCCTGAGGAGCCATTTGAGTGAATTCCTCAACTCCACACAAGAAGTAATCTTCCAGAGCAAATTCAGGGCACAATTTCACTGTCCCTTAATCACACAGTAACTGTAACTTTCAAAAAACATAGGAGAACACTTTATGTTGTTAATAAAGACTTGACACTGCTCTGTTTTCAAATATTTAGAAGAAAAATTTGTCCTGTCACTTTTCAAATGAACTATTGTGTTTCAAGTTAAATACAGTAGATCAAACACTCCCCTCTTTCCCAAAATGCCATTAAAAGTAAAAGATGAGATGAAAAAAATGCTCAATATCATTAGCCTTCAGGAAATGCAAATCTTAACCAGTATTTGCTAGCGCTTCACACCCACAAGGATGGCTAAAATCAAAAAGAGAATACAAGTGTTGGTGCGAATGTGGAGAAATTAGGACCCCCACACAATGGTGGGAATGAAACATGGTGCAGTCTTGGAAAACACGCTGGCAGCTGCTCAAAATGGTAAACATAGAGTTATCATATGACCCAGCAGTTCCACCTCTAGGTATATACTCAAGAGAAATGAAAACATAGGTCTACACAAAAACTTGTAGACAAATGTTCACAGCTATCTTATTCATAAGGTCAAAAGACAGAACAATGCAAACATCCATCAACTCAGAAATGGGCAAATAAAATATGACAGATCCATATGATATATTTTTTGGAATAAAGAAGACCAATCCATGCCACAACATGGAAGAACCTTGAAAACATTATGTGAAATGAAAGAAGCCAGTCACTAATGACCACATATAATTCCATTCACATGAAGTGTTCTGAATAGGGAAGTCTAGAGACAGAAAGCAGATTCATCTTAGAGCTGGGGGGAGGACGGGAGAGGGGAATGATAGCAAAAGGGTGCAGATATTTTTCTCTCAAGCCATGACAATGTTTTAAAATTGATTGTGGTGATGCACGTGTCTGTGCATATACTGAAAATGAAGGAATTATACACATTAAATCGGTGACCTGTATGGTATGTGAACTACATACCATAAGTAAAAGTTTTAAAAATAAGTGCTTAAGGATGACAAGAAGGGGAGCATATAAGACAAAAGATGTCAACATATTTTTGGAAGATGGAAATCCGGTGGAGGAGTGCTAACTGACTAGCAGAGCAAACAAAGTGCTGGCAAATCATTCACACTGCAAAACCCAGGAGACGAGCAACCTGGTGGCACTAGAGAAAAAGAAATGAGGGGTTCCGTGTTAATAAAAAAGTTGAATTTTTGTTCTTTTTTTGTTTGTTTTATATTGCACATAATTTCTAAAATCTCTTTTTTTTTTTTTTTGAGTGGGGGTGCTCTTTGCCAGTATTTTGTAAAACCTTGTTGAAATGTTAGCATGCTTCAAATGTGCAGAGAGGATCCCAGGTTTCTTGCGTGGGACAGAACCTGAGACAACTGTTTTAAAGTTGGCATTGCACACGTCTGGGGTCTGAGTATGGTGGAAGCAGCAGCAGCTGGAATCAAAGCCAGAAATCTCAACGGCTGGGTTAAGTTCATTTTTGAAATGTAAGTATTGGAAAATAAACTTGTGCCGAAGTTGCATACATGGTAAAACCATACCATTTATACAGATTTACCTAGTAAGATTTTGACCTGTTTACAATCTCTCTCTCCTTTCCTCCTTCCCCTTCTCTCTACATAGGAACACACGTATACACGTAGAAAAATTATGCATACATTCTTGAATATTTGAGAATACATTTCATGCATCATGCACTTTCTCCCTGAATATTTTTCATTGTGTATTTCCTAAGAAAAAGCATATTCTCTTACAGCACAGTTATCTCCTTCAGTAAATTTCACATTGACATGAAACTTTTAACTAATCTCCCATTCACATTCCATTTTTATCAATTTATGAAGTAATGTCGTGTGTGTGTGTTTGTGTGTGTGTGTGCGCGTAAACCTCCTTTACAGGATTTAGTCTAGGATCACATACTACATCTAGTTGTTGTGTATCTTTAGTTTCCTTTAATCTGGATCAGTTTCCCAACCTCTTTTAGAACAAGGCCATTTTTGAAAAATAAATTTGCTGTGCCATATTTATAACCCCTTCTCACCTGGAAATTTTTTTGGGTGGAGCTTATCTTGCTCGGACTTTAAAGGATGTTTTTATAATTGTGAGTCCTAGGGGCCTTAGGGGCAGTCAAGATCACACTTCCTATTTAAAAACAATTCCAGAGATGCAAAGATACGTGGAGGGATTTTTCTTAACAGACATACCTCCTGCAGTCAAGGGAGGGTATGTGAAGTGGGATGGGCTTGAAGTGTACCTTCCTTTTGGGTAGAGACAATGGTGAAGCTGTGGATGCAGGAGAAGAGAGATAAAGAAAGGAGCTGTCATTACTGGTAAACCCTCCTCATATGGGAGGGAAAGGACTGGGTGTCTAGGGCCAAGACTGATTCATCAGAGAGGGAATATAGGCAAGTCAAGTAAGGAAATGATACAGGGCTTAATTTCAACAGTTTATAATCTAAATGACGAAGCTGTAAGGGTTCCAACAATTAGATGACTAGGTAGCACGGGGAGATGAAATAAATACACGTAAACCATCAACAAAAATGACATTATTTTTAAAACCGGTAGAGATGACAATAGGTATTTTGGTGAAAAGTTTGAAGGTATATGGGAAAAATACTTTTCATGGAAAAAGTAAGCATAGGTGTCATTCAAAAAATGCCAAAAGGTATTGCTAAATATAATTACAATTGTGCTCATTAGACATTATGCTAGAGTAGCCCACTTCCTAAATCAAGATGAGTTTGGTCCTGTGGGCTGTTTTTACAGCACATTTGCTCTGTAAAATAAAGGAATCTTCAAAAATGTTGGGGGAAGAAGGGGGATTTGAAGGAGAGAAGAAAGGGAGCAGCAGGGTGAGACACTGTATGTGTGGAAGAGAACCTGTAGGGCGTGAATAGCCTAAGAGGGATTTGGGGAAATAAAAGAATTACTAAAACTTCTAAATTGTGTGCCACAGGTCCATGGGTGTGTCATGCCCTTGTCTCCCTCTTTGTCATCCTTTCTGTTCCTTGGTACAGACTATTCTGCTTTCTCCTGCTCTTTAGTGAACTTGAACACTTTTGAGGAGATATGGGGGGTGGGGCTGCCGTTGAGTCTATTTCCGGTTTCACACAGGTAAAAATGCATGAGGGAGAGCTGCAGCTGAAGGCAGAGTGGATCTGGGCGATGTAAATCCCTGGGTATAGCGAACTTTCAGAGATGATGTGAGGTCCAAAGTGAGATGACTACGTAGTAAAAAGGGTCTCAGGTAATATCAGGGTAACAGGTGGAACGAGAAAATTTCACTACGGTAAATATATGATACGGTGAATAGGTGGAGGAGGAAGGTAGGTTGGAGGCATCTAACGGGCCATGGAAGGATGGACACATCTGCTGCGCTGGATGGTGGGGGAAGGGGCATGTGAGTTTCTCTCGCCTGTGTTGTCCCCTCCCCCACCCTCAAGAACCTTTGGTGTCTGTACTAAAGCTCTGTGATGTGGGCCTGGAACTCTAGTCTAGAACATGTATTCTCAATGCCCAGCTGCCTGAGGCAGCAGTGCATTTCCAATGATGTGAATCATCTTTGTCTGAGAAGCCTTAGTGCACCACGGCTGAACTCCAATTAAACTTGCTCGGTCTTCCCATCCTTGCCTTCCTCTGTGGGGTGGGGCTCCTTCTTTTGGTGCTGTGCTACCTAAAGAGGAAACCTTGTTCACCAATATTTTGGAAACAGAGAGATGTCAATCAGGTAAGTAAAGTCCCTCAGAGATATTAAATTCTTCTTTTCAAATACGTGAATTCAAAGCTAACAACTTCCAAATGATGCTTTTACTGAATCTTACAAATTTTACATTGTATTTCCTTTTCTTTTCTTTTTCCTTTCCTTTTCTTAAGTAAGCTCTACGCTCGGTGTGGAGCCCAACACAGGGTTTGCACTCATGACCCTGAGATCAAGACCTGAGCTGAGACCAAGAGCCAAGCGCTTAACCGACTGAGCCACCTAGATGCCCCTTAAGTTGTATTTTAATTTTCATTTGGTTTAAAATATTTTTTTTTTTCTCTTGAGTCTTTTTCCTTGAACTGTGTATTAATAGTGTGTTATTTAATCTAATCTAAACATTTTGGGATTTCCAGCTATCTTCCTGTAGTTGATTTCTAGTTTAATTCTACTATGGTCTGAAAACCTACTTTGTGTGATTTCTATTTTATATTTGTTAAGGTGTGTTTTGTGGTGCCGAATGTGGTCCATCTTAGAGAATGTTCCATGTGAGCTTGAGAAGAATGTGTATTCTGTGGTTCGATGAGGTATTCTATAAATGTCAATTAGATCAAGTTGATTGATGGTGTTGTTTGGGTCAACCACATCTTTACTGGTTTTCTGCCTGCTGAATCTGCCCATTTCTGATAGAGGGCTGTTGAAATCTCCAACAATAACAGTGGATTCATCCATTTTTTCTTGCAATTCTACCAGTTTTTGCCTCACATACTTGGACACTATGTTGTTACATGTGTACATGTTAAGGCGTGTTGTGTCTTCTTGGAGAATTGACCTCTTTGTTGTTATGTAATGCTCCTCTTTACCCCTGATAATTTTCCTTGTTGTGAAGTCTGCTTTCTCCAAAATAATACAGTTACTCCTCTTTTCTTTTGGCTAGTGTTAGCATGGTACATTTTTCTCTGTCCCTTTGCTTTTAATCTATCTGTATCTTTATATTTAAAGTGGGTATTTTATAGACAACATAACATATAATTGGGTCTTGTTTTTATCTACTCTGACAGTCTTCTCTTTTAATTGGTGAATTTAGAGCATTTCCATTTAGTGGTTTTTAAATATACTTGGATTAATATCTCTACTGGTCCGTACTGTTTACTATTCATTATACCTATCCTTCTACTCTTTTTCTGTTTTTTTTTTTTTTTTCTGGTTTTAAACAGGCATTATATATAATTCCATTTTCTCACTTTTGTTAGCATACCAATGATTCCCTGTTTAAAAATATTTTAGTGGTTGTCCTAGAGTTTGCAATATACATTTACAACTAATCTAAGTCCACTTTCATATAACGCTATACCAATTCATAGATAGTGCAGGAGTGTCCAATTCCTCCAGTCCCTTGTAACATTGATGCCACTTATCCATATACTGTAATCACCCAACACATTATTATTATTATTGTCAATTGAGAATAAGATGAATGGAAGTTTTATTTTATCTTCATTCATTCCTTCTCTTCTTTGTCTTTATGTAGATCTGAGTTATGTTCCTTCTCCCCAAAATACTTTTTACCATTTATTCCAGGGCAGGTCTGTTGCTGATGAATTCCCTGTTTTTATTTCTCTGAGTTTTTATTTCTCTTTCACTTGTGTAGGATAATTTCACTAGATATAAAATTTTGGATTGGTTGTTTTTTCTTTCAATACTCAACATTTCACTCCAATCTCTTACTTGCATGGTTTATGATAATAGGTCATAATTCTTATGTTTTTTTCCTCTAGAGGTAGGGTTTTTATTTTCCTCTGGATTCTTTCAAAATTTTTCCTTTTGTTTTCCTACAGTTTGAATATGATATGTCCATGTATGAACTTCCACAATGTATGGTTAATCTGTCATTAATTTTGGAACATCCTTGGCCATTATTACTTAAAATATTTTTTTTTTTTGTTCTTTCTTCTCCTTCTGGTATCCCAATTACCTATATGTTACACATTTTGGAACACAGTTCTTGGATATTCTAGATTTTAGCATTAAAAAAATTCTTTTTCTCTTGCTATTTCAGTTTGGAAAGTTTCTACTGACTTTTATGCTAACTCACTTATTCTTTCCTAGACCATATGCAACCTACAGATGAGTCAATCAAAGGCATTCTTCATTTCTCATAGTGCTTTTGGTTTCTAACATTTCCTTTTGACTTTTTCTTACAATTTCCCGGTCTCTGATTACATTTCTCATCTATTTTTGTATGTTGTCTACCTTTTCCATTAGAGCCCTTAACATAATAATCATGGTTATTTTTGATACCATGTATGAGAATTCTGAAATCTGTCATATCTGAATGTACACCTGATGCTTGGTTTGTCTCTTCAGATTGCTTTTTCTTGCCTTTTAGCATGCCTTGCAATTTTTCTTTGAAAGCCAAACATAATGTATTGGGTAATAGGAATGGAAGTAAACAGACCTTTAATGTGACATCTTATGTTAATCTGCTTAGGTGTTGGGCTGTGTTTAATATTTACTGTAGCTATACATGTCAGAGGCTTCAGTTTCCCCTAGTGTCCTTGTTTTTGTCTCGCCTAGTGTCTTTAGGTTTCCCTAAATCTCCCTAAATAGAACCTATACCTTGCAGTTCCTTTTAGCTATGATCCTGTCACTACACCGGAGTCCAGTCAATACTTTGGTAAGGTGTCAGGGGAGAGGATATGATTAAATACAGTCTTTTAATGGGCTTATGTCCCTGGATTGTGATGTTCACAAGTGTTTCAAAGGTTTTGTTGTTGTTGTTGTTTTGTTTTGTTCCACTCCATAGATGAGACAGGAAGACTTAAGGGGGCTGCTGTAGTTGGGTAATTTACCTTCTCCCATGTGGCATAAGGCTCTGGTAGGTTTTTCCCCTGCTGAGTGGGCCTCTGTTCTGGAGAACACTCCGGGAATATTTTCAAATGGTTACCTTTCTCTCCAACCCTACACTCCCCTGCCAGAAACATGAGCATTTTTTTTTTTTTTTGGTAGCTCTTTACTGTGAGAACCAGGTGGGGTTCCTGGTAAGAAAACCCATAAATAAGTGGGGGCCCTCCATTAGATTGTGACTCCAGGAGTTTCTCACTCTCATGCTAGCCCATATGCATCCTCCAGCAATTTGTCAAAGTGTCTCTTTAAGTGTTCCTACCAGGAGAGCAGTGCAGAGCCTCCAGTGGCTTCTGTTCCAGGTAAACTAATCTAAACTATGATTTTCTGCATTGACACTCTCTAAAGATTTGGGGTAGTGGTTTGCCACTATGGATCCAAGAAAAGTCATTGATTTTTAGTCTGTTCAGCTTTTTGCTTCTTTCACAGACTGAAGTGATGACTCCCAGGCTTTTTAAATGTTAGATCTGGAACCAGAAGTTGCCCTTCAGAGAATGATTTTTTATTTTCCTGTCCCTCTCCCCACATTTCTAAATGAGTTTGGTAGGGTCAGAGAACCACCTACAATGGGAAGTCTAAAGAAAGGATAGACATTCACTGCTCTAGGAAAAGAGATCTGGCAGGGCTTAAGGGTTAAGGAAAGACTAAGTATTCTACTTGAAACTCACAGTCTATGGGGGTATGGTGGCATGTCTTGGGTAAAATCCGAAACACAGGGATTCTGTAGTCCTGGGTTGGGTTATTTCGAGAGTATGGGATCTGTGTAAGAGAACAAAGTTTTCCAGCACTTGATCATGAGTCACAGTCCCAATCAAGCATCACTCGGACAAGCCTTCCTTTGTGTTGGGCTGATCAGGAGAACAGTGCTAAGCCTCTGAGAAGAGCCAGGGGTTTGAGGTTTGTCCTAGCATGCAGGGTCCTACCTGAGGGAGCACAGATGTGACTGTCGGGCTTCAGTTTCTATGTCCTCATTGAACAAAGGACTTATGACTGGGAATATCAAGTGTGGATCTCCCAGACAAAATCCTCCTTTGAGTTTTTCAAAGAAGTAAATATTGAAAACATTTTATCAGCTTTCAGAATTGATAAAAGCAAGGAACGCAAAGTTCTATTAATTGAAATAAAGTCCTACTATTCTTGGATAAAGAATGTTTCCATTGTAAGAGAAGAGTGAGAGATAAGTCCCAACCCCTCATTCTTTTATTTTTGTTCTAGCATCAGGGCAGAGCCAAGAGGAGGAGGAAAGGTGGGAATCTGAAAGGTAAGGTTCTGCCTATTCCACTTGAGCTCTCCAAGGGTGACCCTTCCTGTCCTTTTCATGATGGCTCAGGTCCATGATCTCTGAGGAGGTCAGCTGCTAGACACCGTCCCTCTTAGAAAACAGAGGCCTCAGAGGAGAGGCTTATGGAAAGGCAATCAGAGCACAAAACCCTTCTCAGATTCCCTGCTCTGCATGAAGCACTGATGGATCTGGACAATGGGTGTTGCCCAATAGGTGGCTGTGTGAGACGTCAAAAGTCAGAACTTCTGTCTCCTGACTTTGTGAAAGACCTACGACATTATGGATACTCAGCTTCCTCTTTGAGGTATCCATTGCCCTATGTTCTTCATAGGGTGGTTTTCAGTATCACATGGGATAGATAATACATACAAAAGCCCATTGTGAATGATAAAAATACAAGTCTTACTTTCATCGATCATGTGACCTTATATCCTAATTCTTGGAGTTCTCCAAGTCCAATCTACCAAGGGTATCACTTAAAGGACACTCTACTCAGCCTCTTATAAGATCTCTTGCTTCTATCTTCATCATTCTCCTGGTTTCCCAGGTGGGAGAACTTGCCAGAGTGAAGTAAAGGAGGCAAGAAAGGTGCTTTCTCTTCTGCAAAGGTGACTAAACATTACCTTCTTTCTTGTACCCACCCCCCCCCCCCTTTTAAGCAGAGTCTATGAATTTCTAGGGCCTCAGGGAAGCCCGGGATTGACATGGGATGGAAATTCCTCAGAGTTAGAATGTGAAAGTCTTGGGGATGTTGGTGGTGGTTGGGGGTGGGGGGCGCGCTACCTTTGCCAGATCTGCCAGGGTCACATATATTTGTTCTGGTCCTGGCTGCAGCTTTGTACCTCCTGTCTCCTCAGCCCCCTAGGCCGGCATCATGATACCATCCACTTTCGTCAACTGTTATGTCCAGATCCCTCCTGTGAGGTGTGTAATAGCACAACGGCTGAGGTCAATCGGCTGCTGTTCCCAGAGGCCCTGGAAGATGCTACTCCCTCTGTGATCCCCTTGGTTTCCACGGCTCCTGTGACTGACTCATCATTCACTTCATCCCCTGACTTCTCAGCAGTCCGTCCAGGAGACCTAATACCAGTGCCTTTGCCTGAGCCTTCCCCCCCCCCCCACTATCTTCTCACCTAACCCAATGACCTCTTTAGCTGACTTTTTCTTACCCTCACCCCCCAGGCACTCCCTGCCCCTGCAGCCAAAACCTTGGGATTCTGAATTCCCAGTGACCCATTCCATACCCCAGCCCCTTGCCTTTCCCCCTCTCCTACTACATGACATTCAGAAAGGGGATCCTGTTGTCCAACTAGAGGCCACTTTACCTCTGAATACCATCTCCGCTCTTGACCGCACCGTTTCACAAGGTATCAACCTCTTACCAAATCTGTCCCAGGCAAGGAATCCCACTGATTCATTTGCTTGTCATCATGCACCACCAACCCTGTCTGTTTCACCACCGCCACACTGCACTTTAACTGTGACTCAATCTAAATCGATTTCCATCTCAATGAAGCCTGATCCCGAGAAGTCATCTCCAGATAGCCCTGCTGGGTTGTCCACTTATGTCCCAACAATTAGAGGTAGTGACTGCTCAAGCCTGTCAATTTCAGAATTCTCCTGTTGGCAGGCTCAGGCCAAGAACATGTGCCTCCCCACGTCAGCACACTCCAGTTTTCAGCAAGAGCAAATTTACCTCCATCTACCGGAAACCTATCTCTGGAGAGACTCTGCTACTAAGCACAAGGAGGTCAGTGCAATTTCTTTCCCTGGCCTTAACTTCCAGGCACTCTTGGAGAGAGAAATGAAGAATAGAATGGCCTTCCAGATTTTAAAGAGACAAGTAAAAGAGGAGGGGCCATTTTCTAAACAAATGTGGTCAGAATACCAATGGACATCTGAAGGGAATTTGCTGCAGCCATCTGATGTACAGGTCACCACAGCCCCCAAAACTGGCTGGAATATTGAAGGCAAACCAGGGTGGCTGCGTATCTATCAGCAGCTCCTCAATGTCAAGTCTTTGGGGGAAAACTTGCATCAGAAATATAGCCAGTTCTTCTGGGGTCTTCCTTCTTTGCACAGTGAGTCCTTAGTAGCCACTCTCCTGTTTTCTAGTAGTACTTCCCCACTAGAGTCTCACTTTGTCTTATTCAATGGAATTCATAATACGTCTGCAGTCAAAATGCAGGATCTCGTATCTCCACCACTTTCTCATTCCCATCCCCTTCCTCTCCCCAGTGTACATCTCCAACCCCTGCCTCAAACCCTGTCCCAATCCCAGCCCCTAACTTTCACTCGGGTGAACACCCAGGCCCATTTTCAATCCCGCCTCCGAATCATACCATCTTCTTCTTCATCCCAGGTTAGGGACTGTGGAGTGTCTTTCCATAGATCCAAGAATGAGTCAGACTCTCATATCTTTTTTTTTTTTTTTTTTTTTAATTTTTTTATTCTTATGTTAATCCCCTTACATTACAACATTAGTTTTAGATGAAGTGTTCCATGATTCATTGTTTGTGCACAACACCCAGTGCTCCATGCAGAATGTGCCCTCCTAAATACCCACCACCAGGCTAACCCATCCTCCCACCCCCCTCCCCTCTAGAACCCTGTTTGTTTTTCAGAGTCCATCATCTCTCATGGTTCGTCTACCCCTCCGATTTCCCCCGCTTCATTCTTCCCCTCCTGCTACCTTCTTCTTCTTCTTCTTCTTTTTTTTTTTCTTAACATATATTGCATTATTTGTTTCAGAGGTACAGATCTGAGATTCAACAGTCTTGCACAATTCACAGCGCTTACCAGAGCACATACACTCCCCAGTGTCTATCACCCAGTCACCCCATCCCTCCCACCCCACCCCCCACTCCAACAACACTCAGTTTGTTTCCTGCGATTAAGAATTCCTCATATCAGTGAGATCATATGATACATGTCTTTCTCTGTTTGACTTATTTCACTCAACATAATACCCTCCAGTTCCATCCACGTTGTTGCAAATGGCAATATCTCATTCCTTTTGATGGCTGCATAATATTCCATTGTATATATATACCACATCTTCTTTATCCATTCATCTGTCGATGGACATCTTGGCTCTTTCCACAGTTTGGCTATTGTGGACATTGCTGCTATAAACATCGGGGTGCACGTACCCCTTCGGATCCCTACTTTTGTATCTTTGGGGTAAATACCCAGTAGTGCAATTGCTGGATCATATGGTAGCTCTATTTTCAACTTTTTGAGGAACCTCCATACAGTTTTCCAGAGTGGCTGCACCAGTTTGCATTCCCACCAACAGTGTAGGAGGGTTCCCCTTTCTCCGCATCCCCGCCAACATCTGTCGTTTCCTGACTTGTTAATTTTAGCCATTCTGACTGGTGTGAGGTGATACCTCATTGAGGTTTTGATTTGGATTTCCCTGATGCCGAGCGATATTGAGCACTTTTTCATGTGTCTGTTGGCCATTTGGATGTCTTCTTTGGAAAAATGTCTGTTCATGTCTTCTGCCCATTTCTTAATTGGATTCTTTGTTCTTTGGGTGTTGAGTTTGATGAGTTCTTTATAGATTTTGGATACTAGCCCTTTATCTGATATGTCATTTGCAAATATCTTCTCCCATTCTGTCGGTTGTCTTTTGGTTTTCTTAACTGTTTCCTTTGCTTTGCAAAAGCTTTTTATCTTGATGAAGTCCCAATAGTTCATTTTTGCCCTTGCTTCCCTTGCCTTTGGCGATGTTTCTAGGAAGAAGTTGCTTCGGCTGAGGTCAAAGAGGTTGTTGCCTGTGTTCTCCTTTAGGATTTTGATGGACTCCTGTCTCACATTGAGGTCTTTCAGCCATTTGGAGTCTATTTTTGTGTGTGGTGTAAGGAAGTGGTCCAGTTTCATTCTTCTGCATGTGTCTATCCAATTTTCCCAACACCATTTGTTGAAGAGACTGTCTTTGTTCCATTGGACATTCTTTCCTGCTTTGTCGAAGATTAGTTGACCATAGAGTTGAGGGTCCATTTCTGGGCTCTCTATTCTGTTCCATTGATCTATGTGTCTGTTTTTGTGCCAGTACCATGCTGTCTTGATGATGACAGCTTTGTAATAGAGCTTGAAGTCCGGAATTGTGATGCCACCGGCTTTGCTTTTCTTTTTCAATATTCCTCTGGCTATGCGGGGTCTTTTCTGGTTCCATACAAATTTTAGGATTATTTGTTCCATTTCTTTGAAAAAAGTGGATGGTATTTTGATGGGGATTGCATTGAATGTGTAGATTGCTCTAGGAAGCATTGACATCTTCACAATATTTGTTCTTCCAATCCATGAGCATGGAACGTTTTTCCATTTCTTTGTGTCTTCCTCAATTTCTTTCATGAGTATTTTATAGTTTTCTGAGTAAAGATCCTTTGTCTCTTTGGTTAGATTTATTCCTAGGTATCTTATGGTTTTGGGTGCAATTGTAAATGGGATCGACTCCTTAATTTCTCTTTCTTCTGTCTTGTTGTTGGTGTATAGGAATGCCACTGACTTCTGTGCATTGATTTTCTATCCTGCCACTTTACTGAATTCCTGTATGAGTTCTAGCAGTTTTGGGGTGGAGTCTTTTGGGTTTTCCACATAAAGTATCATATCATCTGCAAAGAGTGAGAGTTTGACTTCTTCTTTGCCAATTTGGATGCCTTTGATTTCTTTTTGTTGTCTGATTGCTGTGGCTAGGACTTCCAATACTATGTTGAATAGCAGTGGTGATAGTGGACATCCCTGCCGCATTCCTGACCTTAGGGGGAAAGCTCTCAGTTTTTCCCCATTGAGAATAATATTTGCTGTAGGTTTTTCATAGATGGCTTTTATGATATTGAGGTATGTACCCTCTATCCCTATACTCTGAAGAGTTTTGATCAAGAAAGGATGCTGTACTTTGTCAAAAGCTTTTTCTGCATCTATTGAGAGGATCATATGATTCTTGTTCTTTCCTTTGTTAATGTACTGTATCACATTGATTGATTTGCGGATGTTGAACCAACCTTGCAGCCCAGGGATAAATCCCACTTGGTCATGGTGAATAATCCTTTTAATGTACTGTTGGATCCTATTGGCTAGTATTTTGGTGAGAATTTTTGCATCCATGTTCATCAGGGATATTGGTCTGTAATTCTCCTTTTTGATGGGGTCTTTATCTGGTTTGGGGATCAAGGTAATGCTGGCCTCATAAAATGAGTTTGGAAGTTTTCCTTCCGTTTCGATTTTTTGGAACAGTTTCAGAAGAATAGGTATTAATTCTTCTTGAAATGTTTGGTAGAATTCCCCTGGGAAGCCATCTGGCCTTGGGCTTTTGTTTTTTGGGAGATTTTTGATGACTGCTTCAATTTCCTTAGTGGTTATAGGTCTGTTCAGGTTTTCTATTTCATCCTGGTTCAGTTTTGGTAGTTGATACATCTCTAGGAATGCATCCATCTCTTCCAGGTTATCTAATTTGCTGGCATAGAGTTGCTCATAATATGTTCTTATAATTGTTTGTATTTCTTTGGTGTTGGTTGTGATCTCTCCTCTTTCATTCATGATTTTGTTGATTTGGGTCATTTCTCTTCTCTTTTTGATAAGTCTGGCCAGGGGTTTATCAATCTTGTTAATTCTTTCAAAGAACCAGCTCCTAGTTTCGTTGATCTGTTCTACTGTTCTTTTAGTTTCTATTTCATTGATTTCTGCTCTGATCTTTATGATTTCTCTTCTCCTGCTGGGTTTAGGCTTTATTTGCTGTTCTTTCTCCAGCTCCTTTAGGTGTAGGGTTAGGTTGTGTACTTGAGACCTTTCTTGTTTCTTGAGAAAGGCTTGTATTGCTATATACTTTCCTCTTAGGACTGCCTTTGCTGCATCCCAAAGATTTTGAACAGTTGTGTTTTCATTTTCATTGGTTTCCATGTATTTTTTTAATTCTTCTTTAATTTCCTGGTTGACCCATTCATTCTTCAGTAGGATGCTCTTTAGCCTCCATGTATTTGAGTTCTTTCCGACTTTCCTCTTGGGATTGAGTTCTAGTTTCAAAGCATTGTGGTCTGAAAATAGGCAGGGAATGATCCCAATCTTTTGGTACCGGTTGAGACCTGATTTATGACCTAGGATGTGATCGATTCTGGAGAATGTTCCATGGGCACTAGAGAAGAATGTGTATTCCGTTGCTTTGGGGTGGAATGTTCTGAATATGTCTGTGAAGTCCATTTGGTCCAGTGTGTCATTTAAAGTCTTTATTTCCTTGTTGATCTTTTGCTTAGATGATCTGTCCATTTCAGTGAGGGGGATGTTAAAGTCCCCCACTATTATTGTATTGTTGTTGATGTGTTTCTTTGCTTTTGTTATTAATTGCCTTATATAATTGGCTGCTCCCATGTTAGGGGCATAGATATTTACAATTGTTAGATCTTCTTGTTGGATAGATCCTTTAAGTATGATATAGTGTCCTTCCTCATCTCTTATTACAGTCTTTGGTTTAAAATCTAATTTGTCTGATATAAGGATTGCCACCCCAGCTTTCTTTTGGTGTCCATTAGCATGGTAAATGGTTTTCCACCCCCTCACTTTCAATCTGGGGGTGTCTTTGGGTCTAAAATGAGTCTCTTGCAGACAGCATATCGATGGATCTTGTTTTTTAATCCAGTCTGTTAGCCTGTGTCTTTTGATTGGGGCATTTAGCCCATTTACATTCAAGGTAACTATTGAAAGATAGGAATTTAGTGCCATTGTATTGCCTGTAAGGTGACTGTTACCGTATATTGTCTGTGTTCCTTTCTGGTCTATGTTGCATTTAGGGTCTCTCTTTGCTTAGAGGACCCCTTTCAAGATTTCCTGTAGGGCTGGTTTTGTGTTTGCAAATTCCTTTAGTTTTTGTTTGTCCTGGAAGCTTTTTATCTCTCCTTCAATTTTCAATGACAGCCTAGCTGGATAGAGTATTCTTGGCTGCATATTTTTCTCATTTAGTGCTCTGAATATATCCTGCCAGTCCTTTCTGGCCTGCCAGGTCTCTGTGGATAGGTCTGTTGCCAATCTAATGTTTCTACCCTTGTAGGTTACATATCTCTTCTCCCGAGCTGCTTTCAGGATTTTCTCTTTGTCTCTGAGACTCGTAAGTTTTACTATTAGATGTCGGGGAGTTGACCTATTTTTATTGATTTTGAGAGGGGTTCTCTGTGCTTCCTGGATTTTCATGCCTGTTTCTTTCCCCAAATTAGGGAAGTTCTCTGCTATAATTTGCTCCATTATACCTTCTGCCCCTCTCTCTCTTTCTTCTTCTTCTGGGATCCCAATTATTCTAATGTTGTTTCGTCTTATGGTATCGCTTATCTCTCGAATTCTGCCCTCATGATCCAGTAGTTGTTTATCTCTCTTTTTCTCAGCTTCTTTATTTTCCAGCATTTCATCTTCTATATTACTGATTCTCTCTTCTGCCTCATTTATTCTAGCAGTTAGCGCCCCCAATTTTGATTGCACCTCATTAATAGCCTTTTTGGTTTCTACTTGGTTGGATTTTAGCTCTTTTACTTCTCCAGAAAGAGTTTCTCTAATAACTTCCATATTTTTCTCAAGCCCAGCTAGTATCTTTAAAGTAATGATTCTGAACTCTAGATCTGACATCGTACTAATGTCCGTATTGAGTAGGTCCCTGGCAGTCGGTACTGCCTCTTGTTCTTTTTGTTGAGGTGATTTTTTCCGTCTCGTCATTTTGTGCAGAGGAGAATAGATTAATGAGAAAACAAAATGCTAGCAGAGTAACCACGTCCCCAGAAAATATACTCTAAACAAATCAGAAAAGACCTGAAGCAGTGGGATAAGAAGGGGAAAGAGAGAAAAAAGAAAAAGAAAAAAAAAGAAAAAGATAAAGATAAAAACAAAAACAAACAAAACAAAACAACAACAACAAAAGAAAAACCAGAATGTGATCAAATATGATCTATATGGTATATAGATCAGTGCCACACACTAGATTTGGGGTGTGTTTTGGTCTTTTAGAAGAAAGTGTCTCCCAAAATTTTAAAGAAAGAAAAAGATATATGTACAAAAATAAGGGTTGATATGATGAAGGGATAGAAAATGACTGTAAAAATGGAAATTATAAAAAATTTTATAAAAGGAATTGATAAGAAGTTGTTTGAAAAAGAAAGAAGAAGATTTAAAAAAAGAAAAAAGAAAAAGAAAAAAAAAGGGAGAGGATGTGATCAGGCAGGGGAATAGAAAACACCATATACTAGAGATTTAGGGTATATTTTAATCTGTTAGAAGAAACTATCTCAAAATTTTAAAGAGAGAACTTATATATATAAGCCAAAAATATGGGTAACTACTATGAAGGGATAGAATATGACTCTAAAAATGAAAAATAAAAATGTTTTTTTTTTTAAAAAAAGGGATTGATAAGATGTTGTTTGAAAAAGGGAAAAAGAAAAATTCAAAAAGAAATAAAAAGACAAAAAGACAGTTAAAAAAAAAATTAACTTTAAAAGACTAAGGAATCATGGTAAAAAAGCCGTGAATTCTATGTGCAGTATTCCCCTAGCGCTGGAGTTCTGCCGTTCTCATTGATCGGTAAACTTGGTCTTGGCCGGCTGTTCTCGCTGATCTTCTGGGGAGGGGCCTGTTGCCGTGGTTTCCAAATGTCTCTGCCGGAGGCGGAATTGCCCCGCCCTTGCCCCCTCCCGGCTGAGTAATCTGCTCGGGTTTGCTCTCCGGGGCTTTTGTTCCCTGCGAGCTTTCCGTACAGCTTTGGAGGCGGAGCGTGAAAATGGCGGCCTCCCAATCTCCGGCCCGGAGGAGCCGAGAACTCGGGCCTGCTCCTCAGTGAGCCCCCAGAGAAAAGCCGTCAGTCACTCCCGTCTCCCCGGTCTCCGGCTGCACTCCATGCTCAACCGGCCTGTGACCGCGCGTTTCTATCTCTGGCACCCGACCCGGTCTGGAGTCTCCAAACCCAGCAGATCCCTGCGGTGCCCTCCCGCGCGGCTCCTCCCGGGGGAGGAAGGTGAGTCTCCCCAGATCTGCCGCTTGTTGGGTCCCTGCTGGAGGAGCAGTGGCCCGGCTGTGCCGCGGATCACGGTTTATGGCGACCCCGAGCTGAGAGTCCCCGCCTGGGCTCCGCCTCTGCAGCCGGCTTCCCTGCTCCGATACCTGGGAGCTCTGCCGCCCTCAGGCACCCCCGGTCCTTCTGTGACCCCGAGGGTCCTGAGACCACACTGTCCCGGAGGGTTCCACCCCCCGCTTAGCCACCAGAGTGACGTCCCTCGGCGGAGCAGACTTTTAAAAGTTCCGATTTTGTGCTCCACGGCTCTATCACTTGCCAGAAGCGGCCGACGGAGGCCCCTCCCCCGCCGTCTATCCTCCCGAATATCGCCTCGGATTCACTTCTCCGCACGTCCTACCTTCCAGAAAGTGGTCGCTTTTCTGTTCAGAAAGTTGTTGCTCTTCTTTTCTTTGATCTCCTGTTGGGTTTGTAGGTGTTCAGAATGGTTTGATCCCTATCCAGCTGAATTCCTGAGAGGAGACGAAATCCAGGTCTCCTACTCCTCCGCCATCTTGCTCCGCCCCCCCTCCAGACTCTCATATCTTGACTGAACAACAACACCTGGAATGGCACGTGTTGCAGAAGCAACAGGAAAGCTTGTGGGGTTTAGTCCCTGTGTTCCAGAAATCTCAAGAAACCATTTGTCCTCGAGCTCCCAACCTTCCATTGGTTAGCTGGTCATCCCATGCCCATGTACCAGTCAGTCCCCATCCTTCCCGGCCATTTTCATATCACCTGTGAACCCCAGGAGACATTGCAGTTACATAGTCCAAGGAAGGTAATCCCATGCTGGTGCCTCCATGACTGTACAAACCTAGAGTCCCTAGCACTGATGGAGCCTCAGTGTAAATTAACAGAAATCTCTCAGCAAAAAAGCAGACATGTTCACTCACAATTCTATGAGCTTCAGGGCCATAGTAGCAAAGATCTAGCAAAGACTGAACTGAATCTCCCAGGAAGAGTCCATGAGAGGGTCCCAACAAAGTTCCAGCTAAGGAAGGATATGAGGAGGAATCTTGGGTATATCCTAGAGAAGAGCCCACAAAGGGTCTCAGAATGCTACTTAGTGAAGGGTCGCAGGGCTGCCTTGGAGACAAGTAACTGTGTGTCATTCAAGGAATCACTCAGGGAATGAATTATTAAATGTCTCAAGGAAGGAGACAGACCAGAATCAAATCAAAAGCACTCTTAGATTACATATGAGCAAGAAGTTTTGGCAGATCACAGCAGATAGGATTCCTATAGGTGTGTGTTGTTCATGGCTGGCTGATGACAATACCTTGTCTTTCTCTGGGAGTTCCCAGACTACCTCAAAAAACACAAATTCAAAAAAGACTATGGTGGGTAGGGTTTACTGCCAGGTCACCACTCTAGAACTTTCTTTTCTTGATCCCAAAACGCGACAGGTGCTAGAGGCACATATTATGAGATTTCGCATGAGTCAGAGGTGGGGTCTACCCCTCAGGGTTCTTGAATCCATAAAATTCCATATGTTGAGAGAAGCCAAAACATGGCCTCTTCCCCAAGTTGACTTTCCCTCCTTAGCCATGCATATTTCTGGGGTGGATTCCAAAGCTGACTTTTTTAAACCCCTTAAGGGAAGCTCCAAAGCTTTTTTGGGAAACAGGGTGAGAACAGCAAATTCAGTCCCCACCCTGGATCATCCTCTCCCTACTATGTTATCTGTGGGCAATGAAGGACAGGGGGTCCTGAAGTCATCACACTCTCACACTGAACACAAGCCTGCAGAGTGTATCCAGATAGCTGAGTGCGGCAGCCAGACTTTTCAGCCCCTGACACACAGCATCGGAGCTCAAGTCAGACCCAGTGAGACTGTAACAAAAAACACATGTGGCCCAGAGGTGCCCACAAGGCAAGCTGCGGCTGGACATGAGCCAAGGCATGAGAATGTGGGTTCCAGCAACAGAGTAGAAACGGTACAGGGCAAAGTGATGGTGGAGAAGAATTTAGAACATTCTGCCATGTCCAACCTGTCCACGGATATATTCGACACCGAGGAGCTCTGGACTCTTCAATCCCAATCTTGTGACACCTTGACAACCAGTGAGTTGGGAAGCTCCAAAATGATAAATGTCAGTATGAGTAAGGTAGAAACTGGCCTGACCACTGAACATCCCTCGCCAAAAATACTGGTTCCCCAAGATTCTAAGCTATCAGAGCTGAAAAGACAGCTTCTGAGTGAGTTAAAGTTTAAATTGGAGAGTGAGGAGCATAACCAGGCTCAAAGATGTCCCACTGACATGCCCCTTACTTCAGATAGCTTGACTTCCAAGGCTTCCCTGACTCCGTCCCAGAGTGTCTGCAGTGGGGACATGGACGCGTCCCAGGTGCTGCATGTTCAATTGGAGGACAGCAGAATTAGCACGGGGCAGCAGCAGGAGTCCTGGGACTCTAAGCTGGCCTTCTGTAAGTGCCGGGCTAAGAATTTCCCACAAAGAGAAAGTGAAAGGAAAGTGAGACCTCAGGATTCCCAAGCAAGAAAGTGTGGAAGTGAGGACTCAGGAGTAGGGACATCTGTAGGCAGAAAGGAGAGCTACCGTGTTGAGGACAGAAAATTAGAGAGGGCTTCCCCATCTCTGTCACAGAATGAACAGTTTCCTCCTGAAAGTTACTTCAGAAAAAAGATGAGGCACTTTTTTCAGTGGATCAATTCCAAGAAAAAAATCACAGGGCAGCAGGAAAGTCCCCAGCAAAAAGGCAAGTTCATGTCAACCTTAGTGCAGCACCAAGACCCCGTTCAAAGTGTGACTACTTTTGTGAGTGATGGGCCTCCTGAAGCTCACAAGCTCATGACTACCACTGGGAAGGTCCTAGAAGAGAAGCTGGCATGTAGGTATGGACCTGAGGCCTCAGCATTAAGCCAGCAGCAGGAGGAACTACAGGCCCAGGTAGGGCCTGACAAGAGATATTCCTCCAACTGTTGGGCTCTCTCTGACCCACAACAAAAGAAACGGGCAAGTATCAAGTCCTGCAGCCATGAAGCCGTCTGTGCTGGCCAGAACCGTCTTAGAAGTGTCAGACAGAACAGACACAGGGTCAGACATCCCCGAAAAGTTGTGGCCTTCAAGGACCAGGTATTAAGCCAGAGTCAACCCCCTTCTTCTCTGCCCTCCGGGGAACCTGTGCCTCATCCAAGCCTCACCTGTGTGCATCAAGTATGCCAGGTCCTTTCGGCCACCAGGGGTGACCCTGGTGAAAGTACTGTGTTTAGTGATTTGACTCTTCTACTCAAGCAGAAAATGCTTCTCCAGCACTTCCACAGAGAAAAATTTCCCTAAAGAAATCATTCTGTCCTTGTTAAGAAAGCCTCACAGTTTTCATGACAATATATCCTCTGATGAGAACAACCTTCAGCACAACAAAGAATATCAATCCTCCTCAATAAATGTTTCTTCTAATAGAGAGTGCTGTTCTCTGTGTGCTGCACTGGGCCTGGGGCTGGGGCTTGTGCTTAGGGAAAGGAGGAACTGTGTTCAGCTCTTACTGGTTTCCTCTTTGGCTTCTGTAAGTGCACCAGTCCCTTGTAAGAAGCCAGACAGTGGCCTTCTCAGTTTTATCTTGGGGTCCTTTATTTGACCCTGCTCAGATGTCCTGTATTAAAACATTTACTTTTTTTTTTTTTTTCATAAAAAGTACAGAAAGCTTACTCTGAAAACCTTCGGGCCTTTACAAAGTGAGAAAAACCATTAAAATCTAGAACTTGGCTCAAACTCTCTTTTCATCTGCTCCCAAACTATCCGTTGGGTGGGATGAGTTACTATGTCTCCTAGGCCTCACCTCCTGGAGGCTACTCAGGGCTTATTAGAACCCAATGATACCATTTCAGCATAAGAGTATACGGGATAGTCTTTGAGCATGAAGACAGTACCTCCAGGGATGTTGCCAGGGACGTTGTCCTCCTATATGGTGCCTGCCTTCCCAAACATGCAACATTTTACACCAAGGTTACGGTAATTTAGGAGTGCATTAATGATCTATTGCTGTGTAATGGATCCTACAAAATTTAGTGGCTTAAAAAATACATACTTATTATCTCACAGTTTTTGTGGGTCAGAAATTCAGGCGAGGCCTACCTGGATTTTCTGCTTCAAGGCCGCAGTTAAGCTGTCAGCTGAGGCTACGTTCTCTTCTGAAGGCTTGACTGGGGCAGGACCAACTCCTGTACTCATTCACACAGTTGTTGGCAGGATGCAGTTCCTCAAAGCCTGTTGGACTGGGATCCTCAGAACCTTGCTGGCTATTCGTTAGAGCTGGCTGGTTCCCTGTCATGTGGGCTTCTCCAACATGGCAGCTTACTTCATCAAAGCAAGGAGAGAGTTTGCAAACAAGACAGAAGTTACAATCTTTTGTAAACTAATAACGGAAATGACATCCCATTACCTTTCCTTTATTCTATTAGTCAGAGGCAAATCACTAAGTCGTGCCTATGCTCAAGGGTTGAATATCGGTAAGTGGGGATCATTGGAATCTTCTTAGAAGTCTTCCTAATGCACAATAAAAAAATTTAAAAAAAAAAAAAAAAAAGAAGAAGTCTTCCTATGCAAGGGTTTCTTCTTGGACACCCTACTCAGTTTGCTGAAGCAAAAGTGGCCAAAGGTGCCAAGTGGATCTTTGTCCTCATTCATATGCAAGTCATCAAGGTCAAAACTGTTTAATGGCTAAATGGAGCGGCGGCTGGTAAGTAAACATCAAAGAGATTGGAGCATTCAAAGAAGGAAGGAAAGGTGGTATAGAGAGGTAAAGGTAATACGGGTTTTTCCTGAATGGTAAAGTAAAATGAGCCCTCAGGACCACCTGACTTCCCAGTAGTCGGACTTAGAGGGGAGGAAAAAGTAGGTGTAACATGTCTCATCCCAGCTCTACCACAGTCTCTCCACTTTGCCCTAGCTCCCAGACCATAGGTCTAAAGAAGTAACCTTCAGCTTTTGTAGACCTAGTCAAGCTTATAGAGGAAGCAAACCCTTCAGGTTGCAAGGTTTAATTTCTGTTCTTATTAATTAATATCTTTAATATAGTACATCCATCATTTCAAATTTAACTCTCACAGCTTGAACATCAGAGAGAATTGGTCACCCAGTTGATGGAAAAGCCAGTACTAGGGATCTTCCAGCATGTAACTCCCATTTTGAGGTATTTTTCACGTACCTATGGCTTGAGCACTTCTAACTAAGGGAGATGTGAAGGCTGAAAGGGGTTGAGTTAATAAGCTGGGGTCACATAACAAGTCATATCTAATGTCTACTGCTTCCCTTCAGAGAAATATTGAATGAGGCAATGAGACAGAATTTGGACACTTAGAACATCTAGGAAGCGATCTGTCCAAATGACTTGGTAACACCATCTATGAGTGATCTCATACTTCTTTTCTGCTTCTAGGATTGTTTTCCTTTCTTTCAGATTCCTGTTCCTATGGGAAAGCATCACGATCCTAAAAAACTAACAAAGTGTATTAGCTGAAAAATGATTGGAGAGATGAAGATCAATTTCTCTAGAAAAAGATGTGCTTTGTGCCCACAGTCAGGGATCACAGTGTTATGAAATTTTAGGAGAGTGCCATTTACGTGATATAGTGTGCTGCCGGAAGAACTGTCTCTGATATATAATGCAATGGGAATGGGTTACCTGAATTTTTACAACCTCAAGCTTAAACTCTAAACCTAACGTCAGGGTTGACAAAATGCATGAATTGATTGGTACCTTAATGTGGATTGGGCATAGGGACCCCAGTTCCCAGCTTCAGGCATTGTGAATTTCTCTGGTGCCAGGTGGTGCCTAAGGCGATCAGAGTCCTTGAGGCAGCCATCAGAAGGGCTAACACAGAACTGTGCCCCAATCGGTGGTTGCAGTGAAAGGGCCCAGGCTATGAGAAGGGGCTCTTCTCTTGAGCTTTTTCCCCTAGAACTTCCATTGGTCCTGGATCAGAGCCTAAACTAGGCTATTTTCCTGGGGTCACAAAGGCACATTTGGTCTTCATTAGGAAGGCCAAGTGGCAGGTTCAGAGACTTGTAGAGGCTGCCTCCTTATTTCTCCCAGGAGACTCAAGATCTGTTCCTTCCTTCATTGGTGGGAGTGGGGAAGCAGGGAAAGAACTGATTCATATGTAAGTGTAGCAGTGCTTCCCTGTGGGGAGGAGGTTGGGCTGGCAATGACAAGAGTGGGTAATTTTCCTCTGTAGGGATTCTCTCCCAGCTTAAGGCAGCCTTCATTTGAGGCAGGATATTTTACCAAGCTATTGATTGCTGCTTCTATTCCCTGCCAGAGGGGACTCCAGAAGGAACAAAAGTTCACTTCCCTTTTTGTCTTACAGGAAGTTCTGAGCTTCTGGTCTCAGGGGTTATTAATGGTTTTCATGTTTCCTGACCCCCAAAGAGAAGTTGTGAGGCACCTGTTGCATAGTCCTGTCCAGACTCCTACGGGTGAGGAAAATTTTCACCAGGTGTTCTCAGGAGAGAGGAGATAGGGGTTGATGTAGGTGCTGGGTTGAAAGGAGAGTTGCCTGAAGGTACCAGTGGCTCCAGCGACTTGATACTAAGGGTGTAAGGTGAGTTCCTGAGTGGATGGGTTCTGTGTGGAAGTCCTCTAGGAGACAGCACTATTTTTCTGAGGGATGAAATGATGTTTGCTGAGATGAATGATCATCAAGCCGCACTACCTTGGGAGCTGCACCGAAATACTGCATTGCCACACTGGCCAAAGTGGCTATACAACCACTGGCCTGTTAATGGGCCAACGGAGGAGCTTGGGCAACGAACATCCCAGTGGCCACCATGATGGACTCAGGAGCAGAGTCTCTTTCTTACATATTTGCCTGATATTGTATATTTGCCTGAGAGCAAAAGCCTCTCCCCCCCACCCCCCATCCCCGTTGCCAGGGATGACTAATATTGGATACCTTCCTTCAACATGGGGGCTCTGATCCAGCTTTAATTTAATTTAGAAAAATTAAGTACTGCTTGTTGTATTTCAATTTTGTAAAGCATGCTTTCATGTATATTATCCCATTTAATATTTACAATCCTTCAAGGTAGATTTATTTATTTTTTATTTTTTAAAATTCAATTAAAATATAATGTATTATTGGTTTCAGACGTAGAGTTCAGTGATTCATCAGTCTTATATAATACCCAGTGCTCATTACATCCCAAGGCCTCCTTAATGTCCATCACCTAGTTACCCCATCCTTCCACCTCTCTCCCCTCCAGTCACCTTCAGTTTGTTTCCTATGATTAAGAGTCCCTTATGGTTTGTCTCCCTCTCTGATTTTGTCTTGTTTTATTTTTTTCCTCTCTTCCCATATATCCTGTTTCGTTTCTAAAATTCCACATATGAGTGCAATCGTATGATAATTGTTTTTCTCTGATTGACCTATTTCACTTAGCATAATAACCTCTAGTTCGATCCAGGTCATTGCAAATGGCAAGATTTCATTTTTTTGATAGCTGAGTAATGTTTCATTTTATATCTATATATTATATATCTATATATCTATATATCTGTATCTCACATTTTCTTTATCCATTCATCTGCCGATGGACATCTGGGCTCTTTCCATAGTTTGGCTATTGTGGACATTGCTGCTAT
The DNA here is from genome assembly GCF_029215605.1 of Mirounga angustirostris. Lineage (NCBI taxonomy): Eukaryota > Metazoa > Chordata > Mammalia > Carnivora > Phocidae > Mirounga > Mirounga angustirostris. Next base: position 23,116,752 of record NW_026991723.1, read on the forward strand.
AAACATTGGGGTGCCAGTGCCCTTTGGATCACTACATTTGTATCTTTGGGGTAATACCCTGTAGTGCAATTGCTGGGTTGAAGGGAAGTTCTATTTTCAACCTTTCTAGGAGTGTCCATACTGTTTTCCAGAGTGGCTGTACCAGCTTGCATTCCCATCAACAGTGTTTTCCACTTCGTCACCAACATATGTTGTTCCCCACCTTGTTAATTTTAGCCATTCTAACTGGTGTGAGGTGGTATCTCATTGAGGTTTTGATTTGTATTTCCCTGATGCCCAGTGATGTTGAGCATTTTTTCATGTGTCTATTGGCCATTTGTACGTCTTCTTTGGAGAAATGTCTGTTCATGTCTTCTGCCCATTTTTTGATTGGATCATTTGTTCTTTGGGTGTTGAGTTTGATAAGTTCTTTATAGATTTTGGATACTAACCCTTTATCTGTCAATTGCAAATATCTTCTCCCATTCTGTCGGTTGTCTTTTGGTTTTGTCAACTGTTTCCTTTGCTGTGCAAATGCTTTTTATCTTGATGAAGTCCTAATAGTTCAGTTCATTTTTGCCTTTGTTTCCCTAGCCTTTGGAGACGTGCCTAGCAAGAAGTTGCCACGGCCAAGGTCACAGAGGTTGCTGGCTGTGTTCTCCTCTAGGATTTTGATGGATTCCTGTCTCACATTTACGTCTTTCATCCATTTGGAGTCTATTTTTGTGTACGGTGTAAGGAAATGGTCCAGTTCCATTCTTTTGCATGTGGCTGTCCAATTTTTCCAACACCATTTGAAGAGACTGTCGTTTTTCCATTGGATATTCTTTCCTGCTTTATCAAAGATTAGTTGACGATAGAGTTGAGGGTCCATTTTTGGGTTCTCTATTCTGTTCCATTGATCTATGTGTCTGTTTTTGTGCCAGTACTATACTGTCTTGACAGTGTAACAGCTTTGCAATAGAGCTTGAAATCTGGAATTGGCTATTCGGCGTCTTTTCTGGTTCCGTACAAATTTTAGGATTATTTGTTCCAGCTCTGTGAAAAAAGTTGATGGTGTTTTGATAGGGATTGCCTTGAATGTATCGATTGCTCTAGGTAGCATGGACATGTTAACAATATTTGTTCTTCCAAACCTTGAGCATGGAATATTTTTCCATTTCTTTGTGTCTTCCTCAATTTCTTTCATGAGTTTTCTGAGTACAGACCCTTTGCCTCTTTGGTTAGGTTTATTCCTAGGTATCTTATGGCTTTGGGTGCACTTGTAAATGGGATTGATTCCTTACCTTATCTTTCTTCTGCCTCATTGTTAGTGTATAGAAATGCAACTGATTTCTGTGCATTGGTTTTATATCCTGCCACTGTGCTGACTTCCTGTATGAGGTCTAGCAATTTTGGGGTGGAATTTTTGGGTTTTCCATATACAGTATCATGTCATCTTCAAAGTGTGAGAGTTTGACTTCTGCTTTGCACATTCGGACGTCTTTTATTTCTTTTTGTTGTCTGATTGCTGTGGCTAGGACTTCTAGTCCTGTGTTGAACAGCAGTGGTGAGAGTGGACATCCCTGCTGTGTTCCTGACCTTAGGAGAAAAGCTCTCAGTTTTTCTTCATTGAGAATTATATTCACTGTGGGCTTTTCGTATATGCTTTTATGATATTGAGGTGTGTTCCCTCTATTCCTACCCTGTGAAGAGTTTTAATCAAAAAAGGAAGCTGTAGTTGTCAAATGCTATTTCTGCCATTTATTGAGAGGATCACATGCTTCTTGTCCTTTCTTTTATTTATGTAGTGTATCACACTGATTGGCGTGTGGATGTTGAACTACCCTTGCAGCCCAGGATTAAATCCCACTTGGTCACAGTGAAAATAATCCTTTTAATGTTCTGTTGGATCCTGTTGTCTAGTATTTTGGTGAGAATTTTTACATCCATGTTCATCAGGGATTTGGTCTGTAATTCTCCTTTTTGGTGGGTTCTTTGCCTGGTTTGGGGATAAAGGTAATGCTGGCCTCATAGAAAGAGCTTGAAGTTTTCCTTGCATTTTTATTTTTTGAAACAGCTTCAGAAGAATAGGTATTAATTCTTTGTTTGGTAGCGTTCCCCTGGGAAGCCTCTGGCCCTGGGCTCTTGTTTGTTGGTAGATTTTTTATTACTGCCTCAATTTCCTTGCTGGTTAGGGATGTGCTCAGGTTTTCTATTTCTTTCTGTCTCAGTTTGGTAGTTTATATGCCTCTACAAAGGCATCCATTTCTTCCAGACTGCCTAATTTGTTGGCATATATTTGCTCATAATTTGCTCTTAAAATTGGTTGTATTTCTTTGGTGTTGGTTGTGATCACTCCTCTTTCAGTCATGGTTTTATTTTTTTGGGTCCTTTCTCTTTTCTTTTTGATATGTCTGGCTGGGGGTTTATCAATCTTATTCTTTCAAAGAACCAGCTCCTAGTTTGGTTGATCTGTTCTACTGTTCTTTTGGTTTCTATTTCATTGATTTCTGCTCTAATCTTTATTATTTCTCTTCTCCTGCTGGGTTTAGCCTTATTTGCTTTTCTTTCTCCAGCTCCTTTAGGTGGAGCTGGAGGTTAGTTTGAGATTTTGAGGCCTTTCTTGTTTCTTGAGAAAGGCTTATATTGCTATATATTTCCCTCTTAGGACTGCTTTTGCTGCATCCCAAAGGTTTTGAAAAGTTGTGTTTTCATTTTCATTTGTTTCCATGAATTTTTTTTTAGTTCTTCTTTAATTTCATGGTTGACCCATTCATTCTTTAGTAGGATGCTCTTTAGCCTCCGTGTATTTGAGTTATTTCCAAATTTCCTCTTGGGATTGAATTCCAGTTTCAAAGCATTGTGGTCCAAAAATATGTAGGGAGTGACCCCAATCTTTTGGTACCATTTGAGACCTGATTTTGTGGCCCAGTATGTGATTTATTTTGGAGGATGTCCCATGTGCACTCAAGAGGAATGTATATTCTGTTGCTTTAGGATGGAATGTTCTGAATATATCTGTGAAGTTCATCTGGTCCAGTGTGTCATTCAAAGCCCTTGTTTCCTTGTTGATCTTCTGCTTAGATGATCTGTCCATTGCAGTCAGTGATGGTTGAAGTCCCCTACTATTAATGTATTATTATCACTGTGTTTCTTTAATTTTGTTATTAATTGGCCCATATAATTGGCTGCTCCCATGTTAGGGGCATAAACATTTACAATTGTTATATATTCTTGTTCGACAGACCTTTTAAATATGATAGAGTGTCCTTCTTCATCTCTTATTATAGTCTTTGGTTTAAAAGTTACTTTGTCTGATATAAGGACTGCCACCCCAGCTTTCTTTTGATGTTCATTAGCATGATAAATGCTTTTCCACCCCCTCACTTTATTTTTATTTTTAAATAAAGATTTGTTTTAATTATTTGCCAGACAGAGAGAGCGTGCAAGCACAAGCAGGGAAAGCTGCAGGCAGAGGGAGAAGCAGGCTCCCCACTGAGCAAGGAGCCTGATCCCAGGACCCTGGGATCATGACCTGAGCCGAAGGCAGATGCTTACCTGACTGAGCCACCCAGCTGTCCCTCCACGCCCTCACTTTAAGTCTGGAGGTTTCCTTGGGTCTAAAATGAGTCTTTTGCAGACAGCATATTGATGTGTCTTGCTTTTTTAGTCAGTTCAACCCTGTGTCTTTTGATTGTAGCCTTTAGCCCATTTACATTCAGAATAACTATTGAAAGATATGAATTTAGTGCCATCATATCACCTGTAAAGTCACTGTTTCTGTATATTGTCTCTGTTTCTTTCTGGTCTGTGTTACTTTTGGGCTCTCTCTTGGCTTAAAGGATCTCTTTTAATATTTCTTGTAGGGTTGGTTTGGTGACCACAAATTCTTTTAGTTTCTGTTTGTCCTGGAAGCTTTTTCTCTCTCTCTTTTGAATGACATCCTAGCTGTATAAAGTATTCTTGGCTGTATATTTTTCTCATTTAGCACTTTGAATATGTCATGCCAGTCCTTTCTTGCCTGCCAGGTCTCTGTGGATAGATCTGCTGCCAATCTAACGTTTCTACCCTCGTAGGTTTCAGATCTCTTGTCCTGAGCTGCTTTCAGGATTTTCTCTTTGTCTCTATGATTAACATGTTTCACTATTATATGTCGGGGTGTTGATCTATTTTTACTGATTTTGAGGGGGTTCTCTGTGCCTCTTGGACTTGGATGCCTGTTTCCTTCCCCAGGTTAGGGAAGTTCTCTGCTATAATTTGCTCCAATATACCTTTGCCCCTCTCTCTCTTTTTCCTCTTCTTCTGGGATCCCAATTATTCTAATCTTGTTTCACTTCATGTTATCACCTATCTCTCAAAATCTCTCCTCATGATCCAGTAGTTGTTTATCTCTTGTTCTCAGCTTCTTTATTCTCTATTATTTTGTCTTCTCTGTCACTAATTGTCTCTTCTGCCTCATTTATCCTAGCAGTTAGCATCCCCATTTTTTATTGCATCTCATTAATAGCCTTTTTGAGTTTGACTTGGTTAGATTTTAGTTCTTTTATTTTTCCAGAAAGGGATCCTCTAGTGTCTTCTATGCTTTTTTCAAGCCCAGCTATTATCTTTATAATCATTATTCTGAACTCTGTTCCGACATCTTAACATCTTACTTATGACCATATTGATTAGGTCCCTGGCAGTCAGTACTGCATCTTGTTCTCTTTTTGAGGTGAGTTTTTCCATCTTGTCATTCTGTCCAGCGAAGACTAGACGAATGAGAGTACAAAATGGTAAAATGGCAACAACCACCACAGAGTACTATATACTAAACAAATCAGATGAAACCTGAAACCCAAAAAAAAGAAAAAAGAAAAATTAAAAAATTACCACCCCCCCCAAAAAACCCAAAGCAAAAATAATCAGACAGGTGGACAGAACAGAGCAATACACTGCATCCTGTGTGTATTTTGGTCTGTTTGTTAGAAAACTAGATCTCAATATTGTAAAGAATGAAAAACTTATATATGTACAAAAATAAAATTGAATATAATGAAAGGATAGATTGTAAGTGTAAAAATGAAAACCAAAAGAAAAAAAAAAAAAAAGAGAGGTGGGGGGAAAAGAAGGAATCCACATACAGGTGAACAGAACAGAGCAATACACCATACCCTGAGTGTATTTTGGTTGGTTTGTTAGAAGAAACTATAGCTTAACGTTGTAAAGAAAGAAAAACTTATGTACAAAAATAAAATTAAATATGTTGAAAGTATAGAATGTATCTGTAAAAATGAAAGTTAAAAAAGACTAATAAAACAAAACAAAACGAAACAAAACCCAAAGTAAAACAAAAAAACTAAAGAAGAAGAAGGAGGAGGAGGAGGAGAAAAAGAGAATATGATCAGACAGGTGAAGGGAACAGAGCCATACACTGGATTCTGCATTTATTTTGGTGTGTTAGAAGAAACTGTATCCCAAAATGGTAAGGAAAGAAAAACTTATGTATTTACAAAAACAAAATTAAATATAGTGAAAGGATAGACTATAACTGTAAAAATGACAATTAAAAAACGATTTAAAAAAAGAGTTGATAAAAGAGAAACGGGTTGAAAAAGGAAAGAGAAAAAAATCAAAATTGAAAGACTAAAGAATCGTGGGAAAAATCCATGAATTCTTTGTGCTGTATTCCCCTAGTGCTGGAGTTTTGCCATTCTCAAAGACTGGTAAACTTGGTCTTGGCTGGATGTTCTTGCTGATCTTCTGGGGGAGGGTCCTATTGCGTTGATTCTCAAGTGTCTTTGCCCCAGGTGGAATTGCACCGCCCTCACAGGGGGACAGGCTATGTAATCTGCTGGATTGCTGTATGTGTCTTTTGTTCCCTGAAGGCTTTCCTCGCAGCCTTAGAGATGAGAATGAAAATGGTGGCCTCCCAGCCTCTGGCCCGGAGCCGAGAGCTCGGGGCCCCATTCCTCGTTGTGCCCTCAGGGAAAAGCAGTCAATCACCCTTGTCTCCCTGCTCTCTGTCTGCTCTCTGTGCTGAACCAGCCTGTGACGGACCATTTACATCTCAGGCATGGAACCCTGTTTCGAGTCTCCAAACCCTGCAGGCTCCTGTGATGCACACCCACACAGCTCCTCCTGGGGGTGGCGGGGGTGGGGGGGTGTCTTGCCGGTTCTGATGCTTGCTGGGCCCCTGCTCAGGGAGCGGTCACCTGACCCGGCCACGGTTTGTGGTTTATGGCAACTCCAAGCTGAGAGCCCACTCCTGGGCTTGCTGATTTACAGCGGGCTTCCTAGGCCTGATGCCCAGGAATCCTGCCACACTCAGGCAACCCCATTCTTTCTGTGACCCTGGGGATCCTGAGAACACACTGTCCCACCTAGGATTCCACCCCACTTCACCACCTGAGCACCTTTCAGGCGGGGATGTCCCTCACCAGAGCCGACTTCTAAAAGTTCTGATTTTGTGCTCTGCTGCTCTATACGGTAGCCGGCTGACGGAGGCTCCCGCCCCCCATGGTTTATCTTCCCATATATCGCCTCAGATTCACTTCTCCGAACCTCCTACCTGGTAGAAAGTGGTCACTTTTCTACTTGTAGAGTTGCAGCTATTCTTTTCTTAGATCTCCTCTTGATTTTGCAGGTGTTCAGAATGATTTAGCTGAATTCCTGGGAACAGATGAAACTAAGGTCTCTTACTCCTCCACCATCTTGGACTCCAATCTCAGTAGATTTCTTAATCCCCTCTTATAGAAGGGCAACCTGAAGGACAGAGAAGGTAATATATATTTTGTGGGCTAGCATGGAAGAGGGAGCCAGGGATGGTGAGCCCCTTTACACTGTGAGGAATTACTTGGATGTAAATGACAGCAAATACAATTTCACTGACTTAAAAAAGAGAATCTTTTGGCTTAGGTACCTGAAAAAGTCTGTGAATAAGGCTGGCCTAAGGCAGGAAGGTTCATGCTGGAGCTCAGTTGATGCCTTCAAGATTCACTTTCTATCCATTTCTTGGCCCTATATTCTGGACTGACTTTCTGTCTGACAATTTTGTAGCTTTAAGTGTATCTTTCAAGCTTTAAGTGTAGCTAAAAATGGGTTGTGTCTCTCAGTAGTCCCTGCAAAAATCCCATCGTGCCTTATTGGCTCCAGTTGGGTCACATGCCCATCCCTGACCAATCACTGCTGTCAAAAGCATACAATCATCTCTTGGCCAAGCCTGAGTTATAGATGCATTCTTAAAATAGGAGTGTCAGGGAAAGACAACTCCACCTGCACATAGACTGAGACTGAGAATGGGGTTAGTTCCCTGGAGGTCAATAAAGGGACTGTTTCCAGAAGGTGAGTGAATGGTAGGTATCAAAACAAAAACTGATGTCTACTCCAGCCCTCTTTTTCACTGCCCTATTTCTGCTTTCTTGTCCAGAGTTATGCCACGACTAAAGCTTGGAGTTGCAGTAAATGCTGATTCTGTGGAGACTTAGGGATAGGAAAGAGGTGGGATGGGGCCCAGGAGAGGAACTTGAAGTAGGAGGCATCAGTCAGAGTCCCCAGCATCCATGTGGATAGACCATCCAATAATCTGTCTTCTTACCGTCTACCCCTTCTCATCCTTGAGCCCTTTACCTCCATTCCAGTTTAGTTATGGCCATATCCTAGAACTTATCACCAGGAACACTTCTGCCATCTGAAAAGACAGTCTGACATTCCACTTGATTTTTATCCTTTCAGCTTATGCCCTCAATATGCCAATCCTTCAACCTGTTCAGGAACTACAAGATACTTTACACATCCCCCTGTCCATCTGACAATGTTTTGTCTTCATTCCCTCCCTCTCCAAGGAAAACTTCATGGTTCATCACTTAATTCCAAACCTAAATAGCTCTACTTTCAACAGCCTTTCATTCGCCTGTCATCTGCCATGCGTGGCAAAAGTCAGTTGTGTCTTTTTTAGACCCGTCTTCTAATAAGGGGCTGATTCCTCTAGGATAAAATCAACATAAGTAAGTATGTTGCTGCCACCATAAATGTTCTGTAATAATGGTCAGCTTCAACACTGCCTGAAAACAATCCATTAGTTTGTTGTGTTGGTTCCTGTGTACTGGCATTCTTCTAAGCGTTAGGGGCACACCAGTGAAGGAAACAAAGCTCCCTGTCTTGGTGGAGCTCATGACTGTTCCTTAGTCAATTCTCTTGCCTAAGTGCTCAAAACGATTCCACTTTCCTACAATTTCTCCACACTCCTCACTGGTTGAGCATGTGTGCTGGATCATGACAGGGGAATGAGAAGTCACCAGAACTTTACATCATTAAAAAAAATTTTGAAAGAATAACAAAACCAAAATGTGAACACCCATTCCTTCTTTCCTCTTTCCTTTCTATTATACTGGAAGGTTTTCCTCGGGGATCTGTCCTTGCTTTCCAATTTACAACATCTTTTTGCACTGTTGGAATATTTGGCTTAATCATCTGCTTTTCTAAAAGACCGACACCATATTTACCTCAGTACAGTCTGGCACGTCCAGCAGAGTTCAGAAACCTTTGGACGGAAGAGCAATCCGAGGGATTTAGAAGCTGAGGTTCCCACCAGCATGCTCTGGGGGCGGAGCCACTCCCAGGGCAAGCCACACCTAGGGGTAGGGCTACGTCCTGTGGAAGCCACACCCGGGGGCGGGACTAAGTCCAGGCGGGACCACATCCAGGGTGAGCTGCATCCAGGGGTGGAACTACGTCTAGGGGAAAGCCACACCCAGGGGCGGGACTAAGCCCGGGGCGAGCCGCACCCAGGGGCGGGCCACACCCAGGGCGAGCCACACCCAGGGGCGGGACTACGTCCAGGAAAAGCCACACCCGGGGGCGGGACTAAGTCCAGGCGGGACCACATCCAGGGTGAGCTGCATCCAGGGGTGGAACTACGTCTAGGGGAAAGCCACACCCAGGGGCAGGACTAAATCCGGGGCGAGCCACACCCCGGGGTGGGCCACGCCCAGGGCGAGCCACACCCAGGGGCGGGGCTACATCCAGGAAAAGCCAAACCCGGGGGTGGGACTACGTCCAGAGCGAGCACCCGGGCCGGCCACATCCAGGGCGAGCTTCACCTAGGGTGGGGCCAGGTCCAGGGTAAAGCACACCTGGAGGCGGGCTGCGCCCGGGGCGAGCCACACCACTGGCCAGGCCTGACAGGCTGTGGTGTTTGGCTTCCTGATGGCGGCGGTGCTGGGCTGTCTGACAGTTAAACCGCTCACCTCAGGCTTCTGCATCCTGTCTCCATCACTTCTGGAAGCTGAGAGTTTTGAATTGCCTCAAAGTCAGATTTTGACGAAGGCTTCTGGATCCCAGTGACCTTCCCTCCTGCCCTGCCAGAAGGACTCTTCCCACCGTCTGCCTTTTCCATCCCGGCTGCTGGGCCTGGAGGCCTCTCAACGCCTAAGGGCCTCAGAGAGAACCTGCTGAGGCTTGGGGGCGGGGCCGTGCCGGGGCCACGCGAGCCCCCTTTGCGGAGGTCACTGGATGGAACTTGTGGAGCTGATTGTGGTAATAAATGTAGCGGCGATATTGACCGCTGTTAAGACTTCACCTTGCACCAGCTGCCTGGTCTCGTATGAGAAACCTGTCTCAGAGCTCATCTATTATGTGCAGAGATAATAATATCTAACAGGCGTGGCCCTGAGACCTGGAATGAAGAAGTGAAGAGTTTTGAGTGGTGTTAAGAGTTGATGTTACTGAAGGGTTTGGGGGCGCTTGTGGTGACCTCATGGGCCTTCCAGCTCCTGGAGAGCCCAGTGCCTTGGAAGTGCCTGCCAGTGCACTCAGGACAGTGAGACGTCAGGATGCAAGTTCATACAATAAGTTAAGAGTCATCATTCCTGATTCTCCGCAGAACTGGAAGGATACCCACAGTCTGCTACTTGTTTTCAAAGGAGCCAAAAAGAGCTTTAATCGCTGGGCCCTAGCGGTGAGTCCAGTAGGACTGGTTCGTGGAAACCTCAGGTATAGACCAATTGAGGCATTATGGACAGGATAGAGGCAGAACCATTTGTCACGCCTTGCCTGATCCAGGATAGCAGGACGTGAACCTCTCCAGCAGGAAGGACTACGTGTTTTTAATTAGGCAGAAACTCTCAGGTAATTGCCTTAAATTGCAGGTATTGAAATATTCACGCCTACTGTGTGTCCTGGTTCTGTGTTAGGAAGTGTTACCATGTTTATCATAGTAAGAGGTGGAAGACAATCCTATTTGTGACTGTTTCCACTATTAGAAAGTATTAAATGTGAATTTGAAAGATACAGAAAAGTAGAATAAACCTCATAGATTCCCACCTTCAAAACAATTACCATTAACTTTTGATGCATCTTCTTAGAGATTTTGCTGTGGCTACTTTTAACATTGCTTAAATAATACATACTTTAACTGAAAAACTATCATAAACGTTTTTATGTTATTATAAACTTTCATAACGTTTTATGATAACATTCTATTAAGTGGTAGAATATTAAACTCTACTTTTTGTTGACATTTGGTTCGTTTCTAACTTTTGAAATTTCAATATTTTGCTTGCGATGTTTGGTCATAATTGTACTTGTTTATAAACTGTCGTGTTCCAAACAGCATAAAGCTTTTCCTAAGTGTCTGATTAACCCAGGATTCTGCCCTAGGCCAAATGCTTTTTTCTTCCTCCAGCCTCCTTAGATGAGTTATGCGCTCTTGTGGTTAGCTGCTTCAGCACTAGACTCTCCTCTGATTATGAAGCCAATGAAACCAACTGCTTTGCTAAACATCCTTTTTTTTTTTTTTTTTTTTTAAGATTTTATTTATTTATTTGACAGAGAGAGACACAGCGAGAGAGGGAACACAAGCAGGGGGAGTGGGAGAGGGAGAAGCAGGCTTCCCGCCGAGCAGGGAGCCCGATGTGGGGCTCGATCCCAGGACCCTGGGATCATGACCTGAGCCGAAGGCTGGCGCTTAATGACTGAGCCACCCAGGTGCCCCTTGCTAGACATCCTTAATGTAAGATCTTCCAAACTGAACCTGTTGTCTTCAGCTCTAACCTTCCCTTCCGCATACAGTCCCACTATCGGTAGCACCTGAAAATCCAAGCAAGAAACACAAGAGCCATTTTACATTCTTCCCTCTTCATTGTAGCTAGTCAGCTACTACATGGAGAAGCTAGAAGAATATGCTGTGCAGAGAAATCCTAGAACTCTCACAGTATACTACATTCCCCCAAATAGATTATAAGATCCTTCAGGGCATGAGCTATATTTTTGTAATTAATTTTATTATATTAGTAATAATATGTTTGCATTCTCCCTCGTCAGAATTAAAACATTCTCGTAAAGTTAAATACTCCATTCCAAAATAAAGTGTCCCTTTCCACATCAATTAATTAATTAATTTGCTATTTATATCAATATAGACTATTGGTTTCCTACTTGATTCAATTGGTTTCCTACTTGATTCGATTCAGTCTGCTACTATCAGTATTTATTTTGGTGCCAAAATTGTCATATTAGCTAATTAGTTCAGTCTGACTTCTGTGTTCTTTTGATTTAGCTCAATCATTTTTTACTTTCTGACACAAAAAGACGTTTCAAGCTCCTTGTATACTTTTCCCTGCATAATCCCTCAGTTGCTGATTTCGTTAATGGAAAAGGGTATTTAGAAGCCAGGGTCAGTTTGCTGGATGTGTTCATTATTATTAGGATGTTGCTGCTTGTGGACCCTCTCAGTAGTTAGGGAATATGTGTATGTATATATATGCACACACACACACACATTTAAATATTAATTTATTTTTCTCTGTCTCTCCATGTGTTGAAAGTTGTGAGTTCCCACCAATACTTCTAGTTATCATCTACCACCACAGGGTTCATTCTAGTTTTCTCCCTTTCCAGTTTTGTAACTTCTTTCGCCAACAGTGAGAAATCTGGCTCCATTATTTTTTTTATATATGTACTTACTCAGTCGGTTCTCCTGTATGGAGGCCATTTCTCATCACCACCACTGTCTCCTCCATGTATGGATGTCCTCTTCTACCACCAGTGCTTAGATAACAATGTGTGTGGCAGCTGTGTTATGTAGACACCAATACTGCACCAGGCAACCCTTCTATACCAAGCCCCTCTTCACCGTGCTGGGCTCTGACTCTCAGCTCTGGGTCACTGCTGACGCTTCCCTAACAGCCCTCCTCCATCCCCTTTTGGTGTGAATGCCCATTTTGCTTGGCTCACCTATTGGCTCTAAGACTGACTTATTCAGAAAGGGAAAAGGAAGTAAAATGCTGTATCTTTTTCCTTCTACCTTTCTCAAGACATAATTGATGTGCAACAAGCTGCATGTATTTAAAAGTGTACAACTTGATGAGATTTGATAATGAAATTGTCATAATCAAGATAAACACATCCAGCTCTTCCCATTCATTTTGAGTTTTTTAAAATTAAAGTTTTTATTTTGAGATAAATGCAGATTCACATGCATTGTAAGAAATAGAGAGATCTCACGTATACTTTATTCAGTTTCCTCCAATCATACTATCTTATGAAACTACAGTATAATGTCACAACCAAGATACTGACATTGCCATAGTCAAGATATAGAACATTTCTATCACTGCAGGTATTCCTCCTGTTGCCATTTTATAGACACACTACCTCCTGCCCCTACTGTTCCATCATCTGTTTTCCATTTTTATAATTTTGCCATTTCAGTGATAGTTTATATATATATGGAATCATATACAGTGTAACTTGCTGGAATTTGCCTTTTTTACTCAGCGTAGTTCTCTGGGAGATTCATCTAGGCTGTTGTGTGCATCAGTAGTTCACTGTTTTTTTATTGCTGAGTAATATTCCATGGCATGGATGTACTGTAGTTTTTGTTTCTGTTTTTTTAACCGTTGGCTGAACAACAGCTGGGCTATTTCCAGTTTTGGCTGTTATGAATAAAAATACTGTGACTATCTGTGTACAGGTTTTTGTGTGAACATAGGCCTTCATTTTTCTGTGACAAATGCCCAGCAGTATAATTGCTGAGTTGCATGTTTAGTTTTTTAACAAGTGGAAACTGTGGCTGTACTGTTTTATATTTTCATCAGCAACATGAGTGATCCAGTTTTTCTTTATCCTTGCCACCATTTGGTGTCACTATTTAAAAAAAATTTCTTTAGCCATTCTGATAAGTGTGTAGTGATATGTTACTGTGGTTTTAATTTGCACTTCCTGAATGACAAATATTAAACATTTTTGGGGGGCTTTTTTGCCATCTGTCTTTTTGGTGAAATGTCTCTTCATGTCTTTTGTCCCTGTTCTAATGGGATTATTTTATTTTATTTTATTTTTTACCATTGAGTTGCCAGGGTTCTTTATATATTGTTGATACTAGCCTTATGTTGCCTTTGTGGTTTGCAAATATTTTTTCCCAGTCTATAGCTTGTCTTTTCATCCTCTTAACAGCCTTTTGCAGAGCAATAGTTTTAAAGTTTGATGAAGATCAATTTATAAACTTTTCCTTTTATGGGTCATTTTTTTGGTGTCACATTTAAGAACTCTGTGCTGAGATTTAAATCCTGAAGACTTCCTCTGATTTTTTTCTGAAAGTCTTATGCTTTTATGTTTTATAGTCAAGTCTGTGATCCATTTTGAGTTAATTTGTATATAAGGTGTGGGACTTAGGCGAAGTTCCTTTTTTTGGTGTGTGGATGTCCACTTGCTCCAGCAGTATTTATTGAAAAGTTAGCTTTATTCCATTGAATTGCTTTTGTAGTTTGTCAAAAGTTCATTGAACATTTTTGTGTGGTTCTATTTCTGGATTCTCTATTCAGTTTCCTAGGTGTATGTATCTGTCTGTTAATTACCCACATGGCCTTGCTTATTGTAGCTGTAATAAGCTAAGTCTTAAAATGAGCTATGTCTAAGATTGACTCTTCCTGATTTATTCTTCTTTTACAAAATTGTGTTAGCTATTCCAGTTCATTTGTCTTCCCATATGAACTATAGAGAATCTTGTCTACAAAAAGTCTGCTGGGATTTTGATAGCAATTGTGTTAAATGTGTATGTCAATTTGGAGAGAATTGACATCTTTAGTGTGTTGAATCTTCCAACCTATGAACATAGTATAGCTATCATTTTTGGTATCAGGGTCATACTTCATAAAATGAATTGGAAAGCGTTCCCTCTTCCTCTATATTCTGGAAGAGATTTTTTGGAAGACATTTTGTAGAATTGGTGTTAATTCTTCTTTAAACATTTGGTTGAATTCTCCAGTGCAGCCATCTGACTCTGGAGATTTTCTTTTTGGGAGTTTTTAAGTTAAAAATTCATTCCTTTACAGTTGCAGAGCTATTCAAATTATCGGTTTCATATTAGTGGGCTGTGGTAGTTTGTGTTTCTTAAGAACTTTATTTCACCCAAGTTTTCAGACTTACTGGCAAAAAATTGTTGAGAACATTCCCTTATTACTGTTTAAATGTGTTTAGGATCTGCAGTGAGGTTCCCCTTCTCATTCTTGATATTGGTAATTTGTGACTTCTTTAGATTTTACCTGATAAGTCTGGCTAGAGTTTTATTAATTTTTTTTTTAATCTTTTCAGAGAACTAGTTTTTTGTTTCATTGATTTTTCTCTACTTTTTTTGGTATGTGTTTTCTATTTCATTGATTTCTTCTCTGGTTTTTATTATTATTATTTTACTTTGTGTTTAATTTATTTTATTTACTTTGTGTTTAATTTGCACTTCTTTTTTTTAGTTGCTTAAGGGAGAAACGAAGGTCATTGGTGTGAGACTTTTCTAATGTAGGCATCTAGTGCTATGAATTTTTCTCTTAACACTGCTTTAACTACATGTTGGAAATTTCAGTATGTTGTCTATTGTTTTCATTCTGTTCAAAATATTTTTAATTTCCCTTTTGATTTCTTCTTTGATCCATGGGTTATTTAGAAGTTTTTAAATTTCAGCTTAAATTATGAACCTTCTGCCTCTGCCACTGGAGATACAGAGATAACATTGTCATGGGAAGATGGTCACCACAAGAGCTATTACCTGTAGCATGGGTGATAAGGACCATTCTAAGGTCTGGGGACAGAGTACCAGGGGAGCAGAGGAGAAAGGGTGTTGAATTCTTTTGGCCAGACTGGGGGCTTGGGTGTGATATGGGGTGAGATTAGTGGGGGGGTTGAGAAAAGAGAAGGCATTTAAACTGGACCTTGAAGAATTTCCTTGGATGGGAAGGGAGTGGGAGGGTGTGTATGTGTTTGTGTGGTGGGGACAGGGAAGAAAGTTTTCCAGAGCAATGGAAGAACCCAGAACTCTTTGTGTTTGTATTTAGAAAGAGAAAGAGTTCTACACAGTTGGAGTGTGGGAATCAGCTGGAGGGAGGGCTAGGCCCAGGAAAGAGTTCGCTGAACACATCTCACTTCCCTAGCTCATCGGTGAGAAAGAACAAAGCTGTGGAAGCTTTAGTTGGCCCACGTTTAGCTCACCAAGATAAGAAGGCAGAGAGTCATGGCAAAAGGACGCAACGGGGGGAAAAGGCCAAGAAGGACAAAGCTTTCTGTTTTCCTAGGAGTACAGATGATTATCATGATTTTAGACAGCAGATGTCAGAAAATGTACCACTGAGGGCCTGACTCAGCAAAGATGTTAACAGAGAAGGTGCTTTAGTGATCTGTGTAGACACGTCAGTGTGGGTGAAGTGGCTCAGAGGCTTATGGCCGCCATTTGTGATCCTACAGAGTGTCACTGCTTCTTTGGCTTTCATTTTCAGCATTTTTATTTCCAGATTTATTTTGGTGATTAATTTTTACCGTATGATTATCTGTATTTATTTTAGATGAGTAACATTTGTGTTTAAATACATTTTCTGTACTCTTAAGGCTGATTTCATTGGCCTGAGGTTAATTTTTTTTCCTTGAGGAATATAATTCCATTTTTTACCAAGAGACTCAATGGGAAAATTCTACTTTATCACCAGTTTTAAGTAATTTGAGTATTCCATACATCAGTTACAATCATGTTTGCCAGAGTTTCACAATTGAAATATATTACCTGTGTTGAGTATTTGCCATTTGCCAATCCCAGTGAGCTTTTCACCTGTCTCCATTCTGCTCTGTGCCCACCACCGGCTGGGCTTCCTTGCCGGCTGATGTCCAAGGCAGCAGCTCGCTCCATCCCTCTCAGGGCTCGGGCAATCACCCCCCGCTCCTTTCTCCCCGCAGGCCTCAGGGTGCTCCCTTTTGTTGGAAGCTCCCGTCTGCCATCTTCAGTCCCTCAGCCCCATCTACATCTTTGTTAATTCCTCAGTTGCTCTCTGAACATTCCCAGTTTCCTGCAGGACCTGACTGATGCATTATGTAGATAAAGTTCACAGAAAGCACATTGAAGATACATCTATGATGCTTTCGTAAGTATACTAAATAAATTGCATTCAGTGGAGTACAATTAGGAAACAGCTTTTTTTCCTTTACATCGAAATGTAACGTAAAACATCTTAAAGATGTACCGACAACTAACAGTGTTCTTTAGGGCTTTTTCTTCCTCACCTCTTGAAAACGCCTCAGGCAGAGTTGTATTTTGGTTGTTAGTGAAGAGTTATATTTTGGAGGTAGATATATATATATCCCTGCCATTATATATATATATATATATATATATATATATATATATATATATATATGTGTTAGAAACCTAGTTCACCCTAAAAGAAACACACAAACACAACTCCAGACTTCCCATCCTGTATGCAATTTAAAAGCTTCCCTCAAGCTCTCTACCCTCTCCTCAGCTCAATTCTGACTGGAAGCTTGGGGTTTGACGGTGGCAAAGACGGGCAATACTGTCCTTCCACTCTCTCCTTTCTTCCCCTGTCCCCTCAGGTCCCCAAACTGTGGATTTTTGTAAACATCCAGGGTGGGGGTAAGATACCAGCCTCCCCTCTGGCAAGCGCTGGCCTTCCCAGTGATTCGCTGGAAAAGCCTTCCTCGGTTGGCTCCAGACGGGCATCGGCATCCCTCTCACCTGTGCATATAAATTTGCTTTTGAGGAACGAACTTTCTTTCTTTCTTTTTTATTTTATTATGTTTTGTTAGTCACCATACAGTACATCAAGGAACTTTCTTTCTAATGCATTTCTAGTTTTCCCTTTCATAGGCTGCCGGGGAGGTGAACAATGGATGAGCGTGGCCCCCTTTTAATAATTCCTGAGAGGATGTGTCTGGTGCCTCCCTAGGAGGACACTGTCATCTGTTTCAACAGCCTTGCAGCTTTAGCTAAAACCGTGAGACATCAGGAAATGTCTAATCTCGCATCCCGTTATGTGAGCATATATTAAAAGGCATATTAAGAAGAAGAGGAATACAGATGGAAGGAAGAAAGGCTTTCTCCACTCTGCCCTGTGGATTTCTACAACACCATTTTCATGTTTGGCAATTGTACCTCATTAAATGAATTACGACTATGGCAAATCTTGAATTAAAAATATTTGTAACTGAATAAAGCCATTCTGTTATTAAACGTAATTGCTTTATTTCCTCACATATTCACAGGAGATGCCATAGATCTTATTTGGAGTTTTAATAAATTTTTAAAAATCACCATCAAGGAATAAGGTTCTGATTACTCAAGCAACCACACTAACCAAAAGCGGAGCCACTTTTTTTTTTTTTTTTTACCTTTTGCTTTGAGAGATGTTCATCTCAGGTCCTAATTTGCCCAATAAGTCTGAGGCAGTGATTAGCAAACTAAAGGCCAAATCTGGCCAGCAGCCTTTTTCTGTAGACAAATTTTTATTGGAACATAGCCATGACGATCTATTTAAGTACTGTCTATGACTGTTTTTGTATTACAACTGAGCACAGTTGAGCAGTCGCAACAGAGAACACATGACCTGCAGTGCTGAAAACATTTATTATCTGACAGAAAAAGTTTGCTGACCTTGGTCTAAGATAATGTTTCTGAATATTCTTTGACTATCATTTATGCTAGGAGCTCCCTGAAAGCAGAGACCAAATACGATTTCTCTTTGTATCTTTAGTGCCTATCACACTGTCCTGTTGGAAAGAAGTGCTCAAGTCCAGAATGAATGAAAGTAACCTAATGCAGCTGCATAAATAATCATGCTCCGCCCACCCCAACCTTAAAGACTATGGGAAAGAGCCACTGAAAACCAGGCGGAGCGTGATTTTCTACTAGGACAGTTTTGGTTTGACTTTCAGGAAGATCTGTATCCATTACTCTGATCTTGGTGTGCTGAACAGGGTTGCTCCTGTTCTCATTTCAGCAATTCAGGGGTGGGTGGGAAGGCAGGGATGTGGGGGAGGGACCAGTGCAACTTTTGCTGCCGCAAGAGAACTGGGGCAAAGGCATTTATGAGGAGGTCCCAGTGTCCAGGTGCTGGGCAGCATGGTCAAGGAATTGCTAAACTGACATCTTGGCTTGTTTGTCTTCCCAAAAGCACTCGCCCCAGCAGGCATATTCTGTCTTAACATTTGGTACTCTGTGGAAAAGGAGATGTTTGGGAGGCAAATGTAGCCTGTTCTCTGTACTCCTTCCTTTGTTTCAATGCTCCTGTTGACTTTCTCTACATATGTAAATGTAGATTAGTTTTTGTAAAAAAAAATTTATAGATCTAATACCTTGTTTGTATAGGCAATTGGAAAGGGCCCAGGAAAATACTCTTGGCCGGTTTCCTTTAATAACCAAGCCAGAAGTGGCAGTTATGTAGGAAGTTTATTACCACCCTGGCCCTTCTACTGTCAGACATCACTAATAGATCCCCGCATGCTTTCTGACAGACACAGCCTCCGAATCCTTCCTAAAACGTTCCAAGTAACTGCCACCAATTGGTCAGAATTGGCACACGAGATGAAACCTTCCTTGCCAAAGCTGGTTTTGCATATTTCTAGGTGCGAGGATCTCATTCCGCCTTTTATTTCTTCCTCAGCTCCTCATGTGGAAATGTATCCAGGCCCCAAAGGCAGGAACAGGGAAGGGCTGGCAGGCAAAGCGAGGCATTCTCGGCAGAATGCGGAGCACAGATAACAATGTGAGGTGACCAGCTGGAGTAACGCGGAGTACACACTGGGAAGTCACATGAAATGAACATGGAATCAGAAGGAAGAGCTAGATTGAGGTAAGCATGGGCATCTAGGCCAAGACATTTGAATGCGATTTGGAAAGTCAGTGCTCCCGAAGGCTGGTAAGGGTATTAGGGTTCTCCAGAGAAACAGAACCAATAGGATAGGAGATGTACACACACACACACACACACAGACACACAGACACACAAAGGGGTAAGGGTGGGCATTTTTTTAAGGAGTCGGCTCTTGTGAGTGTGGAAGTTGGCAAGTTCAAAATTTGCGGGGCAGGTGATCGGGCTGGAAATTGTAGCAGGAGCTGATGTTGCAATCTTGAATCCTACGGCAGTCCGGAGGCAGAATTCCTTCTTTGGAGGACCTCAGTCTTTTCTCTCAAGTCCTTCACCAGATTGGATGAGGCTCACCCACATTGTGGAGGGTCGGATCATTTGCTTTGCTCAAGGTTTACTGATTTAAATTTTAACATCTAACAATGATGTCACAGAAATTATTGGCTAGAACAAAGTTCATTTAAGTGAAACAGAGTTGATTTAAAGAAAATTATTAAATAAATATTGTGTGCAGATGGTATAGGGATATGTCAAGTATATATGTACTAAAATGGCTGAGGTCAGAGAATGGTAAGCGACAGAATTGCTATACTCTTGTCACAAGGAAATGTCATAAGGAAATGTTTGTTTTTTTTTTAATAAAGATTTTATTTGTTTGACAGAGAGAGAGAGAGAGGGAACAAGCAGGAGGAGCGGCAGAGGGAGAGGGAGAAGCAGGCTCCCCGCTGAGCAGGGAGCCCGATGCGGGACTCGATCCCAGGACCCTGGGATCCCATGACCTGAGCCAAAGGCAGATGCTTAACAGACTGAGCCACCCAGGCGCCCCAGGAAATGGCATTTTAAGGAGATTAATTCTGCTGCCTTGAACAAAGGCCATGACAGAAAATATTCACCAACAAATAATAAATATGAAAATGTTCTCTCCTGTTATAGTAGTAAAATCATGCCTTTTCTAAAGATGCTAACTTTTTGCCAGATTTCCCGAATGTAATCTTCCCAGTGTGCTTTTTAAAAAGTAGTTGTTTGTTCTTTTTCTCCCCCCCTAACAAATAGAAGTTTTAAATTTTATGAATCTTAGTAGTTGGGTCTTCTGCTTTATGATTTCTTAAAAGGATTTTAAGCTTAGAAAGTCATCCTGGTTTGGTTTTTGTTTTGTTTTGTTTGAGATATTGATTGATTGATTGATTGATTGATTGATTCCTCTGAAAGAGAGAGAGCAGAGGGAGAGGGAGAAGCAGGCTCCCCACTGAGCAGGGAGCCCGATGCGGGGCTCGATCCCAGGACCCTGGGATCATGACCTGAGCTGAAGGCAAGATGCTCATGACCCCGGGATTGTGACCTGAGCCACCCTGGCACCCCTCATCCTGGGTCTTAAATTCACAGGTCTAACACCTTGCTTGGGCATTTGGAAAAAGATATTTTTAAATATTTAACTTTTTGGTGTATCTGGGGCTTATTTTGTTGTACACTAGGAGCGATGCATCTAGACTAATTTTATTTTCCTTAAATTCCTACTCAGTTACTCCTGTACAAGTTCCTTTTTGGTGATGTCATTTTTATTTTCTAGCAAATTCTTACATGGATCCAGATCAATTTCCGGACTGACTCTGGTCTGTGTTCTGTGTCTATACATTGTTTCTTTCAGTAGTAAATTACTTTAATGATACGATACGGCCTTATATCTAAATATGTAGTGTGGCTAGTCCCATCTCATATGCTTTCTTCAAGACTTTCAGTGATAAGCTTATTTTTCTTCCTGAGAACATCAGAATCTAGTCAGATTCTCCAGAAGTTTCATAGAATGTTAATTGGATTTTGTGTAAATCATTGTGAGGGTTATAATGAATTCATGTATAATTCATTCTGTATGACTTTATGCACATTTTCAATCAACTTTTGATGTTTGTGACTATAGAGCACAGATCAGATTTGAGTCAATGAATTAATCTAAAATAATAATGAAGACATGTTATCTCCATTGCCCCCTTAACTTGAGCAATTTAGATGTATAAATAGCCAAATTGAATTTAATTCCCTTCATTTTTGCACCTAAATGTCTGGTCTAGGTGTAATCCAACAATCAGGGATCCAAAGGCTGGCCTCAGGGAGCAGAATAAAAGAAACGATGATAAACATTGTCAGTGAAAGGATTTAGAAGCTCTTGAAGGGTAATTCACATTTCAACTTTTAACTTTCATTTTAATTCCCCAGGACTTCAAATGGAAACCCGTGATCCCTTCTGCAAGGATCTTCACCTGGGGTGTTTTAAAATTTCTTTTTCTCATTTCCTTTGCCCTTCTCATGCTGGTAGTATCTGAACAGCCTGTTCTCCTGGCTCTGGTTAATTCTTGGTACTCTTGAATCTCTCCTGACAGCAGAAAGCAGTGATCAGACAGGTTGAATGATTCAATGGAAATGTAATCTGATCTCATCTTAGCCATAGGTAAGAAGCAACCTGCTGGGAACCAGAATTGTAATGCTGGGAATTATCTGATTCCTGCAGCCCTCTCTTCTTTCTCTGCCCTGGTGAATGATGGCTGAGATTTGAAATTTAAGGCATGTAAAACATGGTAAACATCGATTTGTTGACTTGCCCATTGAACCGGACATATTGCCTTCTTGCAGGTAAAACTAAAGGTCACGAGTTCTAGATTTTATTTATAAGGGCAAAGCATTGGAGTGTATCCACTTAAGTTGCTTCTCGATTCAGGGATGTCTTCTTTTCCTTTAAACTATTCTTCCAGCTTTGGGGCCCGGTGCAAAAGCAAAGCAAAACAGCAACCAAAAAGCAAAGGACTCTCCGACAATACAACACCTGAGCTGCAAAGATGGACGACCTGTAGAACAGAGTTGACATGATGTGACCAGTCAGTTCCCAGATGTGAAGGAAAGGAATCCTCTGCAGCGGACTAAGGAAGGCCAGTTACAATGCAGGGAAACCGAGAACTGGTAGGAAAAAGTGGATAAACTTACAGGAGAAGAGAGAAAAACTGGACATAAAAGTATAAGGAACAGAAAACACAGGAAACTTTAGTGTTGGTGGTGACCCGTTACACTGCTGTCCCCCAGCGATCACATCTCCCTGTATTTGCCCTTGTGTAGTCCTCGCTCTTTGAACTGGAATAGGGCCCGTGACTCATTCTGACTGACTAGAAATGGTGGAGTGATGCTGTACGCCTTCTTGTGTCTATATGGGAAGACTTAAGAAGTTCTGCTTCTGGGCTCTGAACCCCTATCTGCTTTATAAGGATTCTGTTACTCTGCTGGCACTTTGTGGAGAGGCCATGGGAGAAAAGCCCAGCTATTCGGTGCCCAGCCAAGCCCAGGCCCCTGCTGACCGACAGCTGGATGAATCCATAGAGTGGCAAGGTCAACAGAAGAGTCACCTGGCTGAGCCCAGCCCAGATTACAGAATTGTGAGCAAATAAAATGGCCATTGTTTTAAGCCAGGAAGTTTTAGGCTGGTTTGTTCTATCACAGAACATAACCGTTGGGATGATAACGGAGAAGCATCAAGGACCAAGGCCCAGGGACTCTGTTGTCTCGGACAGCATGGTGTGGAGGGAAGATTCAGGTCTGGATCCACAGCAAGCTTGGGTCATAGCCTCACTTTTTAGCTTTTTGCTCTGTGGACTGGGGCAAATTATTTAGTCTTTCAGGGCCTCAGTTCTGTTATCTGTAAAATGAGAAAAATATTTCTTCCCTCACAGGATAGTTAAGAAATGAAATGAGTGAAAGTTTGGGGCACATATTAAGGACCCGCCAGACATGAGTTCTGTTCCATTTCCTCCTTACGGTTCCCTCCCTCACCCCCCACCCCCCAGGTCTGACCTAAACTGCATTAACCCTTAAGGGTAGTCCTGTGCCCTGCTAAAGGTCATTCTGTCATAGGTTGGTTTTGCACTGTGTATGTAGTTCATAAACAACCACTACGTTTATATGAAAAAAAAGTAATCCACGAAATTCTAAGTGATGGATTTTTTTTTTTTTTTTAATGATGGTAGCTTCTGGGGCCAGTGTGCCTCTGTGTCTATATCCTGGAATACACCTGCTCCTCTGGAGTACCACAACTTTTTATTAGACTAAGCTTGGGCCATGAAGGAACATTACATTCAGTTTATTTTATTGCAGATGGTAGGAAGGCATGCACTAGATTTCCATTAGATTTTCACCAAAAAACTTCCTAATGTTTGTAAAGTTCACTTAGGCAAAAATTGCACATTTTGAGGCAGCACAGGATAAAATTTGGTTCTTACTGAACCCCCCACCTTCATACTAGAAGGTGAGTTAGGACCCTGGAAAGATAGAAGTCCCATATTGAGTGTCTGAATTATGTTAAAACTGTGCAGACTCCAAGTTTCCAAGCCTTCTGAGAGAAAATACACATACATCCATACACTCACATACACACATGCACACACACGAATGAAAGAGAGGACTAAGGAGAGAAGAAGTAAACCTGCCATGACCTCAGTTTCCAATTTGTAAAATGAGAAAGCCAGACTAGAAGGTTCTCCAAAGCCATTTCCTGCTCTAAGTGTAGCAGACATCTCAAATGCTGGACCTGTATTAGCCCTTTGTGGACAGGGAGATGAAGAACACGGGTTGCTCTCCAGCAAAACTTTAATTGCAGAGCTTTAATTAGAAAAAGAATCAAAATTCTCTTTCAGATTATGTTTTTTTTTATTTTATTTTTATTTATTTATTTTATTCTTATGTTAATCCCCATACATTACATCATTAGTTTTAGATGAAGTGTTCCATGATTCATTGTTTGTGCACAACACCCAGTGCTCCATGCAGAACGTGCCCTCCTCAATACCCACCACCAGGCTAACCCATCCTCCCACCCCCCTCCCCTCTAGAACCCTGTTTGTTTTTCAGAGTCCATCGTCTCTCATGGTTCGTCTACCCCTCCGATTTAATTTTATTTTTAATTGTGCTTTTATTGTTTCCATTTTATTTTATTTTATTTTTTAAGATTTATTTATTTATTTGAGAGAGCGAGAATGAGAGAGAGAGAGAGTACATGAGGGGGGAGGGTCAGAGGAAGAAGCAGGCTCCCCACAGAGCAGGGAGCCCGATGCAGGACTCGATCCCGGGACTCCGGGATCATGACCTGAGCTGAAGGCAGCCGCTTAACCGACTGAGCCACCCAGGTGCCCCCATTTTATTTTAAAAGAGAGATGAAAGCTGCAATTTGCCAAATTGCTGCACACTTTTTCTTGCCATACAACTGCCCTAGCAAGTTAACCTAAAAGAGTTTTCCAAAATGTATTTTTAATGAGAAACTGAGATCGCTGAAATTTGTCTTGAACATTTTTTTTTTTCCTTTAGACCTCTTAGGGCTCTGGAGTTTCCATACCTCAGTGCCGAGAGCATGGCAAAGGAATTCGGCTCAGCTTAGTAATTACCTTGTGCTAGTCTTGCTCAAAGTTGTTTTTCTCTTAATGGGTTAGGAGAGCCATTCAGATGCTTTGATTCTAGTCATCCAAGTTCCAATGGGGAGGGTAGGTGAATGTGTATGTAATGTTTAGCCTATAAAAATGGCCATATCCAGAGCTTATGCAGAGTAAATTCTTACTAGGGACTCTGAGTAAGGGCAGGTCAATGTGGAAGAAAGCATGAGAAAATGAAAGAGCTGAAGTAAGTCTGGCAGTATCCTTCCTTCTCCTTCTCCAAATTAAGTCTCATGATTATAGTGGACATTTATCTTTGCCCCCTCTCATGGCATGAGGGAAAGATCTTCCCAAAGTCTCCCAGTGTGCTTCCAGAATGCTGACTCACTCCCAGACTCCACAGTGGAGCATGTACATTAGTTTCTCAGACTTTCTGTGGTGAAGGACCAGTTTGCTTCCTCTCCCACTCCCCCATCCACCGTGGGCTGATACTTGCACAAAACGCAGTGCAAATGAATCACTGAAAAAAATGACACAAAAAACAAAGATAAACAAAATACAAGCCTCAGTTTTAATTATTAGACTCAATTACTCTGGCAGATTGTAATAGAAGTGTCTGTCATCCTCAGTGTCTACCCTTGTTGCAGGTGGTAACAAGCATGTGGAAACAAGTGCTGGTCCATGGACCACACTTTGAGTAGCACTGGCTAAGACCAGGCCAGTAGTATTCTCCAGTTCCCGGTAGTTATCTCAGGAGTGTTCTTATGACCTGAGCTGGTGCCATTCACCTGAATATTGGGACTTTAGTTGAGAACACTGGGGCAACAATTCTCTATTTTTTCCTGGCTGGATGCCATCATGGGACCACAAGAGAAGCGGCTTGGGAATGTGTCAACACTGAGAAAGCAGAACCAAGGGATAGTGAGTCAGAACCCGGATCTACTCCTATATTGCAGAGAAATATAAGCCAATAAATTAAAATTAAGCAAGCCAG
The DNA here is from genome assembly GCF_029215605.1 of Mirounga angustirostris. Classification (NCBI taxonomy): domain Eukaryota; kingdom Metazoa; phylum Chordata; class Mammalia; order Carnivora; family Phocidae; genus Mirounga; species Mirounga angustirostris. Next base: position 23,142,224 of record NW_026991723.1, read on the forward strand.
AATTCATCTGGTTTGCTCTCATCTGCAGGGGGGGGGGGGTCTTATGTGATACAGTGATTAACTGGCATATTTCTTCATGAACTCTCAACTAGTTTCTCTTTTGCCAGTCATCTTTCTGAAACAGAGTATGCCGTTCTTCTGGTTATGAAGCTTCCCACTGCCCTCAGTACAAAGTTCAAGTTTCCTTAAACTGTCACTCAAAGGCTTCCACCGTTGATTCCCCTTCTACTTTTTCAGCACAATTTTTTGCTACTCTCATCCTCAGGCACCTACCGTGCTTTAGCGTGACCAGACATGTATTTTTATATATGTTCTAGGTTCGCTCATGTTCCCTCTGGCTGGATCGCACTTACTCTTCCCACACCCTTTTCTGACTTTCTAAGAATAGAACCTTGAGAACATAAGGTGTTCATTATTCTGAAACATTACGCATCACCATCATTCCTGCTGATTCAAGGGCTAATTTTGCAAGCGTTGGCAGGAGGGCAAATTGATGCACCCAGACATTTGATAAGAGTTGCACTGAGACCCCAGAGATCTCATTTCGTAGGGAATCTAATACGGTTTTACTAAGCAAATCTCAGAAAGCAACATGCTTAGACAAAGTATGACTTTAGTTACTATAAAAATGAATAAGCAAGAGATGAAAACATACATCCACACCAAAGCATGTACAGAAATAGCAGACTTATTCATAAAAGCCAAAGAGTAGAAACAACCCAAATATTCAACTGATCAATGTATAAATACAACATGGTGTATCTATATAAGGGAATATGAGTTGCCATAAAAAGAAGGAAGTATCGATACATGTTACAACATGGACGAACCCTGAGACAGTATGCTAAGTGAAAGAAGGCAGATACAAAAGGCCATATATTGTATGATTCCACTCATATGAAATATCCAGAATCGACAAGTCAGTAGACAAAGTAGATTAGTGGTAACCTAGGGTGGGGGCAGGAGGAATGAGAAGACTGAAGGGTGAATGAAGTCTATGGGGAAGAGTTTCTTTTTAGAATAATCAAAATGTCCTAAAGTTGATTGTGGTGATGAATGCACCACACTGTGAATACACTAAAAGCCACTGAATTGCACACTTTTAATGGATGAATTATATGGTATGCGAATTAAGTCTCAATAAAGTGGTCTAAAAAAAAGAAAACGTATAGGAGCGTTATTCATAGTTGCCAAAACTGGGAAGCAGCCAAGATGTCCTTCAATAGGTGAATGGATAAATCAACTGTGGTACATCCAGACAATGGATATTATCCAGTGCTAAAAAGGAATGAGCCATTAAGTCATGAGAAGACATGGAGGAGCCTTAAATGCATATCATGAAGTGAAAGAAGCAAATCTGAAAAAGGCTACACACCGTAGGATTCCAACTAGATGACATTCTGGAAAAAAACTCTGAAGACAGGAAAAAGATCAGTGGTTGCCAGGGATGATGGGGCAGGATGGGATAAACAGGCAGAGCATGGAGGATTTTCAGGGTAGTGAAACTACACTGTATGATACTATAATGGAGGATCCATGTCATTATATGTTTGTTCAAACCCATAGAATGTAAAACGCCAAGAGTGAACTCTAATGTAAACTATGACTTTGAGTGAGAATGATGTGTGTCATTGTAGGTCCACAGACTGTAATAAATGCCCCATGCTGGTTCTGGACATTGAGAGTGGGAGAGGTTGTGTGTGTGGTAGGGAGGCAGAGGGACATATGGGAACTCTGTACTTTCTGCCGAGTTTTGCTGTGAATCTAAAACTACTCTAAAAAATAAAGTCTACAGAAAGAAGAAGAGGAGGAGGAGAAGGAAGGAGAAGAGGGAGAGGAAGAGGAAGGAGTCCTGAATACCTCACAAAGCTCATCTCAGTTGGCACCAGCTATAAATTTTTCCCTGACCCTTCTCTCTTCTCCTTCCTGGCAGAAGAATTAATTACTCCTTAATCTGTGTTTTCATTGTGTTCTTGTTCCTACTTCCTTTACAGTTCATATCACTTTATTGTAGTTGTTTGCAGGTCTCACTAAACTATGACCTGCTCAGGGGCTGAGGCAATACCTTGTTTTGTTATTTCTACTAGAAATACTACATAGTAGAGTTCAGTAAGTTCGGTGTGTGAATGAATGAGAGACATCTCACAGCTCGCTACTGTTTTCAGTATAGTTTAAAAAGGATTTTTGCCCCAGAATCCGTTCTTCAGGTCTTTTGTTATCCTGAAAATAGCTGTCCCCATGTGGCTTATCCCAGGGACAGTGATGAGGATGGGAATGAGAGAGCATTGAGGACTGTCCCTAGAAAATGGAGGACATATGAGAATCTTGAACCAATGGCGTATCTAGACTTACCTATATGGAGTCTCTTCAAATAGAAGAGTATTATTCTACTAGAGCTTTTGGAAAATACTCCTCCTTGGAGACAGTACGACCAAGTGCAGTATAAAATCCAGGACCAGACTTAGGTGGTGACACAGGTCAGCTGGGGCTGTGAAAAGATCTCACTCCACCAAAAGCCATCTCTGCCCCCTCCGGATGGCTGCCTGAGTTGCTCATGTGAAAGCTTTATTATAAGGCTTAGGGGTTAGATGTATGTAGATTGTGTGAGATGTATTCCTGAGAAGGATGGCATTTTAAACTATCGTTATTCACTTACACCTTACTGAGAGTCATTCGTAATATGGCTCTTGAAAGCAGGTTTTCAGAGGGCAGTAGAGAAAACCTGTAAAGACATTGGTGCCAAGCATGAAAAGGAAAAGGTACCTAAAGGGGTGACAGAATAACAAAAAGAACTTAACTTTTCTTCACAAACTTGCCAGCAGTTAATGGACAAAGTGGATATTTTTAGCCACACAGCTGCTTTAATTTTAGGAGTAGGGTGACTTTTTAAGAAATCACTTATTGTTTAAAATAGAGGTGTTGAGAACATTGGGGATTTCATTGTCAGTGCTCTGCTACTTACAACTGAGTGATCTAGAGAAGTCACTTACCCTCTCCGAGCTTCAGTTTTGTTCTTTCATAATAGGGACACTATAATACCTGTCCTGCTCACATCATGGGGTGATTGTGCGGTTGCTCCCAGTAAACTTCTTTAAAAGTTAGCAAATCATTTACACTTGATTTTAGTGTAGAGAAGGTAAGTGCTGTGAACCTCCCCTACTGAATATCCGTGGAGGTTATTTTTGGTGAGATTATATATATATACCTTTAATATCTTGTTCCTTTAAATTTTGAAGGAACTTCTACCAGGTTCTGAAAAAACTTTTAATTCAAGGCACATAAATGTGCATAAGGATATCTAGTCAACATACGCCCTTTTAAAAGAGAAAGACGTTCTTTGACTATCTTCTCAAAGAATCATTACTTTGTGTCAGAAAACTGGAGAGGTTGGACATGCAGAGTTGCCTTTTCTAAGGGGCATGATGTGTTTGAGCATTTGCGACCCATAGTACCTGTCACTTTGCTCCTGTGTTCCAGAGATCACCTGGCAATTCACAAATGCAGCAGGACACCTGTCCTGTGTACACGTGTAACTCTCGGCCTGCAGAGGGCTTTTCCCTAGAACAGCACCATGAGGCCCTTAAGGACAGAGACCAGGACTTACAGATGTTTGTGTCTCTTGGCTTCCAAAAGAAAATATTAAAGGAAAATGTGGCTGGGACTGCATGTCAGGATGAGGAGGAAGTGGTGCTCTCGGCAGATTTGATCTTCCGGGCAGGCAACCTGTTCCTGCATAATTGAAAGGAGACTCTGCTGGGCCAGGGTGAAGGCTGTCCTACCCTTTCACAGACGATGAGTTAACAGTGCTAGGCCAGGGGTGTCAAATAAAGGGCATCGCAGTTTAAGAAAGACATGAGGAGTGAGGAGGCCATTCAGAGGAGAGCTGTCATGAAGATAAAGAGTTTAGAAAAGAAGACGTAGGAAGAGTGGAGGGAAATATTGGGATTATTTAAACCTGACAAAAGGAGCCTGGAAAAATGTCACAGGTTGAAACATATGTGGGGATGATCATATAGGGTGGGGCTTCTCAACCCTTTTTCATGGCAAGGCACTCTCAGGGAAAGATATACAAGGCCCACAAGGGCAATCAGATGAGGCTCTTCAAGGCTACCCTCGGCCACCAGAGGCCTGAGGGGATCACTGGCTTAGCGCACTGTAACCTATCCCGGCCTTTGGGGAGTTTATGAACTGTTTGTGCTCCTCCCCAAATTCATATGTTGAAACCCTAATCCCAGTGTGATGGTATGAGGAGATGGGGACGTTGGGAGGTGATTAGGTCATGAGGGTGGGGCTCTCATAAATGAGATTAGTACCCTTAGAAAAGAGACGCCAGAAACCTCTCACCCACTTTTTCTGCCACATGAGGTTGTAGGGACCTGCCTGTGAGCCAAGAAGTAGGGCTCAACAGACACTGAATCTCCTCTGTGCCTTGATCTTGGACTTCTTATCCTCCAGAACTATGAAAAAAATATGTGTTGTTTAAACCACCCAGTCTATGGTACTTCTGTTACAGTGCCGCAACTCACTGAGAAGAGATTTGTACACCTCATAGGGAACTGATGTACAGAACACAGATAGCCTGTATTTTAGGTAGAGTAAGAACTGGGGTCAAAATTTTATGGAAGAGTGAAATAAAAGGAGAAAACACTTTATTCTTCAATTTGAAAAACACTGGATTGTTTTGTCAAAGGGTGTGTCTGTGTGTGTGTGTGTGTGTGTGTGTGTGTGTAGCATGTCCCCAAGATTTTTATGCAGTTTAGCTTCATTAACTTCAGGAAAGTAAGTGCTACAGACTTACGTCGAAGACCATTTGAAGGTTTAATGATTTACATTTATTTTTGACTGATTTTAGTTTTGGGAATATTGAATAATGCATTATTGATTTTGATTGAGTCAGCCTCTCTGACTGAAGATACTAAAGGCTGAATAAAACAAAAACTGAAACGTGCTATGCAACATGGACAAAACTAAATAAGTGTGAAAGAACTTTAAGGTCTGTATCTGGGCTCATGTGAGGCAAAAACATTTTTTAAAAAGATTTTATTTATTTGACAGAGAGAGCACAAGCAGGGGCGCTGCAGGCAGAGGGAGAGGGAGAAGCAGGCTCCCCGCTGAGCAGGGAGCCCGATGTGGGGCTCCATCCCTGGACCCTGGGATCATGACCTGAGCCGAAGGCAGACACTTAACCGACTGAGCCACCCAGGTGCCCCAGGCAAACACATTCTATAGGAAAGATGGATTTGAGGACATATGTGATCCTGAGTGTAAATGTCAGGGTACAAGCAAAAATTCCAGGTAGTTTTGCAAACTTTCAAGGCAGTGGAACTGGTAAGACCCAAGTCAAGGTCTCCAGACAGTAAAGGGGGACCCAGGTAATATACGGGCTATAGATGGAACAAGCAGAAAATTTCATTAAGGTAGCATAGAGGAATATAGCCATAGGAAATAGGATGGCAGGGTAGGGCAGAGAGACCTGAAGGACCTAGGAGAGGTGGAGGGGTCTTCTGGGTTAGTGGTGGGCGGGGAGGGGTTGTGGACACACCCTCTTCAATTCACCCCACCCCCCGAAACCCTTTGTGACTCTTACGTGTTCTGTGATGTGAGGTTGGGGAGGATATATATTCAGCGTCTGCACACTTAAGAGCTCAGTTGCCTACAGGCAGCCTTGCGATTCAGACAATGGAGTTCAAAAATTGGAATGTTCTCTCATTTCTGAATACCTATACTGAACCATGTCTGAGCTTCAGCTCAACATGGTTGGAGATTGACCCCAACTTCACCTTCCTGTGTGGGTTGGGATTGCTTCTTCTGTTCCTGTGCTACCTGATGCTTCCATTTCCAACTTGGAAAACCAAACCCACCCAAAAGGTAAGGAGCCCTCAACACAGATTATTATGGTTTCCATTTCTAATCCCAAATCTTATTTACTTTAAAGATTTTATTTATATATTTGATAAATAAGACAGAGCCCAAGTTGGGGAGAAGGAGCAGAGGGAGAGGGAGAAGAAGGCTCCCTGTGGAGCACAGAGCCTGATGTGGGGCTTGATCCCCAGGACCCTGGAATCATGACCTGAGCTGACGGCAGATGCTTAACTTGACTGAGCTCCTAATCCCAAAATTTAAAATGAGTTTGGTAGGGTCAGAGAAACACCTAAAATGGGAAGTCTAAGAGAAGAGACATTCGCTTCTCTAGGACAGGAGGTCTGGAAGGGCTAAGGGTTAAGGAAGGACTAAGGTTTCTACTTCAAACTCACAGGCTATCTGGATGTGGTGGCAGGTCTTGGGTAAAATCCCAAACACAGGGATTCTGTAGTCCTTATTTAGAGAGTATGGAATCTGTACGAGAATGTTTCCCAGCATTTGATCATAAGTCACATTCCCATGTCAGGCATCACTCGATCAAGCCTTCATGTTGGGCTGATCAGGAGAATGGTGCTGAGCCTCTGGGAAGAGACTGGGGTCTGAACTACGTCCTAGGATACAGGGTCCTACCTGAGGGAGCACAGATGTGACTGTTGGACTTCATATTCTTTCTTTCTTTTTTTTTTCTTTAAGATTTTATTTATTGGAGAGTGTGAGAGCGAGCACAAGCCAGGCGGAGGGGCTGAGGGAGAGGGAGAAGCAGACTCCCCGCTGAGCAGGGAGCCCAATGTGGGGTTCGATCCCAGGACCCTGGGAGCATGACCTGAGCCGAACGCAGACGCTTAACCGACCGAGCCACCCAGGCATCCCAAGAGAGAGCATAGGCAGGGGGAAAGGCAGTGGGAGAGGGACAAGCAGACTCGCTGAGCAGGGAGCCTGACATGGGACTCGATCCCAGGACCCTTGAGATGATGACCTGAGCCAAAGGCTGACGCCTAACTGACTGTGCTACCCAGGCGCGCCCAGACTTCATTTTCTATGTCCTCATTGAACAAAGGACTTCTGACTGAGACTCTCAAGTGTGGACCTCCCAGATAAAATCCTCCTTTAAATTTTTTGAAGAAATATTGAAAACATTTTATCACCTTTAAAAATCGATAAAAGCAAGGAACACAAAGTTCTATTAATTGAAATAAAGTCGTACTATTCTTGGATAAAGAATGTCTCCATTTTAAGAGTGACGGATGAGTCCCAACCCCCCCCCCATTCTTTTATTTTTGTTCTAGCGTCAGGGCAGAGCCAAGAGGAGGAGGAAAGGTGGGACTCTGAAAGGTAAGATTCTGCCTATTCTACCTGAGCTCTCCAAGGGTGACCCTTCCTGTCCCTTCCATGAGGGCTCAGGCCCATGACCTCTGAGGAGTCCAGCTGCTAGACACAGTCCCTCTTAGAAAACAGAGGCCTCAGAGCAGTCAGAACCTGAGACCCTTAGATTCCCTGCTCTGACTCTCTTCCTGAGCATGAAGCAGTGATGGATCTGGGCAGTGGGTGTTGCCCAGAAGGTGGCTGTGTGAGATGTCAAGAGTCAGAACTTCTGTCTCCTGACTTTGTGAAAGACTTGTGACATCATGGATACTCAGGACCGACTTTGTGAAAGACTTGTGACATCATGGATACTCAGGACCCTTCCCTGAGGTAACCACTGACCTCTGTGCTTCACAGAGGTGGTCTGAGTATCACATGAGATAATTTACATGAAAGTACTTTATCCATGAAGCAAGAATACTAACCAGGATCACATCATTGACCATTTGACCTCATCTATTGATTATTGGGGCTTTCAGAGTCTAATATCCCATGGGTGTCCCAGAAGGGGACTCCTGTATTAATGCCTATGTTTCTACTTTCACTACATATATCCCATTCTCCCGGTTTCCCAGACTACAGATGCTCCCAGAGAGAAGATGAGGAAGTCCGGAAGCTGATGTCTGTTTTAAGAAGGTGACCAGTCTTTCCCCTTTTATCCTGATCCCTCTTAGAGGACGTTTTATGCAATTGTAGGATTCAGTGCAGCCTGCTATAGCCATGGGAGGGGGTAGCCATAGGAACAGGTATTGGGGTGAAGGCTATTGAGTACGTTGTGAAGTCATAAAGGGGGGGGCTTTGGGAGGGGTCAGCAGGCTTCAGGTGGCCCCTCCCTCTTGCCAGGCCAGCATGTCCTCCTTCCCTTGTCCTGGTCCTGGCTGCAGCTTTGTACCTCCTGTCTCCTGCAGCCCCCTAGGCCGGCATCATGATACCATCCACTTTCGTCAACTGCTATGTCCAGACCCCTCCTGTGAGGTGTGTAATAGGACAACTGCTGAGATCAATCGGCTGCTGTTCCCAGAGGCCCTGGAAGATGCTACTCCCTTGGCTTCCACAGCCTCTGTGACTTCCTCATCGTTCACTCTCTCCCCTGACTCCTCAGCAGGCCCTCCAGGAGACCTAATATCAGCTTCTCTGCCTGAGCCTTCCCCACCACCTGCCTCCATCTTCTCACCTAACCCAGTGACCCCCTTGGCTGACTTTTTTCCACCCTCACCACCGGGTGATTCTTTGCCACCAGAGTCTTTTCCTCCCTTGGATTCCGAATTCCCAAAGGACAATTTCCCACCCCAGTCCCTTGCCTTTCCTCCAATCCCACCAAATGATGCTCAGACAGTGGATCCTGCTGTCCATCCAGAGGCCACTTTGTCTCTAAATACTGAGACCTTTGCTTGTCCTAATGCACCACCAACCCTGTCTGGTTCACCACCGCCAGACTGCAGTTTAACTATGACTCAATCTAAATCGATTTCCATCTCAATGACGCCTGTTCCAGAGATCTCATCTCCAGATAGCTCTGGTGGGTTGCCTACTTATGTCCCGACAATCATGGGCATTAATGCTCCCAGATTGTCAATTTTAGACTTCCCTTGGTGGCAAACTCATGCCAAAGACTTCCTCCCTTCAAATTTGGCTCCATATAATGTCCATCACGAGTTGCTGGCCCTCCATTCTTCAGAGGCTTCTTCCAGGGGAGACCCTGCAGCCAAGCTTGTGGAGCCTGCTAACCTCTCACTTCTCAGCCCTGATGTCCTGGCACTCCTAGAGAAACAAGTCCAAAAGAGGAGTGACTTCTGGATGTGGAAGGAAAGGAAAAAGGGTTCTGTTCCAAAACAAACAACTGCTGATAAACATGACTTGGCAGTCCCCCTTCCTTTCTGGAGCAGCAAAGACCAATCAAGGGAGCTGTATGTACATTGGCAGCCCCCATATCCTACAACCACCTTAAAGGAGGGCCATTTACAGCAAACCCCTATCCAGCTCTTCTGGGGTCTCCCAACTCTGCATAGTGAGTCCTTGTTCTCTGCTGCCCATGTCTTGGATAGTTATTCTTCCATCTTCATTTTTAACAGAATCTCGAATGCCTCCACAGAGCAGGAATCCCCAGTAGTTCCCCATCCTCTTCCTCTGTGCTTGCCTGAGAACCAGCCCCAACCCCAGCCCCTACCTATCCCTCAGGTCCAGCCCCAGGCCCACCTTCAGTCCCCACTCCCAATCCTGCCATCTGGTCCTCTAACCCAGATTAAGGTCTGTGGAGTGTGTTTTCACAGACCTGAGAAGGAATCAGAATGTCTCCTGTCAACTGAAATGCAACAGCTGGAATGGAACATGTTGCAGAAGGAACAGGAAACTGTGTGGGGTTTACCCGCTGTTGTCCAAAGATCCCAGGAGGACTTCTGTCCTTCAGCTCCTAACCCTTCTCTTAATCACCGGGCCTCCCAGGCCCGTGTTGCAATCTCTATCCTTCCTGGGCAGTTTCCTCTCACTGATGAGCTTCGAACAAAACTAGAGCGTCACCTTCGAAAGAGGCTCATCCAACACCGGTGGGGCCTGTGCCGCAGGATCTGTAAGTCTCTATCACTGATGAGTCCAAGTATTTTTTCAGAGACCCCTAACTTGCAGCGCTATCATGGACGCACATGGATCTCTAAGAGTGAGAGTAAATTGAGCGAATCTGAAAGCTCTGAGGGGGACTCAGAAATGATTCAGCTAGAGGATGATGACCTGGAGAAGGACAACGATGACCTGGAGAAGGATCAGGGACCCAACCCAGAGAATGGCCCAAAAGATTATCTGTTGAGTGACCCAGAGAGCTCTTCAGGTAATGTTATGGGGTATGATTCTGAAAAAGAACTTAGGAGCCCATCAGAGAAAAACTCAACAGTGTCTGTGGAGACTTTAGGTCAGAGACAACTTGAAAATGTCTTGAAAATACATTTGAGCAAAAAGTTTGAGGAAATCAATGAGGGTCAGCTCCCCAGGACTGTGCACAATTCATGGCATAGTATGAAGCAGACATCGCTTCTTTCTGAGAACTCCCACACTGAAATAAAACAGAGAAGTTTGCCACCATCAGAGGTTCAGGACTACTCCCTGAATACCTTCCAGGAGCTTCCCTTTATTAAATCTAGTGCACAACAGATGCTGGAAGCCCATATTAAAAAGTTTCATATGAGGATGACGTGGGGCCTTCCCCCCAGGGTCCTTGAATCCATAGAGCTCTTTAAACTGATAAAGGACACATCCCATTCTAGCTTTTCCTCCTCAACCAACCTGATTTCTGAGGTAAATTCCAAACCGGGGGGCTTCAACTCCCTTAGAGGCAGCTCTAAATCTCTCCATGGAGACAAAGTGGGAACAGCAAATTCAGCCCCCATCCTGGATCATCCTCTCCCTGCCGCCTCAACTGTGGGCAAGGAAGAACAGAGAATTCCGAGGCAATCACCCTCTGCTTTCAACCATGAGTTTGTAGAGGATGTTCAGAAGATTAAGGATGGCACACAGACTCTTACACCCAACAAACATGACACCAGAGGCAACAGATGGCCCCCAAAGCTGCCTGCAAGGCAAGCTGGGGCCAGACATGAGCCAAAGGATAAGAGTGCAAATTCTAGAGGTAGAGGAGGAATGCAACAGGGCAAAGAGAAGAATCTAGAACCTGTCATTGTGCCCACAGTGTCCAGGGAGATATTCAGGGCCAAGCAACTTGATGCTCATCAATCACAATCTAATACCTTGACAACCAGCACGCCAGTAAGCTCCCAAATCATAAAGGTGAATGATAATAAAGTCAAAACTACCATCCCCATTAAAAGCCCCCCACCAAACCTATCAATTCCCCAAGATCCTAAATCCTCAAGCCTTAAAGAACAACTGTTGTGTGAGTTAAAGATTAAACTGGAAAAAAGAGAGCGTAGCCGGGCCCAAGCCCAACGCACTGGCCTGCCCCCTGCCTCAGAGAGTTTGACTTACAAGGCCTCACTGACTCATGCCCAGGGTGTCTCCAGTGGGGACATGGGAGCTTCTCAGGTGCTGCATGTCCATCCAGAGGACACAGGAATTAGTATGGAACAACAGCAGAAGCCTTGGGTCCCTAGGCATGTCTTAAGGAAGTGCCAGAATAAGAATCTCCCACCAGCTGCGGTGACCATGAGCCCTCCGGGCTCCAAGGCACAAGAGCTTGGTGGAGGGGATGCAGGACTGGGGACATCCCAACTTAAAAGGAACAGTTTCCCTACTGAGGATGTGGCATTGAAGAAGAGGTTCCCTACTCAGGACGTGCTACTGAAGGAAAAGCTGGGAAGCAAGCCTTCCCAGACCCTATCACAGAAGGGTCAGCCGCCTCCTGAAAGCCTTTCCCAGAAGGGTCAGCCTCCTTCTGAAAGCCCTTTCAGAAAAAAAATGAAGCATTTTTTGCAATGGCTTAATCCAGGGATAAAATGCAAGAGGCAAGAAAACTCCCAGGAGAAGCGCAGCCCTCTATCATCTGTGGAAAGCAGAGGCCTACTTAAAGGTAGAACTGCCTTTACTGGGACAACCAAAGCTCAGAAATCCATGACAGACGTTGGGGAGTTCCTAAAAGAGAAAGTGGGGCGTTGGCATGCAATAGATAGCACCTGCCCTCAACAGCCCATTCCCTCCCCAACCAAGTATGGGAAAACTCAGCAGGAAGCACAAGTGCAGGCCCAGGCACAGCCTGTCCAGGGGTATCCTTTCAACTACAGGGCTCCCTCCTGTAAGGTGACAAATACCAAGTCCTGCCACCAACAAGCTGTCTTTGCTGGCCAAGGCCATCCTGGAAGTATTAGACAGATCAGAGACAAGGACAGACAGCCACAGAAAGCTGTGGCATTTAAGGACCAGCGACTGCATAACAAGTATCCCCTATCCACGCCCCACAGGGAGCCTGCACCCCACCCACATGCCACCTGCAGGCATCAAGCTGGCCGGGGGCCTCCGGCCACTCACCACTGCCCAAGGCACTGTGTTCAGAGATCTGACTCTACTATTTAGACCGAAAACCCTTCTCCAGAATTTCCAGGGGGGGATATTTCCCACCCCAAAATAATCCCTTGTGAAGAATATTGATTCTCTCCAATAAATGTTTCTCTAATAATAGCAATGTCTTTTCTGTGTACTGTACTGGGGGCATGGGTTTCAGGTAACTCAGTTCAGCTGTTACTGATTGCTTCCTTTGGCTTCTAAAAGGTGACTAGTCTCCCGGAGCTCTTGAGAAATAGATATCATGTGCCCCCCAAGACCCCCAAAGCCTAATTCCTGATGAAGTTTGAGGAGATGGGCTCTGTCTCCTGCCCTTTGGCTTAGCCTTACTGAAAATGTATAGTAGCTCACACCTTTGCCCTCATTGAATGTTTTATACCCTTTAGAGCAAGTGTTCTAGGATCAAACACAGGTATAGTTTTCAGAAAATAATGATTAAGCCACTGTTTTTACTTCACTGTTACTACACAGTAGCTTAATCATTCTGTAGAAGTCAGTGATCAGAGGATCCCACAGGTGGGTGAACTCTGAATGGGAGTGTTTGGGGGAGGGTGTCGTCCCAGTTGACCTTGGGCGGTTGGGGTAGGGTCGAAGAACAGCATAGATGCTGCTTAAGAATCTGTCATGTGAGTCACGTTAAACTTGACATTGAGGTGTCCCACTGGAAGCGCTCCCCTTCCCTGGGCCTTTCTTCAGGCTGCCCGACTGATGACGTTTTGTGCAGAACAAATGCAGAACAAAAGCATCACTTAGCTGTTAGTGGCAGGAATGTTGACCAGGCAGCTACCACCTTCCAGGGTAAGACACCTTTGAAGAAATGAAAAGTTGAAAGAGTGACCTTGCTGGTGGAACAAAGACTTATGTCTACTCATCCCCTTATCTTGACCCTGTCCTGCTCCCCTTCTTCCTCAGTCTGACATAAGCACCACCACTTTGAGGCCAATGGGAGCACGGCACAGCCTACTGATGCCTTATACCAAAAAGGCATGGGGCTGTTCCTTGAGTACTCAAACAATATCTGCAGGCTGTCGGGCATGGCATCCCCTTTGGCGATCTTGGTGCCTTCCTTCCATCCATGCTTGATGGCAATATGTCAGATATTGCTTTCAGTATGGACAGGATGGAGGTGCCACCTCTCATATTCACTGGCCTTAGTGGAGCCATGGTAGATCTTCTCCAGAAGATGTGCAACTTATGAGCCAGAGGTGAGTTCTCGACTGCGTACCAGGGTACAGATATTTGGGTGCTTCTCATGGAACTCCATGGAATGCTTTTTTTCAGCCACGACTGCACACGTACGCACACTTACAATAGGGTTTTGGAGGGAAGGCAACTCCATTTGAGACTGGGACTCAAAAACGGGGTGAGTGTCCTAGAGAGCACCTGAGGTAGTCTTCTGGACAGACTCATGACTGTTCAGTGCTAAAACAAAAAACCAGATGTCGACGACCTCTTTCACTACCACACTTGTACCTTCTTGTCCAGGGTTATCATTGACCATACAGTATCTGAATGTTAGGGTCACAGAAAGAATGCAGATTTTGATGCTGTGGAGGCCCTGAGAGGGACAATAGGTGGGATGGGGCCAACGGCAGGGAACCTGAAGAAGTGAGGAGGTCCTGGAGGCTCTAACATCTATGTGGATAAACCAGCCAATAACACAGCCTGCCAGTTCCTACATAATCTCATTTTAGGGTCCCTTATGGCCAATCCAGTGCAGTTACCACTCCTCTGTAGAGCTTATTACTGGGAATACTTCTGGCATCAGGAATAGTATAGTCTGACATTCTGTCCTTTTGCCTCATCCCCCCATCCTTCCAGTGTATATGTCCCCTCTTTATTTTTCAACTCCTCGTCATTCATTTTCCACTTCTCGCCTATCTACCAAGGCCTTGTCGTCCTTTCCTCACTCTCCAAGGTAGAACTGATGGCTTATCAGGTAACCAACATGTAAAAAGCTCCAGTACAGCATAGGAAGTAGAGTCCATGGTATTGTAATGGTGTTATCTGGTGACAGATGGTAGCTGTAGTTGTGGTGAGCACAGCATAGTATCGAGTTGTATACCTGAAACTAATGATATTGCATCAACTATTCCATTAAAAAAACCCAAAAAACAAAACAAAAAAAACCAGGCTCCAGTACAAGTGGGCCCCATCTAATCCCCTTCAATCCTTCCTGTCTGGCAAAATCTTGTCTCTCTGCCTTTTCTAGAAATGCCTTTCCGTAAGTATCTGATTACTGTTGGATTAAATCTCACGTCTCACAATTGAGTCTACTCACAATTGAGAGTACTGAGGCCACAAGAAATTCAGCCCCAGCACTACCTGGAAATCATTCACTGATTCCACAGATACTTATCCCAGGCTTACTAACGTGAACAAAATAAATGGGAGTTAGGTCACTATTTCCTTAGTACATTTTCTCCTGTTACTCAGATCTATTTTTATTTTATTTTAAATTTTATTTGAGAGACAGCACAAGCACTAGCAGGGGAAGTGGCAGAGGGAGAGGGAGAAGAAGACTCCCTGCTGAGTAGGGAGCCCCCCATGGGGCTCGATCCCAGGACCCTGGGATCATGACCTGAGCTGAAAGCAGCCGCTTAACTGACTGAGCCGCCCAGGCGCCCCTCAGATCTATTTTAAACTTCCTTCACTTTCTTCAAACTTAGGCCATCTTCACTTGCCCAGCAGATGTGCTAGACCACAGTTCACAAGCGTGACGTGGGAGCTTTTCACAAAACAAAAAACAAAACAAAAACCTTCCAAAAAGTATTTTCCTATTCCTCTTTTTCCTCTTCCTGTTATATGGAAAGAGGTTTCCTTCCCAATCTCAAAGGAAACATACTTTTTGAAATGTCTTCATTGAGAGATAGCTAAATTCTAGTCTCGATGGACTGATCTACCCTTTCCACGTCTCCTTCTGCCCCTCTTCCTGTCCTTCTGAGGCACCCAACATCTTTTTTTTTTTTAACGCTTTTTACTACAGAAACGTTTAAATACGTACAAGAGCAGATCGAACAATATAACTTCCCACATATCCCTCACACAACTTGCACTATTATCATTTGGCAGGTGTGTTACACCCATCCCATCTTTTACACTATGATTAAAGTGCAAAAGCCCATTTAAACATCTTGCCATCCCTCTCTGAGACATATGCCATGTGCCCATGTCAAAGCTCTCACATTTCTTTGATATTTATCACCTGCGGAACATACTCACAACAGATGTATGCAGCATTGGTGACGAAAAACCACTGAGCTTTAGAGGCTTTGGCAATCAGTTCTGCTCTGCCATATAGTCAACCCTGAGGAGCCATTTGAGTGAATTCCTCAACTCCACACAAGAAGTAATCTTCCAGAGCAAATTCAGGGCACAATTTCACTGTCCCTTAATCACACAGTAACTGTAACTTTCAAAAAACATAGGAGAACACTTTATGTTGTTAATAAAGACTTGACACTGCTCTGTTTTCAAATATTTAGAAGAAAAATTTGTCCTGTCACTTTTCAAATGAACTATTGTGTTTCAAGTTAAATACAGTAGATCAAACACTCCCCTCTTTCCCAAAATGCCATTAAAAGTAAAAGATGAGATGAAAAAAATGCTCAATATCATTAGCCTTCAGGAAATGCAAATCTTAACCAGTATTTGCTAGCGCTTCACACCCACAAGGATGGCTAAAATCAAAAAGAGAATACAAGTGTTGGTGCGAATGTGGAGAAATTAGGACCCCCACACAATGGTGGGAATGAAACATGGTGCAGTCTTGGAAAACACGCTGGCAGCTGCTCAAAATGGTAAACATAGAGTTATCATATGACCCAGCAGTTCCACCTCTAGGTATATACTCAAGAGAAATGAAAACATAGGTCTACACAAAAACTTGTAGACAAATGTTCACAGCTATCTTATTCATAAGGTCAAAAGACAGAACAATGCAAACATCCATCAACTCAGAAATGGGCAAATAAAATATGACAGATCCATATGATATATTTTTTGGATTAAAGAAGACCAATCCATGCCACAACATGGAAGAACCTTGAAAACATTATGTGAAATGAAAGAAGCCAGTCACTAATGACCACATATAATTCCATTCACATGAAGTGTTCTGAATAGGGAAGTCTAGAGACAGAAAGCAGATTCATCTTAGAGCTGGGGGGAGGACGGGAGAGGGGAATGATAGCAAAAGGGTGCAGATATTTTTCTCTCAAGCCATGACAATGTTTTAAAATTGATTGTGGTGATGCACGTGTCTGTGCATATACTGAAAATGAAGGAATTATACACATTAAATCGGTGACCTGTATGGTATGTGAACTACATACCATAAGTAAAAGTTTTAAAAATAAGTGCTTAAGGATGACAAGAAGGGGAGCATATAAGACAAAAGATGTCAACATATTTTTGGAAGATGGAAATCCGGTGGAGGAGTGCTAACTGACTAGCAGAGCAAACAAAGTGCTGGCAAATCATTCACACTGCAAAACCCAGGAGACGAGCAACCTGGTGGCACTAGAGAAAAAGAAATGAGGGGTTCCGTGTTAATAAAAAAGTTGAATTTTTGTTCTTTTTTTGTTTGTTTTATATTGCACATAATTTCTAAAATCTCTTTTTTTTTTTTTTTTGAGTGGGGGTGCTCTTTGCCAGTATTTTGTAAAACCTTGTTGAAATGTTAGCATGCTTCAAATGTGCAGAGAGGATCCCAGGTTTCTTGCGTGGGACAGAACCTGAGACAACTGTTTTAAAGTTGGCATTGCACACGTCTGGGGTCTGAGTATGGTGGAAGCAGCAGCAGCTGGAATCAAAGCCAGAAATCTCAACGGCTGGGTTAAGTTCATTTTTGAAATGTAAGTATTGGAAAATAAACTTGTGCCGAAGTTGCATACATGGTAAAACCATACCATTTATACAGATTTACCTAGTAAGATTTTGACCTGTTTACAATCTCTCTCTCCTTTCCTCCTTCCCCTTCTCTCTACATAGGAACACACGTATACACGTAGAAAAATTATGCATACATTCTTGAATATTTGAGAATACATTTCATGCATCATGCACTTTCTCCCTGAATATTTTTCATTGTGTATTTCCTAAGAAAAAGCATATTCTCTTACAGCACAGTTATCTCCTTCAGTAAATTTCACATTGACATGAAACTTTTAACTAATCTCCCATTCACATTCCATTTTTATCAATTTATGAAGTAATGTCGTGTGTGTGTGTGTTTGTGTGTGTGTGTGTGTGTGCACGTAAACCTCCTTTACAGGATTTAGTCTAGGATCACATACTACATCTAGTTGTTGTGTATCTTTAGTTTCCTTTAATCTGGATCAGTTTCCCAACCTCTTTTAGAACAAGGCCATTTTTGAAAAATAAATTTGCTGTGCCATATTTATAACCCCTTCTCACCTGGAAATTTTTTTGGGTGGAGCTTATCTTGCTCGGACTTTAAAGGATGTTTTTATAATTGTGAGTCCTAGGGGCCTTAGGGGCAGTCAAGATCACACTTCCTATTTAAAAACAATTCCAGAGATGCAAAGATACGTGGAGGGATTTTTCTTAACAGACATACCTCCTGCAGTCAAGGGAGGGTATGTGAAGTGGGATGGGCTTGAAGTGTACCTTCCTTTTGGGTAGAGACAATGGTGAAGCTGTGGATGCAGGAGAAGAGAGATAAAGAAAGGAGCTGTCATTACTGGTAAACCCTCCTCATATGGGAGGGAAAGGACTGGGTGTCTAGGGCCAAGACTGATTCATCAGAGAGGGAATATAGGCAAGTCAAGTAAGGAAATGATACAGGGCTTAATTTCAACAGTTTATAATCTAAATGACGAAGCTGTAAGGGTTCCAACAATTAGATGACTAGGTAGCACGGGGAGATGAAATAAATACACGTAAACCATCAACAAAAATGACATTATTTTTAAAACCGGTAGAGATGACAATAGGTATTTTGGTGAAAAGTTTGAAGGTATATGGGAAAAATACTTTTCATGGAAAAAGTAAGCATAGGTGTCATTCAAAAAATGCCAAAAGGTATTGCTAAATATAATTACAATTGTGCTCATTAGACATTATGCTAGAGTAGCCCACTTCCTAAATCAAGATGAGTTTGGTCCTGTGGGCTGTTTTTACAGCACATTTGCTCTGTAAAATAAAGGAATCTTCAAAAATGTTGGGGGAAGAAGGGGGATTTGAAGGAGAGAAGAAAGGGAGCAGCAGGGTGAGACACTGTATGTGTGGAAGAGAACCTGTAGGGCGTGAATAGCCTAAGAGGGATTTGGGGAAATAAAAGAATTACTAAAACTTCTAAATTGTGTGCCACGGGTCCATGGGTGTGTCATGCCCTTGTCTCCCTCTTTGTCATCCTTTCTGTTCCTTGGTACAGACTATTCTGCTTTCTCCTGCTCTTTAGTGAACTTGAACACTTTTGAGGAGATATGGGGGGTGGGGCTGCCGTTGAGTCTATTTCCGGTTTCACACAGGTAAAAATGCATGAGGGAGAGCTGCAGCTGAAGGCAGAGTGGATCTGGGCGATGTAAATCCCTGGGTATAGCGAACTTTCAGAGATGATGTGAGGTCCAAAGTGAGATGACTACGTAGTAAAAAGGGTCTCAGGTAATATCAGGGTAACAGGTGGAACGAGAAAATTTCACTACGGTAAATATATGATACGGTGAATAGGTGGAGGAGGAAGGTAGGTTGGAGGCATCTAACGGGCCATGGAAGGATGGACACATCTGCTGCGCTGGATGGTGGGGGAAGGGGCATGTGAGTTTCTCTCGCCTGTGTTGTCCCCTCCCCCACCCTCAAGAACCTTTGGTGTCTGTACTAAAGCTCTGTGATGTGGGCCTGGAACTCTAGTCTAGAACATGTATTCTCAATGCCCAGCTGCCTGAGGCAGCAGTGCATTTCCAATGATGTGAATCATCTTTGTCTGAGAAGCCTTAGTGCACCACGGCTGAACTCCAATTAAACTTGCTCGGTCTTCCCATCCTTGCCTTCCTCTGTGGGGTGGGGCTCCTTCTTTTGGTGCTGTGCTACCTAAAGAGGAAACCTTGTTCACCAATATTTTGGAAACAGAGAGATGTCAATCAGGTAAGTAAAGTCCCTCAGAGATATTAAATTCTTCTTTTCAAATACGTGAATTCAAAGCTAACAACTTCCAAATGATGCTTTTACTGAATCTTACAAATTTTACATTGTATTTCCTTTTCTTTTCTTTTTCCTTTCCTTTTCTTTTCTTTTCTTAAGTAAGCTCTACGCTCGGTGTGGAGCCCAACACAGGGTTTGCACTCATTACCCTGAGATCAAGACCTGAGCTGAGACCAAGAGCCAAGCGCTTAACCGACTGAGCCACCTAGATGCCCCTTAAGTTGTATTTTAATTTTCATTTGGTTTAAAATATTTTTTTTTTCTCTTGAGTCTTTTTCCTTGAACTGTGTATTAATAGTGTGTTATTTAATCTAATCTAAACATTTTGGGATTTCCAGCTATCTTCCTGTAGTTGATTTCTAGTTTAATTCTACTATGGTCTGAAAACCTACTTTGTGTGATTTCTATTTTATATTTGTTAAGGTGTGTTTTGTGGTGCCGAATGTGGTCCATCTTAGAGAATGTTCCATGTGAGCTTGAGAAGAATGTGTATTCTGTGGTTCGATGAGGTATTCTATAAATGTCAATTAGATCAAGTTGATTGATGGTGTTGTTTGGGTCAACCACATCTTTACTGGTTTTCTGCCTGCTGAATCTGCCCATTTCTGATAGAGGGCTGTTGAAATCTCCAACAATAACAGTGGATTCATCCATTTTTTCTTGCAATTCTACCAGTTTTTGCCTCACATACTTGGACACTATGTTGTTACATGTGTACATGTTAAGGCGTGTTGTGTCTTCTTGGAGAATTGACCTCTTTGTTGTTATGTAATGCTCCTCTTTACCCCTGATAATTTTCCTTGTTGTGAAGTCTGCTTTCTCCAAAATAATACAGTTACTCCTCTTTTCTTTTGGCTAGTGTTAGCATGGTACATTTTTCTCTGTCCCTTTGCTTTTAATCTATCTGTATCTTTATATTTAAAGTGGGTATTTTATAGACAACATAACATATAATTGGGTCTTGTTTTTATCTACTCTGACAGTCTTCTCTTTTAATTGGTGAATTTAGAGCATTTCCATTTAGTGGTTTTTAAATATACTTGGATTAATATCTCTAATGGTCCGTACTGTTTACTATTCATTATACCTATCCTTCTACTCTTTTTCTGTTTTTTTTTTTTTCTGGTTTTAAACAGGCATTATATATAATTCCATTTTCTCACTTTTGTTAGCATACCAATGATTCCCTGTTTAAAAATATTTTAGTGGTTGTCCTAGAGTTTGCAATATACATTTACAACTAATCTAAGTCCACTTTCATATAACGCTATACCAATTCATAGATAGTGCAGGAGTGTCCAATTCCTCCAGTCCCTTGTAACATTGATGCCACTTATCCATATACTGTAATCACCCAACACATTATTATTATTATTGTCAATTGAGAATAAGATGAATGGAAGTTTTATTTTATCTTCATTCATTCCTTCTCTTCTCTGTCTTTATGTAGATCTGAGTTATGTTCCTTCTCCCCAAAATACTTTTTACCATTTATTCCAGGGCAGGTCTGTTGCTGATGAATTCCCTGTTTTTATTTCTCTGAGTTTTTATTTCTCTTTCACTTGTGTAGGATAATTTCACTAGATATAAAATTTTGGATTGGTTGTTTTTTCTTTCAATACTCAACATTTCACTCCAATCTCTTACTTGCATGGTTTATGATAATAGGTCATAATTCTTATGTTTTTTTCCTCTAGAGGTAGGGTTTTTATTTTCCTCTGGATTCTTTCAAAATTTTTCCTTTTGTTTTCCTACAGTTTGAATATGATATGTCCATGTATGAACTTCCACAATGTATGGTTAATCTGTCATTAATTTTGGAACATCCTTGGCCATTATTACTTAAAATATTTTTTTTTTTTTGTTCTTTCTTCTCCTTCTGGTATCCCAATTACCTATATGTTACACATTTTGGAACACAGTTCTTGGATATTCTAGATTTTAGCATTAAAAAAATTCTTTTTCTCTTGCTATTTCAGTTTGGAAAGTTTCTACTGACTTTTATGCTAACTCACTTATTCTTTCCTAGACCATATGCAACCTACAGATGAGTCAATCAAAGGCATTCTTCATTTCTCATAGTGCTTTTGGTTTCTAACATTTCCTTTTGACTTTTTCTTACAATTTCCCTGTCTCTGCTTACATTTCTCATCTATTTTTGTATGTTGTCTACCTTTTCCATTAGAGCCCTTAACATAATAATCATGGTTATTTTTGATACCATGTATGAGAATTCTGAAATCTGTCATATCTGAATGTACACCTGATGCTTGGTTTGTCTCTTCAGATTGCTTTTTCTTGCCTTTTAGCATGCCTTGCAATTTTTCTTTGAAAGCCAAACATAATGTATTGGGTAATAGGAATGGAAGTAAACAGACCTTTAATGTGACATCTTATGTTCATCTGCTTAGGTGTTGGGCTGTGTTTAATATTTACTGTAGCTATACATGTCAGAGGCTTCAGTTTCCCCTAGTGTCCTTGTTTTTGTCTCGCCTAGTGTCTTTAGGTTTCCCTAAATCTCCCTAAATAGAACCTATACCTTGCAGTTCCTTTTAGCTATGATCCTGTCACTACACCGGAGTCCAGTCAATACTTTGGTAAGGTGTCAGGGGAGAGGATATGATTAAATACAGTCTTTTAATGGGCTTATGTCCCTGGATTGTGATGTTCACAAGTGTTTCAAAGGTTTTGTTGTTGTTGTTGTTTTGTTTTGTTCCACTCCATAGATGAGACAGGAAGACTTAAGGGGGCTGCTGTAGTTGGGTAATTTACCTTCTCCCATGTGGCATAAGGCTCTGGTAGGTTTTTCCCCTGCTGAGTGGGCCTCTGTTCTGGAGAACACTCCGGGAATATTTTCAAATGGTTACCTTTCTCTCCAACCCTACACTCCCCTGCCAGAAACATGAGCATTTTTTTTTTTTTGGTAGCTCTTTACTGTGAGAACCAGGTGGGGTTCCTGGTAAGAAAACCCATAAATAAGTGGGGGCCCTCCATTAGATTGTGACTCCAGGAGTTTCTCACTCTCATGCTAGCCCATATGCATCCTCCAGCAATTTGTCAAAGTGTCTCTTTAAGTGTTCCTACCAGGAGAGCAGTGCAGAGCCTCCAGTGGCTTCTGTTCCAGGTAAACTAATCTAAACTATGATTTTCTGCATTGACACTCTCTAAAGATTTGGGGTAGTGGTTTGCCACTATGGATCCAAGAAAAGTCATTGATTTTTAGTCTGTTCAGCTTTTTGCTTCTTTCACAGACTGAAGTGATGACTCCCAGGCTTTTTAAATGTTAGATCTGGAACCAGAAGTTGCCCTTCAGAGAATGATTTTTTATTTTCCTGTCCCTCTCCCCACATTTCTAAATGAGTTTGGTAGGGTCAGAGAACCACCTACAATGGGAAGTCTAAAGAAAGGATAGACATTCACTGCTCTAGGAAAAGAGATCTGGCAGGGCTTAAGGGTTAAGGAAAGACTAAGTATTCTACTTGAAACTCACAGTCTATGGGGGTATGGTGGCATGTCTTGGGTAAAATCCGAAACACAGGGATTCTGTAGTCCTGGGTTGGGTTATTTCGAGAGTATGGGATCTGTGTAAGAGAACAAAGTTTTCCAGCACTTGATCATGAGTCACAGTCCCAATCAAGCATCACTCGGACAAGCCTTCCTTTGTGTTGGGCTGATCAGGAGAACAGTGCTAAGCCTCTGAGAAGAGCCAGGGGTTTGAGGTTTGTCCTAGCATGCAGGGTCCTACCTGAGGGAGCACAGATGTGACTGTCGGGCTTCAGTTTTTATGTCCTCATTGAACAAAGGACTTATGACTGGGAATATCAAGTGTGGATCTCCCAGACAAAATCCTCCTTTGAGTTTTTCAAAGAAGTAAATATTGAAAACATTTTATCAGCTTTCAGAATTGATAAAAGCAAGGAACGCAAAGTTCTATTAATTGAAATAAAGTCCTACTATTCTTGGATAAAGAATGTTTCCATTGTAAGAGAAGAGTGAGAGATAAGTCCCAACCCCTCATTCTTTCATTTTTGTTCTAGCATCAGGGCAGAGCCAAGAGGAGGAGGAAAGGTGGGAATCTGAAAGGTAAGGTTCTGCCTATTCCACTTGAGCTCTCCAAGGGTGACCCTTCCTGTCCTTTTCATGATGGCTCAGGTCCATGATCTCTGAGGAGGTCAGCTGCTAGATACCGTCCCTCTTAGAAAACAGAGGCCTCAGAGGAGAGGCTTATGGAAAGGCAATCAGAGCACAAAAGCCTTCTCAGATTCCCTGCTCTGCATGAAGCACTGATGGATCTGGACAATGGGTGTTGCCCAATAGGTGGCTGTGTGAGACGTCAATAGTCAGAACTTCTGTCTCCTGACTTTGTGAAAGACCTACGACATTATGGATACTCAGCTTCCTCTTTGAGGTATCCATTGCCCTATGTTCTTCATAGGGTGGTTTTCAGTATCACATGGGATAGATAATACATACAAAAGCCCATTGTGAATGATAAAAATACAAGTCTTACTTTCATCGATCATGTGACCTTATATCCTAATTCTTGGAGTTCTCCAAGTCCAATCTACCAAGGGTATCACTTAAAGGACACTCTACTCAGCCTCTTATAAGATCTCTTGCTTCTATCTTCATCATTCTCCTGGTTTCCCAGGTGGGAGAACTTGCCAGAGTGAAGTAAAGGAGGCAAGAAAGGTGCTTTCTCTTCTGCAAAGGTGACTAAACATTACCTTCTTTCTTGTACCCCCCCCCCCTTTTAAGCAGAGTCTATGAATTTCTAGGGCCTCAGGGAAGCCCGGGATTGACATGGGATGGAAATTCCTCAGAGTTAGAATGTGAAAGTCTTGGGGATGTTGGTGGTGGTTGGGGGTGGGGGGCGCGCTACCTTTGCCAGATCTGCCAGGGTCACATATATTTGTTCTGGTCCTGGCTGCAGCTTTGTACCTCCTGTCTCCTCAGCCCCCTAGGCCGGCATCATGATACCATCCACTTTCGTCAACTGTTATGTCCAGATCCCTCCTGTGAGGTGTGTAATAGCACAACGGCTGAGGTCAATCGGCTGCTGTTCCCAGAGGCCCTGGAAGATGCTACTCCCTCTGTGATCCCCTTGGTTTCCACGGCTCCTGTGACTGACTCATCATTCACTTCATCCCCTGACTTCTCAGCAGTCCGTCCAGGAGACCTAATACCAGTGCCTTTGCCTGAGCCTTCCCCACCCCCCCCCCCCACTATCTTCTCACCTAACCCAATGACCTCTTTAGCTGACTTTTTCTTACCCTCACCCCCCAGGCACTCCCTGCCCCTGCAGCCAAAACCTTGGGATTCTGAATTCCCAGTGACCCATTCCATACCCCAGCCCCTTGCCTTTCCCCCTCTCCTACTACATGACATTCAGAAAGGGGATCCTGTTGTCCAACTAGAGGCCACTTTACCTCTGAATACCATCTCCGCTCTTGACCGCACCGTTTCACAAGGTATCAACCTCTTACCAAATCTGTCCCAGGCAAGGAATCCCACTGATTCATTTGCTTGTCATCATGCACCACCAACCCTGTCTGTTTCACCACCGCCACACTGCACTTTAACTGTGACTCAATCTAAATCGATTTCCATCTCAATGAAGCCTGATCCCGAGAAGTCATCTCCAGATAGCCCTGCTGGGTTGTCCACTTATGTCCCAACAATTAGAGGTAGTGACTGCTCAAGCCTGTCAATTTCAGAATTCTCCTGTTGGCAGGCTCAGGCCAAGAACATGTGCCTCCCCACGTCAGCACACTCCAGTTTTCAGCAAGAGCAAATTTACCTCCATCTACCGGAAACCTATCTCTGGAGAGACTCTGCTACTAAGCACAAGGAGGTCAGTGCAATTTCTTTCCCTGGCCTTAACTTCCAGGCACTCTTGGAGAGAGAAATGAAGAATAGAATGGCCTTCCAGATTTTAAAGAGACAAGTAAAAGAGGAGGGGCCATTTTCTAAACAAATGTGGTCAGAATACCAATGGACATCTGAAGGGAATTTGCTGCAGCCATCTGATGTACAGGTCACCACAGCCCCCCAAACTGGCTGGAATATTGAAGGCAAACCAGGGTGGCTGCGTATCTATCAGCAGCTCCTCAATGTCAAGTCTTTGGGGGAAAACTTGCATCAGAAATATAGCCAGTTCTTCTGGGGTCTTCCTTCTTTGCACAGTGAGTCCTTAGTAGCCACTCTCCTGTTTTCTAGTAGTACTTCCCCACTAGAGTCTCACTTTCTCTTATTCAATGGAATTCATAATACGTCTGCAGTCAAAATGCAGGATCTCGTATCTCCACCACTTTCTCATTCCCATCCCCTTCCTCTCCCCAGTGTACATCTCCAACCCCTGCCTCAAACCCTGTCCCAATCCCAGCCCCTAACTTTCACTCGGGTGAACACCCAGGCCCATTTTCAATCCCGCCTCCGAATCATACCATCTTCTTCTTCATCCCAGGTTAGGGACTGTGGAGTGTCTTTCCATAGATCCAAGAATGAGTCAGACTCTCATATCTTGACTGAACAACAACACCTGGAATGGCACGTGTTGCAGAAGCAACAGGAAAGCTTGTGGGGTTTAGTCCCTGTGTTCCAGAAATCTCAAGAAACCATTTGTCCTCGAGCTCCCAACCTTCCATTGGTTAGCCGGTCATCCCATGCCCATGTACCAGTCAGTCCCCATCCTTCCCGGCCATTTTCATATCACCTGTGAACCCCAGGAGACATTGCAGTTACATAGTCCAAGGAAGGTAATCCCATGCTGGTGCCTCCATGACTGTACAAACCTAGAGTCCCTAGCACTGATGGAGCCTCAGTGTAAATTAACAGAAATCTCTCAGCAAAAAAGCAGACATGTTCACTCACAATTCTATGAGCTTCAGGGCCATAGTAGCAAAGATCTAGCAAAGACTGAACTGAATCTCCCAGGAAGAGTCCATGAGAGGGTCCCAACAAATTCCAGCTAAGGAAGGATATGAGGAGGAATCTTGGGTATATCCTAGAGAAGAGCCCACAAAGGGTCTCAGAATGCTACTTAGTGAAGGGTCGCAGGGCTGCCTTGGAGACAAGTAACTGTGTGTCATTCAAGGAATCACTCAGGGAATGAATTATTAAATGTCTCAAGGAAGGAGACAGACCAGAATCAAATCAAAAGCACTCTTAGATTACATATGAGCAAGAAGTTTTGGCAGATCACAGCAGATAGGATTCCTATAGGTGTGTGTTGTTCATGGCTGGCTGATGACAATACCTTGTCTTTCTCTGGGAGTTCCCAGACTACCTCAAAAAACACAAATTCAAAAAAGACTATGGTGGGTAGGGTTTACTGCCACGTCACCACTCTAGAACTTTCTTTTCTTGATCCCAAAACGCGACAGGTGTTAGAGGCACATATTATGAGATTTCGCATGAGTCAGAGGTGGGGTCTACCCCTCAGGGTTCTTGAATCCATAAAATTCCATATGTGGAGAGAAGCCAAAACATGGCCTCTTCCCCAAGTTGACTTTCCCTCCTCAGCCATGCATATTTCTGGGGTGGATTCCAAAGCTGAGTTTTTTAAACCCTTTGAGGGAAGCTCCAAAGCTTTTTTGGGAAACAGGGTGAGAACAGCAAATTCAGTCCCCACCCTGGATCATCCTCTCCCTACTATGTTATCTGTGGGCAATGAAGGACAGGGGGTCCTGAAGTCATCACACTCTCACACTGAACACAAGCCTGCAGAGTGTATCCAGATAGCTGAGTGCGGCAGCCAGACTTTTCAGCCCCTGACACACAGCATCGGAGCTCAAGTCAGACCCAGTGAGACTGTAACAAAAAACACATGTGGCCCAGAGGTGCCCACAAGGCAAGCTGCGGCTGGACATGAGCCAAGGCATGAGAATGTGGGTTCCAGCAACAGAGTAGAAACGGTACAGGGCAAAGTGATGGTGGAGAAGAATTTAGAACATTCTGCCATGTCCAACCTGTCCACGGATATATTCGACACCGAGGAGCTCTGGACTCTTCAATCCCAATCTTGTGACACCTTGACAACCAGTGAGTTGGGAAGCTCCAAAATGATAAATGTCAGTATGAGTAAGGTAGAAACTGGCCTGACCACTGAACATCCCTCGCCAAAAATACTGGTTCCCCAAGATTCTAAGCTATCAGAGCTGAAAAGACAGCTTCTGAGTGAGTTAAAGTTTAAATTGGAGAGTGAGGAGCATAACCAGGCTCAAAGATGTCCCACTGACATGCCCCTTACTTCAGATAGCTTGACTTCCAAGGCTTCCCTGACTCCGTCCCAGAGTGTCTGCAGTGGGGACATGGACGCGTCCCAGGTGCTGCATGTTCAATTGGAGGACAGCAGAATTAGCACGGGGCAGCAGCAGGAGTCCTGGGACTCTAAGCTGGCCTTCTGTAAGTGCCGGGCTAAGAATTTCCCACAAAGAGAAAGTGAAAGGAAAGTGAGACCTCAGGATTCCCAAGCAAGAAAGTGTGGAAGTGAGGACTCAGGAGTAGGGACATCTGTAGGCAGAAAGGAGAGCTACCGTGTTGAGGACAGAAAATTAGAGAGGGCTTCCCCATCTCTGTCACAGAATGAACAGTTTCCTCCTGAAAGTTACTTCAGAAAAAAGATGAGGCACTTTTTTCAGTGGATCAATTCCAAGAAAAAAATCACAGGGCAGCAGGAAAGTCCCCAGCAAAAAGGCAAGTTCATGTCAACCTTAGTGCAGCACCAAGACCCCGTTCAAAGTGTGACTACTTTTGTGAGTGATGGGCCTCCTGAAGCTCACAAGCTCATGACTACCACTGGGAAGGTCCTAGAAGAGAAGCTGGCATGTAGGTATGGACCTGAGGCCTCAGCATTAAGCCAGCAGCAGGAGGAACTACAGGCCCAGGTAGGGCCTGACAAGAGATATTCCTCCAACTGTTGGGCTCTCTCTGACCCACAACAAAAGAAACGGGCAAGTATCAAGTCCTGCAGCCATGAAGCCGTCTGTGCTGGCCAGAACCGTCTTAGAAGTGTCAGACAGAACAGACACAGGGTCAGACATCCCCGAAAAGTTGTGGCCTTCAAGGACCAGGTATTAAGCCAGAGTCAACCCCCTTCTTCTCTGCCCTCCGGGGAACCTGTGCCTCATCCAAGCCTCACCTGTGTGCATCAAGTATGCCAGGTCCTTTCGGCCACCAGGGGTGACCCTGGTGAAAGTACTGTGTTTAGTGATTTGACTCTTCTACTCAAGCAGAAAATGCTTCTCCAGCACTTCCACAGAGAAAAATTTCCCTAAAGAAATCATTCTGTCCTTGTTAAGAAAGCCTCACAGTTTTCATGACAATATATCCTCTGATGAGAACAACCTTCAGCACAACAAAGAATATCAATCCTCCTCAATAAATGTTTCTTCTAATAGAGAGTGCTGTTCTCTGTGTGCTGCACTGGGCCTGGGGCTGGGGCTTGTGCTTAGGGAAAGGAGGAACTGTGTTCAGCTCTTACTGGTTTCCTCTTTGGCTTCTGTAAGTGCACCAGTCCCTTGTAAGAAGCCAGACAGTGGCCTTCTCAGTTTTATCTTGGGGTCCTTTATTTGACCCTGCTCAGATGTCCTGTATTAAAACATTTACTTTTTTTTTTTTTTTCATAAAAAGTACAGAAAGCTTACTCTGAAAACCTTCGGGCCTTTACAAAGTGAGAAAAACCATTAAAATCTAGAACTTGGCTCAAACTCTCTTTTCATCTGCTCCCAAACTATCCGTTGGGTGGGATGAGTTACTATGTCTCCTAGGCCTCACCTCCTGGAGGCTACTCAGGGCTTATTAGAACCCAATGATACCATTTCAGCATAAGAGTATACGGGATAGTCTTTGAGCATGAAGACAGTACCTCCAGGGATGTTGCCAGGGACGTTGTCCTCCTATATGGTGCCTGCCTTCCCAAACATGCAACATTTTACACCAAGGTTACGGTAATTTAGGAGTGCATTAATGATCTATTGCTGTGTAATGGATCCTACAAAATTTAGTGGCTTAAAAAATACATACTTATTATCTCACAGTTTTTGTGGGTCAGAAATTCAGGCGAGGCCTACCTGGATTTTCTGCTTCAAGGCCGCAGTTAAGCTGTCAGCTGAGGCTACGTTCTCTTCTGAAGGCTTGACTGGGGCAGGACCAACTCCTGTACTCATTCACACAGTTGTTGGCAGGATGCAGTTCCTCAAAGCCTGTTGGACTGGGATCCTCAGAACCTTGCTGGCTATTCGTTAGAGCTGGCTGGTTCCCTGTCATGTGGGCTTCTCCAACATGGCAGCTTACTTCATCAAAGCAAGGAGAGAGTTTGCAAACAAGACAGAAGTTACAATCTTTTGTAAACTAATAACGGAAATGACATCCCATTACCTTTCCTTTATTCTATTAGTCAGAGGCAAATCACTAAGTCGTGCCTATGCTCAAGGGTTGAATATCGGTAAGTGGGGATCATTGGAATCTTCTTAGAAGTCTTCCTAATGCACAATAAAAAAATTAAAAAAAAAAAAAAAAAGAAGAAGTCTTCCTATGCAAGGGTTTCTTCTTGGACACCCTACTCAGTTTGCTGAAGCAAAAGTGGCCAAAGGTGCCAAGTGGATCTTTGTCCTCATTCATATGCAAGTCATCAAGGTCAAAACTGTTTAATGGCTAAATGGAGCGGCGGCTGGTAAGTAAACATCAAAGAGATTGGAGCATTCAAAGAAGGAAGGAAAGGTGGTATAGAGAGGTAAAGGTAATACGGGTTTTTTCCTGAATGGTAAAGTAAAATGAGCCCTCAGGACCACCTGACTTCCCAGTAGTCGGACTTAGAGGGGAGGAAAAAGTAGGTGTAACATGTCTCATCCCAGCTCTACCACAGTCTCTCCACTTTGCCCTAGCTCCCAGACCATAGGTCTAAAGAAGTAACCTTCAGCTTTTGTAGACCTAGTCAAGCTTATAGAGGAAGCAAACCCTTCAGGTTGCAAGGTTTAATTTCTGTTCTTATTAATTAATATCTTTAATATAGTACATCCGTCATTTCAAATTTAACTCTCACAGCTTGAACATCAGAGAGAATTGGTCACCCAGTTGATGGAAAAGCCAGTACTAGGGATCTTCCAGCATGTAACTCCCATTTTGAGGTATTTTTCACGTACCTATGGCTTGAGCACTTCTAACTAAGGGAGATGTGAAGGCTGAAAGGGGTTGAGTTAATAAGCTGGGGTCACATAACAAGTCATATCTAATGTCTACTGCTTCCCTTCAGAGAAATATTGAATGAGGCAATGAGACAGAATTTGGACACTTAGAACATCTAGGAAGCGATCTGTCCAAATGACTTGGTAACACCATCTATGAGTGATCTCATACTTCTTTTCTGCTTCTAGGATTGTTTTCCTTTCTTTCAGATTCCTGTTCCTATGGGAAAGCATCACGATCCTAAAAAACTAACAAAGTGTATTAGCTGAAAAATGATTGGAGAGATGAAGATCAATTTCTCTAGAAAAAGATGTGCTTTGTGCCCACAGTCAGGGATCACAGTGTTATGAAATTTTAGGAGAGTGCCATTTACGTGATATAGTGTGCTGCCGGAAGAACTGTCTCTGATATATAATGCAATGGGAATGGGTTACCTGAATTTTTACAACCTCAAGCTTAAACTCTAAACCTAACGTCAGGGTTGACAAAATGCATGAATTGATTGGTACCTTAATGTGGATTGGGCATAGGGACCCCAGTTCCCAGCTTCAGGCATTGTGAATTTCTCTGGTGCCAGGTGGTGCCTAAGGCGATCAGAGTCCTTGAGGCAGCCATCAGAAGGACTAACACAGAACTGTGCCCCAATCGGTGGTTGCAGTGAAAGGGCCCAGGCTATGAGAAGGGGCTCTTCTCTTGAGCTTTTTCCCCTAGAACTTCCATTGGTCCTGGATCAGAGCCTAAACTAGGCTATTTTCCTGGGGTCACAAAGGCACATTTGGTCTTCATTAGGAAGGCCAAGTGGCAGGTTCAGAGACTTGTAGAGGCTGCCTCCTTATTTCTCCCAGGAGACTCAAGATCTGTTCCTTCCTTCATTGGTGGGAGTGGGGAAGCAGGGAAAGAACTGATTCATATGTAAGTGTAGCAGTGCTTCCCTGTGGGGAGGAGGTTGGGCTGGCAATGACAAGAGTGGGTAATTTTCCTCTGTAGGGATTCTCTCCCAGCTTAAGGCAGCCTTCATTTGAGGCAGGATATTTTACCAAGCTATTGATTGCTGCTTCTATTCCCTGCCAGAGGGGACTCCAGAAGGAACAAAAGTTCACTTCCCTTTTTGTCTTACAGGAAGTTCTGAGCTTCTGGTCTCAGGGGTTATTAATGGTTTTCATGTTTCCTGACCCCCAAAGAGAAGTTGTGAGGCACCTGTTGCATAGTCCTGTCCAGACTCCTACGGGTGAGGAAAATTTTCACCAGGTGTTCTCAGGAGAGAGGAGATAGGGGTTGATGTAGGTGCTGGGTTGAAAGGAGAGTTGCCTGAAGGTACCAGTGGCTCCAGCGACTTGATACTAAGGGTGTAAGGTGAGTTCCTGAGTGGATGGGTTCTGTGTGGAAGTCCTCTAGGAGACAGCACTATTTTTCTGAGGGATGAAATGATGTTTGCTGAGATGAATGATCATCAAGCCGCACTACCTTGGGAGCTGCACCGAAATACTGCATTGCCACACTGGCCAAAGTGGCTATACAACCACTGGCCTGTTAATGGGCCAACGGAGGAGCTTGGGCAACGAACATCCCAGTGGCCACCATGATGGACTCAGGAGCAGAGTCTCTTTCTTACATATTTGCCTGATATTGTATATTTGCCTGAGAGCAAAAGCCTCTCCCCCCCACCCCCCATCCCCGTTGCCAGGGATGACTAATATTGGATACCTTCCTTCAACATGGGGGCTCTGATCCAGCTTTAATTTAATTTAGAAAAATTAAGTACTGCTTGTTGTATTTCAATTTTGTAAAGCATGCTTTCATGTATATTATCCCATTTAATATTTACAATCCTTCAAGGTAGATTTATTTATTTTTTATTTTTTAAAATTCAATTAAAATATAATGTATTATTGGTTTCAGACGTAGAGTTCAGTGATTCATCAGTCTTATATAATACCCAGTGCTCATTACATCCCAAGGCCTCCTTAATGTCCATCACCTAGTTACCCCATCCTTCCACCTCTCTCCCCTCCAGTCACCTTCAGTTTGTTTCCTATGATTAAGAGTCCCTTATGGTTTGTCTCCCTCTCTGATTTTGTCTTGTTTTATTTTTTTCCTCTCTTCCCATATATCCTGTTTCGTTTCTAAAATTCCACATATGAGTGCAATCGTATGATAATTGTTTTTCTCTGATTGACCTATTTCACTTAGCATAATAACCTCTAGTTCGATCCACGTCATTGCAAATGGAGGCAAGATTTCATTTTTTTGATAGCTGAGTAATGTTTCATTTTATATCTATATATTATATATCTATATATCTATATATCTGTATCTCACATTTTCTTTATCCATTCATCTGCCGATGGACATCTGGGCTCTTTCCATAGTTTGGCTATTGTGGACATTGCTGCTATAAACATTGGGGTGCCAGTGCCCTTTGGATCACTACATTTGTATCTTTGGGGTAATACCCTGTAGTGCAATTGCTGGGTTGAAGGGAAGTTCTATTTTCAACCTTTCTAGGAGTGTCCATACTGTTTTCCAGAGTGGCTGTACCAGCTTGCATTCCCATCAACAGTGTTTTCCACTTCGTCACCAACATATGTTGTTCCCCACCTTGTTAATTTTAGCCATTCTAACTGGTGTGAGGTGGTATCTCATTGAGGTTTTGATTTGTATTTCCCTGATGCCCAGTGATGTTGAGCATTTTTTCATGTGTCTATTGGCCATTTGTACGTCTTCTTTGGAGAAATGTCTGTTCATGTCTTCTGCCCATTTTTTGATTGGATCATTTGTTCTTTGGGTGTTGAGTTTGATAAGTTCTTTATAGATTTTGGATACTAACCCTTTATCTGTCAATTGCAAATATCTTCTCCCATTCTGTCGGTTGTCTTTTGGTTTTGTCAACTGTTTCCTTTGCTGTGCAAATGCTTTTTATCTTGATGAAGTCCTAATAGTTCAGTTCATTTTTGCCTTTGTTTCCCTAGCCTTTGGAGACGTGCCTAGCAAGAAGTTGCCACGGCCAAGGTCACAGAGGTTGCTGGCTGTGTTCTCCTCTAGGATTTTGATGGATTCCTGTCTCACATTTACGTCTTTCATCCATTTGGAGTCTATTTTTGTGTACGGTGTAAGGAAATGGTCCAGTTCCATTCTTTTGCATGTGGCTGTCCAATTTTTCCAACACCATTTGAAGAGACTGTCGTTTTTCCATTGGATATTCTTTCCTGCTTTATCAAAGATTAGTTGACGATAGAGTTGAGGGTCCATTTTTGGGTTCTCTATTCTGTTCCATTGATCTATGTGTCTGTTTTTGTGCCAGTACTATACTGTCTTGACAGTGTAACAGCTTTGCAATAGAGCTTGAAATCTGGAATTGGCTATTCGGCGTCTTTTCTGGTTCCGTACAAATTTTAGGATTATTTGTTCCAGCTCTGTGAAAAAAGTTGATGGTGTTTTGATAGGGATTGCCTTGAATGTATCGATTGCTCTAGGTAGCATGGACATGTTAACAATATTTGTTCTTCCAAACCTTGAGCATGGAATATTTTTCCATTTCTTTGTGTCTTCCTCAATTTCTTTCATGAGTTTTCTGAGTACAGACCCTTTGCCTCTTTGGTTAGGTTTATTCCTAGGTATCTTATGGCTTTGGGTGCACTTGTAAATGGGATTGATTCCTTACCTTATCTTTCTTCTGCCTCATTGTTAGTGTATAGAAATGCAACTGATTTCTGTGCATTGGTTTTATATCCTGCCACTGTGCTGACTTCCTGTATGAGGTCTAGCAATTTTGGGGTGGAATTTTTGGGTTTTCCATATACAGTATCATGTCATCTTCAAAGTGTGAGAGTTTGACTTCTGCTTTGCACATTCGGACGTCTTTTATTTCTTTTTGTTGTCTGATTGCTGTGGCTAGGACTTCTAGTCCTGTGTTGAACAGCAGTGGTGAGAGTGGACATCCCTGCTGTGTTCCTGACCTTAGGAGAAAAGCTCTCAGTTTTTCTTCATTGAGAATTATATTCACTGTGGGCTTTTCGTATATGCTTTTATGATATTGAGGTGTGTTCCCTCTATTCCTACCCTGTGAAGAGTTTTAATCAAAAAAGGAAGCTGTAGTTGTCAAATGCTATTTCTGCCATTTATTGAGAGGATCACATGCTTCTTGTCCTTTCTTTTATTTATGTAGTGTATCACACTGATTGGCGTGTGGATGTTGAACTACCCTTGCAGCCCAGGATTAAATCCCACTTGGTCACAGTGAAAATAATCCTTTTAATGTTCTGTTGGATCCTGTTGTCTAGTATTTTGGTGAGAATTTTTACATCCATGTTCATCAGGGATTTGGTCTGTAATTCTCCTTTTTGGTGGGTTCTTTGCCTGGTTTGGGGATAAAGGTAATGCTGGCCTCATAGAAAGAGCTTGAAGTTTTCCTTGCATTTTTATTTTTTGAAACAGCTTCAGAAGAATAGGTATTAATTCTTTGTTTGGTAGCGTTCCCCTGGGAAGCCTCTGGCCCTGGGCTCTTGTTTGTTGGTAGATTTTTTATTACTGCCTCAATTTCCTTGCTGGTTAGGGATGTGCTCAGGTTTTCTATTTCTTTCTGTCTCAGTTTGGTAGTTTATATGCCTCTACAAAGGCATCCATTTCTTCCAGACTGCCTAATTTGTTGGCATATATTTGCTCATAATTTGCTCTTAAAATTGGTTGTATTTCTTTGGTGTTGGTTGTGATCACTCCTCTTTCAGTCATGGTTTTATTTTTTTGGGTCCTTTCTCTTTTCTTTTTGATATGTCTGGCTGGGGGTTTATCAATCTTATTCTTTCAAAGAACCAGCTCCTAGTTTGGTTGATCTGTTCTACTGTTCTTTTGGTTTCTATTTCATTGATTTCTGCTCTAATCTTTATTATTTCTCTTCTCCTGCTGGGTTTAGCCTTATTTGCTTTTCTTTCTCCAGCTCCTTTAGGTGGAGCTGGAGGTTAGTTTGAGATTTTGAGGCCTTTCTTGTTTCTTGAGAAAGGCTTATATTGCTATATATTTCCCTCTTAGGACTGCTTTTGCTGCATCCCAAAGGTTTTGAAAAGTTGTGTTTTCATTTTCATTTGTTTCCATGAATTTTTTTTTAGTTCTTCTTTAATTTCATGGTTGACCCATTCATTCTTTAGTAGGATGCTCTTTAGCCTCCGTGTATTTGAGTTATTTCCAAATTTCCTCTTGGGATTGAATTCCAGTTTCAAAGCATTGTGGTCCAAAAATATGTAGGGAGTGACCCCAATCTTTTGGTACCATTTGAGACCTGATTTTGTGGCCCAGTATGTGATTTATTTTGGAGGATGTCCCATGTGCACTCAAGAGGAATGTATATTCTGTTGCTTTAGGATGGAATGTTCTGAATATATCTGTGAAGTTCATCTGGTCCAGTGTGTCATTCAAAGCCCTTGTTTCCTTGTTGATCTTCTGCTTAGATGATCTGTCCATTGCAGTCAGTGATGGTTGAAGTCCCCTACTATTAATGTATTATTATCACTGTGTTTCTTTAATTTTGTTATTAATTGGCCCATATAATTGGCTGCTCCCATGTTAGGGGCATAAACATTTACAATTGTTATATATTCTTGTTCGACAGACCTTTTAAATATGATAGAGTGTCCTTCTTCATCTCTTATTATAGTCTTTGGTTTAAAAGTTACTTTGTCTGATATAAGGACTGCCACCCCAGCTTTCTTTTGATGTTCATTAGCATGATAAATGCTTTTCCACCCCCTCACTTTATTTTTATTTTTAAATAAAGATTTGTTTTAATTATTTGCCAGACAGAGAGAGCGTGCAAGCACAAGCAGGGAAAGCTGCAGGCAGAGGGAGAAGCAGGCTCCCCACTGAGCAAGGAGCCTGATCCCAGGACCCTGGGATCATGACCTGAGCCGAAGGCAGATGCTTACCTGACTGAGCCACCCAGCTGTCCCTCCACGCCCTCACTTTAAGTCTGGAGGTTTCCTTGGGTCTAAAATGAGTCTTTTGCAGACAGCATATTGATGTGTCTTGCTTTTTTAGTCAGTTCAACCCTGTGTCTTTTGATTGTAGCCTTTAGCCCATTTACATTCAGAATAACTATTGAAAGATATGAATTTAGTGCCATCATATCACCTGTAAAGTCACTGTTTCTGTATATTGTCTCTGTTTCTTTCTGGTCTGTGTTACTTTTGGGCTCTCTCTTGGCTTAAAGGATCTCTTTTAATATTTCTTGTAGGGTTGGTTTGGTGACCACAAATTCTTTTAGTTTCTGTTTGTCCTGGAAGCTTTT
This sequence comes from Mirounga angustirostris, assembly GCF_029215605.1. Lineage (NCBI taxonomy): Eukaryota > Metazoa > Chordata > Mammalia > Carnivora > Phocidae > Mirounga > Mirounga angustirostris. The sequence continues at coordinate 23,179,077 of NW_026991723.1, forward strand.
TCTCTCTCTCTTTTGAATGACATCCTAGCTGTATAAAGTATTCTTGGCTGTATATTTTTCTCATTTAGCACTTTGAATATGTCATGCCAGTCCTTTCTTGCCTGCCAGGTCTCTGTGGATAGATCTGCTGCCAATCTAACGTTTCTACCCTCGTAGGTTTCAGATCTCTTGTCCTGAGCTGCTTTCAGGATTTTCTCTTTGTCTCTATGATTAACATGTTTCACTATTATATGTCGGGGTGTTGATCTATTTTTACTGATTTTGAGGGGGTTCTCTGTGCCTCTTGGACTTGGATGCCTGTTTCCTTCCCCAGGTTAGGGAAGTTCTCTGCTATAATTTGCTCCAATATACCTTTGCCCCTCTCTCTCTTTTTCCTCTTCTTCTGGGATCCCAATTATTCTAATCTTGTTTCACTTCATGTTATCACCTATCTCTCAAAATCTCTCCTCATGATCCAGTAGTTGTTTATCTCTTGTTCTCAGCTTCTTTATTCTCTATTATTTTGTCTTCTCTGTCACTAATTGTCTCTTCTGCCTCATTTATCCTAGCAGTTAGCATCCCCATTTTTTATTGCATCTCATTAATAGCCTTTTTGAGTTTGACTTGGTTAGATTTTAGTTCTTTTATTTTTCCAGAAAGGGATCCTCTAGTGTCTTCTATGCTTTTTTCAAGCCCAGCTATTATCTTTATAATCATTATTCTGAACTCTGTTCCGACATCTTAACATCTTACTTATGACCATATTGATTAGGTCCCTGGCAGTCAGTACTGCATCTTGTTCTCTTTTTGAGGTGAGTTTTTCCATCTTGTCATTCTGTCCAGCGAAGACTAGACGAATGAGAGTACAAAATGGTAAAATGGCAACAACCACCACAGAGTACTATATACTAAACAAATCAGATGAAACCTGAAACCCAAAAAAAAAGAAAAAAGAAAAATTAAAAAATTACCACCCCCCCCAAAAAACCCAAAGCAAAAATAATCAGACAGGTGGACAGAACAGAGCAATACACTGCATCCTGTGTGTATTTTGGTCTGTTTGTTAGAAAACTAGATCTCAATATTGTAAAGAATGAAAAACTTATATATGTACAAAAATAAAATTGAATATAATGAAAGGATAGATTGTAAGTGTAAAAATGAAAACCAAAAGAAAAAAAAAAAAAAAGAGAGGTGGGGGGAAAAGAAGGAATCCACATACAGGTGAACAGAACAGAGCAATACACCATACCCTGAGTGTATTTTGGTTGGTTTGTTAGAAGAAACTATAGCTTAACGTTGTAAAGAAAGAAAAACTTATGTACAAAAATAAAATTAAATATGTTGAAAGTATAGAATGTATCTGTAAAAATGAAAGTTAAAAAAGACTAATAAAACAAAACAAAACGAAACAAAACCCAAAGTAAAACAAAAAAACTAAAGAAGAAGAAGGAGGAGGAGGAGGAGAAAAAGAGAATATGATCAGACAGGTGAAGGGAACAGAGCCATACACTGGATTCTGCATTTATTTTGGTGTGTTAGAAGAAACTGTATCCCAAAATGGTAAGGAAAGAAAAACTTATGTATTTACAAAAACAAAATTAAATATAGTGAAAGGATAGACTATAACTGTAAAAATGACAATTAAAAAACGATTTAAAAAAAGAGTTGATAAAAGAGAAACGGGTTGAAAAAGGAAAGAGAAAAAAATCAAAATTGAAAGACTAAAGAATCGTGGGAAAAATCCATGAATTCTTTGTGCTGTATTCCCCTAGTGCTGGAGTTTTGCCATTCTCAAAGACTGGTAAACTTGGTCTTGGCTGGATGTTCTTGCTGATCTTCTGGGGGAGGGTCCTATTGCGTTGATTCTCAAGTGTCTTTGCCCCAGGTGGAATTGCACCGCCCTCACAGGGGGACAGGCTATGTAATCTGCTGGATTGCTGTATGTGTCTTTTGTTCCCTGAAGGCTTTCCTCGCAGCCTTAGAGATGAGAATGAAAATGGTGGCCTCCCAGCCTCTGGCCCGGAGCCGAGAGCTCGGGGCCCCATTCCTCGTTGTGCCCTCAGGGAAAAGCAGTCAATCACCCTTGTCTCCCTGCTCTCTGTCTGCTCTCTGTGCTGAACCAGCCTGTGACGGACCATTTACATCTCAGGCATGGAACCCTGTTTCGAGTCTCCAAACCCTGCAGGCTCCTGTGATGCACACCCACACAGCTCCTCCTGGGGGTGGCGGGGGTGGGGGGGTGTCTTGCCGGTTCTGATGCTTGCTGGGCCCCTGCTCAGGGAGCGGTCACCTGACCCGGCCACGGTTTGTGGTTTATGGCAACTCCAAGCTGAGAGCCCACTCCTGGGCTTGCTGATTTACAGCGGGCTTCCTAGGCCTGATGCCCAGGAATCCTGCCACACTCAGGCAACCCCATTCTTTCTGTGACCCTGGGGATCCTGAGAACACACTGTCCCACCTAGGATTCCACCCCACTTCACCACCTGAGCACCTTTCAGGCGGGGATGTCCCTCACCAGAGCCGACTTCTAAAAGTTCTGATTTTGTGCTCTGCTGCTCTATACGGTAGCCGGCTGACGGAGGCTCCCGCCCCCCATGGTTTATCTTCCCATATATCGCCTCAGATTCACTTCTCCGAACCTCCTACCTGGTAGAAAGTGGTCACTTTTCTACTTGTAGAGTTGCAGCTATTCTTTTCTTAGATCTCCTCTTGATTTTGCAGGTGTTCAGAATGATTTAGCTGAATTCCTGGGAACAGATGAAACTAAGGTCTCTTACTCCTCCACCATCTTGGACTCCAATCTCAGTAGATTTCTTAATCCCCTCTTATAGAAGGGCAACCTGAAGGACAGAGAAGGTAATATATATTTTGTGGGCTAGCATGGAAGAGGGAGCCAGGGATGGTGAGCCCCTTTACACTGTGAGGAATTACTTGGATGTAAATGACAGCAAATACAATTTCACTGACTTAAAAAAGAGAATCTTTTGGCTTAGGTACCTGAAAAAGTCTGTGAATAAGGCTGGCCTAAGGCAGGAAGGTTCATGCTGGAGCTCAGTTGATGCCTTCAAGATTCACTTTCTATCCATTTCTTGGCCCTATATTCTGGACTGACTTTCTGTCTGACAATTTTGTAGCTTTAAGTGTATCTTTCAAGCTTTAAGTGTAGCTAAAAATGGGTTGTGTCTCTCAGTAGTCCCTGCAAAAATCCCATCGTGCCTTATTGGCTCCAGTTGGGTCACATGCCCATCCCTGACCAATCACTGCTGTCAAAAGCATACAATCATCTCTTGGCCAAGCCTGAGTTATAGATGCATTCTTAAAATAGGAGTGTCAGGGAAAGACAACTCCACCTGCACATAGACTGAGACTGAGAATGGGGTTAGTTCCCTGGAGGTCAATAAAGGGACTGTTTCCAGAAGGTGAGTGAATGGTAGGTATCAAAACAAAAACTGATGTCTACTCCAGCCCTCTTTTTCACTGCCCTATTTCTGCTTTCTTGTCCAGAGTTATGCCACGACTAAAGCTTGGAGTTGCAGTAAATGCTGATTCTGTGGAGACTTAGGGATAGGAAAGAGGTGGGATGGGGCCCAGGAGAGGAACTTGAAGTAGGAGGCATCAGTCAGAGTCCCCAGCATCCATGTGGATAGACCATCCAATAATCTGTCTTCTTACCGTCTACCCCTTCTCATCCTTGAGCCCTTTACCTCCATTCCAGTTTAGTTATGGCCATATCCTAGAACTTATCACCAGGAACACTTCTGCCATCTGAAAAGACAGTCTGACATTCCACTTGATTTTTATCCTTTCAGCTTATGCCCTCAATATGCCAATCCTTCAACCTGTTCAGGAACTACAAGATACTTTACACATCCCCCTGTCCATCTGACAATGTTTTGTCTTCATTCCCTCCCTCTCCAAGGAAAACTTCATGGTTCATCACTTAATTCCAAACCTAAATAGCTCTACTTTCAACAGCCTTTCATTCGCCTGTCATCTGCCATGCGTGGCAAAAGTCAGTTGTGTCTTTTTTAGACCCGTCTTCTAATAAGGGGCTGATTCCTCTAGGATAAAATCAACATAAGTAAGTATGTTGCTGCCACCATAAATGTTCTGTAATAATGGTCAGCTTCAACACTGCCTGAAAACAATCCATTAGTTTGTTGTGTTGGTTCCTGTGTACTGGCATTCTTCTAAGCGTTAGGGGCACACCAGTGAAGGAAACAAAGCTCCCTGTCTTGGTGGAGCTCATGACTGTTCCTTAGTCAATTCTCTTGCCTAAGTGCTCAAAACGATTCCACTTTCCTACAATTTCTCCACACTCCTCACTGGTTGAGCATGTGTGCTGGATCATGACAGGGGAATGAGAAGTCACCAGAACTTTACATCATTAAAAAAAATTTTGAAAGAATAACAAAACCAAAATGTGAACACCCACTCCTTCTTTCCTCTTTCCTTTCTATTATACTGGAAGGTTTTCCTCGGGGATCTGTCCTTGCTTTCCAATTTACAACATCTTTTTGCACTGTTGGAATATTTGGCTTAATCATCTGCTTTTCTAAAAGACCGACACCATATTTACCTCAGTACAGTCTGGCACGTCCAGCAGAGTTCAGAAACCTTTGGACGGAAGAGCAATCCGAGGGATTTAGAAGCTGAGGTTCCCACCAGCATGCTCTGGGGGCGGAGCCACTCCCAGGGCAAGCCACACCTAGGGGTAGGGCTACGTCCTGTGGAAGCCACACCCGGGGGCGGGACTAAGTCCAGGCGGGACCACATCCAGGGTGAGCTGCATCCAGGGGTGGAACTACGTCTAGGGGAAAGCCACACCCAGGGGCGGGACTAAGCCCGGGGCGAGCCGCACCCAGGGGCGGGCCACACCCAGGGCGAGCCACACCCAGGGGCGGGACTACGTCCAGGAAAAGCCACACCCGGGGGCGGGACTAAGTCCAGGCGGGACCACATCCAGGGTGAGCTGCATCCAGGGGTGGAACTACGTCTAGGGGAAAGCCACACCCAGGGGCAGGACTAAATCCGGGGCGAGCCACACCCCGGGGTGGGCCACGCCCAGGGCGAGCCACACCCAGGGGCGGGGCTACATCCAGGAAAAGCCAAACCCGGGGGTGGGACTACGTCCAGAGCGAGCACCCGGGCCGGCCACATCCAGGGCGAGCTTCACCTAGGGTGGGGCCAGGTCCAGGGTAAAGCACACCTGGAGGCGGGCTGCGCCCGGGGCGAGCCACACCACTGGCCAGGCCTGACAGGCTGTGGTGTTTGGCTTCCTGATGGCGGCGGTGCTGGGCTGTCTGACAGTTAAACCGCTCACCTCAGGCTTCTGCATCCTGTCTCCATCACTTCTGGAAGCTGAGAGTTTTGAATTGCCTCAAAGTCAGATTTTGACGAAGGCTTCTGGATCCCAGTGACCTTCCCTCCTGCCCTGCCAGAAGGACTCTTCCCACCGTCTGCCTTTTCCATCCCGGCTGCTGGGCCTGGAGGCCTCTCAACGCCTAAGGGCCTCAGAGAGAACCTGCTGAGGCTTGGGGGCGGGGCCGTGCCGGGGCCACGCGAGCCCCCTTTGCGGAGGTCACTGGATGGAACTTGTGGAGCTGATTGTGGTAATAAATGTAGCGGCGATATTGACCGCTGTTAAGACTTCACCTTGCACCAGCTGCCTGGTCTCGTATGAGAAACCTGTCTCAGAGCTCATCTATTATGTGCAGAGATAATAATATCTAACAGGCGTGGCCCTGAGACCTGGAATGAAGAAGTGAAGAGTTTTGAGTGGTGTTAAGAGTTGATGTTACTGAAGGGTTTGGGGGCGCTTGTGGTGACCTCATGGGCCTTCCAGCTCCTGGAGAGCCCAGTGCCTTGGAAGTGCCTGCCAGTGCACTCAGGACAGTGAGACGTCAGGATGCAAGTTCATACAATAAGTTAAGAGTCATCATTCCTGATTCTCCGCAGAACTGGAAGGATACCCACAGTCTGCTACTTGTTTTCAAAGGAGCCAAAAAGAGCTTTAATCGCTGGGCCCTAGCGGTGAGTCCAGTAGGACTGGTTCGTGGAAACCTCAGGTATAGACCAATTGAGGCATTATGGACAGGATAGAGGCAGAACCATTTGTCACGCCTTGCCTGATCCAGGATAGCAGGACGTGAACCTCTCCAGCAGGAAGGACTACGTGTTTTTAATTAGGCAGAAACTCTCAGGTAATTGCCTTAAATTGCAGGTATTGAAATATTCACGCCTACTGTGTGTCCTGGTTCTGTGTTAGGAAGTGTTACCATGTTTATCATAGTAAGAGGTGGAAGACAATCCTATTTGTGACTGTTTCCACTATTAGAAAGTATTAAATGTGAATTTGAAAGATACAGAAAAGTAGAATAAACCTCATAGATTCCCACCTTCAAAACAATTACCATTAACTTTTGATGCATCTTCTTAGAGATTTTGCTGTGGCTACTTTTAACATTGCTTAAATAATACATACTTTAACTGAAAAACTATCATAAACGTTTTTATGTTATTATAAACTTTCATAACGTTTTATGATAACATTCTATTAAGTGGTAGAATATTAAACTCTACTTTTTGTTGACATTTGGTTCGTTTCTAACTTTTGAAATTTCAATATTTTGCTTGCGATGTTTGGTCATAATTGTACTTGTTTATAAACTGTCGTGTTCCAAACAGCATAAAGCTTTTCCTAAGTGTCTGATTAACCCAGGATTCTGCCCTAGGCCAAATGCTTTTTTCTTCCTCCAGCCTCCTTAGATGAGTTATGCGCTCTTGTGGTTAGCTGCTTCAGCACTAGACTCTCCTCTGATTATGAAGCCAATGAAACCAACTGCTTTGCTAAACATCCTTTTTTTTTTTTTTTTTTTTTAAGATTTTATTTATTTATTTGACAGAGAGAGACACAGCGAGAGAGGGAACACAAGCAGGGGGAGTGGGAGAGGGAGAAGCAGGCTTCCCGCCGAGCAGGGAGCCCGATGTGGGGCTCGATCCCAGGACCCTGGGATCATGACCTGAGCCGAAGGCTGGCGCTTAATGACTGAGCCACCCAGGTGCCCCTTGCTAGACATCCTTAATGTAAGATCTTCCAAACTGAACCTGTTGTCTTCAGCTCTAACCTTCCCTTCCGCATACAGTCCCACTATCGGTAGCACCTGAAAATCCAAGCAAGAAACACAAGAGCCATTTTACATTCTTCCCTCTTCATTGTAGCTAGTCAGCTACTACATGGAGAAGCTAGAAGAATATGCTGTGCAGAGAAATCCTAGAACTCTCACAGTATACTACATTCCCCCAAATAGATTATAAGATCCTTCAGGGCATGAGCTATATTTTTGTAATTAATTTTATTATATTAGTAATAATATGTTTGCATTCTCCCTCGTCAGAATTAAAACATTCTCGTAAAGTTAAATACTCCATTCCAAAATAAAGTGTCCCTTTCCACATCAATTAATTAATTAATTTGCTATTTATATCAATATAGACTATTGGTTTCCTACTTGATTCAATTGGTTTCCTACTTGATTCGATTCAGTCTGCTACTATCAGTATTTATTTTGGTGCCAAAATTGTCATATTAGCTAATTAGTTCAGTCTGACTTCTGTGTTCTTTTGATTTAGCTCAATCATTTTTTACTTTCTGACACAAAAAGACGTTTCAAGCTCCTTGTATACTTTTCCCTGCATAATCCCTCAGTTGCTGATTTCGTTAATGGAAAAGGGTATTTAGAAGCCAGGGTCAGTTTGCTGGATGTGTTCATTATTATTAGGATGTTGCTGCTTGTGGACCCTCTCAGTAGTTAGGGAATATGTGTATGTATATATATGCACACACACACACACATTTAAATATTAATTTATTTTTCTCTGTCTCTCCATGTGTTGAAAGTTGTGAGTTCCCACCAATACTTCTAGTTATCATCTACCACCACAGGGTTCATTCTAGTTTTCTCCCTTTCCAGTTTTGTAACTTCTTTCGCCAACAGTGAGAAATCTGGCTCCATTATTTTTTTTATATATGTACTTACTCAGTCGGTTCTCCTGTATGGAGGCCATTTCTCATCACCACCACTGTCTCCTCCATGTATGGATGTCCTCTTCTACCACCAGTGCTTAGATAACAATGTGTGTGGCAGCTGTGTTATGTAGACACCAATACTGCACCAGGCAACCCTTCTATACCAAGCCCCTCTTCACCGTGCTGGGCTCTGACTCTCAGCTCTGGGTCACTGCTGACGCTTCCCTAACAGCCCTCCTCCATCCCCTTTTGGTGTGAATGCCCATTTTGCTTGGCTCACCTATTGGCTCTAAGACTGACTTATTCAGAAAGGGAAAAGGAAGTAAAATGCTGTATCTTTTTCCTTCTACCTTTCTCAAGACATAATTGATGTGCAACAAGCTGCATGTATTTAAAAGTGTACAACTTGATGAGATTTGATAATGAAATTGTCATAATCAAGATAAACACATCCAGCTCTTCCCATTCATTTTGAGTTTTTTAAAATTAAAGTTTTTATTTTGAGATAAATGCAGATTCACATGCATTGTAAGAAATAGAGAGATCTCACGTATACTTTATTCAGTTTCCTCCAATCATACTATCTTATGAAACTACAGTATAATGTCACAACCAAGATACTGACATTGCCATAGTCAAGATATAGAACATTTCTATCACTGCAGGTATTCCTCCTGTTGCCATTTTATAGACACACTACCTCCTGCCCCTACTGTTCCATCATCTGTTTTCCATTTTTATAATTTTGCCATTTCAGTGATAGTTTATATATATATGGAATCATATACAGTGTAACTTGCTGGAATTTGCCTTTTTTACTCAGCGTAGTTCTCTGGGAGATTCATCTAGGCTGTTGTGTGCATCAGTAGTTCACTGTTTTTTTATTGCTGAGTAATATTCCATGGCATGGATGTACTGTAGTTTTTGTTTCTGTTTTTTTAACCGTTGGCTGAACAACAAACAGCTGGGCTATTTCCAGTTTTGGCTGTTATGAATAAAAATACTGTGACTATCTGTGTACAGGTTTTTGTGTGAACATAGGCCTTCATTTTTCTGTGACAAATGCCCAGCAGTATAATTGCTGAGTTGCATGTTTAGTTTTTTAACAAGTGGAAACTGTGGCTGTACTGTTTTATATTTTCATCAGCAACATGAGTGATCCAGTTTTTCTTTATCCTTGCCACCATTTGGTGTCACTATTTAAAAAAAATTTCTTTAGCCATTCTGATAAGTGTGTAGTGATATGTTACTGTGGTTTTAATTTGCACTTCCTGAATGACAAATATTAAACATTTTTGGGGGGCTTTTTTGCCATCTGTCTTTTTGGTGAAATGTCTCTTCATGTCTTTTGTCCCTGTTCTAATGGGATTATTTTATTTTATTTTATTTTTTACCATTGAGTTGCCAGGGTTCTTTATATATTGTTGATACTAGCCTTATGTTGCCTTTGTGGTTTGCAAATATTTTTTCCCAGTCTATAGCTTGTCTTTTCATCCTCTTAACAGCCTTTTGCAGAGCAATAGTTTTAAAGTTTGATGAAGATCAATTTATAAACTTTTCCTTTTATGGGTCATTTTTTTGGTGTCACATTTAAGAACTCTGTGCTGAGATTTAAATCCTGAAGACTTCCTCTGATTTTTTTCTGAAAGTCTTATGCTTTTATGTTTTATAGTCAAGTCTGTGATCCATTTTGAGTTAATTTGTATATAAGGTGTGGGACTTAGGCGAAGTTCCTTTTTTTGGTGTGTGGATGTCCACTTGCTCCAGCAGTATTTATTGAAAAGTTAGCTTTATTCCATTGAATTGCTTTTGTAGTTTGTCAAAAGTTCATTGAACATTTTTGTGTGGTTCTATTTCTGGATTCTCTATTCAGTTTCCTAGGTGTATGTATCTGTCTGTTAATTACCCACATGGCCTTGCTTATTGTAGCTGTAATAAGCTAAGTCTTAAAATGAGCTATGTCTAAGATTGACTCTTCCTGATTTATTCTTCTTTTACAAAATTGTGTTAGCTATTCCAGTTCATTTGTCTTCCCATATGAACTATAGAGAATCTTGTCTACAAAAAGTCTGCTGGGATTTTGATAGCAATTGTGTTAAATGTGTATGTCAATTTGGAGAGAATTGACATCTTTAGTGTGTTGAATCTTCCAACCTATGAACATAGTATAGCTATCATTTTTGGTATCAGGGTCATACTTCATAAAATGAATTGGAAAGCGTTCCCTCTTCCTCTATATTCTGGAAGAGATTTTTTGGAAGACATTTTGTAGAATTGGTGTTAATTCTTCTTTAAACATTTGGTTGAATTCTCCAGTGCAGCCATCTGACTCTGGAGATTTTCTTTTTGGGAGTTTTTAAGTTAAAAATTCATTCCTTTACAGTTGCAGAGCTATTCAAATTATCGGTTTCATATTAGTGGGTTGTGGTAGTTTGTGTTTCTTAAGAACTTTATTTCACCCAAGTTTTCAGACTTACTGGCAAAAAATTGTTGAGAACATTCCCTTATTACTGTTTAAATGTGTTTAGGATCTGCAGTGAGGTTCCCCTTCTCATTCTTGATATTGGTAATTTGTGACTTCTTTAGATTTTACCTGATAAGTCTGGCTAGAGTTTTATTAATTTTTTTTTTAAATCTTTTCAGAGAACTAGTTTTTTGTTTCATTGATTTTTCTCTACTTTTTTTGGTATGTGTTTTCTATTTCATTGATTTCTTCTCTGGTTTTTATTATTATTATTTTACTTTGTGTTTAATTTATTTTATTTACTTTGTGTTTAATTTGCACTTCTTTTTTTTAGTTGCTTAAGGGAGAAACGAAGGTCATTGGTGTGAGACTTTTCTAATGTAGGCATCTAGTGCTATGAATTTTTCTCTTAACACTGCTTTAACTACATGTTGGAAATTTCAGTATGTTGTCTATTGTTTTCATTCTGTTCAAAATATTTTTAATTTCCCTTTTGATTTCTTCTTTGATCCATGGGTTATTTAGAAGTTTTTAAATTTCAGCTTAAATTATGAACCTTCTGCCTCTGCCACTGGAGATACAGAGATAACATTGTCATGGGAAGATGGTCACCACAAGAGCTATTACCTGTAGCATGGGTGATAAGGACCATTCTAAGGTCTGGGGACAGAGTACCAGGGGAGCAGAGGAGAAAGGGTGTTGAATTCTTTTGGCCAGACTGGGGGCTTGGGTGTGATATGGGGTGAGATTAGTGGGGGGGTTGAGAAAAGAGAAGGCATTTAAACTGGACCTTGAAGAATTTCCTTGGATGGGAAGGGAGTGGGAGGGTGTGTATGTGTTTGTGTGGTGGGGACAGGGAAGAAAGTTTTCCAGAGCAATGGAAGAACCCAGAACTCTTTGTGTTTGTATTTAGAAAGAGAAAGAGTTCTACACAGTTGGAGTGTGGGAATCAGCTGGAGGGAGGGCTAGGCCCAGGAAAGAGTTCGCTGAACACATCTCACTTCCCTAGCTCATCGGTGAGAAAGAACAAAGCTGTGGAAGCTTTAGTTGGCCCACGTTTAGCTCACCAAGATAAGAAGGCAGAGAGTCATGGCAAAAGGACGCAACGGGGGGAAAAGGCCAAGAAGGACAAAGCTTTCTGTTTTCCTAGGAGTACAGATGATTATCATGATTTTAGACAGCAGATGTCAGAAAATGTACCACTGAGGGCCTGACTCAGCAAAGATGTTAACAGAGAAGGTGCTTTAGTGATCTGTGTAGACACGTCAGTGTGGGTGAAGTGGCTCAGAGGCTTATGGCCGCCATTTGTGATCCTACAGAGTGTCACTGCTTCTTTGGCTTTCATTTTCAGCATTTTTATTTCCAGATTTATTTTGGTGATTAATTTTTACCGTATGATTATCTGTATTTATTTTAGATGACTAACATTTGTGTTTAAATACATTTTCTGTACTCTTAAGGCTGATTTCATTGGCCTGAGGTTAATTTTTTTTCCTTGAGGAATATAATTCCATTTTTTACCAAGAGACTCAATGGGAAAATTCTACTTTATCACCAGTTTTAAGTAATTTGAGTATTCCATACATCAGTTACAATCATGTTTGCCAGAGTTTCACAATTGAAATATATTACCTGTGTTGAGTATTTGCCATTTGCCAATCCCAGTGAGCTTTTCACCTGTCTCCATTCTGCTCTGTGCCCACCACCGGCTGGGCTTCCTTGCCGGCTGATGTCCAAGGCAGCAGCTCGCTCCATCCCTCTCAGGGCTCGGGCAATCACCCCCCGCTCCTTTCTCCCCGCAGGCCTCAGGGTGCTCCCTTTTGTTGGAAGCTCCCGTCTGCCATCTTCAGTCCCTCAGCCCCATCTACATCTTTGTTAATTCCTCAGTTGCTCTCTGAACATTCCCAGTTTCCTGCAGGACCTGACTGATGCATTATGTAGATAAGTTCACAGAAAGCACATTGAAGATACATCTATGATGCTTTCGTAAGTTTACTAAATAAATTGCATTCAGTGGAGTACAATTAGGAAACAGCTTTTTTTCCTTTACATCGAAATGTAACGTAAAACATCTTAAAGATGTACCGACAACTAACAGTGTTCTTTAGGGCTTTTTCTTCCTCACCTCTTGAAAACGCCTCAGGCAGAGTTGTATTTTGGTTGTTAGTGAAGAGTTATATTTTGGAGATAGATATATATATATCCCTGCCATTATATATATATATATATATATGTTAGAAACCTAGTTCACCCTAAAAGAAACACACAAACACAACTCCAGACTTCCCATCCTGTATGCAATTTAAAAGCTTCCCTCAAGCTCTCTACCCTCTCCTCAGCTCAATTCTGACTGGAAGCTTGGGGTTTGACGGTGGCAAAGACGGGCAATACTGTCCTTCCACTCTCTCCTTTCTTCCCCTGTCCCCTCAGGTCCCCAAACTGTGGATTTTTGTAAACATCCAGAGTGGGGGTAAGATACCAGCCTCCTCTCTGGCAAGCGCTGGCCTTCCCAGTGATTCGCTGGAAAAGCCTTCCTCGGTTGGCTCCAGACGGGCGTTGGCATCCCTCTCACCTGTGCATATAAATTTGCTTTTGAGGAACGAACTTTCTTTCTTTCTTTTTTATTTTATTATGTTTTGTTAGTCACCATACAGTACATCAAGGAACTTTCTTTCTAATGCATTTCTAGTTTTCCCTTTCATAGGCTGCCGGGGAGGTGAACAATGGACAAGCGTGGCCCCTGTTTAATAATTCCTGAGAGAATGTGTCTGGTGCCTCCCTAGGAGGACACTGTCATCTGTTTCAACAGCCTTGCAGCTTTAGCTAAAACCGTGAGACATCAGGAAATGTCTAATCTCGCATCCCGTAATGTGAGAGCATATATTAAAAGGCATACTAAGAAGAAGAGGAATGCAGATGGAAGGAAGAAAGTGAGGAAAAGAAAAATTCAGTGAGAAAATAAGGGGAGAGAAAGATAAGGAAGAGTGGAGAGAGAAAAAACAAGAAACGAGATCCCTAACCCAGATGTCCTGAAAGTCTTGCTGATGACTTGCCTTATAACAGTAGACTCTAACATTGCCTTGGATGCTAAAGTATGATATCTTATTTGGAAAGAGTTCAGCGTAGTGAAATTAGTGATAACTTCCCCCCAAAAGTAGGCACTGAGGAACACTGCACTAAATTGCTAGAAATTATTTTTTAATTGTAGCACACATTTAATCTTGCTCCTCTAATATCCATTTCATCTTCCTTGAGTGACAACCATGAAGTTTAGCAGGGATGAATCTTATCTTCAGATACAGAGGAGGGTCCTGCTTGCTCTCGGCCTCTCAGAATAATCCCATTTCCTTGCCATAGTGATTGATAGGACTTTAAGCCAATCAGTGCATAGCATTACGCTAGCACCAAGATTGTTATCGGGGTAGTCCAATCAGAGTGAAGCTTGGGACTCTGGTGTGATGGTTCTAAAAACTGACCTCGGCCTTTGCTCTGCCCTTGTATGTGAATGCAGAATCAGTATCTGTGCTGCTGGCCGCCATTTTAGGAGGCCAGCCCCAGAACAAAGCCAATGTCTGAAGGCAGACAGAACTGAAAGAGAAACTGCGGAAAAACTGAGCCAGAGCCTGGACCAAACCATGAAAAGTCCTATAGACTTTTCAGTTATAGACTTTACACTTCATTGTGTAAACCAGTTAAATAGCTTTTCTGTTATTTGCCACAGAAATAATCTCCACCGATAACACTTCTGTGGCATTTGATTAAATTAACCTGGATTAAAACAGTCCTTATTAAAAGACAATACATTTATAGCTTCTGAATATCAAATACATTTACAGTTTCTGTTATGTGCACATTGTAAAGGATCAAAACTAAAACCCCCAAAGCCAAACCGTACTGCCTTATTCACACAGAATGAAAGCTATGAAACTTTAAGGAAAACAAAATTTTTAATTAAATATCTTAATATTAAAGTTGCTTAAAGATAAGGGAAAAACTATAGATGAGCCAGAACTGAAAGAATTTGAAAGGACAACAGTTACTTTGACATAACCTTGTGCCAAGCTAGGCGGAATAGAAATAAACAGAAAAACAAGCAAACAAAAACACAACTGGTAACACTTTAAGGTCATACTGACTGCTAGTGACCTTCATATACATCATCACACTGAATTCTTACAATAATCCTTTGAGATAGCTATTGGTCCCCCCCCCCCATTTTACATTTGTGGAAACAGGCTCAGAAAGGAAAAGTAATTTGTTCAAGATCATAGAGTTATTTAGTATCAGAGACAGGCTTTGAGTCCAGATTATGCTCTTTCTACAACCTTGCCGTTTCTTTGTAAGATAAAACTAGAAGCTACATGGGTCTGTAATGCCAGGTAGGGTTGGAGCAGCTCAGCTGAAACTATGGTACACCGGTTCCAGAATGCATTTAGCACTTGCTTCGTGTGCTGGAGGTTTGTTATACCGCAGACCCTAGGCTTTAGCGTTTTCGGCATTATTTAATTTACAAACAAGTCTGGCCCCTTTCCTTGGGAATAGCAAACACAAGGGAAGATTTGGATTCAGTTGTGTTTGCTTCCGCAGAACCTAACCACACACAGGACGCCTTATTCTGATGCACTGCTTCCTTCTCATTTTCCTAAAAAGATTCACGAACCTCTGCCAATATGATAAGTGTTGGGGGAAATGACTTTCTGAATTGTCATTCTAGGAATTGCCTTTTGCAGCTGAAACTTCACCACTTAGTCAAGCCCTCCCCTGCCATCTGCTCAGCTCCAGAACTGTTGCAAAGGTTGAGAGGAGCTACTTCAATTACAAAGAACCACATCTATGATCACACTTTTAGGCTCACCAGGGCACTGTCATGAGGTCTTAGGTCTTCAAAGGCAACCCGTTTATCATCAACTCATTGTTCACAAAAATTCATCTGCACCAACCTTGTAGTCCGTGCTCGTAAACTCATCTCATGCCCAGCTCTGGGGCCGATGCAGTCTTAGAGAATCTAAAGAAACCTGGTTCCGTTTTGATGGCTTACTATCATTAGTCTGTTGGTGTGTGTGAGTGATGTGCCGGCCAACAGTAGATGCTGTTCCTCAGGTCTCATTGTTAGACCCTTCTCCAGTTTTTGTCAGGAACCCTTCTTGTACTGCTGTTCTGGAACCTACACCCTGGCTTTTCTTCCTGTTCAGGTTTTTAGTTTATCGAGGACAGAAGTTCTTTTATTAGCAGTTCAGCCCTCGTAGAGGCCTGGGTAAGTCTTTGATACTTGCTTCCATGTGTCTCTAACACTTCATTCATTCATTCATTCATTCATTCATTCATTCATTCATTCATTCAGTGTGTTTGTTTATTAGAGAATTTTTGCCACGTAGTACTTACTGCCAGTCGGAGAGATACAAAGCCTCTTAGGTCATGCTCCCTAGAAGCAGAGATTGAGGTGGGAATTCTTATGTAAGTGATAAACTGAGGGAATGCTGGGAAGGTGAGAGGGAAAGAAGCAGGGGAAGAAGCAGGGCTGTTATATCCCTGCTGTCAGTCGCCGATGGGCTGTGGACCACCCTGGGGCCGAGTGTGAGTGGAGGCTAATGTAAACTCCCAAGCGTCCCCGGACACTTCCGTCAGGCAAGGACATTTCCTCTGGGTGACTTGAGGTGTAAGCCTTAGTAGCTGATGCCCGTGACGTCTGGGGGATGAGTGCACTCTGAGGACAAAGGGGCCTGCGTGGAGGAGGAGTAGCGTCTGCTGCACAGTGATAGGTGGTACTTAGTCTCTGAGTGATGCCATGCGATGGGTGATCGGACAGTGTGGATGTGGAATGATAGAGCTATGTGCATGAGGAGCACATAAACAAGCTAGGTGCGGGGATGCGCCAGGGGAATGGAAGGGACGGGAGAGGGGGTGGTTGTCGAGGAATGTTCCCTGAGGCACTGACTGATAAATTGAGTCCTGAAGGGTAAGACAACATGGTGGCAGAGAGGAAGGAAATTTCAGGTGGAAAGTGTGAGCAGGAACGTTAGGGAATAGGGCTGCACTGTGATTTTTGTGTGCCCTAGGCATTTTTGCCTAGAATATTAAAAGCTGTATTTTATGGACTGCATCCATATAAATATACGGGTAATCCGGTTGGATTGTATTTGTTTATGTTTGTAGATTTTAAGAGTTTGAAACATTTTTGTGGGCCCCTAAAGTAACTTGGGCCTGTGCCTATTGTTCCTGTGGCTATGGGAGCCCTGCTGGTGGAGGTAGGAATATGTGGAAGGCAGCCCTGACTACTTCGGTGCCGCCGGATGCTAAGTGAGCAGCCATTTCTGTCCACCTTTGCTCCCATCCCTGCCTCGTCACCATCCCCTCCTAAAACCACGCTCTACTGAGACTGGGCTGGGTTGAACAGTCACCTCCCCTAAGTCCATCTCCACCTCAGAATGTGATTATTGAGAAATAGGGTCTTTGGAGATATAATTAGTTAAATTTAGAGGAACATCCTAGATTCGGGTGAACCTTTCACCCAAGGACTGGTGTCCTTTTAAGAAGAGAGGACACGGAGGGAAGAAGGCGAAGGGGAAGATGGAGGCAGAGATTGGAGTGACGTAGCTACAAGCCAAGGAACACCAGGAAGCTAGGGGAGAGGTGGGGAACAGATTCTTCCCTAGACCATTTGGAGGGAGCATGGCCCTGCTGATACCTTGCTGTTGACTTTCTTAGCCTACAGAATGGTAAAAGAATAAATTTCTGTTGTGTAAGGCACCCAGTGTGTTGAGCTTTGTTACGGCAGCCCTAAGAAACTGGTATGCACTGTCTCTGCAGAATGTCTTGTCTGAATCTCAGGTGTCCCCGGTTAGGACTGTCTGGGCACAGTGGAGCCCAGACTCCTGCTTTCTTTGCCTTTTCTTTCCTGAAGCGGCTCTTTCTTCCCCGCATTGACCATGAGTCCCTCGGTGCTGAAGAGCAAGCAGGGGAATGTACCAGCCCGAGAGGGTGCTAAGGTAGCTTTTACTGCCCCAGGGTAGTTCCCTTCATTCCTCCGTTGTGGCACATTTCTCATCAGTAGTGCTGGATGCTGGAAGAAAATCTGGCCATGTTTTCAAAGTTCCAAAGACAAGCGTTTGCTCTGGGGGACAGGAGAAGGAGAGGGAGCTAGGTGCATTTATTGTTTAATAGCTTTCTTTTATCCCTGATTCAGCCATAAATACCCTGCCCATAAAACTAGGCTTTTCCAATCTTCTCGCTGTTTGATAACAACAACAACAACAACAACAAAAATTGGTTGAGAAGTACTGTTTAATAAATGCAAGAATGAAGATGACATGCTGGAATATTCACAAACTAGATGCTACTGGAGGGCAAGGACTGTATCATTTTCTTCTTAATGCTCAGCATCTGCTACAGGGCCTGGGACATCATAATCTTCCGGTAAACCTTTGCCAAATAAATTAATCTATCATTGAATTGATGACCAAGGTGACTTAGCTCATCAGGGTCACTGGGTAGATGTTTGTCACTGCATCATATGCACAAATTCTAAAGTTGCATCTTTGGATGAGACCATGACTTCTTAGGTGGGGGTATCTGAATGAATAGCTATGTTCTCCAAGTAGTACCTCCAAATTAGTTCTCAAGACCAAATACTCACCACTTACTTGTTAATACACGTGATAAAGGTATGTGCTTTATATTCCATTTTACCAGCACCAAACTATAATTTTATAGTTGAAGATTTTTGTTAGTGACTGAAAACTCTTCATTTCTGGTAGGTTTACTGGATGGGGAAAGTAACTAACATTTACTGAGTGTTTACTATGAGCTAAGACTGTGCTAAGCACTGTAAATCTAGTATCTCACTTCATCCTCGCAACCTATCTATGAGGTTAGTGTTATCACCGCTTTACTGATAAGAAAACTGCTTTTAGACAGATTCATTAATTTGCCCATAAGTGGCAGACCCTGGATTCAGATGGTTGTTTCTATAACTGCCAAACACTCTGCTGGTGAAACTCAAGCTTTAGTGTGCTAAAAGTGATCTAGGGGAGTTTGATAAAAATGCAGATTCTTAAGGTCTCATTCCTAGGGAATCAGCAGGTCTATGGTAATGAGGAGAGCCTGTATATTTAATTATCACACCAGTGACCTGAATGCAAGTGGTCCATAAACCAACTTTGAGAAGCACTGCTCTATATATGAGATGTCAAATATGCAGTGTGATTTTTTGTTTGTTTGTTTTACTCTAATGTCATAGATGCAATATCATTTTCTCCCTTATGGATGCCCAGTTGTTCTAGCACCATTTATTATGATGACCATTCTTTCCCCACTCCCTGTAGTTTCATTTTTGCCATGAATCAAGTGTCCATATATACATGGGTTCTGAACATGACCCTCCCATTTTATTTTTTCCATATAATTCATAATCATCATCCATTGAAAACATACTTTGAGAAATTCCACTGTGGACTAAAGGGCAAGAAATGTTGGAAAACCCCATGGATCATTTTGTGACTGGATATTAGATCCATAAAATTAGGGATGGCCATTTACGCAGCAATGCTCAGTTTTTCCTGGGATCCTCATTTAAATCCATTGGCCTACCCAGTGCGATTTCTGGAATTTGTAGAAATTTGTAGGAATTACTCTTTTTGCCTCCCAACTGTCATTGCTCTCCTTCTCCAGATCCTCTTTGACCAAATCAGTGGGACATTTTGGAAAGCAAGTCATCTTTTATTAAGAGCATCCTATCTCACTTTCAAATGTCATTAGGGAAGAAAGATGACATATAGACATAGCAGTATTCACCTCTCAGGTTCTGCTTTTGAACATACCTTTCCCCTCCCTGCAATTTGTGTTGCCTCAAATGGGGAGCCTACTGTAAATTCAGCATCACTGACTCTAATTTAAAAATGAGAAATACAGCAGATTATACATATTTGCCCATGGGAACAAAAGGCTGCCATTTAAATATGGCTTGATGACAACAAATAATTTTGATATACTGTCAAGCAAACTCTTAAAAACGTCTTTCACTTTTATAGTATTATGTGATACAGGTTAAAAAGCATTTGCAATGAATTGTGGGTGGCGAAACTGAGGCATAGAGCTGTGAAATTATTTAACTAAAACCATCAAGGAAGTTGTATCAACAACCAGAGATTCCACTGCCTAGCTTTTCAGTGAGTTCTGGGGTTGGAGGTAGTTACCCAGCTGGATTCCCAAAAGGGCAAAAGCTCTCCATTAGAAATGGTTCATGTATATGGGAAGGGGGAAAAGAAAAAAAAGGAGAGAGGGAAACAAACCATGAGACTCTTAATGAGAGAGAACAAACTGAGGGTTGATGGAGGGAGGTGGGTGGGGGATGGGCCAGACGGGGGATGGGGATTAAGGAGGGCACTTGTTGTGATGAGCTTTATGGGTGTTGTATGTAAGTGATGAATAACTGAATTTTACTCCAGAAAACAATATTGCACTGTATGTTCACTAACTAAAATTTAAATTAAAAAAAAAAAAGCTTCATGCAACCCCCAAGTGTCCATTTACATCTGCAGTCATAGTCAAGCAGTGACCCGGCTTGCCACAGGAAGTGTGGGGCTAAATGAAGGGCTGGCATTCAAATGATTACAGTATGGCCGCCATCAATTCTCAACACTGATACCTCAATAGCATAGAAAGCGTTGTGTTTTTATTTTGTTTTCTGCTATAGGGGTGTGATAAACTCAGACAAGGCTGTGCTATGTAGTAAGTATCTTTTCTCCATCCTCTGTTGGTGAAAAGCTGAACAACTAAATGTTGAAAGAACTTCAGTTGTTCTGCAATTGGTTGCACAACTCTTCAGGCCTCAACTGGTGATTTGTTGGTCACTTGGGGAGAAGCAAATGAATTTGGAGACCCAAGACATCACCCACAGCCACTGCACTAATGGGAGAAGTTCATGGCTTTCTTCCTTCTGCACAGAGTCTAGTTTCTCTATCTTTTGTGCATAATTAGTTGAACTTTTTCTTCAGGAGACTGTGCGATTCTCCTAATAAGATAGTGACCATACTTGTATTTTTCCTGTGCCAACGCAGTCGTATTTTATTGTTAAATTGGAAATAAGGGTCATTATGTTGTTAATTGGCATTGATATTTTCTTGGACAGCCACACCCCTGATAGGCCAATAGACAGTGCTAGGGAAAGGGTCGTGAGCCTTACTTGAAGGTGGAATAGAAGTTTCTCAAGCTTCCCCGATAATAAGATTGACCTGAGGTGTTGGCTCAATATTCAGATTTCCAGTCTTCTCCTTGGGGATGCTGATTCAGAGGGGTTGGGATAGGTCTTTAGAATACATATTTTAATAGCTATGTGATGACTGTTATCATTAGGGTAGTGTGGGAAACACTGCCCTAGGAAGTGTGATTTTGAAAAGGCAATTCCAGTCCGGGGGGCCCCTGATTCCCAAACATCCCCCGTTGTTCCCATGGAGGTATCTTTCTCTTTCTTAGTCCTTTTCCAACCTCTATTCTGTACCTGCCACCAACTGCCATTCAGTCCCACTTGGGCAGGTTGTTCTTAGCTCGGATTCTCATGCTCGTCACTGGACCTCAGCCTGGAGTCTCCACCTGAATTCAAGTCATTCCCATTCCATACGTTGCAGTCACAGTGGTACCAAATGACTTGCCTTTCCATGCCTATCTCAACCTCTTCAAATCTTTTGACCTTTTTCATGTTCCATTTTCTTTTTTGGGGGGTGGGGGTGGGGGTGAGGGGCAGAGGGAGAGGGAGAGAGAAAATCTCAAGCAGGCTCCACGCCCAGTGCAGAGCTCACCCCAGGGCTTGATCTCACAACCCTGAGCCCAAATCAAGAGTTGGATGCATAACCAGCTGAGCCACCCAGGCGCCCCCTCATGTTCCATTTTCTGCATAGAATGCCTTCTCTCACTAGTGTGCTGTCGCACTTCTCTCTGTTTCTTCAAGTGCTCAGACGTCACTTCCTTAGGAGTCTTCCTCAGCTTCCCTAGGCAGAGTTAATTCTTGTCTCTGTGTTCTCATGACATGTTGGATTTCTCTTACCTGTAACATACGTTAGGTTGTAATGATCTGTTTACTTGTCTGTCTCTCTCAGTAGGCAGCTTGGAGAGGGACAGTGTCTTCATATTTATATTCCAGTGTCTAGCAGAGTGCCAGGTACATAGTAGGAATTTTATAAGTATTTGCTGAGTGAACTTTAGACTTTAATAATTATATATTAAATGATTATTATCAAATAAAAAAGATATGGATTAGTTTATTTATACAAGTCCAGATGTTCATTTATTTGTTTATCCATTTATTCAGACAAATATCTGTTGGACCCCTATTAATAATGCTAAGCATAAGTGATTCAGTGATAAGCTAAAAATATACATCATCCTTGCCTTCATGGAGCTTTGAAGTGAGAGAAATCTATTAATACAGTAATTACGAAATGAATAGACGATTTGCTACAATGAAAAATACCAAGGGTAGGCATATGGGGGCAATGAAAGAACATAATGGGGGGGGGTGAAAACTGATCTAAGTGCTGATAATGAAAAGGAATTATCTAGGGAGAAAGGGGAGTGAAGAACCTTCCAGGCTCAAGATAAAAGCCTGTTCAAAGGCCCTGGGGTGGGAGAGAGTATGGCAAGAACAAGGGACTGAAGGATGGATGGTATGTGGAGCGGAGAGAGCAAGTGGACCCACGGCCCGAGAAAAGACTGTCACCTAGAGGTTAAGAGTTTTCATCAGCCCTGTTGAGAAGTTGTGTCTTTATTCTAAATGCAGTGGGAAACCAGTAAAAAGAAACCTGAGTAGTTTGGCGTGTGTATAATTGCAGTTTTGTAGGGATTTATACCTATCAAATGATGATTTGCTTTGCTATTTATTTTTGTTTTGACCATGCAGACTACTTCAGGACAGGACTCATGTCTTATATTTCTTAGCATTCCCAGCCTCTGGCACCATACAATAAGTAGAGAGTGGGCGACCAAGAGATGTGTGTTTCTTGTTTTATTTCACAATCTTGAGAGTTGAGGCTTTTTGTAAACACACTTAGAAAGAAATTTAGTTAACTAGACCCACTGGATAGCTTAAAATGACATAACATTTTGTGTTTAAATTGTGAGAAACATGTTTGATATGGTGAATGGACAGCTGGTTCCCCACTACAGTCTTAATCCATGAAGACCATTTCGTAAGTGCTCAGGAAACTAGTCAGCATTCGTTTGAGAAGAACCTGTCTCCCTTGCTTAATAAAGTTATTTTATTACTGGTGATGCTTGGGGTTTTGCCGTTAGGAATCAGTGCTAGAGCTGTAATGATGCTTTGGACTTTTAAAAAAGTCCTTTTTGAAAATGTAGATAAATACCTAATTGGGAGTAAAAGGTATATTAATATTTATCAGCTGACATCTTTGGGATAGTTTGATGGGGATTTAAATATAAAGGGAATTATGTATCAGGGGAGAGCAGGGGCATCAGTGATGTGGAAGCGAAGTCTACTTCCTCAGTTTTGCTTCTGTGGTCACCTCTAGAAACAGAAGTCGTTTTGTGACTGATGGCAGTGATTGTGCTACTGACCGAAGCTGAATCTGTCTGGACGTTGGTTTCACAGTAAAACAAAGAGTACTTTTCTTCCTAATCTTTAGGACACTATGAAGTTTAATGATATCAATGAGGAAAAGTGCGATGGACTTTGGGAGATGAGTTGCTTTGTCATACTAACTGAGCTGGTGGCATCATCTACCCAAAGCCTTTGTGATTCAATGGAGTTCTCAAATCAACTTCTTAGAAACAAGTTCTTTTTGTAAGGCCAGGATTTCATTAGAACATCAGTGTACTAATATTAAGTGTACTTTCTGATCTTCCCTCAAATTTCTTCCAGACTTCTTTATTTGCCCCATTGCTCAATTAATTTCTAGTTGCTAGGGCGGGGGAGGGGCTGGAGCTTGAACGAAAAAGGAAACCTTTGTTGATGTTTTGGGGCAAGGGTGGTTTTTCCAGAATATTCCATGATGATTTGAAAAATTAAGAACTCTGTGCATGATGGGGACACATTTCCACTATGCACATTCAATGAGACTTTTCTTATTTCCCTCTATGGCTTTCTCCACTCTGCCCTGTGGATTTCGACAACACCATTTTCATGTTTGGCAATTGTACCTCATTAAATGAATTATGACTATGGCAAATCTTGAATTAAAAATATTTTTAAGTGAATAAAGCCATTCTGTTATTAAACGTAACTGCTTTATTTCCTCACATATTCACAGGAGATGCCATAGATCTTATTTGGAGTTTTAATAAATTTAAAAAAATCACCATCAAGGAATAAGGTTCTGATTACTCAAGCAACCACACTAACCAAAAGCAGAGCCATTTTTTTTTTTTTTTTTTTTACCTTTTGCTTTGAGAGATGTTCATCTCAGGTCCTAATTTGCCCAATAAGTCTGAGGCAGTGATTAGCAAACTAAAGGCCAAATCTGGCCAGCAGCCTTTTTCTGTAGACAAATTTTTATTGGAACATAGCCATGACGATCTATTTAAGTACTGTCTATGACTGTTTTTGTATTACAACTGAGCACAGTTGAGCAGTCGCAACAGAGAACACATGACCTGCAGTGCTGAAAACATTTATTATCTGACAGAAAAAGTTTGCTGACCTTGGTCTAAGATAATGTTTCTGAATATTCTTTGACTATCATTTATGCTAGGAGCTCCCTGAAAGCAGAGACCAAATACGATTTCTCTTTGTATCTTTAGTGCCTATCACACTGTCCTGTTGGAAAGAAGTGCTCAAGTCCAGAATGAATGAAAGTAACCTAATGCAGCTGCATAAATAATCATGCTCCGCCCACCCCAACCTTAAAGACTATGGGAAAGAGCCACTGAAAACCAGGCGGAGCGTGATTTTCTACTAGGACAGTTTTGGTTTGACTTTCAGGAAGATCTGTATCCATTACTCTGATCTTGGTGTGCTGAACAGGGTTGCTCCTGTTCTCATTTCAGCAATTCAGGGGTGGGTGGGAAGGCAGGGATGTGGGGGAGGGACCAGTGCAACTTTTGCTGCCGCAAGAGAACTGGGGCAAAGGCATTTATGAGGAGGTCCCAGTGTCCAGGTGCTGGGCAGCATGTGGTCAAGGAATTGCTAAACTGACATCTTGGCTTGTTTGTCTTCCCAAAAGCACTCGCCCCAGCAGGCATATTCTGTCTTAACATTTGGTACTCTGTGGAAAAGGAGATGTTTGGGAGGCAAATGTAGCCTGTTCTCTGTACTCCTTCCTTTGTTTCAATGCTCCTGTTGACTTTCTCTACATATGTAAATGTAGAAGTGGCAGTTATGTAGGAAGTTTATTACCACCCTGGCCCTTCTACTGTCAGACATCACTAATAGATCCCCGCATGCTTTCTGACAGACACAGCCTCCGAATCCTTCCTAAAACGTTCCAAGTAACTGCCACCAATTGGTCAGAATTGGCACACGAGATGAAACCTTCCTTGCCAAAGCTGGTTTTGCATATTTCTAGGTGTGAGGATCTCATTCCGCCTTTTATTTCTTCCTCAGCTCCTCATGTGGACATGTATCCAGGCCCCAAAGGCAGGAACAGGGAAGGGCTGGCAGGCAAAGCGAGGCATTCTCGGCAGAATGCGGAGCACAGATAACAATGTGAGGTGACCAGCTGGAGTAACGCGGAGTACACACTGGGAAGTCACATGAAATGAACATGGAATCAGAAGGAAGAGCTAGATTGAGGTAAGCATGGGCATCTAGGCCAAGACATTTGAATGCGATTTGGAAAGTCAGTGCTCCCGAAGGCTGGTAAGGGTATTAGGGTTCTCCAGAGAAACAGAACCAATAGGATAGGAGATGTACACACACACACACACACACACACAGAGACACACACACAAAGGGGTAAGGGTGGGCATTCTTTTAAGGAGTCGGCTCTTGTGAGTGTGGAAGTTGGCAAGTTCAAAATTTGCGGGGCAGGTGATCGGGCTGGAAATTGTAGCAGGAGCTGATGTTGCAATCTTGAATCCTACGGCAGTCCGGAGGCAGAATTCCTTCTTTGGAGGACCTCAGTCTTTTCTCTCAAGTCCTTCACCAGATTGGATGAGGCTCACCCACATTGTGGAGGGTCAGATCATTTGCTTTGCTCAAGGTTTACTGATTTAAATTTTAACATCTAACAATGATTATTGGCTAAACAGAAATTATTGGCTAGAACAAAGTTCATTTAAGTGAAACAGAGTTGATTTAAAGAAAATTATTAAATAAATATTGTGTGCAGATGGTATAGGGATATGTCAAGTATATATGTACTAAAATGGCTGAGGTCAGAGAATGGTAAGCGACAGAATTGCTATACTCTTGTCACAAGGAAATGTCATAAGGAAATGTTTGTTTTTTTTTAATAAAGATTTTATTTGTTTGACAGAGCAGAGAGAGAGAGGGAACAAGCAGGAGGAGCGGCAGAGGGAGAGGGAGAAGCAGGCTCCCCACTGAGCAGGGAGCCCGATGCGGGACTCGATCCCAGGACCCTGGGATCCCATGACCTGAGCCAAAGGCAGATGCTTAACAGACTGAACCACCCAGGTGCCCCAGGAAATGGCATTTTAAGGAGATTAATTCTGCTGCCTTGAACAAAGGCCATGACAGAAAATATTCACCAACAAATAATAAATATGAAAATGTTCTCTCCTGTTATAGTAGTAAAATCATGCCTTTTCTAAAGATGCTAACTTTTTGCCAGATTTCCCGAATGTAATCTTCCCAGTGTGCTTTTTAAAAAGTAGTTGTTTGTTCTTTTTTTTCCCCCCTAACAAATAGAAGTTTTAAATTTTATGAATCTTAGTAGTTGGGTCTTCTGCTTTATGATTTCTTAAAAGGATTTTAAGCTTAGAAAGTCATCCTGGTTTGGTTTTTGTTTTGTTTTGTTTGAGATATTGATTGATTGATTGATTGATTGATTGATTCCTCTGAAAGAGAGAGAGCAGAGGGAGAGGGAGAAGCAGGCTCCCCACTGAGCAGGGAGCCCGATGCGGGGCTCGATCCCAGGACCCTGGGATCATGACCTGAGCTGAAGGCAAGATGCTCATGACCCCGGGATTGTGACCTGAGCCACCCTGGCACCCCTCATCCTGGGTCTTAAATTCACAGGTCTAACACCTTGCTTGGGCATTTGGAAAAAGATATTTTTAAATATTTAACTTTTTGGTGTATCTGGGGCTTATTTTGTTGTACACTAGGAGCGATGCATCTAGACATTTTATTTTCCTTAAATTCCTACTCAGTTACTCCTGTACAAGTTCCTTTTTGGTGATGTCATTTTTATTTTCTAGCAAATTCTTACATGGATCCAGATCAATTTCCGGACTAACTCTGGTCTGTGTTCTGTGTCTATACATTGTTTCTTTCAGTAGTAAATTACTTTAATGATACGATACGGCCTTATATCTAAATATGTAGTGTGGCTAGTCCCATCTCATATGCTTTCTTCAAGACTTTCAGTGATAAACTTATTTTTCTTCCTGAGAACATCAGAATCTAGTCAGATTCTCCAGAAGTTTCATAGAATGTTAATTGGATTTTGTGTAAATCATTGTGAGGGTTATAATGAATTCATGTATAATTCATTCTGTATGACTTTATGCACATTAAGTTAGATGTATGTAGATTGTGTGAGATGTATTCCTGAGAAGGATGGCATTTTAAACTATCGTTATTCACTTACACCTTACTGAGAGTCATTCGTAATATGGCTCTTGAAAGCAGGTTTTCAGAGGGCAGTAGAGAAAACCTGTAAAGACATTGGTGCCAAGCATGAAAAGGAAAAGGTACCTAAAGGGGTGACAGAATAACAAAAAGAACTTAACTTTTCTTCACAAACTTGCCAGCAGTTAATGGACAAAGTGGATATTTTTAGCCACACAGCTGCTTTAATTTTAGGAGTAGGGTGACTTTTTAAGAAATCACTTATTGTTTAAAATAGAGGTGTTGAGAACATTGGGGATTTCATTGTCAGTGCTCTGCTACTTACAACTGAGTGATCTAGAGAAGTCACTTACCCTCTCCGAGCTTCAGTTTTGTTCTTTCATAATAGGGACACTATAATACCTGTCCTGCTCACATCATGGGGTGATTGTGCGGTTGCTCCCAGTAAACTTCTTTAAAAGTTAGCAAATCATTTACACTTGATTTTAGTGTAGAGAAGGTAAGTGCTGTGAACCTCCCCTACTGAATATCCGTGGAGGTTATTTTTGGTGAGATTATATATATATACCTTTAATATCTTGTTCCTTTAAATTTTGAAGGAACTTCTACCAGGTTCTGAAAAAACTTTTAATTCAAGGCACATAAATGTGCATAAGGATATCTAGTCAACATACGCCCTTTTAAAAGAGAAAGGACGTTCTTTGACTATCTTCTCAAAGAATCATTACTTTGTGTCAGAAAACTGGAGAGGTTGGACATGCAGAGTTGCCTTTTCTAAGGGGCATGATGTGTTTGAGCATTTGCGACCCATAGTACCTGTCACTTTGCTCCTGTGTTCCAGAGATCACCTGGCAATTCACAAATGCAGCAGGACACCTGTCCTGTGTACACGTGTAACTCTCGGCCTGCAGAGGGCTTTTCCCTAGAACAGCACCATGAGGCCCTTAAGGACAGAGACCAGGACTTACAGATGTTTGTGTCTCTTGGCTTCCAAAAGAAAATATTAAAGGAAAATGTGGCTGGGACTGCATGTCAGGATGAGGAGGAAGTGGTGCTCTCGGCAGATTTGATCTTCCGGGCAGGCAACCTGTTCCTGCATAATTGAAAGGAGACTCTGCTGGGCCAGGGTGAAGGCTGTCCTACCCTTTCACAGACGATGAGTTAACAGTGCTAGGCCAGGGGTGTCAAATAAAGGGCATCGCAGTTTAAGAAAGACATGAGGAGTTAGGAGGCCATTCAGAGGAGAGCTGTCATGAAGATAAAGAGTTTAGAAAAGAAGACGTAGGAAGAGTGGAGGGAAATATTGGGATTATTTAAACCTGACAAAAGGAGCCTGGAAAAATGTCACAGGTTGAAACATATGTGGGGATGATCATATAGGGTGGGGCTTCTCAACCCTTTTTCATGGCAAGGCACTCTCAGGGAAAGATATACAAGGCCCACAAGGGCAATCAGATGAGGCTCTTCAAGGCTACCCTCGGCCACCAGAGGCCTGAGGGGATCACTGGCTTAGCGCACTGTAACCTATCCCGGCCTTTGGGGAGTTTATGAACTGTTTGTGCTCCTCCCCAAATTCATATGTTGAAACCCTAATCCCAGTGTGATGGTATGAGGAGATGGGGACGTTGGGAGGTGATTAGGTCATGAGGGTGGGGCTCTCATAAATGAGATTAGTACCCTTAGAAAAGAGACGCCAGAAACCTCTCACCCACTTTTTCTGCCACATGAGGTTGTAGGGACCTGCCTGTGAGCCAAGAAGTAGGGCTCAACAGACACTGAATCTCCTCTGTGCCTTGATCTTGGACTTCTTATCCTCCAGAACTATGAAAAAAATATGTGTTGTTTAAACCACCCAGTCTATGGTACTTCTGTTACAGTGCCGCAACTCACTGAGAAGAGATTTGTACACCTCATAGGGAACTGATGTACAGAACACAGATAGCCTGTATTTTAGGTAGAGTAAGAACTGGGGTCAAAATTTTATGGAAGAGTGAAATAAAAGGAGAAAACACTTTATTCTTCAATTTGAAAAACACTGGATTGTTTTGTCAAAGGGTGTGTCTCTGTGTGTGTGTGTGTGTGTGTGTGTGTGTGTGTAGCATGTCCCCAAGATTTTTATGCAGTTTAGCTTCATTAACTTCAGGAAAGTAAGTGCTACAGACTTACGTCGAAGACCATTTGAAGGTTTAATGATTTACATTTATTTTTGACTGATTTTAGTTTTGGGAATATTGAATAATGCATTATTGATTTTGATTGAGTCAGCCTCTCTGACTGAAGATACTAAAGGCTGAATAAAACAAAAACTGAAATGTGCTATGCAACATGGACAAAACTAAATAAGTGTGAAAGAACTTTAAGGTCTGTATCTGGGCTCATGTGAGGCAAAAACATTTTTTAAAAAGATTTTATTTATTTGACAGAGAGAGCACAAGCAGGGGCGCTGCAGGCAGAGGGAGAGGGAGAAGCAGGCTCCCCGCTGAGCAGGGAGCCCGATGTGGGGCTCCATCCCTGGACCCTGGGATCATGACCTGAGCCGAAGGCAGACACTTAACCGACTGAGCCACCCAGGTGCCCCAGGCAAACACATTCTATAGGAAAGATGGATTTGAGGACATATGTGATCCTGAGTGTAAATGTCAGGGTACAAGCAAAAATTCCAGGTAGTTTTGCAAACTTTCAAGGCAGTGGAACTGGTAAGACCCAAGTCAAGGTCTCCAGACAGTAAAGGGGGACCCAGGTAATATACGGGCTATAGATGGAACAAGCAGAAAATTTCATTAAGGTAGCATAGAGGAATATAGCCATAGGAAATAGGATGGCAGGGTAGGGCAGAGAGACCTGAAGGACCTAGGAGAGGTGGAGGGGTCTTCTGGGTTAGTGGTGGGCGGGGAGGGGTTGTGGACACACCCTCTTCAATTCACCCCACCCCCCGAAACCCTTTGTGACTCTTACGTGTTCTGTGATGTGAGCTTGGGGAGGATATATATTCAGCGTCTGCACACTTAAGAGCTCAGTTGCCTACAGGCAGCCTTGCGATTCAGACAATGGAGTTCAAAAATTGGAATGTTCTCTCATTTCTGAATACCTATACTGAACCATGTCTGAGCTTCAGCTCAACATGGTTGGAGATTGACCCCAACTTCACCTTCCTGTGTGGGTTGGGATTGCTTCTTCTGTTCCTGTGCTACCTGATGCTTCCATTTCCAACTTGGAAAACCAAACCCACCCAAAAGGTAAGGAGCCCTCAACACAGATTATTATGGTTTCCATTTCTAATCCCAAATCTTATTTACTTTAAAGATTTTATTTATATATTTGATAAATAAGACAGAGCCCAAGTTGGGGAGAAGGAGCAGAGGGAGAGGGAGAAGAAGGCTCCCTGTGGAGCACAGAGCCTGATGTGGGGCTTGATCCCCAGGACCCTGGAATCATGACCTGAGCTGACGGCAGATGCTTAACTTGACTGAGCTCCTAATCCCAAAATTTAAAATGAGTTTGGTAGGGTCAGAGAAACACCTAAAATGGGAAGTCTAAGAGAAGAGACATTCGCTTCTCTAGGACAGGAGGTCTGGAAGGGCTAAGGGTTAAGGAAGGACTAAGGTTTCTACTTCAAACTCACAGGCTATCTGGATGTGGTGGCAGGTCTTGGGTAAAATCCCAAACACAGGGATTCTGTAGTCCTTATTTAGAGAGTATGGAATCTGTACGAGAATGTTTCCCAGCATTTGATCATAAGTCACATTCCCATGTCAGGCATCACTCGATCAAGCCTTCATGTTGGGCTGATCAGGAGAATGGTGCTGAGCCTCTGGGAAGAGACTGGGGTCTGAACTACGTCCTAGGATACAGGGTCCTACCTGAGGGAGCACAGATGTGACTGTTGGACTTCATATTCTTTCTTTCTTTTTTTTTTTCTTTAAGATTTTATTTATTGGAGAGTGTGAGAGCGAGCACAAGCCAGGCGGAGGGGCTGAGGGAGAGGGAGAAGCAGACTCCCCGCTGAGCAGGGAGCCCAATGTGGGGTTCAATCCCAGGACCCTGGGAGCATGACCTGAGCCGAACGCAGACGCTTAACCGACCGAGCCACCCAGGCGTCCCAAGAGAGAGCATAGGCAGGGGGAGAGGCAGTGGGAGAGGGACAAGCAGACTCGCTGAGCAGGGAGCCTGACATGGGACTCGATCCTAGGACCCTTGAGATGATGACCTGAGCCAAAGGCTGACGCCTAACTGACTGTGCTACCCAGGCGCGCCCAGACTTCATTTTCTATGTCCTCATTGAACAAAGGACTTCTGACTGAGACTCTCAAGTGTGGACCTCCCAGATAAAATCCTCCTTTAAATTTTTTGAAGAAATATTGAAAACATTTTATCACCTTTAAAAATCGATAAAAGCAAGGAACACAAAGTTCTATTAATTGAAATAAAGTCGTACTATTCTTGGATAAAGAGTGTCTCCATTTTAAGAGTGACGGATGAGTCCCAACCCCCCCCCCCCATTCTTTTATTTTTGTTCTAGCGTCAGGGCAGAGCCAAGAGGAGGAGGAAAGGTGGGACGCTGAAAGGTAAGATTCTGCCTATTCTACCTGAGCTCTCCAAGGGTGACCCTTCCTGTCCCTTCCATGAGGGCTCAGGCCCATGACCTCTGAGGAGGTCAGCTGCTAGACACAGTCCCTCTTAGAAAACAGAGGCCTCAGAGCAGTCAGAACCTGAGACCCTTAGATTCCCTGCTCTGAGTCTCTTCCTGAGCATGAAGCGGTGATGGATCTGGGCAGTGGGTGTTGCCCAGAAGGTGGCTGTGTGAGATGTCAAGAGTCAGAACTTCTGTCTCCTGACTTTGTGAAAGACTTGTGACATCATGGATACTCAGGACCCTTCCCTGAGGTAACCACTGACCTCTGTGCATCACAGAGGTGGTCTGAGTATCACATGAGATAATTTACATGAAAGTACTTTATCCATGAAGCAAGAATACTAACCAGGATCACATCATTGACCATTTGACCTCATCTATTGATTATTTGGGCTTTCAGAGTCTAATATCCCATGGGTGTCCCAGAAGGGGACTCTTGTATTAATGCCTATGTTTCTACTTTCACTACATATATCCCATTCTCCCGGTTTCCCAGACTACAGATGCTCCCAGAGAGAAGATGAGGAAGTCCGGAAGCTGATGTCTGTTTTAAGAAGGTGACCAGTCTTTCCCCTTTTATCCTGATCCCTCTTAGAGGACGTTTTATGCAATTGTAGGATTCAGTGCAGCCTGCTATAGCCATGGGAGGGGGTAGCCATAGGAACAGGTATTGGGGTGAAGGCTACTGAGTACGTTGTGAAGTCATAAAGGGGGGGGCATTGGGAGGGGTCAGCAGGCTTCAGGTGGCCCCTCCCTCTTGCCAGGCCAGCATGTCCTCCTTCCCTTGTCCTGGTCCTGGCTGCAGCTTTGTACCTCCTGTCTCCTGCAGCCCCCTAGGCCGGCATCATGATACCATCCACTTTCGTCAACTGCTATGTCCAGACCCCTCCTGTGAGGTGTGTAATAGGACAACTGCTGAGATCAATCGGCTGCTGTTCCCAGAGGCCCTGGAAGATGCTACTCCCTTGGCTTCCACAGCCTCTGTGACTTCCTCATCGTTCACTCTCTCCCCTGACTCCTCAGCAGGCCCTCCAGGAGACCTAATATCAGCTTCTCTGCCTGAGCCTTCCCCACCACCTGCCTCCATCTTCTCACCTAACCCAGTGACCCCCTTGGCTGACTTTTTTCCACCCTCACCACCGGGTGATTCTTTGCCACCAGAGTCTTTTCCTCCCTTGGATTCCGAATTCCCAAAGGACAATTTCCCACCCCAGTCCCTTGCCTTTCCTCCAATCCCACCAAATGATGCTCAGACAGTGGATCCTGCTGTCCATCCAGAGGCCACTTTGTCTCTAAATACTGAGACCTTTGCTTGTCCTAATGCACCACCAACCCTGTCTGGTTCACCACCGCCAGACTGCAGTTTAACTATGACTCAATCTAAATCGATTTCCATCTCAATGACGCCTGTTCCAGAGATCTCATCTCCAGATAGCTCTGGTGGGTTGCCTACTTATGTCCCGACAATCATGGGCATTAATGCTCCCAGATTGTCAATTTTAGACTTCCCTTGGTGGCAAACTCATGCCAAAGACTTCCTCCCTTCAAATTTGGCTCCATATAATGTCCATCACGAGTTGCTGGCCCTCCATTCTTCAGAGGCTTCTTCCAGGGGAGACCCTGCAGCCAAGCTTGTGGAGCCTGCTAACCTCTCACTTCTCAGCCCTGATGTCCTGGCACTCCTAGAGAAACAAGTCCAAAAGAGGAGTGACTTCTGGATGTGGAAGGAAAGGAAAAAGGGTTCTGTTCCAAAACAAACAACTGCTGATAAACATGACTTGGCAGTCCCCCTTCCTTTCTGGAGCAGCAAAGACCAATCAAGGGAGCTGTATGTACATTGGCAGCCCCCATATCCTACAACCACCTTAAAGGAGGGCCATTTACAGCAAACCCCTATCCAGCTCTTCTGGGGTCTCCCAACTCTGCATAGTGAGTCCTTGTTCTCTGCTGCCCATGTCTTGGATAGTTATTCTTCCATCTTCATTTTTAACAGAATCTCGAATGCCTCCACAGAGCAGGAATCCCCAGTAGTTCCCCATCCTCTTCCTCTGTGCTTGCCTGAGAACCAGCCCCAACCCCAGCCCCTACCTATCCCTCAGGTCCAGCCCCAGGCCCACCTTCAGTCCCCACTCCCAATCCTGCCATCTGGTCCTCTAACCCAGATTAAGGTCTGTGGAGTGTGTTTTCACAGACCTGAGAAGGAATCAGAATGTCTCCTGTCAACTGAAATGCAACAGCTGGAATGGAACATGTTGCAGAAGGAACAGGAAACTGTGTGGGGTTTACCCGCTGTTGTCCAAAGATCCCAGGAGGACTTCTGTCCTTCAGCTCCTAACCCTTCTCTTAATCACCGGGCCTCCCAGGCCCGTGTTGCAATCTCTATCCTTCCTGGGCAGTTTCCTCTCACTGATGAGCTTCGAACAAAACTAGAGCGTCACCTTCGAAAGAGGCTCATCCAACACCGGTGGGGCCTGTGCCGCAGGATCTGTAAGTCTCTATCACTGATGAGTCCAAGTATTTTTTCAGAGACCCCTAATTTGCAGCGCTATCATGGACGCACATGGATCTCTAAGAGTGAGAGTAAATTGAGCGAATCTGAAAGCTCTGAGGGGGACTCAGAAATGATTCAGCTAGAGGATGATGACCTGGAGAAGGACAACGATGACCTGGAGAAGGATCAGGGACCCAACCCAGAGAATGGCCCAAAAGATTATCTGTTGAGTGACCCAGAGAGCTCTTCAGGTAATGTTATGGGGTATGATTCTGAAAAAGAACTTAGGAGCCCATCAGAGAAAAACTCAACAGTGTCTGTGGAGACTTTAGGTCAGAGACAACTTGAAAATGTCTTGAAAATACATTTGAGCAAAAAGTTTGAGGAAATCAATGAGGGTCAGCTCCCCGGGACTGTGCACAATTCATGGCATAGTATGAAGCAGACATCGCTTCTTTCTGAGAACTCCCACACTGAAATAAAACAGAGAAGTTTGCCACCATCAGAGGTTCAGGACTACTCCCTGAATACCTTCCAGGAGCTTCCCTTTATTAAATCTAGTGCACAACAGATGCTGGAAGCCCATATTAAAAAGTTTCATATGAGGATGACGTGGGGCCTTCCCCCCAGGGTCCTTGAATCCATAGAGCTCTTTAAACTGATAAAGGACACATCCCATTCTAGCTTTTCCTCCTCAACCAACCTGATTTCTGAGGTAAATTCCAAACCGGGGGGCTTCAACTCCCTTAGAGGCAGCTCTAAATCTCTCCATGGAGACAAAGTGGGAACAGCAAATTCAGCCCCCATCCTGGATCATCCTCTCCCTGCCGCCTCAACTGTGGGCAAGGAAGAACAGAGAATTCCGAGGCAATCACCCTCTGCTTTCAACCATGAGTTTGTAGAGGATGTTCAGAAGATTAAGGATGGCACACAGACTCTTACACCCAACAAACATGACACCAGAGGCAACAGATGGCCCCCAAAGCTGCCTGCAAGGCAAGCTGGGGCCAGACATGAGCCAAAGGATAAGAGTGCAAATTCTAGAGGTAGAGGAGGAATGCAACAGGGCAAAGAGAAGAATCTAGAACCTGTCATTGTGCCCACAGTGTCCAGGGAGATATTCAGGGCCAAGCAACTTGATGCTCATCAATCACAATCTAATACCTTGACAACCAGCACGCCAGTAAGCTCCCAAATCATAAAGGTGAATGATAATAAAGTCAAAACTACCATCCCCATTAAAAGCCCCCCACCAAACCTATCAATTCCCCAAGATCCTAAATCCTCAAGCCTTAAAGAACAACTGTTGTGTGAGTTAAAGATTAAACTGGAAAAAAGAGAGCGTAGCCGGGCCCAAGCCCAACGCACTGGCCTGCCCCCTGCCTCAGAGAGTTTGACTTACAAGGCCTCACTGACTCATGCCCAGGGTGTCTCCAGTGGGGACATGGGAGCTTCTCAGGTGCTGCATGTCCATCCAGAGGACACAGGAATTAGTATGGAACAACAGCAGAAGCCTTGGGTCCCTAGGCATGTCTTAAGGAAGTGCCAGAATAAGAATCTCCCACCAGCTGCGGTGACCATGAGCCCTCCGGGCTCCAAGGCACAAGAGCTTGGTGGAGGGGATGCAGGACTGGGGACATCCCAACTTAAAAGGAACAGTTTCCCTACTGAGGATGTGGCATTGAAGAAGAGGTTCCCTACTCAGGACGTGCTACTGAAGGAAAAGCTGGGAAGCAAGCCTTCCCAGACCCTATCACAGAAGGGTCAGCCGCCTCCTGAAAGCCTTTCCCAGAAGGGTCAGCCTCCTTCTGAAAGCCCTTTCAGAAAAAAAATGAAGCATTTTTTGCAATGGCTTAATCCAGGGATAAAATGCAAGAGGCAAGAAAACTCCCAGGAGAAGCGCAGCCCTCTATCATCTGTGGAAAGCAGAGGCCTACTTAAAGGTAGAACTGCCTTTACTGGGACAACCAAAGCTCAGAAATCCATGACAGACGTTGGGGAGTTCCTAAAAGAGAAAGTGGGGCGTTGGCATGCAATAGATAGCACCTGCCCTCAACAGCCCATTCCCTCCCCAACCAAGTATGGGAAAACTCAGCAGGAAGCACAAGTGCAGGCCCAGGCACAGCCTGTCCAGGGGTATCCTTTCAACTACAGGGCTCCCTCCTGTAAGGTGACAAATACCAAGTCCTGCCACCAACAAGCTGTCTTTGCTGGCCAAGGCCATCCTGGAAGTATTAGACAGATCAGAGACAAGGACAGACAGCCACAGAAAGCTGTGGCATTTAAGGACCAGCGACTGCATAACAAGTATCCCCTATCCACGCCCCACAGGGAGCCTGCACCCCACCCACACGCCACCTGCAGGCATCAAGCTGGCCGGGGGCCTCCGGCCACTCACCACTGCCCAAGGCACTGTGTTCAGAGATCTGACTCTACTATTTAGACCGAAAACCCTTCTCCAGAATTTCCAGGGGGGGATATTTCCCACCCCAAAATAATCCCTTGTGAAGAATATTGATTCTCTCCAATAAATGTTTCTCTAATAATAGCAATGTCTTTTCTGTGTACTGTACTGGGGGCATGGGTTTCAGGTAACTCAGTTCAGCTGTTACTGATTGCTTCCTTTGGCTTCTAAAAGGTGACTAGTCTCCCGGAGCTCTTGAGAAATAGATATCATGTGCCCCCCAAGACCCCCAAAGCCCAATTCCTGATGAAGTTTGAGGAGATGGGCTCTGTCTCCTGCCCTTTGGCTTAGCCTTACTGAAAATGTATAGTAGCTCACACCTTTGCCCTCATTGAATGTTTTATACCCTTTAGAGCAAGTGTTCTAGGATCAAACACAGGTATAGTTTTCAGAAAATAATGATTAAGCCACTGTTTTTACTTCACTGTTACTACACAGTAGCTTAATCATTATGTAGAAGTCAGTGATCAGAGGATCCCACAGGTGGGTGAACTCTGAATGGGAGTGTTCGGGGGAGGGTGTCGTCCCAGTTGACCTTGGGCGGTTGGGGTAGGGTCGAAGAACAGCATAGATGCTGCTTAAGAATCTGTCATGTGAGTCACGTTAAACTTGACATTGAGGTGTCCCACTGGAAGCGCTCCCCTTCCCTGGGCCTTTCTTCAGGCTGCCCGACTGATGACGTTTTGTGCAGAACAAATGCAGAACAAAAGCATCACTTAGCTGTTAGTGGCAGGAATGTTGACCAGGCAGCTACCACCTTCCAGGGTAAGACACCTTTGAAGAAATGAAAAGTTGAAAGAGTGACCTTGCTGGTGGAACAAAGACTTATGTCTACTCATCCCCTTATCTTGACCCTGTCCTGCTCCCCTTCTTCCTCAGTCTGACCTAAGCACCACCACTTTGAGGCCAATGGGAGCACGGCACAGCCTACTGATGCCTTATACCAAAAAGGCATGGGGCTGTTCCTTGAGTACTCAAACAATATCTGCAGGCTGTCGGGCATGGCATCCCCTTTGGCGATCTTGGTGCCTTCCTTCCATCCATGCTTGATGGCAATATGTCAGATATTGCTTTCAGTATGGACAGGATGGAGGTGCCACCTCTCATATTCACTGGCCTTAGTGGAGCCATGGTAGATCTTCTCCAGAAGATGTGCAACTTATGAGCCAGAGGTGAGTTCTCGACTGCATACCAGGGTACAGATATTTGGGTGCTTCTCATGGAACTCCATGGAATGCTTTTTTTCAGCCATGACTGCACACGTACGCACACTTACAATAGGGTTTTGGAGGGAAGGCAACTCCATTTGAGACTGGGACTCAAAAACGGGGTGAGTGTCCTAGAGAGCACCTGAGGTAGTCTTCTGGACAGACTCATGACTGTTTAGTGCTAAAACAAAAAACCGGATGTCGACGACCTCTTTCACTACCACACTTGTACCTTCTTGTCCAGGGTTATCATTGACCGTACAGTATCTGAACGTTAGGGTCACAGAAAGAATGCAGATTTTGATGCTGTGGAGGCCCTGAGAGTGACAATAGGTGGGATGGGGCCAACGGCAGAGAACCTGAAGAAGTGAGGAGGTCCTGGAGGCTCTAACATCTATGTGGATAAACTAGCCAATAACACAGCCTGCCAGTTCCTACATAATCTCATTTTAGGGTCCCTTATGGCCAATCCAGTGCAGTTACCACTCCTCTGTAGAGCTTATTACTGGGAATACTTCTGGCATCAGGAATAGTATAGTCTGACATTCTGTCCTTTTGCCTCATCCCCCCATCCTTCCAGTGTATATGTCCCCTCTTTATTTTTCAACTCCACGTCATTCATTTTCCACTTCTCGCCTATCTACCAAGGGCCTTGTCTTCCTTTCCTCACTCTCCAAGGTAGAACTGATGGTTTATCAGGTAACCAACATGTAAAAAGCTCCAGTACAGCATAGGAAGTAGAGTCCATGGTATTGTAATAGTGTTATCTGGTGACAGATGGTAGCTGTAGTTGTGGTGAGCACAGCATAGTATCGAGTTGTATACCTGAAACTAATGATATTGCATCAACTATTCCATTAAAAAAACCCAAAAAACAACAACAAAAAAAAACCAGGCTCCAGTACAAGTGGGCCCCATCTAATCCCCTTCAATCCTTCCTGTCTGGCAAAATCTTGTCTCTCTGCCTTTTCTAGAAATGCCTTTCTGTAAGTATCTGATTACTGTTGGATTAAATCTCACGTCTCACAATTGAGTCTACTCACAATTGAGAGTACTGAGGCCACAAGAAATTCAGCCCCAGCACTACCTGGAAATCATTCACTGATTCCACAGATACTTATCCCAGGCTTACTAACGTGAACAAAATAAATGGAGTTAGGTCACTATTTCCTTAGTACATTTTCTCCTGTTACTCAGATCTATTTTTATTTTATTTTAAATTTTATTTGAGAGACAGCACAAGCACTAGCAGGGGAAGTGGCAGAGGGAGAGGGAGAAGAAGACTCCCTGCTGAGTAGGGAGCCCCCCATGGGGCTCGATCCCAGGACCCTGGGATCATGACCTGAGCTGAAGGCAGCCACTTAACTGACTGAGCCGCCCAGGCGCCCCTCAGATCTATTTTAAACTTCCTTCACTTTCTTCAAACTTAGGCCATCTTCACTTGCCCAGCAGATGTGCTAGACCACAGTTCACAGGCGTGACGTGGGAGCTTTTCACAAAACAAAAAACAAAACAAAACAAAACAAAAACCTTCCAAAAAGTATTTTCCTATTCCTGTTTTTCCTATTCCTGTTATATGGAAAGAGGTTTCCTTCCCAATCTCAAAGGAAACATACTTTTTGAAATGTCTTCATTGAGAGATAGCTAAATTCTAGTCTCGATGGACTGATCTACCCTTTCCACGTCTCCTCCTGCCCCTCTTCCTGTCCTTCTGAGGCACCCAACATCTTTTTTTTTTTTTTAACGCTTTTTACTACAGAAAGGTTTAAATACGTACAAGAGCAGATCGAACAATATAACTTCCCACATATCCCTCACACAACTTGCACTATTATCATTTGGCAGGTGTGTTACACCCATCCCATCTTTTACACTGATTAAAGTGCAAAAGCCCATTTAAACATCTTGCCATCCCTCTCTGAGACATATGCCATGTGCCCATGTCAAAGCTCTCACATTTCTTTGATATTTATCACCTGCGGAACATACTTACTCACAACAGATGTATGCAGCATTGGTGACGAAAAACCACTGAGCTTTAGAGGCTTTGGCAATCAGTTCTGCTCTGCCATATAGTCAACCCTGAGGAGCCATTTGAGTGAATTCCTCAACTCCACACAAGAAGTAATCTTCCAGAGCAAATTCAGGGCACAATTTCACTGTCCCTTAATCACACAGTAACTGTAACTTTCAAAAAACATAGGAGAACACTTTATGTTGTTAATAAAGACTTGACACTGCTCTGTTTTCAAATATTTAGAAGAAAAATTTGTCCTGTCACTTTTCAAATGAACTATTGTGTTTCAAGTTAAATACAGTAGATCAAACACTCCCCTCTTTCCCAAAATGCCATTAAAAGTAAAAGATGAGATGAAAAAAATGCTCAATATCATTAGCCTTCAGGAAATGCAAATCTTAACCAGTATTTGCTAGCGCTTCACACCCACAAGGATGGCTAAAATCAAAAAGAGAATACAAGTGTTGGTGCGAATGTGGAGAAATTAGGACCCCCACACAATGGTGGGAATGAAACATGGTGCA
The DNA here is from genome assembly GCF_029215605.1 of Mirounga angustirostris. Taxonomy (NCBI): domain Eukaryota; kingdom Metazoa; phylum Chordata; class Mammalia; order Carnivora; family Phocidae; genus Mirounga; species Mirounga angustirostris. The sequence continues at coordinate 23,219,588 of NW_026991723.1, forward strand.
GTCTTGGAAAACACGCTGGCAGCTGCTCAAAATGGTAAACATAGAGTTATCATATGACCCAGCAGTTCCACCTCTAGGTATATACTCAAGAGAAATGAAAACATAGGTCTACACAAAAACTTGTAGACAAATGTTCACAGCTATCTTATTCATAAGGTCAAAAGACAGAACAATGCAAACATCCATCAACTCAGAAATGGGTAAATAAAATATGACAGATCCATATGATATATTTTTTGGAATAAAGAAGACCAATCCATGCCACAACATGGAAGAACCTTGAAAACATTATGTGAAATGAAAGAAGCCAGTCACTAATGACCACATATAATTCCATTCACATGAAGTGTTCTGAATAGGGAAGTCTAGAGACAGAAAGCAGATTCATCTTAGAGCTGGGGGGAGGACGGGAGAGGGGAATGATAGCAAAAGGGTGCAGATATTTTTCTCTCAAGCCATGACAATGTTCCGTGTTAATAAAAAAGTTGAATTTTTGTTCTTTTTTTGTTTGTTTTATATTGCACATAATTTCTAAAATCTCTTTTTTTTTTTTTTTTGAGTGGGGGTGCTCTTTGCCAGTATTTTGTAAAACCTTGTTGAAATGTTAGCATGCTTCAAATGTGCAGAGAGGTTCCCAGGTTTCTCGCGTGGGACAGAACCTGAGACAACTGTTTTAAAGTTGGCATTGCACACATCTGGGGTCTGAGTATGGTGGAAGCAGCAGCAGCTGGAATCAAAGCCAGAAATCTCAACGGCTGGGTTAAATTCATTTTTGAAATGTAAGTATTGGAAAATAAACTTGTGCCGAAGTTGCATACATGGTAAAACCATACCATTTATACAGATTTACCTAGTAAGATTTTGACCTGTTTACAATCTCTCTCTCCTTTCCTCCTTCCCCTTCTCTCTACATAGGAACACACGTATACACGTAGAAAAATTATGCATACATTCTTGAATATTTGAGAATACATTTCATGCATCATGCACTTTCTCCCTGAATATTTTTCATTGTGTATTTCCTAAGAAAAAGCATATTCTCTTACAGCACAGTTATCTCCTTCAGTAAATTTCACATTGACATGAAACTTTTAACTAATCTCCCATTCACATTCCATTTTTATCAATTTATGAAGTAATGTCGTGTGTGTGTGTGTTTGTGTGTGTGTGTGTGTGTGCACGTAAACCTCCTTTACAGGATTTAGTCTAGGATCACATACTACATCTAGTTGTTGTGTATCTTTAGTTTCCTTTAATGGATCAGTTTCCCAACCTCTTTTAGAACAAGGCCATTTTTGAAAAATAAATTTGCTGTGCCATATTTATAACCCCTTCTCACCTGGAAATTTTTTTGGGTGGAGCTTATCTTGCTCGGACTTTAAAGGATGTTTTTATAATTGTGAGTCCTAGGGGCCTTAGGGGCAGTCAAGATCACACTTCCTATTTAAAAACAATTCCAGAGATGCAAAGATACGTGGAGGGATTTTTCTTAACAGACATACCTCCTGCAGTCAAGGGAGGGTATGTGAAGTGGGATGGGCTTGAAGTGTACCTTCCTTTTGGGTAGAGACAATGGTGAAGCTGTGGATGCAGGAGAAGAGAGATAAAGAAAGGAGCTGTCATTACTGGTAAACCCTCCTCATATGGGAGGGAAAGGACTGGGTGTCTAGGGCCAAGACTGATTCATCAGAGAGGGAATATAGGCAAGTCAAGTAAGGAAATGATACAGGGCTTAATTTCAACAGTTTATAATCTAAATGACGAAGCTGTAAGGGTTCCAACAATTAGATGACTAGGTAGCACGGGGAGATGAAATAAATACACGTAAACCATCAACAAAAATGACATTATTTTTAAAACCGGTAGAGATGACAATAGGTATTTTGGTGAAAAGTTTGAAGGTATATGGGAAAAATACTTTTCATGGAAAAAGTAAGCATAGGTGTCATTCAAAAAATGCCAAAAGGTATTGCTAAATATAATTACAATTGTGCTCATTAGACATTATGCTAGAGTAGCCCACTTCCTAAATCAAGATGAGTTTGGTCCTGTGGGCTGTTTTTACAGCACATTTGCTCTGTAAAATAAAGGAATCTTCAAAAATGTTGGGGGAAGAAGGGGGATTTGAAGGAGAGAAGAAAGGGAGCAGCAGGGTGAGACACTGTATGTGTGGAAGAGAACCTGTAGGGCGTGAATAGCCTAAGAGGGATTTGGGGAAATAAAAGAATTACTAAAACTTCTAAATTGTGTGCCACAGGTCCATGGGTGTGTCATGCCCTTGTCTCCCTCTTTGTCATCCTTTCTGTTCCTTGGTACAGACTATTCTGCTTTCTCCTGCTCTTTAGTGAACTTGAACACTTTTGAGGAGATATGGGGGGTGGGGCTGCCGTTGAGTCTATTTCCGGTTTCACACAGGTAAAAATGCATGAGGGAGAGCTGCAGCTGAAGGCAGAGTGGATCTGGGCGATGTAAATCCCTGGGTATAGCGAACTTTCAGAGATGATGTGAGGTCCAAAGTGAGATGACTACGTAGTAAAAAGGGTCTCAGGTAATATCAGGGTAACAGGTGGAACGAGAAAATTTCACTACGGTAAATATATGATACGGTGAATAGGTGGAGGAGGAAGGTAGGTTGGAGGCATCTAACGGGCCATGGAAGGATGGACACATCTGCTGCGCTGGATGGTGGGGGAAGGGGCATGTGAGTTTCTCTCGCCTGTGTTGTCCCCTCCCCCACCCTCAAGAACCTTTGGTGTCTGTACTAAAGCTCTGTGATGTGGGCCTGGAACTCTAGTCTAGAACATGTATTCTCAATGCCCAGCTGCCTGAGGCAGCAGTGCATTTCCAATGATGTGAATCATCTTTGTCTGAGAAGCCTTAGTGCACCACGGCTGAACTCCAATTAAACTTGCTCGGTCTTCCCATCCTTGCCTTCCTCTGTGGGGTGGGGCTCCTTCTTTTGGTGCTGTGCTACCTAAAGAGGAAACCTTGTTCACCAATATTTTGGAAACAGAGAGATGTCAATCAGGTAAGTAAAGTCCCTCAGAGATATTAAATTCTTCTTTTCAAATACGTGAATTCAAAGCTAACAACTTCCAAATGATGCTTTTACTGAATCTTACAAATTTTACATTGTATTTCCTTTTCTTTTCTTTTTCCTTTCCTTTTCTTAAGTAAGCTCTACGCTCGGTGTGGAGCCCAACACAGGGTTTGCACTCATGACCCTGAGATCAAGACCTGAGCTGAGACCAAGAGCCAAGCGCTTAACCGACTGAGCCACCTAGATGCCCCTTAAGTTGTATTTTAATTTTCATTTGGTTTAAAATATTTTTTTTTTCTCTTGAGTCTTTTTCCTTGAACTGTGTATTAATAGTGTGTTATTTAATCTAATCTAAACATTTTGGGATTTCCAGCTATCTTCCTGTAGTTGATTTCTAGTTTAATTCTACTATGGTCTGAAAACCTACTTTGTGTGATTTCTATTTTATATTTGTTAAGGTGTGTTTTGTGGTGCCGAATGTGGTCCATCTTAGAGAATGTTCCATGTGAGCTTGAGAAGAATGTGTATTCTGTGGTTCGATGAGGTATTCTATAAATGTCAATTAGATCAAGTTGATTGATGGTGTTGTTTGGGTCAACCACATCTTTACTGGTTTTCTGCCTGCTGAATCTGCCCATTTCTGATAGAGGGCTGTTGAAATCTCCAACAATAACAGTGGATTCATCCATTTTTTCTTGCAATTCTACCAGTTTTTGCCTCACATACTTGGACACTATGTTGTTACATGTGTACATGTTAAGGCGTGTTGTGTCTTCTTGGAGAATTGACCTCTTTGTTGTTATGTAATGCTCCTCTTTACCCCTGATAATTTTCCTTGTTGTGAAGTCTGCTTTCTCCAAAATAATACAGTTACTCCTCTTTTCTTTTGGCTAGTGTTAGCATGGTACATTTTTCTCTGTCTCTTTGCTTTTAATCTATCTGTATCTTTATATTTAAAGTGGGTATTTTATAGACAACATAACATATAATTGGGTCTTGTTTTTATCTACTCTGACAGTCTTCTCTTTTAATTGGTGAATTTAGAGCACTTCCATTTAGTGGTTTTTAAATATACTTGGATTAATATCTCTACTGGTCCGTACTGTTTACTATTCATTATACCTATCCTTCTACTCTTTTTCTGTTTTTTTTTTCTGGTTTTAAACAGGCATTATATATAATTCCATTTTCTCACTTTTGTTAGCATACCAATGATTCCCTGTTTAAAAATATTTTAGTGGTTGTCCTAGAGTTTGCAATATACATTTACAACTAATCTAAGTCCACTTTCATATAACGCTATACCAATTCATAGATAGTGCAGAAGTGTCCAATTCCTCCAGTCCCTTGTAACATTGATGCCACTTATCCATATACTGTAATCACCCAACACATTATTATTATTATTGTCAATTGAGAATAAGATGAATGGAAGTTTTATTTTATCTTCATTCATTCCTTCTCTTCTCTGTCTTTATGTAGATCTGAGTTATGTTCCTTCTCCCCAAAATACTTTTTACCATTTATTCCAGGGCAGGTGTGTTGCTGATGAATTCCCTGTTTTTATTTCTCTGAGTTTTTATTTCTCTTTCACTTGTGTAGGATAATTTCACTAGATATAAAATTTTGGATTGGTTGTTTTTTCTTTCAATACTCAACATTTCACTCCAATCTCTTACTTGCATGGTTTATGATAATAGGTCATAATTCTTATGTTTTTTTCCTCTAGAGGTAGGGTTTTTATTTTCCTCTGGATTCTTTCAAAATTTTTCCTTTTGTTTTCCTACAGTTTGAATATGATATGTCCATGTATGAACTTCCACAATGTATGGTTAATCTGTCATTAATTTTGGAACATCCTTGGCCATTATTACTTAAAATATTTTTTTTTTGTTCTTTCTTCTCCTTCTGGTATCCCAATTACCTATATGTTACACATTTTGGAACACAGTTCTTGGATATTCTAGATTTTAGCATTAAAAAAATTCTTTTTCTCTTGCTATTTCAGTTTGGAAAGTTTCTACTGACTTTTATGCTAACTCACTTATTCTTTCCTAGACCATATGCAACCTACAGATGAGTCAATCAAAGGCATTCTTCATTTCTCATAGTGCTTTTGGTTTCTAACATTTTCTTTTGACTTTTTCTTACAATTTCCCTGTCTCTGCTTACATTTCTCATCTATTTTTGTATGTTGTCTACCTTTTCCATTAGAGCCCTTAACATAATAATCATGGTTATTTTTGATACCATGTATGAGAATTCTGAAATCTGTTATATCTGAATGTACACCTGATGCTTGGTTTGTCTCTTCAGATTGCTTTTTCTTGCCTTTTATCATGCCTTGCAATTTTTCCTTGAAAGCCAAACATAATGTATTGGGTAATAGGAATGGAAGTAAACAGACCTTTAATGTGACATCTTATGTTCATCTGCTTAGGTGTTGGGCTGTGTTTAATATTTACTGTAGCTATACATGTCAGAGGCTTCAGTTTCCTCTAGTGTCCTTGTTTTTGTCTCGCCTAGTGTCTTTAGGTTTCCCTAAATCTCCCTAAATAGAACCTATACCTTGCAGTTCCTTTTAGCTATGATCCTGTCACTACACCGGAGTCCAGTCAATACTTTGGTAAGGTGTCAGGGGAGAGGATATGATTAAATACAGTCTTTTAATGGGCTTATGTCCCTGGATTGTGATGTTCACAAGTGTTTCAAAGGTTTTGTTGTTGTTGTTGTTTTGTTTTGTTCCACTCCATAGATGAGACAGGAAGACTTAAGGGGGCTGCTGTAGTTGGGTAATTTACCTTCTCCCATGTGGCATAAGGCTCTGGTAGGTTTTTCCCCTGCTGAGTGGGCCTCTGTTCTGGAGAACACTCCGGGAATATTTTCAAATGGTTACCTTTCTCTCCAACCCTACACTCCCCTGCCAGAAACATGAGCATTTTTTTTTTTTTGGTAGCTCTTTACTGTGAGAACCAGGTGGGGTTCCTGGTAAGAAAACCCATAAATAAGTGGGGGCCCTCCATTAGATTGTGACTCCAGGAGTTTCTCACTCTCATGCTAGCCCATATGCATCCTCCAGCAATTTGTCAAAGTGTCTCTTTAAGTGTTCCTACCAGGAGAGCAGTGCAGAGCCTCCAGTGGCTTCTGTTCCAGGTAAACTCATCTAAACTATGATTTTCTGCATTGACACTCTCTAAAGATTTGGGGTAGTGGTTTGCCACTATGGATCCAAGAGAAGTCATTGATTTTTAGTCTGTTCAGCTTTTTGCTTCTTTCACAGACTGAAGTGATGACTCCCAGGCTTTTTAAATGTTAGATCTGGAACCAGAAGTTGCCCTTCAGAGAATGATTTTTTATTTTCCTGTTCCTCTCTCCACATTTCTAAATGAGTTTGGTAGGGTCAGAGAACCACCTACAATGGGAAGTCTAAAGAAAGGATAGACATTCACTGCTCTAGGAAAAGAGATCTGGCAGGGGTTAAGGGTTAAGGAAAGACTAAGTATTCTACTTGAAACTCACAGTCTATGGGGGTATGGTGGCGTGTCTTGGGTAAAATCCGAAACACAGGGATTCTGTAGTCCTGGATTGGGTTATTTCGAGATTATGGGATTTGTGTAAGAGAACAAAGTTTTCCAGCACTTGATCATGAGTCACAGTCCCATGTCAAGCATCACTCGGACAAGCCTTCCTTTGTGTTGGGCTGATCAGGAGAACAGTGCTAAGCCTCTGAGAAGAGCCAGGGGTTTGAGGTATGTCCTAGCATGCAGGGTCCTACCTGAGGGAGCACAGATGTGACTGTCGGGCTTCAGTTTCTATGTCCTCATTGAACAAAGGACTTATGACTGGGAATATCAAGTGTGGATCTCCCAGACAAAATCCTCCTTTGAGTTTTTCAAAGAAGTAAATATTGAAAACATTTTATCAGCTTTCAGAATTGATAAAAGCAAGGAACACAAAGTTCTATTAATTGAAATAAAGTCCTACTATTCTTGGATAAAGAATGTTTCCATTGTAAGAGAAGAGTGAGAGATAAGTCCCAACCCCTCATTCTTTTATTTTTGTTCTAGCATCAGGGCAGAGCCAAGAGGAGGAGGAAAGGTGGGAATCTGAAAGGTAAGGTTCTGCCTATTCCACTTGAGCTCTCCAAGGGTGACCCTTCCTGTCCTTTTCATGATGGCTCAGGTCCATGATCTCTGAGGAGGTCAGCTGCTAGACACCGTCCCTCTTAGAAAACAGAGGCCTCAGAGGAGAGGCTTATGGAAAGGCAATCAGAGCACAAAACCCTTCTCAGATTCCCTGCTCTGCATGAAGCACTGATGGATCTGGGCAATGGGTGTTGCCCAATAGGTGGCTGTGTGAGACGTCAAAAGTCAGAACTTCTGTCTCCTGACTTTGTGAAAGACCTACGACATTATGGATACTCAGCTTCCTCTTTGAGGTATCCATTGCCCTATGTTCTTCATAGGGTGGTTTTCAGTATCACATGGGATAGATAATACATACAAAAGCCCATTGTGAATGATAAAAATACAAGTCTTACTTTCATCGATCATGTGACCTTATATCCTAATTCTTGGAGTTCTCCAAGTCCAATCTACCAAGGGTATCACTTAAAGGACACTCTACTCAGCCTCTTATAAGATCTCTTGCTTCTATCTTCATCATTCTCCTGGTTTCCCAGGTGGGAGAACTTGCCAGAGTGAAGTAAAGGAGGCAAGAAAGGTGCTTTCTCTTCTGCAAAGGTGACTAAACATTACCTTCTTTCTTGTACCCACCCCCCCCCTTTTAAGCAGAGTCTATGAATTTCTAGGGCCTCAGGGAAGCCCGGGATTGACATGGGATGGAAATTCCTCAGAGTTAGAATGTGAAAGTCTTGGGGATGTTGGTGGTGGTTGGGGGGGGGGGCGCTACCTTTGCCAGATCTGCCAGGGTCACATATATTTGTTCTGGTCCTGGCTGCAGCTTTGTACCTCCTGTCTCCTCAGCCCCCTAGGCCGGCATCATGATACCATCCACTTTCATCAACTGTTATGTCCAGACCCCTCCTGTGAGGTGTGTAATAGCACAACGGCTGAGGTCAATCGGCTGCTGTTCCCAGAGGCCCTGGAAGATGCTACTCCCTCTGTGATCCCCTTGGTTTCCACGGCTCCTGTGACTGACTCATCATTCACTTCATCCTCTGACTTCTCAGCAGTCCATCCAGGAGACCTAATACCAGTGCCTTTGCCTGAGCCTTCCCCACCACCCCCACTATCTTCTCACCTAACCCAATGACCTCTTTAGCTGACTTTTTCTTACCCTCACCCCCCAGGCACTCCCTGCCCCTACAGCCAAAACCTTGGGATTCTGAATTCCCAGTGACCCATTCCATACCCCAGCCCCTTGCCTTTCCCCCTCTCCTACTACATGACATTGAGAAAGGGGATCCTGTTGTCCAACTAGAGGCCACTTTACCTCTGAATACCATCTCCGCTCTTGACCCCACCGTTTCACAAGGTATCAACCTCTTACCAAATCTGTCCCAGGCAAGGAATCCCACTGATTCATTTGCTTGTCATCATGCACCACCAACCCTGTCTGTTTCACCACCGCCACACTGCACTTTAACTGTGACTCAATCTAAATCGATTTCCATCTCAATGAAGCCTGATCCCGAGAAGTCATCTCCAGATAGCCCTGCTGGGTTGTCCACTTATGTCCCAACAATTAGAGGTAGTGACTGCTCAAGCCTGTCAATTTCAGAATTCTCCTGTTGGCAGGCTCAGGCCAAGAACATGTGCCTTCCCACGTCAGCACACTCCAGTTTTCAGCAAGGCAAATTTACCTCCATCTACCGGAAACCTATCTCTGGAGAGACTCTGCTACTAAGCACAAGGAGGTCAGTGCAATTTCTTTCCCTGGCCTTAACTTCCAGGCACTCTTGGAGAGAGAAATGAAGAATAGAATGGCTTTCCAGATTTTAAAGAGGAAAGTAAAAGAGGAGGGGCCATTTTCTAAACAAATGTGGTCAGAATACCAATGGACATCTGAAGGGAATTTGCTGCAGCCATCTGATGTACAGGTCACCACAGCCCCCAAAACTGGCTGGAATATTGAAGGCAAACCAGGGTGGCTGTGTATCTATCAGCAGCTCCTCAATGTCAAGTCTTTGGGGGAAAACTTGCATCAGTAATATAGCCAGTTCTTCTGGGGTCTTCCTTCTTTGCACAGTGAGTCCTTAGTAGCCACTCTCCTGTTTTCTAGTAGTACTTCCCCACTAGAGTCTCACTTTGTCTTATTCAATGGAATTCATAATACCTCTGCAGTCAAAATGCAGGATCTCGTATCTCCACCACTTTCTCATTCCCATCCCCTTCCTCTCCCCAGTGTACATCTCCAACCCTTGCCTCAAACCCTGTCCCAATCCCAGCCCCTAACTTTCACTCGGGTGAACGCCCAGGCCCATTTTCAATCCCGCCTCCGAATCATACCATCTTCTTCTTCATCCCAGGTTAGGGACTGTGGAGTGTCTTTCCATAGATCCAAGAATGAGTCAGACTCTCATATCTTGACTGAACAACAACACCTGGAATGGCACGTGTTGCAGAAGCAACAGGAAAGCTTGTGGGGTTTAGTCCCTGTGTTCCAGAAATCTCAAGAAACCATTTGTCCTTGAGCTCCCAACCTTCCATTGGTTAGCCGGTCATCCCATGCCCATGTACCAGTCGGTCCCCATCCTTCCCGGCCATTTTCATATCACCTGTGAACCCCAGGAGACATTGCAGTTACATAGTCCAAGGAAGGTAATCCCATGCTGGTGCCTCCATGACTGTACAAACCTAGAGTCCCTAGCACTGATGGAGCCTCAGTGTAAATTAACAGAAATCTCTCAGCAAAAAAGCAGACATGTTCACTCACAATTCTATGAGCTTCAGGGCCATAGTAGCAAGGATCTAGCAAAGACTGAACTGAATCTCCCAGGAAGAGTCCATTAGAGGGTCCCAACCAAGTTCCAGCTAAGGAAGGATATGAGGAGGAATCTTGGGTATATCCTAGAGAAGAGCCCACAAAGGGTCTCAGAATGCTACTTAGTGAAGGGTCGCAGGGCTGCCTTGGAGACAACAAGTAACTGTGTGTGTCATTCAAGGAATCACTCAGGGAATGAATTATTAAATGTCTCAAGGAAGGAGACAGACCAGAATCAAATGAAAAGCACTCTTAGATTACATATGAGCAAGAAGTTTTGGCAGATCACAGCAGGTAGGATTCCTATAGGTGTGTGTTATTCATGGCTGGCTGATGACAATACCTTGTCTTTCTCTGGGAGTTCCCAGACTACCTCAAAAAACACAAATTCAAAAAAGACTATGGTGGGTAGGGTTTACTGCCACGTCACCACTCTAGAACTTTCTTTTCTTGATCCCAAAACATGACAGGTGTTAGAGGCACATATTATGAGATTTCGCATGAGTCAGAGGTGGGGTCTACCCCTCAGGGTTCTTGAATCCATAAAATTCTATATGTGGAGAGAAGCCAAAACATGGCCTCTTCCCCAAGTTGACTTTCCCTCCTCAGCCATGCATATTTCTGGGGTGGATTCCAAAGCTGAGTTTTTTAAACCCTTTGAGGGAAGCTCCAAAGCTTTTTTGGGAAACAGGGTGAGAACAGCAAATTCAGTCCCCACCCTGGATCATCCTCTCCCTACTATGTTATCTGTGGGCAATGAAGGACAGGGGGTCCTGAAGTCATCACACTCTCACACTGAACACAAGCCTGCAGAGTGTATCCAGATAGCTGAGTGCGGCAGCCAGACTTTTCAGCCCCTGACACACAGCATCGGAGCTCAAGTCAGACCCAGTGAGACTGTAACAAAAAACACATGTGGCCCAGAGGTGCCCACAAGGCAAGCTGCGGCTGGACATGAGCCAAGGCATGAGAATGTGGGTTCCAGCAACAGAGTAGAAATGGTACAGGGCAAAGTGATGGTGGAGAAGAATTTAGAACATTCTGCCATGTCCAACCTGTCCACGGATATATTCGACACCGAGGAGCTCTGGACTCTTCAATCCCAATCTTGTGACACCTTGACAACCAGTGAGTTGGGAAGCTCCAAAATGATAAATGTCAGTATGAGTAAGGTAGAAACTGGCCTGACCACTGAACATCCCTCGCCAAAAATACTGGTTCCCCAAGATTCTAAGCTATCAGAGCTGATAAGACAGCTTCTGAGTGAGTTAAAGTTTAAATTGGAGAGTGAGGAGCATAACCAGGCTCAAAGATGTCCCACTGACATGCCCCTTACTTCAGATAGCTTGACTTCCAAGGCTTCCCTGACTCCGTCCCAGAGTGTCTGCAGTGGGGACATGGAAGCGTCCCAGGTGCTGCATGTTCAATTGGAGGACAGCAGAATTAGCACGGGGCAGCAGCAGGAGTCCTGGGACTCTAAGCTGGCCTTCTGTAAGTGCCGGGCTAAGAATTTCCCACAAAGAGAAAGTGAAAGGAAAGTGAGACCTCAGGATTCCCAAGCAAGAAAGTGTGGAAGTGAGGACTCAGGAGTAGGGACATCTGTAGGCAGAAAGGAGAGCTACCGTGTTGAGGACAGAAAATTAGAGAGGGCTTCCCCATCTCTGTCACAGAATGAACAGTTTCCTCCTGAAAGTTACTTCAGAAAAAAGATGAGGCACTTTTTTCAGTGGATCAATTCCAAGAAAAAAATCACAGGGCAGCAGGAAAGTCCCCAGCAAAAAGGCAAGTTCATGTCAACCTTAGTGCAGCACCAAGACCCCGTTCAAAGTGTGACTACTTTTGTGAGTGATGGGCCTCCTGAAGCTCACAAGCTCATGACTTCAAAGCTTCCTGGAGTACCGTAGTCTACCATTTTGCATCACTTTCCTCTGTCCAGCTTTGTTTTGATTAGGATGGTTTATCTTTATCTATGTTTTTTTTTTTTAAATTTAGACTGTTTCTTTATATTTGAAGTGTGTTTCTTGTAGGCAGTCTGTAATTGGGTCTTGTTTTTTAATCCAATCTAACTCTTCCTGTCTTGTCTTAATTTTTTTTTTTTTTTTTTAAGAGAGGAAGAGAGAGATGGGGGAAAGGGCAGATGGAGAGGGAGAGAGAGAATCTTAAGCAGGCTCCCAGCCCAGTGCAGAGTCTGGTGCAGGGTTTCATCCCACAATCCTGAGATCATGACCCTAGCCGAAATTAAGAGTTGGACACGTGACTGACTGATGCACCCAGGTGCCCCAAGTTTCTTTTAGTGAATGTTTAGACAGGTGATAGGTGGAATAATGGCCCTCAAGAGATGTTCATGTCCTAATCCCTGGAACCTATGAATATGTTACTTTATATGGTATAAGTCTTCAGATGGAATTAAGGTTGTTTATCAGCTGCCTTAAAATGGGGAGATCTTGGAATGCCATGTGGGTCCAGTGTGAGCCCTTAATATCTGAGAACTTTTCCTAGCAGAAATCAGATAGATTTGAAGATAGAAGGAGAGGCAGGAGAAATTCAAAATGTGAGAGAATCTTTGATCTTCTGTTGCTGGCTTTGGAAATGGGGGAAAGCAACCATGAGCTAAGGCATTCAGGCAGTTACTAGAAGCTATAACAGCCCTCAGCTGACAGAAAGTAAATAGACTTCAGTTCTACAATTGGAAGGGTCTTAATTCTGCCAGCAACTTGAAAGAGCAAGGAAGCAGATTCAGAGAGTCCCCAGGAAGGAATACATCTTGGCAGATCTTGGTTTTAGCCTGATGAGACTTGTACCAGACTTCTGTTGTTCAGAACTGTAAGAGAATTAATTTGTATTGTTTCAAGACACTAAATTTGTGATAATTTGTTATGGCAGCAATAGAAAACTAAGGTAGACTGTTTATGTATAATGTGATTATTGATTTAGTTGGGTCTGAGTCTATTTTCTTGCTATTCATTTGCTCTTTGTGTTATTTGTAATTCTTTCACATATTTCATCCCTCATTTGAATTGAATATTTTATATTTCATTTATTATTGGGACTTGTTAGTTCTGTGTTTTTTTAGTGGTAACTTTGTGGTTCATACATATCTTTAATATAGAACAGTCTATCTTAAATAATGTGCCACTTCATTTGTGTCTCTCTCTTTTTTAGTGTTTCTCTTTTACTTGTTTTATTCTATTGAAAATATCTGTTTAAATATGTCTCCCTATATTTGTCAGAACTATTTTGGTTACAAGTGGATAGAAATCTAACCCAAAGTAGCTTAATAAAAAATAACACTCATATGGAATATTTGCTAATTCCTGAACCCAAAATGTGGTCATAGGGATAGAGGTATTGATGGGCCAGACTAGGTTATGGACCCACCTTTATGATCAGAATAGCACTGGGTTGATTGTTTCATGAGATAACATGAAGTGGGAGTACAGTTCCTGAAAGATCAGGTGAATTGGATGGAAAAGTATGCTTGACAGAAGAGAAACACTAGAGTTCTCATTTTTCACTACATTCCCAAAATACACTGCAACTACTTTATTTTTATTTTATTTTTATTATTTTTTTAAGATTTTGGTTTTTTATTATTTATTTGAGGGAGAGAGCATGAGAGAGCATGAGAGGGGGGAGGGTCAGAGGGAGAAGCAGATTCCCCGCTGAGGAGGGAGCCCAATGCAGGACTTGATCCTGGAATGCCAGGATCATGACCTGAGCTGAAGGCAGTCGCTCAACCAACTGAGCCACCCAGGCGTCCCACACTGCAACTACTTTAAGTCAGATTTTTTTTTTAATTACTTCTTAAAATGTAAGTAATGTATGATTAAATTTTCTAAATTAAAAAATTAAAACAGTCTCCATAAGTTTAAATAGCCCCTCTGATCACCCCTTCTTAGGAGGTAAACTCTACCACTGTCATCAGTCTGGTATACATTCTGTGCTGTACACTGACCTAGAATATGTATAGTTTATTTCACATAAAAAGGTATCATATTGTGCATATTGCTCTGCAGCATGTTTTCTTTTTTAATTCAACAGATATCTTGTCAATCTACCCATAATAGTGCATGTAGATATACCTTATTCCTTTTAACTGCTGCATAGTATTTCCCTAAATGGATATTCAGCAGTTTATTTTTTTTTAGATTGCTGCTCATTTGTTTCCTATTTTTCATTATTATAAATAATGCTGCTATGAACATCTTTGTATATGCCTCATTGTGCTTGTTTTCAAGTTATTCTCTAGAGTACATACCTTTGAAATGTAATTTCTGGGTCAAACTCCTTGCAGTTTTCTTTTCTTTCTTTCTTTTTTTTAAAGATTTTATTTATTAGAGAGATAGTGTGAGAGAGAGCACAAGCCAGGGGGAGGGGCTAAGGGAGAGAGAGAAGCAGACCTCCCCGCTGAGCAGGGAGCCCAATGTGGTACTTGATCCCAGGACCCTGGGAGCATGACCTGAGTCGAAGGCAGACACTTAGTGACTGAGCCAACCAGGCACCCTTCTTTGCAGTTTTCAGATTGTGTTTGTTTGATTAAAATTTTTAATGAATAAACTTTTGAATAGGAAGTAAATGAACATGGTAAAAAAAAAATATTGAAAAGTTCTGTAATGAAAAGTAGTCTCTTTTAGTCTGGAAGAGTTCCTCTGCTGATGTTTGATGGTCATAAATGCTAAATATTACAAACCATTAATTTTATAGTATATCTTTCAGTTTGGATTCATCTGATGTTCCCTCATATTTAGTTTTAGGTTATATGTCTTTGGTAGGAATAGCACACAAGTGAGGCTGATTTCTTATTTTGTCCTATCAATTTATCAATATTAATCCTACTACTGATAATGTTCAATTTAATCACTTGATTAAGGTGTTGTGTGCCAGACTTCTATACTTTTTTCTTTGTAATTACTATTTTGTGGGGAGGTACTTTGAGACCATGTATATATCTTTTTACTCATCAAACTTTTCATTCTTCATTTATTCATTTCTATTCAGATGGGCTCATGGTTTCTATTTTATTTAGATAATTATAGTTTTATTATCAATATTTATTTTGATGTTCATATTGTCACAGGTTTGGACAGTGGGAGCCCCTTCAAACTAACTTCTGGGTACTTTTGACATATCTCTATCATTCTTTGGACATTTTCTTACTTTCTTATGTAGCACCAAAAATCAAGACCATTGGTATTTTCCCTGTACCAGTCCTGGAACCAGCCATTTCTCTAAAATATCCTAGTTCTGTTTGCTGGAATATGGTATTTAGAAGCCAATATATGGGTGCTAAGAGTGCTAAGTGTGTTCATTGTTACTGGAGTATTATTGTCCCCATGTCATCTCAGTGTATACACACACACACAGACATATAATATACATCTATATTTATCCTATACTTATATACATTAAAAACTAAGAGTTTACACTAATACCTCCAATTCCAGTCAAACATCCAACACTTCAGGGTTAATTTTAGTTTTTTCCCTTTTCATATCTGTAATCCCCTTCTCCAATAGTGAGAAATCTGGCTCCCATTATTATTATTTTTAATTAAGATATAATTGACATTTAACAGGCTCCTATTATTCTTAAAACAGGGAACACTAGTGATATTTGGTAGACTAATATTAATTTTTCCTGTCTCTGACTTGGGTTGTACTAGGGGCAATAATCATTCAACATGAAAGCATATATGATTGAGTTTTATTTGATAATTTAATTTGCATGTATCCTCTTAGAAAATGTCAAATGGAGTAGAAGCTCGGATTTCATATTTGTAGGTATTTATACTGTGTTATCACTGTCGAGAGAAGCAAAATCTTAATTTGACATCACAGGAGGTAATCATAGTTATATACTTCAGTAGAAGGAAATGAATTATTTGATATGAAACTGTCTTTATAAAAAATTTTACTGGCTTTACATCTTTAATGGCAATAAAAGCAACTGATTCCAAGTTGCAACTATGAGCAACCCTCTATGAATTTATTTTAAACACTTATTTAAAATTTTTTCTCTTTAGTTGGAAAATCTTTTTGATAATTTTCTAAGATGTCAGCTACCCTTTTACTTTCCAAGATTTATAGTTAACATTAGAATCAGATATAAAATGTTAGACTTTTTCATACTTGAAGCATTTATTTCAAATTTTTTTCTCTTTAGTTGGAAAATCTCTTTGGTAATTTTCTAAGCTGCCAGCTACTATTTTACTTTCCAAGAATTATGGTTAACATTGGAATTAGATATAAAATGTTATACTTTTTCACACTTACATGTTTTAAAATTAAGGAATCTTTAGTTAAAGGTGATATTTGATTTATTAATGATAACATATTTCTTCCAAATAATTTAAAGTATCTTAAATACTATCAACTATTCTTTTTCAGGTGTTTGGCCTGACATCACTTCTCCACCCATGCATTTCCCTGTTTATGTCTTTAAATATGATGTATGTGCTGACTAGGCTGGACTTCTCTGAACTCCAGTGTTGAATATTGAACAGGTTACTTCTATATTTATTTTAGATAACAAAGAGAAAGCTTAAATTTAACATATACAAAATAAAACCCTTGTTTTTGTTTCTTTTTTCCCCCCAAATTTTTATTTATTTGTCAGAGAGAGGGAGAGAGCACAAGCAGGGGGAACGGCAGACAGAGGGAGAAGCAGGCTTCCCACTGAACAAGGAGGCTGATGATCATGGGATCATGACCTGAGTTGAAGGCAGATGCTTAACTGACTGAGCCACCCAGGCGTCCCTGTTTGTTTCTATTCATTCATTCATTCATTCATTCATTCATTTATAAGATTTTACTTATTTATTTGACAGAGAGAGACACAGTGAGAGAGGGAACAGAAGCAGGGGGAGTGGAAGAGGGAGAAGCAGGTTTCCCGCCGAGCAACAAGCCCAATGTGGGGCTCGATCCCAGGACCCTGGCATCATGACCTGAACTGAAGGCAGATGCTTAATGACTGAGCCACCCAGGTACCCCCTGTTTGTTTCTCTTTAATCAAACCTTATCTTCTCACTTTTTTTTTTTTAATCTTCTCACATTTTTACCCTATCTCAGTGAATAGCAACATCCTTTTTCAGGTTTCTCAGGTCAAAGTTTAGAGTCAGCTTTGATTTCTTTCTCACTTTTATACCCCATAATTGGTCCATGATTAAATCCTTTATAGTATACCCAGAATCTGTCCAATTGTATTTCCTTCTCCTCTATCATAATGGTTCAAGCCATCATCATCTCTGATCTGAATTCTTATAGTAGCCTCCCAATTGTCTTCCTGCTTCCATGCTTACTTTACAGTCTATTCTCTACTGTGAAGCCAGGGTGATTTTTAAAAAAAACATGTATCATTTTACATCTCTGCTCAAAACTTTCAAAAGCTTCTCTTTTTGACTCAGAAAAAAGCCCAGTGGCCTCTGAGTTCCTTCCATATGCTCTAACTTCCCTCTATTTCTGTGGGCTCATCTCCAACATTCTTTCCTTCCATCATTCTACTCTAGCCATGCTACTGGCCATCTTGCTGTTCTTATACCAAGCATTTGCCTGCCTCAGGGCCTTTGCAATTATTAGTGTCTCAGGCTGGAATCCTCTTTACTCTGACATTTGCTTAGCTTAAATCCTTCAGCTTTTTTTTTTTTTACGTCTCTGCTCAAATATCACCTTATCAGAAAGAGCTTTCTTGACTGACCTAAGTAAAATAGCATCTACCTCTTCATGCTCCCTATCTCCTTTATCCTGTTTAATTTTTTTCCATAGCACTTGTCAACTTACAGCATATCCATGTCTACTTATAGCCCCTACTAGGCTATAAAGTCCATAGACTCAAAGACTTTGCTTTTCTTATTAAGTGTCCCCAGTGTTTGGAACAGTGCCTAGAATGTAACTGGTATTCAGTTAGTCTCAATGGAATAAATAAATAAAAGCACCTTCTGAGAGAAAGAATCTATTTTGTTTAGATTCTAATAGTACTAGTCGAGTCAAGACATTTCCAGATGCTTCCTCCTCTTCTCTTTGCCTGACTCCATCCCTGTTGAAAGCAGAGGCAAATTTGTATGTGCAGCTGGGTATGGGATGGGTAAGAAAATGGAAGGTGGGGAATTAGACAAAAAGAAGACCATATCATTCTCTACTCTCCCAGCCTGAAAGTACTACCAGTTTGGCAGAGGGAACTTTTAACTTTAAATGAAGTTGGTGCTTATTAATCAATAATAAACTGAACTGGACATTTAATTACTGAGTTAGATTATTCTTGGCACTACAGAAGTGTGTTTAGGGAAATTAAGGGACCTCTCTTCACCCAACTTTTCATTCAAAGGGCAAGAGAAAAATGAGTCTGTAGATTGGTTACAAAGAGCCTGTGAAGGGAACAGATAAAGCCCCCGCTCCCTCCACCCCCGTAATATCTGGAGTTCTGCTTATTCAACCAATGGTTACCCTTCTATTGTGGTTTTTATCAAAATGTTTAGTAGTCTCTTGTTTACATGTTTGTCTCCTTTACTAGACTATGAGCTCAGGAAGAGAGGGCCACTGTTTTATTAATCCTGTTTATCTAAGACCTGCCATGGTGTCTGATACATAGCAACCATTTAGTATTTGTTGAATAATCTCCCTGCCCCCATCTTAATTCAAGGATTACTTGAATACCAAAAATATCTTGAGTATCAAAAATGGAGTATATGGTGATACACAGGAGCTTATTGCTTAGGTAGTTAAAAATATTATACTGTATTCTAAGATTTAGATCCATTTACCATGATGAAAACTCCCATTTTAAGGGAAAACACTATTTTTGAAATGTATCACAGGATTGGCTTTATTCTTTCCTTCTTGCCCAAGCTCTTAACTGGGCAAGTTTAGAATCTAAATCTAATCTGTTTCCCCTGTTGCAGCAGGGCACGAATGTGGCTTTTATGGAGCCCAGTGTTTGGAATAAATGCTAAAATAATTCCCTTCTCTCTGCATCTGGTATGGCTGTGATTCCTCTTTAAGGGCAGAGCCTGAATCCTTATTATTTAGAAGTTTGAAAGTCAACATCTTGTGTATTCTTGTGGCAAATGCAAAAAATTTAACAATGTTCTGAAAGACTGGAGAGGGTCTGTGTTTCAGTATAAAAACTACAGCATTATTATCACTGTGATCCAGAGATGAAAAGTTATAAAACGTTTTGGCTCAAAGAGATGCCACATGAATTTAATAATTTTCGTGTGGATAATCATTTTCCAAACAAACTGTAGCCATGACTTAATCCTTCCTAGAAAGACAGGAGTGTATCTTCAAACAAACTGCCTAAGCTGTTTATTCACAGTTTGCTTTTTGATTCAGCAAGATGGATTATGAGGGGTAACAACCAGAGCTGTGACAGCTTTGGCTAAATCCCACCTGGCATTCAATCCCTTTCTCCTTTAAAAAGCTCTCCAAGTTCATAATTCTACAAAAGGATTAATCAAACTCATTGGAGGGGTGCCTTGGCTTGGAGGTAGAGGGAGGGAGGGATTTACTATGCCAATTAAAAAATCCATTGTTATAGAAAAATTCTTGGGTTGTTTTATTTGTATAGTGAAAGCGACCCAAGTATGAATCTTATTTGAACAATGGTGCATTGGGCTGACAACGAAGTGAACTAAAAACATTTGGGGCCTATCCCACTGCTTTTAGTGAATCTTCCCTGGTCAGTGACAACCCAGTGAACCTTCTTCAGACACAGTGAAGCTGCCAATTTCTTAGCCTCTAGATATCGTTTCATCCATAGCACTCATCCACGATCACATTATATATACAATACACATGTGAATGTGAAAACTCCTCCATCATATTCATCAGCTTATCTCCTTACTACTATGGTTACCTTCACCTTCATTCCCCTCCTCCTGGCTAGAACTGTCAGTAGGGAAGGAAAGAAAAATTGTAATAGTCTTTCAGTGTATGTGAGAGTTCCAGACAGAGGAGTTGCAAAATATGGGACTAAATGGCAACTAAGTATTTCTTTCAGTTCTGTAATGTCATGTAAAATACCTCATGGTTGGAATAGGCAAGTTAGCATTAATTGGGGCCAGCAAATGTCTACTTTGGGATATCAATATATTGGTTAGTCTTCATCACTCATGAAATGTGTAGCAGGTAATTTGCCATTAATAATTAAAATGGTGATGTTTAAGAATAAATTACTTAAAAATGGGAGTTAAAGCTGCCCTTATTTGTAGTAAAATCATTTTTTCTTTACTTGCATTGAAGCAGCGGAAGAGAGGATAGAATTAACATGGAGAATTGCTGACTATGTCCATGGGAGTGTGACATTCCTGGGAGGACATGTTAGGAAACAGATCGAGGCTCAAAGACCCTGAAACGTAGAAGCAATAGATGGCAAAATTAGATGGCCTTATACTCTTCCATACTCTGTCATCATTCCCTGGATGGAAAGTAATTTGGTACCTCATGCTTCCTTCTTAAAGTAGTTTTTGAGACTTGGTTTCTAATATCTAACTACTTAGCATGCATTTAATTATATATGTTAACAAGAAAGGAAAACCCATCATAAGAAACCATAAATCAAATCTTGCTTTCAGAATGAACTGTGGATTTCAGCTACTTGGTCAGACTTTATACCTGAGTTGTTATTAAGTGCCGGCATTGTTTGCATCTGATGTCTTCTCCCTTTATCAGCATAACTAGGCTGGAAGTGTTGAGCAGGAGTACAGGGTCACATGGTTGTCAACCTATGGGAGTAGGAAATAAATTTTTAAAGTTTGGTGTTTGGTCCCTGGACCATTCAAGAATGGCAGTCTGTTAAAATACTGATGTGTGCATATGGTGTCATATGTTCAGGATATTCTAGTAACAGCCAATCTTTGAGACTCTGAGCTTCAAGTTTAAGAGAAGCATGAAATGAGAATGTGGAATTAAGTCTTTTTCCCTCTTTAGATCTTTGATGCTTTTTTGTCTTTTGATTATTGTTTAATTATTGCCTTAATATTTTTCTGTGTTTTTGTGTTTTGCACATTTTGCACCATTATTTCAGTTCTCCTGGACCTGAGATTCAAGTGCAAGTTGTTGAAATTGTTACATTTTTAACAATACCTTAGAAATATATTGAAATCGGGTATAATCTTACTTATTTTCTTTTTTTATGTTCATGTGTTTATTGATGTCAGTTAAGCATTGTGGTTTATACATTTTTCTATTTGTAACATGTATAAATGCATTTAGAAGTATACAAATTAAAAGTATTTATTTCTATTATATAAATGCATATTAATTTTTTAGTCTGTACCTATATAACATTTCTTTTTTTATTATTAAGTTCAAGTAGCCAACATATAATACATCATTAATTTTTTTTAAGATTATAGTAAATATATATATTTTTATTGTTATGTTAATCCCCATACATTACCTCATTAGTTTTAGATGTAGTGTTCCATGATTCATTGTTTGTGCATAACACCCAGTGCTCCATGCAGAACGTGCCCTCCTCAATACCCATCACAAGGCTAACCCGTCCTCCCACCCCCCTCCCCTCTAGAACCCTCAGTTTGTTTCTCAGAGTCCATCGTCTCTCATGGTTCATCTACCCCTCCGATTTCCCCCCTTCATTCTTCCCCTCCTGCTATCTTCTTCTTCTTTTTTTTTTTCTTAACATATATTGCATTATTTGTTTCAGAGGTACAGATCTGAAGATCTTGCACAATTCACAGCACTTACCAGAGCACATAGCCTCCCCAGTGTCTATCACCCAGTCACCCCATCCCTCCCACCCCACCCCCCACTCCAGCAACCCTCAGTTTGTTTCCTGAAATTAAGAATTCCTCATATCAGTGAGGTCATATGATACATGTCTTTCTCTGTTTGACTTATTTCGCTCAGCATAATACACTCCAATTCGATCCATGTCGTTGCAAATGGCAAGATCTCATTCCTTTTGATGGCTGCATAATATTCCATTGTATATATATACCACCTCTTCTTTATCCATTCATCTGTCGATGGACATCTTGGCTCTTTCCACAGTTTGGCTATTGTGGACATTGCTGCTATAAACATCGGGGTGCACGTACCCTTTCGGATCCCTACTTTTGTATCTTTGGGGTAAATACCCAGCAGTGCAATTG
This sequence comes from Mirounga angustirostris, assembly GCF_029215605.1. Classification (NCBI taxonomy): domain Eukaryota; kingdom Metazoa; phylum Chordata; class Mammalia; order Carnivora; family Phocidae; genus Mirounga; species Mirounga angustirostris. The sequence goes on from NW_026991723.1 coordinate 23,241,682, forward strand.
CTGGATCATATGGTAGCTCTATTTTCAACTTTTTGAGGAACTACCATACTGTCTTCCAGAGTGGCTGCACCAGCTTGCGTTCCCACCAACAGTGTAGGAGGGTTCCCCTTTCTTCGCATCCCCGCCAACATCTGTCATTTCCTGACTTGTTAATTTTAGCCATTCTGACTTGTGTGAGGTGGTATCTCATTGAGGTTTTGATTTGGATTTCCCTGATGCCGAGCGATGTTGAGCACTTTTTCATGTGTCTGTTGGCCATTTGGATGTCTTCTTTGGAAAAATGTCTGTTCATGTCTTCTGCCCATTTCTTGATTGGATTCTTTGTTCTTTGGGTGTTGAGTTTGATGAGTTCTTTATAGATTTTGGATACTAGCCCTTTATCTGATATGTCATTTGCAAATATCTTCTCCCATTCTGTCGGTTGTCTTTTGGTTTTGTTGACTGTTTCCTTTGCTTTGCAAAAGCTTTTTATCTTGATGAAGTCCCAATAGTTCATTTTTGCCCTTGCTTCCCTTGCCTTTGGTGATGTTTCTAGGAAGAAGTTGCTTCGGCTGAGGTCAAAGAGGTTGCTGCCTGTGTTCTCCTTTAGGATTTGGATGGACTCCTAGGAGTCTCACATTGAGGTCTTTCAACCATTTGGAGTCTATTTTTGTGTGTGGCATAAGGAAATGGTCCAGTTTCATTCAGGCTGGTATATAGATCAATGCCACACACTAGGTTTTGGGTGTATTTGGTCTGTTAGAGGAACGTGCCTCCCAAAATTTTAAAGAAAGAAAAACATATATGTACAAAAATAAGGGTTGATATGATGAAGGGATGGAATATGACTGTAAAGATGGAAATTATAAAAAATTTTATAATAGAGATTGATAAGAAGTTGTTTGAAAAAAGAAAGAAGAGGATTTAAAAAAAAAGAGAAAAAAAGACAATGTGATCAGGCAGGGGAGTAGGAAAAAACCATACAATAGAGATTTAGGGTATATTTTGATCTGTTAGAAGAAACCATCTCAAAATTTTAAAGAGAGAACAACTTATGTATATATGCCCAAAATACGGGTAGCTATTATGAGGGATAGAATATGACTCTAAAAATGAAAAATAAAAAATTTTTTTTTATAAAAGGGATTGAGGGATGCCTGGGTGGCTCAGATGGTTACGCATCTGCCTTCAGCTCAGGTCATGATCCCAGGGTCCTGAGATCAAGCCCCACATTGGGCTCCTTGCTCAGCTGGGTCTTGCTTCTCCCTCTCCCTCTGTCTCTCCCCCTGCTCATGTTCTCTCTCTCTGTCTGTATCTCTGTGTCTCAAATAATAATAAAAAAAATCTTTTAAAAAAAGAAGGGATTGATAAGATGTTGGTTGAAAAAGGGAAAAAGAAAAATTTAAAAAAAAAAAGAGTTAAAAAAAATTAACTTTGAAAGACTAAAGAATCATGGTAAAAAGCCATGAATTCTATGTGCAGTATTCCCCTAGTGCTGGAGTTCTGCCGTTCTCATTGATCGGTAAACTTGGTCTTGGCTGGCTGTTCTCGCTGATCTTCTGGGGGTGGGGCCTGTTGCCATGGTTTCCAAAAGTCTTTGCCAGAGGTGGAATTGCCCTGCCCTTGCCCGGTCCAGACTAAATAATCTGCTCGGGTTTGCTCTGGGGAGCTTTTTTTCCCCTTCAAGCTTTCCGTACAGCTTTGGAGCCGGAGAGTGAAAATGGTGGCCTCCTATCAAAATCCTAAAGGAGAACACAGGCAGCAACCTCTTTGACCTCAGCCGAAGCAACTTCTTCCTAGAAACATCACCAAAGGCAAGGGAAGCAAGGGCAAAAATGAACTATTGGGACTTCATCAAGATAAAAAGCTTTTGCAAAGCAAAGGAAACAGTCAACAAAACCAAAAGACAACCGACAGAATGGGAGAAGATATTTGCAAATGACATATCAGATAAAGGGCTAGTATCCAAAATCTATAAAGAACTCATCAAACTCAACACCCAAAGAACAAAGAATCCAATCAAGAAATGGGCAGAAGACATGAACAGACATTTTTCCAAAGAAGACATCCAAATGGCCAACAGACACATGAAAAAGTGCTCAACATCGCTCGGCATCAGGGAAATCCAAATCAAAACCTCAATGAGATACCACCTCACACCAGTCAGAATGGCTAAAATTAACAAGTCAGGAAATGACAGATGTTGGCGGGGATGCGGAGAAAGGGGAACCCTCCTACACTGTTGGTGGGAACGCAAGCTGGTGCAGCCACTCTGGAAAACTGTATGGAGGTTCCTCAAAAAGTTGAAAATAGAGCTACCCTATAACCCAGCAATTGCACTACTGGGTATTTACCCCAAAGATACAAAAGTAGGGATCCAAAGGGCTACGTGCACCCCGATGTTTATATCAGCAATGTCCACAATAGCCAAACTGTGGAAAGAGCCAAGATGTCCATCGACAGATGAATGGATAAAGAAGAGGTGATATATATATACAATGGAATATTATGCAGCCATCAAAAGGAATGAGATCTTGCCATTTGCAACGACGTGGATGGAACTGGAGGGTATTATGTTGAGTGAAATAAGTCAAACAGAGAAAGACATGTATCATATGATCTCACTGATATGAGGAATTCTTAATCGCAGGAAACAAAATGAGTGTTGTTGGAGTGGGGGGTGGGGTGGGAGGGATGTGGTGACTGGGTGATAGACATTGGGGAGGGTATGTGCTCTGGTAAGCGCTGTGAATTGTGCAAGACTGTTGAATCTCAGATCTGTACCTCCGAAACAAATAATGCAATATATGTTAAGAAAAAAAAAAGAAGAAGAAGAAGGTAGCGGGAGGGGAAGAATGAAGCGGGGGAAATCAGAGGGGTAGACAAACCATGAGAGACGATGGACCATGAAAAACAAACAGGGTTCTAGAGGGGAGGGGGGTGGGAGGATGGGTTAGCCTGGTGGTGGGTATTGAGGAGGGCACGTTCTGCATGGAGCACTGGGTGTTATGCACAAACAATGAATCATGGAACACTTCATCTAAAACTAATGATGTAATGTATGGGGATTAACATAAGAATAAAAAAAAAAAGAAAATGGTGGCCTCCTAATCTCTGCCTCGGAGGAGCCGAGAACTCGGGTCCCACTCCTCAGTGAGCCCCCAGAGAAAAGCCGCCAGTCTCCCCGGTCTCCGGCCGTACTCTGTGCTCACCCAGCCTGTGACCGCTTGTTTCTATCTCTGGTTTCTATCCCCGACCCCGTGTGGAGTCTCCAAACCCAGCAGATCCCTGCGGTGCACTCCCGCGCAGCTCCTCCCGGGGGAGGAAGGTGAGTCTCCCCAGATCTGCCGCTTGTTGGGTCCCTGCTGGAGGAGCAGTGGCCCGACTGTGCCGCGGATCACAGTTTATGGCCACCCCGAGCTGAGAGCCCACGCCTGGGCTCTGTCTCTGCAGCCGGCTTCCCTGCTCCGATACCTGGGAGCTCTGCCACACTCAGGCACCCCCAGTCTTTTTGTGACCCTGAGGGTCCTGAGACCACACTGTCCCACGAGGGTTCCACCCCCCGCTTAGCCACCAGAGTGACGTCCCTCAGCGGAGCAGACTTTTAAAAGTTCCGATTTTGTGCTCCGCGGCTCTATCACTTGCCAGAAGCGGCCGATGGAGGCCCCTCCCCCGCCGTCTATCCTCCCGAATATCACCTCGATTCATTCCTCCGCACGTCCTACCTTCCACAAAGTGGTCGCTTTTCTGATGAGAGAGTTGTTGCTCTTCTTTTCTTTGATCTCCTGTTGAGTTCGTAGGTGTTCAGATTGGTTTGATCCCTATCCAGCTGAATTCCTGAGAGGAGACGAAATCCAGGTCTCCTACTCCTCTGCCATCTTGCTCTGCCCCCTACATCATTAGTTTTTGATGTAGTGTTCAGTGATTCATTAGTTGCGTATAACACCCAGTGCTCATCAGATCACATGCCCTCCTTAATGCCATTAACATTTATTTTCAATGTATAGTCACAGATATTTTTCAGTGGCATTTGAAATTAAATTTTAATTTTTCATTCTATTTTTCTTTGAAATTGATCAGTATACTTGATTAAGAAATCAGCTTTCATCTTTTTGTGCATGAAATGAATGATTTTTGCTTTTACCTTTTAGGTAACAAATACACTTTTAGGGCAGCTAAGGTTTGGGGATGGGAAAAGCAGCAGGGAGTTGCCAGGATGAAAGTGTTAAATCCCTGAAGAAGCAGAACGCTGAAGCCTATGTAGTGACAATTGTTTGGCACTAGCCTAGTACCAGCAGGTTTTAACATGCAAATCCTGTTTTGTTGCTCTTGTTTTCCTGGTACCCAAACAAAACGAAGATAATCGTTTTCACCCCACCCACAACTGCTCAAAATGGGCTCTTGTTCAATAAAGAAAATAAAGACACTTTCCTTACATGTTTTTGAGAGTCCGAGTTCTGTGGAAATACTCAGGCTAAACACGGGGAGGAAAACAAATATTTGTTAAGTGATGAGCATATGTCTAACATTATACTAAATTATATCAAACACAAAAGAAAATATTAACATTTCTATGAACAGAGACCTACAGACAGGGCACACATCGGAGGCAGTTAGTAAACGTGGCATGTTTTCTATAGGATTGGCATTGTGCAACATTTGTGGTTATGGACCTCTTGAAAATCTATTAAAAGAATAATACATGGTCACACAAAATTTGTATGCAATTTCAGGGGGTGGGACCAAGAATCCCTGCAATAGAGAACAGGACAGTAGCCACTTCTTCATTATTTATGCCGAGAAGTCCTAGTTAAGACATTTATTACTTTCTGTGTTCTCTCACAGCACCATTTATCTCACCTTAGATGTTCATGACTATAAATCAACATTTATTAGTTTGATTATTTGCTTAATATCTATATCCTTAACTTGACTTTAAGCTCCATGGGGACAGAAAAATCCATACTTACTGTTTCATTCCCCATGATGAGCACAGTTCCTGGGGCATAGTAATCACATAAATATCTGTTGAATAAGTCAACAAATGAATGTGGGTATGACATTAAATATAGAAGTTAGAGAATACAGCTAGGGTTATGTGTGCTAGAATTGTCAAAGCAAGTTTCATGGGGGAGGCAGCACCAGTTCAAACCACATTTATTGAGCACCTACCATGGGTAGGGCTTTGGGCTATGCATGGGATGGGAGTGGTATCTAGAGTTTGTTTTTGAAAGTCAGGAAGTTTTGATAGTCACAGACGTCACTTGGGAAATAGCAGACTTAAAGAGTATGGTGGGTAAGTACAATTGATGAGAAAACTAGCACCGCTGGTACATGATGGATAATTGCAGAAAACATGGTGGGACCAAGTTATGAATTGTTTTAAGCAAGATCTCAGAGAGGTTGGATTCTTCATAAGCAGACGTTGTGATGAGGTTTTGTGTGCAAGTGATTTCTTAAGGAAGTGCTCCCAGATGAAATAAGTAAGGGAGTAAAGGGAAGGGGAAAAGGCAATCAAGGGTGTGTGTGTTTTTAGGTAAAGTCTTTGTCTTAGTCTGGTCTGCCCGGGAGTTCTGAAGTGTAAATTACATCTCAGAATATGCCCAGATCCAGGCAAGGGAGCTAGGCATTCATACTCCCACATTACTTAGGCATTGACTTAGAGCTGCCGCAGGGGATATAAATCCCCAGACCCTTTCTGTTTTCTCTGCTGGAGCAAGGATGCAATAGCACTAGTTACACAAGGGCAGTCATCAGAAGAGTAACAGGTATTGATGGCCATTAGAAACAAACCTGAATGAGCGCTGTGAATTGTGTAAGACTGTTGAATCACAGACCTGTACCTCTGAAACAAATAATACATTATATGTTAAAAAAAAAAAAAGAAGATAGTAGGAAAGGAGAAATGAAGGGGGGGAAATCAGAGGGGGAGACAAACATGAGAGACTATGGACTCTGAGAAACAAACTGAGTTTTCTAGAGGGGAGGGGGATGGGGGGATGGGTTAGCCTAGTGATGGGTATTAAAGAGGGCATGTTCTGCATGGAGCACTGGGTGTTATAAGCAAACAATGAATCATGGAACACTATGTCAAAAACTAATGATGTAACATATGGTGATTAACATAATAATAAAAAAAAGAAACAAACCTGAAGCCGGGGATGGGTGCATAGAAAGGTCAAAGGGATGGGAAGGAGTCTCAGGAGAGCACCTGCAGTGTCTGCTACAGGAGTCCTAGTTTGACTTAATAGGCACTAGAGATTCACTGAAGTGGTTCCCAAACCTGGCTATACATTAGAAACACCCGAGGAACCTTTAAAGAAAAATTAATGTCTGGGCTCTGTCCCAGATGAATTAAATCAGAACCTCTTCAGGTAGGACTTGGGCAACAGTGCTTTTTGAAAGCTCCTCCCCCGAGATCAAAGGATTTACTTGAGTATAGGCTCCTGAGCAAGCATGTGGCAGGATGTAAGCAGTATTTTAGGGAGATAAATGGGCAGGGATAGGCTGGATTGAAGGGAGAAAAAACTGGAGACTAGAGTATTGGCAAAAGGTGGTGATGTGGACTATGATGGTGTCAGTGAAAATGGAGATAAAGGAACAAATTTGAGAGATATCTTAAGGAAATATCCAGGAAACTTAACATTGAATGTGAGGGCTTGAAGGGACAGAGGAGTCAAAGGTGGCTTGAAGATTTCCTGGCTGGGTGTCTGGCTTTGAAGCAATGTTCATTGAAGTACTGTGATGCTCAGACTGTATGGAAAATTGTATCAGTCCAGTCATTTGACATTTTCAGCGGGAAAATGGAAGATGGTTATTATTAATGAGGAAGCTTGTCAGGGGACCTACATTATTCTTTGGTCACAACTTAGAAATTCTGCTAATTTAGGCTAAAAGTGATTGTTTAAATCATACGATCCTTAAGATAATAAAATTATATCTTATGTGACCTGGGAAATTTGTTCCCATGGAACTTGGAGCTTGGGAATTCGGAAGATGGTGTTCATAATCCTCTGTCATTCTGTGCTAGTGTCAATATTCTGGTTGACAGAATTGGCATTGGTTAATTTTGCTATTATTGCTAAATATGTAAGTTTATAGCCATCTGTCTTCTTAGTCATAAATTCTCAACCTTGACATAACATGTATTGCTAGACATAACATTAATATTTTATGCTTTTTAAAAATGTGGTGAGGTGTCTCTTTGTGGAGTAATGTGAGCAACTTTTCTCTCTTGACACAATAATTATGCAAGCAATTGAAGTTCACGTATTTTGCCTTAATTGTGTGATGCTTCCTTATATGTACACAGCAAAAAAAGTCATAATTACTAGTGTCACTCTTTTTATATAATACTTTCTCAACATATCACATGAAGAACCCAGTAAGATAGGAAAATAAGGACTATTATCCCCACTTCACATCTGTAATAGCTGAGGCCAGTTCAGTGACTTGCCCATGGTTGCTTAGTACATAAAGTGGTGGGAAGGAAGCATGAAATCAGGACTTTTGTTTCCCAACTCAAATCTCTTTTCTTTATGCACTTCTCCCTCATTCTAAAGCACTGGGAAGTTCATACTACAGACAAATATTTTGAAACCGTACTCTTCAAATAGCTTTCTTATATGTATGCTTAATGTTTTACTTAGATTTTGATTTGATTAGTTTCTAATGATAGTTTTTTTAAGAATCATTTCTTCCTATTTCCCTTAAGACACCTATTTATTAGTTTTTAAAGTCTGAATATTTTTGGATAATGAAGTATGGTAATCCCCCCTTATCCACAGTGGATATGTTCTAAGACCCCCAGTGGATGCCTGAAACCGCGGATAGTACTGAGCCCAATGTATACCTTGTTTTTTCCTATACATACATACCTATGATAAAGTTTAATTTTTTTAAGTTTTTATTTTAATTCTAGTTAGTTAACATACAGTGTTGTATCAGTTTCAGGTATACAATATAGTGACTCCACCCTTCCTTACAACACCTGGTGCTTATCACAACAGGTGCCTTCCTTAATCCCCATCACCTATTTAACCCATTCCTTCACCCACCTCCCCTCTGGTAACCATCAGTTTGTTCTCTATAGTTAAGAGTCTGTTTCTTGGTTTCTCTCTCTCTCTCTCCCCTTTTTCTCCCTTTGCTTGTTTGTTTTGTTTCTGAAATTTCACGTATGAGTGAAATCATATGGTATTTGTTTCTGAGTGACTTATTTCACCTAGCATTATGCTCTCTAGCTCCATTCATATTATTTCAAATGCAAGATTTCATTCTTTTTATGGTTAAATAATATTCCATTGTGTGTGTGTGTGTGTGTGTGTACACAAGGATATATCTATCACATCATCCAGACTTTACCCCTAGGCATTTTTTCCTTTGGCTGGCTCTAACATGTATCCTTTTGCTATTAAAAAAAAAAAAAAACTATAATGATAAGTCTAATATTTTCCTGAGTCCTGTGGGTTGTTCTAGTGAGTTACTGAAACTGAAGGTGGACATGAGAACCCCTGAATTTGTAACTAGCTGGTCTGAAGTGAGCATAGTCCTTTGGGACCCCTGAACTTGTGGCTGGTGTCTAAAAAGCAGTCTTGTGGGGACTGTTCCTTCTGATTTTGCACTTTGGCTTAATCATTGCAGTTGGTATCAGAAGTCTCAGGCAGATTTGGCAGTCTGGAGGACTGTGCCTTAAACCTTGAGTTTGACCAACTTTGGGTAAGGGGAAAGCAGAGAATTCCATAGGGTATGTAAATGGATGGAGAGTGAAATTCTATTTCTGGAAATGTTAAGCTGAGAAGATATGGCCGGCTTGCTGGTGGTCATGGGGTCTACCATGTGATGATAGACACATGAAGAATGTAGATAGGTAGAGTAACAGAATCATGAAATGGGGAGAGAAAGAGAGCCCTGATAATATTGTTTGAACCCGTTGATTTTACTGTGCCAGACGTCATATGTATCCATGGCTTCCTGACTCAGTAAATCATTAAATGTTCCTTTTTGCAGAAACAAGTTTGAACTGACCTTCACCATTGCAGTCAAAAAGTTTGTCAAACATCTGTTCTTTGGACCCAGTGTTTCTCCTGGAGAATCACAAAGCTCCACATGTATTACTGAATGAAATTTTGATCAAGAGTCTCCTTATTATTGTATAATCCTGATAATCAATTAGAACTTCATTTCACATGTACTTTAAATTTGTATTTATTAAGGAAGAAAGCTTATCTCTATGAAAACATTTCATTAATGTGGCCCAAATTTATCCCCCTGAATTATATTATTATCTTACCATATATTTTTTTTGGTATAGAAATTGAGAATAAGGGGGAAAATGTAAAGTCAAAAAGATTCTGGAAATAGATATACTTCCTAAATATTCTTTTTTGAGCAAAGGAAATAACTAAATAAAAGTTTGATGTTCTGGGTATACATACTTGAGATTGGATGCAAGATTTCTGGATTAGAATTATATGATGCATAAATTCCTATATACAGAAATTTGCCCATTTATAAATTAGTGAATAGAATTTATTCAAGTACAGATTATAAATACATGCACACGGTTAAAAATAATGATTGAATTTGCCATAATAAAAAGTAATAAATACTTATTTTAGAAAATGGAGAAAATTTCATTTAAGATGTATTTCTTCAGCACTTAGTATTGTATGAGGCATTCTAAAAATATAACAGAGAACATGACAGACACAGTTTTGCTCTCATGGAGATTAAATTTTAATGGTGTACCAAGAAAACAAAAATTAGCCATAATCTTACTCTCTGAAAGAAAATGGTTGATATTTTAGTGTATTTTCAACATACGTGCTTGAGTGGTATGTGTATAACACAACTGAAATTATGCTCTGCCCACAGTCTTGGATTCTGCTCTTTTCCTTTAGCTTTCTATCTTGAATCTTGCCTTAAGCTATTTAACATTCTTTTTTTTTTTTAAAGATTTATTTATTTATTTCAGAGTGAGAGGAAGAGAGAGAGAGAAAGAGAGAGCATGAGCCAGAGGGACAGAGGGAGAAGGAGAGAGAGAATCTCAAGCAGACTCCATGCTGAGTGTGGAGCCTGATGCTGGGCTTGATCTCACAACCCTGAGATCATGACCTGAGCCGAAATCAAGAGTTAGATGCTTAACTGATTAAGCCACCCAGGCACCCCACTATTTAACATTCTTCAAAAACATTACTGTATAATGACCACTAAAAATAAGGCATATTTATTTACCTTTCTAGAAATCTTTTTTAAAATTATAACACTGTGATGAATAGTTTTGTTCATGTATATTTGTCTAGGCCCTGATTATTTCATTAAGATACATTCTTAGAAGTGAAATGAATGGTTAAAAACACAGGAGTACTTTATTTATTTTTATTTTATTTTTTTTTAAGTAGGCTTCACACTGGGTGTGGAGCCCAACATGGGGCTTTAACTCACGACCCTGAGATCAACACCTGAGATCGAGTGTCAGTCACTTAACTGACTGAGCCACCCAACTGCCCCTGAAAAAGGAGTATTTTAAAGGTTCATATTAATATATATCAGTTTTTCCCTAGAAAGAGTATATTATGTTAGATTCCTACCAAAGAAGAGTAAGAAAATGCTTATCTCACCTTTGCCATCATTAAATATAGATGTACATTTTTTTCTAGCATTGTTTTATACTTTTTATTTAAGGATGCTGTTCTGCAATTATACCTTCTAACTGCTTATTTCAGGCGTTTAAGAAATCAATTGGTATTTTCTTGTGCAATGCCTATTTTGCAGCAGTGCTCTGGTTTTGGAGTAGCAACCAAACTCAAGATACAATAGGCTTCATGAAGCTTTTTTTTTTTTTTTTTTTAAGATTTTATTTACTTATTTGACAGAGAGCACAAGCAGGGGGGTTGGCAGGCAGAGTGAGAAGGAGAAGAAGGCTCCCCGCTGAGCAGAGATCCTGACGTGGAGCTCAATCCCAGGACCCCAGGATCATGACCTGAGCTGAAAGCAGATGCTTAACTGACTGAGCCACTCAGGCACCCTGGCTTCATGCAGCTTTAAGTCAATTTAACATTAGGAAAAATACAGATATACAATGAAACAGCATGCACAACAACAACATAGAAGGGGTTTTATGATTTTCCGGCACAGATTCCAATATCCCCAGTTACTTCACACTTGATATATTCATGGAGATTGGGAGATAAAGCTGTGTGGGTTAACCATCTCAACTTAAGGAAACTATTAGTTCCAGGGTCCCTTCAACTTTTATACAGCTTATTAAGTAGCCTCTTTAGGGATACAGTAGTAGGGCCCATTCTCCAGTGCCCTTAGCAATATAGATTCTTTACTACTTGATAAATAATTTCAGCAGTGAGTTGCAGGTGCTTGGCCAGGACAAATGCTTAGCTGGAGATTATTATTTATCTAGGAACCACTGCAAATACACTCCTAACAGTTTCTTGAGTTAGTCATAGCCATCCTTGAGGCTAGAGGAAAGAAAGCAGTTGTTAACTCTTTTAATCTTGGATTGAATATTCTTTGTGATTCTGACTTTTAGAGTTTATGATCTTGTGTTTGTGGGTGTTAGAGGCAAATAGTTATTTCATGTGCAAATTATGAAAGAGATATGTATATTAATGCTGTGGTCTCTGAAACCAGTCTCCCAACTCCTCCCCTTACTTTAATTCTCCATGCTTTACCTATAAAATGAAGATAACAATGGCATCTACATAATGGGATTGTTTTATGGATTCAGTGAGTTAATGTATGTAAGCCAATTAATTCTGGCACCTAATAACTGTATTAGATACCATTTTATATACTTGCTCAGTAGTTATAACTCTTATTTCTACTTAATGTCTTATTGCAGTTGTTTCCCAAACAATTTAATATAGTGATCTTTGATAATAAGTGTACTTGCTCCTAATTCTTATGGAGAACTCTTTAGTGCTCATTGGTAAATAGGTTTATTTTTAAGGTTAAGACATTGTTATCACTATTTCTTTTAACAATGTACATTTATTACATTTGTTTATTTGTTCGGCTGGTTTTGGCCACAAGTAACAGATACCAGCATACTGACTAAACTGTGTCACCATAAACCAAAACACTGCTTTCCTATCCCATACTATTTAGTCCATCTTAACTTATTTCCCTTCATGGTCTGATGGTGGATTCCAGTAATAACACTGTACATATTCACATTGAGCAAATGAGAGAAGTCAATTTCTTATAACTCTCTTAAGAGTAAGACATCTACTTTCCTAATGAATTTAAGTTTACCTGTCCTTGAATTAATCATTGACTAGCAGGAAGAGAGTGTCCTAAATTAACCAGGACCTAAATTATTCAAGAAAGTAAGATGGAATCAGTGTTGGGAAGTCAACCATAATAGTCACTATGCCAGTATGCCTAGTTTAAAAAAAATAAATTAAAAACTGTGTGTTTATTGATTTTGATCAAGTATGCTTCTGCTATCTAATGAAACTTAGTTAAAAAAATAAACTTGGTGAAAATTTTCACCTGTGTTAATCTATTTCCTAGTATTAAACCATCCTTACCGTCTTGGGATAAATCCTACTTAGTCATAGTGGATAGTTCATACATAATTCAGTTACATTTGTTATTTTAGTATTTTTTAATAGGATCTATATTGATAAATGAAATCTATCAACTTGTATGAATGATTGCTATTTATATTTTAAATAGGCTTTTGAGATATAAGTCACATACTATATAATCCAACTATTTAAAATGTACAGTTCTGTAGCTTTTATTAAATTCAGAGTTATGCATCCCTTACCACAATCAATTTTAGAACATTTTCTCCTTCTAAAAAGAAACTTCACCTTTAGCTGTCCTCCCCTTCCCCCCCCCCTCCACTACACTATGTCCCTTCCCTCAGTCCTGGGCAACCACTAATTTAGCATCTATCTTTATAGATTTGCTTGTTCTGGACATTAATGGAATTGTACAATATGTGGTCCTTTGTGACTTTTTTTTTACTTAGTATATTTTGAAGTGCTTGCTATTATTTAAAATTAGTATTTTGTATCATTTTAATTGTAATTTTATAAGATTAATGGGGTCATTTGGCATCTTTAAAAATATTTGTATATAATTTCTATAACAAGGGTACCATTTGTTGCTTAGAAATTTCAAATAATCAACGGTAAAATCATCTGGCCTCGAAATAATTTTCTGTTAGCTTTTTTTTGTCTGCAATGTTTAGGAGGTCCCCAAGACACCTTCACTTCTGACACCAACTGCAAGTTTGGGTGTCTACAAGATTGCCCTCAGTTTCAAAAATTCAGTAGAATTTGCAAAATGCAGCAAAGCTATTATAGTCACAGTTACAGTTCAGTACAGTGAAAAGAAACAGATTAAAATCAACCAAGACAAGAGGTGCATGGGGCAGGATATAAGAGACACCAACTACAGAGTTTTCAGTGGGGCTTGGTCATGTAGATACGGTTGACCACCTGTGTGACTGACCATAGTCTGTAGCCCTTCCAGAGGTCAGGGTACTTTCACGTGGCCCAAAGTACCCTCACCCCCAACCATAAATCATATTATTAGTGTAACTATTTGTCATGGGCCATGGTTCTGCTTATCTTTTTTTTTTTTTTTTAGTGGATTATACCCTTGGTGTTAAGTCTATGAATTCTTTGCCTAGCTTTAGATTTTCTTCTATGTTTTTATTTTTCTAAAATCTTTATAGTTTTATATTTTACGTTTAAGTCTGTAATCCATTTTGAACACATATTTAGATAAAGTGTGAGACTTAGGTTGAGATTCTTTTTTTTTTTTTTAACTTATGGATGTTCATTTGCTCTAGCACCATTTATTGAAAGGCTTCTTTATCAAATTGTTTTTATACTTTGTCAAAATTGGCTGGACATATTTGCGTGGGCCTATTTCTGGGTTCTCTGTTCTGTTCCATTGACCTATGTGTCTATTTCTCCACTAATGCTACACAGTCTTGGATATTATATATATATTACTATAATCATTATATTTATATAATATACCTACATACATATAGACATGCATATATATAAATACACATAAATGAAAACATACATCTAAATATATACTATAAAATAAATTTTGAAATCATGTAGACTGATTCCTACCAATTTGTTCTTCTTTTTCAAAATCATTTTAGCTATTCTAATTATTTTATCTTTCTATATACATTTTAGGATAATATGGTCTAAAGAAATCTTGCTGGGATTTTGATAGGAATATGTTATATCAGTGTATCAAGTTGGAGAGAAATGATATCTTTACTATGATGAGCTTCAATCCATGAACATGTTATATCTTTTCTTTTACTCAGATATTCTTTGAACTTATTCATCAGTGTTTTGTAGTTTTCAGCATATAAATCCTACTTTTTTTGAGCAATTGTAAATGGATTTTTTTTTTTTAATTTTGGGATTCACATGCTCATTGCTAATATGTAAAAAAAAAAAAAAAGTTTACTTTGTATCCTTGACCTTACTGAACTCACTTAGTTCTTAGACTTTCCTTTAGGTTCTTTGGGATTTTCTATGTACATAATTCTGTAATCTGCAAATATAGACAATTTATTTCTTCCTTTCTTATCTGCATTCATTAATTTTGCTTACTGCATTGATTAGAATTAATTTTAGTATTTGAATAAGAGTGATAAGTGTGGGCCCTCTTTGTTCCCCACATTAGTTTTTCACCATAACTATCATGTTAGCAGTAGGTCTTTTTTGTAGATGCTCTCTATCAAGTTGAGGAAGTTCCCTTCTCTGTTTTTCTGAGTTATTGTTTTAAAACATGAATAGATGTTGAATTTTGTCAAATGTTTTTTCTGCACTGATATTCTGTGATTGTCCTTAGCCTGTTAGATTATATTAACAGGTTGTGTATTGATATCTTGTATGTTAAGCCCTTGATAGTTTATTTTTTATTATTAATATTGAGCCCATCTTTCATCCCCAGAATAATTCCCACTTAGTCATGATGTATAATTCTTTTTATATATTGCTGAATTCTATTTGCCGATATTTTGTTAAGGATTTTGACACCCATACTCATGAGGGGTATTGGGATATAGTTTTGTATGTGTGTGTGACTTGTCTGTCTGGTTTTGGTATCAGGGTAACACTAGCTTCATAAAGTGAACTGGGAAGCGCTCTTTTCTATATTTTGGAAGAGATTGTGTAGAACTGGTGTTAATTCTTCTTTAAATGTTTTTTGAGTTCTCCCGTATAATCATCTGGGTTTGGAGATTCTTTTATGAGAGTTCTAAAATTATAATTCAAGTTTCTTATTAGTTATGGCTCTATTCATCTAATATTTCATATTATGTGACTTGCAGTTTGTGATTTTTGAGCTGTTGGTCCATTTCATCTAAGTGTGTAGAATTGTTTATAGTTTTCCCTTATACTTTAAATATCTAGAGGATCTGTACTTAATCCTTTGTTTCATTACTGTTGAAATTTGTGTCATCTTTCTTTTTTTGTCATTCCTGCTAGAGCATTGTCAGTGTTGTTGATTTTTTTTCTAAAAAACCAGCTCTTTGTTTCACTGATCTTGTTCTATTTTCCCCTTTTTTTATTTCATTGATTTCTGCTTATTTTTATTGTTTTCTTCCTTATGGTTGCTTTGAGTTTATTTTGTTCTTCGTCTAGGTTCTTGAGTTGGGAACATAGATTATTGATTTAGATTTCTCCTTCCTGATGTATGCATTTGGTATTATTAATTTCCCCCTTAGCACTGCTTTTCCTTTATCTCACACATTTTGATATATTACATTTTTATTTTCCTCCATTCAATTAATATTTTATTATTCCTCTTGAGATTTTCTTTTAACCCACAGTTTATTCAGAAGTGTTTTGTTTAGATTCCAAGTGTTTGGAGATTTTCCTGTTATCTTTTATTGATTTCAAGTTTGATTCCATCGGGGTCAGAGAACACACCCTATGATTTCAATTATTTTAAATTTTTTACAATTTATCTTATTGTCTTGGATATAGTTTACCTTGGTATATGTTTTGTGAGCATTTGGAAAGAATGTATATTCTGCTTTGGTTGGGTGGAATGTTCTATAAATGTTGATTAGATCCTCTTGGTTGATGGTATGGATGAGTTCTATTTCCTTGCTGCTTTTCAGTCTAGTTGTTCTATTAATTGTTGAGAGAGGAGTGTTGACATCTTCAACTATAATTGTACATTTTTATATTTCTTTTCAGTTCTAACAGTTTTTGCTTTACATATTTTGTAGCTGTGTTGTTTGGTACATATTTCAGATTGTTAATCTTCTTGGTGAATTGGTGCTTATATCATTATATAATGTCCCTCTTTGTTTCTGGTAATTTTATTTTCTCTGTAGTTTATCAGCTTTAATGTAGCCGCTTTGCTTTTTTTTTTTTTTAATTTTTACTTTATATCTTTTTATGTCCTTTTATTTTTAACCTGCCTATATTGTTATATTTGAAGTGAATTTCGTATAGGTAGCATACAGTTGAGTCATGCTTCTTCATCCACTGTCCTAATCTTTCTCTTTCAATTAGTGTATTTAGACTATGTATATTAATGCAATTTTGACATGTTAGGGCTTAAGTCTGCTGTTTTACTTTTTTCCTCTTCTTTTTTTCCCTTTCTTGTCTTTTTCTAGCCTCCTTGTGAATTACTTAAAAATTTTTGAGTACCTCGTTTTGATTTATTTATAGTGGTTTTGAGTATATCTCTTTGTATGGCCTTTCAATGATTGCTGTAACTATTATATTATCCGTATGTAACTATCAGTCTGTTAGTGGTATTTTACTAGTTTGCATTGAAGTGCAGAAAACTTACCTCCTTTTCCCTTTTTTTTGCCTTCCCCCATTTATACTAAAATTGTCCTAAATACTTCCTATATATACATTTAGAACCACATCAGAGTGTGTTACACTTGTGTTTGAACCATCAAACAAACTTTAGGAGACTCAAGAGGAGAAGGAAACTCAATCCTAATTATCAGTATTTTTGCTTACTGTCTTTCTTCATTCCTGATGTTGCATTATTCCTAATTTAATTATTTGATTTCATTTAGAGAATGTCCTTTTAACCATTTTTTTAAGGGTATGTTTGCTGGCAACATATTTTCTTAGTTTTCCTTCATTTGATAATATACTGATTTTGCTCCATTTCTGAAGGATAATTTCATTGAATATAGATTTCTGATTTCAGAACTATTTCATTTTTAAAATTTTATTTATTTATTTTTATTTTTTATTTTTTATTATTATGTTAATCACCATACATTACATCATTAGTTTTTGATGCAGTGTTCCATGATGCATTGTTTGCGTATAACACCCAGTGCTCCATGCAGAACGTGCCCTATTTAATACCCATCACCAAGCTAACCCATCCCCCCACCCCCCTCCCCTCTAGAACCCTCAGTTTGTTTCTCAGAGTCGGTAGTCTCTCATGGTTCATCTCCCCCTCCGATTTCCCCCCCTTCATTCTTCTCCTGCTTTCTTCTTCTTCTTCCTTTTTTTTTTTTTTTAACATTTAATGTATTATTTGTTTCAGAGGTACAGGTCTGTGATTCAACAGTCTTACACCATTCACAGCGCTCACCATAGCACATACCCTCCCCAATGTCTATCACCCAGCCACCCCATCCCTCCCACCCCCCACCACTCCAGCAACCCTCAGTTTGTTGCCTGAAATTAAGAATTCCTCATATCAGTGAGGTCATATGATACATGTCTTTCTCTGATTGACTTATTTCACTTAGCATAATACCCTCCAGTTCCATCCACATCGTTGCAAATGGCAAGATTTCATTCCTTTTGATGGCTGCATAATATTCCATTGTGTATATATACCCATCTTCTTTATCCATTCATCTGTCAGTGGACATCTTGGCTCTTTCCACAGTTTGGCTATTGTGGACATTGTAGCTATAAACATCGAGGTGCATGTACCCCTTCGGGTCCCTACATTTGTATCTTTGGGGTAAATACCCAGTAGTGCAATTGCTGGGTTATAGGGTAGCTCTATTTTCAACTTTTTGAGGAACCTCCATACTGTTTTCCAGAGTGGCTGCACCAGCTTGCGTTCCCACCAACAGTGTAGGAGGGTTCCCCTTTCTCCACATCCCTGCCAACATCTGTCGTTTCCTGACTTGTTAATTTTAGCCTTTCTGACTGGTGTGAGGTGGTATCTCATTGAGGTTTTGATTTGGATTTCCCTGATGCCGAGCGATGTTGAGCACTTTTTCATGTGTCTGTTGGCCATTTGGATGTCTTCTTTGGAGAAATGTCTGTTCATGTCTTCTGCCCATTTCTTGATTGGGTTCTTTGTTCTTTGAGTGTTGAGTTTGATAAGTTCTTTATAGATTTTGGATACTAGCCCTTTATCTGATATGTCATTTGCAAATATCTTCTCCCATTCTGTCGGTTGTCTTTTGGTTTTGCTGACTGTTTCCTTTGCTTTGCAAAAGCTTTTTATCTTGATGAAGCCCCAATAGTTCATTTTTGCCCTTGCTTCCCTTGCCTTTGGTGATGTTTCTAGGAAGAAGTTGCTGTGGCTGAGGTCGAAGAGGTTGCTGCCTGTGTTCTCCTTTAGGATTTTGATGGACTCCTGTCTCACATTTAGGTTTTCCAACCATTTGGAGTCTATTTTTGTGTGTGGTGTAAGGAAATGGTCCAGTTTCATTCTTCTGCATGTGGCTGTCCAATTTTCCCAACACCATTTGTTGAAGAGACTGTCTTTTTTCCATTGGACATTCTTTCCTGCTTTGTCAAAGATGAGTTGACCATAGAGTTGAGGGTCCATTTCTGGGCTCTCAATTCTGTTCCATTGATCTATGTGTCTGCTTTTGTGCCAGTACCATACTGTCTTGATGATGACAGCTTTGTAATAGAGCTTGAAGTCCTGAATTGTGATGCCGCCAGCTTTGCTTTTCTTTTTCAACGTTCCTCTGGTATTCGGGGTCTTTTCTGGTTCCATAAATAACTGCCACATTGATGATTATAACAGCTTAGTCTAATTGCCTAAACTTGGAAGTAGCCAAGATGTCCTTCAGTAGGGGAATGGATAAATCAACAGTGGTACATCCATCCGAAGGAATGTTTTTCAGCACTAAAACGAAATGAACTATCAAGTCATGAAGAGACATGGAAGAAACTTAAGTGCATATTACTAAGTAAAATAAGCCAATCTGGAAAGGCTACATACTGTATGTTTCAAACTATATGACATTTTGGAAAAGGTAAAACTATGGAAACAGTGAAAAGATTAGTGGTTGCCAGGGATTGGTGGGGGTAAGGGATGTATAGGTTGAGCACAGATAAATTTAGAGCAATTAAAATATTCCTTATGATACAATAATGATCGATACATGTCATTATACATTCATCCAAGTCTATAGTATGATAGCTTTTAAAAATTTTTTGTAAAATAATTCTTAGATATCTGTCATCGCAGTGTTGGAATGTATTGATTATTATTGTTATTTTTATTTAATCTGCATGCTTCCTATCTTATGGCATATAGTGTTTGGCTGAAGTAAAGCTGTTACTGTCTTAAAGTTTTCTGTTATATAAGGATACCTTTTCTGGTCTTTTTGCTAGAAAGAGAGTAGGTTTCTGTTGGACTTTTTTTGGGGGGTGGAGGGGTGTGTACCTTTTGGCATATTCTGGCTTTCAGTTTATTCAGTGCCACATTTAGGATATTTGAGGCAATGAGAAAACCAAGGGAACTCACCTTCACATTCTTCCTTCAATCCTGAGTTCCTTAGTTAGTCTGCCTTCTTTTCTCTACTTTTCAGAGTGCTTTTATATTTGTTTTATATAAAAGACATTCAGTATTTTTTAGTTCTACTTAGCAGGAAAAATAGAGAGAAGCACATTTACTCCATAGTCCCAGAAATGGAAGCCCATTGTGTCTATTCTGATAATTCTTTTTTTTTTTTAACTCTTTCTTGAAAGATAATATCTATCCTTAATCTAGTATCTGCCAACATGGTATATGTGAAGATAGGTTTCTTTTATTGTCTACTTGGGAATTGACTGAACCCATTTCTAGCTGCAGGATGGGTAGATACACTGAGTCCCTAGTATAAATTCTAGTATCTAGATTATAGGCCTTTACCAAGTTGGTTGTTTTAGCTAAATTATGATAGAATCGCCTCTTAGCCCCATTTAATTTTCTGGTAATATGAGTTAATGGACTATATATAAGTCTCTCTCTCTTTTTTTTTTAAAGATTTTATTTATTTATTTGAGAGAGAGAGAATGACAGAGAGCATGAGAGGCAGGAGGGTCAGAGGGAGAAGCAGACTCCCTGCTGAGCAGGGAGCCCGATGCGGGACTCGATCCCGGGACTCCAGGATCATGACCTGAGCCGAAGGCAGTCGCTTAACCAACTGAGCCACCCAGGTGCCCAGTCTCTCTTTTTTTTTTAAAGATTTTATTTATTTATTTGACAGAGAGAGACACAGTGAGAGAGGAACACAAGCAGGGGGAGTGGGAGAGGGAGAAGCAGGCTTCCCACTGAGCAGGGAGCCCGATGCAGGGCTCGATCCCAGGACCCTGGGATTATGACCTGAGCCGAAGGCAGATGCTTAATGACTGAGCCTCCCAGGTGCCCCTATATATAAGTCTCTTAAAAGAAAATTTTAAAGTCTCTTTCAGTCTCTTTTCTCTACCATATAGAACTATGAATCATACCACCAGGATGTTAATATGTGACTTCTAATCCCCGTGTATGCTTTGCCTCCCCTTATTTTCTTGGGTGCTGCAGAATATAAAAAGATGTTGGGGAGTCTGAGAAGGGGGAAGTGGAAAGTGTATTATGGCTATATCATATCTCCTTTTACTCAGTTCATAAATAATCTTTTTTTTTTTTTTTCTGGTTGGATGTAGGCATGTTTTTCCAAGCCAGAGGGTCAGAGTGAGTGAGAAAGAAAATTTTCTGCCCTCCAGGTGGGCCATCCTTGTTTTCAGAGTGATGAATGGAGAAGCCATTACTTGCCTTGCTCATTTCAGCTTTGTTGGTTTAATAGTTTAAGTAAATTCCCTCCAAATTTAGACAATAATTAGTCAGTTTTAAATGTTACTGTTTTTAATCTTTTTTTTTTTTTGATTCCTTATAGGTATTTTAGGAGAAGGGAGTGGCAGCCAGCCTGATGCCATTTAGAACTAAAATCTCCCAGATTAAGCTAGTCTTAGAGGAAATTTAAGAGTAAGTCTAAGTGAAAATGAGTTTTTAAAAATTGGTTTGAATGATATAAGTTGTTAAAATAATTTCTTCATTAAAAAATTGTTGACATACAAAAATAATTTTATTGTTTGAGTTTTTAAACCTTTTCAAATCTGCAAATCAAGTTCCTCTTGGTATTTGAATAGGTGCCATCTGCTGATCTGTAACTGAGCCAATTTTTGCATTTGGGCCTAAATTTAATACTTAATTCCAATAGATGAAACATGCAGATCATTATAAGCAATGAAGCATTTGTAGATTTTTAATTTAATACTTTGCTAAAACTTATATTTACTTAGTAATTCACATAGAGTTTTTAAAGGTACTTGTTATTAATTACCTACACTACTGTGTCAGTTAAACAAGGAGGTCACTTGAGGAGGTATCAGTTATAGCTGCATTAAAAAATAAAAAAAAAAAAAATCCCAAATTTAGGAGTTTAAAATAGCAGCCAGAGGTTAGAACAGCCTATAACTCAGCTGGGTGGTTTTTGCTGATTTGGACTGGGTTTGGTGAGGCTCCTTCATGTGTCTGTGGTCAGCTGTGAACGGGCTAGGTAACTTTGCTGATCTTGACCTGTTCTCTCATATGTCTGGCTCATTAGACGTATCTCTGTTTCATGTGTGTCATCTCCAGTAGGCTAGCTCCGGCATGTGCTTGTGGTAAAAGGGATGTGGAGAGCAAGCACAGAAAGTGTACTGTTTCTCTTGAGGCTTAGGTTTGGAACTGTCAAAGTATCACTTCCTTTCATAAGTCACAAGGGTTGGTAAGAGAGACTCTAGCTATTGATGAACTGCAAAGTAATATGAAAGGTTGTAGATACAGGGAGGGGTATCTACAACTCAATCCACTGTTTTCGAAAAGGATGGAATTGGACCAGGACCCTGTTTCATGCCTGTAGACCAGGTTTCTTTTTATTATACTAACTGTTCTTCCTACTATACTATAAATCTGAGTGGTTATAGGGAGAAAAATGTTTGTGCCTTAGTATATGTCTTGGTCCTCAAGACTGATCTAGAAAGCCGTGATGAATTCACTTTTTATCTTTTGAGTACTAGTACTTCACAAAATCAGTTTTAGAGTATCTGAAGAAAATAGATTTTATATAATGGTAAATGTCTGGTGTTTTCCAAATGTTATCAGTACAGTGAACCTTTGGAAGATTAAGAAGAATTTTTAACATTGCTTTACTCATTTATTTCTTTTGATTATAAATCTCAGGGAACTAGAATGTAATATCAGGATTGTATCATGGTCTTAAGTTCACTTTACATCCTATATCCTAAAAACATTATTACTATTTAGAAGTGATTCTTTTTGGAAAGCAAGTTACAGGGTCAGATATAAAACTTCAAGGTGTGTTTTACCTCATGTTGAAATTTTTATTAGAGCCTACTCACCCCTCATTG
The DNA here is from genome assembly GCF_029215605.1 of Mirounga angustirostris. Lineage (NCBI taxonomy): Eukaryota > Metazoa > Chordata > Mammalia > Carnivora > Phocidae > Mirounga > Mirounga angustirostris. The sequence continues at coordinate 23,264,292 of NW_026991723.1, forward strand.
TTGCCCTTGCCTTTATGGACCTGGAGATATATGAAAAGATAAAATTGTCATGAATTTGTGGCAGCTTCAAGTTGTCCTGTTTGTTTGTGCCCAAATCTTTCTATGCCAGTTCCAAAATGCCCTCCTGCCAAAATTAGGCTTGGAAAAATAACATTTCATATATGACATACGTTTAAAATTAGCAGGAAATGCAGCCAAGATTTGGAAATTAACAAGGAAAAAGTTATTTCTGAAAACATTTGGGAGCCAAGGAGGAGTGTTTGGCTTAAAACATTAGGCCATTTCATTGTTTAGTAAATTATTTTTTAAAAGTCCCAGAAGGAACAACCTTAACATTTCTTTCTTTTAGTATATATGAACAATTCTTATTTAAAAACTCACTGTCACAAATTAAATGAGTAGTCTAAATGTACAATGTATAGGGTAACTGATATTCTGATAAGCTCTTAAATTTTATTTTGTATAAATTTTTTGGAAATTAAATCATATGCTTCAGTTTTTCCATATGTGAGAGGGATTTCTATTGATCTGCTACCTGCAAAAATAGACAGGGATTGCTAAAGGGATCCAGAACAAGAATCAAACTATCCTTTTTTTTTTTTTAAAGATTTTATTTATTTATTAGAGAGAGAGCACAATCAAGACAGCATAAGCAGGGGTAGCGACAGAGGGAGAGGGAGAAGCAGACTCTCTGCCGAGCAGGGAGCCTGACATGGGGCTCGATCCCAGGACCCTGAGATCATGACCTGAGCCGAAGGCAGACACTTAACCGGCTGAGTCACCCAGGTGCCCCCAAACCATCCCTCTTTAATAGTGCTTTTTAATGTAGAGCACTATTTAGACATGACTTCTTGAGAAGTACATTGTAACGTCTATGCTAAATATGGAATTATCTTGTCAACTTATCTCTGTGAATTAATCTAAGGCAAGGAACATTCACTAGGCAATGTCTGTAGAAGATAGTGAGATGCTAAAGAGGAATAGAGAAGATTTGTAAACTGTGGTCCCTGGCCACAGGAAACTTAAAATCTAATTGAGAACAGAATTTTTTAAATGGGAGGTATAGGCATACCTTGAAGATATCGTGGGCTTGATTCTAGACCACTGAGAAAAAGTGAATATTGCAATAAAGTGAGTCAAATGAATTTTCTGGTTTCCCAGTGCATATAAAACTTATGTTTGTACTATACCATAGTCTATTAAGTGTGCAGTAGCATTATGTCTAAAAGCAATGTACATACCTTAAGTTAAAAAATGCCAGCTATCATCTGAGTTTTCAGCGAGTCATAATCTTTTTGTTGGTGGAGGGTCTTGCCTCGATGTTGAGGGCTGCTGACTGATCAGGGTGGTGGTTGCTAAAGGTTGGGCTGGCTGTGACAGTTTCTTAAAATAAGGCAACAATGAAGCTTGCTGCATCAGTTGACTTCCTTTCATGAATGACTTCTGTAGCAGGCAGTGCTGTTTGATAGCATTTTACCTACAGTAGAATTTCTTTCAAAATTAGAGTCAGTCTTCTCAAACCCTGCCACTGCTTTATCAACTAAATTTATGTAATATTCTAAATGTTTTGTTGTCATTTCAGCAATCTTCCTAGCATCTTCACCAGGAGTAGATTCCATCTCAAGAAATGACTTTCTTTGCTCATACCTAAGAAGCAACTCCTCATCTGTTACAGTTTTATCATGAGATCGCAGCAATTTAGGCCCATCTTCAGGCTCCACTTCTAATTCTAGTTCTCTTGCTCTTTCCACCACATCTGCAGTTACTTCCTCCACTGAAGTCATGAACCCTTCAAAGTCATCCATGAGGGTTGGAATCAACTTCTAAACTCCTGTTAATGTTGATATTTTGACTTCTTCCCATGAATCATGAATGATCTTAGTGGCCTCTAGAGTGGTGAATACTTTCCAGAAGGTTTTCAGTTTACTTTACCTGGATCCATCAGAGGAATCACTGTGGCAGCTGCAGCCTTATGAAATGTATTTCTTAAATAATAACACTTGAAAGTTGAAATTGCTCCTTGATCCATGGGCTACAGAATGATGTACTAGCAGGCATGGGAACATTAATCTTGTTGTACATATCCATCAGAGTGATGGATGATGAGGTACATTGGTTCTTGGGTGACCAGCTACATTGTCAATGAACAGTAATATTTTGAAAGGAATCTTTTTTTCCTTGAGCAGGTCTTAACAGTGGGCTTAAAATAATCAGTAAACCATCTTGTAAACAGGTGTCCTGTCATCTAGGCTTTGTTTTCCCATTTATAGAGCACAGGCAGAGAAGATTTAGCATAATTCTTAAGGGCCCTAGGATTTTCAGAATGGTAAATGAGCACTGGCTTTAACTTAAAGTCTCTAGCTGCATTAGCCTCTAAAAGGAGAGTTAGCCTGTTCTTTGAGGCTCTGAAGCCAGGCATTGACTTTTCCTCTTTAGCTATGCAAATCCTAGATCACATCTTCTTCCAGTAGAAGGCTGTTTCAACTACATTGCAAATCTGTTGTTTAGTGTAGCCACCTTCATTAATTATTGTAGCTAGATCTTGTGGATAACTTGTTGCAGTTTCTACATCAGTACTTGCTGCTTTACCTTGCACTTTTATTTTATGTGGATGGTTTCTCTAAGTCTCATGAAGCAATCTCTGCTAGCTTCAGACTTCTCTTCTGCAGCTTCCTCACCCCCCACAGGCTTCATAGAATTGAAGAGTTAGGACCTTGCCCTGGATTAGGCTTTGGCTTGAGGGAATGTTTTAGCTGTTTTGTTTTTGTTTTTGTTTTGTTTTATTTTACCATTTGTGTACTCACTGGAGTAGTACTTTTAATTTCTTCAAGAACTTTTCTTTTGCACTCACAAATTGGCTAACTGAAACAGGAGACTGAGCCTTTCTAGGCTTTCAACATACTTTGCTCACTGGGCTTAATCATTTCTACCTTTTGATTTAAGGTGAGAGACATATGGCTCTTCCTTTCACTTGAACATTGAGAGGCCATTGTAGGGTTATTAATTGGTCTAATTTTAATATTGGTGTGTCAGAGAGTAGGAAGGCCTGAAGGGAGGGAGAGAGACAGGAGAATGACTGGTTGATGAAGTCAAAATACATACAACACTTATTAAGTTTGCCATTTCATATGGGTGCAGTTCATGGTGCCCCAAAACAATTACAATAGTAACATCAAAGGTCACTGATCACAGATCACCACAATAAATACAATAATAATGAAAAAGTTTGAAGTATTATGAGAATTACCAAAATGTGCCACAGAGAAATGAAGTGAGGACATGCTGTTGGAGAATTAGCATTGATAGACTTGCTCCATGCAGGGTTGCCACAAACTTTCAATCTGTACAAAACGCAGTATCTATGAAATACAATAAAGGGAAGTATAATAAAAAGCGGTTTGCCTGTGTTGTTCTTGTCAGGGTCCCATTTATAGGAACTTGGATTCCTTTGGAGTCTTAGAGCAATTTATAAGAAGACAAAGGCTTGTCTGGGTTAAGAATCTCACAGTCGATTTGTTGATTTCCTGATTTCTGACTGGACCCATAGACATGAAACCATATGTGTTTTCAACCTAACTCAAAATTACACATTTTGAATAGGCTTTTGTAAATTAAAGGGAAAATCTGTTCTGTCATTATGGTGTTTTGCATTGTCTTCCTAGTTGTCTCTTCCCATCATTGTAAGATGGGGTTATCAAGGAACTGTCAGTCTTCTAGTATGATCTTTGTCCTTGAAATAGAGATGTTTTGTTTTTGGAGATTGCCTATCTCTTCTTTGTGAGTTTTCAGCATCCTGTGACTTTCAGATGGGATTCAACATCAACAGGCTAGATAAATCACTAGAATTATGTAGATTTTAAATATCAACTAGAGGAAAGGTGAGCTGGGTTCAACCACTAAGAGTGCAGGATATCACTGGGTGGGTGGTTTGTTAATAGGTAAGGAAATCCAAGATGCTGAAGACTATAATATTGCCATGGCTTTGCCAATCACTCTAGTAAGATATCCTGTAGAACACCCCCAGTTTTTATTGACAACACCATCAGCAGAAAGCAGTGGATGGGATTTGCAAACTGGAACTAGTTACCATTGTATGACATTCATCAGGTCTCTTAATTTATTTAAGTTCCTTCATCTGTAAAATAGAGCTAATAAAAATGCTTACCTCTTAGCATACTTTTGTGGACTTAAATGACAGATTACACTGAAAAATATATTTAAATATAAAGCATTATAGATTTATTAGTTGTTCTTAAAGTATAAGAAATACCTAGAAAAATTTGCAAAAAGTGAAATAGCCCAAAAGCTAAAATCTCAGCCAATGTTTCCTCTGGAATGACTATGGACAATGTATTGTTTGCTTATAAATACCCAGTTTTCAAAGAGTTTTCTATCTTATAGAAAAATTAATAATACTGATAGCTGGAACCTCCAATGGAAAGTGATAAATGACATGCAAAAATTATAAGCAAAGTTCTCAAGAATTCAGAGAAGCAAGGATCACTCTTTGCTGACGCCATTGGGGAAGGTTTCTTTATGAAGCAGTACCAAGCAATTTAGAGTGGGTTTCTATGTACTGGGTGATTTCAACAGGTGAAGATGTCAAGAGGAGGTAAGAGGGCATTCCACACACAGGGATGTATGTGAATGGAGCTGAGTAGATGAAGGTGGTGAGTACAGACTCTTGTAAAACTCAAAAGAGAACAGTGGTTTGTGATGATAGCAGTCCTGAGATACCTTATTTGGGAATTTAAGGGGGTGGATTTGGGATAGAAAGAAGGAAAGAATTAAAGTACAAGAGGAGGGCAAATGTGGTAAGAAGTGAGAGGAGAGGGGGGACCATGGCTAAGGGGTGCCAAATAACAAAACAAAAATCAAAGGAACTTTATTTTATTTTATTTATTTATTTATTTTTTAAGTAATAGTAGCTATGGTTTATTGAGAACTTGCTAGATTCTAGGCACTGCCTTGGTACTTTAAGACATTATCTTATTTAGCTTTATAAGCATCCTTTTTTTTATTATTGTTAGGTTAATCACCATACATTACATCATTAGTTTTTGATGTAGTGTTCCATGATTCATTGTTTGCATATAACACTCAGTGCTCCATGCAGAACGTGCCCTCTTTAATAGCCATCACCAGGCTCCCCTGGTTTGGCTATTGTGGACATTGCTGCTATAAACATAGGGGTGCACGTGCCCCTTTGGATCCCTACATTTGTATCTTTGGGGTAAATACCCAGTAGTGCAATTGCTGGATCATATGGTAGCTCTATTTTCAACTTAAAAAATCAAAGGAACTTTAAAAAACAAAGCTGAATCTATTTGTCAGGCAGGGAAGAAATTCACTGAATGGACACAAAGGGGGATATGTGTTGTAAAGGGAATTTCACATAGTGAAGTTAAGGATTGAAAAATAGCATTATGGATAGGATGGAATATTCTTTGGTCTGTATATAGTTGGTTAAAATAAGTCCTGTTATCCATTGGTGAGGAAAAAGTCTTTAAATAGGTCCAGAAGGGTCTGGCATCCTGGGGTAATTCAGAATTTATGGTCATTTGTCAGCTTCAGTTTGTTAAAACCAGTTGTGATAACACACAATATTCAATTTTGATATCTCCTAAGCAGATGTTGCTGAAGGCAGAAAATTTCCTTTTACATGGGTTAGCCAGAGGAAAGATGAGTGAGATAGTTTGGTATGGAGAGGAACATGATTTTGGCTTGGTCTTTGCTCTCTCTTGCCTCATGGTATGTCTATTTTGATTCCAGGCCATTATCGCAGAATGACCACTGTTAAATTCTATGCTCCATGTATTCCTTTTTAAAAATAGCTTTAATGAGATATAATTCACATATAGTACCATTCATCCATTTAAAGTATACAGTTCAGTGTTTTTTTTTTTTTAAAGATTTTATTTATTTATTTGAGAGAGAGTGAGAGAGAGAAAGAGCACAAGAGGGGGGAGCGGGAGAGGGAGAAGCAGACTCTCTGCCGAGCAGGTAGCCTGATGCGGGACTCAATCCCAGGACTCCAGGATCATGACCTGAGCTGAAGGCAGTCGCCTAACTAACTGAGCCACCCAGGCGCCCCAGTTCAGTGGTTTTTAGTATATGTAAGACTGTCACCAATTTTAGAACATTTTCATCACCTTGAAAAGAAATCTCATACTCTTTAGCTATCATCCTATCTCACCATCCCACCCCCCCCAACCCACCACTCAGGACTAAGCAAGCACTAATCTGTTTTCTATCTCTATAAATCTCACTGTCCTCTAGACTTTTATAAGAATGGAATCATGTAGTACTTGGTCTTTTGTGCCTCACTTCTTTTTTCTAATTTTTTTTTTAATTTTTGTTTTTTTAGAGAGAGAGAGATGGGGCAGGGAGGGACAGAGGGAAAGGGAGAGAGAGAATCTTAAGCAGGCTCCACACCCATCATGGAGCCCATCACGGGACTCACTCTCACCCCCGTGAGATCATGACCTGAGCCAAAATCAAGAGTTGGATGCCCAACTGACTGAGCCATCCAGGCACCCTGTGACTCACTTCTTTCACCTGGCATAACATTTTCAAGTTTTATTCATGTTGTAGCTTGTATGTGGCCAAAGAATACTCCACTGAATGGATGTACCACATTTTGTATATCCATTTATCTGTTCATGGACATTTGGGTTGTTTCTACCTTTAGGCTATTAAGAATAATGCTGCTAAATGTCTGCAATAGCCAAACTATGGAGAGAGCCAAGATGTCCATCAACAGATGAATGGATAAAGAAGATGTGGTATATATATACAATGGAATATTATGCAGCCATCAAAAAAACCCCTGAAATCTTGCCATTTGCAACAATGTGGATGGAACTGGAGGGTATTACGCTAAGTGAAATAAGTCAATCAGAGAAAGACATGTATCATATGATCTCACTGATGTGAGGAATTCTTAATCTCAAGAAACAAACTGAGGGTTGCTGGAGTGGTGGTGGTGGAAGAGATGGGGTGGCTGGGTGATAGACATTGCGGAGGGTATGGGCTGTGGTGAGCGCTGTGAATGGTGTAAGACTGTTGAATCACAGACCTGTACCTCTGAAACAAATAATACATTATATGTTAAAAAAAAAAAAAAAAAGAAGCTAGTAGGAAGGGAAAAATGAAGGGGGGGGGAATCGGAGGGGAAGACGAACCATGAGAAACTATGGACTCTGAGAAACAAACTGAGGGTTCTAGAGGGTATGGGGGTGGTGGGGAGGGGTTAGCTTGGTGATGGGTATTAAAGAGGGCACGTTCTGCGTGGAGCACTGGGTGTTATACGCAAACAATGAATCATGGAACACTGCATCAAAAACTAATGATGCAGTGTATGGTGATTAATGTAACATAATAAAATAAAATAAAATAAAAAATGCTGCTATAGGGGCACCTGGGAGGCTCAGTCAGTTAAGCATCTGCCTTTGGCTCAGGTCATGATCCCAGGATCCAAGTATCGAGCCGAGCTGGGAGCTTCCTGCTCAATGGGGAGCCTGCTTCTTCCTTCCCGTCTGCCTGCCACTCTCCCTGCTTGTGCTCTCTCTCTTTCTCTCTCTCAGTCTGTCAAGTAAATAAATAAAATCTGCTACTATAAATGTTCGTGTACAAGTTTATGTGGGAACATATGATTTCATTTCTCTTGAATATATATATATATACATATATATATATACATATATATGGGTGGAATTGCTGGGTCATAGGATAACTATGTCTAATCATTTGGTGAAGTGCCAGAGTATTTTCCAAAGTGGTTGCCCCATTTTACATTTCCACTAGCAGTTTATGAGGCTTCCAATTTCTTCTCATCCTTGCCACCACTTGCTATTATTTTTGATTCTAGCTATCCTAGTGGGTATGAAGTAATATCTTATAGTGGTTTTGATTTGCATTTCCCTGATGGCTAATGATGTTGAGCAACATTTTTGTGAGCTTATTAGTCATTTGAATTTCTTACTTGTGGAAATGTCTATTCAAATCCTATGCCCATTTTCAACTGAGTTATTTGTGTGTGTGTTTTTTAAATTGTTGAGTCGTAAGAGTTCTTTATACAAGAACCTTATGAGATATATGATTTGCAAATACCCAGTCATTTCTCACTATTCATGGATTCCATATTTGCAAATTTGCCTACACACTGAAATTTATTTGTAGCCCCAAGTCAATACTTGTGGTACTTTCACATTCAAATGTGCAGAATGGCAAAAAATTTGAGTTGCCTGGTGTACACAGACAATAAAACAAACTTCTGCTTTTTTGTTTCAGCTCTCATACTGTAAAAAGGTTTCCTTTTTTTTGGTCAATTTAGTGTCAGAATTTTCTTTTTTTTTTTTTTTTATATTTTTGGGCTTTTTGTCAGTCACTTTGCTGTTTAAAATAACTTTCAAGTGTAATGCTGAAATGCTGTTTAGTGTTCGTAAGGACAAGAAAGCTGTGATGTGCCTTAAGGAGAAAATATATGTGTTAGATAAGCTTTATTCAGACATGCATTATATTGCTGTTGGCCATGTTCAATGTTAGGGAATCAACAGTATATATTTAAAATGTTGTCTTTAAATGGAAACACACACAAAAAGGGTTATGAATTGATTGGTTGATAAAAATGTTGTGACCAGAGGCTTGCAGGAAACTAATCCTGTATTTTCCTTAGGAGCAACAAGTCACTATTTGCTAATCAGTATTTGCAGTAACTTTATAGAACACAGTTACTATGAATAATGAGAATCAAATATATTTTCTCTCATTTTTTTGGGTTGCCTTTTCATTTTCTTGATGGTATGCTTCAAAACATAAATATTTTTAATTTTGATGAAGACCAATCTATTTTTTTCTTTTGTTGTTTGTACTTTTGGTGTCATGCCTAAGAGTCCTTTACCAAACCCAAGGTCATGAAGTTTTACTCCCATGTTTTCTTCTAAGAGTCTTATATTTTTAGCTCTTGCATTTAGGTCTTTGGCCTATCTTGAGTTAATTTTTGTATACGGTGTGAAGTTAGGGTCCAGTTTCATTCTTTTGTGTGTGGTTATTTAGTTGTCCCAGCACCCTTTGTTTGAAAATACTATTCTTTCCCTATTGCATGGTCTTGGCACTGATGTTGAAAATCAGTTGACCATAAATGTAAGGGTTTATTTCTGGACTCTCAGTTCCTTTCCAACCATCTATATTTATTATGCAAGTTCCAAACTGTCTTATTTACTGTTGCTTTATATATTAGTAAGTTTTGAAGTAGGGAAGTGTGAGTCTTCCTACCTTGCTCTTCTTTTCTAAGATTGTTTTTGGCGTTCTGGTTCCTTTACAATTCCATATGAATTTTAGAAGAAACTTGTTAATTTCTATAAAGAAGTCAGCTGGAATTGTGATGAGGGTTGCACTGAATCTGTAGACCATTTTGGGGAATACTGCCATCAGAACAATGTTTAAGTCTTCCTGATCACGAACATGGGATAATTTTTTCCAATTAGGTAGATCTTCTTTATTCTTTCTGCAGAGTTTCGTAGTTTCCAGAGTATAAGTTTTACACTTTTCTTAAATTTATTCCCAAGTATTAAAAAAAATCAATTTCCCAGTTGTCCACTGCAGCCCATCCATTCTTAATTGTTTATTATCTTTCAGTCATGTTCTGTTCTTTCATGTCTCTGAACCCTTATAAATACTGTTCCCTCTGCCTGGAAAGTTTCCAACCCCAAGCTTCATTGTTGAATTCTTATGTATTATTTAAGACTCAGTTCTTCCTCTATAAAGCATTCTGTGATTCTTTTCACTATATTTCTTCTTTTAAAAAAAGGACAAAGGAATTAGAAGTTGATTATATTTTCCTTTATAAAATTTAAGTATTAAGATAGCCTAACTCAGTAATTGAGAGCATGGATTTTTTGATCAGTGGGTCTAAATCCCACTTCTACCATTACCTGTAATTTTGGGCAAGTTACTTGACCTCTCTAAACCTCAGTTTTCTTATCTATAAAACAAGGTCAAAGTGTGTCACATTTTGCATCAATTTCCTTATTTCACAGGCCTGTTGAGAGACTTATATGTATTAATATGGGTAAAGCACTTAAAACAGTTCCTGGCCTATGGTAACTCTTTGTAATATCTACTCAATTCTGAAGCCCATGCTGTTTTCACCAGTCTATGTTGTTCACAGTGGTTGATAAATATTTGTTATTGGAAAAGCTATGGTAATGGGGATGGTAGGAGTTACGGTGGCAGCTGTTTTAGCTGGAACTCAGTTCTGAAGGAGAATATCAAATGCTTTTCTTTTCTAATGAAAGTATCAGGATAAGATCCAATTGCCTCATCATAAGCCAAATGTCAAGCTTTTCCAGCCTTCCTCTGAGAGCTGTCTTATTGGAAATGACTGCCCTTTCATTAAATATACTTTTATGCTACAATTTCTTGATTTTTTTTTTATTGTCAGCTATACTGAAAATTCAAATGGCTATTACAAGTGAGTAAAATCTGCAGACCATAAATGCTTTGAGGTCTAGTTCTGAGTATTATTCACTTTCCATGAATACCTTAGCACCTAGTAGTACCATGGACACAATGAGATTTAAGTAAAGAGCCCTAGATATAAAATTTGTAAGAATATTCTCAAGAGCATATCATATGAAAGCGTGGTAGAAAATATACCTTTTCATAAAGAACTCAAATTTCTTTCAGGGTTTTTATAATCATCTCATTTTCTTAATAAACCTAAGACCTCAGAAAATGTTCTTTGTCCCTGTTCAAATGAGCAAGTTGCTGTAAAAATTATAACCAATTAAGCTCATTTATAAAATATATTTGATTTACACTGTGTATGATTTATACCAAGATCTATCAAAATGACTTTGCCTCTCTTTTGGATGGCAAATCGCAAGGATGTGCCAAAAGGGGTCTTATCATTATGTGCTACAAATGTTATGGAGAATGTATTTTAGAAATAACTTAAAACAACTTTGACTTTGGAATCCAATTTCAAAATAGCATGTCCAATGTATTCATGAATTTAGTAAATACTAAACATTTGTCCACTGTTTTTCTTACTTTTTTTTTTTTTAAACTAGGGCACTAGACTTATTTATACCTCTGTAGCTGGCTAGGGCTCCATGGATTATGGATTAGGGATTATGTTTACGTAAACCAGTTGAGCCTGTATTTTCCTAGAGTATCATACCACTGGGAACTTGAATCTTGTGAGTGGTGTAACCAATATAAGTGGCTTTTATACCTCTGAAATACATTCACTCCTTCCTCGGGTACTCCTGCCCACTCATGTATACATTTCTCTACTTTCTGTGTTCTCAAGGTGTTCTGATTCACTGAAACATCATTTCCTATGGCATTTTTTTCTTTTCTAGTCCAAAGGTTAATTTACAATGATCAGGTTAAATCACTTCTCAAAAAGATGTTTGTATACCTAATGTCATATCTTAGTAGGTTGTTAACAGCAGTAAAGAACTAGAACATTAGGTTTTGCCTTACAGTTATTCTTGTAGCCCTGGAACAAACCCCAGAGATCATTTGATGCAGATTTCTTGCATTCATTCATTCATTCATTCTCCCATCAAAAATAGTTATTGTTGCATGTCCTGTGCCAGGTGTTCTTCAGGGCTCTGAAGAGAGAGAGAGAGAGAGAGAGAGAGAGAGAGAGAGAGAGAGAACCTATTTTGTTTAGTTAGTTATTTACTTCTAGGGGTCTGTTTTCCCACTAGACTGTACATATTATGAAGGCAGAGACCATGTTTGTTTTGTTCCTCTTGTCATATCCTGCTCCTGATACTGTCACTTTTATTTATTTATTTATTTATTTATTTATTTATTTATTTATTTATTTATTTAGAGGCAGAGAGGGGGGAGAGAGAGTCTTTTTTTAATTTATTTTTTTAATTTTCAATTAACTAACACATAGTGTATTACTAGTTTCAGAGATAGAGTTCAGTGATTCATCAGTCTTATATTGACCTGGGTGCTCATTACATCCCATGCCCTCCTTAATGTCCAGCACCTAGTTACCTCATCCCCCCACCCCCATCCCCTCCAGCAACCCTCAGTCTGTTTCCTATGATTAAGAGTCTCTTATGCTTTGTTTCCCTCTCTGATTTTGTCTTATTTTATTTTTCCCTCCTTTCCCCTATGCTCCTCTGTTTTGTTTCCTTAGTTCCACATATGAGTGAAATCATATAATTGTTTTTCTCTGATTGATTTATTTCATTTAGCATAATACCCTCTAGTTCCATCCACGTCATTGCAAATGGCAAGATTTCATTTTTTTTGATGGCTGAGTAATATTCCATTGTATATATATACCATTTCTTCTTTATCCATTCATTTGTTGATGGACATCTAGGCTCTTTCCATAGTTTGGCTATTGTGGACATTGCTGCTATAAACATTGGGGTGCCAGTGCCCCTTTGGATACATTTGTTTCTTTGGGGTAAATACTCAGTAGTGCAATTGCTGGGTCGTAGGGTAGCTGTATTTTCAACTTTTTGAGGAACCTCCATACTGTTTTCCAGAGTGGCTGCACCAGCTTGCATTCCCACCAACAGTGTAGGAGGGTTCCCCTTTCTCTGCATCTCCGCCAACATCTGTCATTTCCTGACTTGTTAAATTTAGCCATTCTGACTGGTGTGAGGTGGTATCTCATTGAGGTTTTGATTTGGATTTCCCTGATGCCGAGAAATATTGAGCACTTTTTCATGTGTCTGTTGGCCATTTGGATGTCTTCTTTGGAAAAATGTCTGTTCATGTCTTCTGCCCATTTCTTGATTGGATTATTTATTCTTTGGGTGTTGAGTTTGATAAGTTCTTTATAGATTTTGGATGCTAGCCCTTTATCTGATAGGTCATTTGCAAATATCTTCTCCCATTCTGTTGGTTGTCTTTTGGTTTTGTTGACTGTTTCCTTTGCTTTGCAAAAGCTTTTTATCTTGATGAAGTCCCAATAGTGCATTTTTGCCCTTGCTTCCCTTGCCTTTGGCGATGTTTCTAGGAAGAAGTTGCTGCTGCTGAGGTCGAAGAGGTTGCTGCCTGTGTTCTCCTTTAGGATTTTGCCGGATTTGTGTCTCACATTTAGGTCTTTCATCCATTTGGAGTCTATTTTTTGTATGGTGTAAGGAAATGGTCCAGTTTCATTCTCTTGCATGTGGCTGTCCAATTTTCCAACACCATTTGTTGAAGAGACTGTCATTTTTCCATTGGATATTCTTTTCTGCTTTATCAAAGATTAGTTGGCCATAGAGTTGAGGGTACATTTCTGTGTTCTCTATTCTGTTTCATTGATCTATGTGTCTGTTTTTGTGCCAGTACCATACTGTCTTGATGATTACAGCTTTGTAATAGAACTTGATGTCCGGAATTGTGATGCCACAGTTTTTAGTTTTCTTTTTCAACATTCTTTTGGCTATTTGGGGTCTTTTCTGATTCCATAAAAATTTTAGGATTATTTGTTCCAGCTCTGTGAAAAATGTTGATGGTGTTTGGATAGGGATTGCCTTGAATGTATAGATTGCTCTAGGTAGCATAGACATTTTAACAATATTTGTTCTTCCAAACTGGGAGCATGGAATGTTTTTCCATTTTTTTCTGTCTTCCTCAATTTCTTTCATGAATATTCTGTAGTTTTCTGAGTACAGATCCTTTGCCTCTTTGGTTAGATTTATTCCTAGGTATCTTATGGTTTTGGGTGCAGTTGTTAATGGGATTGATTCCTTAATTTCTCTTTCTTCTGCCTCATTGTTAGTGTATAGAAATGCAACTGATTTCTGTGCATTGATTTTATATTCTGCCACTTTGCTGAATTCCTGTGTGAGGTCTAGCAATTTTGGGGTGGAGTCTTTTGGGTTTTCCATGTAGACTATTGTGTCATCTGCGAAGAGTGAGAGTTTGATTTCTTTGCCAATTCAGGTGCCTTTTATTTCTTTTTGTTGTCTGATTGCTGAGGCTAGGACTTCTAGTACTGTTTTGAACAGCAGTGGTGATAGTGGACATCCCTGCCATGTTCCTGACCTTAGGGGGAAAGCTCTCTGTTTTTCCCTGTTGAGAATTACATTCATTGTGGGTTTTTCATAAATGGCTTTTATGATATTGAAGTATGTTCCCTTTATCCCTACAGTGTGAAGAGTTTTAATCCAGAAAGGATGCTGTACTTTGGGGAGAGAGAGAATCTTAGCAGGCTCCACACCCAGCATGGAGCCCAACATGGGGATCAGTCTCACAAACCTGAGATCATGACTTAAGCTGGAATCAAGAGTTAGTCGTTTAACTGACTGAGCCACTCGGGCGCCCCAGTGATATTGTCACTTTTAAATAATTTGTTGATTGAATGACTTGGCAGTCCATGGAGAATTACTCAATTTCATATATTTAAAGAACTGAAAAAGGAAAAAAATTATTCTGTAGCTTATTAGGAAGAGGGTAAATTGGGCCTAAAATGGGAGCAGTGTTATCCATACTTATTTGTTAAACTCTTTAGCTATTTTTGATGGAAAACTTGAAAAAAGAGTATTAGAACTGGGAGTGCCTTAGTAATCAACTAGTAAAATCCCTCCCTCCCTTTCTGGTGAGGTTAGAAAAATTAAGCTCCCATACACGCAATGATTTGGGACTTTAACCTAGATTTTTAAGAGCACCAGATCTTTAATCATTTTACTACACTGTGACCCTGTGTGAGGATCACTTCAAAAGTGTGATTCTGTTTTGTTTTTTAGCCTTTAGACACCAAGGTGAAATTACATCTCCCTAGATAAAGATCTTAGCCCTGGAGAGATCCTTAAGCAAATCAGGATAATCAAGTGTGGCAGATGTTAGTTGGCATCATATTTCAGGAAGAAATAACTTGAGTTGGCTGAGTCCTAGAGCTTATACTTGTCTCTTGCATGAAAATGTTGCATGAAAATGTGTTGGGGCTTTGACATGTGTGGCAACCAGTTCTCAAAAGAGTGAGTCACACCTCCTCCTACTCTGCAACTGTCAGTTCTGGCTTTTGGCAAAAGGTTGGAAACACTGCAGTCATGTGGCTTGGTTTGCTAAGAGAGAAGAGGCATGAGCGGGGGGTAGGCAGCACTAGAGGAAAGTCAGGAAGAATATGGGACAAAATGAGGGTAATAATGGAACCCCAGAGAAGGGAGCTGACCATTGGACATAGATCCAAGAAGGAATGAGGCTAATCCACAGCATTTTCTAAGACCTATCAGTTTTAATTCTTGCAGAGAGAAGAGAGAGGTATGATTTAAAAAATGTTGAGTATCTAAAGGTTTTTAGAGTGGGTTGCATTATCCAGGGAAATTGTATTCAGGCCAATAAGGAGAGAACAGGAATGGGGCAGGCAAATTGGTTCTAGACAGAAAAATGGGAAGCAAGGTAGACCCCCTTTCAGGGAATAGTGCTTCGGGTTGACCTTCACTGGATGGTATCTTAGGAGTGCTTGGCCATCCCTTTGTCCCCTGGAGCAATGAATTTATTCCACTCTTGCTGCTCACGGGGCACACTGTTAGGCTACGACTACTTTCATCAGTTTCCTCATTGATTGGTTCTAGGGGAGGGTTATGGCAGGGGTACTCATGCCAAATAGTTAAGGTAGGGCTAGGGTGTTGTTAAGAGCTAACAATGTAGCTCAAACAATAATCCTGAAACATTTGAACTGAGGCTTCTATGACTACTGATATATGAGGTCACCTGAGTTGGGATCTTGGGGGAAGGTATGAATTTTTGAAAACATAAAAGATAGATATGAACAAGGAAAGAAATTTGTATATGTACAGAAGCAAGTAGTAATGGCAACTTTTAGCTGCCATGGAGCAAGGTGGAGTGGGGCAACAGAAGAGGAGTGAATGACAAAAAGGCAATTTGTATTCATATTCAGAGTAAGGCTGAGTTCTGACTCAGGCAGGAACAGACATTTCTGAGCAGAACCAATACATATTACATGACTTTTGAAGAGGGAAAGGAACCACAATGATGAGACAGGACACATAACATAAAAGTAACAGTTCATCACACTTTCACACATCACACATCATGCTTTCATTTACTTTCTCCATTTTTCCTTGTACAAAACATGGCATTATTTTGTTTTTATTTCATAGATAAGGACGTTGAGCCTCAGAGTCATATATATATGTATTCATCCAAGGCTATGCAAATACTGAATCAGGAATTAAATTCAGGTCTTCTGATCCCAAATTCTGAGTTTTTCTTTCTAGATTATACAGCTTCACTCCAGTGAAGTCTGTGCATTGCTCTGGGTGATCTTGGCTAAGGTCATTGCTATGTCGGTCAGTATTGTACCTGCAATCCCTAGTCTGATGCCTGGCATGTGGTAGGCACTTAGTCCATGTGTTTAAGGGAAGAATAAACAAATAAATGGGGTGAGAAATATACATGATGTTTAGTGGTGATGTGAATTAGGCATCTGTCCCAGTAAACTCCACTCCTAGAGATACTTTGTGCTTTTTCATCCACCACCACTGTTGGTTACATGACTCTCTCCTTTTTAGTTACAAAGAGAAAGAAAACACAAGGAGGGATATGGGCAACTAAGCCAGAGTTCAACTAGTATCTGCCTCAAATTTTGGTTAAATGTTAGCTCATATTAAATTACATCATGGATCAACATTATCTTTCCTACATTAAACATCACTGATACAGAACATCTGCCAGATCATATAATATTTTTGGTTTTTTCCTTCTATCCTAGTGAAATAGAGTGAAAGCTTTATTCATTTTACTAATACCTTTGCCTTATTTTGTTTGCATTAAATATTTCTTAATGTTATTGTATAATAATACATATATTTTTGGCAGTTTAATGTTGTTCTGTGTTGAAATCTCCTTGGGAAAAGGAAGCTTGTTTTCTGCTTCTTCTATTTTTCCCACAATTCTGAATACAATGCTGAAGCACTTAGTTGGCTTTTAGTAAGTACCCACTGATAACGTAATTTTCTGAAGAGAAAGTGAATTATTCTCTTTAATTTTGTTCTTGTCTGTCATTGCATAATAAAAGTTGTACATGCCATAGAAGTATGACTTTGCCTATTATGGGGGGAACCTGGTTTTGATATTAGACACAACTAGGTTTTCATACCTGCCCATCACTTAAATACCTGTGGGAAATTTTACAATACTTGAGGTTTGTCATCTGTGAATGGGAATGATAGTTCCTATCTTATAGGGTAATTATGGTAATTACATGAGTGAATAGATGAGAAACCACCAGAATACTGTACAACATATAGTAGGCATTCCATCTTCCTTCTATTCTACTCTTAAATAGTATTTTGTGGGAACGACCAGTTTTAACCTTGAAGTCTGTAATTCTGGACAAGCAACTCAACTTCTTCAAATTCAGTTTTCTGTAAAATGAGACCAAGAAAGAGGATCAAACAGAATAGTTAATGAGAATGAATTCTGTAAACTGCAAATTCTTACACAAATGAAAGATATTTACTATCATCCATATTTTATTGACTATGATGAGGCACTAAGAAAGATTGTTTCCAATTTTCTTTCTTCTTTGAGTAGAGGAAACTTGCCCAATGACTTAAAGTTTTCCAACCTAACTTAGTTTTAGAGAACCTGGCCTTGAAGTAGAGTATTTTCCTTTATCTCTTGGTCACAGAGTCTAATTATGGTGAAATCCCGATTGTTGTCATATACATTTTTTAGTAGGAATGTTAAAAATAGTATCTGCTGTTGTTTGCAGCAAATACCAGTCTTTTTTTTTTTTGCTACTAACTATACCTTTTAATCTATTGACATAATTCCAGAACCACTTTTTCTCTCCCTTTCACCATACCTTCCTTCTAAAAATGATTTTTGTAGTTGATCATAGTAACAAACGCATAAGAACTAATAGATATCAAACACGTTGTAAAACATGCATTTGTAAGCTTTAATTTCAGGAATGGAATGGTCAAAACTCATAGTAAGAAACATGAAAAGAAGGTGGATACATAATGCACATTTTCTTAAGATGTTACAGGGAAGGCTTGTGCATGATGCAAATGCAAGGTTAGTATTAGGCTTAGCTCTCTTTCTGAACTCAAATGGCAGTGTGAATATTTGGCTTCCATTCACTGAACTTCCAGAACCCCCTTAGCAAGATTTATCTTTTCACATGGGGGCTTTAATCAAGGCAAATTCCATCACAACTGTTGCCACACATTGCTTGCCATGTGCTATGTAGTTAGTTTACCCAGAGCCTATTTCAAAGGACTATAATTTCAGTATTTCATCACTTCAGTATTTCATCTGTCATTCTGGCAATATTTGATGCCTCTTTTATCCTTCAGGTTTTTTTTTTTCTCCATATAAACTATTAATATATATGAAAATGCATGTGTCTCTCTTAGATTCTCATTACCATCTTGCCTGCACTGCTAGTTTTGCATGCAGCCTGCAGTAAATTCAGTGTGGATGGTCTTAGTAAGTTATGGAAAAGCCAAATGTGATTGGACAGATTCATAAAATGTAGTTAGGTTGTACACTACTGAATATATATTTCTTTCTCCTTCCTCTACACCCACACACAAGGCAGTGTGTTTGCATATATACATACTCTATGGGAGAAGTCTTGGCCACCCATAAATAAGTTGATAAAGTCCAGGAGTCACATAGTACTTACCAGGCATTGAGTTGCAGCTCATGAATCAGCATGAGCTAACTATAAATAAATGGCCATGGGCTCATTACTGTGCTGGTTATGGGCCTTTTCCAGTGATTGGTTTTTAATCTAAAAATAGGGACCAGTGGGCTGTTTCAAATATTTCATGTCAAGGGAGTAAATGTCCATAATCAGCTGCCTCCTTTTTTTCTTCTTGAATCAGGACTTACTATTAATACATAATGGCTAGGAAAAATGGTTGGCTCCAGGATTTTTAAGTTATAATGTCACCTCAGATGCCAGAGCACAGATCCTTACATGACCCTGCATTAATTGATTTATCATCCCTGTGTTCCTCTTTACTAATTTTCTGAAATGAATTTGCAAGCATGTCATAATGTCATAAAATTAATCTCAGCTAGTTAGCTGATCTGTTTAGTTTACTTTTCCCATTACATTTTCCATGATCTGTAACTTCTGCTTTCTTGCACAGTGTATTTGTCAGAACCCTTTTGGTTGCAAGTGACAGAAATGCAATTTTAAGTGGTTTAAACAGAATTACTGATTGACTTCCTTCATCTGATGGTGTTACAACCAAGAAGAGGGTGTTGGAGAGCAGCCATGTGACCTTTCTTACAAAGGAGAATCTTACTTATTCCTTTTAAAAAATTTACCATTTCTCAATCTGCCACATCTTCTTGTGGGTTCTCCAGAGCTTTTATCCTAGAATAGCCCTTTGTATGAGAACTTTCATATAGAGGAAACAGATAGTAGTGAGATAAAGATTTTCCTTGCTTCCTTCTGTGGGAGAAAACAGATCATCTTTTCATATTCTAACAAAGGCCTGTTGAGTTTAAATCAGTTAAGCTTATTAGGCATAGTCTGTAAGGAACTAAAATGAGGCTTTCTCTTCCCCCACCCCTTTTAAGATGATGTAATCAAAATTCTAAAGGACATTCCAGTTCCACAAGACTATGTGGTTATACATAGTTCTTACGTCTACTGGAATTATATTTACTACTTAGTTTCCAGAGCAGTTTCCAGAGCAGTTCTAAAAACAATTTGATGAAAACAGTAATTTTGTTGATTGATATTCTTTTGCACTCCCTGTTACCTTCTTTCCCTTCCCATACCATTTTCAGGTTCTGTCATAATATTATTTGGTTTATGAAGACAGATCAGTAGATGGAGAACATATATATATATACACCACACACTTTTCTTCCGTGGGCTTAGTATCCTTTGTCAATAAAGAAAAAGACCTCTACCTCCATCTTATAGCCTTGGTGTTAGTCCCTAACAGATGCCTTCTCATTGTCTCTTGGTCGGGAGTCACCATTTGTATCCCTAGCTAAGGAATCCTTCTAGTATGGATAGCTCATTGTAGAGTTGTTTCATAATCACTCTTCAACTTACACCTGCTTCACATTTGGACTTTAATTCTTAGACCAGATGGTCTCACATGGGATTTTGCTTCATTTTGAGTTTCCTTGTGTAGCTGGGCCTTTATATAAATCCAGGTAGGGATTCAGATATGTCTAATGAACTGGTGGGACAGCCTGCCAGGAGACTATTTGGATGGACCGGTTTAGATGAGATTTTCCTTTTCTCCTCTTCCTTTTGTTTTGTTGTTGTTGCTGGAAGATACTGAGGAAGTATATATTTGATATGGAAGCCTAGGGAATGAAAGAATAAGGATTATAGCACAAGGTCTGTTTTTTTAGGTTGATCCCTTGACCTGGTCCCATGGATGTTTGTCTAAGCATTTTGGAGGAAGGGAGGGAGGGAGACAGACAGACAGACAGACACAGAATATAAATGAAAGTTAAGGAGCCCTTTTCTTGAGGTTCTCTGTGAGACAAATGGATGCATATTTCAGTTTAGTTCTCTTGTGGCAAACAATGTTGGAAAGTAGGGAAGAAGCACAGCCCCTCCACTTCTGTAGAAAGCACAGAAATGCTCTGTTTGAGAGCATTGAAGTTTCTGGGGGAAATTAGTATCATTTTCTTCTCAAGATTTTTCAGGCAGCCTTGTAAGCAATAGGAGGCAGCATCCTTCTACAAACATCAAATCTTCATAGTGAGCTGCTGCTCCATTGAATTTAGTAAACTACCCTTGTGTAATTTTTCCAGCAGCAGACATCAGTGAAGGGGTTAGGATGGGAAGAACGTGGTGGAGCCTAGTTGATCATATGGAGGACTGTTTGTGAATTCCTATAATACATGCTTGAGGGAATCCTAAGAATTGCTGAGTGAGAACTGAGATCCTTTGTGAACAATCTGAGCCATTAGTTAGTGAAATAAGAGGTATTACTCTTAATTGGGCCACAGTTATACTCTATGAGACCTGGGCAAACGGTTTACTCTTGCAAAAATCTTGACTTCATAGTCCTCTTCAAGAGATATTTAAGAATTGATGCCAAGATCTTGAGGGGAAAGCCTTTAAATAAAGGCAGAGCTACTGTTGCCACATCTTTATTTCTCAAATAAATTTGTGATCCACTAAAGAATACACATGTACATGTGTATCCACACATACACACAGAAAGAGAGAGAGCACAGAAGCAGTTGATGTTAAAGAATGATCGACCATAGAATGATGCCAAATTTGGACTATTTTGGTGTACTTTCATCTTTTTATTTATTTCTTAGAGACACATGACTTATAAAATCACAGGTGTTTGGGAATATTACTTGCACTATTAGTAGACTTGGGTTATAGTCAATTTTTTATATTCTATACAGGAGATAAGCTATGTATGTTCTAAGGACTATTCTCTTAGTTCCTGGGAATGTCTGTTGAGGTGTAAACCACATATCTAAGATCTTCATATAACTGGGGTTGGGAAGAAGAGGTTATTTTTGCTATTTTCCGAACTGACCTGAATTAGGGCCATTGTCTTTATCATCTATCTAAATTCCTTCCTTTTTTTGAACCATTAATGAAGAACTGATGGCTTCAGTACACTTTGTAGCTTCATTAACTTTATCCAATTTAGAGTACTATTTAATTCCACTCACTAAAAGTGCTTGACTTGTTTCACAAACAAATCTGTACTAACCCATCTCATAGCAGCTTTCCAACACATTCCTGGGTTCTGATTTGGTCAGCCTATTAACTAAGTCACATTTGCAGCCTGACCACTGTTGTACAATCTTAGCAATGTCATCTTCATTATTTATTTACTATGGAAGCTCCAAGAGAACATGATATTTTTTCTGTGGTTGCCTGGTTTGTGTTTGGACATATTGAAATAGTTTCTCCTTCATTGGCTGTGACTTGCATTTATGTGAAAATTTTTTGGTCAAATATTCCAAAGATTTATATAAACACAGCCAAGACAAAGCCTTCCTTTCTTGAAGGACATCCTCTAGGAATAGTAATATTTATGCTTTAGCTTATTCCCCTCTCTTCCTTGGTAGTATGCTGACAGCCATGAGAAATGTGTTTTCTTTAGAAGGATCAGATGTCATTCTTCTTAAGTCATCAGAGCCACCTTTTGCAGAACTTTGGCTAGTTTGCTTACTTTGAATTTCCCATTGATATATCATTTAACTCTAACTAGGTCAAGCAGAGCTGACTGGGTCTAGACAAGACTTCATTTTTTCCCTCCCTTGGCATGCCTACTTTAAAAGTTTTCATTAACTGTTATTTCCAAGCCTTCTCCTGTCTCTTCAAACCCAAGATCATATGTGTCCTTTAAGAGATATAAAAATAAGTGGGAGGAATGAAAAAATACGTTTAGTGAGGTTTAGAAGTCATTCAGACACAGAGAGCTTGACACAAGAAATCAAAACCAGTCTTCCTATATTCAGAGATTTTTTCCCTTATGATAAAATGTGGCTTCCTGTTTATAAGGCTAATTCAAGTACACAAAGTGGTTATCAGAGGGCTTTTGCCATACTGTGTTTTGGGTAATGTAAGTTCAAGTGATTAAAAAATACAGACATTGAAAATCTTAGTAATATCAGAATTAATAATATTGGAAAATCTTAGGAATATTGAAATACTCCTTGGTGAAATGTATTTCAACAAACTGTTTTTAGTGAAACATGCATCATTCTAGCAGACCTTAATAGATATTAAAACTATTAACACATAAATATTCATCTATTTTATTTTAAACACAACCCTGAGATCATGACCTGAGCCAAAATCAAGGGTCGGACATTTAACTGACTGAGCCACCCAGGTGCCCCAGAATAGATTAAAGAAAACAAAAACAAAAACAAAAATGAACAACATTTATGAGATATAATTCATATGCCATAAAATTCACCCATTTAAACTATAGAATTTATTGTTATATATTCATAGAGTTGTACAACAGTCAACAGAATATAATTTTAGAATATTTTTTCTCCCCTTAAAGAAATCCTGTACTGATCAGCAGTCACTTACCATTCCTTCACACCTCCTCCATCCATAAGTAACCATTAATCTATTTTCTGTTTCCATAGATTTGCTTATTTTAGACATTTAATATAAATGGAATTATATAGTATGTGACCTTTTCTGATGCCTGGCTTCTTTTTACTTAGCATAGTGTTTTCCAGGTTCATCTCTGTTGTAGCATATGTTAGTACTTTTTTCTTTTCTTTCTTTTCACTGCTGTGTAATAGTCCATTGTATGGATATACCATATTTTATTTATCCATCATCAGTTGATGAACATTTGGGTTGTTTTCTTTTGGCTCTTGTGAATATTGCTTCTGTGAACATTCATGTACAGTTTGTATTTGAACATTTGGTTTGAATTCTCATAGCTCTGTTTTTGTAAATAAAGCCTTATTGAAACATAACCCCACCCTTAGACATGGAGTTCTCTACTTGTTCCAAATAAAGTCAGTCCCTCCATGCAGAGCTGTAGAGCTCTTTGCCTTTATATCCTGCCTTTCCACTTGGCCAGAACCCCAGAGTTACTGCCCTGGAGCTAGGGGCAAGGACCTGCTTCTCCAGAGTGACCCCTTCCCCTTCCCCTCTCTATAAGTGAAGAGAAGTAGTAACCCTTGGTATTATTGCATGGAATTTCTGTCATATAAGTGAGATGGTGGTGGGGGAAGGAGATTGGGACCCTTGTATTCTTGGCTTGTTGCTCCTAGGGTAGAGCTTCCACCCTAAGAGTGGAGCCAGTTCATAGAAGAATGACCTGGTCCTCTCAGCTATGCCACCCGGAAAAGAACTTCTGTAACACAGGGCTGAGGGGCATGAGCACCCTGCTGTGGTTGAAATTATAGTCCCAGATTGGGAGCTGGGGGAGAAGGAGCCTGTCTTCTTGGCCACACATACCTGGAGTAGACCTTATGTATCCTGGGGATGGGGAGGTGCATAATGTGTGCCTAACAATGCATTGAGATTCAAACACCATAGACTTTTGCTGTGCTAACCAAGATTTAGTACATTTTCTTGAATGATTATTTCTTTGTTTGATTTATGCCCTTAGGGCAATTTCCAGAGACTTTATATATAGTTGCTTTTTATAATTTTTACTAGTTAAATTGTTTGCTGAGGAGTGTATCACCTGAGCTTCTTACTTCAACATTGCAAAATTCCTGCCTCCCTCATTTATATTTAAGCTTAATTATTCAAATATTGAATAATTTAGACAAAATGATAGTATTTTTGTATTTCACTCATCATTACTTTTTTGGGTTTCCAATAGTTTTTCTATTTTTTTAAAATGTGTTTTGACACATGGAGCCTAAAGGGTTTACATGTGCCTACCCTGTTATGGGATAAGAAGCTCACTTTACACACGTGTATTTGCCAAAGCAGCATTCTTAGTTTTCCTTTACCTGTGTTTAATCTTTCTGAGAGAAAACATGGCATTTCTACAATTATTTCTCCCACATGCATCATTTGATCTTGAATAATAACAGATTGTTTTTTGTTAATGGCAAATGATAATACTGTGCTCTTCTATGGGAGGTAACATATCATTTTTTTTCTAAAGAGACTGAAAAATGAAAATAAAATGATATCCCTTTAGTGGAAATTTCTTGTCACTGCTTTAGTCTGAGGTAAAGGAACATGAAAACATATCATGGCTAGGGAAAACAAGATAAATTATGATTGGTAACATTTTTTGAAAATTTGAATGGTTCATGGGAGGATAAGTTGTATGTCAGGGTCTGATGATTAGTCCATGATAGAATCTTTGGAAAAAACACAGACCTCTAAGGAATGATTTTCAAAGTGGTAGCTTATTGACTTCATTTTGGGTGTAGAACTCCTATAAAACCCTACAGCATGATTTCTTAAAATCATTACTGTTCTTACATATCAGCTCTGTGAAGTGGACTTTAGAAAATTACAACACATGGGCTATTATTAAATATGTGTGGTATTTTTTCTAGGTACTTAAGTAATTCTAAATTTGCGGATCTTTTTTCCACAAAGTGATGCAAATAGTGATTTTGCAGCCACAAATCCCCCAAGAACCCCTATTTTTATGGACCAGAGGATCTCTGCTTAGACAGTCAACCACTGTTCCAAACAGGCTGGGCAAGTAATGTTTTCTCTGCTGTTGCATTTGAGATCTTTGCCCATTTCTTTTACTTACTAGAGTTAAGTGGATTTCTGCCCATGAACCTATTTTAAAGGAAATGTTATATGTCCTAGTACTTTTTACCTTCATAGGAATGATTTCAAAAAATTTTTGGAAGAAAATCAACCTTTTTTGTCTCCACATGTGAACTTTGTTGCAGAGATAAAGCTGTCCATGAATCACCTTTGGAGAGGATTTGCAGAGGCCAGTGTCTAGTGGTGGTGGTGACTACAGCAAGAAGATTTCCAGAAGCTATGTTTCTGGCTTAAAAGGGGCTTAGGATCCCAGGAGGTAAGGGAAAATTTTTGTTCTGATTGTGTTACTGCATCTTCTTCATTGTTCTTCTCCAATCTGGGAATGCCTATTTATTAAATAATTACTGTATGCAAAGTAGTGCATCTCTCTCTCTCTCTCTCTTTCTATGTACATCCAAATATACTATTTGATTTAATTCTGAAAGATAGTGAGTGAGGGAAGTATTGCTTTTCTGTTAGGAGAAGTAGCCTTACCATAGCCACAGTGCAGAAGTAGCAGAGCTGGAACTAAACTCAGATGTCTTATTCCAAGGTGATGCTCTTTTTGCTATACTGCGAAGGAAGGGCTGTGTGGCAGGGGTATCCATGGGACATGGGAGAGACCACAGGAGACTCCTCCAGTGTCTGGGAGGCGAGAGATTGTACAGGTTTCAGGAAATGAGGGGAGATAAAGTAAGCATGGGGTAGAGGAGAGGGTCTTCCCCTCTTCTAGTTTTTGGGCATGAAATGCACCTCACTTAGGATCCAGAAGTTTAACTTTTTGAATGCCCAGTAAGCAAAGATTTAAGTCATTTATTAAGAAATTTCTTGGGGTGCCTGGGTGGCTCAGTAGTTAAGCGTCCACCTTCAACTCAGGTCATGGTCCCAGGGTCCTGGGATCTAGCCCCACATTGGGCTCCCTGCTTAGCGGGAAGCCTGCTTCTCCCTCTCCCACTCCTCCTGCTTGTGTTCCTGCTCTCGCTGTGTCTGTCTCTGTCAAATAAATAAAATCTTAAAAAAAAAAAGTCTTGGGGCGCCTGGGTGGCTCAGTTGGTTGAGCGACTGCCTTCGGCTCAGGTCATGATCCTGGAGTCCCGGGATCGAGTCCCGCATCGGGCTCCCTGCTCAGCAGGGAGTCTGCTTCTCCCTCTGACCCTCCTCCCTTTCATGCTCTCTGTCTCTCATTCTCTCTCTCTCAAATAAATAAAATCTTAAAAAAAAAAAAAAGTCTTAAGTTGCTTTCATGAAGGTTTTCAACCTTTTATGAATATTATAAAACTTTACCAGATTTTTATTTTGAAAAACATATTTTAAAACCTAAATCTGGGCAGTATGGATAGTTTGGGGAATCTTCTTTGTACCTTACTTCAATAAAAAAGAAAAAAATTATCAAAATTATGTGTACATAGTTAAGAAAACTAATAGGATAGAAGAATTTTCATTGTTCATCTCCCATTCCAGTCTGCTGCAGAGGCAATCTGTGCTTTTTGTTTTACATCCCTAAGTAAATACGTGTTGTGCACAAATTCTTGAGTTTTCATTTTTAACTTTATCTGTATTCTTCTTGTTATGACAGATAATAGATGATATATGGGGATATATGAGTTAATGTATGAGGATATATGGGCACTCCATCTCCCACCTTTATTTCTGCCCATTTTCTTAATTTTTGGAAAATTATATCACCATTCAGTTTCTCATTTTGTTACCTTTGTAAAGACACATTCTCATATAACCTCTATTTTTGTTCTATTTCTTTGTTTTTAGTTTTAGACAATATCTCTTGACTCCTTGCTTTATATGATGAATATATTAACCCCCTACCCTTCCTTTCACCTGTTCTTTTCTTTTTCTACCTCCCAGCTTCTGATAGCTGCATTTTCACAAGACTGTTAACATTTTCATTCCATTCTATAGCTGTTGTTAAGTTGTGTGTATTTTGTGGGTAATTCTAGATGTTGGAAATTAATAAATACCATTGAAATTTTGTTCGTTTTAAATAATAATAGCTAATTGACTACTTACAATGTGCCAGGCACCATTCTAATTGCTTTACATACAATAGCTCGAATTTCTTTACACACGTATTTACATAAATCAGTTCTCAAAAAATATTTTACAGATATGGAAACTGAGGTGTTGGCAAGTTCACTAATTTGCTGAAAGTCACATAGCTAAAAGTGGTAGTCAACAATTTGCATTAGTGTAGTCTTGTTCAGGAGTACATTTCTGTTTGAATTAGTTTCTGCTGTGTACCAAACTGCACCCAAATTCCAGTGACTTAAAACAGCACCATTTCTTTACCTCATGATTCTGTGGGCCAGAAATTTTGGGCTGGCCTTAGCTGGGCAGTTCTTTGGGGTTTGGCAGGTTTGCCCCAGCCTCTGTGGGCAGTAAGGCAGCCCAGC
The DNA here is from genome assembly GCF_029215605.1 of Mirounga angustirostris. Taxonomy (NCBI): domain Eukaryota; kingdom Metazoa; phylum Chordata; class Mammalia; order Carnivora; family Phocidae; genus Mirounga; species Mirounga angustirostris. The sequence goes on from NW_026991723.1 coordinate 23,291,874, forward strand.
TTCTGCAGGTTAGATGGATATTGGTTGGGGACAAGGAGAAGACTAGCCATGTGTATCTCATCACCTAGTGCTAGCCTGGTCTTATTCACATGACTGCTGGCAGAATTCTGAGAGAGAGAGAGAGAACAGAAGCAGGACAGGCTTCATGAGGCCTAGGCTTGGAAATGGCACGCTGTCACTTCTGCATTCCATTGGTGAAAGAAGTCACAAAATCAGCCCAGGTTCAAGGGGAAAGGAAATAGACTTCACTTGTTGGGAGTTGCTGCGAAGTTACGTTTTAATAGTGTGCTTACTGTGAAAGGTGGAGGATTGGGACCATTTTTGCATTCTACCATAGTTCTCTTGGCCATTACATGTATTGCTCTCTATATGTAAATATTATTCATTGGAGAGCCAATATGTGCTATGATTACATTTCATTTTCTATGTTTTCAATGTCATCACTTAACATGAAAAATAAAACTGAAGAGACCTCTTTCTTTAGACTCCATCAATTGCTCAGTTATTATATTTTATTTTAATTTGTTTTATATTAGGCCATTTCTTTCCTATACATCTCCCCCCACCATGGGGTTTATGATTGCCATCTCCCCCTTAAGAAATAACATGCTTGCTTTATTATACCTGTAATAATTTATTGCTTTTTGTCTATTTTTTCTAATACTTATAATCCGTTCCTTTTTTTTTTTTTTTTTTGTCTTGAAGATATTCCTGGATCCAAATGATTCTGGTTATAATTTGCACAGATTGCTTTGTAGGCTATCATCCTGAGATTTCTTTTCATGTATTTTTTGGTTTGTTGTTTGTTCTTTATATCTTATATCTTCTCTCCTGGTTTTCACTCATATTTTGCTGGGAAATATCTTCAAGCAACTTCTGCAGAATATAAGTAAACTTTCTGAGGCCTTACATGTCAGAAAATGGATTTATTTTCCTTTTACATTTAAAGGAAATTTCCTGAAAATTTGTCAGTGTATAGTTTTTTAGGATCAAAATATTTTCCTTCAGTATTTTGAAAATCTTGCACAACTGTCTTCTAGCTTCTACTTCTAATGAGAAATCTGACAGTAGTCTGACTCTCTTGTTCCTTTGTAGGTTCTGTGTTTTGTTTGTCCTTTCTCTCTTTCTCAGATATTAGATTTCTCTCTCCTTTTTGTTTTTGAAATTTCATAAAGATGTGTTTAAACATGGATCCTCTGTTACTGTTAGATCCTTTTAAATTTCATATCTTAAGTTCTGGGCAATTTTCATCTATTACTACTTTGATAATAATCTTTCCTTTGTTTTCTCTATTCTCTCTAGAATTCCTATTAGTCAGTTGTTTGACTTCTTAGATTGATTCTGTCTATATGTTTATCTCTGTTTCTTGTTCCACATTCTGGAAGATTTCCTCAGCTTTGTATTTTAAACTTCTGATTGAATTTTTATTTTTTTCAATGATGCTTTTAATTTTTAAGAAAGTTTTATCATTTTCTGATTTTTCCTTTTTTCATTACAGTCTGTTCTTCTTTCTAGATCACATGTCTTCTTGAACATTTCTGGGTATTACCTATGAGAGATTAATTAAAAAAAAAAAAGTTTCCTCCAGGTTCAGTTTTTCTATTTGTTTACTTTGGTGTTTGTTTTTCATGTAGTTAGTTTTCTTCAAATGACCTCTGATTTCTGGGTATCTGTTCATTTATTAGAATGAAAAAGTAGGTAGGTCCTCTGTGAGCTCTGTGTATACAGGTAAATACTTGTCAACCAGTAGGCTTAACTCTAATATGAGTGGGTGGGATGTTTATTCCTGTACAAAGGTGTAAGAGAAGAGAGTGAGGGGTTGATCATTCATATGGAGAGACCTTTTATTAACCCTGTCTTTTCAGCCCACTTCCAAATACCATCCACTCATTGGCTGATGGTATTTCACAGTAACTCCAGGACTCTGCTCCCTCCACGACTGAAATTCTCTCCACAAATATTCTAGTCTGAAGCTTTCTCCTTTCTATTTCACTTATTGACATTCTTTTATTTCTTTTGTATCTTAGATATTTTTTGAAATTCACTCCCCTGAACATATTATTCTGTTATAGATTTATATCTCTTTCATTCCTTCAACATAGTTTTAATAGGTTCTGGAGAAGGAGGAGGGGCAAGCATGTAATCTCAGTTGGATACTTTTATGCAGAAGTTTTCTCCATACCTTACTTTTCAAAAAGAAAAATCCTAACTGTATATACTCTGCTCAGGAGGAATATCCAGTCTTATTTAATTGATGAAGAGAAACTCTTTCATGTGGTAAGATCTATATGTGCTGTATTTTCAGGTCTGTTCAGCTAAAAGTTCTTAAACACATAGCTGTTTATGGTTTAGCACCTACTGGGTTAGGAATGAAAAACTCATATTGCTGTACTGATATACTATCCAGATGTCACTATATTATGGAATATGATAGGACTGTTATATTCCCCTCTTCCAGCTGTTCTGGGATTATCTGATATATGGGACAAGAACTCTTACCATACATGTATATAAATATGCTTAATTAACATAGACAGATTTCTTGTCAGTGGTTGGTATATTAATCTGGCAAATCCTTTTCCTATCCTGCCAAATTTTTGATCCCTTGAATGTCTGCCAGTCTAGTTCTTAATGGCTCTAAATATGGGGAACCCTTCATTTAGACTTCTTGAAGCAGTGGCCCACCTTCTTGTTGCTCTTATTGTAATTCTTTTGGATTGTTCTATTTCTTGCACTCCCTGTTTAAAATCCTAGGAAGTCATTCCCTTCCTCAGTGGGTAGATTTGCCTGGTTTATTCTCAAACCCAGCTCATATTTTATGAAATCCTCTGAATTCTTCAGGGCATATGGCTTGCATGTCCTCACCTCTTTTCTCTCTCTCCTGTAAATTTAGCTCTGTGTCTTCATCATCTGCCAAAGTGTCCCTTAGCTTTCTCTTGAGAGTTTTCACACACACTTTCCCTGTGGCAAGGGGGTGTTTTCTTTGCTGTTTACAGTAGTCTTTTAGAAACACAAATTAGATAAACCATTTGGACTTTCAGTTTCTGCAGTATTAGATCATTTTTGAAGGGAATCAAGATGCAAGATTAATATTTTTTTAGAAGTCTAAAGTACCTCATTCTATTAATTGTATATTCGTTCAAGAATATACATTGAATTTTTTATTGAATCCCTATATATTTGGGGTATTATGGTGGTCAAAGAGCTTATATATAGATTTTATTTAGGTGTTAATAAAATAATCACACAAATAGTGTAAAATTGCACAAGAACTGTGATGTAGAGAGACAGTGCCATGGAAAGTGTCATGGTCTTGGAGGTTGGAGAAAGATCTATTAGGAAGTCATAGTTGACTGTGGGAGGGATGACATGATTATATTTGCATTTAAAAAGTTTATTCAGATTGACTGTATTGGCTGGGGGGCCAGAGAGGATTTGAGTGGAACAGTGAGAGGAATATTCCAGGTGAGATATGATGGTAGTTTGGACTGGGATGGCAACACTGGAAATGGAGAGAAGGGGAAGAATGTAAGAGTTATCTAGAAGGTAAAATTGGTAAGACCTGATGACTGGTTAAATGGTGCTAAAGTGGGAGAGAAAGAAAAATGTCAAGGATAATTTCAAGGCTTGAGTAGATAGATGGATGATGGTGCCATTCACTGGGCTAGGTAATACTGGATGAGGGCCAAATTTGGCAGGGAGGGAGATCCTGTGTTGGGTTTTTATGCCAAATTTAAAGGACTGTTTCAGAATCTGAGTGGAAATATCATGTAGACATTTAACTATAAATAGACAGCTGCAGTTGTGGTTCTGGAATATTTCTATTGCTCCATAGCCTCATTAGCCTTTGGTGTTGTCAGTGGTCTGGGCCAAAGCTTTTCTAATAGGTGTGTAGTGCTATTTCTTGTGGTTTTAATTTGCATTTCTCTAATGACGTGTGATCTTTTCATATGTTTTTTTCATCTGCATATCTTCTTTAGTGAGGTGACTGTTAAGGTCTTTGGTCTATTTTTTTATCAGGTTATTTGTTTTCTTGTTGTTGAGTTTTAAGAGTTATTTGTATACTTTGGATAACAGTCTTTTATCAGATATGTTTTTTGCAAATATTTTCTCCCAATCTGTGGCTTGTCTTCTCATTCTCTTGACATTGTCTTTACATCAAGGTTCATTTTTGATATAAAGTTTTATGTTCTGTGCTATCTGGCTCTGTGTGCTGAAAAATACTTCTGGAATTTGGAAATTCATGTTGAGAGGTGAAGTAGCTTTTGTGAATTCTGAAGTACTCTCTGGAGTGACATTCTAAAATTGATGTCTTAGTTTACCCTTGAAGACTCATATTCTGTGTGTCAGCACTCACCCTCTCAAAGGGAGTTTTATGCTCTTGACATTGGGCAGGTGCGGAGTTTTTGCCATGAAGTAAGAGCTAAATATTGTCTGGATTCTGGGTCACTCATTGGAGGTAATTTAAAACTTACTTAAACAAAAATTGAAATCTATTGCAATAATGTAAGAGGCAATATGACTAGTGGAATGTGCATGTGATGAGGAGTAAAAAGATCTGGTTCCTAGTGTGTGTGCCAACATGTGGTAGCTGATTGTTTTGGTTAAAAAAGTCTTAAAAACCTATTTCCTGGGGTGTCTGGGTGGCTCAGTCATTAAGCATCTGCCTTCAGCTTGGGTCATGATCCCAGGGTACTGGAATCAAGCCCCGCCTCGGGCTCCCTGCTCAGCGGGAAGCCTGCATCTCCCTCTCCCACGCCCCCTGCTTGTGTTCCTGCTCTCGCTGTCTCTCTCTCTCTAATAAATAAATGAAATCTTAAAAAAAAAACCCTATTTCCTTATCTGTAAAATTGGAATAATATTAACTTAATAATAATCTTAATTGGTAATATGCATTGAAATTTCTTCTATGTCTTTTCATGATTTGATAACTTATTTTTAGTATTGAATTATATTAATAATATTAGTTAATAATATTGTGATAATAAATTTTATGTGTCAACTTGGCTAGACTTTGGTACCCTGTTTTTGGCTAAACACCCATCTTAATGTTGGCTGTAAAGGTATTTTTTAGATGTTAGGTTACCATTTAAATCAATAAACTTTGAGTAAAGCAGATTATCCTCCATAATGTGGGTGGGCCTCAAACCAGCAGTTAAAAGCCTTAAGGCAAAAGATTGAGGTCCCCCCCACCCCGCAAAGAAGAAGGAATTCTGCCTCCAGATTGCCTTTAGGCATGGGACTACAACATTAACTCTCCTAGTTCTCCAGCCTGCTTTGAAGATTTTGGACTTGCCAGCGTCCTTAACTGTGTCAGCTAATTTTAAAAAATCTCTTTGTCTCTGTCTTTCACACACATACACACACATGCTATATTGGTTCTGTTTCTCTGGAGAACTCTAATACAGCTAATACAACTGTCTAATCACTATCACAGTAAGGTAAAATCAATGAATGAATATAACTGTGTTATATAAACCTCAGAGCGCCACTCTGAAATATAAATGACATAAAACCCAAATATAGATACCTAGGCTCTCTTGTATAAAGGAGTGATCATTTCCTTGTTCTTTATTGGTATTTGTTTGCCACATCCCACTTTAAAAATGGTTACAAGGTTAAAGAGCAGATCTGGAAGCCAAAAATGGGCTTGGGAGGATCAGTGAAGACCTGGAATGAGGGTCAATGAAGAGCTGGAATGTGCTGGATCTCAGCAGTTTAAAGAAGAGAGGTATTGGTTATAAGCACAAGGATGGGGATGAAATAAAGGTTTCTGGATTCAGTCATTAAAGAAGTAACATGGAGTAGGTTCCATAGACTAGTGGTAGTGAATCTCCACGTGTATGGGCAAATCCAAGGTCACACAATATTTTCTTGAAGTTGTATTTTTAAAAGGTATACTCCAGAGTATACTCTAGTGAGCTGTAAGACTCACACTCTATAGAGTTATTTCAGAAACATTTATTTTCAAAGGATATTGTGCATCATCAAATGGCCAGGACAATAAGTTAATCCTGCAGGCTAGAAGGTCTATTTGTGAGTTTAAGAGTGAAGAAGACACTTTAATATCTTATTTCTTTGTTCAGATCTATCTGCAGATTGTATGGGAAAGTTCTTAATAAAGAAGTTTAAATACAAAGAGGTAAGAACTTTCCTTAATATACTATGCACATTTGATGCTATCATGATTGACAAATTTCCCAGATCAAAAGCTGCTATTAGCTCACTCTTTCTTTAGCCAACATATTTTCATTCAGATTAGTACTGTGCACTGACATGCAAGAGAAACATCAGTTCCTAATAAAATATGGCCCAATATTATCTAATGTGTTATATCTAAGGATCATCTCAAAAATACAAAGTTTAATAGAACTCCTTAAGATAGTGTACTAAATAAATGTCCTTTTTTTTTGTAGTAACCCCATGACCAAATTTATTTTTAATTGCTAGAATAAATGACTTCTGGTCCCATGGTTTTAGATAGATCCAGTCACAGTTGATTCCTTGATGCAAGTACTGATGTGCAAACAGCATGAGGCTGAATGGGTGCATAATCAATAATGCATCTAGAGGCTTTCAACTGAGTTCAGTCAGAGTATCTATTAGATCTTGTCTCTCAATATCTCATCTCTCTAGCTAATTTTTCAGATATTACAGGGAAACTTGGCTGCTGTAACCCACCTTCCTCTGAGCAATAAGGAGAAAGAAATTATTCCCAGAGGGATGAAGAATATTTTTCTTCAGTGGTTCTGTACATATTTGAACCTGTGTCTCAATGATTATGCACAACCAGTGTATATTTCAGAGTCTTTTATTTATTCAACATTTATCCAAAGATATTTAGTGCTTTCTAGATGTTAGGCACTGTTGGGGATAGAAGACACGTTCTCTGATGTTTGTGTACTGTTTAGTGGATGAAGACAGAGATAAACAGGTAAACCAAAATATATGACACTTCACAGCTATTACATAATAAGTCCTAAAAATCATGAAATGAGTATTATAAGGTGGGGAGTAGGATTGGCAGGACTAATTTTTTTTTTTTTAAGATTTTATTTATTTGACAGAGAGAGACACAGTGAGAGAGGGAACACAAGCAGGGGAGTAGGAGAGGGAGAAGCAGGCTTCCCCGCGGAGCAGGGAGCCCGATGCGGGGCTCGATCCCAGGACCCTGGGATCATGACCTGAGCTGAAGGCAGACGCGCAACGACTGAGCCACCCAGGAGCCCCTGGCAGGATTAATTTTATAGAGTAGTCAGGGGAGGCCTTTTCAAGGAAGTGACTTTAAGCTGAAGATTTGGAAAATGAGATCTCCAAGGTCGAGGGAGCCCTAATCCAGAGACTCTGAAGTAGGATTTACAGTTAACCTTGAAGAACATGGGTTTGAACTATGTGGATCCACTTATATGCAGATTTCTTTCAATAAATGCAGCATAGTATTGTAAATGTATTTTCTCTTCCTTGTGATTTTCTTGATATTTTCTTTATCTTTATTTTGAGAATACATCATATGATACACATAGCATACAAAATACATGCTAATTGACTCTTCATGTTATCCTAAGGCTTCTAGTCAACAATGGGCTATTAATAGTTAAATTTTGGCAGAATCAAGAGTTATATGTGGATTTTCAGCTGCACAAGGGGTCAGTGCCTGACCCCTGCATTGGACAGGGGTCAGCTGTAATATGTTCAAGAAACAGAAGGGAAGCTTGCATGGTCAGAGTGCAGACATCAGGGGGTAAGAGTGGTATGAAGGCTGTGCAGGGTCTTGAAGACTGTGACTGGGAGTTTGGATTTTATTCCAACTATATTTGGAAGCCACTGGAGTGTTTTGAGTTGGGGATTGACATGATCTCTTTTTCCTTCCTTCTGCCATTTTCTCCTTGTACTTTTCCAGGCACTTAGCATTCAGCTTTTCCATGGATTTTCTAAGTCAGTATTTTAAATAATATGTTTTCTGGGTAGTTCCTATCTGTTTGAGTAGCTCCATTCTGGGAAGTGGTAGTTATAGTACTGTTACTCCTTTTTTTAATTGCATAATTTCCCCCAACATTTTTGGTTTAAAATCACAGAAAGTGTGATACTGTAATATTTCATGAAGTGAAAGAGTTGGCTCTGTTTTCTTAGAGTTTGCACACTGATAAGTCTATGAATCACATTCAGCCCATAGTTTTATTTGGTCTGTTTGGAATTTTACAAATTGGGAGACTTAACATAAATGTCTGGAGTAATATGATGATCTTATTTATATATATCCAATGGCTCATATAGAGACAGAATTTATAAGAAGGGACTTAAGTCAAAGCTAAAAGACAAAGAGCTGGGGAGGCAGATTTTACAAAGCCAAAGGTAAAAGCCTGGAGACCAACATTCATTGTATATGACTTGCAGTGTATGGGAAACTGTCATATTACATAGCACTTAAAAAGGTCTAATAACCCATATTGTAGTGATGATGCAAATCCCAGATCTAATGCATTTTAAGTATATGACCTTGGACGAATTACCTTTCTCTGCTTCCATTTTATTCAGTGTGAAATGGGGATAGTAAGTACATTTTTCATAAGGTTGCTGTGAGAATTAAGTTATTAGTACTTATGAAACATTTAGAACAATGCCTGTTTTAGTAACATTCCATAAGTATTAGTACATTTTACAGACAAAAAAACCTTGAAACTCAGACAACTAATTGATATCAAAGAAGTTACCCAGCAAATTAGTGGAAGAGTCAAATCCTGAGACCAGTTCTTTTAAGAAGATTTGTTGGTGGCTGGGCGCCTGGGTGGCTCAGTTGGTTAAGCGACTGCCTTTGGCTCAGGTCATGATCCTGGAGTCCCGGGATCGAGTCCCGCATCGGGCTCCCTGCTCAGCAGGGAGTCTGCTTCTCCCTCTGACCCTCACCCCTCTCATGCTCTGTCTCTCATTCTTTCTCTCAAATAAATAAATAAATAAAATCTTTAAAAAAAAAAAAAGAAGATTTGTTGTTGGTATTTCAAGAGTAATTTGAAGTATTTGGTTTGAATACCAGCATTGCCAGTTTTACCACTGGTTAGCTCAAAGTTTTATCTAAATCAGCAGTTCTCAATTTTTGAATCTTAAGATGTTTTAACACTCTTAAAAATTATTGAGGACCCTTGAAGATCGTGTGTTTATGTGGGTTATAGCTATCAGTTCCATATTGGAAATTAAAGCTGATAATTTTAAGAAAAATTACTCATTAATTAGTTTAAAAAAACCTATTATAAGCTATCATAAATAACATTTTTATGCAAAATAATGGTTTCCAAAACAAGAATATTTAGAGAAAGTGGAATTATTTTACATTTTTGCAAATCTCTAATGTCTGGCACAAAGACATCTGGATTCTTCTATCTGCTCTGCATTCAATCTGTTACAATGTTACTCTGGAAAACTCTAATGTGCATGCATCTTCTTATTTTTTTTTAAAGATTTTATTTATTTATTTGATACAGAGAGTGAGAGAGCACAAGCAGGGGGAACAGTAGAGGGAGAGGGAGAAGCAGGCTCCCCGCCAAGCAGGGAGCTCGATGTGGGGCTCGATCCCAGGACCCTGGGATCATGACCTGAGCCGAAGGCAGACGCTTAACCATCTGAGCCACCCAGGTGCCCCAACATGCATCGTCTTATTAATATGAAAGTAGTTTTGACTTGACAGATTTTCTGGTAGTCTCTGGGACCTCAGGAGGTCCTCACACCATGCTTTGAGAACCATTGATCTAGGTGAAATTAGAGATTTCAGGTAGGAAAGATACAATTTCTGCCCAAGTCCCAAAACGTACTTTAGAGGTGGAAACTCAATGGCCAAGAGCAAAACTTTCTAGGGAACAAACACTAAAATCAAGCCTTTGTTACCTTTTATAAGATTAATAACTCTACTTATATATCGTTCCAACAAATGCCCATGGGCACCCCCAAAATATTCATTGCATTGTCTAATTACAAAATATTTTCTCTTCAGCCACCCCCCATCCCAAGTTGTGTGTCTGAAAGCACGTAGGTGAAATTGGTCAGAAGTAAATTAATGAGTAAAAGCATGCTCTTTTAATTCAGAGGAAAATGAGAAATATGGCACATACTCACCTGTCTTCCTTCTTGTCCTTCCAAGCTCCTTGGCCCTCCTATTATATTAGTTTGCTTTGTGATGAAAGTTGCATAATTCCAGTGATTCCTTTCTGTAATTGATAAAGTTATAGATGGGTATTGGAAGGATAATTTCTGCTTGCTAACATCCAATGATCTGTGAAGAATTCAGTTCTCTTCTTATTCAATAGATCTGAAGAATGGCTACTATACAGTCTGCATTTAGAGAAAGAAAATTGTTTATAATCAACCCAGCAAAGCACTGATATTTTAGGCTGGTCCATAGAAAAACTTTGGACGAACCATTTCTTGTAATGGGGTTCATTCTGATGAGGTCTGAGTATTTGTGGACTCTTCAACAGGCTATGTATTTAATTTCTTCAGGCAAAGCTTGAAGTCCCACTTCCTCTATGAGTGCCATCTCTAATGTATTCATTTATTCGACATTTGTTGGCTAGCCACTATGCCAGACAAAGTGGTAGATACTAGTGACCTAAAGATGAATGTCCAAAATTTATATATTTGAGGAGTTCAGGAGATAGGTATATAAGTAAATTACTTAAATATGTGTGAAAAATGCTGTAATAGAGACACAAGAACACAATGCTTTAGAAAAGCAAGGGGAGACTGATTCTACATGATTTGTGAAAAGTTTCTCACTGGAACTGGGTCCTGTAGGAGGTACAGGGATTTAAGGCAAGTGAGGAAAGGGCATTACTGACAAAAGGAACAGAATGAGTAGAGGCTTGGAGTCATGAAAAAGCATGAGGTGTTCAGGGAATTATGAGAATTTTCAGAGACTGGAATTAGGGTGCACATGAGTGGAGGCTGGGGCAAGGCTGTGGTCACACTGTGACAGCTCATAGGGGCTGAAATGAAAAAAACAAAGGGAGGGGGTTTACATTTAACCCTTAAGCCAGAAGGAACCATCAGTGGGCTGTTTTTGTTGAGTTATATATTTTAGAAAGATTTTTCTGGTAGTGAATGGGCAGGAAGTGGAATGCATTAGAGAATGGAAGCAATGGTCCAAATGAGATAAAATGGTTTCCTGCATGGAAGCAGTTGTTATGGGAACAGAAGTGAGGCAGTAGGGATAGAATTGAGAGGTATTTAGAAGCTAGAATCAAACATTGAGGAGATTGGATATGGAGAATGAGAGTGACAGTCTTAAGAATGATTTGTAGAAAACTGAACTGATGAATTACAATCAGAATGATTACTAATCAAACATGAAAACTGAAGCAACAATAGGAAGTAGTAGAAATGATGATTTTTTGGAACATGCTGAATTTTACGGACCTGTGGCTTATCTAGGTAGCACTTGGAAATACGGGTCTCAAAAGAGAGATTGAGAAGTTGTGTTTTCCTTCTAGAAATTTCTGTAATATGCTCAAACTATACTACATATGAAGTTGATGACAAACCTGTTGCTGTCATTTCTACAGATGTCTTGTGTCTTCAGCTAGAAATAAAATTTTCTAAAGGTTTCCAAATATTTTGGGTCTCGAATAGTAAGCTTTCAAAAAGCACAGGGGTTGGGGTATGGGCAAAAAAGGTGAAAGGGACCAAGAGGTACAGATTTCCAGCTATAAAATAAATAAGTCATGGAGAAGCAATGTATAGCATAGGGACTATAATCAATAATATTGTAATAACTTTGTGTGGTGATAGGTGGTAACTAGACTTACTGTGGGGATCATGTCATAATGCATAAAAATACTGAATCACTATGATGTACACTTGAAACTAATAGGATATTGTATGCCAATTATACTTCAATAAAATAAGATAAAATTAAATAAAATACAGGACAGGGATGATGGATTCTATCTTTTTTATTTTCCCACTGTGCCTAAGACAGAGCTAGGCACAAATTAGGAAAAAAACACCTAATGTCTTTCTTTAAGGTCTGAAGACAGAATCAGAGAGTGAAGGCAATAAAGAATGTTTTAGAAAATTGAGCAATTAAAGAAATTCGGAGAATTAAAAAAAAAAAAAAGAAAAGAAAACCCCTCCTAAGGATTCTTAGTAAGAACTGGGGAAAATTGGTGGATATGAACAGGGAAGGTCTTTTATTTTTAGTACTAACACTAATTGGAAGAACAATGGTTGTTAGGAGGGTATTTTTTTTTTTTTTAATTTCTTTAAGGAAGGCGTTTATTTTCTGGTAGCCTGCTGAATGAATTATAAGGCAAAGCCTCAAGTTCTACCACACTGTATCATTCATATGGTTTTGAATATGAGCTTCATGTATTCTACATCTTTCACCCCCATTCCTTTGCCCTTTTTAAAAAAATTTTATTACGTGGGCGCCTGGGTGGCTCAGTTGGTTAAGCGACTGCCTTCGGCTCAGGTCATGATCCTGGAGTCCCTGGATCGAGTCCCGCATCGGGCTCCCTGCTCGGCAGGGAGTCTGCTTCTCCCTCTGACCCTCCTCCCTCTCATGCTCTCTGTCTCTCATTCTCTCTCTCTCAAATAAATAAATAAAATCTTAAAAAAAAATTTTATTATGTTACGTTAATCAGCATACATCATTCGTTTTTGATGTAGTGTTCCATGATTCATTGTTTGCATATAACACCCAGTGCTCCATTCAGTACATGCCCTCTTTAATACCCATTACCAGGCTAACCCATCCCCCAACCCCCCTGCCCTCTAGAACCCTCAGTTTTTTTTCTCAGAGTCCATAGTCTGTCGTGGTTCGTCTTCCCCTCCGATTTCCACCCCCTTCATTTTTTCCTTGCTACTATCTTCTTTTTTTTTTTTAAACATATAATGTGTTATTTGTTTCAGAGGTACAGGTCATTGATTCATTAGTCTTACACAATTCACAGCGGTCACCATAGCACATACCCTTCCCAATGTCTATCACCCAGCCACCCCATCCCTCCATCCCCCACCACTCCAGCAACCCTCAGTTTGTTTCCTGAGATTAAGAATTCCTCATATCAGTGAGATCATATGATACATGTCTTTCTCTGATTGACTTATTTCAGTTAGCATAATCCCCTCTAGTTCCATCCACGTCGTTGCAAATGGCAAGATTTCAGGGTTTTTTTTTGATGGCTGCATAATATTCCATTGTATATATGTATACCACATCCTCTTTATCCATTCATCTGTTGATGGACATCTTGGTTCTTTCCATAGTTTGGCTATTGCGGACATTGCTGCTATAAACATTGGGGTGAATATACCCCTTCAGATCCCTACATTTGTATCTTTGGGGTTAAATACCCAGTAGTGCAATTGCTGGATCGTATGGTAGCTCTATTTTCAACTTTTTGAGGAACTCCGTACTGTTTTCCAGAGTGGCTGCACCAGCTTGCATTCCCACCAACAGAGTAGGAGGGTTCCCCTTTCTCCACCTCTTCGTCAACATCTGTCATTTCCTGACTTGTTAATTTTAGCCATTCTGACTGGTGTGAGGTGGTATCTCATTGAGGTTTTGATTTGGATTTCCCTGATGCTGAACAATGTCAAGCACTTTTTCATGTGTCTGTTGGTGTGGTTATTTTTTAAGATGACTTTCTTTACTTTATAACAAATACTGGTTTGCTTCAGAAACTGTTAAAAAATCTTAAGTTCTGATCAACTTTAGGGAACACAGTCTTTAGGTGGTTCATATCTGATGCATATCATTAATTTAACTTTATTTAGGTACTATTTCTGTTCAAGCTGACATCGCTTAAGAGAACATACCAGATGAATGAGATGCTGTCATATGTCTTCTAAATAGAAGTCTTGCTAAGGCTTGCACCTGGGGAAAGGCTAGTACAATTAAAATCAGTGACTCTTTCACCTCTCTTTGCTCTGTCAAGCATAAGAGGAGGAGGTACTGGGAAGCTTTGACAAGGAGAGCAGGGACTTTAATTGAGGGCAAGTGGGGCTCAGGCCCTGTTTCCTAATTGTAGGTGTTTGTTCAAACATCAGGTGCAAATCCAAATACACTGCAATTTAATAGAGGGCAAAGCTCTCTTAAATAAAGGACCATTTGATTCAAAGAATTATTTTTTTTAAGGGGGGGTGAGAGGGAGGGGCAGAGGGAGAGAGAGAATCTTAAGCAGGTTCCACGTCCAGCGTGTAGCCTGATCTCACAAGCCTGAGATCGTGACCTGAGCCAAAATCAAGAGTCAGACGCTTAACCGACTGAGCCACCCAGGTGCCCCTTGATTCAAATAAATTTAAAAGGTCTTTTCTTTAGCCAGACACCTACACATTATATTTTCATATTTCTGGAGAATTTAAGAATCTGATTGTGGAGCTTCACCTTACCACTTTTTCCTTACTTGGATCTTTTTTGGTGTGAATGTGTTTCTATCGTCTATGTATGGATCCACAGTTTGCTTTTCAGCATAGAGGAGAGGTTCCCGATGACCAGCACTCTTCATTTCTAGTTACTATTACATATATTACTTTTATAGCTTCCATCTTGCTATTTCGATGAATAAGAAATATGATCACAGGGCAACTGGAGTTAATAACCAATTTTAGGAGGATATTGCTTAAATGGTTTCTCAATTATGTTCCAGTTGGTTCCTTGTGTTGATAAAATGAAAGCCTCTTAACAGTAGAGTTCAAATTGTAAAGCTGAGTTGAAGTTTGAGGATTCCTGCTATCCTTTAACATTTAATGGCACTCAATTTTCCTGGCTCGTATTTTTGACATAGTGCTCCACGTTTCATCTGTCAGAGATACATTCTTACTTGGGCCTCTGGGCCAAATGAACTCCACCTATTAAATTTTGTGGTGTACTGTTCAATTGTTCTTTTATTTAGTAGGTCATTATTGAATGAATCTGGTCCTAGTTCTTTCACACATGGTGCTATAGGTGAGGAAAGGATTCAAATGTTCCTCCAGTATTGATGAAGATTTTCTTGTCATGTGAATGCCATACAAGCAGCTCTGCAGCCAGACTTTCTTGGTGGCCAAATATAAAGCCTTCTAATTAGAAGTATGTGATGCTATAATGAAAACATTATCAAACCAGCTGTACTCTGTGTACAGATTTTCTGTTTTTATTCATGTGTGTGCATCTATTACAAACATAGCACAAATAGAATATAAAAATAAGTTAACACTCACAGCCAAACCTGTTAAATTTAGTTCAACAAATTGTATGAAACCCTCCATCTGTTTGCTACATTATCCTCACAATGATAATAGGCAAGGCAGATTTGCTAGCTGAATTTTATAGAGAGAACGGCTTGTTCAAAAAAATATATAATAAGCTTCCCTAAATGAAACCAAACCAAAGAGCATTATTTCCTTCTCTGTGGCTTTGAGTGTTTATGTTGTGATATTACATTTACACAGATGTTATTCTTGATCTGTGGTGCCAAAAGATGACTTTGAAGCTCATTTATCAATAATTATTGTTTTGGCCCGTATGAGTCTTCCAAAAGGGCAAACAAGTATGAGGAACAGATCTTTTGATTTCTTTAGTAATGGGTCATGAATAGCTGTTTTCTACCTTTTGTATCTTTTCTTCTATGGTTTACTCTTGGTGTTGCAAATACAACATTTGCATTTTGAACAATATAGAAGGGCACAGAGGTCTTTATCATGTAATAACTTGTAAATGGAATAATATTTACATCCTAAGGTTATTGAGGATTACGTGAGACAAAGAAGTACCTAGCATGAGTGCTAATTTCTCAGCCGATGAAGAACTTAGCATTCACATCTCATTTAGTGGTAATTGTGACCTCTTGGGGACATCTCAAAAATACCATGAGATGCCTTTCTAGAATGTCAAATTCTCCTGACTATTGTTTTGTGAACAGCTAACTTAGCTTTCAGATCTCTTCCTCATACTCTTTAAGACCTTCTGCATTTAAAATGAAAAGCTCCTATTATGTGTGAAGCATCTGGGTGCTGGATATATAGGGCCCGAAGATAAATGAATCATATAATCTGTATAGGTTCAAATGCTTACTCGGAACTCTAGGCACACTTTTATTCCATAAACACTGGTTTCCTTTTCAATTTTTGGGTATTTTGATTATGTGTCTAGAAAAACCTTAAAACTGTTAAGTAGGTATAGCTACATGTCACATATCTAACAGTATTCATTATTTTTAATCCTCTTTTTATTTATTATGAACTGTCTTTTTACATAAACAAGGTTGGAGGCATTCCATAGAAATAAGAATCATGGGGGGGCGGAGCAAGATGGCAGAGGAGTAGGAGACCTGGATTTCGTCTCCTCTCAGGAATTCAGCTGGATAGGGGTCAAACCATTCTTAACACCTACAAACTCAACAGGAGATTGAAGAAAAGAAGAGCAACAACTCTCTGAACAGAAAAGCGACCACTTTCTGGAAGGTAGGACGTGCGGAGAAGTGAATCCAAGGCGATATTCGGGAGGATAGACGGCGGGGGAGGGGCCTCTGTCAGCCGCTTCTGGCAAGTGATAGAACAGCGGGGCACAAAATCAGAACTTTCAGAAGTCGGCTCGGCTGAGGGACGTCACTCTGGTGGCTAAGCGGGGGGTGGAACCCTCCGGGACAGTGTGGTCTCAGGACCCTCGGGGTCACAGAAAGACCGGGGGTGCCTGAGTGTGGCAGAGCTCCCAGGTATCGGAGTGGGGAAGCCGGCTGCAGAGACGGAGCCAAGGCGCGGGCTCTCAGCTCGGGGTTGCCATAAGATGAAACAACATTAGAATAATTGGGATCCCAGAAGAAGAAGAAAGAGAGAGGGGGGCAGAAGGTATACTGGAGCAAATTATAGCAGAGAACTTCCCTAATTTGGGGAAGGAAACAGGCATCAAACTTCAGGAAGCACAGAGAACCCCTCTCAAAATCAATAAAAATAGGTCAACACCCCGACACCTAATAGTAAAACTTACGAGTCTCATAGACAAAGAGAAAATCCTGAAAGCAGCTCGGGAGAAGAGATATGTAACCTACAATGGTAGAAACATTAGATGGGCAACAGACCTATCCACAGAGACCTGGCAGGCCAGAAAGGACTGGCAGGATATATTCAGAGCACTAAATGAGAAAAATATGCAGCCAAGAATACTCTATCCAGCTAGGCTGTCATTGAAAATTGAAGGAGAGATAAAAAGCTTCCAGGACAAACAAAAACTAAAGGAATTTGCAAACACAAAACCAGCCCTACAGGAAATCTTGAAAGGGGTCCTCTAAACAAAGAGAGAGCCTAAAAGCAACATAGACCAGAAAGGAACACAGACAATATATGGTAACAGTCACCTTACAGGCAATACAATGGCACTAAATTCCTATCTTTCAATAGTTACCCTGAATGTAAATGGGCTCAATGCCCCAATCAAAAGACACAGGCTATCAGACTGGATTAAAAAACAAGATCCATCGATATGCTGTCTGCAAGAGACTCATTTTAGATCCAAAGACACCCCCAGATTGAAAGTGAGGGGGTGGAAAACCATTTACCATGCTAATGGACACCAAAAGAAAGCTGGGGTGGCAATCCTTCTATCAGACAAATTAGATTTTAAACCAAAGACTGTAATAAGAGATGAGGAAGGACATTATATCCTACTTAAAGGGTCTATCCAACAAGAAGATCTAACAATTGTAAATATCTATGCCCCTAACATGGGAGCAGCCAATTATATAAGGCAATTAATAACAAAAGCAAAGAAACACATGGACAACAATGCAATAATAGTGGGGGACTTTAACACCCCCCTCACTGAAATGGACAGATCGTCTAAGCAAAAGATCAACAAGGAAATAAAGACTTTAAATGACACACTGGACCAAATGGACTTCACAGACATATTCAGAACATTCCATCCCAAAGCAATGGAATACACATTCTTCTCTAGTGCCCATGGAACATTCTCCAGAATAGATCACATCCTAGGTCATAAATAAGGTCTCAACTGGTACCAAAAGATTGGGATCATTCCCTGCCTATTTTCAGACCACAGTGCTTTGAAACTAGAACTCAATCACAAGAGGAAAGTCAGAAAGAACTCAAATACATGGAGGCTAAAGAGCATCCTACTAAAGAATGAATGGGTCAACCCCGAAATTAAAGAAGAATTAAAAAAATTCATGGAAACCAATGAAAATTAAAACAGAAGTATTCAAAATCTTTGGGATGCAGCAAAGGCAGTCCTAAGAGGAAAGTATATAGCATTACAAGCCTTTCTCAAGAAACAAGAAAGGTCTCAAGTACCCAACCTAACCCTACACCTAAAGGAGCTGGATGAAAGAACAGCAAATAAAGCCTAAACCCAGCAGGAGAAGAGAAATCATAAAGATCAGAGCAGAAATCAATGAAATAGAAACTAAAAGAACAGTAGAACAGATCAACGAAACTAGGAGCTGGTTCTTTGAAAGAATTAACAAGATTGATAAACCCCTGGCCAGACTTATCAAAAAGAAAAGAGAAATGACCCAAATCAACAAAATCATGAATGAAAGAGGAGAGATCACAACCAACACCAAAGAAATACAAACAATTATAAGAACGTATTATGAGCAACTCTATGCCAGCAAATTCGATAACCTGGAAGAAATGGATGCATTCCTAGAGATGTATCAACTACCAAAACTGAACCAGGATGAAATAGAAAACCTGAACAGACCTATAACCACTAAGGAAATTGAAGCAGTCATCAAAAATCTCCCAACAAACAAAAGCCCAGGGCCAGATGGCTTCCCAGGGGAATTCTACCAAACATTTCAGGAAGAATGAATACCTATTCTTCTGAAAGTGTTCCAAAAATAGAAATGGAAGGAAAACTTCCAAACTCATTTTATGAGGCCAGCATTACCTTGATCCCAAAACCAGACAAAGACCCCATTAAAAAGAACTACAGACCAATATCCCTAATGAACATGGATGCAAAAATTCTCACCAAAATACTAGCCAATAGGATCCAACAGTACATTAAAAGGATTATTCACCACGACCAAGTGGGATTTATCCCTGGGCTGCAAGGTTGGTTCAACATCCGCAAATCAATCAATGTGATACAATACATTAACAAAAGAAAGAACAAGAATCATATGATCCTCTCAATAGATGGAGAAAAAGCATTTGACAAAGTACAGCATCTTTTCTTGATCAAAACTCTTCAGAGTATTAGGATAGAGGGTACATACCTCAATATCATAAAAACCCATCTATGATAAACCTACAGTGAATATCATTCTCAATGGGGAAAAACTGAGAGCTTTCCCCCTAAGGTCAGGAACGTGGCAGGGTTGTTCACTATCACCACTGCTATTCAACATAGTATTGGAAGTCCTAGCCCCAGCAATCAGACAACAAAAAGAAATCAAAGGCATCCAAATCGGCAAAGAAGAAGTCAAACTCTCACTCTTTGCAGATGATATGATACTTTATGTGTAAAACCCCAAAGACTCCACTCCAAAACTGCTAGAACTCATACAGGAATTCAGTAAAGTGGCAGGATATAAAATCAATGCACAGAAGTCAGTGGCATTCCTATACACCAACAACAAGACAGAAGAAAGAGAAATCAAGGAGTCAATCCCATTTACAATTGCACCCAAAACCATAAGATACCTAGGAATAAATCTAACCAAAGAGGCAAAGGATCTGTACTCAGAAAACTATAAAATACTCATGAAAGAAATTGAGGAAGACAGTTCCATGCTTATGGATTGGAAGAACAAATATTGTGAAGATGTCAATGCTACCTAGAGCAATCTACACATTCAATGCAATCCCCATCAAAATACCATCCACTTTTTTCAAAGAAATGGAACAAATCATCCTCAAATTTGTATGGAACCAGAAAAGACCCCGAATAGCCAGAGGAATGTTGAAAAAGAAAAGCAAAGTTGGTGGCATCACAATTCCAGACTTCCAGCTCTATTACAAAGCTGTCATCATCAAGACAGTATGGTACTGGCACAAAAACAGACACATAGATCAATGGAACAGAATAGAGAACCCAGAAATGGACCCTCAACTCTATGGTCAACTCATCTTTGACAAAGCAGGAAAGAATGTCCAATGGAAAAAAGACAGTCTCTTCAACAAATGGTGTTGGGAAAATTGGATAGCCACATGCAGAAGAATGAAACTGGACCATTTCCCTGCACCACACACAAAAATAGACTCCAAATGGCTGAAAGACCTCAATGTGAGACAGGAGTCCATCCAAATCCTAAACGAGAACACAGGCAGCAACCTCTTCGGCCTCAGCCGCAGCAACTTCTTCCTAGAAACATCGCCAAAGGTAAGGGAAGCAAGGGCAAAAATGAACTATTGGGACTTCATCAAGATAAAAAGCTTTTGCACAGCAAAAGAAACAGTCCACAAAACCAAAAGACAACCGACAGAATGGGAGAAGATATTTGCAAATGACATATCAGATAAAGGGCTAGTATCCAAAATCTATAAAGAACTTATCAAACTCAACACCCAAAGAACAAAGAATCCAATCAAGAAATGGGCAGAAGACATGAACAGACATTTTTCCAAAGAAGACAGCCAAATGGCCAACAGACACATGAAAAAGTGCTCAATATCACTCGACATCAGGGAAATCCAAATCAAAACCTCAATGAGATACCACCTCACACCAGTCAGAATGGCTAAAATTAACAAGTCAGGAAATGACAGATGTTGGCAGGGATGTGGAGAAAGGGGAACCCTCCTACACTGTTGGTGGGAACGCAAGCTGGTGCAGCCACTTTGGAAAACAGTATGGAGGTTCTTCAAATAGTTGATAATAGAGCTACCGTATGACCCAGCAATTGCACTACTGGGTATTTACCCAAAGATACAAAAGTAGGGATCCAAAAGGGTACGTGCCCCCCGATGTTTATAGCAGCAATGTCCTCAATAGCCAGACTGTGGAAAGAGCCAAGATGTCCATCGACAGATGAATGGATAAAAAAGAAGTGGTGTATATATACAATGGAATATTATGCAGCCATCAAAAGGAATGAGATCTTGCCATTTGCAACGACATGGATGGAACTGGAAGGTATTATGCTGAGTGAAATAAGTCAAACAGAGAAAGACATGTATCATATGATCTCACTGATATGAGGAATTCTTAATCTCAGGAAACAAACAGGGTTGCTGGAGTGGTGGGGGGTGGGAGGGATGGGGTGGCTAGGTGATAGACACTGGGGAGGGTATGTGCTCTGGTAAGCGCTGTGAATTGTGCAAGACTGTTGAATCTCAGATCTGTACCTCTGAAACAATAATGCAATATACGTTAAGGAACAAAAAAAGAAGATAGCGGGAGGGGAAGAATGGGGGGGGAAATTGGAGGGGTAGACAAACCATGAGAGATGATGGACTCTGAGAAACAAACTGAGGGTTCTAGAGGGGAGGGGGGTGGGGGGATGGGTTAGCGTGGTGATGGGTATTGAGGAGGGCACGTTCTGCATGGAGCACTGGGTGTTATGCACAAACAATGAATCATGGAACACTGTATCTAAAACTAATGATGTAATGAATGGGGATTAATATAACAATAAAAAAATTTAAAAAGAAATAAGAATCATAGAATGCGGGCGCCTGGGTGGCTCAGTTGGTTAAGCAACTGCCTTCAGCTCAGGTCATGATCCTGGAGTCCTGGGATCGAGTCCCACGTCGGGCTCCCTGCTCAGTAGGGGGTCTGCTTCTCCCTCTGATCCCCTTCCCTCTCGTGCTCTCTGTCTTTCATTCTCTCTCTCTCAAATAAATAAATAAAAAATCTTAAAAAAAAATAAAATAAAGTTCACGAAATTTATAAAAAAAAAAAAGAATCATAGAATGCAACGGGTTTCTGTACACTATCTTCATTAGTAAACCAGTTTTACCAAGTTCTCTAGGTATTAGGACCACATTTCCCTTTGCATTGAAATTGAAATTCCCAATGCATTGAAATGCATTGAAATAGTAGTGTACGTCCTCACAGTCACACCCAGCATAACCACGGGAAGGCTTGTCTTCAGGTTCTCATCAGCCATGAACCTGGGAATTCCTGAGGAACATGTACATGTTCTCCAAATCCCATTTTGGGGGATGCTTGCCACCTCAGACTTTGTTCTGGCTTTTTCCAGTCCCATTTTGGGGTCTTGTGGCAAGCTTCTCCAGGCTGCTGCCATATTCCCTTCTGATTCTGTTCCACATGTGAACACAAACTCTTCATCTCATTCTCTGTAGCACAATTATGATTAGACTCCAAAGTTTTACAAACTCTGCTGAAGGACTGCAGATAACTTAGGAAATTACCACACAGAAAAAATTTTTAACCAGACCCTGCATATTATAACTACTAGAGTTCGCAGGCCATATTCCTCTACAGGGTGCTCACTCCTGGTTTTCCTTCTTCTTTGCCAACCCAGTGGGCATCTTTACCTTAACAGGAGTGAATCCTTTGGCTAGGATTCTTCTATTCAGCATTGTCACACCCAACTTTCTCTTGAACTGAGGAGAAAAAAGAACAATAAATTTTTTTCTAATTACCTCTAGGCTCCAGTTCATGCCCCAGTAAATCCATATCCTTGTTCTTGATGGAGCACTGCATCCATTTAAGAAAGTCTTTTGCATTATTAGGTAGAAGAGTTTAGCATTTAGTTTTGTCATCCCACTTATTCCTGAAGAGCATTTACAAACTCAGATATCTTTGGAACCTGTTAAATATAAATGAGTGATATGGGCTAGATATGAGAAAAAGTATGCTGGGGCGCCTGGGTGGCTCATTCAGTTAAGCATCTGCCTTCAGCTCAGGTCATGATCTCAGGGTCCTGGGATCAAGCCCCATGTCGGGCTCCCTGCTCAGAGACAGTCTGCTTCTCCCTTTCCCTCTGCGCACCCCCCCCATTTGTTCTCTCTCTTTCTCTGTCTCAAATAAATAAATAAAAATCCTTAAAAAAAAGGTATGCTGTCCTCAATTTTTCTTGAAATAAATGGGTGGGCCTTTTAGTATAACTTTTATTCAACCCTTATAGAAAAATGTATAAGAAGTATCATCTTAAGTAAAATGACAATTTATGGGATCATGGTGAATGGAGAGCTCAAACTTCATCTAACTCAACTCCAACTGGTTATACTATAAGAAAGAATGATGCTGATTTTCCCAACTCTTCCAGCATTTTTGAGACACATCAGAAATCCATATTTCTAGGGGCACCAGGGTGGCTCAGTTGGTTAAGCAGCTGATTCTTGATTTTGGCTCAGGTCATGGTCTCAGGGTCCTGGAATCAAGCCCTGCATCAGGCTCCTTGCTCAGCGAGGAGCCTGCTTAAGGATTCTCTCCCTCTCCCTCTACCCGTCTCCCTGCTTGAGTGCTCTCTCTCTCTCTCTCAAATAAATAAATTAATTAAATAAATAAATCTTTTTAAAAAAGTAACCCATATTTCTATGTGTTAATGTATTAAAATGCTGTTGCTTTTTAATTTGTTGAATTCTAAAATTTTAAGAACACTGTGAGGGTCAGTACTGTATATTTTAATCAAACGTGTGTAAACATGTCTGTAGGCTGGATCTGACCACAGGCTGCTATTTTGCAACTTGTGTTGTTGAAAAGAATTTGGGCTTCACCTTTGCAAAACCAAAAGGCCAAAAGATCAATGGAAATTTTTTTTTTTTGTCTTGGCCAAGTTATCCTTCCATAAATCGTGTTTTCATTTTCCTTTAGAGAAATGGAGCAAAGAGTTATGACATAATAATAACATTTTAATCCTGCTACATAGACAAGATGAAGATTTGGGGAAGAATGGTAGTTTACCTGAAAGTGTTTAATTTGTGTGTAGGAGTCAGTGAGGAATAGCTGAAAGGACATAAGGGAGTTGGAATCAGACAGATCTAGACTTAAACCCAGCTCTGACATTGGAGTGTAACTTGGTGTAAAAGACAGACTCTGAGGCACTTTTTTCTCTTGTAAAATGGGAATAAAACTTAGCTTACACAAATAATTCATACAAACGGCTGATCCACAGTAAGCTTTAAAAAATATCACTTTCTTTCTACCTCTTACTTAATTTCTACATTTGCCTTAGTTCCAATATCAGAACTCTTTTTTTTTATTCTTATGTTACTCCCCATACATTACATCATTAGTTTTAGATGTAGTGTTCCATGATTCATTGTTTGTGCATAACACCCAGTGCTCCATGCAGAATGTGCCCTCCTCAATACCCACCACCAGGCTAACCCATCCTCCCACCCCCTCCCTTCTAGAACCTTCAGTTTGTTTTTCAGAGTCCATCATCTCTCATGGTTCGTCTACCCCTCCGATTTCCCCCGCTTCATTCTTCCCCTCCCGCTACCTTCTTCTTCTTCTTCTTCTTTTTTTCCTTAACATATTGCATTATTTGTTTCAGAGGTACAGATCTGAGAGTCAACAGTCTTGCACAATTCACAGCGCTTACCAGAGCAAATACCCTCCCAGTGTCTATCACCCAGTCACCCCATCCCTCCCACTCCACCCCCCACTCCAGCAACCCTCAGTTTGTTTCCTAAGATTAAGAATTCCTCATATCAGTGAGATCATATGATACATGTCTTTCTCTGTTTGACTTATTTCGCTCAACATAATACCCTCCAGTTCCATCCACGTCGTTGCAAATGGCAAGATCTCATTCCTTTTGATGGCTGCATGATATTCCATTGTGTATATATACCATTTCTTTTTTATCCATTCATCTGTCGATGGACATCTTGGCTCTTTCCACAGTTTGGCTATTGTGGACATTGCTGCTATAAACATTGGGGTGCACGTACCCTTTCGGATCCCTACTTTTGTATCTTTGGGGTAAATACCCAGTAGTGCAATTGCTGGATCACCAATATCAGAACTCTTATGTGTTTTGTTTCTGTGTAGGTTTTGCAAATGTGTAGGAGTGGGATGGCTATCTTAATAAGTTCCAATGAATGATTAGTTTTATCAAATGACAAACTATCTAGTCTCACGGCCAGGATCAGTAATGGCACCTCTGCAATACATTTTGTTGTATTCTGAGTACTGAGTTAATCCATCTCGCTGTGCTCACTTGACATCTAATGGCTAGTCCTGCTGACATAACCTTAGCAACCTTATTCTGCATCCAGAGCAGCCAAGTAGCTCCTCCAAATATACCTTTGATTATTTTCCTAGTTGTATGCATTTCTCTGTTATATTGCCATTCATGTCATTCTTAGTGGAATTTGGGGCAGAAAAGCTGCCATCTTTTTCTTTCTTTGCTTGTTGTTATTGGTATGTACAAGCCATTATGAAGCAGTCTGGAGAAAGCACAGGTTGGGTATCAGGAGCACTGTGTTTCAGTAGCAGAAGGTCTGCCATTAGCTGTATGCTGTAATTCAAGTTACCTGATTCTGGGGTGATTGGTTATCTCGTTTGTAAATCAGAGTTAATAGTGTTTGCCCTGCTTATCTCTCTGGGTTGTCATGAGATAAAAGATAGGAGGAATTTCACTGTACAGATGTAATGCGATTGAAAAATAAAGGTCATCATTTTAGACTTTTAAGGACTAGAGCAGAATTTCTCAAACTTTGCTGTATATTATAATCACCTGGGGAACTTTAAAAACTCCCCATTCTCAAACACAGCCAGTGAAATAGCTATTAAATCAGGCACTGGGGGTGGCACCAGTCATTGATATTTTTTCTCCCCAGGTAATCTAATTCACAGCTAAGTTTGAGAACCAGTGCTTCAGCATCTTGCTCTTAGAGTGTGGTTCCCAGACCAAGAGTTATTAGCATCTGGAAGCTTGTTAGGACTGCATAATGTCAGGCCCACTCTAAACCTACTGATTTAGAATCCGCATTTTAACAAGATCTTTGGTGATTCATTTGCATGTTAAAATTTGAGAAACATTGCTTTAGAGGTTATTTAGTGTGTTTTGTTTTGCAGTTGAGAAAATCTAGAGATGTTAAGATTTTTACAGAGGGTCACAATTCTTGCTAGTGAGGCCAGGACTGGAATACGGTTTCCTTGAATTCTAAATCTGTCCTTATCCTACACTCTGGATATGGATAAGCATTATTCTCTATATGGAAAAAAAAGGTGTGGATAAATTCTTTTTTTTTTATTTAAGATTTTATTTATTTATTTGACAGAGACAGAGAGAGCACAAGCAGGGGGAGCGGCAGACGGAGGGGGAGAAGCAGGCTCCCCGCTGAGCAGGGGGCCTGATGCAGGGCTCAATCCCAGGATCCTGGGATCATGACCTGAGCCAAAGGCAGATGCTTAACCGACTGAGCCACTCAGACGGCCCTGTGTGGATAAATTCTCAATAGTGTGTACACTTCTAGTCTAGTTTGAGTTTTTTTCAGATGTGGTTAATGGTGTCTTCTTAGACCTATCGCCTTTGAGAACGATGTTCATAAGATGGAGAAACTGACTGAAACCTGCGCTTAAATTGCTTTGAATATTTTGGGAGAGAGTGGAACAGTTGGCAGTTTGTGCTTATTATCAAGTTTCTTATGAAAATCTCCCACCCCCAAAGCAGATCCTAATAAAACAAAATTATAAAATAAGACTTTTCTGCTCTTCATTAGCCGATGGATTAGTTTCAAAAGACCATGGTGTGGGATAAGAATACTAATGTACAGCATGCTTAATAAAAATTTTTTCTCATAGTTACTAATGTGAAGTTTTGGGGAAGGGGGAAGCCCTGGGAATTAGGGGATGCAGGTAGTTCTCTAAGTAACTGGCTGAAGATTCTGAAGACAGAGCTTGTGCTGGGCTCTGTGCTCTAACCAATCTAGCTAGAGTATGTAGGAAGCTGGAGAGAAAATGCAGGCTGGGTTGTTGTTGATCTGTCCAATCACACACCACCATGGGTATAGCAGATGTGTGCCATGCACATTGAGATGTGCTATTTTAAATTTTCTGGGGCAGTACTTGCTAGAGACAGTCAATATGTTGGACTCATCCTGTTTCTTAGTAATATGTACCTAGCTCTCTCCTCCTCTCCTTACCTGCTGTGCCACTGATTATACTGTAAGTAATGGCAGCTTTGCCTTGGGAGGTTATGGATATGCTACAGATGGGGGCAACCCACTTGTGAAGGTGTGTAAATTTCAAATTGCTAGTTGTAGCTCCTTGCAAGAAGGCCATGGGGAGCAGAAGGGAGAGAACCCCAGTGGGAGTGACACCCAAAGCCACAATAATTTCTGATGATTAACCTCCAGTTTTTCAGATCAGCTATTATGTATGTTTTCAGGATCATAGACAAAATGATTGCTTTGCTGGATGGAAAATCTGGTGCTATAAGACTATCTAATTTTCCTCACATGATATCATGATATGTCTGGTAGCCCTATTTGTAGTTAAAGCTTCCCTTTCTTCCTCCTCCTTCCTATTTTTTCCTGTATTTGATGTACCTTCCTTTCATTCATTAATTTACAAAGATTTCAGCCTGAAATGAGGTTAGTGAGTAGTATGGTAAAGGCACTGGGCCTCAGAGCTTCCTGTTCCAATGGTAAGAAGTGTGCGCGTGTGCATGTGTGTGTTTGTATCTGGTTGGGAGAGGATTCCTACAGACCTAGAAGGATGGTGTTCGAGCTAGAATGAACTTAGAAAACTTGAATGCATGTGAGGACTGAGGCAGATAAAATAAATGAGTGACTGGGCCAAGAGTAAGAGGGAATAGGGATTGCAGTGGACCAGGCAGCATCCAGCCTGTCTTAGAGGGCAAGCCACCAGCTAGCTCTGCCAATCGTGGCTAGAGTGAGTGGCAGCCCAGTGCTGTGAGAGCTTCTCGTTTTTAAAAGACAAGCTGAAAATCCTAATTTTATGTGATATTTTCTGATATCTAAATGTTCACAATTAATTTAGGCTTCTTTTTAACACTATGGATGCCAACTGCTATCAGGCCAAAACCATGTCCGAGAACTAGATTGGGCCTGAGGTGCAGTAGATGGCAAACTTGAGTTAGTCTGTTGTCCTTATTTCACAGAAGAAAAGGGATTTGTGCAAGCGCATGGCATTGGTGAGGTGCAGAGTTGAGAAGAGAACACAGGTCAGGAGGCTTCCCATTCCTTTCACCTTCCAAGACACCTACAGCAGGAGTTAGGTGGCAGGCATTGAGCTAAGGCAGGGTTGGGTTACAGCTATGGCTCCAGCCCACAGTGAGCTCACAGTCTGGCAGGGGTGACAGACAAGCAAACAAATAGCTTTAATTCCTTGGGGTCTGTGCAATAAGGAAGTAGCTACAAGATGCAGTGGCAACATAAGGACAAGTATCTTTTGTCAAGGCAAGAGTGGCATGAGTGGAGAGTCAGGAATGGGTCTGCAGAAATGGTGATGCCTGAGTTGGGGATTGATACTTAAATATTTTAATAATAGTCATACTGTTTTATTAGTTTGCTTGTTTCTTTTACATTGGTTAAACGACTGCCTTATTACTGTGATTCTGATGAATTTGGGGAGGCAAAAATTGATAACAAATTATCTCATATTACCTTTTCGATTTAAAGTTCACATATGCCATCCTACCTCAGAAGTTTGGAGGAGGGTTGTTAAGGAATAGAGCAGGTATTAACTTTTTTGAAGATGAGGAAATTGCAGCCCAGAGAAGCTAAGTGTGTGGCCCAGGATTACCTCGTACTATGTGCAGAGATAGAGCTGAGCAGAATGCAAGCCTTGTTTGCGGTACTGCTGTTTACACTCTGGGTTCTGACTTAGTGTGGGCCACTTGGTCTGGGCATGTCCCATCCATCCTATGCTGCAAACCCAATTCTGAGTTCTTGAAGCCTCAGGGATCATTGCTTCAGCTTTCTTGGGAAATTGCTAAGTCTGAGAGCATAATTTCTATGCTAGTGGTCAAAACGTCCAGTTTTAGAAATGCTACTGTGAGGTCTGGTTGTTTCCCTTTTGTGCCCCAAAACTGAGGAGTTATTTTCTGTGTTCTTATTAATGATAACAATGATGCCCAAGCAGTTCTCTCTTGGAAGTAGGATTTGAAGAACTATCCTTATCGTTCATTGGAGATAAGGTGAGGACAAAGGATTGGAAAGGCTCTGATTTGAAGTACAGAAACACCCAGTCTTCCCTTGTATGACGGTGCAGCTTGTGCATCGCAAAAGGGCCCGGGCAAGAGGTTAACTGGGAGATGAAATCCAGGCCCTGCTCCACTCCATAGTTGTTGTCCTGCAGGGCTATGTGCAGTGGGGATGGGGTTGGGGTTGAAGGCTGAAGGTTGGGTAGGGGCTTGGGAGATCCTAATTCTTACAAAGGCCCGGCATAGGCTAGCAGGGACCTTGGGAATGCTGTAGGGTAGGGTTGAACTCATACAAGCAACTTAAAATTTACAACAGTCACCTTAGAAATTCATTGGGATGTGCTCCAGCTTCCCAGAAGACAATGTAATCAGTAAGAATGAGGCACTTGCATTGAGGGTTTACTCTGCGTTTGAGATATATCTATCTCAACGTCATCAACTACATTTTCCAAAAGAAAAACTGAATACCAGAGAGGTTATGTGACTTGCCAAAGGTCATACACATGGTCACTGAATGGAGCTGGATTAAATTTGGATCTGGCTAAGTCCAAAGAACATAGCACAAGAAACCTAAGCAATGGAAGTGAATTTTCTGTGTAATGGAGATGAATTTATTTCATATCATGGTTTCATTTGGAGTGTGTCTATATGTATGTGTATGCATGTGCACAAGCATATACATGTACATGCATGCATGTTTATGGTATGGTGAGGGGGTAACAGAGTAAGAAAGAGGAAAGAACCAAATGGGTAAATTCACTTCTAGGCCAATTTACCACGTTAGTTATTTGCCTTCACTTTCTCTGCATTAATGGAGGCATTAATGGAGGCAACAAGTCTGGTGGAAAATCTCAAAAGTGGCTAAATGCATTATTTATATTTGACATTGGGTGTGTGTATAATGGTTTAGAAAATTATAAAACAAATAAAGAAACCACTTAGTCAATATTCAGCTTGGAAGGAATAGGAAAGCTGTACATTTTGTCAACTCTGCTAAATCACACCTCTCTACTTCCTTCTCCCACAAAGCAGTTATCTCTTAGGCAAGCACAAGCTATCCTTACAGAGGGAACTAGTTTATCTCTCTCAATTTGCTTTTTGATTTTTTTCAAACTTTCCTGGAGAAATTAAGGTAATTAAATAGCTTGGTGTAATTGAGGAAATTTCCAGCCTCCTTTTCCATTTTCTGTTAGTTATAGCCTACATTTGGGAGTAAGAAAGAGTACCAGTCAATTCATCTAACATACTTTTATTGAACACCTACCATAGGCAAGGTATGATGCTAACTTCTGGGGAATGCATATATAAAATGACACAGGCAGACATGCAACCAACTATGTTGTGTTTGGACTGTGGCAGAAAAATACCTAGACTGTACCAGTTAGAAATTCTGGGATATCTAGTAATTTGATGTTATTAAAACCAATATTTAAAAAAAAATGTTTAACATTTATTTAGCAGAGGCAAGATTATTCCCAGCCAGGATTTTTTTCTTTTCTATTGAAGTATACCATCAGCTTTGATGAGCAAGATCAATTTGTATGTTACCATCATCCCATTTTATTCCAGTGAAAGCCCTTTTTTATTGATTCTTGCCTTGGGCCACCACCCAACTGGCCCAGCCCTTTATTTTGCTCTCTAGAGAAGAATGGGGCTGGTGGAGACAGGGGAGGGAGACAGAAGAGGGAAGACTAATTCTGACTGGGGACTGAGCCAGGTCTCAAAGAACGAATAGCTTCTAAAAGCCAGGAAGCTTAGGGCAAGGACAGGATGGATCTGTCAGGAAGAGTGCAGCAGGGCAAAAGCATGCCCAACCAAGCTAAGATGCTAGGGGACTGCAAACTGAAAGCAAGATTTAGGTCTTTTCTTGCTGATGGCAGAGATTCTTACTGTTTCTGGCAGATTCAAAGGTCTTATTTCTACTGTGATACAGTTCTACTCATGAGGGAAAAAGGTTCAAGTTGAGATGAAGGGGATAAGGGCCAAGCGAGGGTGCTTGTCTGATTGGTGCTCATGATAATTCCTTTTAAGATATTCCTGTTCTTACTCTGAAAAACGAACTGAGGGTTCTAGAGGGGAGGGGGGTGGGAGGATGGGTTAGCCTGGTGGTGGGTATTGAGGAGGGCACATTCTGCATGGAGCACTGGGTGTTATGCCCAAACAATGAATCATGGAACACTACATCTAAAACTAATGATGTAATGTAGGGGATTAACATGAGAATAAAAAAAAAAAAAAGATATTCCTGTTCTTAAACACAAGCATTCTGGGCCAGCTTCCAGACTACCTTGCAGCCCTTCACCTTGCTTTTCTTAAATAGCTTCTCTTGAAAGGATGTGCTGTTGGTGACCTACCCTCTGTTACTTTTTTTTTTTTTTTCATATTGCTGAGTTAGGAAGTGGCACATCTTGAGGTTATCCAAGGACTTTGGCTAGTTTGAGTTTGCTGTCTTTTAGGACAGCTACACAAATTGGGCTAATTTAGGAAGTTAATCAAAGGGCAAGGAAAGTACTGGGCCTGAGGGCTGAGAGGAAGTGAGGAGTGTGTCTGTTGGTTCTGTTTGAAGCAGAGGTTTTCCATGTGTGAGACCTCCTAGGGGCACCAGAGAAGTTCTTCCTCTAGACTGAAAGAATACCTGGTGCTCTAGGAATGCAGTCTTGAGGAAACCACTATTCAGGATGATAGACACTACTTACATAATTATAACTCCATTTTATTAGCTTCTTGGTCCTCACATTTAGAAACAAACCTATATTTGTAATGTTTCTTGGTTAAGCATTAATGGAACCATAGTTTTAGCATTATTCCCTGGCCACAGGTGCAACACAGACACAATAACTGAGGATATTTTGAGAAGAGGGCATTTAGAGAGAATATTTAGACATTAGGGTTACGTGGGTGTTCCAGTCCAAATATGTGGGCGTTGAGAAGTTTTATTTGGTCACACCCAATTTTCTATCACCTTTGATATTTTTAAGGACATGCTACTAGTTCAGTATTTTTTCAAAGGGTATTTGGTAGAACAATAAATTATATTTTTTAAAAAATAAAGTCTATGGCTAAATAAATTTGGGAAATACTTGGGTTAAAGAGGTTAAACAGATTTTTTTAAAACATTTTTTTAATTTAAGTTCAATTAATTAACACATAATGTATTGTTTGTTTCAAGGGTACAGGTCTGTGATTCATCAGTCTTATACCCAGTGCCCATTACAACACATACCCTCCCCAATGTCCATAACCTGGTTAACCCATCCCTCTACCCTCTTCTCCTCCAGCAACCCTCAGTTTGTTTTCTATGATTAAGAGTCTCTTATGGTTTGTCTCCCTCTCTGGTTTCATCTTGTTTTATTTGCAAATTTTTTTAAAGTGCAGAGCTTATCAGAGCTTTAACTATGGTAATACTTTTTGAGTGTATAAGAAGAATAGACGGTATTTTTTGTTTCTGTTTTATGGCAAACCAAGATCCACTGGACACAATATGGAAAGTATTGCTCTAGGTCATAATTTACACGTGTTCTCTTGGAGAAGCTACTTTACTGCTGAACTGTAGCTTTGTAATCTGCAAATTGACAAGAGAGCACTTGGGATTATATGAAGACCAAGTGAGCTCTTGCGAACTGTAAAGTGCTGGGCAGATGTTATTTATTATTAGTCTACAAAATTTATGTGTGAAAAATAGAATATCTTAAATTTACTATTCAGTGCAATAAATTTTTAATTGTATTTCACCTGTGTTTTATTTATTACACAAAACAAACAGGTGAGAATGAAGTTCAGAGAGTAACAGTGGAAGTTTGAGCTCTAAGCCAGTGTTCTTTTTCTTCCATAAAGTTAGTAAAGGGGATACTCCTAAGTGTTTCAAGACAAAGTTTATTTAATATAGGGGCTATTATTATTATTTAATGCCTTTGGGGAACTGGAGATAATTTACAGATATTGCATCATAGCAAGTCTTAACAAAACAATTTTAAGGAACCAGAAATACAAAGAAGTTCAGATATTATCACACAATCAAACTCAGCTCACGAATCCAGAAATTTCACAAGATGCATCAGTATAAGTTGAAGGAATGTAGTGTAATTGGACAATGAAGAGGAGATAAATAAAAGAGAACCCCTTAACTCCCTGATTGTTCATGTAAAATGTTACATGTTTAAGCTATTTTAGATCGGGGACTGGGTCTTACATCATGTTGTAGTGTTCTTCCAGCACCTGGAACAGTGCTTAGTAAGTTCTGTTAAAACAAATTAAAGGACAGATCTGGTCCTGTGTCTGTGTTCCTGGAAAACATGGTTTAAATTAGATTACCATTAAGTGGGTTCATACCTAGCTGGCAGTGAGATTTGCAGTGATTCAGTGTCAATATAAGAGTATTAGTTGAATGAAACTCCACAGTGGTCAGTCTTTGGGCAGCTCTGGGGATCCATTCAGACGAATTCACTTAAAGAAAGAAAAAGAATCTCAATATTCAAGAAAGTAAATTCTTTATTGTTTTTGAGTAAGTGTATAAGAAAAAGGAGCTAAGAATGTAACATACTCATACTGGGCAACAAAGTTTGCTGTTATAGAATCAAGACATTTAAGGTACAATTAATGAAATAAACAGGTCCTTGTCTATAAAGGTGAAATTCTGAGGCCTTTGGATATGTTATTTTCCAAGAACATGGGTAGCTTTCTCCAGAGCCTCACTCATTTATCCAGGCTTATTTATATTAGACTAGGATAATGCGTATATGTTATTTGTCTTTGTAAAGCTAATATGCTCCCATGCCATCGGCATCATGGTGCTCTGTGTGAAATCAAATAATTCAGCTTTTGGAATCAGTTAGGTCTTTACTGGGCTATTTTCTGCATTGGGGGATACTATAATT
Organism: Mirounga angustirostris; assembly: GCF_029215605.1. Lineage (NCBI taxonomy): Eukaryota > Metazoa > Chordata > Mammalia > Carnivora > Phocidae > Mirounga > Mirounga angustirostris. The sequence goes on from NW_026991723.1 coordinate 23,325,772, forward strand.
AAAATAGGAAATGAATGCTGTTTAGATCTGCATCATCCAGTATGCTAGCCACTGGCTGTATGGGTCTATTTAAGTTTGAATGTAAATTAATTAAAATAAAAAGTTTAGTTCCTTGAGTCTCACTGGCTAATTTTATTTTTTTTCTGCTTTTTTTTTTTTTAATTTAAGTATAATTAACTTACAGTGTTATATTAGTTTCAGGTGATAATGTGATGATTCAGTAATTCTATACATTTCTCAGTGCTCATCAAGATAAGTGTACTTTTAATTCTCTTAATCTATTTCACCCATCCCCCTACCTATCTCTCCTCTGGCAACCACCATTTTCTCTCTGTATTTAAGAGCTCACTTTTTTGTTTTGTTTCTTAAATTCCAAATATGAGTGAAATCATATGGTATTTGTCTTCCTCTGACTGACTTATTTCAGTTATTATATCTTTTAGGTCCATCCATGTTGTTGCAAATGGTAAGATTTCATTCTTTTTTATACATCACATCTTCTTTATTCACTCATATTTATGGATGGACAGTTGGGTTGCTTCCATATCTTGGCTATTGTAAATAATGCTGCAATAAATATAGGAGTGTATTTATCTTTTTAAATTAATGTTTTCATTTTCTTTAGGTAACACTCAGTAATGCAACTACTGGATCATATGATATTTTTATTTTTAATTTTTGGGGAACCTCTATAGTGTTTTCCACAGTGGCTGCACTAATTTACATTCCCACCAACAGTGCATGAGGGTTCCTTTTTCTCCACATACTCACCAACACTTGTTATTTCTTGTTCTTTTGATTTTAGTCATTCTAACAGGTGTGAGGTGGTATCTCATTGTGGTTTTGATTTGTATTTCAGTCAATGGTTAGTGATGCTGAACATCCTTTCATGTGTCTGTTGGCCAGCCATCTGTATGTGTTCTTTGGAAAAATGTCTATTCAGGCCCTCTGTCCATTTTAATCAGATTATTTTGGGGGGTTGTTGAGTTGTATAAGTTCTTTATATATTTTGGATATTAACCCCTTATCAGATATATCATTCTCCCAAATATCTTCTCCCATTCAGTAGGTTGCCTTTTTGTTTTGTTGGTGGTTTCCTTCACTGTGCAAAAACATTTTATTTTGATATAGTTCCAGTAGTTTAATTTTCCTTTTGTTTTCTTTGCCAGAGGAGATATACCTAGAAAAATGTTTCTGTGCCCTATATCAAAGAAATTCCTGCCTATGCTTTCTTCTAGGAGTTTTATGATTTCCAGTCTTACATTAGATCTTTAATCCATTTTGAGTTTATTTTTGTATGTGGTGTAAGAAAGTGGTCCAGTTTCATTCTTTTGCATGTAGCTGTCCAGTTTTCCTAGCACCATTTGTTGAAGAGACTCTTTTCCCCATTGTATATTATTGCTTCCTTTGTCATAGATTAATTGACCATATAAACATGGGTTAATTTCTGGACTCTCTATTCTGTTCCTTTGATGAATGTGTCTTTTTTTTTGTGCCAGTAGCATACTGTTTTGATTACTGTAGCTTTGTAGTATATCTTGAAATCTGGGCTTGTGATACCTCCAGCTTTGTTTTTCTTTTTCAAGATTGCTTTGGCTATTCAGGATCTTTTGTGGTTCCATACAAATTATAGGATTATTTGTTTTAGTGCTGTGATCACTGGCTCATTTTAAGTGCTCAGTGGTCACATGTGGTTAGTTGCTACTGTACTGGACAACACAGGTATAGAACATTTCCATCATTGCAGAAAGTTCTATTGCACAGTATTGTTATAGAATAGTAAGGTAAGTATTGAGATATAACTCTGTGTGGGCAGATTTGTGTTAATCAGTCTCAAGTAGAGGTACCTAGAATAGAGGGTAAGTTAATAGTCATTGGCTATATGACGAACTATAGTAATCATCCTGTAACTTCAGAAAGGAATAATAAATTAAGCTCAGGAAAAGTGTGGAGGAAGAATTTAGATTATACTTTTTGAAGACCTTAATGCCTATGAAGATTAAGAAGCCCTGGAATAAAGTGAATGTGCAATATATGCAAACATGTTCTGGATTATTGATAAAAATGTATAGTACAGTAATATCTAACATTTTAATGTCAAAAATATTCACATGTATGGATGTTATTCTTTTATAAAAAGTTAACTTTTAAAAATATTCACATATCATTGTCCTCTGTTCCCAACCCTGAATGTAGTGATACTTACAGGGTCTGTTGTTTGAGAAACCATTTGAAAAAGAAAAACTGCTATGAAATCAGTAACACTTTGAAATCAGTATCTGTTAGGGGCGCTTGGCTGGCTCAGTCGGGAGAGCATGTAACTCTTGATCTTGGGGTTGTGAGTTTGAGCCCCATAGTGGGTATAGAGCTTACTAAAAAAAGTAATTAAACTTTAAATGCAGTTAATCAGTGTTATTTTAAGTTTGGTGAGATATATTGCTTAGTCAGTCCCAGCCAACATTTGCTGCTCATGTGGATTTTTGGGCCTCTTTTAATAATTCTTAGCGCTGCCACCCATAGGTCTGTGGTTTATGTCTGGGATCCACTGGTATATACATTCACTTCAGAGAAGTTAAAAGGAGTTGTGCTGGAGGCTGGAGGAAGAGGCAAATGACTTTTCAGTGTTCTTTCTGGATCTCAGCTTCATGATTAATTACTTCTGCTCATATGTTTGAGTTTTGCTACTTTTTTTTTTTTCTGGCCTGTATCCAGATTTTTACCGATTTGATCTGAAATGAAATTTTTCATTTGATTTAAAATCAGGCCATTGTAGGCTTTTGAAAGCTCAATGATAGCTTCTCATGTCTTATCTTTAGTACCCTGAAAGATCATTTTATTAAATATAAAGCCAGATGATCTCCTTTATCTAAGATGTCCATTGGAATAAGCGATGTGCATGCATTCTACACCCGGCAGGACCTTCAGTTATGAACATTTAAGCGTGAAAATCTTGAGTTCCCTTTTCAGTCATGCAACCTTGAATTCCTTGAGAATGTGATTGTCCCCCCTCCCCCATCCTTTTCTTTAAATCTACATTAATAACGTAGGTCTGTGAACATCTCATTGAAAAGGATTAGCCCTTAGGAGAAAAGGGATTTGGATTCTTGTGCTCATCAGCCTAGGATGGTGAGTTCAGGACCATTGGTTAAGGTTATGGGAAACTTGGTCATCCTGTGTGTAATCCCATGTGGACAACAAAATCTGTTGGGGAAGCAATTATGAAGGTTAATTTTCTTTTAATGTTGCTTTATTCTGGAGACTGGATTCTGGTGGCAGGCAAACTGATTCAGCAGTTCAGCCGAGGCAGCCTACATCATGGTTCAGTGAAACCCTAAATCCCTTCAATCGCTTTAAGAACAATGTTTCTTTCAGAAGTGCCAGAGGCACAGTGTGTAGAAATCAACATTCAGGTCATCTTAGCTATAGGAATATCTCTGTCTATAACTGAAGATGAAATATTTCTTTTCTCATAGCTCAGGCCTAGTCTAGGAAAAGAAAAATTCTTTTACAAATGGGACTACAAAGACATGCTACTGATGAAGATAAGTCATCTTTAAGTTTTGGGGTTCCATAAATTCTTACGAATGGGAAAGGAAGAATACTCTAAATATAGTGAAGTTTAAGGAGCATTTATCGATTAGCAACTTTTTGCCAGGCACTGGGGATGTGATGCTTTTTAATTCCCCATTAAAAAGCATCTTAGGACAGTATGTTTGGTGTTAGAGCAGTGCAGAGATTTCCATGGTAGCACAGAGGAGAGACATTTACCCCAGCCTGTGTCAGTGAGTGGGAGCTAGGATTAGGAAGTCTTCCCAGAAAATGTAGTATCTGAGCTGAATCATGAATGACATTTTTTTTAATGTTAAAGAGAGAGAGTTGGAGGAAGTTGAGGTCATAAGTGGGAGATATGTGCAGAGTGCTACAGAGTGGTCTATTCTGGTGCAACATAAATAGCCAATTATTAAGTATCAGGAGATTTAGAAACAAAGAATGTTAGCAAACATCCACTGAATGTCACATGATCATCTTTTTCCTCTTAGTTCAATATCCCAAAGGAAAAGAACTGAAGTAAAATACATATGTATTCACACATGCATACATTTTTCAAATATAAGGAAAGTGGATGCTCTGAAAACAATAAAGGCAGCATTTGAAAGAGGCTTAGCTGAGGTCAAAATTAAAGCCATTAGCCAAGAAACCAGAGCTCCAATCTTGTCAGGGCCAAGAGTGAAGAAAAAAGTTTTGCGTTCTGATCTACTCTTGAAAACCAGGATTTGTTTATTTATTTTTTCCTGATAGCTCTTCAGATGGCCTAACAAGTACTTCTGGGCTTATTGATTACTTGTTTTGATGGTCATGGTGCAGAAGCAAGTGTGGAATCAGCAGAAAGAACAGTTGTTCCCTCAATTAAAAGGGGACAAGCTTTGCTCTTTTGATGATGGGGCTTCTGTAGCAGACAGCTAACCATATCCATGCTCAGCCTCATTTATAGCTTGCTGGCCTCATCTCCAATGTGGTCTTGGCCTGGAACTGCTTCTCCCCCTCCCTCCAAAAGGCATTCTCTATGTAAATAAAACTCCATCCTGTTAATTAAAGGATTTGGGCATTTTAGTCCTTTATTAGCAAACTCTTTAAAGTATAGGTCCCAGCACATCTGTAAAGGGTCCTAGGCTTTTCCAAGACTATTTTTGGATTTTGAACAAATTTAACAATTTCTACAGCATGAATGTCTCATTGTTTTCTTAAAACCTTAGGATTAGAAAAACATATCACTTTAATTTTCCTCTGTTTTAGTCAGAGACTGATTTTCATACTGCCCAGAAAAGAACATTTCCCAAAAGCAACAGAGTTTTACAAAGCCATGGATAATTTTTGTTTTCTTTCTCAGCACAGCATGAGGAGAATTGGAAAACTCTTATGAGAACTGATAAAGGGTACAGAGCATGTTCTTTGTTTCTTGGCAAAAGAAGTTTCTTCTGTCCCAAGTGCTATAGTTGAAAGAAATATAAATCCACCCCCAAAAGAGCCCAAATCATATTTGGATTCAAGTAGGAAACCACTTTCCTGGTTACGCTTGGGTGACATCCTTTGGCTGGTTCAACTAACACTTTCCCCACCATGGAAGGCTTATGAGTTCCTCTAAGTGAGTGAATATGCTGTGCCTTTTCATTCAAAGAAACTCAATCCACATATTTTATAGAAGCAGAAGGTTGTCTTTTGAGGCTGCTTGGGAAAGAATGTCTTGTGGCGAATATCAAGCCACCTGAACAAACATGAGCACAGTACGGGTCTCCCCAAGAGAGCTTTCTCAGGCTGGAAAGTGGAGAAGCCACTGTTCTCATCTCTAGAAAAGCTGAGAGAAGTTTACTTTCTTAAGAGAGCTGTGAGTCCATCTGGACCTAACTTGTGCCCTGTCTAAATCTTGGGCTGGAAAGAGGTGGCAGGCACATATATGAGATCTCCTAGGAGTGATAGAGACTTATTTCAGGAGAGATAACAACGCCAGATTTAGGAATGGGTCCATAGACTGTTAATCTCTCACCATCCCCATTTTCCCTCCACCATCTCCATTTTGGATGCCAGAGAGGAAAAGGGGAATTGGGACAGTATAATGGACTATTACAGTGAGGAAAAGAATACAGACTGCTGTTGATTTAAGATCTGTGGAAAACCAGACAAAGAAGCAGGCATTAAACAAGACAGACCTTTATAATTGGGAAACTTTTTAGGTTAATGTACTTTCACACCTAAGATGATTGTGGCATTTAGCTATAAGCATTCAAATGGAACAACACTGTAACTCTCGGGGGAACAATACTCTTGGTTTGGGGTTGGAGCTGTTAATGGAATCAGATTATAGGAGAAGGTCCTTGTAATCAGCTGGAAAAAAAAAAAAAGCCTGTGTCTCCTTCCCCTACGTCAGCCAACATATCTACCTCTTAATCCCAAGAAACTATAAATGTGGGGTGCCTGGGTGGCTCAGTCGTTAAGCGTCTGCCTTCGGCTCAGGTCATGATCCCAGGGTCCTGGGATCGAGCACCGCATTGGGCTCCCTGCTCGGCGGGAGGCCTGCTTCTCCCTCTTCCACTCCCCCTGCTTGTGTTCCCTCTCTCGCTGTGTCTCTCTCTGTCAAATAAATAAATAAAATCTTAAAAAAAAAAAAAAAGAAACTATAAATGTTTAGCTAATTTGGAAAAAAGGTCTTTGTAGGTGTGATTAAATTAAGGATCTTGAAATGAGATATCCTGGATTATCTGTGTGGGCCCTACATGCTATCACAAGTGTCCTTATAGGGACAGAAATAGAGGGAGATCTTACAGAAGAGGAGGAAGCAATGTGACCACAGAGGCAGAAATTGGGGTACTGTAGTCCCAAGCCAAGGAATGCTGGCAGTCACCAGAAGTTGAAAGAAGCAAGGAGTGGATTCTTCCCTGAGGGCCTCTGAAGGGAGTGTGGCCTTACCAACATCTTGATTTTGGCCCAGTGATAATGATTTTAGACTTGTGGCCTCCAGAACTGTAAGAGAATACATTACTGGCATTGTAGGCCACCAAGTTTATGCTATTTTTTTTTTTTTTTACAGCAACCATAGGAAATGAATACAGTCCTGGAATCAGGCCACTGATAAGTTACTGGGAACTCAGTGCCATCAATATGGAAATGTGTAGTGAATAAGGAGAAAGTCAGACTGTTGAGGAGTTGGTCACACTGGGTCCACTGGAACCCAGGATCAGGGCGTGACAGGCAGAGAAGACCGGAAGAACAGAGCAAAAAGAGAAAGGGTGAGGTGCAGCCAAGGGATAGGACAGGTTCATGAGAACATGGGATTCTGGCAGCTTTTGTGAGTACTTTGGCATGTTCCTGGAGGATTGGAAGATTGGCTCTAAAGTCACTTGCCATCATCTCCAGACCCTGAAGTTATAGGGCCATGTGGAATACAAAATAATGCCCTCTTTCCTGGATTGCCGCCAGAAGGGTCAGCGCAGCAACAGCGCAAGAGGGAATTTGCTAGGTCTGAAGTACTCATACCTCTTTTATCCTTGATCATTCAAAGCCTGTGCTCACTACCTGCCTCCATACACACTTTCAGAGAAGAGTGAATGGAGCGACTTTGATGCCTGAGGACAACTTGGACTGAGATAACTTCATCCATAAAGTGAGCCCATGATTCTAGTTGCTCATGTATTTTCCTCTCCTACTTTCATTTATTTCTCTTTTCCTCTCTTCATTTGATTTGTTGCCACATCAGAGGAGTTGATATTGAATTTTTAAAATGTATTATACACTGAGTTGTTTCAAAGGAAAGCATTAATATTAATATTCATTGTCTATCCATTGATTACCTATCTATCTACCTATAATGAATCCCCTCCCCCCACAATGAAATCCTTTAGACAGACTAATTTGAAGATTATTTTAAGTTTGGAAAGGTCTCAGGGACACAGTTTTGGGAACAAAAAAACCCCAAATGAATGAAGCTTATCAACTCCCATATTGGGAGGAACAATCTAAAGTCTCCATTTCAGCTCTTCCATGTTGGTTTATTTGTTCACTCACTTCTTTGTTCTTTCACTCATTATTGACTTCAGGACCTACCAAGTGCAGGTAATGTGCCAAGCGTGGGGGCTATAAAGCCCAAGAAGCCTCCATCCTGCCCTTGAAGAGCTGCAGAGGCTGTGACTTGGTGGCTTGCCCAGCATTTTCTTTTTTAACTGGAATTTGCATGCTTTCTCCATTTTACACAGACTTCGTCCCTCCCCACTGTGTTATACATCGATGGCTTTATATATGTACATTATCTGCCCAACCCCTGAAGACAATAGAGTTTTAGACACCTTGCTTAAATTCTGTTTGTGAAGAACAGTCTCTGGGGCTGCTCTCATTTCAGACTTTAATTCTTGAACCATTATCAACCTCCCATAGCAACTGGAGACATGGAGTCTGGGAACCAAGACTAAAGTGAGTGAGTTGATGGAAAATGCCTGTACACTGACTGAATGAGGATATGGCAGCGGAATTGAATGTCCTGGTTGGAGACTGGAGCCTGCTTACAAAAACTCAGAGTACTGGAAAGTCTGATTCTGGGTCCTGAGAGAAAAACATTATTCTTTAGGGAAGAACTGGGAGTCACACTTACTCTTTTAGGAATACAAGAACTCCATAGACCAAAAAAAAAAACAAAAACAAAAAACAACTAACCCAAATCCCAGATGGCTGGCACTGGCATCATCACCTGGTAACTACAGGAACAATAAAGAGCCAGTTCCTAAGGATTATTCATGACCTGAGGCAAGTTGGCAAAGACTTGGAAGTGTCAGATGACAAACCCCAGGATATTCTGGGTGTGAGGAAAGGTGATTGGCAGATATGAGAATTCAGGTTTGAATCAGCACCTGTTCTGTTCTAATCAGTGCCTAGAACAGTATCTGTCTGGCACATAGTGGGTACTCAATAAATATTTGTTGAATTGAGTCATCTTGTACACTTGCGGTGGGTGAGGTGGAGGTGGAGTAAGGTAGGGCTGTGGTTTGGAGCTCATGGAATTCTCCAGTTTTTTTTTTTTTTTTTTAAGATTTTATTTGACAGAGAGAGCACACAAGCAGAGGGAGAAAAAGGGAGAAGCAGGCTCCCTGCTGAGCAAAGAGCCCTATGTGGGACTCGATCCCAGGACCCTGGGATAATGACCCAGGCCGAAGGTAGCCGCCTAACCAACTGAGCCACCCAGGCGTGGGATTCTCCAGTTTTTTTCCTCCCTCACACCCTGCCTACCTCCCTCCCTCCCTTCTTTCTAAAAGGTTTATTTTTAAAAGGTAGAGGGTCAAAGGGAGTAATTTAGTTTCTTGTCCCAGAACTTGTGGGTACAAAGACAAGCAAGTGGTTTAACATCTTTGATCTTCAGTTTCTCTATGTGTCCTGAAGGGTGAGAGGAAGTTCCTTGACAAGTCTGCTGCAAATTATGAGTTTTAAAGAAAAGATGGGGGCTGGGGGTAGGCAAAATGGATGAAGGGAGTCAAAAGGTACAAACTTCCAGTTATACAATAGTAAGTCCTGGGGATGTAATGTATGGCATGGTGACTATAGTTAATAGTACCATATTGCATATTTGAGAGTTGCTAAGAGAGTAGATCTTAAAAGTTCTCATCACAAGAAAAAAACAATTTGTAACTATGTGTGGTGATGGATTAACTAGACTTATTGCAATGATCTTTCATAGTATATACATATATTGAATCCCTATGTTGTATACTTGAAACTAATATAATGTTATATCTCAGTTGTATCTCAATGAAATAGATAAAAAGTAAAAATAGAAATCAGTTCTTCAGAAATGTGCAGCATATTTAAAAAATATTCATGCCTTAGCTATAGTATTAGAAATATTAGAGGCTTGTACTTGAGAAGTGGTGTTTTTGGTATCTAATTTTCTAACAACCAATCAACTAAAAATGAAGAAAGCAGCTTTGTGTGTTATTCAGATTTAGTGTAATTCAGTGTTATTTATTGAGCAGTAATGGTGGAGGCCAGTGCAAAACTGGGTGCAAAACTACGTTCAGAATCTACAGTTCTAAAAAATGTTCTTCTAACTATAGCATGCAGTTAAGTGCATTAAGAGAAAAATGAACTGTGTAAAAAAAAAAAAAAGGGATCTCTGGGGTGCCTGGGTGGCTCAGTTGTTAAGCGTCTGCCTTCGGCTCAGGTCATAATCCCAGGGTCCTGGGATCGAGCCCCACATCGGGCTCCCTGCTCGGCGAGAAGCCTGCTTCTCCCTCTCCCACTCCCCCTGCTTGTGTTCCCTCTCTCGCTGTGTCTCTCTCTGTCAAATAAATACATAAAATCTTAAAAAAAAAAAATAAAAGGATCTCTCCAGGGAAAGCTGACTGACAGTGTCCCAAGAGGCCATACAGAGTGGCATTATCTTGGAAAATATGTTGAGGTGTGGTTGTTAGCTTGTTGAATCTGTGTCTCAGACTGATATTAAATCTACAAGACTAATCTCTAAATCCAGAATGGCAAAAAAAAAAAAAAAAAAAAAAAAGCTAGTAAAAGTTATGCACATTTTAAAAGGACAAAAAAGTGTTCTCTCAATTGGAAATCTAATAGAAATCAAATAAGGTTTTACAACTGTTGGGCCATCAAGAAATAGCCACCACTTAATAGTAACAATGGCAATAATAATAATAATGAAACCCACTTATATGGAGGGCCTGCTCTAAGCCGATTGCTATGTTAATCTTTTTGCCCACATTCATCACTGCATTTAAGCCTTACAGCAACCTTGAAAGATTGGAGTAGTTGTTCAACTACAATAAATGTGCAAGACACGACTCACATTAATTAACTAACTCATCTAAGGCTACAAAACTAGTAAAATATAACCAGATCATTAATGCAGGTCAGTTTTGTTCCTATATGGTTCTTACCTTCATCACTTTTTCTCCCTATCTCATATTCATAAGCAGGGGAAAAGAAGATGAGCATCTTTTTGTTTGTGTTCCACAGTTTATATAGGATTATCTAATCTAAGCCTCAAGACATCCTTGGACAATAGATAGCTTAGTGGAAATAGATAGTATTTCCACTTAGAGAAGGAAGCTATGACTCAGAGAGGCAGTATAATTTCCCTAGAGTCACAATAGGTCTGGGACTACAGCTCATGTCACCTTGACTCTAAAGTCACCTTCATTCCATTATACTAATGGATTTTCTACTTGTTGAGTATCTCTTCTGTGCTATGCACAATACAAGATGCATTTTTGGAAAGTATCACGAATTCTCACAAATACTCTGTAAGGAAGATATTTTGAGGCCCATTTTGTTGATGAGGAAGTTTAAGTAAGTGGCTTGTCATCAAAAGTTAGCAAACCCAGATCTGGCACAATTCTTGAAGCCTCCCATAGAGCCATATTTAGTGACTATTTATATGACATGATTTGAAAGGTACTGAGGAGTCTCTTACAATTTTCTCCTTCCCATTTGTTTGATTCAAGGATCATAATTCCACCATTAGACATTTATTTATTTGGACTGAGCAATTTCTCCCTAGGGTCAGAAAAGGTTACTATGAAGATAAAGAGTCTGGGGCGCCTGGGTGGCTCAGTTGGTTAAACGACTGCCTTTGGCTCAGGTCATGATCTTGGAGTCCCTGGATCGAGTCCCGCATCGGGCTCCCTGCTTGTCAGGGAGTCTGCTTCTCCCTCTGACCCTCCCCCGTCTCATGTGCTTTCTCTCTCTCATTCTCTCTCTCTCAAATATATAAATAAAATCTTAAAAAAAAAAGATAAAGATTCTGATAGAGAACCCAGAAAAAGGGGTCTTTTTGAAATATGAGGTCCACTTTCAAAGGACTAGCCTGAGTGGGGAGCCCCAAAGGGGAACTCTAGGAAACCAGAGGCCAGCAGAAGGTATGGCAATGTTGTGGGAAAGTGTGAAAGCATCTCACTCTGCCAGTGGGGTATGTTGGAGGGCATACTGGTGAGAGTAGTCATTCTTAAATGTAAGAATCACCTGGAGGGCTTCTTAAGACACAGATTGCTGTGCTGCACACTTCTAATTCAGTAGGTCTAGGTTGGGGTCTGAGAATTTGCTTCTCTAACAAATTCCCAGGTGATGCTGAGGTTGCTGGTTGCTTTATGTAGCCTGGTACTGAGAATCATGTAGTAAAATGGTGTCTGGAGGGGGAGAAATGCCTGCTATTATGGTGTTTGGTCATTTCCTGCTAGGTGTTATCTACAAGGGGCAGTAGGGGAAAGGACATAGGGGAAGGAGAAATCAATAGTAATTATAGACTTTGTTTTCATTAGCACCAAATATTTTATACTCTCTCTCTAGTCTGTAAACAGCATAGCTAAAAATATGTAAGGAAAACACAGTTAATGCCTTCTATGAGGATATATTCAAACAATGCAAAAACAGAATTGACATTCTGTTAGAAGGAACTCAGAAGCAACATACATACACCTAGATAGAACTAAAACAGTCATTTATTCATTGAAAAAAATCCCAATTTCTTCCTTCTGTAGATGGTCTACATGGTTGACTAAAAAGTCAGAAAATGTATCCTAATGGTAATGCATTTATGTAAAACAGATTACTTTTCTCTTTAATTATGTCACTTACATTTAGCAGACTTTGATTTGGTCCTAAATTTCAGACACTTTGCTTGACCATGTGAATTTAAGGTACAAACAGGTGGCTCAGAATTCTTGGTTGTTTATTTCCATCTATCCTGGACAGTCCTGTGCTTAATTACTGATGTGTGATGAATTTTCAGTGAATGCCTCTGGGTGGACTCTTCTGACTTGCAGCTCAGAGAGAAGCTGGAACAGCAAGCAAAGGAGAAGGTTGCAAATCCCTTAATGAAATTTTTAATAAAAGCAGCTTTGAATGCATGCCTTTTTCAAATCATTGCATCCAACCATTTTTGAGAGTCGACATAACTGTGATCAAGAGAGTGAGTATTAAGGATGCAAAAAGACAGCACAATTAAAGAGAGAGGCACATTGGGAAAATGTGAAGGCCAGAGAGTAGCTTTGAACCTGGATCAGGAAATTTTCATGGTGGCCTGTTCTCATGGAGATTTTTAGGATGCCTATTTTTCAGTTCCTTAACCTTAAAGAATAAGTGTGTGGTAGAACTTTGTACTCACCAGCACATCACTCTATTCCTAGAATTTTTATAGTGAGAGGAAGAAAACTTCATCCAGGGATATTCCAGGGCCAGCTTTTTGCCAGGAGAGCAATGCGAACTGGGAACCAATGAAGCAAGCTGTGTGTAGGTACTCCCTGAAAGCCAAGTGGTCAACCTCACTTCCTTCGTGGGCTGTCTTTGCTGTCCACCTCCAAGAGCCTCTTTTCCATGGTACTGAGGTCAGTGGATGAACTTCATTATTGCCAGTCAGATGTCAGACTGTCCCAGTCAAAAGGGGTGATCAGGAGATGGCAGGAGTCTACTGGAGATACTTCTGTGATACTTAGACCCCTAACTTGTTCCCTACCTCCCACAGTGAAAAAGGCAGTCGTCTGGTCTTGTCTGAAATAAGGGTTAACGGCCACTTCTTTTTCTTTATTTAACAGTAAGTGTTGTTTTGAAGCCTTCCTCAAAACCAGGACACAGGTATGCATTGACCTGAAAGATCCCCATGATATTCCCTAACAAATGTAATTAAAGAAAAAAAGCAGTTGTGGTAAGCCCACCAAATGAGAAAGACAATGAGGGCAGGCACAATTGTCTTCTCAACAATTATTTGCAGACATTCTAATAAATTCCCCTCTGAAGCAGCAATCAAGTCAATTCTTCCTTTTGGCAAGATGTTTAACTGCTGCACTGAAATAGCTGTAATCAGACCAAGATTAGAACAGAGGGAGGCTTACTTTATGTATTTCCTCCTGTAGTTTTTGAACAAGTGTATGTGGTACTAGGCAAGTAGGTTTCCCGACAGTCCCGTGTATCCGCCCCTCAGGAGTCCTCATTCATTGACATATTAATTATATGTGCGGTGTAAGTTTCCCCTTGCCCCATTTTTGAATCTTTTGTGTTTTATCAAAAACAGAATGGAATACCCTCTCTGTATGTTTACACTGAAAGTGTGTGTTGGGGGAGTATCTTAAAAAAACAAAACAAAACACTGAGGTGTAATTCATTGCAGGCTGTTTTATAGGGGAGGGAAAAGAAAAGGGGATGAGAAGAAAAGATTTTTTTTTTTTTTTCAAAATAGGATTTTGTGGCTTTTGGCACTGCTAATAATTTGTGTGGAGAAATAATGTTTTCTTGTGTGTTTAATCCTGTGCCAGGGCAGCTGCTGGTGCAGTAGCGTTCTGCAACAAATTAGAGAGCAGTTAAAGTGAGATTTTCCACCATCAAGAACAAAGCAAGGCCAGTTAGCATGAGGACAGCTTGTTCTAGTTGCTAATGTGCTTAAAAACTTGCTGCACATAATTTGAAACAGACTTTGTGTGAGGATGCCGTGGCTCTGGTTTCTGAGGTCCTAGTTCTAATTCCAAATCAAATGGAAGCAGCTGAATTAGGAAAATGACAAGTTATGCACTGACATCGTCTGCCCTGGCTACGAAGATAAGTTTTTTCATCATTGCTATTGATATGAAAGTTAATTCCCCTCAATATTAAAATATTTAAGGGATGGCAGCTGTCTGAAATATGAAGCCTGCAGCCCCTATTTACCAAAGGCGAGCTCTCAATAACTGTGAGGCAGCTCTAACACACTTACAAATTATTTAAAGATGTATTACCTTTGCTGGTAAGGAAGCAGATGTTAAAAAGATTCAGTGCCTCCTTAAAAGTTGATCTGAATCTCAAGAGTTTTAATCAATGTAGCTTTTTATTTCACTGGCTTGGAATTAAATGGGATTCCTTGGTAGAAATGCATTGGAAAAGAGCATGCTGTAGTCCAAATACCTTTCAGTGCCTAGAATTTAAAACTTTCATTTGTAACTCGGATAGGCTGTAGAGAATTAAATCTAGGTGGGAGAGAAATAGGAGAAGGCAGATTTTCAGTTGGAGTTTTTGCCGACTTAAACATGGGCTGGGCACAGCTGTGGTGGTGAGAGGTTTTCGACCCTGCGTGAGCAAGAAATGAGGATTCAGCTCCTAAATTCACATTCATCAGGCTGAATATTAAGTTCCTCTTAAAGGCCAAGTGTACTGCCAACACCCTCACTAATAGGATTTCAAATGTTCTATTGTAGCTAGTCTAGAAAATACTAATGAAGGACATTAAGGTCTAAGGCCTTGAAGAAATCTCAGAGATTCACAGTTTCTTAGGAGCCTGTATACACTTGCATGAAAATGATGGGATTTTGGCAAAAATAAATTAAATAGCAGAATTTAATTCAAAGGGTTTAGGAAACCTATCTTTAATCCACATTATACCCTTAGCATCTGGGGTTGGAAAACTGTACACTTTTTGTCTCTATAACATCAAATGTGGGCTTCTCTGGATTAATTTTCTTTTAGAAAAAATGCAAATTGGCCAAATATTTAGTATTTATAAACATTTATTTATCTCTAGGTTGAACTGAAATAAGCTAGAAATTAGGAATTGGAGTAGAAAAAGTGTGGGTAGGACCTCTTAACACATGAAAAAAATAGGCAGCTGTTTATTTGGTGAAGAGCTACTGTGTGTGGTTGTGCAGGTTGTACACTGCACAGCTCAGGGGTGCACTCTTCAGTTTGTTTTCTGTGTGAATGTTATCAAAGACTTACATAGTATAGTAGTGTACAGTTTGTATGGCTGTGTGTGTTCATACCTGAAATGGTGTGATTTTAAGGCGCATGGACAGTCTCATCTGTCCAAATCTTCCTGTGTTGATCTGATTAGGTTGGTTAGCTTGTCCAAGTAACTTTTTTTATATTTAATTTAATTTAATTTAATTTAATTTATTTGAAAGAGAGAGAATGAGAGAGAGAGAGAGCACATGAGAGGGGGGAGGGTCGGGAGGGTCAGAGGGAGAAGCAGACTCCCTACTGAGCAGGGAGCCCGATGCAGGACTCGATCCAGGGACTCGATCCAGGGACTCGATCCCAGGATTCCAGGATCATGACCTGAGCCGAAGGCAGTCGCTTAACCAACTGAGCCACCCAGGCACCCCCAAGTAACTTTTATAAGGGATAAGATTTAAATAGTTTATAGCAGGGATAACACCAGTGAAGAATCATACTTTAGTTAGTTAACACATTAACTTCCTCATCATACATTTTTGGTAAAGGAGACATTGTCTCTATTAGAAACCAGAATGCTAAATGAAAGAGATACAGAAAAGACTAATTTTAATAGTGAAATAGCAAAATATTAGAAGTTTATGGGGTCTTTTGCTTAGAAAGAAGCATAATATGTATCCTAGACAGCAAAGAAACAGTTTGAGAGCACTGAGGACTTTGGTTGAAATGATACAGAAAAGAGGAAGAAAAACTTGGCATATTTCAGAACTGTTCATAGGGCTATCCTAATAGAAGGAACAAGTATTCATTTAAAATTTCCAATTATTTCTGCCTCCAGATTAGTAGGAAAAGGTCTGCAGAAATATTTTTAAATAATTTCTTATGCACTGCTACAAAGGCTGATTGGCTGCCAGGATTCAGCATTTCATTAAATACTTATTGGGCACTTCTTATTGGAGAGATGTGTTGGAACATGCAATGGCATGTGTCATAGTTCCTGACCTCAGCTTGCTGACATTTAAGTAAGAGACATAAAATAAGCTAAGCATGTTAACATCAGCATGGAGAGTTCTAAGGATTTTAAAAAGGTAGAGATCGCAAATGACTGGGGAGAGGATCAAGAAAAGTTTTCTGGTGATGTCGCTATACTAGATGGGTCTCAATGGACAACACAACTAGTCACTGGGACTAGAACTGGAAGGGGCTCTAAAACCCTGAAAACTGTAAGAATTTAGGTGTGCTGAAAATTTTTCTAATATCTTAAAATTAAATTTGATTAGAATTTCATTTGATTTGCTCATGTTTTTATGCTAACTATTCTTGTTACCTTTGGGAGAAAAGTAGGTTACAAAAATGTTTATAATGACAAGGGTTAAGGATAATACTGGTATAAGAAAGATTTTTGTGACATAACCTGAATTGTCCATTTCTTCTCAGGAAAATATAGTTATGCCTTTTTCAGTCATACTCATGTTGAATCTTTAACCACCTAAACTTCATCAACAATGTCATTCTGAACAAACATCACACAAGCTGTCTTTAGTCTCTTTTGATTTATTTTGTTTTGCTCAATCCTGTTGAGACCCTTTGAGATACTGTGTAGAACATAACTCAGAATTACCCTACTGAGGGGTAAGGGGTTTGGGGTAGCTATTTTCCAACTGCTATCTCTCATGAGTTTCTCCAGGAAGTAACTTTCTGGGATTTCCTGAGCCTGTGGGACATGCTCCAATGGCCAGATAATGAATGCCTCAAGGCGAGAGATGTAGGAAACCATTGACTTATAAGGGACGTATCTACAAGTGATCTCAGCAGGGCTGGTGGGATATGGACAAGGCACCAACAGAGTCCACTATAGTGTAATCCTTATAAAAAAGAAAAAAAAGCGGCGCCTGGGTGGCTCAGTCGGTTAAGCGGCTGCCTTCGGCTCAGGTCATGATCCCTGGGTCCTGGGATCGAGCTCCACATCCGGCTCCCTGCTCAGTGGAGAGCCTGCTTCTCCCTCTCTCTCTGCCTGCCTCTCTGCCTACTTGTGCTTTCTCTCTCTGTGTCAAATAAATAAATAAAATCTTAAAAAAAAAAAAAAAGGAAAGAAAGAAAGGATTCTGTGTTAATGTGGAGGTGAATGGAGTAAAATAAGTTTCTTAACCATTTGGCTTCTCAGTAATTTTAATATTCATTATGAATATTCTAAAAAGGAATTGATTATGCAGGTTGTATCAAGTTTACTTGAACATAGGACACATTTTTGACAAACATCTTGCAAAGCTAATGCATGGGACCTATTTTGTAAATATTTCATTTTTGCATTTACACAGTGTGTCTGTGTTTAAGTCACACTCCTTGACCCTGGATGGGAAGAGGAAGATGTAGAGGTAAACCTGACTTGAATCTTGCCTTTAGGGAAGATAAGCTATGTGTGACAACAATCATAATGTAAACTCATAAGGGAATAAAGGGATATGGGAGATTAAAGGAAAGAAAGATTATTTCTAGTTGGAACACAAGGAAGATTTCCTGAGTGAAGTGGCATTGACCTTGACCTTGAATTTAGATTGGGCTTGGGGAATTTTAAGAGAGAGGATGGTAGCAAATTATTCTAGACCTAAGGCAAACATGGAGGATAGAATGAATAGAGAACAGTGTCCTTCTTTTATAGATACTTTTAAAGTCTACAAAAGGTAGGTTAGACGGCATGAACAAAACATTATCTAAAACTTCTTTCAGTAATAAATTATGTATGTGTGTATGTGTATACACACATAAAAATTATGTTTCTGAAGGACCTTTCCATGTTGACATACAGCCTTATGTTTTTGGTTGGTGAATCTAAAAATAGTTCAAATGTCAGGGAACTGTCTGGTATTCTCTAGGCAGCTCCTGTGGGATCTCATCACTCTCATTACATCTGGATCTCTTATAGCTGCTTCTCAACCCTACCAATTCCAGGAGCTACTGCACTCGAGGGTCTGTCCACTTAGCCCTAAAACTCAAAAACATTGCTTCTACTCCAACCTAAACAGGCTCTTTCAAATGCTTAGGTGGCTACTTGTAATGAAAGGCCAAGGTGATTAGTTCAGTTCTCATGTCAGCCAGAGTGCAAATGATTGATTGAAGTGAAGCTCTGCTCCTGGTAAAACAATTCAAAACACATGTAATTGTATTGTTAAAAATATACCAAAAGTTTCAAGGAAAATATTTAATAAAACCACTTTTCATTTTTAAAATGTTGCCTTCTAATCCTTATTCAGATGTATACATATTTTTCTTATTACCATAAAGTCATTCCAATTTTATATTCTTATTTTGTTTCTCCATATTTTTTTATTTTATCTAAGCATCTCTTTTTAAAGAATAATTTGATTGTTTTTGCAAAAATTATGAGTGCTTATTATAAAAATGTCAATCAAAATTTAAAACTACAAAAGAAAGTAAAAAAACTCTCAAAATTCCACATCCCAAAATAACTGTCATTAACATTTATTATACATCTTTTTAGTCATACTGGCATTGTATTTCAGCAAGAAAGGCAGATAAAGTGAAACTGAAGTAATTGCTGAACTTTAGCTAAATCTCTTTAACGCAAATAGGGAGCTTCCTAAAGTGTCCCTTTAAAATTTCTCATCAAATCAGTATGGATAGACCATAAGATTGGAGTCTTTTTTTTTTTTTTCTTTCCTTTTTAGCTATGTGTTCCAACATTTACTCTGTCTTTAAATATGAGGAAAATTAAACTTCCCATTTCCCCCACCCATTTTTGTCTATGTATTATTATATTATTATTTTAATATCATCAAGTTATATTTACATTTTATTCTGTAACTATAATTTTTATAGCCCTGAATTCTTTTTTTTATTCACCTCTTGGTTAATTGGATAAAGGGCTCTTAAGTTTTATATTCCTGAGCTCTTTCATGCTTTAGAAAAGCATTGTCCAATAGAACTTTTCTTGGTGATAGAAATGTTCTGTATCTGTGCTGTTCAATACAGTAACTACTAGCCATATGTGGCTCTAACACTTGAAATGTGGCTAGTGTGACTAAGTAACTGAATATTAAGTTTTATTTAATTTTAGTTAATTTAAATTTTAGTAGCCACATATGGCTAGTGGCTGCCATATTAGATAACAACTGTCCGTCTTTAATGCTTGAGCATATTTTCATGTATTCTATATCTTTATATCAAAGACACAGAATCTTGGAACATAGTTTCCTTTAGAATTTTGTAGGTATTAAGCATTATAGTGAAAAATTCTAAGGCTATTCTGAGTTTTTCTTCCCTGTTTGACAATATTTTACATTTTGAGAGATCCTGGGCAGGGGGAGGAGGCTGTCTAGAGCTGTTACAGAGGATTCATGATAGTTTGAATTATTTTCCATATTTATCAACCAATACTAATAGCAAGATTACATGTCCACATGAGTATGTCAACACGGAAAAGTTATTATATCTTCAGGGTAGTAGATTATTATTCTAGTTTCACAAAAGAGAAATTTAGAGAGCTTAAATAATTTTTCTAATGTCACACAGACAGTAAAATGTCAGAAATACGGTTTGTGTCCAAGTCTATTAATGCTTTTTCTACTACTATAGTGATTTAATTTTTTCAGCAGCAAAAATTCTTTACTAAAAATGAAATCTTTTGTAGAATTCTAAAATACAAACTATTTAAAATTGGTTTTAATTCTATAAATACATTTTAAACTTCAAATTTAAAATACTTACTATTAAAAAGCCATTCTAGGGCGCCTGGGTGGCTCATTGGTTAAGCGACTGCCTTCGGCTCAGGTCATGATCCCGGAGTCCCAGGATTGAGTCCCACATAGGGCTCCTTGCTCAGCAGGGAGTCTGCTTTTCCCTCTGACTCTCTCCCCTCTCATGCTCTCTCTCACTCTCTCTCTCAAATAAATAAATAAAATCTTTAAATAAAATAATAAAAAAAAGCCAATCCATGAGAATAATGAGACTGTTTTAGAAAACACCAAAATTTGAAATCTGAGCTCATGACTAGAAGTTATAGTCTTATATTATTCAGCATCCAGCTTATTTCTGTCTGGTTTGGTTTACCCTATCATGGAATTCATGGCTCATGCAGACACATAGTTGTAATGGTCACCCTTTTTTTAATGGCATGCATTCAGCTCAGGACATTCCTCAGTTAAACTGATCCAAATACTTAAAAGAGGAGCAGTAGAAAAAGTTTGGTTTTCAAGTTGAGTCATAACCACATCTAATAAGTGCTTGAATTCCTTAACTTCAATAGGAAGGTCGTCCCTAACTTACAGTAAACATCAAAGCTATCTATAGTATGCTATGTGTCACTGATTCAATTATAATTGAACAAGTGACTACTGAGCTGTCAAGGGCTTTTGCCAAATAGACATGCGTGAGTCTTTCCCAGTACATGACTGAGCAGAACATCCTGTGATGTAGCAAGTATTTGCTTGGGTGCTTTAACATGAGGGAGTTTTTAAAAATATGGGTGTAGACCTTTAATTTTTTCAATTATACATTTATAAAAGTTCAGAAAATGCATAAACCTAGTAAGGGAGGCTTTCTTCTGAAATGTGTAAAAAATAATAAATGGTTTAACCTGGCAGGATAAGTTAAATTTTTGTGATCTTCAGTGTCATATAACCCGATAATTGCATATTAAAGTCTGTATCTTGTTTTTCTAAACGCAGTTTAAATTATTAAAATATGTTTGAAAATCTGTTTGAACCAAATAACCCATTAAACACTGTTGAACACAGACTGACATACCTTGTGCCTCACCGTCAAGCCTTCTATGCCTTCGTAGTTGCAATTATTTATTTCTGTGGAGCATCTATCAAAAAACATTGCCCCAAGTTTTCATGATTTTGCTCCTAAACTCATTATTCATGTTCTTTCTTTTGTGACCAGAGTAAAAAAGGTAACTCATTTGGACCTGGTTATTTTGACTTGGCAAAGAGTTAGAGAGAATCACTTTTTCTGGTTTCACATCTTGCAGACTTTGGAGCAAGATGTTTGTGTGTGTGGGTGTGGGTGTTAGTTATAAAAAACTAGTATACCTTTTTGGAACTAGTGGATGAGAAAGTGGTCTAGGCTGATTGTATAGCATATTAAAAAAAATCCTGTGTAAGATCCTTAAGTGGTCAGCTCTTGCTGTGAGGGCCACCCAAACTTTTATCACTAGCATGAATCAACTTCTGGCAGCTCTGGAAAGGAATCTCAAAAGTGGACATTCCTCTCCTCTGGCTTTCTCTTTCATTTGTAATTCCATGTTTCTGTGGTTCTTTATCCTATTCCTAGTCTGTGGTCATTTTTTATCTCCTTTACTAAAGTAGGATGGGCCCATGCAATCAGGGAACAGGGATCATATGTGTGCAGACAGTAAAGTTTGAAGTGTGCAGAAGACAAATCATACACTCTGACTTCATATGTACATGGAAGCAGGCTTGCTCTTCTAAGTTGAGAAACAGCTCAAGTATTGGTCCAGATTATGAAGTTCTTTTTCCAAATACAGAGGGTCGGCATCCAAAGAGAGTTGTATCACTTATGCTATCTCCCATTTGCAGTCTGATATTGAGATAGATGTATTCATCGAATGAAGGAAGGTAAGGACATTGGAGGACTTGCAGTCTAACACCTTCATCTGACAGGTGGGAAAACTGAAGCCCAGGGAGGAGCAATGGATTTTCTAAGGCCATAGGCCAGGTGAGTGCCAGCCCAAATATCACTTGTTAAGTACTTACTATTCAACCAGACCTTGTCCTTGACTCTACAAAGTAGACATAGTCCCTGTCTCCAAGGAGCTGATTATATAGTGTGAGAACAGGCACTTGAAGAGAAATTTCAGTACAGAGTGCTAAGGGTGGAATAGGTTTTCCTAAAGTGATTTTGTCACTTTATTTAATCTCCTAAGGACCTACTTCTATAACTGCTTCTGCATCTGTAATCAC
Organism: Mirounga angustirostris; assembly: GCF_029215605.1. NCBI lineage: Eukaryota > Metazoa > Chordata > Mammalia > Carnivora > Phocidae > Mirounga > Mirounga angustirostris. The sequence goes on from NW_026991723.1 coordinate 23,347,890, forward strand.
TAGCCAACATTTATGTGCATTATCATTTTACTCAGAAACTCCCTTAAGGCAAGTTTTACTTGCCCTATTTTATGGGTAAGTAAAGCTGAGGAAAGTAAGCTGCTTGTTTGCAAGTGTTGCACAACATCCTAAAATAAAAGCATGTGACTGCTGCAAATTCCGCCCCCCCCCCCAAAAAAATACTGTCAGAAGAATGAGAAGACCGGCCACAGACTGGGAGAAAATATTGATAAAAGATACATTTGATAAAAGACTGTTGTCCAAAATGTACATTTAATTTAATTTTATTTTAATTCCAGTTAACATACAGTGTAATATTAGTTTCAGATGTACAGTATAGTAATTCAACACTTGCATATAACACCTGGTGCTCATCCCAGCAAGTGCATTTCTTAATCCCCATCACCTCTTTAACCCATCCTTCCATCCCCTCCTCTCTCTGGTAACCATTAGTTGGTTCTCTTGAGAGAAGTCTGTTTCTTGATTTCTCTCTCTCTCTCTCTCTCTCTCTCTCTTATTTTTCTCCCTTTGCTTGTTTGGTTTCTGAAATTTCACACATGAGTGAAATTATATGGTATTTGTCTTTTTCTGACTGATTTATTTCACCTACCGTTATACTCTCTAGCTCCATCCGTATCATTGCAAATGGCAAGATTTCACTCTTTTTATGGCTGAATAATATTCCTTTGTGTGTGTGTATAGACACACACATACACATATATATGTCATATCTTCTTTTTTTCACTCATCTGCTGATGAACACTTGGGCTGCTTCCATATCTTGGCTATTGTAAATAATGCTGCTATAAACATAGGAGTGCATGTATCCCTTTGAATTAGTGTTTTTGTATTCTTTGGGCAAATACCCAGTAGTATGATTGCTGGATCTTAGGGTAGTTCTATTTTTAACTTTTTGAGGAACCTCCATACTGTTTTCCAGAGTGGTTGCAGCAGTTTGCATTCCCACTAACAGTGAGAGAGAGTTCCCCTTTCTCCACATCCTCACCAACACCTGTTGTTTCTTGTGTTGTTGATATTAGCCATTCTGACAGGTGTGAGGTGAGATTGCACTGTAGTTTTGGTTTGCATTTCCCTAAAGGTAAGTGGTGATGATCATCTTTCCATCTGTATGTCTTCCTTGGAGTAATGTCTGCTCATGTCTTCTGTCCTTTTTTAAATTGGATTATTTGCTTTTTGGGTGTTGAGTTTTATAAGTTACTTTTATATATTGGATACTAACCTTTTATCAGATATGGCATTTGTAAATATATTCTCCCATTCTGTAGGTTATCTTTTAGTTTTGTTGATTGTTTCCTTCAATGTACAGAAGCCTTTTATTTTGAAGTAGTCCCAATAGTTTATTTTATTTTTGCTTTTGTTTCCCTTGCCTCAGGGAACCTATGTAGAAAAAAGTTCCTGTGGCCAGTGTCAGAGAAATTATTGCCTGTGCTCTCTCTTCTTCTAGGATTTTTATGGTTTTGGGTCTCACATCTGGGTCTTTCATCTACTTTGAATTTATTTTTCTGTATGGTGTAAGAAAGTGGTACAGTTTCATCATTCTTTTGCATGTTGCTGCCCAGTTTTCTCAACACCATTTGTTGGAGAATGTCTTTGTCCCATTGGATATTCTTTCCTGTTTTGTCAAAGATTACTTGGCCATATGGTTGTGGGTTTATTTCTGGGTTTTCTATTCTGTTCTATTGATCTGTGTCTATTTTTGTGTGACTACCCTACTGTTTTGATTACTACAGCTTTGTAATATAACTTGAAGTCTGAAATTGTGATTCCTCCAGTTTTGCTTTTCTTTTTCAAGATTGCTTTGGCTATTCAGGGTCTTTTGTGGTTCCATACAAATTTTAGGATTGTTTGTTCTAGTTCTATGAAAAATGCTGTTGGTATTTTGATAGGGATTGCATTAAATCAGTAGATTGCTTTGGGCAATATAGACATTTTAACAGTATTTGTTCTTCCAATCCATGCACATGGAATGTCTTTCCATTTCTTTTTGTGGTCTTCAATTTCTTTCATCAGTGTTTTACAGTTTTTAGGGCATAGGTCTTTTCACCACTTTGGTTAGATTTATTCCTAGGTATCTTATTGTTTGGGGAACAATTGTAAATGGGACTGTTTTCTTAATTTCTCTTTCTGCTGCTTCATTATTGGTGTGCAGAAATGCAGTAGATTTCTACACATTGATATTGTATCTTGTGACTTTACTGAATTCATGTATCGGTTCTAGCAGTTTTTTGGTGTAGTCTTTTGGGTTTCCTGTATATAGTATCATGTCATCTGCAAATAGTGAAAGTTTTACTTTTTTCTTACTGATTTGGATTCCTTTTATTTCTTTTTGTTGTTTAAATGCTGTGGCTAGGACTTCCACTACTATGTTAAATAAAAGTGGTGATAGTGGATATCCTTATCTTGTTCCTGACTTTAGGGGAAAAGCTCTCAGTTTTTCCCCATTAAGGATGATGTTAGCTACTGGTTTTTCATATTTGGCTTCTATTATGTTGAGGTATATTCCCTCTAAACCTACTTTGTTGAGTTTTTTTTTTTTTTAATCATGAATGGATGTTGTACTTTGTCAAATGCTTATTCTGTGTCTACTGAAATGATCATATCATTCTTATCCTTTCTCTTATTGATATGATGTGTCACATTGATTGATTTCTGAATACTGAACCACCCTTGCAACCCAGGAATAAGTCCCACCTGATCATGGTGAATGATTTTTTAAATGTATTGTTGAATTCAGTTTGCTAGTATTTTGTTGAGAATTTTTGCATCTATGTTTATCAGGGATGTTGGCCTGTAGTTCTCTTTTTTAGTGGTGTCTTTATCTGGTTTTGGTATTAGGGTTATGCTAGCCTCATAGAATGAATTTGGAAGTTTTTATCCCTTTTCTACTTTTTGGAATAGTTTAAGAAGAGTAGGTATTAATTCTTTAAATGTTTGAATAATTCACCTATAAAGCCATCTGGTCCTGGACTTTTGTTTGTTGGGAGTTTTTTGGTTATTGACTCAGTTTCTTTGCTGGTTATTATTCTGTTCAAATTTTCAATTTCTTCCTGTTTCAGTTTTGGTAGTTTATATGTTTCTGGAAATTTATCCATTTCTTCTAGGTTGTCTAATTTGTTGGCATATAGTTTTTCATAATATTCTCTTATGATTGTATTTCTGTGGTGTTGGTTGTTATTTCTCCTCTTTGTAATTTTATTTATTTGAGTAGTTTCTCTTTTTTTTTCTTGTTAACTCTGGCTAGAGCTTTATCAATTTTACTGATTTTTTCAAAGAACTAGCCCCTGGTCTTATTGATCTGTTATTATTGTTTTGTTTTTTGTTTTTTTGTTTCTATATCATTTATTTCTGCTCTGATCTTTATTATTTCCTCCATACTGCTGGTTTAGGTTTTGCTTGTTGTTCTTTTTCTAGCTCCTGTAAGTGCAAGGTTAGGTTGTTTATTTGCTTCTTGAGGTAGGCCTGTATTGCTATAAACTTCCCTCTTAGAACCACTTTTGCTGCATCCCAGAGGTTTTGGACTATTGTTTTCATGTACTTTTTAATTTCTTCTTTTATTTCTGTTTGACCCATTCATTGTTTAGTATGTGTTATTTAACCTCCATGTATTTGTGGTCTTTCCAGATTTTTTTTCTTGTGGTTGATTTGTAGTTTCATAGCATTGTGGTCAGAAAAGATACATGGTATGACTTTAATCTTGAATTTGTTGAGGCTGGTTTTGTGGCCTAAAATGTGATCCATTCTGGAGAATGTTCCATGTGCACTTGAAAAGAATGTGTATTCTGCTGTTTTAGGATGGAATGTTCTGGATATATCTGTTCAATCTATCTGTTCCAGGGTGTCATTCAAAGCCATTGTTTCCTTGTTGATTTTCTGTTCAGATGATCTGTCCATTGATGCAAGTGGGGTGTTAAAGTCCCCTACTGTTATTGTATTACTATTGATTACTTACTTTATGTTTATTATTAACTGTTTTATGTATTTGGACAAAAAAACTCCTTAAACTCAACAGTGAACAACTGATGAAAAGATGGACAAAGACCTGAACAGATACCTCACTAAAGAAACAAATAAGGATATGAAAATATGATAAATATCATGTCATCAGAGTATTACAAATTAAAACAATGAGTTCCACTACACATCTTTTTTAATGGTCAAAATCCAGAAACACTGACAATACCAAATGCTGAATGTGGAGCAGTAGGAACTTCTATTCATTGTTAGTGGGAATGTAAAATGGTGCAGCCACTTTGGAAGGCAATTTGACAGTTTTCTAAATAAAACTAAACATTTCTTGTGATATGCAGAAGTCACCCTCCTTGATATTTACCAAAAGTATTTCAAAATTTATGTTCACATAAAAACCTGCACATTGATGTTTATAGCAGCTTTGTTCATAATTGCCAAAAGTTGGAAGCAACCAAGATGCCCTTCAGCAGGAAAATGGATAAATCAACTGTGGTACATGCGAACAGTAGAATACTATATAGCACTAAAAAGAAACAAGCTATCAAAGCTGTGAAAAGACATAGAAGAACTTTAAATGCATATTATCAAGTGAAGTCAATCTGAAAAAGCTACATACTGTATGATTTTAACTATATGACACTCTGGAACAGGCAAAATCAGAGAGATCATAGAAAAGTCAGTGGTTGCCAGGGATTAGGAGAGGGAAGGATGAATAGAGAACAGAGGATTTTTAGGAGAGTGAATCTACTCTGTATAATGGTGTAATGTGGATACATGTCATTGTGCATTTGCCAAAACTTGTAGAATGTACAACAGCAAGAACAAACCTTAATGTAAACTATGGACTATAGGTGATAAATGATGTGTCCATGTAGGTTCATCGATTCTAACAAATGTACCACTATAGGGCAGGATATTGGTAGTGCGGGAGGCTATGCATGTGTAGGGGCATGGGGTATATGAGAACTCTCTGTACTTTCCACTCAATTTTATTGTGAACCTAAAACTTCTCTAAAAAATATGGTTTATTAAAAAAATACCTTTAGCTTTTTTGTCCAGATTCTTCATGATTTGTTGGAAAGGTTAGCTTAGCAATGACTGGCTCTAGGTCTAGTGTTTTCTTTTGATCTACACTCTGGGGTATCGTTTTATTCAGTAGAGTTCTAGGTATGTTTGGATCTGCTAATCACTGCATTTGTTTTGAACTCCTATACAACTTTGGGTGGGTATCAGGAGAAGAAATTTGGGGAAAAGACCCTCAACCAAGAAGAAAAAGGTTACATAGCTTTAACATCTTTTTTACTTTATAAACTCTCACTATATTAAACTTCCTTGTTAGAAATGTATTGTTAATGGCCTTTTTCCTCCCACAGTTAAGGGTGGGGAGATTATTACCAGGTCACACTGACTTTGAACAGGGCATACATTATGGGAAGGCCCCACTGAGTTTATTATTAATCCTATATATAATAGGAAGAAATAAAACCCAAAACAAAAACCTCTACACAATCCTGACCCTTTGTTTCCTATTTGCATTATTGTTTGTTGTGGTGTGGCACTGCCTGACCTGATGTAAATGCCAAGTGCACAGCCCCTTCTTTGAATTTAACACTGCAACCATAAATCACTTGCCCTTTTATAAATAAAATAAAATGTGGGATATGATGGAGTTCGAGAGAGCATACTGTCTGCAACTCTTGGATCTCATTCTCAGTGCAGATGTGCCAAAGCTGTTTGGCAAAGTATAAATTGAACTGGATGTTAGGGCTGTTCACAGCCCTCTGGGGACAGGTGGGCTGGGTACTTGGCTGCAGATTGCCTCAGAACGTTAGAAAATGGCAACTGCCTGAGACTTTTCATGTTTTCTCCTGAAGCATTATTCTCTTCCTCCGCTTGGGTTGATCTGAAAGAGTCAGGAGTACTACTGAATGGAAAAACAAACAAACAAAAAACACAAAAACTTGGAAAGCATCATATTCAGACAGTGCACAAAAAGGAGATGTCTTTCTTCTCTAAAGGGACAGATATAAAGAGAAAGCAAAGTTTATTTCTCATTAAGGTAAACTCTTGAAATTTTATTGAATTTGGAAATGCTAAGAGGTTCATGAAGATCAAATTCCACATTGGATATGCTACCTCTTTCTAGGTTAGTAGTTTTTCTATAGAATTAGAGCAGGACATGCAGCCAAATTGGTCATTGAAGAAGAATGGTGTTGAAGTAGCTTAAGAGATGGTGGTGTGTCCTGGAGAGTATAGTAGCATCAGGAGACATGGGTGCCACCTCCAGTTCTGAACTGAGAGGGACACTTAATTTTACAGCCTCTGGTGCCTTCTTTGAGAAACCTGGGAAGAGGGGAAGGTTGAGTAGGGTTAGCCTGTGGTCACCAAGGCTGCTCCTGCTTTTGACTTTTTGTAGTTGTGTGAAAACAAACCAGGACACTAGGGGTCAGCTTTGGATGTCCTCCTTTGAATAATCTTCCCTAGGTTTTCCTGTCAACTTAGAGTAGGGGGTCTAGAAGACCTATTGATCCTCTTCTGTCTGCCTTCTTCTACAGAACAAACAGTCCACATGAGAATTTTGACTCTCCAGCCCAGTGTGGGTTAACATTTTGTAGCTTAAAAAAGCACTTCTGGGGCACCTGGATGGCTCAGCCAGTTAAGTGTCTGCCTTCGGCTCAGGTCATGATCCTGTTGTCCTAGGATCAAGCCCCACATCAGACTCCATGCTCAGTGAGGAGCCTGCTTCTCCCTCTCCCTGTGCTGTTCCCCCTGCTTGTGCTCTCTCTCTGTCAAATAAATAAACAAACAAACAAACAAATAAATAAATAAATAAAAATAAATGTACTTCCACACATATGATTCTTTCAAAAATACTCTGAAATGGATACTATTGTTGTCTAGAGCTTACAAATGAGGAAAATATTTCAGAGAGACAAAGTGTGCTTGCCCAAACCATGTGAAATCATCCCAGGCAGTCATGGACTGTTAGTTAAGTATAGGCCTAGAAGTAGAAAAGACCTGGATTTGAATCTTGACTCTGCCATTTATTCTTTTTGTAATCTTGGGCAAATTACTTAATCTCAGTTTCTGTATATGAAAGAGATCATAATACTCAAGCACTGTTTTAATGTGGGAAAGGGCAAAGGAATGTTTTTATATACTGTATGAAACATGCTTTGGACAATAACATTTATGGAATAAATTCTTAAAAATGATAGTTGTAATTATTACTTTATTATTAAGTGGAGGCTCCAAGCCTTCTGATTCATGATCTTTGTACTACACCTAGTATCTATTGGTAGCAGAAATTTTTTATGGTGTTGATCACATTAATATCTGGAGATAAATTCTCTAATAAAGTGTCAGTTTATGGCCAAGAAGATCCTGTGTGTATCAGGACTTGATGGGAGAGCTGCATTCGCTTGCTACTGAATAGAGTGAAAATAGGCCATAGATTAGCCTAAAAGAAATAGAACCATCTTTCCCACACTTCTCAAGAAAAGCAAAAGCAAAAACCAACCAACCAACCAACCATTGCTGTTTTTTTTTTAAATATTCTTATAAAAATAGCATAGTTTATTTTAAATGTTTTTGGAACAAAAATGTAAATAAGGAAGAAATTAACAAAATGTAGTGCATATACTTCTATCCCTTATAAACAAATACTGTTCACCTAATGGTATAATTTATTTGTTTTCTTTGTAGGGAATTATTGTTATTGGTCATAGTTCATTCTTGTTGGTCACAGTTACTATCAGCTGTAGGTATAATTCAGTATCCTAAAGATACGGGCTTTAGCTCCTGCTACTCCTAATTATTAATGACTGTTCCATAGGCTTGAGGGAATGAAGGAGAGTGGGAACACATAGTACTGAATGGCTAATGGCAGTTTTTTAAAAGGCTGAAATTTTCTCTCAGACTGCAGAAGAAAAACCACAAAGTCTGAAAATGAAGCTCAGGTCTTAGAGTTGGAAACCTGGTTCCAGCCTGTTATTGTACCCTGTTACCTTGGATAGGACACTTATTTTCTTTGAGCCTCAGTTTTCTAATCTAAAAGTCACAGAATTGGGTCTAGGACCTTCTTAAGACTGATTCTTAATTCTTAGAGTCTCTTGACTTATGACTCCAAAAATTAGTGCTTATCAACCTCGTAGGGACTATTCAGAGTTCACTTCTATGGCTATAGATGACTCCTGCTGCTCTTTAAGTCCTAGCTACCAAAGGCAACATCCTGGACACTATATCAATTTGCTATTGTCACAAAATGTGTTGCATGAAAACCATGTCAAACTCAGTGGCTAGTACTATAATTATTTTTACAGATCTGCAGGTTGATTGAAGGTTGACTGAAAGAAGCTGATCTTGGCTGGGTGGCTTTGTTGTTCTTGGCTGAACTCACTCAGATGTCTGGCAGTCAGTTGGCTGATGTAAGCTGGTCTCATAAGGGCAGTTAGGGCTTGCTCCCCGTTTCTCATCCTTTCTCTGGAGCCAGCCAGCTAGCAGAGTCATGTAACAACAGAGGTACAAGAGAGAAGGCCAGCCAGGCAAGGGTTTTTTAAGCCTTTGGTCACAGTACATTTGCTAACATCCCATTGGCCAAAGTAAGTCATAGAGTCAAACCCAAAACCAAAGGCAGGGAAATACATTCTGTGTCTGTAGTAGGATGATTACAAAACCACATGGTAAGGGCTGAAGGATTGGTCCATTGATACAAGCTACTAGATTCCATCCTCCTTTTGGAAACAGGAAGCTACAGTGTCGTTTCCCACATACATTTGCACCAGTTGGTCTCAGGAAGAGATTTCCTGCACCGATACCTGTTTCTTGGGGAAAGGAGAGTCTGGGTCTGTCTTCCTTGGGCTTATTTTTCCTGCTAATCATAGATCAGTGCTACTCAAAGTGTGGTTCAAGGGCTAGCAGAATCAGTAACAACTGGGAGCTTGTTGGAGTATATTTCTGGGCTCCATCTCAGGCCTATTTAATCAGAAACTTGGGGGTGAGGCCCAGGAATCTGCATTATGATAAGCTCCGTAGGTAATTCTTATGCTCACCAGACACACTGGAATAGGTAAAATCTTTGCTGTGGTATTCCTGGTAGCCTCATCTCTGTGTCACCTTGTCTTCTCTTGCTTTACTGAATTGCCATCATTTGTTACCTGACCCTGTTGTTGGAGGTTTCAGGATGACAGCTGATATCCCGAAGTGGTAGCTAGACCCAAAGCCAAAATGGGCTTCTTCATATTTCTACCCCACCCTGAGTCTGGATTTCTATACCAGTATGTATGGAAAACTACAGAACAGATTACTACCCAGCTGGTACACTGAGGCTTCATTTCAAGCATGGAAAATGCAAGAATAGCAGGTCACAGGCATATGCAAATCTTAGCTTTTAATTCTGCTCAATAGATACATATTCACCAGTAGACATCACATTTGTGCTATCTCATCAATTACATCGATCATTCAACTTCACAGCTAGAGGTGAAAAGGATAAAAGACTACTTCTCAATAATTCTAAGACAGTGAAAGTCATATTTTATGTGGTTGCAAAATTACTGGAGAGGTAGCAAAGTGTTGTTCCCCTTTGTCAGGGGAGCTCGTGTCTGGGACTACCTCGTCTTCTTAGTAATTTTATGACGCTCCTGAGATGAGAGGCTTCACATCTTGTTTCCACGTAGCAATTAATATAATTATATATATTGAAAATAGAATACAAAACAATATGATATGTGATATAATGACACCTAAAGAGAGATACTGCTTCCTCTTTCCTATCTCACTTTGAGATAATACAACTGGGTTTATAAGGTTTAGTGCCAGCACTTAACATCTCTAAGATGAAAAGATCTAAAGTGTCATAACTCAACACAATTGTATGTTAACTGTACTCATTGTGTGTCATGGGAAAAGAAATGAGAAGAAATAAAGGGAAAGTAGGTAATTGTTCACATGATAGAGGAAGATATTATCCTGCCAATTTTTTTCTGGAACTGTATGTATCATGTCCTGTGTTTGTGATACAGCACAGGGAGTCATTGCTAATGATGAATAACATTATTGGGATGACAGCAGTTAAGTGTGAAAGAAATTTGAGTTTTGACAAACCAGGCACACACCACATGAAAAATGTATAATGCATCACCATGGCCAGTTGCGTCTGTGACAGTGAAGATACCAATACTGATTGAGAGGCTCATCTGTTCATTTGATTGTGTCTCATGGTTTAAATCTCTCTAAAGTCGGAGGGTGGGGAAGGAGCTGGCTTTCTCTGATTGATGGTGTAAAGAGGGGATTTGGGCCTGCTTTTCATGTATATGTAAGGAATAAGTTTCTCTGAGTTAGCATGGACTTTATTATGAGAGATCATAAATGGATGAATTCTAAAAAAGGAGAAGGAGTGGAAGAGCCATGAAGCTTGGAACGTTGCTGTGTTAACACACAGCCAGTTACAGCTGCCTTTGCCAGTGTTGCTGTCACTGTTGATTTGATCACCTGATGCTCTATGGGAGAAAACTTAGAACCACACTTGATCTTTCCCTTTTCTCTCACAGCCAAATCAGTGGGGCCTGCAAACTTCCCTCTCTCAATGTTTCTAGAATATTTCCTTTGCTCTTCATTCTTGATCTTGCTGCCTTATTCATCCTTAGTCTAATTCTTGCTCCCTTTGTTCTTTGCTGGAGGTACCTAATTGGTCTCCCACCTCCAGTATTGGATGTCCTTCTTTGCAGTTACCATCAATGATCTCTTTACTCTTTGAATCATTGAAGTCTTCCGTCATGCACTATCCATCACTACAGCAGTGTTTTCCAAAGAGAGTATTCAAGATGACCTGATGGATTACAGGAAGAAATGTTAGGGTACACAGACACATACTCTCACACACACACGCGATTCTAAAGAATTAAGAAATTAGGGCGGAGGAGTAGGGGACCTGGATTTGGTCTCCTCTCAGGAATTCAGCTGGATAGGGATCAAACCATTCTGAACACCTACAAACCCAACAGGAGATCGAAGAAAGGAATAGCAACAACTCTCTCAACAGAAAAGCGACCACTTTCTGGAAGGTAGGACGTGCGGAGAAGTAAATCCGAGGCGATATTCGGGAGGATAGACGGCGGGGGAGGGGCCTCCGTTGGCCGCTTCTGGCAAGTGATAGAGCCGCGGAGCACAAAATTGGAACTTTTAAAAGTCTGCTCCACCGAGGGACGTCACTCTGGTGGCTGAGCGGGGATGGAACCCTCCGGGACAGTGTGGTCTCAGGACCCTCGGGGTCACAGAAAGACTGGGGGTGCCTGAGTGTGGCAGAGCTCCCAGGTAATGGAGCAGGGAAGCCGGCTGCAGAGGCGGAGCCCAGGCGGGGACTCTCAGCTCGGGGTCGCCATAAACCGTGATCCGCGGCACAGTCGGGCCACTGCTCCTCCAGCAGGGACCCAACAAGCGGCAGATCCGGGGAGACTCACCTTCCTCCCCCGGGAGGAGCCGCGCGGGAGTGCACCGCAGGGATCTGCTGGGTTTGGAGACTCCACCCGGGGTCGGGTGCCAGAGATAGAGGCGCGCGGTCACAGGCCGGGTGAGCACGGAGTGCAGCTGGAGACCGGGGAGACGGGAGTGACTGACGGCTTTTCTCTGGGGGCTCACTGAGGAGCGGGGCCCGAGTTCTCGGCTCCTCCGGGGCGGAGATTGGGAGGCCGCCATTTTCACTCTCTGCCTCCAAAGCCGAAGGGAAAGCTCGCAGGGAACAAAAGCCCCGGAGAGCAAACCCGAGCAGATGACGTAGCCGGGAGGGGGCAAGGGCGGGGCAATTCCGCCTCCGGCAGAGACATTTGGAAACCACGGCAACAGGCCCCTCCCCAGAAGATCAGCGAGAACAGCCAGCCAAGACCAAGTTTACCGATCAATGAGAACGGCAGAACTCCAGCCCTAGGGGAATACTGCACATAGAATTCATGGCTTTTTTACCATGATTCTTTAGTCTTTCAAAGTTAATTTTTTTTTAACTGTCTTTTTTTCTTTTTTTTTCTTTTTGAATTTTTTTTCCCTTTTTCAACCAACATTTTATCAATTCCTCTTTTTAAAAAAAATTTTTATTTTTCATTTTTAGAGTCCTATTCTATCCCTTCATAGTAGTTACCCATATTTTTGGCTTATATATATATAAGATGTTCTCTCTTTAAAATTTTGAGATAGTTTCTTCTAACAGATTAAAATATACCCTAAATCTCTAGTATATGGTGTTTTCTATTCCCCTGCCTGATTACATCCTCTCCCTTTTTTTTTTCTTTTTTCTTTTTTTAAATCCTCTTCCTTCTTTTTTCAAACAACTTCTTATCAATTCCTTTTATAAAATGTTTTATAATTTCCATCTTTACAGTCATATTCCATCCCTTCATCATATCAATCCTTATTTTTGTACATATTTAAGTTTTTCTTTCTTTAAAATTTTGGGAGGCACTTTCTCCTAAAAGACCAAAATACACCCCAAATCTAGTATGTGGCACTGATCTATATAGCAGCCTGATCATATTTGATCACATTCTGTTTTTTTGTTGTTGTTGTTGTTGTTTTGTTTTGTTTGTTTTTGTTTTTATCTTTATCTTTATCTTTTTCTTTTTTTCTTTTTCTTTTTTCTCTCTTTCCCTTTCTTTTCCCACTGCTTCAGGTCTTTTCTGATTTGTTTAAAGTATATTTTCTGGGGACATTGTTACTCTGCTAGCATTTTGTTCTCTCATTAATCTATCCTCCTCTGCACAAAATGACAAGATGGAAAAAATCACCTCAACAAAAAGAACAAGAGGTAGTACCGACTGCCAGGGACCTACTCAATACGGACATTAGTACGATGTCAGATCTAGAGTTCAGAATCGTCACTTTAAAGATACTAGCTGGGCTTGAAAAAAATATGGAAGTTATTAGAGAAACCCTTTCTGGAGAAGTAAAAGAACTAAAATCCAACCAAGTAGAAATCAAAAAGACTATTAATGAGGTGCAATAAAAAATGGGGGCGCTAACTGCTAGAATAAATGAGGCAGAAGAGAGAATCAGTAATATACAAGATGAGATGATGGAAAATAAAGAAGCTGAGAAAAAGAGAGATAAACAACTACTGGATCACGAGGGCAGAATTCGAGAGATTAGCGATACCATAAGACGAAACAACATTAGAATAATTGGGATCCCAGAAGAAGAAGAAAGAGAGAGAGGGGCAGAAGGTATAATGGAGCAAATTATAGCAGAGAACTTCCTTAATTTGGGGAAGGAAACAGGCATGAAAATCCAGGAAGCACAGAGAACCCCTCTCAAAATCAATAAAAATAGGTCAACACCCCGACACCTAATAGTAAAACTTACGAGTCTCATAGACAAAGAGAAAATCCTGAAAGCAGCTCGAGAGAAGAGATATGTAACCTACAAGGGTAGAAACATTAGATGGGCAACAGACCTATCCACAGAGACCTGGCAGGCCAGAAAGGACTGGCAGGATATATTCAGATCACTAAATGAGAAAAATATGCAGCCAAGAATACTCTATCCAGCTAGGCTGTCATTGAAAATTGAAGGAGAGATAAAAAGCTTCCAGGACAAACAAAAACTAAAGGAATTTGCAAACACAAAACCAGCCCTACAGGAAATCTTGAAAGGGGTCCTCTAAACAAAGAGAGAGCCTAAAAGCAACATAGACCAGAAAGGAACACAGACAATATACGGTAACAGTCACCTTACAGGCAATACAATGGCACTAAATTCCTATCTTTCAATAGTTACCCTGAATGTAAATGGGCTCAATGCCCCAATCAAAAGACACAGGCTATCAGACTGGATTAAAAAACAAGATCCATCGATATGCTGTCTGCAAGAGACTCATTTTAGAACCAAAGACACCCCCAGATTGAAAGTGAGGGGGTGGAAAACCATTTACCATGCTAATGGACACCAAAAGAAAGCTGGGGTGGCAATCCTTCTATCAGACAAATTAGATTTTAAACCAAAGACTGTAATAAGAGATGAGGAAGGACATTATATCCTACTTAAAGGATCTATCCAACAAGAAGTTCTAACAATTGTAAATATCTATGCCCCTAACATGGGAGCAGCCAATTATATAAGGCAATTAATAACAAAGGCAAAGAAACACATTGACAACAATACAATAATAGTGGGGGACTTTAACACCCCCCTCACTGAAATGGACAGATCGTCTAAGCAAAAGATCAACAAGGAAATAAAGACTTTAAATGACACACTGGACCAAATGGACTTCACAGACATATTCAGAACATTCCACCCCAAAGCAACAGAATACACATTCTTCTCTAGTGCCCATGGAATATTCTCCAGAATAGATCACATCCTAGGTCATAAATCAGGTCTCAACCGGTACCAAAAGATTGGGATCATTCCCTGCCTATTTTCAGACCACAATGCTTTGAAACTAGAACTCAATCACAAGAGGAAAGTCGGAAAGAACTCAAATACATGGAGGCTAAAGAGCATCCTACTAAAGAATGAATGGGTCAACCAGGAAATTAAAGAAGAATTTAAAAAATGCATGGAAACCAATGAAAATGAAAACAGAAGTATTCAAAAACTTTGGGATGCAGCAAAGGCAGTCCTAAGAGGAAAGTATATAGCAATACAAGCCTTTCTCAAGAAACAAGAAAAGTCTCAAGTACACAACCTAACCCTCCACCTAAAGGAGCTGGAGAGAGAACAGCAAATAAAGCCTAAACCCAGCAGGAGAAGAGAAATGATAAAGACCAGAGCAGAAATCAATGAAATAGAAACTAAAAGAACAGTAGAACAGATCAACGAAACTAGGAGCTGGTTCTTTGAAAGAATTAACAAGATTGATAAACCCCTGGCCAGACTTATCAAAAAGAAAAGAGAAATGACCCAAATCAACAAAATCATGAATGAAAGAGGAGAGATCACAACCAACACCAAAGAAATACAAACAATTATAAGAACATATTATGAGTAACTCTATGCCAGCAAATTCGATAACCTGGAAGAAATGGATGCATTCCTAGAGATGTATCAACTACCCAAACTGAACCAGGAAGAAATAGAAAACCTGAACAGACCTATAACCACGAAGGAAATTGAAGCAGTCATCAAAAATCTCCCAACAAACAAAAGCCCAGGGCCAGATGGCTTCCCAGGGGAATTCTACCAAATATTTCAAGAAGAATGAATACCTATTCTTCTGAAACTGTTCCAAAAAATAGAAATGGAAGGAAAACTTCCAAACTCATTTTATGAGGCCAGCATTACCTTGATCCCAAAACCAGACAAAGACCCCATCAAAAAGAATTACAGACCAATATCCCTGATGAACATGGATGCAAAAATTCTCACCAAAATACTAGCCAATAGGATCCAACAGTACATTAAAAGGATTATTCACCATGACCAAGTGGGATTCATCCCTGGGCTGCAAGGTTGGTTCAACATCTGCAAATCAATCAACGTGATACAATACATTAACAAAAGAAAGAACAAGAATCATATGATCCTCTCAATAGATGGAGAAAAAGCATTTGACAAAGTACAGCATCCTTTCTTGATCAAAACTCTTCAGAGTATAGGGATCGAGGGTACATACCTCAATATCATAAAAGCCATCCATGAAAAACCTACAGCGAATATCATTCTCAATGGGGAAAAACTGAGAGCTTTCCCCCTAAGGTCAGGAACGCGACAGGGATGTCCACTATCACCACTGCTATTCAACATAGTATTGGAAGTCCTAGCCACAGCAATCAGACACAACAAAAAGAAATCAAAGGCATCCAAATCGGCAAAGAAGAAGTCAAACTCTCACTCTTTGCAGATGATATGATACTTTATGTGGAAAACCCAAAAGACTCCACCCCAAGACTGCTAGAACTCATACAGGAATTCAGTAAAGTGGCAGGATATAAAATCAATGCACAGAAGTCAGTGGCATTCCTATACACCAACAACAAGACAGAAGAAAGAGAAATCAAGGAGTCAATCCCATTTACAATTGCACCCAAAACCATAAGATACCTAGGAATAAATCTAACCAAAGAGGCAAAGTATCTGTACTCAGAAAACTATAAAATACTCATGAAAGAAATTGAGGAAGACACAAAGAAATGGAAAAACATTCCATGCTCATGGATTGGAAGAACAAATATTGTGAAGATGTCAATGCTACCTAGAGCAATCTACACATTCAATGCAATCCCCATCAAAATACCATCCACTTTTTTCAAAGAAATGGAACAAATCATCCTCAAATTTGTATGGAACCAGAAAAGACCCCGCATAGCCAGAGGAATGTCGAAAAAGAAAAGCAAAGCTGGCGGCATCACAGTTCCGGACTTCCAGCTCTATTATAAAGCTGTCATCATCAAGACAGCATGGTACTGGCACAAAAACAGACACATAGATCAATGGAACAGAATAGAGAGCCCAGAAATGGACCCTCAACTCTATGGTCAACTCATCTTTGACAAAGCAGGAAAGAATGTCCAATGGAACAAAGACAGTCTCTTCAACAAATGGTGTTGGGAAAATTGGATAGCCACATGCAGAAGAATGAAACTGGACTATTTCCTTACACCACACACAAAAATAGACTCCAAATGGTTGAAAGACCTCAATGTGAGACAGGAGTCCATCCAAATCCTAAAGGAGAACACTGGCAGCAACCTCTTTGACCTCAGCCGAAGCAACTTCTTCCTAGAAACATCGCCAAAGGCAAGGGAAGCAAGGGCAAAAATGAACTATTGGGACTTCATCAAGATAAAAAGCTTTTGCAAAGCAAAGGAAACAGTCAACAAAACCAAAAGACAACCGACAGAATGGGAGAAGATATTTGCAAATGACATATCAGATAAAGGGCTAGTATCCAAAATCTATAAAGAACTCATCAAACTCAACACCCAAAGAACAAAGAATCCAATCAAGAAATGGGCAGAAGACATGGACAGACATTTTTCCAAAGAAGACATCCAAATGGCCAACAGACACATGAAAAAGTGCTCAACATTGCTCGGCATCAGGGAAATCCAAATCAAAACCTCAATGAGATACCACCTCACACCAGTCAGAAAGGCTAAAATTAACAAGTCAGGAAATGACAGATGTTGGCGGGGATGCAGAGAAAGGGGAACCCTCCTACACTGTTGGTCGGAATGCAAGCTGTTGCAGCCACTCTGGAAAACTGTATGGAGGTTCCTCAAAAAGTTGAAAATAGAGCTACCCTATGATCCAGCAATTGCACTACTGGGTATTTACCCCAAAGATACAAAAGTAGGGATCCGAAGGGGTACGTGCACCCCGATGTTTATAGCAGCAATGTCCACAATAGCCAAACTGTGGAAAGAGCCAAGATGTCCATCGACAGATGAATGGATAAAGAAGAGGTGGTATATATATACAATGGAATATTATGCAGCCATCAAAAGGAATTAGATCTTGCCATTTGCAACGAAGTGGATGGAACTGGAGGGTATTATGTTGAGTGAAATAAGTCAAACAGAGAAAGACATGTATCATATGATCTCACTGATGTGAGGAATTCTTAATTGTAGGAAACAAACTGAGGGTTGCTGGAGTGGGTGGTGGGAGGGATGGGGTGACTGGGTGATAGACACTGGGGAGGGTATGTGCTCTGATAAGCACTGTGAATTGTGCAAGAGTGTTGAATCTCATATCTGTACCTCTGAAACAAATAATGCAATATATGTTAAGGAAAAAAAAAAGAAGAAGGTAGCGGGAGGGGAAGAATGAAGCGGGGGAAATCGGAGGGGTGGACGAACCATGAGAGACAATGGACTCTGGAAAACAAACAGGGTTCTGTAGGGGAGGGGGGGTGGGAGGATGGGTTAGACTGGTGGTGGGTATTGAGGAGGGCACATTCTGCATGGAGCACTGGGTGTTATGCACAAACAATGAATCATGGAACACTTCATCTAAAACTAATGATGTAATGTATGGGGATTAACATAAGAATAAAAATTAAAAAAAGAATTAAAAAATTAAGATATATTACCATTTAATATTGATATAGGGAGTAACACTGATACCTATATTCTCCCTATGGGTCATATCTGGAGTTGAGGTAACCAAAGGAAAGAAAGGGAATTCCACAACACAGAAAGGTAGAAAGCAAAACCCTTGTGAATCTGCTTATGGACTTAAAGATTTTGTCAGCTGATTTTGACCATATGAATGCCCAGAAAAATGGAAAGGAATAATGACAAGGACAGAACTGGAACTTTGCCTTCTCTTTGTATAAGCTCTTTATCAGCCACATTGTGGGGCAAAAACAATCATGACCTAATTAGATCTGACAAAGAATAAGCCAAAAATAAATAGAAATTATGAAGAAGATTATTCAAATTATTAAGAAAGAACCTCTCCCCTAGTGTAGTCTGTGCCTTGAGATATTAGCTAATGATAGTAGTAGATATGTGTAATAGATGCAAGTCATGTTTGTATATGTAATATTTTAAAACTGATGAGATTAACAATGAAAAACTAATTGACAGGATAAATTTCAAGCATCTCAGTGTGGTAGGCCAAACCATCACACCGCTGCCTGTAGCTCTAGTCTAATTTATCTTCTGTCTACTCCTGCATCTCACTTGACTTCCCAGATGCTCTGAATTATCTGTAGTTTCCCAGACAGTCCATGCTGTCTCCTGTCTCCACGTCTGAGCTCTTTCCTTTGCCTGAATGCCCTTTCCTCATTCTTCTAGTTCAAATGTGATGTGTCCCTTAAGACTCACAGCTCAGGGGCTATTCTGGTAAGATGTTATTGCTTAATGTAGTGTTTGCAAAACTGGGCCAGGGAGATTTAAAAAAACACCTGTTTCTCAGGCCCCATCCCTAGAAATTCTGATTATTTCCAGTGGTCCCCAAATGATTCCAGTATACCTGACTCAATTCTGGCATCCATCACACTGACTCATAGTGATCAGTTTATATGCTTGTCCGGCAGGTGTGAGCATTCAGAGGGCAAGAACAATGTTATTCTTTTCTGTATCCCCAGTGCTTAAGGCATTATGTGGCTCTTAGTGGATATACTTTGAATTATTATTGATTTAAATTAATGATTCTCAACCTTAACTGCACATCAGAACCACTCAGGGAGCTTTAAAAATATTAAAATCTGGTGTGGCTTAAGGATTGGGATTTTTAAAAAGCTTGCCATGATTTCAAAGTTGAGATCCAAACTGAACTCTGTCACTATTGATCTTAACCAGTCAATCAAACAATCAGAATTTTCAGTAACAATTCAAAGCTTAAGTCCCAGCTCTGCACTAATTAGCTTTGTGATTTTGGACATGTTACTTAACCTTTCTGAGTCTGTTTCCTTACCCTCATAATATTGGAATAGGGCTAGAGGATTTTTAAAGACATTGCCAACCCTACAATTTGATTATTACTC
This sequence comes from Mirounga angustirostris, assembly GCF_029215605.1. NCBI lineage: Eukaryota > Metazoa > Chordata > Mammalia > Carnivora > Phocidae > Mirounga > Mirounga angustirostris. The sequence goes on from NW_026991723.1 coordinate 23,367,304, forward strand.
TATGTATCACCATCTAAGAATAAGATTTTTTATATGTAAGTGGACTTTATTCCTTTAATTACCATAAATTTAAAAAATTTCTGTATTTTGGGTGGGAATAGTTCTTAAAATATTTCACACGTCCCTCATTTCTTTCTTCTTTAAGATTTTATTTATTTGGCAGAGAGACACAGCGAGAGAGGGAACACAAGCAGGGGGAGTGGAGAGGGGAAGCAGGCTTCCTGCAGAGCAGGGAGCCCCATGTGGGGCTTGATCCTAGGACCCTGGGATCATGACCTGAGCCGAAGGCAGACGCTTAACGACTGAGCCATCCAGACGCCCCACGTCCCTCATTTCTTAAACATAAAACTAAACATTATTTGACTTTCTCTTGATGTCTTAGGATCATTAATATACAATTCCCTATTGCACTGTCTTCTTACATAGTATTAACTTTCAGGGCCATTGAATCATGCCGTTTATTTGCCCCAATGCTAAATGGTTACGGACTGCTATAATTTCCAATTCCCATGCATGACTTTATATATTTTTTTCTTACTACCAAGTTATTAATAAGTACTTCATACTGCTTCATTGTGTATACCCTCCTCCTCCAGTGTTGCAGCTTTCAACTTGCTGACTGTACGATGGCATGGGCTGGGAAGGGAGACCTATGCCTAAAGTGATAGCAGTTCCAGAATGATATAATCACTATCCCACAGTGCAGGGTGCGGGAGTTGAAGTAAGACTGAGATTCAAATCTGATTAACTCCTGCGTGCTTCAGTATTCTCTTCTGCTAAGTGGGGATAATAATAGTATGCATATCAAGGGTTATGAGATACTGCTTGCAACATATTAGGGTAATACTTAGCAGTACCAAACCCTAACACATTTCCTTTCTTTCTTTCTTCTTTCTTTCTTTCTTTCTTTCTTTTTCCTTTCTTTCCTTTCTTTCCTTTCTTTCTTTCTTTCTTTTCTTTCTTCTTTCTTCTTTTTCTTTCTTTCTTTCTTTCTTTCTTTCTTTCTTTCTTTCTTTCTCTCTTTCTCTTTTTCTTTCTTTTCTTTCTCTTTATTTCTTTCTCTCTCTTTCTCTTTTTCTTTCTTTCTTTTCTTTCTTTCTCTTTTTCTTTCTTTCTTTCTTTCTCTCTCTTTCTCTTTTTCTTTTCTTTCTCTTTATTTCTCTTTCTTTCTTTTTCTTTCTTTCTTTTCTTTCTTTCCTTTCTTTCTTTCTTTCTCTTTTCTTTCTCTTTCTTTCTTTCTCTTTTTCTTTTTCTTTCTTTCTTTTCTTTCTTTTTCTTTCTTTCTTTCTTTCTTTCTTTCTTTCTTTCTTTCTTTCTTTCCTTTCTTTCTTTCTCTTTCTTTCTTTCTTTCCTTTCTTTCTTTCCTTTTCTCTTTCTTTCTTTCTTTCTTTCTTTCTTTTCTTTCTTTCTCTTTCTTTTCTTTTCTTAAATATTCTTAAAATATTTCACACATCTCTCTTTCTTTCTTTTTTTAAGATTTTATTTAAGATTTTATTATGTTATGTTAGTCACCATAAAATACATCATTGGTTTTTGATGTGGTGTTCCACAATCCATTGTTTTTGTATAACACCAGTGCTCCATGCAGTACGTGCTGCCTTAATACCCATCACCAGGCTAACCAATCCCCCCTCTCCCCTCCCCTCTAAAACCCTGTTTGTTTCTCAGAGTCCATAGTCTCTCATGGTTCATCTCTCCCTCCAAATCCCCCTCCCCATTTTTCCCTTCCTTCTCCTAATGTCCTCCATGTTATTCCTTATGTTCCACAAATAAGTGAAACCATATGATAATTGACTTTCTCTGCTTGACTTATTTCACTTAGCATAATCTCCTCCAGTCCCATCCATGTTGATGTAAAAGTTGGGTATTCATCTTTTCTGATGGATGAATAATATTCCATTGTATATATGGGCCACATCTTCTTTATCCATTCATCTGTTGAAGGGCATGTCGGCTCTTTCCACAGTTCGGCTATTGTGGACATTGCTGCTAACTAACACATTTTAGCAACAACAATCAATAATAATACCTAATGTTTATTAAATGATCATTATGTTATAGGAGCTGCGCCAGGCACTTTATATACATCAACTCATTTAGTCCCTATAAAAACCTTGTGAAGCTGTAGCTCCCATTATTCTCATGTTACCTATTAGGAAACTAAGATGAGAGAGGTGAATTAACTTGCTCCAGTTTACCAAGGTTACGTACCTGGCCAGCCATCACATGTAGGAAAAGTGCTTTTTCCACCACTCCCTGGCTTCAGGCAGAGTTCAGCAGGGATGGCAGGCCCTCCTTGATCTTTTGTCTCTCTCAGAGCTGGCTGCTCTCTTTCCATCTGGGCCTCTGCTAAGCACATAGAGAACGTCTACAGTAATGTTCTAGTTGCCTTTTAAAAACTCAGAATTGTCATTTTACAATGAGTTGCTCAAGGCAGGGTCTGTGTTTAGTCATGTCTCTAACCTTGTGGCTAGAAAATCATCCAGTTAATGCCAAATGCTCTGAGTGTGATGAAACTTTAAGTTAAAATCAGTTTCCATATGTTTTTTTTCTTCTATGTTTTAAAAAATTACTCTACATCTCTTCAGTTCTTGGCATTACAAGAAATTGAGGGAAGTTGGGATCCCAGAAAGAAATCATCTGTCAGGAAACAATGTCATTCACGTTTTTCACTGTGGGATTCTACTGCTGCTCCTATAAGACAGTTAACAATTCTGAGAGTAGGAGAAGGTCTCAAACAGGTGTTTTCCAGGCTTTGGCCTTGATCCTTTGACTGGGGAGGAGAGCTGAGGGGGGAGGGAAAATCAAGAACATAACTTAGGAAGCAACTGTTAGAGACTATACTGTATTTTAGAATTGCTATGCAAGACACCACTTGAACCCCAGATGTATGATGTAAAATAGTCCACAGCTGGAGACTTGAATGACCGCAAGATATGGCTAGCTATTTTGGGGGGTGAAAAGTCCTCTTGATGGATCAATCCAGAATTGGAATGATGATAACATTTTTCCCCTGTCCTTTCAGTTGGAAAGCTGGAGAAGCAGAAAGGAGGCTGATCCCACCTGCTCCCCGTTGTGAATAAGGGACGAAGCAGGCAACATTAACTGTATAAAAGTGAGCTTTGAAGAGTGATATGTTCAGTTATTTTCTGTTTCCCCTCCCTCTCTCTTACTTCCTCCTTCAGTCCCTCCCTCTTACTTTCTCCACCAAAATAATTAAATGCAAAAACTACTTGAATGCAATGACAGGTTACAAATTTAAACCCACAAGAGTCAGGAACTGTAGAACTCAAAGTCCTTAGGGGGACATTAACTTTACCACTTCTGTATCATTATAGTAAGCTATTCATTTAATAGCGTAATTTGTAATCACAAATACCATGGGAAATTTTGCTATGCCAACCTCTGGCTTCAGTTTTCCTGACTTGGTTGGTGATTTTTGTATGTTGTAACTTTCAGAAATGCATATTTTTAGCACTTAGCAGTCCACATCACTGGCAGATTAAATTACTTATTACCCACATTCTTCTTAACTCTGTATCCTTCCCGATATATGATAAACCTGCCAAAATCTAATGAGGGCACATCTATAAAGATAAGATCAAATAACCCAAAATGTGCTGTTCCCATTTACTTTTTATATATATAAATTAATTTTATATTATTAAATTAATTTAAATTAAGTTAAATATAATAAATTTAATATATATTTCTAATTTATATATATATATATATATATTAAGATTTTGTTTATTTGAGTGAGAGAGAGTGTGAGAGAGCGAGCACACGAGCCAGAGGAAGGGTGGAGAAGCAGACTTCCCACTGAGCGGGGAGCCCAACATGGGACTCAATCCCAGGACCTTGGAATCATGACCTGAGCCGAAGGCAGACACTTAACTGAGACACCCAGGCACCCTATTGAAGGTATATTTTCACCTAGGGGACAGTGATAGAGAGCCTTGAATTATCCAGTGTTAAAGGATTTTGTTTAGAATCAGTTCCTAAAAGACCTCTTTAGTCAATTGAGTGCATTAAGAACCCCAAGCAGTGTGTCCCTGCTCTTTGTCCTGTGGCTTTGTAGCCCCTTCTCATTCTGACAGTGGGCTTGATCATGTGACTTACTTTGGTCAGTGATTTTCTTTAGCAAATGTGATGCAAGCAGAGGCTTGGTAAGCATTTGAGATTTTCGCCTGTTCTCTTGAGAGCATGGCTGGGTTAGCCTTCTGGATTTATAAAAGAGCTAATCATCCCAGCTAGGGCCTTCCTAGACAAACCAGTCCCCAGTACACACAGTGGCTGACTGTGTGTGCATGCGCGTGCGCACGTGTGCACACACAAACACACACACACACACACAAGCCTGGCTGAGATGACCCAAACCTGGCCAGGTCAGCAGAACCACCCAGTCATTCTGTAAACTCAAAACAAATAATAAGGTAATATCGTTTCAAGCCAAATAGCTTTGGTGTGTTTGGAGCACAACATTATTGTGACAATAGATAACAATAAACTTTCTAACATCGGAAAATGAGTTGCAGATTATACCTCACTCACTTCTTTAAAGTAGTTTCTTTGAGGTTACGAATCTCATGTGGTGCAATCAAAACTTCTGTGATTAATGCCTTACTGTTTCATAGCCCCTGGTCATATGTTGCATCACCCAATGTATTTCAGCTAGTTCACGGAGAGAGATTACCATTCAAAAACATGGTGGGAGCTCCTTCTCACAGCCTGCTCCTCCTACCCCCAACTTCTGTTCCCTTCCTCTTTCGCATTTGAGACTTGGCTAGAGAAAGCAGCAGTCTGTGAGTCTTACATGATCTCAGAAAGAGGTTTTCAGTTCCCACCTAAACATGGGTTAAAGGCAGTAGACTTCCTGCCAAACACACCAATAGGAAAGAAAGCCCTGTAAGAAGCAGCCTTCCACTTGACAGTGCATCTTAAAAGCCTTCATCAGCAACCTCCAATTACTGCCAAGGAGTGCCCTATCTCTTCAGAAAGGACACATTGTCTCTTCTTAGCCTTATTTAAAGGTCCCAAAGCACTGGATTTATACACCAAAAAATTCGTTTCTGACTACAGAGGGTTTTAATGATTTTATTATATGCATCACAATCTGTTCCTGAATCTGTTCCCATATAGTTACATTTACCAGTTAATAGCTGAAGTTAAGGACCTTTGTATGGGGCATTAAAGATGATAATGAGAGAATAAGCTCCATTACAATGACCAACTTTGATGAAAACGTAAATTGAGGATGTCCGATCAAGTATACTGGACTCATTGTCCCAGACTAAATTACTGTGTATGTTATCTGAGTCAGAGGGAAAACCCCAGCCTAGACAAAAGTAAACATCATCTTTAATAGCCAGTTGTATATACTTTGCAATTGGAAGTCTATTGTGAGTGAGTCTCTATTTAGATGGAAGGCATCTATTCTTTTATTGGACAGCTGAGTACAAATACTAGAAGTGTAGCAGTTTTAATAAAACAGTAAAAATACTCCAGAAGATGAGTGTGAGAGGTGCTTGGGCCTTCGGCTAATGAGAGGTTGCTAAATGTCAGTCATGCATAGGCCAAGGAGGAAAAAATGGCCCAGACTTGTTTTGGAGAACATTCCTACAAAATATAGGAATCTTGTGTTGTCTGATTGAACTTTATATATATTTTTCTTACTATAAAGTTGTTACTTGATAGCAGTACTTCATACTGTTTCATTGTGCATGCCCTTCTCTTCCAGCCTTTCATCTGATTATTAGGTGGCATGGGCTGGGAAGAGAGACCTAATGGGTTGTGCCCATACAGAAATGGTAGTTGGGGTGTAGAGTTAGTTAGCCAGACTTGTGTTCAAATTGACTGTTCACCATTCATTAGCTGCATGGCCTCAGATTGCTCTGAGTTTCAAGAATCTCATTTGTAAAATGGTAAAATGGGAAGATAGTAGCTGTTATGGCTTGTTATAAGTATTAAACAAAATAATGTATGTGTGTCTGGGGTGGAGTCTGGAACAGTATAGGCACTTGATAAAATATTTAAGGCCCCTCTTGCCCCTGTTTTTCCCTGTGCTCTAACATTTAAAGAAGCTCATAGTACGTGATGACAGAGAGGACTGCGGTACGGGATATTTTTTAGTACTTGGAATCCTTAGGGCAGCTCTGTATGAACCCAGTAGCTGGCTAATGAAGCCTGATTTCTTGGGCATTTGCCTCTTATGGCTGACTGACTTGGTAACTGAATTATTCAAAGATTTTCATAATGTGTTTGAATTTCTTATATCTATTCCGTGGCTAATGATTCCTAGCCAGGCCTGGGGCCTCAGTTGAGAGAGAAAAACAGCTCTGTTGAAAAGAGGAGAATTTTTTTTTTTTTTTAATTTAAGACAATGATTATTACATCCTGATGGATACCTGCAATTATTAGTTTGGGATTTATCGAAATTGGGTGACTGGATAGTGAACAGTGAATCTAGACAGTCTGGGAGAGAAGTTGCTTTATTGACTTATTTTTGCAGGAATTACAGGAGCTGATGATCACAAAAGTGGTAGAAGTGCAACACCTGAATATTACACTTTTCAGGGGAAAAGTTATGGTGGTCATTTTTAAGGCAGAAAGCAAAGTCTGCACCTTTTCTACTTGTCTAACCTCTCACTAATGCCATTACTTTATGTTACCATTAAGGTTAAAAATGTCATCTATAAAGATGTTGTATCAATTTAGGATGTTTGTGTTATAAGCCCTCATCCTTGTGTTCAGCTCTGGACTATCCATCTGTTACCAAGAGGTGCTCCTTAGATTGTTCTAAAGTGTTATGTGCCTGTTTTAAAATACAAATATGTATAAGATATTCCTGGGGTTATCTCCAGAGAGACACCTGTGCAACTGAAAAACGACCCTATTTGAAGTAACTGCTGGATCCACATTAAAAATATGGTGAGGAGAAATTGTTTCTAACTTTGTACGGGTAACATTTTTCTATTTTAATAAGAAGGAATAGTGAATTGGATGCTATCAAGAAGGAAGCAGTTCACTTCTCTATCCTAATTATTTTCTTCTCCCTATCAGAAATGTTTGTGGGATGCCAAACAAATCCTAAAATTAAAAAAGCAAAACAAAACCCCATTTAAAAAATTTTGGCATATTCTTAAGGCAGAAGGAACTGATGTTTTTCCATTGGTGGGCTACTTGGCCACATAGGAAAAGGTCTGTCTATAGGTGCCTTCCTACTTACAGGAAGGAAGTGGGAAAGGGAAGTGCCTAGATAGAGGGGTATATATGGTTAGCCATTCATAGCATTCAGGAATAGCTCTACCCTGACAATCCAGGTGCCTTGTTAGCAAAACTTTTATACCTATCTTCGAGCCATTCCTCTCCAAAATGTTGATTCCCTCTTCCCACTCCCTCCACCCTGTACCAGTGCTCTGAAGATAGTTGGTCTCTTGGAAGTTTTTATTTTTTATTTTTTATTATGTTATGTTAGTCACCGTACAGTACATCATTAGTTTTTTTATTATATTAATCACCATATGTTACATCATTAGTTTTTGATGTAGTGTTCCATGATTCATTGTTTGCGTATAACACCCAGAGCTCCATGCAGTATGTGCCCTCCTTAATACCCATCACTGGGCTAACCCACCCCCCACACCCCTCCTCTCTAAAACCCTCAGTTTGTTTCTCGGAGTCCATAGTCTTGGAAATTTTTTAAAAAATTTGTTTCTCTCTGCTCCCAGTGATATAATCTGTCCAGAAATGCACTGTTTTCCAGATTATTTTTCTTTCCCAAGAAACAGTGTATTTTGGGAACCAGTTCATGTCAAAGTAGTGTCAAAGGAGAAACATGTGTGCCAGCTTAGTGGCTCCCACCTTGTGGGATATGGATTTTGAGGGTGAGGAGCAGTGGATAAAATCCAGAGGTTTGTAAACTTCCTGAGTACTGAATGAGTGATATGCTTCTATGGGGATGTTTCATTCTTTGTTTTTGAATGTATATATCTGGTTATTCTGAAGAATATACAAATTTGCTTAAGACTATTGCTGAATTCTTGATTGCTTTTTGCCAGTTTATGTTTTCCCAATCAATGGTTGCTAAACGTATACCTATGACATGCAATTTTTTAAGTAAAAATGGAGCCCTCTTGTTTGAAATGTTGGGGAGCCCCTACTTCAGAGTGAAAACAGTGGAGATAATTATGTTTAGAGAAGCCACCAGTAAATCAGGAAAGAAAAAAAGAGATTTGTATGAAGACTAATGAACTGAAACAGGAGAATTAGAGAATGAGGTTAATGAAATGGGAGTAATCATAATAGGCTGATAAACTGATTACTTAAGAGTTTTAGTTATCTACTACTATGTATCAAATTACCCTGATACTTGGTGGCTTTAAGCAACACCATCTCCTCTAATGCTCTGTTGTGGTCACATGGCCCTTCTACTTTGTGGGATGTTGCCTAGGGCTATACTCATTTGAACACTTAACTGGGCTGAATGTCTGAGATTCTCACATGTCTGACACTTTGGCAGGGACAGCTAAACTACTGGGCCTCTCTTGTTCTTTGTTATTTCAGAGCTTCTCCCTATATGTGGTCTCTCCAGCAGGGTAACCGGATTTCTTATATGGTGGCTCAGGGCTCCCTAAAGAACAAAAGTGGAAGCTTCCAGATCTTAAGCTTTAGGTCTGGAACTGGCACAGCATTACTTCCTCCACATTGTTGATTAAAGGAAGATTTATTGTGGGAGGGGATTGTATAGGGTCGGGCGTAAGATCTGGAGGCAACGTTCATTGGGAGCCAGTTTGTAGACTAGATACCATACCCTGTTATGGTCATATCAAAAGAACTGTGACCAGGATGTTTTTGCTAGCCCTATAGCCACTAGACACTCAAATGTTTACTACCAACTAGACTCTTAACCTTAATTTGATACTGTAAGTAATCTGCCACCGCTAGTAATGTTTTTTTAACAACCAGTACATTTCTTCATCATTCCTTCAAGGAGCATCTGATTGAGCCAGTAGACATGCCTGTGCCTTAGCTGTACGGGAGCAGGGAGAGGGATTTTGGACCTATTCTTGTAGAAGGCAGAGATTGCCTTTTCCAAGACTTGAGTAACCATATGTCCTGGCTTCCCTTGAATAGTCTGGTTTCTTTTGATTGTTACAGTATGATTATTAATAGTGCCTTGTTAACCCTTAATAGGTTTTCAATGTAGATGATAAATTATCTGGTCACTTAAATGCCAAGACCCACATAATGAGGGATTCTCTAAAACTAGGAAGTGGATTCAGATTATAGGTGGCCAAAACATGAAAAACTCCCACTCATACATTCTGTTGGCTGTTCAATATCTGAATACACTTTTCTTCCTGTATTTATGCTCTAAAAAGACAAATGCATCCATCTCACAATAACATAATTCTTCCTTCAGTTCCTGTGGAACTGACAGTATGGCCCATCTTCAAATATATGGCCCTGAATCTTTGTTGCCTCAACCTGCTCTAAACTTAGATTATCTAGGGGTTGTCCATGCTTCTTCTAGTTCCCTTCTGATCCTCTTTCCATTTTCCACAACCTAAGACTAAAATTAACTACTTCCAACATAGTCCATATACAAAATTTAGGGGAAAATGAGCAGAAAGAAAAAGAAAATGAGTTGCAATGTGTAAGTATGGATGTGATATAACAAAGAGTGAGGAAGATATATTAGAGGCTAGATTTCCCATATCTGCAGCTGGCATCTTACCCTGGACATTCAATCCTGGGTTATGAATACTGTCTGACTATCCTTTCATATTCACCTCCCTCCCTTGAGATTCAAAACATGAGACAAGATTGGTGGAGCCTACATAATGAGCAAATGCCCCAGCTGCCACAGAGAGGGGAATATCTGCCTGTTTTTCTCTCCAATTGTGGGAGGCAAGGTACTGCTTTCCATATGACCCACCTAGCAGTGGTTACTATCCAGGTAAGAAAGAGAACAAATATTTATCACCCCCTTTCATCTAATACTTTATCGAAAATAAAAACATCGATAGGATGGGGTGAAAGAGTAGCTGCTTTAGCTTTTAAATTCAGTATCAAGGGAATTTGTAGGCCACAAAATTATTAGCTGAGGTCTGGGGCTACTGTCTTGGGGTAATCCAAGACAAGATGCTTGAGCAGAGGGAGGTAAGTCTTTGCAAGGACAACAAGGGTTAGAAATATGGTAAAGTGGGGGAGGAGGGAATAATAGATGGATTGGAGAAATAGGCAGGAAGTGTTCTAAGGGGTGTCAATTTGACAGAGTATTTAGAGGATGCCATAGATTTTAGGGGATATAACATAGAATCAGGGTATACCTCTCCTTCAGTTTGATAAATGCCTCTCTGAGCCAGGCTCAGGGAAAAGTGGGAGGATTGGCTGGAGCTAAAAAAAGGAGGAATCATGGGTCAAAATCTTTTAATGTGTTAAAAAATGATCTCGACACTGAGTAGAAATCCCCTGTGCTAAATAATGAAATCTGAGTCCTAGTCTAAGCCTGTCTCAGATTGGATATATTACCATAGATAATGCTTATTTAATTCATAAACTAAGGGATTTATATCAGATCAATGAATCCTAACATGGAGTCTCCAAATTCCAAGAGACCCTCAATGAAGAATTGGTGGTCATGGTGGGTGGGGTATTTAGGCAGATAAATGATCATAATCCATAATATGGATTCATAGGTTAACTAAAAGGTTAATTCCTACAGAAAACATTAAATTTCAATGTGATGAGGAATGGAAAAGGGGAAGTATGAGTGCCATGTAAATATACTGTCGGAGACTCAACCTATTTCAGGGGTTTGGGAAGGTCTTCTGGAGGAAGTGATACTTAAGTGAAAGGTAAAAACCAAAACTGAGCATGCCCAGCTATGTTTAGGAAAAATTCAGTGGTGGAGAATGACAAAGATCAACAAATACAGAGAATGGATATTGCTCTATAAATGTCCTTCTAGTTCTGTGGAAACAAAGTTGTTCAGAGAGGTTTGTTGCTGGTGAAGAAATGTTGCACAAATCATGCAGGAACTTGGATATCTCACGTGACCTGGTAATTTTCTCCAGCTCCTGTCTCCTTTAATGAACCACAGTCCCTATTTATGAATACACCACTTCAGGCCTGAGGTGCTCCTAGAACTCCATATAGAAATGTACCTTGATTTGGACTTTGAAGTCATTACAAAATAATTGTTGAGATGCTTTAAATAGATCTCATTAAGACTGGTATAAGGCTCTGTGCCTTCCTGTCATGCCTGTGGTAGTGAAGGATGGTTTTAGATGTATAATTAAAGTATTCCAGAAAGCATGATGAATCAGTCACCAATTTTATTAGAATTTCAACTTGGGCATAGACCTTTCTTTGCCTCCTTTCTGCTGCCACTCCAATGAAATTTATTTTTTCTTGAATATTTTACTGTCAAAACTTGTTAAGATGCTACGTTTTGTCCATTTGAGGTTCTATTATAGCAAGGTTGCCATGGCAAAATGCCCCTCCCTCTCTTTAGAGTAGTTATCATTTAACTTTTGCCATGAGCTTGGGACAGATGATTCACAAATTATTAATCCTGGTCTCCCAAGTTGACATCGTCCCTATGAATTTAGCTATTCCTGAATAAAATCCTGCATGATGAGTGAAAGAAGATACACCATGTGTCTCCTACAACAATCAAAAGTCCAAAGTATCAGAGTAAAATATTTCATGTTTCCAGGAAATGCTGACTACTCTTGGTTTTGTGTCCCTGGATTTTTATAATACTGAACACCCATTATCTTTTCTCTTCTGTTCAAATTTCTTTCCTTGCCTTATCTATGCATTTTGAACACCCTGGATGAGCTGTGACCAGTATTTCCCATTTCATGTCTCAGAGCTGTAATAAGGGCCAGTATCATACTCCTCCACCCAAAATGTGGACTTTCTGCTCAGAGGGACAAGCAGGCATAATGATATCCATCTGGGAGGGAGCTTAAAATAGTGCCCATGCGTCATTTTGCAGTTAGGAATCTGGATATGGCTAATGGGGTGTTATCAATCAGGAGATAAAATTAAAATCCTACATTAGGAACTGCTCCTGCCAGAAAGAGTGGATTTTGTAACAGCTGTTTTCTATTAGATGCTATTGTGTTCTTTAGCAGCAAATTACATAGATCAGAAATGTATGGTTAACAGTTTCCCCAAGTGAGGTTGTAAACGAGCCTGTTGTCCTCTGAACAAAGATATCGCGGAAGGAGAGGAAGCTCTGAGCAAAGTCTTGGTGGACTTAGTGGGGCAGTTTTTTGCTCCCCGTTGAAGGCTAAATTGCTCTTTCAGAAGGGAATAAATACATTTTTGTGATCCTAGTGTAGAGAAGTGGCCTTTTGAACTCTGAAAGAGATGATATTAAAGCTTTTACCTGGCTAGTGTCTCCTAACAACTCGCATTTGATTGGTTCCAGAATTCATTAAATCTTAAGGGGGAAAAATTAGCTGGGGGTGGGGTAGGGGAAGGAGAGAGAGGAAGCACTATACCCAGCAAGCACCAAGTGTCTCAGCTCCAAATGAAGATAAGTTGTTTGAAATGAACAGCTAAGAGACAGTCAGTACATTCTCCTGCTTATTGCAGCTCAGTAAATTAAACTTAGATGCTCAAAGGCTGGCTCCATACTGATGTTCTTGCCTTATGGAAAATAACGTGCTTTCACCCCCACCCCCCTTTTTTCCTCTCTCTAACAGATGACAGTAATAATGAGAACTAAAATCACTCAAGTCTGCATATGAAAGGGAACTGTCTGTTTAAAAAAAATAAAAAGACATCTCTCGGTGCCATCTGCTAAGGTACAATAATGTTTTGTAACAGGTTTTGGAAAGCACATTAAAAGGCTTCATCTGTGCTTGTCCTTTCCAGTTAGTCAAGATATAGTTGTGTCTCTCCTGTCTGATATGGATTCTTGAATCATGTAATTATTTCTAATTTATCTCTAAAATTAAGCATCTCAAATACAATTTTAATTGGGATTTCATTAGGTACTTATTATACCATGTGTCAAATGATAGTTGATTATTCTGAGCATGGATATAGAATCTGAAAAAGATAGTGGGAGAATGATGGGTACCTCTGAAAGCTGATGGTGCTCAATAAATATGTCTTAAAAATAATCAGTTGATATATAATTAACATAAGTAATTACTGCAATTAAACTCTATTTATGGAACCCTGCTGTGTTGTTTCCCATCCTAAGCTTAAACATGATTGTTGTTCTTTTGCCCAAATAAAATTAATGTAATGAGAGAAAAACAGATAGATGTAAGCTTAGATTACAGAAAGGAAAATGTTTTCCATTTATTACAGAAGGATGGCATGAAGAGAAAAATTTACTTTCATAAGGAAAATGTGTATGAGGCTTTAAAAATATCCTCTTTACCTAAATGAATTAGGCATATTCAATGTACAGTGAGAAGTAATATGACTAATAGTAAATAGTAAAGTTATATGGATCTGGATGAGGGAAGTACAGAGAGATTGCTGCTCTGAAAGACTAGACACTGAGAAACCAGGCTACAGACCCCCTTACCATATAGTTGCTGTTTTAATTTGTCTTTGGATCCTCAGCACTGGGCAGTGACTGGCTATAGCAAATACTTAAAAAAATACAATGTTGTATGATTAAGACTGGGTCAAGTTTGTCTTGAGTGACAATGAGCATGCATGGTTTACAGGATGTTGATGGAAAAACAAATTAAGGGGGAAAAATCAACAGACTCAATTAAATGTGTTCCTGAGATTAAAATAAGCATTCCTAACTTCTGCCTCTGGGAAAGATGGGCCAACAGGTATTAGATTTACTCTCCTACCTGAATTAAGTTAAAAAAATAACAGACAAAATATATGGAACAATGGTTTCAAGACACTGAATGTCAAAAAATAAAGGACAATTTCCTGAGAGATGGGAAGCAGATGAGGAGGGCCATATGACTGTCCCAGCTTACTGTCTGGAGAGAGATTCCAGGTTATGGCACATGAAGGAAAACTCAGGTGAATCTGGGTAGTCTCTCTGAGTTAAGGAGACAGAGCTGGGAATCTGGGGAGACCACAACAGCTAGAGTTTTCAGGGCAGGGAGCCAAAGAAGAGAGACCTATATTAGAACTTCAGAGATCTGCAAGTCTCCTGTGAAGCTTCAGCTGAATAATTTTGTGAGCTCATGTTATTGGGGAAACTTCCTAAGGCCATGGAAAGCACCATCTGAAGAAATTAGAAGGAATAATAATCCAGACACACACAGGACAGGGAATAGTTTGAGTTCTTATCAGCTAGAATGATTCCTGTTATTACTCACTCTAGAAAAGATGAGAATATAAGGTCATCAGATACAGTATTCAGGGGAGTTTTAACGCAGTAATGTGGCAATATTATCTATAGACTAAACACTGCTCTGTTCCTACCTAATAAAGCTTAAAAGAAAGACCCAAGATGATCATGTCTTAGTCCAGGCTGCTATAACAAAAATGCCAATAGACTGGGTGCTTAAACAACACACATTTATTTTCACAGTTCTGGAGACTGGGAAATTTAAGATCAAGGTGCAGGAAGATTTGGTGTCTGGTGAGAGCTGTCTTTCTAGTTTGTAATGCTGTCTTCTCTCTGTGTCTTCAAATGAGAGGCCTTTCTGGGGCCTCTTTTGTAAGGGCACTGATCCCATTCATAGGGCTCCACCCTCATGACCTAATCACCTCCTAAAGGCTTTACCTCCTAATACCATCACTTTGGGCATTAGAATTTCAAAATATGGATTTTGAGGAATACAAACATTCAATCCATAACATCAGATTGTTTCCAACGAACTTAACTGTGTCCTAACAAAGCTCAAGCATATGTGAAATTCACAATGTATGGCATCTAATTAAAAATTACTAAATATGTGAAAAAGCTGGAAAGTATGACCCAAAATACACAGAAAAATCAATTGAGAAGCCCAGCTTCCTTTATTGTAGAGTGAGGAGGGGGGCAAGTCCTCTCCCTAAAAACAACTATGAAACTGGACAGTATTGTCAGAAACAGACATTCCATGGCTCTTGAAATCAACCAAAGGCAAAAAACAAATTGGGAAGCATTTATTCATGCAAAACTGCTGAACTTTGGATAAAAGCTTTGGGAATCAACTGAGTTCTTGCCTAAAGCTGCTCCCACATTTCCCAACTTGATTGGTATGGTAGTTTTGCTGTGTGGAGCAGGCCATGAAGTTAGCAGCTTTGCCATCAGAAGGGACTCACCTAATTTTGTGTGGAAGGTAAAAAACCCACTCCCAACATTTTCGGTAAAAGTAATGATTTTAGAAGCAAGAAAATGAGGAAGGCCAGAAACTGCTCATTTGAAGTGTAGCCCTTCCTGAGAAAGGTGATAGACCAATAGACCCTCTAAAAATCAAACAGAGAGATCCTAGATGTGAGACAGCCATAGAGGGGATTGATAATATCACTATACCTCTTGGCCGCATACACACGCAAGACCAAAGAGAGTCCAATCTATCCAAATATCCATGGCTAATTGAGAGACTATACACCTGTGCAGAGTAGACGCAAGAGAACCTATCAGAAAATAAATGCTGGGGTAGGACAGAAAGTGCTTGAACTTTGAATGAACCCACACACAGTTCCAACAATAAATAGTAGAAGGCTTATTGGCTGAAAGTGTTTGAGTAAAACCTCTGATGAATCATTGGCTGACTGCTGAACTATGCAGACACAGGGGTGATCTTAAGAAAGCCAAACTTAAAAATAAAACAAGAATTTTAAAAATTACTGAGAAGAGACATCAGAGGTTACACATGGCAGGGAAACCAAATCGATGGATTTACAGCAGGTAAGTTTGTAAAACAAACACACAAAAAAACAACAACAACTCTCAAGGAAAATATGAGATTCTAGAATTACTGTAATATGTTATCTCAAATGTCCAGTTTTCAACAAAAAGAATGAAACATTCAAAGAAACAGGAAAGGGTGACTCATACTTGGAAAAGAAGCAGTCAGCAAGACCTGAGTGGGTCTAGATGTTATATTTAGCAGAGAAAGGTTTCAAAGTAGCTATTATAAATATGTTCAAAGAATTAAAGGAAGTCATGCTAAAAAAAATTTGAAAGTATGATGACAATGATTTAATAATTAGAGAATATCAGTAAAAAGATACAGAGTATAAGAAAGGATGACATGGGAATTTTGGAGTTGAAAATTATAACTGAAGAAAAGTTCACTGGACCAGCTCAGCATTTTGAGAAGAATCAGCAGGCGTCAAGTAGATCAGTAGAAATTATCTGATCTGAAGAACCGAGAGAACAAAGATGGAAGAAAAATGAACAGAGCTTCAGAGACCTATGGGTCAACAGTAAGTTTACCAACATTAATATAATGTGACTTCTAGAAGGAGAGGAAAAAGAGAAAGGGGTAGAAAGAATATTTTTGGAAATAATGGCAGAAAACTTCAAAAATTGATGAAAAACATGACTCTAGAGATTCACGGAAACACCACAAATCCCAAATAGTATAAACACACAGAGAATAATCATGTCATAATCAAACTGTGGAAAGACAAAGACGGAGGAACTCTTGAAATCAGCAAGAACAAAACATACAAGTACAAGGGAAACCCAGTAAGATTAACAACTGACTTCTCATCAGAAATAATAAAGGCCAGAAGGCAGTGAAGTGATATATTTAAAGTACTGAAAGAAAAAAAAAACCCTGCCAATCAAGAATTCTATTATTTATGAAAACTCTCCAAGAATTCTCTATGAAACTATTTCAGAAACAGAAGTGAAACAGATGAACAAAAAAGACATCCTCACATAAACAAAGGCTGAGAGAATGTTCCTTACAAGAAATACTAAAGGAAGGCCGTTACAGTGAAAGGAATGACATTAGATTTTAGATGACTGAAATCCACCAGAATGAAGAACACTGAAAGTGGTTAAATATGTGGGTAAATATAAAAGACTGCATACATTTTTTCTTCTTTTAAATTTTGAAAAAGAGGTGTGCCTGAGTGGCTCAGTCGGTTAAGTGTGTGCCTTTGGCTCAGGTCATTGATCCCAGGGTCCTGGGATTGAGCCCCGATTGGGACTCCCTACTTAGCTGGGAGCCTGCCTCTCCTTTTCCCTCTGCCCCTCCTCCCTGCTTTGCTCTCTTTCTCTCTCTCTCAAATAAGTAAATAAAATCTTTAAAAAAAATTTTTTTAAAAGACAGAGTTAGGAAACAAAAGTTATAACTCTATTGTTGGGTTTATAATATACATAGATATATAATAATAGCACAAATGGAGGATTCAACAAAGTTTCTGTATTTTATTAGAATTAAGTTACTATTGGTTTGAAATAGATTCTGATGAGTTAAGATGCATATTGCTAAATCACTAAGAAAAGAACCAAAAATATATAGTAAAAATATCAACTGAGAGATTTCTGCTTCTGCAAAAGATAATGGAGAAACAAATCAGATTTACCCTGTCACCTGAAGTAACCAAGAAAAAAAACCACTCAGTCAAAATTATGAAACAGTGGTTTTCAAGACATTGAACATCAGGAAGGAGGAATTACAAAGGAGTGTGAGGAAACTTTTGAGGGTAATGAATATGTTTTTTATCCTGATTGTGGTGATGGTTTCACCTGTGTGTACATATTCTAAATCTTATCAAACTGTACACTTTAAATATATTTGATATATGTCAATAATATCTAAATAAAACTTTTAAAAGCATTTTTACAAGTCATGAATCCATAAACTTAAAACATATATATACAAACATGCACAAAGCACACATACCTTTTTTGGGGAGAGGTTAGAAAAGTAACTGATGTTAGGGGTGCCTGGGTGGCTCAGACGGTTCAGCGTCTGCCTTCGGCTCAGGTCATGATACCAGGGTCCTGGGATTGAATCCTGCATCCCTCTCCCTCTGCCTGCTGCTTCCCCTGCTTATACACACTCTCTCTCTGTCAAAAATAAATAAAATCTTAAAAAAAAAAAAGTAACTCATGTTAACTTAGGGTTTTCCTTATGGATCACTTTTCCATAATTTGGACATAATTTTGAAAGTATTAGGACAGTGGTAATTGGAAAGATGCAGAAAAGTAGATGCTGTTTATCCCAAGATATATTTAGCCTTTAAATCTCCTTTACAACAGAATAATATGTGGAGGAAGAGGGAAGGGCTGGCCTATTGCAAGATATTCCAGGTAAGAGTCAGTACCAGTTGTAGAGACTGAGGTCGGGGAATAGATTAAAGAAGGATTTGAAGAAAAAGAATTTCCATGGCATAGTAACTATAGTTCTAGAGGTTCAGTAAAAGGAGGCCTCTATCTTAGATGACTGGGTAGGTGTGTTGTCAGGAGGTGAGATAGAAATTATCAGAATAACAGGAGCTTTGAGGGAGGAAAGAGATCATGATTTTGGTCTTAAGCATAACATAGGGATTTTCTTTTGCATTAACGTTTGAGAAATATATAGGTACCATTTTCTCAGATCTTCCCCCCAAAGATGTTCATTTGTTTAAGAAAGACTTTATGCATAAAAGAGTGTTTTGCCAAATCCTGAAAATGGTGGTTTTCTTCTATAGCAATAATGGAGGTTGAACTGTGGGATGAACTTTCTGGGGGCTTTAATAATTAATCAGTCAGCAGATATTTATTGAGAACTTCTCTATGCCAGGTTCAGAAAAATGAGCAAGATAGACAATGTTGCTGCCTTCATGAGCCTTTTTCCTGGGGACTTGGAAATTGTAGAGGCATTATCCTAAAAGTCAAATGAACATTTCAGCCCTTCTTTTTACAGTCACTATTAGGGATGGAGACAAGTGGTTTGGGGGCAAGATCCAGCATTGTAGAACTGAGATACTTCATGTGGTCAGGGATCTAACCCACTGGGGCATATGACGGTGCTGATATTGCTTCATCCAGGCTCAGGCTTTGCTTCGTTAAACTCAGGAAAACACCTAGAATTTCCTAATTGCAGAAGGCAGGGGAGAGTATGTGGGAATTCTGAGTACATTGAGCCTTTTCTTTAGAATGAAATTGACATAAGTGCTACCACAAAACCAGGATATAGTTACAGCAATCACCGTGACGGTTCTTTGAAAGGCAGAATGCATGTGGTGCTCTCTAGTTCTCTGTGGTAATACATCCCCCACGTTACTGACTTGATGTCTGATATGAATGGTATCGGTGTTAAACTAGTGCTAGAAAAACAATTTGAATTTGTGAGATACTCAGTTCTAAAGTGTTTTTTTCCTGTGACCTTCTTGAATTTCATTTATTAAACATTCACCCATGCTCCTTATTCTGGGGGAAGAAAGGTGGTGTCATTATTTTAAATAATGTAACACTCATTGCTCCCTTGGTAGATTTAATAGCACTGAGGCAATTATGACAGCATTACTTTTGCACATTTTTCACTAAATAATTCAAAGAGTAAACTATTAAATTGCTTTATATAGGTTTTATCTAACATTTATATTATATAAAGCAGGTTTTGTTTATTTATTAAATGCTAGCTAATTACTTCAAACATATTTTGGTTGCTTTAATAATGGTGTACGATTACCAAAAATCAGTCAACCCACACTTAATGTTGAAAACAATGTATTAGCCTTTGAATTTATCAATGCTTTTTATAGCTATCCTGAATTTAAAGGCATTTAAATAAATGAGATTCTGTGACAGATTTTGAATACTTCAAGACCTAGTGACTTTTGGCAGCAGTGAGAGGGTCACATAGAGCCATAACTGAGAGTTGGTTTAGTATAAGCTCTGAGGTTTAGGTCACAAGTTCAAGCCAAGGTCAACTTCATAATAACCAATGTTTATTACCGTCAGGAGCTACTTGGTGCTTGAAATGTTTGGAAGGTTTTGAAGTAACTATTCTATTTCTTACTGTGTTTTTAGTAAAATATTCTGTCTGAAAATGTTACAGAGTGACTTAATTTTTTTTTCATGGTTTAAAGATCACAGCTGTATCTTGGAGAAAGATGGAATAAATAAGAATTGTTTATTTGTTCTTACTTGAGAAAGAATTGTAAGTACTATAATTATTGAGGTCCAACTTTTAAAGTTTGTGGGCTTTATTTTCTTATCTTTTAGTTAGAGGGAGATTATGTCAATAAAATCTATTTTAGAGAGGAGAAATACACCCAGAATTACGCAGACAATGTTATAATTTTATCTTAGTCTCTTCGGAATTTAAAGGTGTAAGGGTGAGTGAGTATGGCCTGGAAACCTGGTGCTTGGCCTTTTAAAGCATTAACTATTATTTAAACCAGAGTTGGCACCTGAGTAGTTTGGAACTTGACTCTTTATTGACAGGGGGAAAAAATTGTATGCATATCTACCCTAAGCAGGGTAGCCACTCCTAGCTGCATAGGTTGTTCATTGAACAACTCCAAGTGAGCTATTCACTTGGCACTCTTAGGAGTTGTTCACTGCTATCCAATGTTCAGCATCTACAAAGTCTATCCAGTGGCTTCAGCAAGGTTTTTGTCTTACATATTATTTCATTTCTATCTGTTTAGATTTTTATGCCTTAATTTATTCAGAGATTCATAATCCTATTATTTAGTATTATTAGATACTACCTAGTGATTTGTATCCCCACTGTTTCATGAGATATGAAGGATCTGATTTCAGTTTTTTTACGCAATGCTGCAGGTAGTGAAAATACCCTTTGCCTTCCAACATGCGTGCACACATGCACACACACACACATACACAAATGCTCAAGTGCAAGTGTACAAAAAGCAGTGTTAGTGTGGGGGATTTCAAACATTAACATTTAAAACAGTGCTTCATTTCCATGGAATCGTCTTGTTTTCTTTCTTCTATATTATTTTTCAGTCTTCTAGTGTCTTAGAAGCTAATGGCAACTAAATAATTAAATATTGATTTGAAATCACTATGTGATATTTTACAAATAAAATCATAGGAAACAGAATTTAAGAAATGTTAACCTACATCTAACCCTTTTTTCCCCCCAACGTGCTTATATTCCTAATATTTAAAGTCACAGTTCCCCAAGTTAGCACATGACATTTCATCTGGAGTTTCTCTTAAGACTGATGGTTTCTAAAGATTCTCCCATATTAAAACATCTTTATAAGTATATAATTTCTTTGCTTCCAAGTTAGGAATAGTTTGTGTTTTCAAAGAGGTATTTGTTATATGTGCAGTTGTGAGAGATACAGACCTATAAGAAAGCACATGGAATGATTTGTTGTCAATCTTAGTCAGTTCTGAGGACTTGAAACCACTCAGAGTATCTATCTTTTTGCACTTTCCCAGTGCCAATTAGTGTATAGCTTCCTCCCTTAAACTCTAACTTTTGTTGTTCTCATAATGATTGGTTTAGTTTTATGTGCTGTAATTTCTGTTGTTCCTTTTTCCCATTTGTCTAGGGTTGTAGGTAGTACTTTGCTTCTGGGTTTTCTTCACTGTAAGTTACATGTTTACTTGTTGAGACTCAGGAGAAATTGCACTTCTGTTCTTTTTCAATCTTCTTTAAATACATCCACACTGCTTTGGTGTTTTATGAGTCATTCACCATTGCTTCCAATTGATATTAACCCAATTCAGCAAAACCATTCTCTTAGCTTTGCTGCATCTTTGAATTTATGCTTTTATCAACTGGGAGAGAAGCTGAGGAAGTCCGTTGTGAATGTAGTGCTTGATCTGTATGGAACTGCATCAAGCCTTCTAGAGAGTGCAGTTTTTAGAAATTGTGTGTGAGTGTGTGGTTCATTGAGGCATATCAATAATATCACAACTAAGACATGAAGTGCGCATGAGATCTGAGAAGACATTGTTACTGCAATCCAGGTCAGCTATCATATTTACTATATCATTACTGTAAAATTTACTGGTATAGAATGTATTTGAGAGAAATTCACAGGCTTGTACTGTATGTTCCCATAATATAACAAGGGAAGAATTTGAGTAAGTTAAGGGAGGATAATCATGTTAGAGCAGGGGTGTGGCTTGCCATCCCAGCTCCAGTCATACCAATACTTTCTTTCTAATTCTTTATTCTCTCTTTTGAATATTCCTGTTGGGAGCTAACTGTTGTTGGGAATAGTTTGGGCTATGGCAGCTGGACTAGTCTAAGTGGAGGCAATAGGCTAATTTAGGGGAAGTTCATGGTTGTACTTTTGCAAACCCTTGTCTCTCACAAAGCTCTATATCTAGTACTAACATTTATTTCTTAATCCTTTATCTCCAGCTGCTTCTTGGGTACCTCTGCATAGATAAATGCCATCTCAAATTAAACATATTGAAAATAACTCACTGTGTTCTTCCCCCAATCAACTTTTCTTTGACTCCCCTGTTTCTATAAATAATATAATATTTTTTTCCACACATTGAGGATTAAAACATCACATGTAACTCCTCTTTTTCACTCAGCCTTTCCAATGTATTGAAAGTTCTATAGATTCTCTTAGAACATTCCTTACATTGCATGCTTCACATTTCATCTGCCAGCCCTTTATTTCAAGGTCTTAATATTTTTCACATAGATCGTTTCAGTAGTTAAATAAGGAATATCAGCCCTCACTTGCTTATTTCTCTTCCAGTTTGTAACATACAAATAGGCAGATTAATTTTCTTACTAAATCATGGCTATTGTGATATCACCTCCTTGCTCAAAAACATTTAATGACTCACAGTTGCCTAACAAATTGAATATTAGTTTCCCGGTCTTGTGTTTTAAACCTCCAGAGTAATACTGCAACTTATCAATTTAGTTCTATCTTACCTTTCTTCCCTGTATCAGTCCTATATTTCACTAAAACAGCCACTTGGAATGGTTAGGAGGTTGATTATGTGGGAACAGGAATGAGATGGCTGGTGAGGAAATGGAGGCAGTGGCTAGTACTAAGGTATAATCAAGGTCATATGTATATCAGATGCGCACATTTTTATTTACCATCTACTAAGTGTAAGATATGATGTGCTAGTAGATATGAGGTGATAAGAGAATATAAAGGGTATAAGATGGATTCTGTGTGCATGAAGAATTTATATTTTAATCATGTAAGATCACATGAAATGTTAAATAATAATAAAATACTTATACTGACAACAAGAAGAGGTGTAATAATGTAAAACATAATTGCTTGCATGATGAATTTTACAATTTCTATAAATTTTAAAAGAGATCAGTTTAAACTGAATGAGCTTTATGGAACAGATGGGATTTGAATGTTTCAGAAGCAGCATATTTTGATTTGAGTTGGAGGATGAGAGTAAGGTATTGGTAAAATAAAGGAGAGGAAGGTATGGATTCTTAGAATAACATGGTTACATGGTCGTGGAGGGGGTACAAGGTGGGGACCAGGACCTGCCCTATGGAGAAGGACCTAAGTGGGCTCCTGGAGGTGATTTGCTGAGGAGATATGATTAGAGTTTCACTAGGGAAACTCTAAAGCAGACAGGTTAGAGAAAGAACTGAAATCAGGACCTTTGACATTTGCCTTTACATTCCACAATGAGTCCTTCACCAAATCCTGTCAGCTTTCTCTTCAAAATATGTCCTAAACACTTTCTCTCTTACCATCTGGTCCAGGCCAACATCCCTTCTCACATAGGCTATTTTGATAGACCTCATCTGTCTTCTCCTTTTATTCTTATGTCCCTCCCCATTCCCATCAAGCCATGGTATGTTAATTACACAGTAGACTCAGTTTACTTTCAAAAAGTGAGTCTGATTATTTTACTCCAGAACCTTCCAGGTGGTTCAGCATCTCACGAAGAATAAGAGCCCAAGTTTTTACCATGCTCTACAGAGCACCACCTGATCTGGTCCCCACCTACTTTCTTACCTCATTTCCTCATTCACTCTCTGCCTGCCATGCCCACTTCCTTATTTCTTGAGCATACCAATTCTGTTCCTCCTTAGGACCTTGGCATGTGACATCTCTCTGCCTGGGGTGCTCTTCTCCAGTAGCTATGTGACTCCCTTCCTGAAACCTTCAGTTTACCTCCCCAGAAAGATGATCGTTGATCCCCCACCAAACATTCATGTTCACCAGCCCATCACTTTCTGTCCCCTTACCTACCTTATTTTTTTCCTGTGGCACTTATTTGTCATATGGTATATATTTATTTATTTGTTTATCATTTACCACTTTCCACAAAAATGTAACTCCGTAAGGGCAGAGATTCTTTTTCCTTTGCCTAACCCAAGCACCTAGAATAGTTGCCAGATGCATACTAGGTTCTCAATAAATACTAAATAAGCTGAGGGTAATACCAAGGAAACAGAAGAATCAGAGGAAGTAACAGTCATGATACCTCTGAAAGGGGTGAGATGTGCAAATTCTAGTTGGTGAGAATACAATGTCCTGTTCTCATGCTCTTGGAAAAACACAGACAATAAACAAGTGAACAAATGTGATAAGGGATAAACCCTATGAAGAAAGTCTTAAAAAATGCAAAGCAATAGAAAGTGATAGGAGTGGAGTGTGGACCATTATGATGGGGCAGTTAGGGACTCCTTCTCTGAGGGGATGATAGTTGAGCTGAGACCTGAATGATAAAGTTCCATGCAAATGACCGATTAGGGGACAGGAATTCTCCATACTAAGAAGAACAAGCCAAGGGGCCTAGAATTCCCTTGTGGTGCTATCCCAGGGCAGTATTTTCTTGCAATAAATGACCCTTGCCCATTTGTGAGTATGCTAGGGAGGAGGGACAAGGGGAGTGGGGACTCCAGGGAATTCGTCCTGCTGTTGTGGGAATAGTGGCTGTACCTTTTCAGATTTGTGAGTTGTCTTTGATTATGTCTTCTTGGGATTTACTGAAAATTCTGTAAGACTCTGAAGACTCTGTTGGGGGGCCATAATGTGTATAACTCTTCAGTGGACCTAGAAAAATACCCAATTGTGGGGAGGAAAAAGATTAGTATTATTGATAATCCCCCAAATAAGTCCAGCATGCAATTTAAAATGGGGGTCACACTGACAGAAATAAAGCATTTCACTTGCCCTATTTTTTTTTAAAGATTCTATTTATTTGAGAGAGAGAGAGAGAGAGGGCGCACACATGTTGGGGTTGGGGCAGAGGGAGAGGAGAGACAGAATCTCAAGCAGACTCTGCGCTGAGCTTGAGCATGACACTGGGCTTGATCTCATGACCTTGAGATCATGACTTAAGCCGAAATCTAGATTCATAGAAGGGTTAATAGGAAATTCTGATCTTTCATTCACAAATATTCACTGAATGTCCACTGTATGTCAGGGAATCTTTAAGGCCCTAGTTTCAGGGCCATCAATAGCCTGGAAGGTTATTTTTGTGAGAATTAGCTTCCTCATGAGATTTTATTTACATCTTTTGGGAAATTGTCATAATATCCTGATTTTTTAGAAAGATTATTTATTTATTTGAGAGAGAGAGAGAGAGAGAGTAACAGGGGGAGGAGCAGATGGAGAGGGAGAGAGAATCCTAAGCAGACTCTTTGCTGAGCGCAGAGCCCAACATGGACCCAATCCTAGACCCTGAGATTATGACCTGAGCCAAAACCAAGAGTCAGACATTTAACTGACTGAGCCACCCAGGCACCTACACAATATTCTGATTTTATTGAGGAAAGGTGCTATACTGCCTGTGCTGGATAAGTTTGGTAGTAAACCTGCAAATTTATGTCTACAAAATGAATCACATCCTCTCCAACGTGGTATCATTCTGCAGTGCCTTATCTGCACATGCAAATAGAGCCATGGAAGCAGCAGTGAATAAGATAGTCAAGGATTCTGCTCTCATGGGGCTTACCTTCTGCCAGGGAAAGAGAGTTGTTGCCAGCACAATGAACTTGTAGGGCTCATAAGCGTATATTCTGAAAATCGTCTTCCTTTTTGTCTCCTGCTGTCTCTTTAAAATCTATTTAGTGAAGTCATTCTTTTTCTGGCTTCACTTCTGCATGAACACTTTGGCAGTCCTGTGACCTTTCTTGTTACTCTCAGGTGATATTTTAGTCATTGCAGCTAAAATCATGATCTCTATTTGGCTTATATCTTCTCCCCTTCTTTAGGTGAAAGCCTGTCTGAGAAAGAGTGTAGCTGGCTTCCTTTGTTTTCTTCATCATTGACCTTCACTTCCACTCATTAGTTAGCCGCTGTTCTGACTCCTCCAACTTTGGAGCACTGAGATGGAGGAGAGGAACTGGGGTCAGAAAATACTTACGATGCTGTTGTGAGACAGCTTATTTTCTTGCTTGTAGCCCATTTCTCACACACCTTTTTTGGTGACAAACTCTGGGAATTTGGGCTGATCCTAACATAGTTTTATCTCTGCTATCAGAGCAGCTAGCAGCCAGGTCTTTAACCTGTTATGCTTCCCAGTTGGGAGTCAGACTCAGTCCACTCTCCATTCAGAATCTAAGGGTCACATATAAACTCTAAGAGGTCTGCTTGAAATCTTTTGTAATAGGCTTGGGTTTGGGAGGCATCATTCCCCACATGCATATCTCTTCCATATGGGGGGTTCAGGAGAACGGGTAATCGCAGTTCAGCTCTCAATAAAGTAAATTTCCTCACAGAAACCCTCTTTCTCCATTCTTTCATCTTTTTTATTAAGTTGTTACAAAGCTATCATCTAATCCCTTGCTACTCAAAATACGGTCCATGGAGGAGCTTTTTAGAAATTCAGAATCTTATGTCCATCCCAGACCTGCTGAATCAGAATTTGCATTTTAACAGAATCCCTAGGTGATTTGTATGCACATTCAAGTTCAAGAAGCACTGATCTAATCTATTCTTAGCTTCTTGTTTTAAAGTTTCTGCTGGTCATCTTCCTCATCTGTTATATCTTGGTGCCTCAATGGAAACTTACAGTTTAGAATCTTGTTACATAAACAATAAATTTTTTTTCTAAAAATCAGATTTTATGAAGAAAATGTAATTACTATGGATTGAATTGTGTCCCCTCGCCCCCAATTCTTATGTTGAAGTCCTTGTCCCCACTACCTCAGCGTGTAATCTTATTTGGAAATATGGTCATTGCAGATGTAATTAGGTAAGTTAAGATGAGCTCATACTGGAGTAGGGTGGGCTCCGAATCCAATATGACCGGTGTCCTTATAAAAAGGGGAAGATTTGGACACAGATATGCACATAGCGAGTATATCATTTGAAGACAAAAGCAGAGATTGGGGTGATGCTTCTACATGCCAAGGAATGCCAAAGATTGCCAACAAACTGCCAGATGCTAGGAGAATGGCATAGAACAGATTTTTTTCTCACAGCGCCCAGAAGGAACCAACCCTGCTTACTCCTTTATCTTGGACTTCTAGCCTTCCAAATTTAGACAATAAATTTCCGTTATTTAAGCTACCTGGTTTGCAATAGTTTGTTATGGCAGCCCTAGCATACCATGTGACTAGGACCTCAATGAGTTAGAGCTGGGAGGGAACACAGGAGATTATTACAATTTACAGAAAAAGGTCAAGGAATATGGTGGCTTAAATCAAGGGTCACTCAGAAGAGCAGGAGAACCAAGAGTAGAACCCACTCTTAATCCCTAATTACGTGTAGTTTCTGCTGGTCCTGCTGCAGCCTCCTCCAGAACCTTTGTGGGCAGTGAATACACATTTGTTGATGTGACAACATCAAAACAGTGTCTTCGCTTGGAAAATGTAAAGTGAGGGGAAAAAGGCAGTTTCTGGTAAATGGAAGTAATTCTTGGCAGACTGAATTCTTACCCAGTTAGCGCTAAGGAATTTTGTTCATGTAGTAAGAATGAAAACATATTGAAACAAATAACCCAAGTTTTCCATTGCAGTTCCAGAAGATGAGGATTTGGCTCATTATTAATATTCTCCGCTTGATTGCTCCTTTCTGTTGATCTGGAGATGAAAGTGCCCTGTGGTCCTACTCAAGCAGCTGTTCATTAATCTGCAGAGAGGGCTAGAGAAAAACTGATGCAGTGCATAGCCTAGCAGGCTGGGGACACGTGGGGCATTGGTGGGAAGCCCAGGAACATGCCAGGAAAAATGTGAGGCAGGCAAAGAGCTCTTTCCATGCCCTCTTTGTTCCCTTTTCTGCAAATACCTCATTCTTTTAAGGAGGGAATTTGTTTTTAATAATTTCCCTGTATATTCACATTTAATTTCTGCAACACAACCTGAAGTCAGTATTTTTATCTCTACTTTTCTAAATCATTCCTTGGAGTTCAGAGGTTAATTCACTTACTTTATGGGACATCATAAATTAAACATAGTTTGTTGAGGATGTGGATTATTTGAACCAGTCTGCCTAGGTTCAAATTCCACCTTCACCCCTTAGAAGCTGTGGGACCTTGGGCAATTATTTAAACTTTTCTGTTACCTCAGTTTTCCCACCTGTAAAGTGGAGGTAATAGTTCTTATCTCCTAGAGGTGTTGAGAGGATTAAATTGGGTCACTATGTGTAGTATTTGGAACATTACCCAACATATGAGGATGATGTAGGAGGAGAATGAACCCAGGTCTGTTTGACTGCAAGACCAGTGGTCTTCCCACTGTGCACAAGCTACTGTCTGTCACTGCCCAGCTGCCCTCAAGACACTTGACCATTATTGAGACCTTTCTCTCCTTTTTCTCTCACTGCAACTTACCTCCTGTGAGCTCCAGTTCTCAGGAACTATGAGGTATTTGGATTAGCTAAGCTGGCAAATCTCTGTAGGCTCAGGTATTAATGAGTGTTCCTGGCTTGATGGTGTGCTTTTTAGAATGGTGGCAGTTTGAATGGTCCAGACTCCAAATGGGCTGTCTTAGAAAGTATAGGTTGGACAGTCACTGATAGAGGAACATGAGCTGGGGAAGGGTTGGCTCCAGTTTTCTATGCAAAGGGAAGACAAGTGTGGGAAGTGCAGCCATTACTTTGGATTCTGGAAAATAGACCTTTGTGCAATCAGGCCTCTGCTTACCTCGCAAATCTCACCATTTGTTAGAGATCTTTTTCACTTGCACATAGGCCAGCAAATCACCTGAATAAAAGCTAGTCAATTCAGAATCTTTGTAGAAACCGAATCTCTATTTCCATAGTCTTTTGTTATTTTAAACATTTAAGGTTTCCTTCCATTCATAGAATAACATTTTTGGAGGTGTTTTTAACTCAAGCCAAATGGATTACTATTTTAAATTTATTTTAAAATTTATCTTAATCTGTTCCTCAAGAGTAGATGCTTGAATTGTGTTGCCAAGTAAACAATTCCTTGTTCAAAAGGTTGTTTCTGCTGAAAACTTACCAGGCTAGAGGAGGTTTTGAATGTGCACACAGCCTGGCCTCCTAAAGGTGCAAAGAGAGTGTGCTGGAGAGAAAAAAAATTGGCGGAATCAGAAAAGAAGCGAACTGACTTAGTGACATCTGCTGCTGCTACAAACTGAAGAGGGGAGTGAGCTAAAGGGCCACAGATCTTTTAAGGAAACGAAGCGTGTGCGTGTGTGTGTGTGTGTGTGTATACATGCATGCGTGTGTGTACGTATGCATGCGTGCGTGTGTGCATACGCGCGCGCGCTTTATTTCTGTTGACAGATGGGTCTTAGCTACCAAACTTGGAAGAAATGTAGGCAGTAAATCAGTTTTCCCATTTTATGACAGACTTTATCATGAAAGATGATTCTAAATGTAAACACAGTGGGTAAAATGCCACTTAGAGGGAATTTAATAAACATACTAATTTAGACCTCAGCAAGAGAGCACCTAAATATCAAACATAATGATATGCTGCAAATCAAATATTCAGGATATCTATTTTAATCTAAGAGGAAACAGAACTCTTTATTCTAATCTTGCTGCAAAGCCTTTGGCTTCCTAAAGTATGTGATCTTGTTAAATTAAAGGATTAAAGTGAATGCATCCTTACTTTGGTATGTACTTACAACTAAATAAATAACATGCTTGTTATGACTGCAAACAAAATGAATTAAGTGAAACAAGACAGACAGCATGGACTTGCTGATGTCTTTGTTTTTGACAGCCTCTAATCCTGGAAACAGGAAGATATTGAGATGAATAAACATTCCTTGCCTATGTGAGCTCCCAAGTGGTTAAGTCTATGCCCAGATTCGTGCTAAGAAGTTCAGAAACTGAAGCATCTGGAGACCTTGCATATGCATAAAGGAAATCTCTCCCTTCCATTGTCTTCTCAGTTTCCTGCTTATCTGAAAACCCATTAATGCCTTAGCTTTTGAGTCCTTCAAATAGAGTAAGGGTGGTGGGCGTGGAAATGAATTCCTCATTAGATAGTTTTGAAGAATTGTCCCTGTTCCACAGCTGTTCCAGTTTAGTCTCCATTGGTTGTCACCAAACTTTCCAAAGAAAGACATGGTGCTTTCAATGAAACCACATTTCCAGCAACATTTAACCCAGGGGCCACAGATGTGCCCCCTTTCTTCATGGAATGCTGTCCTGAACCAAATATGCTAGCAGTTAAACAGCCCACGAACACACCACAAATATTTGTTTATTGGGAATCAAAATGTGGAGTGGGCAACAAAACTGGGGGCTGGATTATTAAGAACAGATTGGAGAGTCCTGTGGTAGTGCTTGGGTAGATATCACCAGTGGTACAATATTGAAAAGATTGGGAAGTCATCAACCAGCCCTTCAGAACTGAAACACATGATTTAACCACAAGCTGTACTTTATGAAATCTTAAACTGTAACACGAAGAGTGACCTAATTTAATCCATGTGGGCTACATGTTTGATGTCAACAGATTTTTCTTTTTAAACCGTTGAGGGAATGCAACAGGGTCTTTTAGTCTTTAATAAAATACGGGCTGTTTCCTGCTAAGTCACTCATCTTGAGGGATTAATTATTTTTACATTATGATTGATATTCCATGGATTCTGTGGGTTTTCCTGTACATTTTGTGCATATCCTTTTTGCAAGGGACAACCATAAGTCTTAAAACATTAGTCTCCCACAGGTGTAATGGATGTGGAAGTAGATCCTGAGGCAGACAGTGCTTCTCTCTCCCTGAGGGGCTTGTAAGAGACAGAATGAAGACAATAGTTGCTGTCATAAGTCATATAATGGTACTTGCTTCATAAGAGGCTGCTTGTGGACTTAACATGCCAGGTGTGCACATATTATAGAAAAGTGCCTCCTAAGCAACTCTTCTTAAAACAGTTTAAGATGACAAGATTTGGGGGCTGGAGCTTCCCCATAGATTAGGTCCACAACATGAGACTGTATCAACAGGATTACAAATTGTTTTTTTCTACCAGAAGGAAAACTAGTTAACCTCCCCCAGCCCCCGCCCCCTGCTTCTTTTTTTAATATTGTGACCATTAGCTGAAAATACCAGATGGGCACATTTTACAAGTGTGTCCTTTTAAAGGCTCAGTGTGACTAAAATTTCTGAGAGGATAGTCTCAGTCCAGACTGGAATACTTCAGAGTAATATAGTGTGCACTCTCAAGTAGCCCTGAAGACTGCTAGGTTGATAAAAGCAGGGTTAATATAACCAGATTTTTTTTAAAGGTAAGCAGGAAGAACTCAGACCTTTTTCCCATCCTTACCTATGCTTAATTCTTTATAGCTTCCCTATTCCACGTGATGGTCCATAGAACACAGCATCAACACCACCTGAGGTTTTGTTATAAATTCATACAGACTCAGGGACCCTTCCCCAGACCTACTGAATCAGAATATGCATTTTAACAAGAACCCTAGGTGATTCAGAGGCACATTTAGATTTGAGAAGCACTGCTTTAGAGAGCTTTGGGGCAAGGCTATAGGAGGCCTCAACTAGCTGAGCTAATCCTTTAAAAAGTACCCCATAGAAGGAAAATTTCATTTGCTGAATGTAGCCCTGAAACATCCAAACCAATGAATTAATTATCAGGTTTGTATATATATAAAAAACCATATTTCTAAGTAGTGTCAGGCACCAAACATAAATAAGAGCCATTTATTCATCCCCGTGTAAAAGCCTGAGGCCAAGTAGAGTAAGAAAGGAAGTAGGCTGGGGGCATTCTTGTCTTGGTTTTAAAGTTTTAAAGTTGAACTCTGATCTTCAACTTTGAATTTGAACGTTCAAATACTCTGGACCAAAAGGGTCTTCACAATTTCAGGTTGTTTTTTTTTTTTTTTCTCTAAAAGCAGAGATAGGAGAGGACCTTTTTCTTGATGCCAGGCTTTTAACACCTTGAAAATAAATACTTTGGTTCATAGTATGTAAAAAAACCACACATTCTATGTATTGATGAAATTTAATGTTTAATCCATGTTATAAAATACTATCATTTATACTAATTTCGATACTTGTTTTGTATGACAGGGAATATATTGTCATCAGATGCTTTTCTATTTTTCATTTATTAAAAATAAACATAAAGGGTAAAAAAATCAGATTATAGAGGTATAAAGTGAAAAAAACAAAAACAAAACAACATTTCTCCCTGCCTCTTTAGGCTCCTCTTGCAATAGTGAACAAATAAGTATGGTTAACAATTTGTTTTCAGTATTCTTTCAGAGAAATTATTTTATTTTTCATTTATTTCCTTCCCTCCTCCTCTCTTCTCTCTCTGATTTTAATGATTTTTAAGTTTATACAATAGAATTATATCTTAATAGATTTTATAGTACTTTGCTTTTTCCATAAAATTTGTTTTGCACAACTTTTTGTGGTATCACCTACACATATACCTTATTTGAAAAACCTTTCATTTGTAAATAATTTCAGATTCACCTAAAAGTTGCAAGAATAAGAATAGCACATATAACTTTCACCTTGATTCACTTATTTGTTAACATTCTATCTTATTTGCCATAAGCTGAGCTCTCTGTCTTCTCTCTGCCTCGTTGTATGTGTATGTGTGTATTTTCTGAACCATTTGAGAGTAAGTTGCCTACATCATGACTCTTTATCCCTAAATATTTCAGTGTATATTTCCTAATAGTAGGAAATTCTTTCTTTCCTTTTTTTTTTTTAATCTCTACACCCAAAGTGGGGCTTGAACTTATAACCCCAAGATCAAGAATTACATGCTCTACTGACTGAGCCAGCCAGGCACCCCAATAATAGGGAATTCTCTTACATAATTAGCATATTGTTACCAATTTTAGTGAATTTAGCAGTGATATATTTTCATCTAATATCCCATCTATTTCGGCTTATCAATTGATCCAGTAATGCTTTTTTTTTTTTTTAGCATTTGTTTTCCTCCAATATGGGATCAAGTATAGGATCAGGTATTACATTTGGTTGTCATGTCTTTTTAGTTTCCTTTAATCTGGAACATTGCCACAGCATTCCTTTGTCTTTCTTGGCATTGGCATTTTGGATAATATAACTACTGCTTCCTCCATTCTCCAACTTCTAAATAGAAAATAGAAAATTCCTTTTTATGAATTTTTCTGCTCTTTCCTCTGGATTAGATTTAGACTCTGTACTCCTGGCATGTGTACTATATAAGTGACACTGTGTCCTTTTCAGGATTTTGCATCTGCAAACACACAGTATTCTCATGTTAATTTTGATCACCCCACTCATGAAGGAGTTATCTAATTTCTCTATACTATAGTTACTGTTTTTTCTTTTGCAGTTAATAAGCAGTTTGTGAGGAGATATTTAAGATCATACAATCCTGTTGCTCATCAAAATTTACCCCTAAGGTTATAACATTTGTTGGCCATTCTTGCCTGAAATAATCTTTAGTATGCATTTACCTGCACCAGCTCCTGGCTAAGCCCCTGACTTCTGGTCCTCTTTGGCCTGAGAGTATGAGGCAAATTCATGAGGACATCATGTATTTATTGCGGAGTTTGATTTGGTGACTTTTTTGAGGGTTTTTGCATCTATGTTTATTGAAGATATTGATGTGAAGTTTTCTTTTGATGTTTTTGTTTTGTTGTTAGTGTGATGCTTGCCTCAAAATGAGTTGGGAAGTGTTCCTCCCTTTTCTATTTTTTGGAAGAGATTGTGTAGAATTAGTATTATTTATTTATTAAATGTTTGCTAAAATTTACCACTTGGGCCTGGAGTTTTCTTTTTTGGAAGATTTAAACTATGAATATAATTTATTTAGTAGCTATAGAACTATTCAATTATCTGTATAACCCTGAGTGAATTTTTTGGTGTGTCTGATTAATGCTCTGAATATTTTTTTCTTTAATCTCATTGATTTCTGCTCTTATCTCTATAGTTTTCTCCCCTCACTGTGTTTTGAGTTCACTTTGCTCTTCTTTTGCTAGTTTTTTTTTATTCTTATGTTAATCCCCATACATTACATCATTAGTTTTAGATGTAGTGTTCCATTATTCATTGTTTGTGCATAACACCCAGTGCTCCATGCAGAATGTGCCCTCGTCAATACCCACCACCAGGCTAACCCATCCTCCCACCACCCTCCCCTCTAGAACCCTCAGTTTGTTTTTCAGAGTCCATTGTCCTCATGGTTCGTCTACCCTCCAATTTCCCCCGCTTCATTCTTCCCCTCCTGCTACCATTTTATTTCTCATCTTTTATGCTATTGATGTCACACTTTATCTTCTTATATTGTGCAGCCATTAGTAAATTATTAGTAAATTATTGTATTTATAGTTATTTTTAATGTTACTGTTTTTTAACTTTTATACTAGAGATAAAAATACTTTAACACCACCATTTCTGTATTAGGGTATTCTGAGTTTGATTATGTAATTACTTTAACTAATGATTTTTATACTTTTATATATATATATATATATTTTTAAAGATTTTATTTATTTATTTAACAGAGAGAGACGGAACACAAGCAGGGGGAGTGGGAGAGGGAAAAGCAGGCTTCCCGCTGAGCAGGGAGCCCGATGCGGGGCTCAATCCCAGGACCCTGGGATCATGACCTGAGCCGAAGGCAGATGCTTAAGCATCTGAGCCACCCAGGCGCCCACTTTTATATATATTTTTATGTTGTTACTTAGTGTCCTTCATTTCAACTTAAATGATTTTTTTTTAGCATTTTTTTTAAAGGTAGGTCTCATGGTGATGAACTCCCTTAGGTTTCGTTTACCTGGGGGTGTCTTTCCCTCTGTTTCATTTCCAAAGGACAGTTTTGCCAGGTATAGTCTTCTTTGTTGGCAGTTTTTTTTTCCCCCTCTTTTGAGCACTTTGAATATGTTATCCCACTTGCTTCTGGCATATAAGTTTTCTGCACAGAAATCTGCTCGTAGCTTTTTTGGGGGGAGGGGTCTCTTGTACATGATAAATCATTTTCATTTTTCTCTTGCTACTTTCAAAATTTTGTTTATTTTTACTTTTTTTTTTTTAAAGACTTTATTTACTTGACAGAAACAGCGAGAGAGGGAACACAAGCAGGGGGAGTGAGAGAGGGATAAGCAGGCTTCCCGCTGAGCAGGGAGCCCCATGTGGGGCTCGATCCCAGGACCCCGAGATCATGACCCAAGCTGAAGGCAGATGCTCAACAACTGAGCCACCCAGGTGCCCCTGTTTATTTTTTACTTTTAACATTTTGATTATAATGTGTCTTGGAGTAATATTCTTTAGGTTGACCTTGCTTGAAATCCTTTGATGTTCCTGTACTTGGTTGTTCACATATCTCCCAAGATTTGGAATGTTTTCAGCTATTATCTATTTAAATAAGCTTTCTGCCCTTTTCTTTTTCTTTTCTTCTGGTACTCCCATCATGGGGATGGGAATGTTTGTTCTCTTGATTGTGTTCCATATTTCACATAGGCTTTCTTTATTCTTTTTCATTCTTTTTTTCTTTTTGTTCAACTATCTGGTTAATTTCAAGTAATCTGTGTTTAAGTTGCTGATTCTTTTTTCTGCATGATTGAGTCTGTTGTCAAAATTATATTGAATTGCTTAGTTCTCTTACTGTTTTCTTTAGCTCCAGGATTTCTGCTTGTTTCTTATGGCTTCTATATTTTATTAAACTTCACAGTTGTTCAGGTATTCTTTTTCCTAATTTTGTCTATTGGTGTTCTTTTGCATTTCATTGAGATTCTTTAAGAATATTATTCTGAATTCTTTGTTAGGCAAATCATAAATCTTCATTTCTTTGGAGTCAGTTAATAGATCTTTATTAGTTACCTTTGCTGTCATATTTAACTGATTCTTCAGTATCCAAATACCCTCACATTTGGTGTCTGTGTACTTGAAGGAGCAAACACCTCTTCCAGTCTTTACATCCTTTACCCTCCTGTTGATTCCTGGGGTTGATGGTACTGTCTCCAGAATCACAATTGTGCTGGGCTGGAGCTGGTTATGAGGCTGTCGCTGGGTTTTCATTTGGCCCTGTAGTTGATGGGCTTGTTACCAGGGGCCTGGGTGGGTGTGGATCCTGCTTCGTGGGTGGATTAGACTGGCTTCACTACCTCGTTCAGTGGGGTGGTGCTATGACAATGATCTGCTTTAGAGTCCTCAGTTGTGGTCTAAGTCAGTGGGCCTATTAGCAAGTGCATGGACAGGTATGGATCCTGCTAGATTCCTGGGTAGTTCCTGTCTTACCATTGGATGGACACCTGGGTGGACAGGACTGGGCCTGAGCTATGGCTGAAAGGCACTACAGTTGAGCCTCAGGGCTGTTTCAGGTTCTACAGCCAAGATTGAGGTCATTAGACCTGGCTCTGGAACCATGGATGAGCGTGTCTCCCCACCAGGTTCTTGAGTGGGCCTGACTGCTCCCTGACCATGGCTAAAGGGGCTGGATCCCAGAATAGGCCCATTTCTGGATCTCCTGAGTTGTGGTCTTGAGAGTCTCCCACCAGGTTCCTGTGATGGCAGGACTGCTTGTAGACAGTGACTGAGAGGGGCTGGAACTGAATATAGGGCCCTTTTCAGATCTCTGAGGACATAGGTAGTCTCTTGCTGATATCCTGGGACTTCAGGGCTGCTAGAAGACTGTGGCTGAGAGGGGGCTGGAACCAAGGGCCTTTTAAGAATTTCTGGGGGTACAGATGGGACTGTTTCCTGCTAGGTCCCTGTATCAGTAGTACTGTTTGCAGATTGTGACTGGGATAAGTTGGAGTCCAATTACAGAGCCTTTTCAGAATCTACACACCAACTCTGGTGGACTTTCTTCTCGGGCTCATGGACTGAAGCTCAGAAGGTCTGGAACCAGTTCACAGGTTACTTCCAGGTCTACTGCTAGGATCAAATTCTGTATGCCTGTTACCCAATGCACAGGTGGGTGTGACTCCTCTGGGTACTTTGGTATATGATGTTTGTGACAGAACCAAGCCAAATGGGGCTGAAGCTGAGTCCTCAGGGGTATAGAGATTTTTCCAGGTCTGTAGCTGGGTCCATGGTCAGATAGTCAGCTGTCTGGGTGTGAGTCTGCTTTCGCAAAATGGCTCTCCTCAGTCTTAGACTGCACTGAGGTGTCACAGATTCCTACTGGGATCCCACCTCTCCTACAAAGGGACTTTTATCAGTGGATGGATGCCTAATTGTTCAGAGGGCATATGAGAGAGGGACGTCTTATTTGGCCATTTTGCTGATGGCACTCCCAGTATTTCTTGTATAACAAGTAGACTGGCAAGAAATTCCATTAGTTTGTATGTGCTTGTAAAAACTTTTTATTTCTCCTTTATTTTTGAAAGTAATTTTTGGTGAGGATTGAATTTTGGGTTGACAATTTCATCTTTCAGTATTTTAAAGATAATACTCCATTATTTTTAGCTTGCATAGTTTCTGAAGAGACATCCATTATTTAAATCTTGTTTTCTTTGCATGTAATGTATCTTTTTCTTCATGTTGACTTTAAAGTTTACTCTTTGTGTTTTGTTTTTAGTGATTTGAATAAGATTTGCATATGTGTCTTTTTTTTTCTTCCCCTTTGTTTCTTGGATCTGTGGTTTGGTGTCTATCATATTAATCTGGAAAAATTCTTGGTCATTATTTTTCATATATTTCCTCTGTCCTATTCTATCTCTCTTTTCCTTTTGGGACTCCAACTACATGTGGTTATACTGTTTAATATTGGGCCACAACTCTTGTATGTTCTGGGTTTTTCCCCTCCCCCTCTCTTTTTGTCTCTTTATATTTCAGTTTTGATAATTTCTTTTGACATATTTTGTAGTCCACCTTTAGTCAGCTGTGTTGACTCTACTTAAGAGCTCATTAAAAGCACTTTTCTTCACTGTTACTATGGTTTTGATTTCTAGCATTTCCATTTCATTCTTTCTTACACTTTCCATCTATGTGCTAGAATTATCCCATCTGAACTTAGTGTTGTATAGTTATTCCATAAGATCCTTTAACATTAATCATAGTTATCTTAAATTTTATGTCAGACATTTAACATCTTTGTCATATCTGACTCTGGTTATTATCACTTTGTCCTTTGGGAGTGTGTTTTTTTCATGGCTTTTTATATGCCTTGTCCTTTTTTGTTGAAAGCTGAGCATCTTGTGTAGGACATTAGAGATTTGAGGTAAATAATTTTTGTCCTTGAAAATGGGCATACATTTCCTTCAACCAAGCCCTTAGTACCAGGATTTGTGTTAATCCAAGTAAGAGTTAGGCTAGGTTTGAGGCTTGTTGTTGCTATGATTACCCTGACTACATTATGGACTTTAAATTCCCATAGGGATATTTTTTGTTTAGGGTAGGAATTCATTTGAGAGATGAAGTATTCTTCAATGATTGCTCTATCCTCAGCTTTAAGTCTTTGCTTTGTGCTGTGCCTTGGAGAGGTTTGTCTCTTGCATTGTTACTTGTGACTCAGTGGTTATTAGCCTGACGTGGGTACCAGGAGTGGGGTGGGTATTTTCCCTTGTTTTATTTAAGCGTCAGTCTTAGACAATCACTGGGTCCCTTATCTCGGGGATGTGGCATTATCAGACATCCTGACCCTCCCCCCATGATGTTCTGAACTTTGCACATATCCCTGCTCCTCTCTCAGGAGTCCAGGTTTATTTCTTGTTCTTTTTCCTCAGATGGAATGGGATTTTACTAATGTCCTAAGTGTGATAGTCTTTTCTCCCTTTTCCCACAGATTAAAGCTTTTTGTTTTTGTTGTTGTTGATGTTTTTTTGTTTTTGTGTTTTGGTTTTTGGGGTTTTTTTTGTAGGTGAAAAGAGAAAGCAATTTCTGGGCAAATTTCTTGCCCTTCTTACAGTGACTGCTGTTTCCATTTCAAGTTCTGCACCAGAAGGGAGATTTTTCAGAATTCTCCCAGTTGTTTCTGTGACTGTCCCATGGGGTTTGTGAAAGAAAAAGATAAGGCTCTGGGCGCCTGGGTGGCTCAGTTGGTTAAGCGACTGCCTTCGGCTCAGGTTATGATCCTGGAGTCCTGGGATTGAGTCCCACATCAGGCTCCCAGCTCAGCGGCTAGCCTGCTTCTCCCTCTGACCTTCTCCCTTCTCATGCTGTTTCTCTCTCGCGTGCTCTCTAATACATACGTAAATAAAATCTTTAAAAAAAAGAAAAAGATAAGGCTCACTGCTAGTTAAGACTTCACCCTCTTACCATTGTACTGTTGGCCTCCAGAAATGTGTCTGTCTCCCTAGCTGAACTTTTCTTACTGGTGTTTGCTTTTGAGATTTCTACTTTAGTCAAATTATATAAATTTCTTACTGGCATTTGACCTAGGTAAGTTACTGCTTATACCCTGTCTCTCCCTGGATGTGCCTATTTTTCCCTAGATTCTGGGCCATTTGGTTGCCTATGACATTAGTACAGTTCTACGTTCAAGAAAAGTCATGATGTTTGTCCAGCTTTTTTTTTTTCCACCAAAATGTTGGGAGTGATGATGCTCTTTGCAGCTTTCCACATCTCCAAGCAGAGATCGGGTGCCTACTATTGTTTAAAAATTATAATAATGGATACATATTTTTAAAAAGAAGCAAAATAGGACAAACTGCATATTCTGAAGGCAACTTTTCACTGTCAGTAAGAGCTGAAGTAGAGAATGAGGGAAGCAGATAATGAGTACAGTCCCATTTATGTAGGATTACAGAGGTTGGATAGTGTGTTCTAAAGTATCAAGAAAAAATATAGATGCAGCACTAATTCTTCCTTTGAGAGCTATTTGTAAAACTTCTTAGAAATTAGCATTTTACAACCATGTAGACAGATGTCAGAAAGGAAGCAGGATTTTATCATGGGCTTCCCAGTCTGTATCATTTATGATTCAATGCTTTCCTGCTTTATTTTTTGATCTCTAAATTATCATTAAACTCTAAATAATAGCTTCTATTTACTTTTGTTCATTAAATAACTAATTTATATTTTAAAATCTTACATTGACCCTCTAACAAAATGTTACCATAATCAAGCATAATATTAATGAAGAGAGAAAGAGCCCAGTACACAGAAGCAGTAGGAAGAGGGAAGGAAGATTCATTCAGAAATACATATTTTTTTAAACAAAAAGAATACTTCTCGGGGCGCCTGGGTGGCTCAGATGGTTAAGCATCTGCCTTCGGCTCAGGTCATGATCCCAGGGTCCTGGGATCAAGCCCCGCGTCGGGCTCCCTGCTCAGCGGGAAGCCTGCTTCTCCCTCTTCCACCCCCTCTGCTTGTGTTCCCTCTCTTGCTGTGTCTCTCTCTGTCAAATAAATAAAATCTTAAAAAAAAAAAAAGAATACTTCTCAAACACTGAATACACATGAACTATTCATAACTAAGAACTGGTGGATTAGTGGCTAGTGGAGAAAGGACTGGCCTAGAACCAGGAAACTAGTTTTCTTCTCTATGTAACTTTAAGCCAAGTTAGTTATTATTTCTAGATCTCAGTTATCCCAAATATCAAGTAAGAGGTGAGGTGGGTTGGATTAAAAGGTCTTTCACATTCCTCCTACACTAATGATTGTTGGAGTATAGGTTGTGTTTCCTGATATCTTTCCAAAGCATGCCTGGATACCCATAATAGGTCATTATCTACAATTCATCGTATGGCTCCAGGAGCTCTGCTAGATCCCTGGGCTCATTCACTTTGGGGACTTCTACCTCGACTTACCTGGTAGCACATTAGGTATTTGTAGCTCCCAGATTTATGCCCATGTTCTTTGTTGATGCAGGAAGGCTCCTCCTAAAGTTTGATTCTGTTTGGAACCCAGACAAAGGGAATTCTTTATAATTTTGAAGAGCCTCTTCTAGTGGGATTGAAAATGCAATGGAATTACTTCACTACCAAGTCTTTGGGATAAAAAGACTGTGGCGTGCACATGCTCACACGACATAAGAGTTTCTAGGTACCCAAATCAATCGTGTAGAATTTTACAGAGAAACCTTAAGTAAGCACTTTCAAAAGAAAATACAGTCTCCATGTTCTGAAACAAAATAGCATAATCTTAATTATAGAAACATAAGGACTAGATCATATTATTTGTGGACCCAAAGGAAACTATTAGAGGCTATACAAATTAAATAGGTGCAGGCTAAACTTGAGAGAAGTGAGTGCTGTGTGCAGGAAGAGGTGAGAGGAGAGGTATGTCTGTGGAGGGAGAGGAATCAGTTTTTCTGGAGATACAGTAGAATCAGGAGCACTTATAGCAAAAAGTAGCATCCTTTTAGGAGGCAAAGGGAAAACTGATTCATGGAACCAATGTACAAGTTTCAAAGCTTTTGCCCAATTTATGTAGAAATATAGGCTCCCTTGAAAGAATATATGAAAAAGTGACAACATTCTAGTCAGACTTGCAAAAGGCATTATTTCATGTACCTTATTTGTTTTGGGGCTGCTAGAAGGTCCATGGTGAATAGGTTTGGGAGGCTTTCTTGGCTTTAATGTGAAGATGTTATGATCAATTAGTAATGCCTGCCATGAGCCTAGGACAGAGGCTTTGATTCCTAGGCTACTGATTATCTCCAAGAGTGTTGCATTTCATTATTTAAGGTAGGCTTGGTACATTGGTTATAAACCAGATAAGGATGAAAAATCTATTTTAAGAAATCTTAAATAGAGATCTGATTTCACCTGTACCCTTGAATTTTTCAGGGCTCAAGTTTATTTTACCTCCCTGCTGTCTGATAGAACTTTTAAAATAAGTCCTGTTCCCACCACCAAGCAATTTTAAAATGTACATTACCTTCTTACTCTTCTATAGACTTGAATGTAGAAAGCTTTATAAAATACTCACTTGACACAGCCTTCTCTTACCTTTTTAGCTGCTCTACTAATTTAACTATGGGCTCCTAATTCACCTGGGTAATTTAAAGGTCTGTATCCACAGAGAAACAGGTGATAACTAGACTCGACAGAAAATAGCAGAGAAATAGGATGCTTACCTGGATGGCCTAGGATGTCCATCAAGCCAAAAAATAGCGCGAGGGCCTCACCTGTTGTTGTGAAGATAAGAGGGAGATTGTTGTTTTACCTAATTGGACCACTTCCCTGAGTAATTTGCAGTGGTTAGGGACAGCCTGAGGTTTTGAGAAAATGATGTTGGCATCTCAGAAATATTTTTGCTGTCACAAGAGCCAGCTGTACAGTGCCTTACAGCAATTCTCCCAGACATCTCAATATCTTTTTCCCTGAGATTCTGCCGTCATTCTTTTATTCTGCCCCTGCTTGCCAAATGGCTGAAACTGCCAGTTTCAGCCATTTGGTCTTTCATTTGCCTCATCATTCCCAGTGGTCTATTTGCTTATTTTTCTTTCTTTGGGCATTAAATTTCCCCTCGTGGATACTTACAGTCTGTTAATTGCATATGCCCAGTTGACCTGACAGGATATTTTTTTTGTAATGTTTATCCAGTTTCCTCTCCTAACCTGGCCTGTCATTTCCCTTCCCTAAATTGATTCCTTTATTGTCATGATTCTTAACCTTTAGTGTACAGAAAAATTCACCAGAGATGCTTATTAAAATATGGGTTTCCAGACCTTTTCCTTCAGAGTTTCTAATTTATTAGGTCTGATGGAGAGCTCAAGAGTCTGTTCTCTTAACAAATCACACAAGTAATTCTGATGCAAGTAGACCAGAACTCCAGCTTTAGACTTTGAGAAATACTG
The DNA here is from genome assembly GCF_029215605.1 of Mirounga angustirostris. NCBI lineage: Eukaryota > Metazoa > Chordata > Mammalia > Carnivora > Phocidae > Mirounga > Mirounga angustirostris. The sequence goes on from NW_026991723.1 coordinate 23,410,211, forward strand.
CTCTTCGATGTATAAATTATTTTAGAATACTTCTATTTTCCTTTCTTTTTTTGTTTAGCCCAAATAAAACCATTACAGCCACCTTGGTTCAGTGTAAAAACTCAAAGTACAAAACTTTGATTACACTCCAGCTCTGCCATTCCAGTGCACCCTACTGTGTCCAGAACCCCAAATATCAATGCCTTCTTCTATCCCAGCTAACATTATGCAGCCTGTCTTATGATCCTATTTCATTGCTGTGAATGGTTAAGTCAATTTCAGCTCTGCAGTTTTTGTTAAATTACTTTCTGTACTTTGGGATCTGATTTCAAAAACATTGCTTCTAATACATTTCAGTGTTAGTAAATAACAAGATAAAAAAAGAATGTTTTTCAAAAACTGCCCTCTCTGTCCTCCCAAAATGTTTGTTATCCTTATGAAAGTCCTAAAGATGGAAAAGGCCTAATTTAGAAAGCTGGGCAGTGGTTCTGGCAAGAACTGAAGACTTCAGTGTAAAGAGTACTGAGGTAAGTTCCCCTACTGCTATATTCTCTCGGCATGCTAGATAGGTAAAGTGAAGAAAACTAGGTCATTAGGGAAGAATCTAATGGACAGAATTCTAAGTCAATAATCAAATCTCAGCCTTTCCCTGCCATTTGGATTCATCTTTTGAAAAAATTTAATGTTCTCTGTTTCTCCTTCTGTTTCACAGAGCAAAGAAAATAATAACTCTGGGTAGAGATATGGCTCTCTAGGAATTTGATATTTAATAGAAAGATATTGATAGTAATAATGACAGCAGTAAAAATAGTCATCATTAGTTTTATTAGAAAATAAATTATCAACCCTACTTGCCAGTTTTAAAACTATTTCTGCAATTGTCTTTTAAAGCTATATTTTAGTTTAAAACTATGTGTTAAACAGATGAATTTTGATTATTTAAAGGGCAGCATAGCATAAAGTCAAAAACTTAGGAGCTACATTTCTCATAAGTTCCCTAGGAGCAATTTTATTATGATGATACCAATGGACTCTTGATTTTAAACATATTGAACTCAGTATTTATTGAATCAACATAATCAACCTATTAAACAGTAAAATATTGGCAGTGTACTCATGTGCCCCAAACATCATTTTGGGGCAGCATTGTTTTAGAATTGATCCTAGAAATAAAATAAGAAAGGGTGCTGTAAGAAATTGGGGTACAACAACTTAAAATAAATAAATAGGTGTAAATTAAGTAAGGCAAATTAAAGATGATATTAGATGGTTTTTATGCAACCAAAATGGTAATCCTTGATTGTACTGTGCGCCACTCTATCTTATCTCCCATGGTACTTATCTCAAGAAGATTATAATTATTTGTTTATATGCTTGCCATTCTCATTAAACAGCAAGTTCTCTGAGGGCAGGCATCATGCCTTATTCATCTGGACCTCTTAGAAACTACTGCAATGCATAGCATATAGTAGACAGTCAATAAGTCTTTATTGATAGATAAATGGATCTATGGGCACAATGAAGATTGAATATAAAATAAGTTTAGGGATTAAGGTATGAAGAGAAAAGATTAGATTGACAACAAGAGCTTTCACAAAATCAAAAGAAATAAAGAATTCTCAAAATCCTATATTTTAGAAGTTGAGTATGTAAAGGGTCTGAATTTCCAGGAAAAGCAAAGTTTTGTATGAGAGAGACATTTATTTTTAATGTGATATGATTACTTTTATGTTATTGCACGATAATTTGACTGCTGATAGATTTTAATCTGAAAATAATTTTTCCTCAGAAATATCTTATTATACCACATTTTGTTTTGGATGAAAAGTCTGATTCCAGTATGATTCTCATTCCTCTGTAAGTTACATTTTCTCTTTGGAATACTTAAAGTTCTTCTCTTTATTCTTTTTTTTTTTTTTTTGCATGTTTCCCCCTTTTTTTTAAAATTTTTATTCTTTTTTTTTTTTAAAGATTTTTTATTTATTTATCTGAGAGAGAGAATGGGAGACAGACAGAGAGCATGAGAGGGGGAGGATCAGAGGGAGAAGCAGACTCCCCGCTGAGCAGGGAGTCCGATGCGGGACTCGATCCTGGGACTCCAGGATCATGACCTGAGCCGAAGGCAGTTGCTTAACCAACTGACCCACCCAGGCGCCCCTAATTTTTTTATTCTTATGTTAATCCCCATACATTACATCATTAGTTTTAGATGTAGTGTTCCATGATTCATTGTGCATAACACCCAGTGCTCCATACAGAATGTGCCCTCCTCAATACCCATCCCCAGGCTAACCCATCCTCCCACCCCCCTCCCCTCCAGAACCCTGTTTGTTTTTCAGAGTCCATCGTCTCTCATGGTTCATCTACCCCTCCGATTTCCCCCCCTTCATTCTTCCCCTCCTGCTACCTTCTTCTTCTTCTTCTTTTTTTTTTTCTTAACATATATTACATTATTTGTTTCAGAGGTACAGATCTGAGATTCAACAGTCTTGCACAATTCACAGCGCTTACCAGAGCACATACCCTCCCCAGTGTCTATCACCCAGTCACCCCATCTTTCCCACCCCACCCCCCACTACAACAACCCTCAGTTTGTTTCCTGAGATTAAGAATTCCTCATATCAGTGAGATCATATGATACGTGTCTTTCTCTGTTTGACTTATTTCGCTCAACATAATACCCTCCAGTTCCATCCACGTCGTGCAAATGGCAAGATCTCATTCCTTTTGATGGCTGCATAATATTCCATTGTATATATATACCACTTCTTCTTTATCCATTCATCTGTCGATGGACATCTTGGCTCTTTCCACAGTTTGGCTATTGTGGACATTGCTGCTATAAACATCGGGGTGCACGTACCCTTTCGGATCCCTACCTTTGTATCTTTGGGGTAAATACCCAGTAGTGCAATTGCTGGATCATATCGTAGCTCTATTTTCGACTTTTTGAGGAACTTCCATACTGTTTTCCAGAGTAGCTGCACCAGCTTGCATTCCCACCAACAGTGTAGGAGGGTTCCCCTTTCTCTGCATCCCCGCCAACATATGTCGTTTCCTGACTTGTTAATTTTAGCCATTCTGACTGGTGTGAGGTGGTAGGTATCTCATTGAAGTTTTGATTTGGATTTCCCTGATGCCGAGCGATATTGAGCACTTTTTCATGTGTTTGTTGGCCATTTGGATGTCTTCTTTGGAAAAATGTCTGTTCATGTCTTCTGCCCATTTCTTGATTGGATTCTTTGTTTTTTGGGTGTTGAGTTTGATGAGTTCTTTATAGATTTTGGATACTAGCCCTTTATCTGATATGTCATTTGCAAATATCTTCTCCCATTCTGTCGGTTGTCTTTTGGTTTTATTGACTGTTTCCTTTGCTTTGCAAAAGCTTTTTATCTTGATGAAGTCCCAATAGTTCATTTTTGCCCTTGCTTCCCTTGCCTTTGGCGATGTTTCTAGGAAGAAGTTGCTGCGGCTGAGGTCAAAGAGGTTGCTCCCTGTGTTCTCCTTTAGGATTTTGATGGACTCCTGTCTCACATTGAGGTCTTTCAACCATTTGGAGTCTATTTTTGTGTGTGGTGTAAGGAAATGGTTCAGTTTCATTCTTCTGCATGTGGCTATCCAATTTTCCCAACACCATTTGTTGAAGAGACTGTCTTTTTTCCATTGGACATTCTTTCCTGCTTTGTCAAAGATGAGTTGACCATAGAGTTGAGGGTCCATTTCTGGGCTCTCTATTCTGTTTCCTTGATCGATGTGTCTGTTTTTGTGCCAGTACCATACTGTCTTGATGATGACAGCTTTGTAATAGAGCTGGAAGTCCGGATTGTGATGCCACCAGCTTTGCTTTTCTTTTTCAACATTCCTCTGGCTATGCAGGGTCTTTTCTGGTTCCATACAAATTTGAGGATGATTTGTTCCATTTCTTTGAAAAAAGTGGATGGTATTTTGATGGGGATTGCTTTGAATGTGTAGATTGCTCTAGGTAGCATTGACATCTTCACAATATCTGTTCTTCCAATCCATGAGCATGGAACGTTTTTCCATTTCTTTGTGTCTTCCTCAGTTTCTTTCATGAGTATTTTATAGTTTTCTGAGTACAGATCCTTTGTCTCTTTGGTTAGATTTATTCCTAGGTATCTTATGGCTTTGGGTGCAATTGTAAATGGGATTGACTCCTTAATTTCTCTTTCTTCTGTCTTGTTGTTGGTGTATAGGAATGCCACTGATTTCTATGCATTGATTTTATATTCTGCCACTTGATTGAATTCCTGTATGAGTTCTAACATTTGTGGGGTGGAGTCTGGGGTTTTCCACATAAAGTATCATATCATCTGCAAAGAGTGAGAGTTTGACTTCTTCTTTGCCGATTTGGATGCCTTTGATTTCTTTTTGTTGTCTGATTGCTGGGTCTAGGATTTCCAATACTATGTTGAATAGCAGTGGTGATAGTGGACATCCCTGCCACATTCCTGACCTTAGGGAGAAAGCTCTCAGTTTTTCCCCATTGAGAATGATATTCACTGTAGGTTTCTCATAGATGGCTTTTATGATATTGAGGTATGTACCCTCGATCCCTATACTCTGAAGAGTTTTGATCAAGAAAGGATGCTGTACTTTGTCAAATGCTTTTTCTCCATCTATTGAGAGGATCATATGATTCTTGTTCTTTCTTTTGTTAATGTATTGTATCACGTTGATTGATTTGCAGATGTTGAACCAACCTTGCAGCCCAGGGATAAATCCCACTTGGTTGTGGTGAATAATCCTTTTAATGTACTGTTGGATCCTATTGGCTAGTATTTTGGTGAGAATTTTTGCATCCATGTTCATCAGGGATATTGGTCTGTAATTCTCCTTTTTGATAGGGTCTTTGTCTGGTTTTGGGATCAAGGTAATGCTGGCCTCATAAAATGAGTTTGGAAGTTTTCCTTCCATTTCTATTTTTTAGAACAGTTTCAGAAGAATAGGTATTCATTCTTCTTGAAATGTTTGGTGGAATTCCCCTGGGAAGCCATCTGGCCCTGGGCTTTTGTTTGTTGGGAGATTTTTGATGACTGCTTCAATTTCCTTAGTGGTTATAGGTCTGTTCAGGTTTTCTATTTCTTCCTGGTTCAGTTTTGGTAGTTGATACATCTCTAGGAATGCATCCATTTCTTCCAGGTTATCGAATTTGCTGGCATAGACTTGCTCATAATATGTTCTTCTGATTGTTTGTATTTCTTTGGTGTTGGTTGTGATCTCTCCTCTTTCATTCATGATTTTGTTGATTTGGGTCATTTCTCTTTTCTTTTTGATAAGTCTGGCCAGGGGTTTATCAATCTTGTTAATTCTTTCAAAGAACCAGCTCCTAGTTTCATTGATCTGTTCTACTGTTCTTTTAGTTTCTATTTCATTGATTTCTGCTCTGATCTTTATAATTTCTCTTCTCCTGCTGGGTTTAGGCTTTATTTGCTGTTCTTTTTCCAGCTCCTTTAGGTGGAGGGTTAGGTTGTGTACTTGAGACCTTTCTTGTTTCTTGAGAAAGGCTTGTATTGCTATATACTTTCCTCTTAGGACTGCCTTTGCTGCATCCCAAAGATTTTGAACAGTTGTGTTTTCATTTTCATTGGTTTCCATGTATTTTTTAAATTCTTCTTTAATTTCGGGGTTGACCCATTCATTCTTCAGTAGGATGCTCTTTAGCCTCCATGTATTTGAGTTCTTTCCGACTTTCCACTTGTGATTGAGTTCTAGTTTCAAAGCACTGTGGTCTGAAAATAGGCAGGGAATGATCCCAATCTTTTGGTACCAGTTGAGACCTGATTTATGACCTAGGATGTGATCTATTCTGGAGAATGTTCCATGGGCACTAGAGAAGAATGTGTATTCCGTTGCTTTGGGATGCAATGTTCTGAATATGTCTGTGAAGTCCATTTGGTCCAGTGTGTTATTTAAAGTCTTTATTTCCTTGTTGATCTTTTGCTTAGACGATCTGTCCATTTCATTGAGGGGGGTGTTAAAGTCCCCCACTATTATTGCATTGTTGTCGATGTGTTTCTTTGCTTTTGTTTTTAATTGCCTTATATAATTGGCTGCTCCCATGTTAGGGGCATAGATATTTATAATTGTTAGATCTTCTTGTTAGATAGACCCTTTAAGTAGGATATAATGTCCTTCCTCATCTCTTATTACAGTCTTTGGTTTAAAATCTAATTTGTCTGATATAAGGATTACCACCCCAGCTTTCTTTTGGTGTCCATTAGCATGGTAAATGGTTTTCCACTTTAAATCTGGGGGTGTCTTTGGGTCTAAAATGAGTCTCTTGCAGGCAGCATATCGATGGGTCTTGTTTTTTAATCCAATCTGATAGCCTGTGTCTTTTGATTGGGGCATTGAGCCCATTTACATTCAGGGTAACTATTGAAAAATAGGAATTTAGTGCCATTGTATTGCCTGTAAGGTGACTGTTACCGTATATTGTCTGTGTTCCTTTCTGGTCTATGTTGCTTTTAGGCTCTCTCTTTGCTTAGAGGACCCCTTTCAAGATTTCTTGTAGGGCTGGTTTCGTTTTTGCAGATTCCTTTAGTTTTTGTTTGTCCTGGAAGCTTTTTATCTCTCCTTCAATTTTCAATGACAGCCTAGCTGGATAGAGTATTCTTGGCTGCATATTTTTCTCATTTAGTGCTCTGAATATATCCTGCCAGTCCTTTCTGGCCTGCCAGGTCTCTGTGGATAGGTCTGTTGCCAGTCTAATGTTTCTACCCTTGTAGGTTACATATCTCTTCTCCCGAGCTGCTTTCAGGATTTTCTCTTTGTCTATGAGACTCATAAGTTTTACTATTAGATGTCGGGGTGTTGACCTATTTTTATTGATATTTAGGGGGGTTCTCTGTGCTTCCTGGATTTTGATGCCTGTTTCCTTCCCCAAATTAGGGAAGTTCTCTGCTATAATTTGCTCCAATATACCTTCTGCCCCTCTCTCTCTTTCTTCTTCTTCTGGGATCCCAATTATTCTAATGTTGTTTCATCTTATGGTATCGCTTATCTCTCGAATTCTGCCCTCGTGATCCAGTAGTTGTTTATCTCTCTTTTTCTCAGCTTCTTTATTTTCCATTATTTGGTCTTCTATATTACTGATTCTCTCTTCTGCCTCATTTATCCTAGCAGTTAGCGCCCCCATTTTTGTTTGCACCTCATTAATAGCCTTTTTGATTTCCACTTGGTTAGATTTTAGTTCTTTTACTTCTCCAGAAAGGGTTTCTCTAATAACTTCCATGCTTTTTTCAAGCCCAGGTAGTATCTTTAAAGTGATGATTCTGAACTCTAGATCTGACATCGTACTAATGTTCATATTGAGTAGGTCCCTGGCAGTCGGTACCACCTCTTGTTCTTTTTGTTGAGGTGATTTTTTCCGTCTTGTCATTTTGTGCAGAGGAGAATAGATTAATGAGAGAACAAAATGCTAGCAGAGTAACAACGTCCCCAGAAAATATACTCTAAACAAATCAGAAAAGACCTGAAGCAGTCAGAAAAGAAAGGGAAAGAGAGAAAAAAGAAAAAGATAATGATAAAGATAAAAACAAAAATAAACAAAACAGAACAACAACAACAAAAAAAAACAGAGTGTGATCAAATATGATCAGCCTGGTATATAGATCAGTGCCACACACTAGATTTGGGGTGTATTTTGGTCTGTTAGAAGAAAGTGCCTCCCAAAATTTTAAAGAAAGAAAAACTTATATATGTACAAAAATAAGGGTTGATATGATGAAGGGATGGAATATGAGTGTAAAGATGGAAAATATAAAAAATTTTATAAAAGGAATTGATTAGAAGTTGTTTGAAAAAAGAAAGAAGAGGATTTAAAAAAAGAAAAAAGAAAAAAAAGGGGAGAGAATGTGATCAGGCAGGGGAGTAGAAAAACCATACACTAGAGATTTAGGGTATATTTTGATATGTTAGAAGAAACTATCTCAAAATTTTAAAGAGAGAACAACGTATATATATATATGCCAAAAATAAGGGTAACTACTATGAAGGGATAGAATATGACTCTAAAAATGAAAAATAAAAATGTTTTTTAAAGAAGGGATTGATAAGATGTTGGTTGAAAAAGGGAAAAAGAAAAATTAAAAAAAAAAAAAAGAAAAAAAGACAGTTAAAAAAAACATTAACTTTGAAAGACTAAAGAATCATGGTAAAGAAGCCGTGAATTCTATGTGTAGTATTCTCCTAGCGCTGGAGTTCTGCCATTCTTGTTGATTGGTAAACTTGGTCTTGGCTGGCTGTTCTCGCTGATCTTCTCGGGAAGGGGCCTGTTTCCATGGTTCCCAAATTGCTTTGCGGGAGGCGGAATTGCCCCACCCTTGCCGGTGCAGGCCAAGTAATCTGCTCAGGTTGCTCTCCAGAGTTTTTGTTCCCTGCGAGCTTTCCGTATAGCTTTGGAGGCGGAGAGTGAAAATGGCGGCCTCCCAATCTCTGCCCCGGAGGAGCCGAGAACTCGGGCCCCGCTCCTCAGTGAGCCCCCAGAGAAAAGCCGCCAGTCACTCCCGTCTCCCCAGGCTCCAGCCGCACTCCGTGCTCGCCCGGCCTGTGACCGCGCGTTTCTATCTCTGGCACCCGACCCCGGGTGGAGTCTCCAAACCCAGCAGATCCCTGCAGTGCAGTCCCGCGCGGCTCCTCCCGGGGGAAGAAGGTGAGTCTCCCCGGATCTGCCACTTGTTGGGTCCCTGCTGGAGGAGCAGGGGCCCGACTGTGCCGCGGATCACGGTTTATGGCCACCCCGAGCTGAGAGCCCGCGCCTGGGCTCCGCCTCTGCAGCCGGCTTCCCTGCTCCGTTACCTGGGAGCTCTGCCGCACTCAGGCACCCCCGGTCTTTCTGTGACCCCGAGGGTCCTGAGACCACACTGTCCCAGTGGGTTCCACCCCCCGCTTAGCCACCAGAGTGACGTCCCTCGGCGGAGCAGACTTTTAAAAGTTCCGATTTTGTGCTCCGCGGCTCTATCACTTGCCAGAAGCGGCCGACGGAGGCCCCTCCCCCGCCGTCTATCCTCCCGATATCGCCTGGGATTCACTTCTCTGCACGTCCTACCTTCCAGAAAGTGGTCGCTTTTCTGATGAGAGAGTTGTTGCTCTTCTTTTCTTCAATCTCCTGTTGAGTTTGTAGGTGTTCAGATTGGTTTGATCCCTATCCAGCTGAATTCCCGAGAGGAGACGAAATCCAGGTCTCCTACTCCTCTGCCATCTTGCTCGCATGTATTCTTCTCTTTATTCTTAAGTTTGGGCATGTCATAGTGACATGTCCAGGTGGACAACTTTGGTTGTGCTGGCCACTGTTGTGAGGCCTTGAGTCCTTAAGTTCTAGAAAAACATCTCAATTGAGTTCTTCCTTGATTTTCCCACTTTCATTTTCTCTATACTCTCATTCTGTGACTCCTACCATTTGAACTTTAGACTCTTGGACTATAAACTCTAATGTGTTTAGATTTTCAGTTTTTTGGACCTACATTCTGAGTGATGTTTTTACTCTATTAATAATTTTGGCAATCATATTCTTTATTTTTAAGAGTTCATTCTTTGGTGTGCTGGGTGGCTCAGTTGGTTAAGCATCTGCCTTTTGCTCAGGTCATGTTCCCAGGGTCCTGAGATTGAGCCCCTCATCAATCTCCCTGCTCAGGAAGGAGCAACTTTTGATGGTGAATACTATTTAGAAAAAAAACACACTCCTGTGTATCTCCTCTACTCTCAGTACCCTACTACAACACTACTTTGCTTCTGATACCAGATGTTTGGGTTTTCCACACACCAAGTAATTCTGCCACATCAGCTAAGTGTTCTGTAATCTAACTCAATTCTGACACTATCTACTTGGAGATAGCATCAGATCCCAGAGATTAAGTGTTCAGTTCCACAAGACTCCCCTCCACCCCACTTCAAATGAAAATCACAAGTCCAGGTTGTTACCTGTGCATCTGATCCACCAGCTATACTAACTATAAATCACAGGTTCCTATGACTCCCTCCTCAGGTTCACTTAATTTGCTAGAGCAGCTCAACGAACTCAGGAAAACAGTTTACTTACTGGGTTATTATAAAAGGTATTGAAGGATCCAAAAGAATAGCTAGACAAAGAGTTACCTGGGATGCGATCTAAAAGGGTCCTAAAGCACAGGATCATCTTTCTGTCCCAGTGGAGCTTGAGATGTGTTACTCTCCCAGCACATGGATGAGTCCTTGTTCATCAACCTGGAAGCTCTCCAAGCTGCATAGTTTAAGGATTTTTATGGAGACTTCATTATGTAGGCATAATTGATTAAATCATTGCCTACTGGTGCTTGATTTAAACTCTAGTCTCCTCCTCTCCCTGGAGGTTGGGGGAGGAGGGGTTGCAAGGAGGTTAGGGAAGTTTCAACTCTAATTATGGCTAGTTCCTCTAGCAACCAGCTTCCATTCTTAGGTTACCCAGGGGCTTTCCAAAAGTTACCTTATTAACATATACTTAGGTGTGGCAGAAAGGGGCTTGTTAAAAATAGCATAAGTCTGCTCTAGTCCCCTAGGAAATTCCAAGAGTGCCTAAAACAGACATAAAGATCAAATATGTATTTCTCATTATAAATCACAGTATCATGAACTCCAATCTATGTTGTATATGGGAATGAGAGGGATGGGCCTGTTGATTATTTCATATAGCAACTTTTTTTTCTTTTCTTTTAGAAAGAGAGAGAGAAACAGCATGTGGGAGGTGCAGAGGGAGAGGGAGAAAGAGAATCCTAAGCAGGCTCCACGCTCAGCACAGAGTCTGACGCGGGGCTTGATCTCATGACCCTGAGATCATGACCTCAGCGAAATCAAGAGCTGGACACTGAACTGACTAAATCATCCACGTGCCCCTCATATAGAAACTTCCAGTTAATCTTCTGTTCTCATCTCTATATCTCACTTCTAAGCTGCCCATTCCTCTCCCACAACATAGTATTTGTATTTTTTTTTTTTTAAGATTTTATTTATTTATTTGACAGAGAAAGACACAGCGAGAGAGGGAACACAAACAGGGAGTGGGAGAGGGAGAAGCAGACTCCCCGCCGAGCAGGGAGCCCGATGCGGGACTCGATCCTGGGACTCCAGGATCATGACCTGAGCCGAAGGCAGTCGCTTAACCAACTGAGCCACCCAGGCGCCCAGTATTTGTATTTCTGAGACCAGAGCCTCTTTGTGGTTCTCTTAGATCATGGACAGAATTCACTGGATTGTTCTTCATACATTGTTTAGCTTGTGGCTTCTCCTGTCCTCTTCCTTTATTCCTGTAGCTGCTTTGAGTATGCTCCACAAATTTGTTATGAATTCTTGTTAACTATGGCTTTTCTATTTTCTTCACATTGAGGGTTTAACCTTACTTTTTTTTCTTTTATAATAATTTACATGACCTTTTCTTTTTTTTAAAGATTTCATTTATTTATTAACAGAGAGAGAGACAGCAAGAGAGGGAACACAAGCAGGAAGAGTGGGAGAGGGAGAAGCAGGCTTCCCGCCGAGCAGGAAGCCTGATGTGGGACTCGATCCCAGGACACTGGGATCATGACCTGAGCTGAAGGCAGACACTTAACAACTGAGCCACCCAGGCGCCCTTTACATGACCTTTCAGGATGGAGAGGACATAAACATTTATTGTATATCCATCATCTTTAACTAAAATGACAGAGTTTCTAGATAAATATGCCTGATAAAATTTAGAAGTGCTATGTGCTGTGGACTGTTCTTCTTTGGGATATTTATAAGGTACATTAGCATATCAGTAGGGAGGAGAAATCCTACCAGAAATAAGCATGTATAGTCATGACTATCCCAATGTTTCCCAAATTCATTTTTACCATGGAATGCTTTTTGTGAATAAAACCTATTAAAACCTTGCTGAACAAAACTTTCTACAAATTACAATTCAAGAAATAATGTTCTAGCTAACTAGATTAGCAATAAGAAAAATATTTAAATAATTAGAAAAAATAATTTTAGAGCTAGAAGGCATTATAGAAAACACCCTTATAGAGGTGTTACATACAGGACAGCCACAATTCTTCTTTCTAACAGATGACAAAACTACATTTTATGAAGTATTGCTACTTGCCTAATATAATGACTTACTTTATTCTGTCACATATGAGTCTCCTCTCTCTGAACAAGGCCATGCTTTGATTATTTGAGAGCAATGGTTCATAAGCTGTAACACAGCATGAGATAGAGCCTGTTAATACCCATTCTGCTCTCTACCTGAGTTTGGAATCCTTCACTCAAACTATCTCAGAGCCCTGGAGCTGGTTTAGAGTGAGCTTAGTTAGCACTGTGGCAGGTAGCAAGAGGTCCTATTCATGGCTTTCCTCCTAGCCCCTGCAGGGCCATCAAATAACTGTTTAGGGTGGTTTCAGAAAAAAGTATTTCTGTCATCAGTTGCCTCATCTTCTTCCTCTTCCTCTCCTCTTTATCTTCCTCCTCTTTTTTCCTCCATCTTCCCCTCCTCCTCTTCCTTCTCTCCCACTTCTCTTCTCCACCTACCTCCTTCTCCCTTGAATACCCCTTTCTTTCTCCTCCTTCTTTATATGGGACACTGATGGAAAAAAAACTTCTTCACGGTCTTTCATAGAAACTTATAAAGCAATCAAGTAAGATTTTTAAGGGAATAAGGTGCTATTTGTTGGAGGATTTGCAGGCATTACATGTAGCCTTTTTCTTGGAAGGGATGCAGAGATCTTGGCATACTTTGCTTAAGAACAATAGTCATTATCTATTAATTCGGTGTGTTTTTCTTGAGAAGGAAAATCATTATGTGGACATATTGGGCTTTTATATAAAAGGAGATTTTCCTGAGGTTCTCCATATTTACATCAGGGTAATAAAAACATGTTTGAATCCCAGTCAGGATGTTCACCCGTTTCCTAAATCTCAGTCCAATTTTCTTTCTCTGCCTTATATTGCTTTTTGTATTTCTTAAGTTCCTAGTAAATTAAAGCATACTTTGCCCAAATTACCCAAGCAATATAATGTGTTCTTTGTTTTAACTTAGGTTGAGTGTTAGGATAAGTCTACTGCTTTGATCTTCTTGGGATTCTATATTTTTCAACAATGGATAAAGAAATATCTTAATTGTGCATTCATTATTACCTTCATTAAAAATATTTATCAAGAAGGTACTCTTCTAGGTATTGGTATTATAGTAATGAACTAAACAAAGAATAATCTCCTATCTTCAAGGAGTTTATATTCTGGGGAGTGAATGATAGAGATAGATACAATGAATAAATATACAAATTAATATGTAATATAGTGTCATGAATTGACATGTTTTATGATGTGCAAAATAAGTCAGGATGAGGGAATGAATATCAGTGGATATACTGGAGGGTATGATTAGACTTGTTCTAGTACCTATATGATATTGCCAAATGTGGCTGTTATTTTGGATAAGATGGATAGAAAAAGTCTTTTTAATGAAGTGAAATTTAAGCAGAGACTTGAATGAGGAGAGAGAATGAGCCAAGCACATTTCTGGAGAAGGAAGGTTCTGGGTAAAAAGGATTATTTTGCAAAGGCCCTAAGGTGGGAATTTGCTTTGATATGTTTGACCAATGGCAAAGAACCTGGTGTGAACTGTAATGGAATGTCCAAAAGAAAGTGGTAGGGAATGGGCCTATGAGATAGAAGGTATAAAGCTCATATTAGGCCTTGAAGGGTAAAGTGAAGTTTTCGGAGTTTTTTCCCCCACTTGAAGGAAAGTGAGAAGCCATTGGAATGTTTGATCATAGCAATGCTATGATCAAATTCATTTTTAAAGTATCCCTCCAGCTCCTATGAGGAGATCAGAATGCAGAGGAGCAGGAATGAAAAAGCAGACCAATTAGGAGGCTGTTAAAATAATCTAGGTGAAGGATGAGGGAGGCTTGGCCAGGTCATGAAGGAAGAGTTCCATATTTGGGAAACATTTTAAAGGTAAAGCCAATAGCATTTGCTAATATTTTGGATATGGGTTGTTACAGAAAGAGAGGAATCAAGGTTACCTGCAGAATGTTTTGTTTGAGCTTCTAGATGAACTTATTGAGATAAGTAAAACAAAAAGTCCGTTCTTAACTGACTGAGATGGCTGTTGACCCCTCAAGTGGAGATATTTAGAAGGCATTCAGATACAGAATTCTGGAGTTTAGAATGGCAAGAGATCAGTGGTAGAAATACACATTTGGAGGTATTTGAGTATTGATGTGTAAAGTTATGAAACTGAATGAGATCATCTACAGAATGAATGGATTAAGTAGAGACGGTGTGTAAGACTAGGTTGGGGCACTGAAGAATTTTAAGGTCAAATAGATGAGGAAGAACCAGCAGAATCAAAGAAGGAATGGCCAGTGAGGTAAAAGGGAAATGAGGAGAGGGGGGTCGTCTCCCAGAAGTCAGGTGAACTTGACTTTTCTCTGAGTGACCTTTGGCACAATTGGTGTAGTCCTTTCTTTGCTGTAAATACCACCTTGTGTTTAATTGTTAATTTAGTGGCCCCTAAAATGAACCATGTCCCCTGGCACTTACAACCTTGTATAGTCCTCTCTCACACAGACTTTGGGGTTGGCTAATCTGAAATTAGCAAGTGTCACGCAAGCTTGATAAACACTTTTACACTGACGTTTATCCTTTTGGAACACTTGCTCTGGGAATCTAAAGTTGTCCCAGCCAAGGCCCTAGACATATGAGTGAAGCCATTTTGGCTGTTCCAGCTATAGTTACCATTTGACTGGCACTTCATGAAAGACCCATGCAAGACCTGCTGAAGAATCTTCCAGCTGAGCCCCAGTTACTCCACAAAATTGTCAGCTATTACAATGATTGTTTTTTTAAGCCATCAACTTGTGGGTTTTTTGATATGCAGCAATAGGAAAATGAAACAGCATGTAAGTAAATGTTAATTTAGTGTTTGCAGCAACATTGATATATTTGAACATGATTGTATATGTTCCTAATCTTGTATTCCTAAAGCATTATGTCCAGAGAAGTTGGACCGTATATGTTTAACTGCCTTATTTACCATCTACCTTTGTGTCATCTATATAAATATGCATTAAGATATGAGGCTTAGTGTGATTGGCTCTAGAAAGAAATTGGGTGTTGGTTGGATGTTTTCTGCTAAAAATAATACGATTTACCCCCCCACCCCACCCCCACCACCCCGCCCCTCACTGATTCTCTCCTAATCCCTCTGCCCCTAGAGCCATACCTTCCAGTCCTGGCTCTCTCACCAAAGAACTCTGTCATCTTTGAGGTCATTTCCTCATGGTTTTGATTTCATTGTACAAAGAGCAAGAATTAAAAAAAAACAAACCTGTTTCACTTACCTGACTTCTATTTTTTGACATTAAAATGAAATATAGGCAGCTTGCAAACAACTTTTTAAAAGTGAACACGTAAGTCAGTTTTTGAAAACCTAGACTTTACCTTTCTTATAGAAACAGTATTATAATTTTGGTGTGTACTGGTTAAAATTTACTTACCATTGGTCAGTGGTTATCTTGACCATTCATTCATTCACTCATCTAACACATTTTGAGACATCCTACCTTCTTGGTGCTGTGCTAAGTACTGGTGAAGCAGAGGTGAGTAAGAGAGATACGGTCCCTGCTCTTGTGGAATCTCAAGAGCAGCAGATATCAACCAGCTAACTAATTACAGAATTAGTTACTTGACAACAATGTACTGTGAAAGAGGAGGTCAGAATGTGTGAATGAATGCATAGGAGCCCAGAATGCGTAGTGGTGGACCTTACCTGCTCTGGGGTCTCAGAGATGCCATCCTAGGATGTTGTAACAGATTTAAAGAATGAATGGGGCAAGAAAATTCAGAGTTGAAAGTCTTAAGAGGGTGAGGCTCTGGACACCTGTGGGGATGTAAGACAATGAGAGCGGAGAGGCAGGGATTTTTTAAATAGTACTGTGTGGGTTGTCTAAGATTTGATAGTCTTCCCTATTCATCTAAAGATGAAAATAAGATTAGAATTACTTTTTCATTGCTTGTTGCTTCCTTTGATGTGAATCCCTTCCTTTTTTAGGATACCTGAGTCGTCAACCAACATTAAAAATGCTTGTATGCAAACTGAGATTTTCTAGAACAGTCTATGAGAAATGGTAAGCAGTGGTTATTTCTGGTTGGTGGGATGTGGGGCCGAGATTTGGGATCTCTGCACGTTTGGAATTTTGAAGTGCTTCTTTTGACCATGTATTAGTTTTATAATTATTTTTAAAGACTATCTACATTGATGAGAAAGGGTTAGAAAATGAATTTGGGGAGTTTCCTTAGGAGACTTTTTTCCAAGAATGATAGCTTAGACTGAGAAGTGAAGAAAGAGAACAATGAGTGGTATTGTTGAGGATATTTAGGAAGTAAAATCCACGAAGGACTGGTGGGAGTGGCAGAAGGAGAAACACACCAGAGATAAAGTGGTATGTTCCTGGCATGCACAGTTGGATGAATGGTGGTGTCCATCACAGAGATGGAGAAGGCTGGATGGGGTAGAGAGAGCAGAGACAGTTGAATTTGGCTCCTCTGTTATTGGATTTCTGTTTCTGGTCACAAGATGGATAGGGTTCTCGTAACCTCTTACCGCTTATCTTCCAAGGGGCTCTCACTGTATAAGGGAGCATGACAGGTAAATTAAAATGAACCCAGGAGTAAATGAGGGGTGAGGAGCTAATGTAAAATAGAAAAACAGCCATCCTGAAACTTCCAAGTAGGAACATTGTTGTCATTGTGTGGGCATTTTTAAAGTGGTTGTTTCAGAGCAGACATACATATTTTCTTCAAAGTTTGATTGCATATGTACATAGCTACAGCTACATTGGGGGATTTATAATATAACTTTAACTACATTTTAATCTTCTTGACAAGAATCTTGTTTCATTCGTCCATATATCGTGGCATCTTGTCCCAAAGTAGTCATTCCAGAAAAGCTCACTTAAAAATTAGATTGAACAAATGAAAAAATCTGTGAGGAATGATGTGGGAAACAAAGGCAGAAGAAAAATTATTAAATTTCCTTACCACCTACAGCCCATTGACAAGTCCTTGAAGCAGGTAGAGTGACATTCTCTAGGGACTCAACTGCCTCCATGTTAATACTTTGCTAAGAGCAAAAGACAATCCTAGCCCAACCCCACCCCCAGGATCCTGTAAGTCTACTTTAACATACAAAAATTCATTTAGAAATTTCCTTTATCTCTAAACTCTCCCAAGATACGTGTTGGCAGTCATCCCCCAAGCATATGTCCCACCGATATACATCTGAAGGGTCTCATGACTAAGGCTTTATTAGATGGTAATAAATGACCTTTTCCCAACAATAGCTAGCCCCCTCAAGGTCCTAGAAACCTTGCTTCCAAAATTCCTTAGAGACTTATGCTATCCCTAACCCCCTCCCAACTTGAAAGTATATAATGGGCCACTTCTCATCACCCCATTGCAGCTCTTTCTGCCCACGGGTCCTGTCCCTGTGCTTTAATAAAATCACCTTTTTGCACTAAAGACATCTCAAGAATTCTTTCTTGGCTGTCAGCTTTGAACCCTAATGTTCTTTCCTACATCAAGGAATTATATCATGTGAGATAATATTGAGAAAGAGATGGGGTTCCTTATGAATTTTTAGGGGGGGGTTACAGGTTGGTTCTTTACAGAGGCTTGGTCTAAAAAAGACCTCAATTCTGATACCCATTTAAGTTAGGAAGTGTCTATAATTTAGGTGGAATTTCACTCAAAGAATCTGGGTTCAACACCTACCACCTTAAATACTACATTTCAACACATAAAGAGATTGAAAAATGTACCAAAATTTCATTATGTTTGCTCTACATTTCTTTGAAAAACACTAATATAAGATTGCTCTAGTTTCTATAGAACATGAGCCCATGTTCTCTAGTCCAGACTGACATAAATCCATGTAGAGAGAGAATCTTTGTGATTTTACTTTTCCATCTGAAGCTAGGAAGGAGAACTTTTCTCATTTGTTCATGTGTCACTGTATTAAACACTGGCATGCCTTATGTAGATAATTCTCAGCCAAAGTCACACTCCTGAGTGCGAAAGAGGGTACGGAAGGATACCTGTAGTTGTTAAAACTCATCTTGACTTATTTTAAACTGGCTCTGAAAATGTGCTGTGACTTTGTTTTGGCCATCAATGATAGAAATCTTTGACTCTATTTGAGCATTTGTTCATTCCATCCTGGTGTTGTTTATACTCAGAAGTCAAGAAATGTGAAAGGACACTTTTCTTCTGTTTTTGGTTGTAGAGTGGTCTGTTACACACTCTGCAGGGACTGCAAAGGAAATCACAGAGGTTTCAAACAAGAGGAACTTCAAATACAGTGAGAATAAGAGAAATGGAAAAGAAAGAGTTGTTATTAATGAGGCATATCTGAAAAGGTCCCCCACTAGTTGACTGACATGATATCTGTGTCTATGTAATAAAAGAAGATGAAATAATATAGTAGCATTAAAATTTTTAAATTTAAAATTTAAAAGAGGTAATTATTTTTTAATTATAAAGTTTATACATGCTCAAGGTAAAAAAAATCCAAGTGTTAGATGAATTTAAGGTAAAAATAAAAAATTCTGTGGGCGCCTGGGTGGCTCAGTTGGTTAAGCGACTGCCTTCGGCTCAGGTCATGATCCTGGAGTTCCTGGATGGAGTGCCGCATCGGGCTCCCTGCTCGGCGGGGAGCCTGCTTCTCCCTCTGACCCTCCCCCCTCTCATGTGCTCTCTGTCTCTCTCATTCTGTCTCAGATAAATAAATAAAATCTTTAAATAAATAAATAAATAAATAAATAAGTAAATAAAAAATTCTGATCTAGGTTCATATTCTAGGTAACAGTCTGGAATTTCTTGTGTTTAGTTATGTTCAATGCAAATATACCTATATACATTTATTTGGGAGTCTATCAGAAGTATTCAACAACGAAATTGATAAAGGGCTTAAATGTAAAAAAAATCTACTCATTTAATAATGAAAGAATGTTAACCTCTTGTTTGTTAATATTATCTTACAATGTAGTGCTATACTGGATCTAGATAGTCTGTCAGTAATACCAGAGACCCCAAGCTATGAGATGCAGGTCATATGGAATGCATCACAGGAGAGATGCTTATAGCAATTCTAGCAACCTTGCTTGTAATGCGTGAGTTGTCACACTTTTCATTTATGTGTGTTGGTAGGTCAGTTAAACTGCAGTTCAGTCAATACATATAAGCAGAGTTGCAATCTCTCTTCTCACATTCTGAGGTCAGTTTTAAACTGTAGTTAGGAATTTTTCAGATTTTAAAAAAGGTAATACAGTATATACATCAACATCATATATTTTGTAGCATCCACAGAGGAGTCAGGCAGTATCATATAATCAAATACATTAATATTTCTTCAGTTAAATGTAGGAATAGTCAGATTCTGCTGTTAAATAAATTATGCAGAAGTTTCAAGTTTCAGAACCTTTCAGATTTCAGAATTGTGGACTGGTAGGATAACTCTCTTCTTTAATCTTGATAATGAAAAGAAAAATCAAGAGAACACATCCAGAAGATATTAGCATTAGATTTAATATTTTTTTCAAATAGCGTGCTCTTTTGGAGTTAAGAAATATGAACTCCAGAGATCTCATTATATAGCGTATATTAGTCATTCAGGTAAATTACTGTATGAATATACAAAATAAAAGATAAACTTAAATGGGTGCATTTAGAAGCTTGTATTGAGTAGCTCTCCCAGTTGGGACTTCAGAGCAGCACAGAGGAGGGTCTTTTTTAAACAACAGAATCTAGTTCTGATGGAGTAGTTTGAGGTAGTATTTGGAAATTAAAGAAGTTCTTTCTATGAGGATTTTGACTAAGAACACTGAAGTTCTTAACAGAGAATTTTCTTAATTCGTGCTTTTATGGCTTAGACCAAGGGTGGCACATGTTTAAATGAAATGTCTCATATAAAACTGTAGCTTGCTTTTACATTTCAAGTAGCTATTTAGATACCTGGTCTCCATTGTGTGATCCTTTGATTTGAACATAGTTTGTCTTTCATTTCCATCCAGTTTCCATGGCTAAAACCCTTAGGTTAGGCCAGAGTGTGGTAATGGAGGCAATTATGCCATTGAGCATGTGGGCCTAGCTCTCAGATTAAGGTTTTGCACCTGGGTATCATTAGTCTTTCCCATATTAATTTATTATTTAAGGGCTTATTATTTGAAAGCCCTTATAGCGCATAAGCAATTAGAGTAGCTGAGTGTCTCTCTGTTGAATGTATTTATTTTGCTTTCCTAGCTTTTTATGCCAGAATAATTAAATCCTCTTCTGTCAGTAGCAGACTGTTTTGAAATTGACAGCACTCTTTCCTGTCCTCTTCAATAAGAAAAAAACAAAACAAAACAGAGACCTACAGATAAATAATAAACTTTAAAAAAGAGAAAAGGAAAGGAAAACCTACTGGCCAAGAGGATATCCCCCCCCACCAAAAATCAGCAACTTTTACTGAATATATTTTATTTATTATTATATTTGTCTTAACAGAGTTTACAAATGCTACTGTTTTGACTGTGTCAGAAACAACTTGCTCCTTGGAAATGAATATTCCATATAGCAAATTTGTCCAACATAGTGTGTGAGGAACAAGACATTACACAGAGCATATAAAATTAAGTGACCTATTGCAGAGGACACTTTTGGGAGAAGAAAATGGATTGGCTTGACCTCACGGGAATATTCATTTACATATGCTTTGGATGCAGTGAACACTTTGCAAGTTTTGAATTTTACCATGTGGCTGTTGTAGCAGAAGAGCTGGTCTCTTTTCTAAAGAGTATATTTGCATATGATAGTTTAACAGCTTTTCCCTTTTGTTCCTAGAAGATTAAGTCTCAGTCCTAGGGGAAAATAAAGGTGGTTCCTTACAATTTAAAAAAAGTGTAATTTGAAGATAAGAGTAAACTCTGAAAAGCACCTTTTATTTCCAAAAGCTCAGGCCAAGAAATACTGTTTTTCTCTGTATGTGCTAGCGGAGCTGTCCCTGATTCTTGGTGGCAGATGTGTCACCAGAAGCCCTGTGAAGTTGAAATACCTCATCAAAATCTTCTGCATCTATTGTTTGTCTACTTAGAGAAATCCAGCCTTCAGCATTTTACTCCTTTGGTTCAGATTTGGACGCTTTCTTTAAAATTCAAATTTTCTTGGTGGATGGATGGGTGCTTTCTGAACAACAGTGATTACCTCAGTTGGAAAAAAAGGCTCTGGGGCTTAAAAAAAGGTTAGGAAACTGCACAGCCCACACCTTTCGAGGGTCACATTACACATTAGCATATTAAAAGACCCTTACTGGTCGGGGAAAATCCTTTCAATTTTTTTTCAGGTGTTTCAAAGTTTTGACCTTGGTATTCCCCCACCTCCCCACTCCCCAATGCCTATTAGAGTACGTGGAACTAGTATCTCCTGGAATACATTTTGGGATATTATGTCATTTTCTGGATATTATCTTGGAATTGTTTATGGATTGCTCAAGGATATTCATTTCAACTTCACAAGAATGCAATTTCCTTGGGATTCTTCATATTCCTAGCTCCCATTAGACTGTGGCCAGCTGGAGACCATAGAATTCTCGGTCTCATTGCAAGGTAGCAAACAGATGGGATGTGAAGGCACTGGTTTGTTTCTTGAAGAGTCTTAGGGTCAGTAATCAGGAAGCTTTGCTTAAACTTTGACAAATGTTATATAGAAAAACTTTTGCTAAGCTTTTATCAGAATCTATATTCCACTGGAACTCTGCCAGTTCTTTGGGGTGACATTGTTCTTTACCAGACTTTGTCTCCTTCAATATTCTGAGGAACGAAGTGAGGTTTCAAAATAGCATGTAAAAATAGAAGGACTAGAGGTTTTCTTATGTAGATATTTGTGATTATTCTTCTATTAAAGTTGATTCAGCTGTTTACTTTTCTGTTTAAAAATTTTTTTTTTCCTTTTTAAGTCTGGAAAAGAAGCTAAGTAACACTGAAGCAATTTTCAAATTAAAATAAAAGGGGCCCTGTGAAGGGCCTGTGAAATATCATCTATACTTTGTACTTTGTTTGCAAAGGTACTTCTAAAAATAATAATTTCTTTTCCCAGCTTATGCTAAAATAGGCCTTTAGTGGATGCAGAGTCCTTCTACGATAACAGATTAAACAATGTTGCACTTCTGAATGAAATTAGAAAATTAAAGACTTGAATTGGCTACGTAACAGGAGTCTTTTATCTCTGAAGAAATGCATGCTATTGATTGTAACCAAAAATAAAAATAGTACGCTCTGATATACTAGAAGAACAGTTTAAAAAACCATTGGGATGATGGTGGTGGTGATACAGATTTACTCATGATACAAAATAATAGAGTATAATACTTTTTTTTAAATGTATTTCTTTCCTTTTTTAAAAAAGGTTTTATTTATTTGAGAGAGCAAGCGAGCGTGCAGGAGCAGAGGGAGGGACAGAGGGAGAAGGAAAAGATGACTCTCAGCTGAGTGCAGAGCCCACCACTGGCTCTTGGCAGGGCTAGGTCCCAGAACCTTGAGACGCTTAACTGACTGAGCCACCCAGGCGCCCCTAGGGTGTAATACTTTGGAAACACTCGTGATCTGTTCTTAAATATTTTAGTTGAAAACCGTCTTTGACAGGACTGCTGTTCTCTGAACAAATTATTGTATTATTAAAGTATGATACACTTTGTGGCATGCTCTTGAGGAGCCTATTCCAAAAAACCCAAATTATACATAGTTTTTTCTAGCACATGTCTGAGAATTAACTTCTGTACTTCTTTAACTGGTAAAATTAGATTAAATCATGTAGGTCAAATGACACAGAATCAAATGAACTGAATAATAAACAGTGCTATCCTCCCCTACCCATCACTTCTAAATAAATGTATAAAGCAGTTCAAGAAAAATAATGTTGACACATAAGCAGTGTTTCCTTTAGATCCAGAATATGTTTATAGGTTGCCAGGAATCTATGAAAACTTAAAATGTGGTTATGTATCTAGATATTTGAAATCATTAGCCCCATTAGAACAGATATAAAGTCCAATTTTGCTATTTTATTCCCAGCATTGCAGCAGTGTGCCTGGTAGTTAGCACTTAATTAGTAAATGTTTATGGGATGGATAGGGCAATGAATAAATGAGTGACATATTTGAATATCTTTGATTTTATCCTGGTATTTCACATTGCATAAACAGTAAGAGTAGGCTTTCAAACTGATTGGTTGGTAGCATGGGGTACCTGCTGACCTAAGAAACAACTCTGCTGACTAATGAAGTCTTTTTCATTTGCAAAACAAAACAAAACAAAACAAAAAAACCCACAAAACAACAACAACAACACAACCCACAAAAAACACACAGAAAACTAAAAGGGTTCCAACTAAAATACAGGACTTACTTCTACTCATTCATTGCTGATCTAAAATTCAAATTTAACTAGGTATCCTGTTTTTTATTTGCTAATTATAGCAATTATGCATAGAAAGAATAATGTTGCTAGTGTCCACAGTTGGTTTCTGTAGAAATCTCTGTTGGGGTCCCATTCAGATCCTCTTGAGTCACTCTGTGTATCTATCCCCCAGCTTTTCCAGGTTTTGCTACTAACTGCTAGCACCTTCAGCTTAGTCAAGAGGTTTGCCATTGGGCACTGGAGCTGCCTGGCTCTTTTTTTTTTTTTTTTTTAAATGATTTTAGTTTTGGATTATATCCACTCCTTGGGCTGTCATGCATCTAAAATAATGTGATTCAAAGGCTGTTTTACCTGTTTTCATGCTATCTGTGCAGTTACAAAATACTTTACAGTGCTGGGGAATAAAAGTTGTCTGAATCGGAAAGCCTTACTGAACAATACATAGAAAGGGTATATGGTTAGAAAAGCACAAAAATGAAAGGAATCTCCCCTTCGGTTTTAGCAAATGTTGAAAATAAATTTACTTGGGAAAATTTAAAATACTTTGCAATACCAAATATAAGGTATTCATGCAATAAGGCAACTCTCATTTTTCCAATGAGAAATCCAAGTAAATAATGCTTTGAATAATACTTATGGATGCAGGTGAGGTAGTCACGTGACTACTTACAATATTTAAAATAATTACTTACATATAGTTAAAATTATATAAAATAATGGGGTAATTGTGAATATTGCTATATTCCACTCTAATTTCATCATAATTTTTTTTCCTTTTTTTTTATTCTTATGTTAATCCCCATACATTACATCATTAGTTTTAGATGAAGTGTTCCATGATTCATTGTTTGTGCACAACACCCAGTGCTCCATGCAGAACGTGCCCTCCTCAATACCCACCACCAGGCTAACCCATCCTCCCACCCCCCTCCCCTCTAGAACCCTGTTATGCCTGGCTCTTTAGAATGAACTCTCCCTCCTGGATCAGGGTGAGTGTCAGGCTTGATCAAAAAGGAAATCCCAGCCTTGATTGTCTTCTTCCTCTTTTTGTCCTATTTCTCCCACTCCCTTACCTCCTCCTCCTGGGAGCTTCTGCCTTGAGAAATCAGCTGATGGTGTGTCTGTGAGTGTTGTTTCCAGAACAATTAGTAGAATCAGTAGACTGAGTAAAGAAGATAACCCTCACCAATGCAGGTGGGCACTGTCCAATATGTTGAGGGTCCAAATACAACAAGAAAAGTAGACGAAGGGTGAATTCTCTCTCTTTCTTCTTGAACTAAGACAGTCTTTAAGAGACCTGATCTTAGGGTGCCTGGGTGTCTCAGTCAGTTAAGCATCTGCCTAGGGTCCTAGGATCGAGTCCTGCATTGGACTCCCTGCTAAGCAGAGAGTCTGCTTCTCCCTCTACTCCTCCCGCCTTCTCATGCTCTCTCTCTCTCTCTTGCTCTTGCTCTCCTTCTGTCAAATAAATAAATAAAATATTAAAAAAGAGAGAGAGAAACCTGATCTTAGACAGTTTACCTCTTTAAGGAAAGAAGGTCTGCTACCAAAACCAGGGAGTTTAGGTCTTTAAAATTTTTCCTATTAGAAAGAAATCTTGCATTTTCATTAAGCTTTAAATAATAAGCAAGTACTCTATTTATAGCATGTGGTCCTAAAGAGTAGTAGCAGAACTTCCCTCACTGTGGTAAGGACACAGTGGCCTACAAAAACTCTCTTTGTCATGGCAGACTCAGAATTATAACCAAGATGGAATTGGGCTAACTTAACAGGGCTGTTGTATGGGCTTTCCAATGAAGACAAGAAATTCAATGAGATAGGTGAGTTCATTTATGGAAACTTTTCTCTGGTATGATATTTTTTACAAACATCACTTTAGTCTTACATTTTTTTGTCTGGAAAGATTTGTGGATTATGGTTGGGCCATCCTGTTCCCAGATTGAACCTGGATTGCCATATAATTCACATAGCTCAGAGAATTTTGGCTTGGTTTATCCTGGTGAAGAACTGTATTCATTATCTACTCTTACATGGCAAATTATTGTAAAATTGAGCAGCTTAAAATAACAAACATTTTTATTATCTCACATATTTTCTGATAGGAATCTGAGAGTTGTTTAACAGGGTAGTTCTGGCTCAGGGTCTTTTGTGAAGTTACAGTTAAGTTGTCAGTCAGGGCTGTGGTCTCTGAAGACTTTACTAGGCCTGAAGGATCCATTTCTAAGCACTCACATGGCTCTTGGCAGGAGGCTTCAGTTCCTTATTATGGGAGCCTCTCATAGGGCTGCCCACCACATGACTTCCCCCAAAGTGAGTGATTTGAAAGAGTGAGAGAGAGAGCAAGAGAGCATACACACTGGCATCCAAAATGGAAGCTGCATCTTTTATAACCTAGTCTGAGAAGTGACATACCATTATTTCTGCCATATTCTATTCATTAGAAATGAATCACTAAATCCAGATCATACTCAAGGGGAGGAGAATTAGGCTTTACTTTTTGAAGGGAGGAGTATCAAAGAATATGTGTATACATATTTAAACCGCCACCAGCTGTGCCCCAGAGTAACATTACTTGAATGGATTCTTTTCATTCAATAGATATGTAAAAAACACATATTATGTACTCGTCTAAGAAACTGAAATAAAAAAGTGAATAAGACAAAACCTCTTAAGATATTCATGATCCACTGGAAGAGTGAGCCATGTATCATCACATTATTGCAGTGTAAACACACTTTACCCTGGCTACACAGTAGAATCCTGTCAAGAGCATTTTAAATATACTGATATTTGACCCCACCCAGACCACTGAATCAAAATCTATGTGAGTGGGGCCCAAACATCAATATTAATTTTTTTCCAGGTCAGTATAATATGGAGCCAGATTGAAAATTCTCTTTAAATTTTAAGTTTAAAATTCACCAGACACTAACTGCAGTCTGACTTAGTTTGAGTTCTTCCAAAAACTGACCTTGTAATAAGGATTTTAATGTAGGTAATTTATTGGGAAGTGATTCTAGAAAGCCTTGCCAAAGCCTTGCCAAAGCCTTGGCCAGTGAGATTAGGCTAGGCAAGGAAGCCAGTAGTGAATTAGCAAACAGGTTATGACCATGAAAGGGAACCTTGGAGAGACTATACATCACCCTTAAGCATCTAGCCCACCTTTCCTATAGCACAGGCTTAAGGCACAAAGAGTATCAGTTTTTAAATCTGCAGACTATGTTTACTGACACCTCCTTTGTGAGGTAATGAGGTAGTTAACCTCTATAAAGTACTTAGCACAGTGGCTAGGGCATAATAAGACTCCAGTGTTGGAGTAGTGAGTAAGACTTTCTGTGCTACTTAGAAGTTTATGAGCACACAAATATAAGGATGAATTAGGACACTTAAGTGAAGTGCTGATGTTGTATAGCTTAAGGTAGATCAGGAATTAAGTAGATTTAAGTACTTGTAAATGGCAAATAACAAGGATATAGAGTTATGTTTGGGACAGAATTTTGGCTTTAGATATAGGCAGGTCTGTGTTCAAAACTTGACACCACTGTTTTTTACCAATTTGGACCTGGGAAGTCACTTAATCTTTCTGAGCCTCATTTGTAAAGTGGGAATAATACTAATAGCTACCCTAGAGAATTGCTATTGAAAAGATATGAAATAAAATCTGTAAAGGTAGCACAGTGCTTGGTATATTATTAGTGTTTAGTCTCCCAGGGATACCCATCCTGTGCTTGGAGTCTTATTAATGTCAATACCACTTTCTTGCTAACTCTAAGCTCTTACTCATGTAGAAAATGCAGCAACTTGCAGAGTTCTATTGTCAAAGTATTTCTAGGAATCCCCAGAATAGCAACTTATAGGTGCCCATTATTAGTTTCATTTCTATTATGGCCAGATAAGCAGGGACTCCCAGACACTGACCCTGACTTACCAGTAAAACTGTGTTTGTGTCAAGTCACTAGAATTAAATTCTGCTGTCACTCCCTTGGTGATGGTGGAACTGTTCCCTTGCATAATAACATTTATTGAGTATTTACTGTGTTTTCATCAGTCTTCTGAGTGTTTCACTAAATTTCATCTAATCCTCAGAGGAAACAATGTTACTATATCTAATTTACAGATAAGAATGTTAAAGCACATAGAATTGAAACAACTTTATCGTTTGTCTTCCTCCCCTCTCTTCCCCTTCCCTCCTGTTTGCTGTTTTCTGAGATTGGATCTGTGATTTGGTATCTGTCATTACTTTTGGAAAATTCTTGACTATTATTTCTTCAAATTTTTTTCTCCCTTATTCTCTTGTTTTTTATTTTGAGATTTTAATTATATTTATATTAAACAGTTTGCTATGGTCCTGTAGCTCTTGGATCCTCTGAATTTTTTCTCCTACTTTTTTCTCTGTGTGTTTCAGTTTAGGTAATTTCTATTGACTTATCTTCCAATAAATTGATTCTTTCCCCACAGGGCTACTTCAGATCTACTGATTAAATGCATTCTTCATCTTTGTGTTTTTCATTTCTAGCATCTCTTTTTTCTTAATTTAAATTCAATTAGCCAACATATAACATCATTAGTTTTTGATCTAATGTTCAGTGATTCATTAGGTGTGTATAACACCCAGTGCTCATCACATCATGTGCCCTCCATAATGCCCATCACTCAGTTACCTCATCCCTCCACCTACCTCCCTTTCTGCAACCCTCAGTTTGTTTCCCGGAGACCAGAGTGTCTCATGGTTTGTCTCCCTCTCTGATTTCTTCCCATTCAATTTTCCCTCCCTTTATCTATGATCCTCTGCGCTATTCCTTATATTCCACATGAGTGAAACCATATAAATGTCTTTCTCTGATTGACTTATTTCACTTAGTATAACACCCTCCAGTTCCATCCATGTCGATGTAAATGGTAGATATTCATCCTTTCTGATGGCTGAGTAATATCCCCTTGTATATATGAACCACATCTTCTTTATCCATTCATCTGTTGAAGGACATCTTGGCTCCTTCCACAGTTTGGCTATTGTGGATATTCCTGGTATGAACATTGGGGTATATGTGCTCATTCTTTTCACTATATCTATATCTTTGGGGTAAATACCCAGTAGTGCAATTGCTAGGTCATAGGGTAGCTCTATTTTTAACTTCTTGAGGAATCTCCATACTGTTTTCCAGAGTGGCTGTACCAGCTTGCATTCCCACCAACAGTGTAAGAGGGTTCCCCTTTCTCCACATCCCCACCAATATTTGTTGTTCCCTGTCTTGTTGATTTTAGCCATTCTAACTGGTGTAAGGTGGCATCTCATTGTGGTTTTGATTTGTATTTCCCTGATGACAAGTGATGTGGAGCATTTTTTCATGTGTCTGTTGGCCATTTGTATGTCTTCTTTGGAGAAGTGTCTGTTCATGTCTTCTGCCATTTCTTAACTGGATTATTTGTTTTTTGGTTATTGAGTTTGATAAGTTCTTTATAGATCTTGGATACCAGTCCTTTATCTGTAATGTCATTTGCAAATATTTTCTCCCATTTTGTAGGTTGCCTTTTAGTTTTGTTGACTGTATCCTTTGCCATGGGGAAGCTTTTTATCTTGTTGAAGTCCCAATAGTTCATTTTCGCTTTTGCTTCCCTTGCCTTTAGAGACATGTCTTGCAAGAAGTTGCTACAGCCAAGGTCAAAGAGGTTACTGCCTGTATTCTCCTCTAGGATTTTGATGGATTTCTGTCTCACATTTAGGTCTTTCATCCATTAAGAGTTTATCTTTGTGTATAGTGTAAGAGAATGGCCCAGTTTCATTCTTTGCATGTGGCCGTCCAATTTTCCCAACACCATTTGTTGAAGAGACTGTCTTTTTTCCTTTGGGTATTCTTTCCTGCTTTGTCTAAGATTAGTTGACCATAGAGTTGAGGGTCCATTTCTGGGCTCTCTCTTCTGTTCCGACCATCTGTGTGCCAATACCATGCTGTCTTGATGATCACAGCTTTGTAATATAGCTTGAAGTCAGAAATTGTGATGCCCCCCAGCTTTGGTTTTCTTTTTCAACATTCCCATTTCTAGCATTTCTATTTGATTTTTTTCTGCTAGTTTCCATTTCTCTGTTAAAATTATTTATCTGATCTTGCATTTTGTCTACCTTTTCTGTTAGACCCCTTAACAAATTACAGTTATCTTAAATTTCTTGTCTGATAGTCCTAATATCTCTTTATATCTATAACTGATTCTGTTAACTGCTTTGTCTTTTGATAGTGTATTGTTTTTATTCTTGCTTTTTTGTATGCCTTACAACTTTTGTTGTTATTGAAAGCCAAAAATTGTATGTAAGACCGTAGAAACAGGTAGTTTTATGTTTAGAAATGGGAATATCTTTTATTCCCCTTTATTGTGGGGATGCGAGTTAATCAAGTCAGGAATTGAACTAGGTTTGGGATTTGTTGTTGCTGTGATTACTTTTGGTGCACCACAGGCTACAGATTTCTTTGGCATTACCTTGTGTTTAGGGTAGGGACTAGCTTGTCAGAAGCTTTTCTCGATATTTGTTCCATTCTTCATTTTAGGCATGCCCTTTGTGCTGTGTCTCAAAGAAGTCCTCTCTTCCATGTTCTTACCCGTCTTCCATGTTCTTGCACCAGGGTTACTTGTTATTTAACAGCTATTATCCTGGTTCAGGGGGAGGGTAGGAGAGGGTCATTACCTGTGTTTGTGATTAAGCCTCAGGAGTAGTCAGGCACTGGGTCTCTGAGTCTCAGAGGTGTCGCTCTCTTAAGATTTGTGCCCCAGTCCCAGCCAGAGCTGTGGGCACAGCATATATTCTTGTCCCTTAACCTAGCTGAAATGGGTTTTCACCAGGGTCCTAAGGGTGACAGTGTTTATTTCGCTTCCCATAGCAACCTAAGGCTTTGGCTCTGTAGGGGAGACTGGAAAAGAGGAAAATAACCTGGTGACTGCTGTTGCTTTCCCGCAGTCTGCATCATGAGGGATTCTTTCTTCAGCATCTCTCTAATCTTTTAATTAGTTATGTGGCAAAAAACCTGTAAGTGGGTGTGAAATTCCCTAAGTCTGGAGTCCCTGGGGGTCTGTATTCTCTCCTCAGCCCATACTTGGCCTTTACCAACTTGTGGATAGTTTTTGTTGGATTCTTCTCAGTGTCTGGCTGCCTCTGCCTTAGGTAGGAAGTGTTAGTGTCCTCGCTCTTCTTGAATGTACCAGTCTTTCCTTAAATTTCCAGTTAGTTTATTGCCCAGAATTCTCAGCTCTCTGATGAGTTCAAGAAAAGTTACGTATTTTCAGATTGTCTGGTATTTTTTGTTTTGGTTTTGTAAGGGTGGGAACATGTTTTTCTCAGCTTCCTACATCCCAAACAAGCTGGAAGTCCCATATGTCACTCAGGTTAACTTTTTACCTTGTTAATAAGAGGTAGAACCAGGATATGAGTCAGACAGTTAATTCCAGGCTTCATATTCTTTTTTTTTTTTTTAAAGATTTTATTTATTTATTAGAGAGCGAGCGAGAGAGAGAGAAACAGCATGAGAGGGGAGAGGGTCAGAGGGAGAAGCAGGCTCCCCGCTGAGCCGGGAGCCCGATGTGGGACTCGATCCCAGGACTCCGGGACCATGACCTGAGCCGAAGGCAGTCGCTTAACCAACTGAGCCACCCAGGCGCCCCCAGGCTTCATATTCTTAACCACTGAGCAACTGAGTTGCTTTATCTTGGTAACAATGAAGCTTCACAGGCACTTTGCTGCTGGCCAGTGATGCTTTTAGTCTGTACTGTCTAATACAGTACTGACTATTTAAATTTATATTTAAGTTAATTAAAATTAAATAAAATTAAAAATTCATTTCCTCTGTCACACTGGCCATATTTCAAATGCTAATTAGCCACATGTTCTAGTGGCAGCCCTCTTGGACAGCACAGATTAGAACATTTTCATCACTGCAGAAAGTTCTGTTGAACAGCTCTGCTGTAGATCCTCCTGACAACATGACAGTCCCCTAACATGAGAGGAAAAACCCACTTTCCCTACTTCTGAGCAGTATTGTACTTGGGCCCAAATGCGTAACAGAATTTTTGCTCTTAAATCTACTCACCCCTTATAAGGTTAGGCCACTTGGGTACACTGTGATTTTTCTGCCCTCAACATGATTTCTCTCTCAGGAGCCTACACTTGACTGAAATTTGGCGTTCTTTGGGTTTTCTGTAGTCAGTCAGACACATGGATATACACATCTGTGTTTCATATATGCACATGAAACACATCTTTATTGGTCTATATTGCAATTGTGCTCTGAACTCAAGTAATCTCCCGACAGCCTCCTTAGCTCACATGCAAATGAGTGGACCCAGACAGAACATGAGGGTCTGCCACATAACCCCACCCAAGTACCAGAACTAATACTGTCTGTCATTAGATACTATCTAAAATGTGGCACAAAGTTTGTTCACTCAAACTTTCTGGCTGAGATTTTATTTGGGGATCTTAAAACATATGTACCTTTAATTTCACCTCTGAAAGTTAGAAAGCAACACAAAATGTACAATATCCATCAAATACTTTTATCACTATCCAATTGTTAATAAGTTCAGCTGATCTAAAAACTTGTGTTTAGTTTTCTTTCATTTTGTACTCATATGCTTTAGGTATTTTTCTTTTTCCCAAAGCCTCCATATTTGGAGGGCAAAATAATAATGATAATAATAATAATAATAGCAAATATGTGGATGGCATTCAGCATATGCTAGGCACATACCCATTTATTCTTCACCACAACCCTATGAGAGAGGTACAATTAATATCACCCTGGTTCATAGATTAGGAAAACTGACACAATGAGAGGTTAAGTTCTCATTGCTAATATAATAGAACAGAGATTTGAATTAAGATAGGCTGGTTTCAGGGGCCAGGCATTTAACTTGAATGTTAATTATCTAAAGTGACTAATTACCTGCTTAACATTTCCCTATTTTTCTTCAAGATTCTCTGAACATCTTCCCTACTAGAGAAAAGTACTGGTCATCTTTTCCTAGATTTGATGTTCCTGGCTTGTTAGTCAATTACCCCACTTTTGCTCTGAACTTAGTTTTCACATATTGCCTGGATAATCCATTCTGTAAGTTCACCCTCTGACTCTCCTTTCTGACTGCTCTGACCCAGATGTGTGTTACTGGGTTTTTCCTTTTTTGTTTGTTTAAAGAAATCAATTCCTGCTATTTCCAGCACAAGCTTTTTTTCTTAATACCTTAAATCCTCAAGCTAGGGTTTTTCAAAGTAGGGTAGGTATTATTTTTTTCCATGTAAATTAAAAGGTAAAGATGTAACCATGTAATTTGTCATATTAGTTTTTATATCTTTGCTAGAAAACTTGAATGCCATGATTGAGGGAAAATTATTAAACCATGCTATTCATTCAGTTCTCTCAATTCTGAGACCCGTGATATAATTCTTTTTTTCTACTTGCCATTATCCATCTCTCCCTTCTACCACCTCCAGTTTTTCTACATCACACACTTGGGTTGTGTCAGCCTTTACAGATTATTTTTAATGAAAATGTTTAAGTGCAATATTTATCATGTTAATATAATGTATAATAATAATAATGTGACCTAATGAAGAAAAATAGCACAAGTAAGCTGTATTCATATATTGTTTTTAAAATGTATAAATGTTAAGAGAATTGAGGTACTAAGCATGCTCAGTTTATATGTACTGAGTATGTGCACTTGGTGACACTGCCTTCTAATACATATTAAGGCTAGGTAGTCACTGTGCTGTGTCGTTTACCTAAACACGATTTGTGACCTTAAATTTCCCATTTGTTCTCATCTAAGCTCACCTAAGAGCCAAATTTAATATGTTTTTTCCCTGGTACTAGTGCTTACAGAAACCCATATTCCCTGACATTTAGAAAACAGTGTTGCCCACAAAAGCCATTAACATCTAAAGAGATTAAATTAAAATTCATTTACAGGCCTCGCACCTCCCCTGAACATTCTTATTCTTATTTTAAGGCTTCAGTGTAAGCTGAACTTTTCCCAAATTCCTGATAGTAAGTTTTTATCTTATAAGAGTTAAACTCATCTAAACTCAGTGTCTCTCCTTCTCTTTCTAATAGATGCCAAAATAACAATCTAATTGGGAAATTGGACTAATTGCACAGAGAGGCATCCTGATATGTACATACTCTGATTTATCTAAATACAGCTGAGAAACTAGTTTCTCTTCTCTTGTCTGCTATTATTTTGGCTGAGAGGAGGTAAGACATGGAGCTAAGAGCCATAATATCCTAACTATTAATCTACTTGCTTATCTTTTTATTCTGAATGTGTTATATCTTTACATATGCCAAATATTTCCTTTATGATTTGTCTAGGCTATTAAAATGTCAGAAGAGATGTAAACTACCAAAACAGGAGATCAAATTAATTATTTATATTGTCCTTATTAATATAGCAGTGGGCCTAAGAGCATATTTGAAAAATGTAATAATTTTTTTAATTTTTTTATTGTTAGGTTAATCACCATCATCATTAGTTTTTGATGTAGTGTTCCATGATTCATTGTTTGTGCATAACACCCAGTGCTCCATGCAGAACATGCCCTATTTAATACCCATCACCAGGCTAACCCATCCTCTCACCCCTCTCCCCTCTAGAACCCTCAGTTTGTTTTTCAGAGTCCATCATCTCTCATGGTTCGTCTCCTCCTCCAATTCCCCCGCTTCATTCTTCCCCTCCTGCTATCTTCTTCTTCTTTTTTTTTTTTCTTAAGTATATTGCATTATTTGTTTCAGAGGTACAGATCTGTGATTCAACAGTCTTGCACAATTCACAGTGTTCACCATAGCACATACCCTCCCCTATGTCTATCACCCAGCCACCCCATCCCACCCACCCCACCCTCCACTCCAGTAACCCTCAGTTTGTTTCCTGAGATTAAGAATTCCTCATATCAGTGAGGTCATATGATACATGTCTTTCCCTAATTGACTTATTTTGCTCAGCATAACACCCTCCAGTTCCATCCACGTCTTGCAAATGGCAAAATCTCATTCCTTTTCATGGCTGCATAATATTCCATTATATATATATATACACATACATATATATACATACTGCATCTTCTTTATCCATTCATCTGTCGATGGACATCTTGGCTCTTTCCACCGTTTGGCTATTTTGGACATTGCTGATATAAAATCGGGGTGCACATACCCCTTCGGATCCCTACTTTTGTATCTTTGGGGTAAATACCCAGTAGTGCAATTGCTGGATCATATGGTAGCTCTATTTTCAACTTTTTGAAGAACCTCCATACTGTTTTCCAGAGTGGTTGCACCAGCTTGCATTCCCCCCAACAGTGTAGGAGGATTCCCCTTTCTCCGCATCCCCGCCAACATCCGTCATTTCCTGACTTGTTAATTTTAGCCATTTGACTGGTGTGAGGTGGTATCTCATTGAGGTTTTGATTTGGATTTCCCTGATGCCAAGCGATGTTGAGCACGTTTTCATGTGTCTGTTGGCCATTTGGATGTCTTCTTTGGAAAAATGTCTGTTCATGTCTTCTGCCCATTTCTTGATTGCATTATTTGTTCTTTGGGTGTTGAGTTCGATAAGTTCTTTATAGATTTTGGATACTAGCCCTTTATCTGATATGTCATTTGCAAATATCTTCTCCCATTCTGTCAGTTGTCTTTTGGTTTTGTGGACTGTTTCTTTTGCTGTGCAAAAGCTTCTTATCTTGATGAAGTCCCAATAGTTCATTTTTGCCCTTGCTTCCCTTGCCTTTGGTGATGTTTCTAGGAAGAAGTTGCTGTGGCTGAGGTCGAAGAGGTTGCTGCCTGTGTTCTCCTTTAGGATTTTGATGGGCTCCTGTCTCACATTGAAGTCTTTCAACGATTTGGAGTCTATTTCTGTGTGTGGTGTAAGGAAATGGTCCAGTTTCATTCTTCTGCATGTGGCTGTCCAATTTTCCCAACACCATTTGTTGAAGAGACTGTCTTTTTTCCTTTGGACATTCTTTCCTGCTTTGTCAAAGATGAGTTGACCATAGAGTTGAGGGTCCATTTCTGGGTTCTCTATTCTGTTCCATTGATCTATGTGTCTGTTTTTGTGCCAGTACCATACTGTCTTGATGATGACAGCTTTGTAATAGAGCTGGAAGTCTGGAATTGTGATGCCACCAACTTTGCTTTTCTTTTTCAACATTCCTCTGGCTATGCGGGGTCTTTTCTGGTTCCATACAAATTTGAGGATGATTTGTTCCATTTCTTTGAAAAAAGTGGATGGTATTTTGATGGGGATTGCATTGAATGTGTAGATTGCTCTAGGTAGCATTGACATCTTCACAATATTTGTTCTTCCAATCCATGAGCATGGAACGTTTTTCCATTTCTTTGCATCTTCCTCAATCTCTTTCATGAGTATTTTATAGTTTTCTGAGTACAGATCCTTTGTCTCTTTGGTTAGATTTATTCCTAGGTATCTTATGGTTTTGGGTGCAATTGTAAATGGGATCGACTCCTTAATTTCTCTTTCCTCTGTTTTGTTGCTGGATAGGAATGCCACTGATCTCTGTGCATTGATTTTATATCCTACCACTTTAATTCCTGAGTCTTTTGGGTTTTCCACATAAAGTATCATATCATCTGCAAAGAGTGAGAGTTTGACTTCTTCTTTGCCAATTTGGATGCCTTTGATTTCTTTTTGTTGTCTGATTGCTGGGGCTAGGACTTCTAATACTATGTTGAATAGCAGTGGTGATAGTGGACATCCCTGCCGCGTTCCTGACCTTAGGGGGAAAGCGCTCACTTTTTCCCCATTGAGAATGATATTTGCTGTGGGTTTTTCATAGATGGCTTTTATGATATTGAGGTATGTACCTCTATCGTTATACTCTGAAGAGTTTTGATCAAGAAAGGATGCTGTACTTTGTCAAATGCTTTTTCTGCATCTATTGAGAGGATCATATGATTCTTGCTCTTTCTTTTGTTAATGTATTGCATCACATTGATTGATTTGCGGATGTTGAACCAACCTTGCAGCCCAGGGATAAATCCCACTTGGTCGTGGTGAATAATCCTTTTAATGTACTGTTGGATCCTATTGGCTAGTATTTTGGTGAGAATTTTTGCATCCATGTTCATCAAGGATATTGGTCTGTAATTCTTTTTGATGGGGTCTTTGTCTGGTTTTGGGGTCAAGGTAATGGTGGCCTCATAAAACAAGTCTGGAAGTTTTCCTTCCATTTCTATTTTTTGGAACAGTTTCAGAAGTATAGGTATTCATTCTTCTTGAAATGTTTGGTGGAATTCCCCTGGGAAGCCACCTGGCCCTGGGCTTTTGTTTTTTGGGAGATTTTTGATGACTGCTTCAATTTCCTTAGTGGTTATAGGTCTGTTCAGGTTTTCTATTTCTTCCTGGTTCAGTTTGGGTAGTTGATACATCTCTAGGAATGCATCCATTTCGTCCAGATTATCTAATTTGCTGGCATAGAGTTGCTCATAATATGTTCTTATAATTGTTTGTATTTCTTTGGTGTTGGTTGTGATCTCTCCTCTTTCATTCATGATTTTGTTGATTTGGGTCATTTGTCTTTTTGATAAGTCTGGCCAGGGGTTTATCAATCTTGTTAATTCTTTCAAAGAACCAGCCCCTAGTTTCGTTGATCTGTTCTACTGTTCTTTTGGTACCTATTTCATTGATTTCTGCTCTGATCTTTATTATTTCTCTTGTCCTGCTGGGTTTAGGCTTTATTTGCTGTTCTTTCTCCAGCTCCTTTAGGTGTAGGGTTAGGTTGTGTTTTTGAGACCTTTCTTGTTTCTTGAGAAAGGCTTGTATTGCTATATACTTTCCTCGTAGGACAGCCTTTGCTGCATCCCAAAGATTTTGAACAGTTGTGTTTTCATTTTCATTGGTTTCCATGCATTTTTTAAATTCTTCTTTAATTTCGGGGTTGACCCATTCATTCTTTAGTATGATGCTCTTTAGCCTCCATGTATTTGAGTTGTTTCTGACTTTCCTCTTGTGATTGAGTTCTAGTTTCAAAGCATTGTGGTCTGAAAATAGGCAGGGAATGATCCCAATCTTTTGGTACCGGTTGAGATCTGATTTGTGACCTAGGGTGTGGTCTATTCTGGAGAATGTTCCATGGGCACTAGAGAAGAATGTGTATTCTGTTGCTTTGGGATGGAATGTTCTGAATATATCTGTGAAGTCCATTTGGTCCAGTGTGTCATTTAAAGTGTTTATTTCCTTGTTGATCTTTTCTTAGATGGCTTGTCTATTTCAGTTAGGGGGGTGTTAAAGTCCCCCACTATTATTGTATTGTTGTCAATGTGTTTCTTTGCTTTTGTTATTAATTGCCTTATATAATTGGCTGCTCCCATGTTAGGGGCAGAGATATTTACAATTGTTAGATCTTCTTGTTGGATAGACCCTTTAAGTAGAATATAATGTCCTTCCTCATCTCTTATTACAGTCTTTGGTTTAAAATCTAATTTGTCTGATATAAGGATTGCCACCCCAGCCTTCTCTTGGTGTCTATTAGCATGGTAAATGGTTTTCCACCCCCTCACTTTCAATCTGGGGGTGTCTTTGGGTCTAAAATGAGTCTCTTGCAGACAGCATATCGATGGGTCTTGTTTTTTAATCCAATTCGATAGTCTGTGTCTTTTGATTGGGGCATTGAGCCCATTTACATTCAGGGTAACTATTGAAAGATATGAATTTAGTGCCATTGTATTGCCTGTAAGGTGACTGTTACCATATATTGTCTGTGTTCCTTTCTGGTCTATGTTACTTTTAGGCTCTCTCTTTGCTTAGAGGACCCCTTTTAAGATTTCTTGTAGGGCTGGTTTCGTGTTTGCAAATTCCTTTAGTTTTTGTTTGTCCTAGACGGTTTTTACCTCTTCTTCTATTTTCAATGACAGCCTAGCTGTATAGAGTATTCTTGGCTGCATAGTTTTCTCGTTTAGTGCTCTGAAGATATCCTGCCAGTCCTTTCTGGCCTGCCAGGTCTCTGTGGATAGGTCTGTTGCCAGTCTAATGTTTCTACCCTTGTAGGTTACATATCTCTTCTCCCGAGCTGCTTTCAGGATTTTCTCTTTGTCTATGAGACTCGTAAGTTTTACTATTAGGTGTTGGGGTGTTGACCTATTTTTATTGATTTTGAGAGGGGTTCTCTGTGCCTCCTGGATTTTGATGCCTGCTTCCTTCCCCAAATTAGGGAAGTTCTCTGCTATAATTTGCTCCAATATACCTTCTGCCCCGTTCTCTCTTTCTTCTTCTGGGATCCCAAGTATTCTAATGTTGTTTCGTCTTATGGTATCGCTTATCTCTCGAATTCTGCCCTCGTGATCCAGTAGTTGTTTATCTCTCTTTTTCTCAGCTTCTTTATTTTCCATCATTTGGTCTTCTATATAACTGATTCTCTCTTCTGCCTCATTTATCCTAGCAGTTAGCGCCCGTATTTTTGATTGCATCTCATAATAGCATTTTTGATTTCGACTTGGTTAGATTTTAGTTCTTTTATTTCTCCAGAAAGGGTTTCTCTAATAACTTCCATCCTTTTTTCAAGCCCAGCTAGTATCTTTAAAGTGATGATTCTGTACTCTAGATCCGACATCATAGTAATGTCCGTATTGAGTAGGTCCCTGGCAGTCGGTACTACCTCTTGTTCTTTTTGTTGAGGTGATTTTTTCCATCTTTTCATTTTGTCCAGTGGAGAATAGGTCAATGAGAGAACAAAATGCTAACAGGGTAACAATGTCCCCAGAAAATATACTCTAAACAAATCAGAAAAGACCTGAAGCCAGGGGAAAAGAAAGAAAAAAGGAAAAGAAAAAGAAAAAGATAAAAACAAACAAAAACAGAACAAAACAAAGAAAAACAGAATATGATCAAATATGATCAGGCTGGTGCATAGATCAGTTCCATACACTAGATTTTGGGTGTATTTTGGTCTTTTAGAAAAAATTCCCTCCCATAATTTTAAAGTAAGAAAAACTTATATATGTACAAAAATAAGGGTTGATATGATGAAGGGATGGAATATGACTGTAAAGATGAAAAATATAAAATATTTTATAAAAGGAATTGATAAGAAGTTGTTTGAAAAAAGAAGGGGATTTAAAAAAAAAAAGAAAAAAAAAGGGAGAGAATGTCATCAGGCAGGAAACTAGAACAAAGCCATACACTAGAGGTTTAGGGTATATTTTGATCTGTTAGAAGAAACTGTATCTCAATATTTTAAAGAGAGAACAAGTCATATATATATATATACCAAAAATAAGGGTAACTACTATGAAGGGATAGAATATGACTCTAAAAATGAAAAATAAAAATGTTTTTTAAAGAGGGGATTGATAAGATGTTGGTTGAAAAAGGGAAAAATAAAAATAAAAAAAAAAGTTAAAAAAACAAATTAACTTTGAAAGACTGAAGAATCATGGTAAAAGCCATGGATTCTATGTGCATTATTCCCCTAGTGCTGAAGTTCTGCTGTTCTTATTGATCAGTAAACTTGGTCTTGGCTGGCTGTTCTTGCTGATCTTCTGGTGGAGGGGCCTGTTGCCGTGGTTCCCAAATGTCTTTGCCTGAGGCGGAATTGCCCTGCCCTTGCCAGTCCGGGCTAAGTAATCTGCTGGGGTTTGCTCTCGGGAGCTTTTGTTCTATGCAAGCTTTCAGTATAGCTTTGGAGGAGGAGAGTGAAAGGGCAGCCTCCCAATCTCCACCCCAGAGGAGCTGAGAACTCAGGGCCTCGCTCCTCAGTGAGCCCCAGAGAAAAGCAGTCAATCACTCCTGTCTCCCTGGTCTCCGATCACACTCTGTGCTCACCCGGCCTGTGACCAAGAATTTCTATCTCTGGCACCCGACTCGCTGTGGAGTCTCTAAACCCAGCAGATCCCTGCAGTGCGCTCCCACGCTGCTCCTCCTGAGGGGGGAAGGTGAGTCTTCCCGGGTCTGCCACTTGTTGGGTCCCTGCTGGAGGAGCAGTGGCCCGACTGTGCCGTGGATCACGGTTTATGGCATCCCCGAGTTGAGAGCCTGTGCCTTGGCTCCGTCTCTGCAGCTGGCTTCCCATTCCCATACCTGGGAGCTCTGCCGCACTCAGGCACCCCCGGTCTTTTTGTGACCCCGAGGGTCCTGAGACCACACTGTCCCATGACACCCCCCACTTAGCCACTGGAGTGACGTCCCTCAGTGGAGCCGACTTCTAAAAGTTCCAATTTTGTGCTCCGCATCTCTTATCACTTGCCAGAAGCGGCCGATGGAGGCCCCCTCCCCCGCTACCTATCCTCCTGAATATCGCCTCGGATTCACTTCTCCACACGTCCTACCTTCCAGAAAGTGGTCGCTTTTCTGTTCAGAGAGTTGTTGCTATTTTCTTCGATCTCCTATTGAGTTTGTAGGTGTTCAGAATTGTTTGATCCCTATCCAGCTGAATTCCTGAGACCAGACGAAATCCAGGTCTCCTACCAAGAATGTAAGAATTACATCAACTAAAAGCAATAGGAGGTGGAAGAAGAAATTTAGATTTGTAAAGTAATGTTATATCCTAGGATCAGAATGGGAGTGTGAAATGTATGCAGTAAACAACCTGGCTAGAAATGCAAAGTTTCTGCCACAAACATATGAATAGTTCTCTTGCTCTGGGGGTCAGAGAGTTGGAATGTGGAAAGTGTTTTTTTTTCCCCCTAAAGGGCATCCAGTTGTAATTCAGAAGATTTTAAAATGTAAATATGGACTCTGTAATCAGACCTGCATTTAAATTCCATCTCTCTAGTGTGTGACATTAAACAAATTCTTTATGACTTCAGTTTCCTAATCTGTGAAATGGGGATAAAAACAGTAACCACTTCATATGGCTGTATGTAGAGTGCTTCACATATTGTCTCGTACATGGCAAATATACCATAATGGTCACTGCTCCAATAATAGCATTATCAATAATATTAGCAATCATAATAATGGTAATACATGTAATAGTTAAAATTCTAGTGTGAAAAGATTGTTCCTTTTCTTTTTTTAAAGTGCATCAAGTTGCTTTCTTCATCCTCTAACTTTGCGGAATTCTAATTAACTGAAGTCCTTTGCAGAGCTAAGATAGATAGTTCTACCGTAATTAACCATGATTGAGTTGAATGAGGGTTCCCCTTGA
This sequence comes from Mirounga angustirostris, assembly GCF_029215605.1. NCBI lineage: Eukaryota > Metazoa > Chordata > Mammalia > Carnivora > Phocidae > Mirounga > Mirounga angustirostris. Next base: position 23,451,785 of record NW_026991723.1, read on the forward strand.
GATGTGTCTGCATTGGACCATCATCATCTCCTAAACTGGTACCCTGTAATACCGTTTCTGGCATTGAATGAATGTTATTCAGGCTCAGTTTTCATGCCTCCATTTTGGGGATTTCTAATTTTTTTTAAATTTTTAATTAAAATAATTTTTTTTTTTTTAAATAAAGGAGCCAAGTGATCCAAAGCCTGGAAGAGTTTACTCTCTGTTTCTTGTTCTCTTGTCTTGAAATGTCCTTTCTACTTTGTTCTCCTACAACCTGTCCATCTGGTTAATCCCTTTCTATCTTTAAATCTTAGTTGAAGAACTACTTCCTTTAAGAAGCCTTTCTTATTCTATATAGTCGGATTATATTTCTCTCATCTGTTCGCCTGTATCATTGCACTTATTTACCCTAGATTTTAACCATTTATTTGTATACCACTCTCTTTAGATTCTGAGTTCTTTGAAGACAACGTATTTAATATCTATATCTTGGGTAGATGTCAGAATCTCAGTAAATGTAGAGTTAAGAAACTTTATAGCAAAAATAGAGGTCAAAGCAGAAACTACTGTTGCCAATAAGCATATAAAAAAGTACTTGATATAATTTCTTATCAGAGAAATGGAAATTCAAATCCCAATGAGATACCCAGGCATACCTACCAAAATGGCTAATATGAAAAAATCTAACCATACCAAATTTTAGATAAGAGGTAGAGAAATGGAGCTTTTATTCACTGCTGGTGGGAGTGTAAGTTGGTTTGGCCAGTTGGGACACTGTTTGGTAGTACTTATGAAAGCTGAACATATATCTACCTAATGATTCAGCAATTTCACTTCTAGGTATATACCCAAGAGGAATGAATGCATGTGCCTACCAAAAGGCAGTATAAGAATGTTCATAGTATCTTTATTCATAATAGTCCCTAAATGGAAGTATCACAAATATTCATCAATAGAAGGATGGATAAGCAAACAATGGTATATTCTAACAGTAATAGAAAAGCATAAACTCCTTACAAAAGGAGTTCAACAACATGGATCACTCCTAAAAAAATTGTGTTGAAGGCAAAAAGCCAGACAAAAGAGTGGTTACTAATAGGATTTTATTTATATAAAATTCAAGAATAGGCCAAAGTAATCTCTGGTGATAATTGTGATAAAGTCACAATAATTGTTCTCTCTAGAGGAAGGATATAACAGGGAAGGGGGGTGGAGGAACTTTTTGGGGGTGATGAATGTTATATATCTTGATTTAAGTGGTGCTTACATAGCTTATACATATACAAAAATCCATCAAGCTGTACACTAAGATTGGGACACTTTATTATACATAAATTATCTTTAAAAAACTAAAAAATCATCCAGAATTCTAAAGCTCTAATAAATAAACTTAAATTTTTCCATATTTGTTTGCAGTTCTGTTCATTCACTAAGTTGTGTATATTTCAATAAGTCTTCTAAATATATTTCACTCCAAAATGGTTAGATTTGGTAAACCAACCCTTTATACAGATACTCTAGAATGATATCAGCAGGAATGGCAGAATAAGGACCTACAAAAGTCCTCTCCTCTATAAAGCTGTAAGAACATTGACCAAAAAAAAAAAAAATTGTCATAATCAACCTGTTCTGAACTCTGGAAATTAACCAAAGGCTTGTAACAATCTCAGGAGTATTTATTTAAGATGACTGGCTGAATCTTAGTAAAAACAGTGAGCTTTGTAGCATTTTAATTTGCTTTACACCCATCCCCTTCTCCCTAGCCATGTAGTAGCCTTCCAAACCAATTCTCTTGTAATTATGGTGAAAACCCTCAGCCTAGCAGCCTCTGGAGAAGGAGACAGAACTCTGGAGGAGGGATTAGAGCTCTTCCAAAGCCCAATTCTCATGTAACTGTCATTATTTGACTTGTTAGGCAGTTCCCTAAACAATTTCTACTTTTAGAACTTGCCTTTATTTGACCTAACTCAGACTTCAGTCCATGCCAATGTAGCCTTTTTTATGGAGCATTTATCAAAAACATTCAGTTCCAATTGCATAATATTACAGCTGCCTGAGGTGATAATAACATTTGGGAGAAACCACAAGATGATCAAAAAACTTAAAAGGAAAACTTAGAAATAAGATGTCACAGAGAGCTTTAAAAGGCTTGACATACTCCTGAGGATCTAGAATGCTATGTACGTCTGAAGGGCTATGGGCATGCCCACAAAAGACCCGAGAAAGCTATAAGCACTAACCTCTAGCTGACCTTGAGATCCATGAAAGTAGGAAGTGGAGGCTAAGGCAAAATAGTAAACTGCCTGCCTGTACATCAAAGGAATGCCCCAACATACACACAGAGCTACTCAGTAAAGGCTATGGACTTTAAAGAATTTAGGGAAATATCTGTCCAATAATTAACTAACCACTAAGCTACCTGAACAGAGTCTTCAGTGGCCACCCGTCTCAAAGAATGACTGACCTTTAGAATTAGCTCAGAAAAGACACTAAATAAACTAAAAGCAGTAGCAATAACAAACATCTACAACAAACCCTGGAGAGAGAGAGAGGAATCTGATTTCCACAGTTGCCACATTATATTATTTAGAATATCTAGTTAAAAAAAAGAGAAACATGCAAAGAAACTAAAAGTATGGCCCATACACAGGGAAAAAAGCAGTAAATTTTCTCTGAGGGCCCCAGACATTGGAGATACTAGACAAAGACTTTAATTCAGCTATTTTAAATATATCCAAAGAACTAAGGGAAACCATGTCTAAAATTTTTTTTAAAAATATGAGTGTGATAGAGACTATGAATTAAGAGAAGTTATGCAAGAGAACTAAACAGAAATTTTGATGTATAATAACTGAAATAAAAATAATTCATTATAAGAAGTTAACAGTTGATTTGAATGGGTGGAAGAAAGAATCAGTGAACTTAAAGATAGCAATGATCTGTCTGATGGGACAGAAAGAAACAGAATGAAGAAAAATGAGCACATTCTCACATACCTTTGAGACATCATTAAGTGTATCTACATTTGCATATGGGAGTCACAGAAGAAGAAGAGAGAATGGAGCAAAATATAAATATATATTTGAAGGAGTTTGGTTGAAATATTCCTAAATTTGATAAAAAAATATTTAGTATATTCATCCAGGGTGTTCAACAAACTCCCAGTAGGATAAGCTCAAAAAGATCCACACCTGTGTACAATATAATTAAACTAGAAGGACAAAGACAATGAGGAAATCTTTGAAAGCAGCAAGGGGGATGTGACTTACCATGTGAAAGGATTTCCATTGAGAATGACAGCTGATTTCTCAACAATTCTTGAGACCTGAAGGCAGTGAGAGACCAAATTCAGAGTACTCAAGACAAACAAACAAACAAACAAAATACAAAGCCCTATTAACCAAGAATTCTGTGTCTTGTAAACCTATCCTTCAAAATGAATGAGAAATTAAAACATTCCCAGGTAAGCAAAAACAGAGAGAATTAGTCACTAGCAGACCTCCATGAAGTACTGAAAGAAGTCTTCCATGTGTCACTGAAAGGGCAGTACATAGTAATTCAAATCCATGTGAAGAAATAAAGATACCAATAAATGTAACTACATAGATAAATCTAAAAGCCAGTGTAAATGTACTTTTTGTTTGTAACTCTTTTCTTCTTCCATGTGATTTTTAAAATAACTGTATAAAACAATCTTTATAAATCTGTTGATGGGCATATGACATATGTTGTAATTTTTACAACAGTAATAGCACAAAGGAGGGAGAGGGAATGGATTATTATAGGATCAAAGTTTCAGTGAACTATTGAAATTAAGTTGGTATTAATCCTCAGGACAACCATTAAGAAAATAATTCAAAATATAAATAAATAAATGGCAAAGGAATAAACTATCTATAAGAGACATACTTTAGATTCACGGACACAAATAGGTTGAAAATAAATGGATGGAACAAGATATACCATGCAAAGAGTAACCAAAAAAGAGCTAAAGTGGCTATACTAATATTAGACAAAATAGACTATAAGACAAAAATTGTTACTAGAAACCAAGAAGGATATATTTTTTTATTTTTTATTGTTATATTAATCACCATACATTATTACATCATTAGTATTTGATGTAGTGTTCCATGATTCATTGTTTGTGCATAACACCCAGTGCTCCATGCAGAACGTACCCTCTTTAATACCCATCACCAGGCTAACCCATCCTCCCACCCCCCTCCCCTCTAGAACCCTCAGTTTGTTTTTCAGAGTCCATCATCTCTCATGGTTCATCTCCCCCTCCGATTTCCCCCCCTTCATTCTTCCCCTCTGCTATCTTCTTCTTTTTTTTTTCAAGAAGCATATTTTATAATGATGAAAGTGTCTATCATCAAGACGATATCATCATTATAAATATTGATGCATCTAACAAGAAAATCCCCAAATAAATGAATGAATACTAATAGAATTGAAGGGAGAAATAATCAGTTCATCAATAGTAGTTGGAGACTTTGTTACACCCCTTTCAATAATGGCAAAAGGAGAGGATCAATGAAGTGCTAAGGATCTGAATAACACTGTAAACCAGCTTGAGTAATATTATTATATACCAACTAGATCTTCTAGACATCTACAGAACACTCACCTATCAATAGCATGTACATGCAGAATCTCCAGGAGGGAACATACCGTAGGTCATAAACAAGCTTCAATAAATTTTAAAGAATTGAAATTGTACATAATATGTTCTCCAACCACAATAGAAAGACGTTATAAATCAATAACAAGAAAATTTATAAACATGTGGGAATTAACACACTTCTAAATAACCAGTGGGCCAAAGAAGAAATCACAAGGGAAATTAGAATATTCTTTGAAATTAGAATGAAAAAATAATATACTAAAACTAAGAAGCTACAGGGAAATCAGTGCTTAGAGAGAAATGTATAGTTGTAAACATTTCCATTAAAAAATGAAATATCTCACTTTATGTGGAAAACCCAAAAGACTCCACCCCAAAACTGCTAGAACTCATACGGGAATTCAGTAAAGTGGCAGGATATAAAATCAATGCACAGAAATCAGTGGCATTCCTATACACCAACAACGAGACAGAAGAAAGAGAAATTAAGGAGTCAATCCCATTTACAATTGCACCCAAAACCATTAGGCACCTAGGAATAAATCTAACCAGAGGCAAAGGATCTGTACTCAGAAAACTATAAAATATTCATGAAAGAAATTGAGGAAGACACAAAGAAATGGAAAAACGTTCCATGCTCATGGATTGGAAGAAAAATATTGGGAAGATGTCAGTGCTACCTAGAGCAATCTACACATTTCAATGCAATCCCTATCAAAATACCATCCACTTTTTTCAAAGAAATGGAACAAATCATCCTCAAACTCCCAGTAGGATAAGCTCAAAAAGATCCACACCTAGGTACAATTCAGAAAAGACCCCGCATAGCCAGAGGAATGTTGAAAAAGAGAAGCAAAGCTGGCGGCATCACAATTCCGGACTTCCAGATCTATTGCAAAGCTGTCATCATCAAGACAGTATGGTACTGGCACAAAAACAGACACATAGATCAATGGAACAGAATAGAGAGCCCAGAAATGGACCCTCAACTCTATGGTCAACTAATCTTCGACAAAGCAGGAAAGAATGTCCAATGGAACAAAGACAGTCTCTTCAACAAATGGTTTTGGGAAAATTGGACGGCCACATGCAGAAGAATGAAACTGGACCATTCCACACAAAAATAAAAAATAAAATAGGCTCCAAATAGTTGAAAGACCTAAATGTGAGACAGGAATCCATCAAAATCCTAAAGGAGAACACAGGCAGCAACCTCTTTGACCTCAGCCACAGCAACTTCTTCCTAGAAACATCACCAAAGGCAAGGGAAGCAAGGGCAAAAATGAACTATTGGGACTTCATCAAGATAAAAAGCTTTTGCACAGCGAAAGAAACAGTCCACAAAACCAAAAGACAACCGACAGAATGGGAGAAGATATTTGCAAATGACATATCAGATAAAGGGCTAGTATCCAAAATCTATAAAGAACTTATCTAACCCAACACCCAAAGAACAAATAATGCAATCAAGAAATGGGCAGAAGACATGAACAGACATTTTTCCAAAGAAGACATCCAAATGGCCAACAGACACATGAAAACGTGTTCAACATCGCTTGGCATCAGGGAAATCCAAATCAAAACCTCAGTGAGATACCACCTCACACCAGTCAGAATGGCTAAAATTAACAAGTCAGGAAATGACAGATGTTGGCAGGGATGCAGAGAAAGGGGTACCCTCCTACACTGTTGGGGGGAATGCAAGCTGGTGCAACCACTCTGGAAAACAGTATGGAGGTTCTTCAAAAAGTTGAAAATAGAGCTACCATATGATCCAGCAATTGCACTACTGGGTATTTACCCCAAAGATACAAATGTAATGATCCGAAGGGGTATGTGCACCACAATGTGTATACTAACAGTGTCCACAATAGCCAAACTAAGGAAAGAGCCAAGATGTCCTTCGACAGATGAATGGATAAAGAAGTGGTATATATATACAACGGAATATTAAGCAGCCATCAGAAGGAATGAAATCTTGCCATTTGCAATGATGTGGATGGAACTGGAGGGTATTATGCTGAGCGAAATAAGTCAATCAGAGAAAGACATGTATCATGATCTCACTGATATGAGGAATTCTTAATCTCAGGAAACAAACAGGGTTGCTGGAGTGGTGGGGGTTGGGAGGGATGGGGCAGCTGGGTGATAGACATTGGGGAGAGTATGTGCTATGGTGAGCGCTGGGAATTGTGTAGGGCTGTTGAATCATAGACCTGTACCTCTGAAACAAATAATGCATTGTATGTTATAAAAAAGAAGAAGATAGTAGGAAGGGAAAAATGAAGTGGGGGAATCAGAGGGGGAGACAAACCATGAGAGACTATGGACTCTGAGAAACAAACTGAGGGTTCTAGAGGGGAGGGGGTGGGGGGATGGGCTGGCCTGATGATGGGTATTAAAGAGGGCACGTACTGAATGGAGCACTGGGTGTTATATGCAAACAATGAGTCATGGAATGCTACATCAAAAATTAATGATGTAATGTATGGTGATTAACATAACATAATAAAATAAAATTTTTTAAGAAATTGAAAGATCTCAAAACAATAAACTCTCACCTAAGAAACATCAAAATAACCAAAAGCAAGCAGAAAGAAGGAAAAAATAAAGATTAGGGCAAAAGTAAATGAAATAGATAATAGAAAAACAATATAGAAAATATAACTAAAAATTGATTCTTTGTAAATATTTTTTAAAATTGTTAGACCTTAGGAGCACCTAGGTGGTGCAGTCAGTTTAGCATCTGACACTTGGTTTTGGTTCAGGTCTTGATCTCAGGGTCGTGAGATCAAGCCCCGCATAGGGCTCCGTGCTCAGCACAGAGTCTGCTTAAGAGTCTCTCTCCCTGGGGTGCCTCGGTGGCTCAGTCATTAAGCATCTGTCTTTAGCTCAGGTCATGGTCCAGGGTCCTGGGATCCAGCCCCACACTGGGTTCCCTCCTCAGCGGGAAGCCTACTTCTCCCTCTCCCACTCCCCCTGCTTGTGTTCCCTCTCTCACTGTGTCTCTCTCTGTCAAATAAATTAAAAAAAAAAATCTAAAAAAAGTAAAAATAAAAGAGAGTCTCTCTCCTTCTTCCTCTGCCTCCCCCTTTAAAATAAATAAATACATCTTAAAAAGTATAAAAATAAAATTGACAAACCTTTGGCTACACCGGCCAAGAAAAAGAGAAAAAGCTCAAATTACTAAAATAAGAATTTAAAGAAAAAAATTATAAGGGAATACTATGAATAAATGTATGTCAACTGATAATTTAGAACAAATGAGCAGACTTTTAGAAAGACACACACTACCAAAACTTACTTTAGTAGAAATAGAGACAATGAACAGACCTATAACAAGAGATTTAATTGGTGATAAAACGAAACAAAACAAAACCTTCCCACAAAGGAAAGCTCTGGCTCAAATGACTTCGTTGGTAAATTCTATCAAACATTTAAAGAACACCAGTTCTTACAAACTCTTCCAAAGAATAGAAAGAGGAGGTGCATAGTTTCTATTTATTCTGTAAGCCAACATTATCCTTATACCCAAATCAGAAAAACACTTGCCAAGAAAACTACAGACCAGTATCTCTTAAAATAGTTACAAAAAATCCTCAGTAAAATACTAGCTATGGAACCCAACAACGTAGTTAAAAAATTATATATTGGGGCACCTGTGTGGCTCAGTTGTTAAGCATCTGCCTTCGGCTCAGGTCGTGATTCCAGGGTCCTGGGATAGAGCCCCACATCAGGCTCCCCGCTCCGTGGGAAGCCTGCATGTAAAATGGCTCTTGTGTTTCTTGCTTGGATTTTCAGGTGCTGCCAATACTGGGACCGTATGGAGAAGGGAAGGTTAGAGATGAAGACAACAGGTTCAGTTTGGAAGATCTTACATTAAGGATGTTTAGCAAGGGGCACCTGGGTGGTTCAGTCCTTAAGCGCCAGCCTTCAGCTCAGGTCATGATCTCAGGGTCCTAGGATAGAGCCCTGCATCAGGCTCCCTGCTTGGTGGGAAGCCTGCTTCTCCCTCTCCCACTCCCCCGCTTGTGTTCCCTCTCTCGCTGTATTTGTCTATGTCAAATGAATAAATAAAAATTTTTAAATATAAAATAAATAAATAAATAAAAGTTATATATCATTACCAAGTGGTAGTTTCACCAGGAATGCAGAGTTGGTTCAATTTATGAAAATCACTGTAGTACATGATATTAATAGAATAAAGGGTACAGTCCTTATGATAATTTCAATAGATACAGGGAAAGCACTTGACAAAATTCAGCATCCTTTCATGATAAAACAGTTTTAAAAACTAGGACTGGAAGGCAACTTCCTTAGCTAATAAAGGACATCTATGAAAAATCCAAAGCTAATATCATACTTAACAGTGAAAGACTTAAAGTATCCGCCCTAATGTCAGGAGCAAAACAAGGATATTTACTCGTACTACTTTTATGCAACATTTTGCCTGAATTTCTAGCCAGGAAAATTAGGTATGGAAAAGTGATAAAACTCATTTTGACTAGAAAAGAAATGAAACTATCTTTGTTCACAAATGACCTATCTTAACGTCTAGAAGATCTTAAGGAATCCACAAGAAAACTATTAGTGCTAATAAATACATACAGGGAAGTTATAGGATGTGAGATCAATATACAAAAATTATTCATATATATATGTTTTAAATATATATATATTTTTTTGATTAAAAAATCAAAGACATAAATATATGAAATCCATGTTCCTGGATTGGAAGACTTAATATTTCTAAGATGGAAATGGTCTTGAAATTAATCTATAGATAATGCAAGCCCTGTCAAAATCCTGCTTTTTTTTTTATGGAAGTTGACAAGCAGAACTTAAATGTTATATGAAAATGCAAATGACCAAGTATAGCTAACACAATCTGGAGAAAGAAGAGCAAAGTTGAGGACTCACACTTCTTGATTTCAAAATTCACTACAAAGCTACAGTAATGAAGATTAGGTAGTACTGGTATAAGGATAGACATATAGATGAACGGAGTACAATTGATAGTCCAGCAATAAACTCTTACATTTATGGTCAATTAATTTTTGATTATGACATGACAATTCCATGGATAAAAAGTATTCTTTTCAACAAATGGTACTGCAGAAAAGTATGAAGTTGTATCCCTGTCTTATATCATATACAGAAATAATTCTAAAATAGATCAAAGACCTAAGTATAAAAGCTAAAAGTATAAGACTTTAGAATAAAACATAGACATAAATATCTCTGAATTTGGATTAGATAATGGTTTCTTAGATATGACAGCAAACATGCAAGCAACAAAAGAAAAAATAGATCAACTAGACTTCATCAAAATTAGAAGTTTCATGTTTCAATGGACATTATCAATAAAGTAAAAAGCCACAGAATGGGAGAAAATATTTTCAAATTATATATCTGATAAGGGACTTATATCCAGAATATATATAAAGAACACTTACAAATAACCCAATTAAAAAAGGGTCAAAGTAACTGAGTAGACATATTTTATCAATGAACATATACAAATGACCAATAATCACATGAAAAGATACTCAGCATTGTTAGTCATATGCGAAATGCAAAACAAAACCAGAGTGAGATACCATTTCACAGTCGCTGGGATGGTTATAATAAAAAAGACAGATAATTACAAGTGTTGGCAAGGATATAGAGAAATTGAAGCCCTTATATGTTGCTAGTAGGAATGTAAAATGGTACACCTGCTTTGGAAAACAGTCTGGTAATTCATGAAAATGTTAAACATAAAGTTACTATATGACTCAGTAATTCCACTTTAGGTATGTACTCAGTTGAAAATATGTCTACACAAAAACTGGCACATAGATGTTTATAGCATCATTATTCATAGTAGCCCCAAAGTGGAAATGACCCAATTGTCCATCAACTGAGGAATATGTATAGATACAATATGGTTTATCCATACAGTGGAATATTATTCAGCCATGAAAACAAATGAAATACTAATTCATGCTAAAGCATGGATGAATCTTGAAACATTATGCTCTTTGAAGGCAAAAGACCACATTTTGTATAAATTTATTTATATCAAATATCCAGAATAGATTTAGGGCAAATGGGAGGTAACTGCTAATGTTGCAGGGTTTTTTCTGGGGTAATGTAAAGTTTCCAAAACTGATGTGGACAATTCTGTGAATATATTAAAAACCAGTGAATTTTATATTTGAATGGGTACGTTGTATGGTGTGTGAATTATATCTCGATAAAGTAGTTATAAAAAACCAATGGGCAAAGCATTTGAATAGAATAGACATTCCTCCAAAGAAGATATACAGTGGCCAGTAAGCACATGAAAAGGTAATAAACATCATTCGTCATTAGGAAAAGGCAAATTAATCCACAATGAAACAGTACTTCATATACACTAGGATGGCTATAATCAAATAAATTTTGAGCAATAACAAGTGTTGGTGAGGATAAGGAGATAGTGGAGCCCTCCTATTTTGCTTGTGGGTATGTAAAATAATGTAGTGGCCTTTGGAAAACAGTTGGAAATTTCTTAAAATGTTGAAATTACAGTTACCATATGATTCAGTAATTCCACACATAGGTATATACCCAAGTTGATGGAAAACCTATGTCTATGCAGGATCTTGTACCTGAATGTTCATGGCAACTTTGTTATAATAGTTAATAAGTGCAAAGAGGCCCCAGTTGTCCAATAACTGAGGAACAGACAAGTAAATGTGGTTTATTACACTGGAGAATTATTCAGCCATTAAAAGAAATGAAGTACTGATACTTGCTACAACTGGATAAATCTTGAAAATCCTATGCTAGGTGAAAGAAGCCAGGCACAAAGGCCACATATTATATCCTTTTACATTAAATGTCCAAGAAAGCCACATTCATACAGACAGAAAGTAAATTTGCAGTTTTCAGGGCTGGGAGTGGGGAATGAGTAAAGACTGTAATGCTTATAGAGGTTTCTTTCTGGAGTAATGAAATGTTCTGGAATCTTGTGATGACTGTACAACTTTATAAATATACTAAAACCCACTGAATTGTAGACTGTAACAGGGTGGATTTTTTGGTATATGACTTATATTTCAACAATAACAACAACCAAGACAAAATCACTTTAAAGACACAAACTTCTGCGGGCATAGTTTGCAGCCATCAGGTTATGTCCGTCTAGGTAAAACTCTGGATTCCAGTCTGTGTGTGGGGTTCTCAGTGTAACTGCAGTGAAATAGTGCACTCATAATATTCTTTTGGGTGGCAGTGTGCCCTAAGTGTCCAGCACAGTTAAGGTGTATTCTTTCACTAGGTGGTCAGAAGACAGTACAGAGCACTGCATATTATGCATGAGGTTTTTTTGTTTTTATTTTTGTTTTTTGAGGGATTGAAACTGTTGAATGACAGTCATGGCATTTCTGAAATCTCCTCTTCAGAGGTGTGGCATAAAAAACGACTGAGTTTGCCCAGTAAATGTCCTTCTAAGTAATTGCTGTCTCTAACAGTTTTAGAATTTTCTTTGGAAAGCACAGCAAGGCAGGTGGGAAGTCACACAGAACTTAATTTGAGGTGCTTAAACTTTGATATGCATTTTGTGAAAGGTTTTTGTTAAAAAACAAAATTCAGCTGAGTAAATTTGAAGATCTCATTGGCTTTATTAACTGATTTATGAATTGAGTAGCATCCCATCTATCAAGTACAATGATGCTCAGAGGAGTTGTACAAAATTGAAGGTTTTTTATAGTAAGGAGGGTGGGTGAGAAGTTACTACCAAAATAAAAGAAAGGATTGTTTCAGGCAATGTCATTTTCCCTTAGGAAGAAGAGCAGAGGGTCGTATCACACAGATTACCTCACCTTCCTTTCACAGACTGAGAGGGCCCACAGGTACCTCACTGGTGCTGACCAGAAAATTCCTGACATTTCTGGGGGGGAAGGGGTTGAAACTGCAATTAGGTTAAGTGCTAAGCCCTGCTTTGGTGACATTGCCTAAGTGCCTACATTTTGGGCCTGTAAAGTTTTTGACAGTTTGCCACATTACAAACTCTTGAAACATATTTGCTTTTAGCTTTATTTAGAGAATTACGAGTTTTTCTCAAGAGCTAATCAACAGAACCACCAGGTACCTAATAAACAAGATTCTGGAGGGAGCATATGTAACATCCAAAATGGAACTCAAGAGTACAGGTCTGCCAACTCAGTTGCCTATTTTAATATCTGTTAAGCCCTCTACCAAAAGCAATTATATTATAACGGGTAATTATTTTTTCATGCATTGCAGAGGCCACAAAGAAAAAAAAATCCACTAGAAATATCACTTAGATTCAATGTTATATAAATTACATATTACCTAGCAGTTATAGGATGGATGGTCTTAATGGTAAATTTGATATATAGAACATTCTTAGATGTTTGCCTATATTGCATTTTTTGATGTTTCCAAATCCTAGATTTTATGCCATTTGAGAAGTAGTGTAGGATCTACTTATTGTTAGTTTTTTCAGTCACTTTTAAAAAAACCAATCTTAGTTCAGTTTCATTTGTAAATGTAAAACTAAGGGAAGCACTAGTCCAGGATTTCAGATTGAAAATGATCTTGAAACCCTACGTATGAACAAATAAATAGGGATAGCATTAATGGGTGATTTCGGGCCAGGAATTTCTATTATTTCTTGAGAAATTCAAGACAACAAATGCCAGTTTCCCTAAATGCAGCTCATTCATTTTGGCCTACAAGAAGTCTCTGTGATAAAGTCAGGCTTTTTATCCTTAAAATAAAAAAAAATATATTTCCCCAAAGGAAAGAAAAAAAATATGTCTGTAAATGCATTTTATTTATTTTTTTTGTAAATGCATTTTAAATCCTTTCAAACTGTTGCATGTGGTGTCTTTCAGCTTATCATTTTACTGCATTTTTTTCACCAAATAATAGTTTTAGGTAATAGCTTAGATTCAACTCACCTGATTTTATTAGTGCTGTGTGAAGCTGTAGAATCAGAAAACAAATCTAATAATCTAAGGATTTGAAGGAATCAAGTCATATTCCAATGATGACTTAAGGGTTGACCAAAAAATGGGAAAATTTTGGGTTTTCTCTTTGAAGAATTACCTCACATGAATTCAGTTTATGATCTTTGAATTTTTTTTGAAAACCATCTGAAAGCCTAAAACAATTTTTGATAACCATTATCATTCAAACTAGGTGGAAATAGCCCTCAAAATGCAGAGAAATTACTGTTCCTGACTCTGTGCTGTGAGAAATCAAATGTCAGTAGTTGGTTGCATTATTATGTTAAATATTTGTTTCTTATTATTGTCACATTCTAAAAGACTTTAGCACAATGCAGTGAAGAATTAATAAAGCAGGAAATCAGAATAGCCAAAACAATGAAAGTCGGAGTGAGGCAAACCCAAGTTGTGGCAAAACAAAATAAAATTCATAAATGGGAAAAAGAAGCTTTTGCCACAAGTCACTTAAAGGCCTTTCTGACGTATATTTGCTATTTTCTCTAAAATTGTGTTTCTATTACTTTGTTTCTAGGTTTTCCCATCATGTAAATGCTCACCTTCGGTTAAATTACTGTGGCATTGGAAATATTTTTATTTTATTATTATTTTTTTTTTTTTTGAGAGAGAGAGAGCATGAGCAGACGGAGGGGGAAGGTGGAAGAGGGACAGGGAAGGAGAGAATCTTAAGCAGGCTCCAGGCCCAGTGCAGAGCCCAACACAGGACTTGATCTCATGACCCTGAGATCATGACCTGAGCCGAAATCAAGAGTCAAACACTTAATGGACCCAGCCACCCAGGTGCCCCAAAGATTTTTTAATCTTGAGGAGAAATTTTCTTTAATTTCTAGATTATGGTACTGTTCTTGTCAATACAAATGTCAGGATCAAATCAGAATGATCAAACTTGGGATGTTCAAACAAATGATAGCCTTGGCATATTCTTCCCCGAGAAGACAGATAGTAAAACCAGGAGCTTCTTTCTTACCCCTGTGTTCTTACCTCACTAACTTTCTGCCTTTTTAAGGATTCTTTTGGGGATATTTTTCTTTCACACTGGAACTTCTGCCATAGAAATTTACCATATCCTCAGTGTTCTTATCTATTAAAATTATCTCAATGCTGTGTTCTCGTCAACACTGTGAAGTAGATATTATTTTAATTTTACAGATTGGAAACTAAGACCTAAAAGGTTAATTGCATTGTTCAGGGCCACACAGTAAATATTAACTTAGGGATTTAATTCTTCAGACATGATACTGACTTACCTAGAATGTTGCCTGTAGTGTAGATCTTTGCAGTTTTCAAGCAGCAATATCGTCTTTTGGTTCCTTTATTTTTTTCTTTCTTTCTTGCCCAATTTCTTTGAACTCTCAGCTTTTACCCATGTTCATGCTTTTTATTTATTGCTTCTTCTGCTTCTCTCATTAAACACATTCTTTCTACTACTGCTTGCATTCTTCTCTGGTAGTTTGGCTTCCATAATTTCTGTACAGAATTTTAGCTAAGTAAGCCTGAGTTTGAGTTTGGTCAAATTCACTACTTCTGTTTTCATCCTTTCTGAAATCCTCATTGCTCATCTTGAGGTTCCTCAAAATCCAGTCTTTTTGCTTTCATACCATGGGGTTAGCTTCCACTAAGTTAGGTCCACTCCTGGCATAGCATGTAGGTGGCTTCCCCTGTGAAAAGGACACCTTTTAGGATTCTGCTGTGGGCCTGTCCAGAGAGGCCACACTGCTTACAACAGGTCTCTCCCCACTCCTCATCTCAGATAATACTTCTCCTGCATTGCTGCTTTATTTATTTTTATTTTTTATTATTATGTTATGTTAATCACCATACATTACATCATTAGTTTTTGATGTAGTGTTCCATGATTCATTGACATTGCTGCTTTAAAAAGGGTTCCTCTCTATTCTCCCTCCAGGCTACCTAACTTTTTTTTTCTAAGATTTTATTTATTTATTTGAGAGAGAAAGAGCGAGAGAGCATGAGGGTTGGGGGTTAGGGAGAAGCAGACTCCCTACTGAGCAGGGAGCCCAACATGGGGCTCCATCCCAGGACTCTGGGATCATGACCTGAGCCAAGGGCAGATGCTTAACCAACTGAGCAACCCAGGCACCCACAGGCTACCTAGCTTTTGAAATATATTTAAAATTTTAGGTTTTTAACCAGAGTAATAAGCACACACTTTTTATTTATTTTATTTTATTTTATTTAAGATTTTATTTATTTGACAGAGAGAGACAGTGAGAGAGGGAACACAAGCAGGGGGAGAGGGAGAGGGAAAAGCAGGCCCCCTGCCGAGCAGGGAGCCCGATGTGGGGCTCGATCCCAGGACCCCGGGATCATGACCTGAGCCGAAGGCAGATGCTTAACAACTGAGCCACCCAGGGGCCCCAAGCACATACTATTTAAAGCAAATATTTTTAAAAGACTTATGAAGAGAAACAAGCAGTTCTTACTTTCATCCCTCTCTACCCCTTCAATAACTGTTTCTTCTTTTGTTTATGTAGATATTTCTAAATAATAGATACATACTGCTATTTCCTGAATTATTAACATTGGGTGTCATATATTAATTTTTTATTAATATTAATTAAATACTATATTATTATATCATATATTATTATATTATTTATAATTATTAATATATAAAATTAATATTTTTATATAATAGCTTAGCATTTATTTCTTTTCATTATTCTCTAATTTCTGTTCTCATTATCCTTGTATAGTCTTCTACCACAATTTTTGGTTAAATCAGCTGTTAGTGTTTATAATATTATTACCTTGTAAATATTGTGCAATGCAGACCCAAGTAACATATTGTGACTTCTTTTATTTTGGGGTATATTTTTTCTGTAGTTAAAAATTTCCTCTAATATTTATTTGTTTAGCTCTCTATGAATCTATTGCTTTTTTTTTTTTCCAAAATACTCCAATTGTTCTGTTCTAATGGTAAAAATATTTCTACCTGCCAAAACACCAATTAATATGTTGTTTTATTTTTTTCCCCAGTTACCCTTGTAGGGGCCAAGGGCAGGCAGCCCCAAGATGGGCCACTTTGGGCATCAACATTATTTTGAGTTAAAAGCAATCCAAACCCACAAGTTCAGAAAAATCTCTTTACCTCCCCATCAATTGCCTGCTTATACCAGGAAGAGACCTATTAACAGAGATTCCTCTTTTTTTTTTTTTTTAAGATTTTATTTATTTATTTGACAGAGAGAGACACAGTGAAAGAGGGAACATAAGCAGGGGGAGTGGGAGAGGGAGAAGCAGGCTTCCTGCAGAGCAGGGAGCCTGATGTGGGGCTTGATCCCAGGACCCTGGGATCATGACCTGAGCCAAAAGCAGATGCTTAATGACTGAGCCACCCAGGCGCCCCAACAGAGATTCCTCTTTACCTAAGAAACTTACTTATGTAATAGGGCAACCTTTGTTTTCCAAACATGTCCTTTCACCTTCCTAATAATGGTCTTTCTCCTCTTGTACTTTCATACCTCTATCCTTCTCCATAGCTCATATAAGCATCATGTTGCCTCACTGTCTTTGGAATTTCCATGTCTGTGTGGATTCCCCATTAGTAGGCTATTAAATCTGATTTTCTCCTGTTAATCTGTCTCTTGTCAATTTGATTCTTAGCCCAGTAGAAGGACTGTGAAAGGTAGAGGAAATTCTTCCTCCACAACACCTCCTTTGATATGTCTCCTATTTACCCTAGTCTTTCACTTTCTCCTTCTGTCAGAAAGAGACTTTTTTGGGTTTTTTTTACCCTCCTGTGTTGCAGTCCTTATTTCCTGGATTTCATGTAGATAACTTTCCCATATTCTATAGTATATCCTTTCATGATGATGTACTTTGATACTTTTTTAATTCATTTTTCTGGGCTTTCAGTGGACCTGTATGATTTGAAATGCATATCCTTCAGTTCTTGGAAATTTTCTTATATTATTTGATACATACCAACCCTTTCTTTCCCCTTTTCTCTCTTTTTGGAACTCTTCTCAATGAGAAGGTAAAACTCCTGAATTAATTCTCTAATTTCTGTTATTTTTCTCACTTTTTCTAGATCTATTGTTTTATCATTTTATTTTACTGAGAGATTTTTCTCAATTTTGTCTTCCAACATTTGTAAAGTTAGCATGTTTATTTTGGTTAGCATATTTTAATTACTCTTTCTTTTTCTCAGTGTTTCTGCTTTTCTGTTTTACATAGCATGTGGTGGTTATTGTCTTATAGACATAACATTTCCTTTTATTACTCTGAATATTGGAAAAATTTTAGAAGTGTCTCTCTTTCTTCCTTTTCTTTTAATCTTACATTCGTGTTGGAGCTTTTTCTCAAATGCCTGGTGACTCATAGGTATCAGTGAATAAGAAGCATTAGAAAATAAAATTGATAGGCTACTATATTTTTTCTTTTGTCAGAATTGATATTTGTCATTTACAGAAACTCAATATAAACTAGCTTAAGAAAAAAGGGAAATCTCTTGGCATATACAAAAATAAAACACAAAGTGGTCTTCAGATATGTCTGGATTCAGGAGCTGATACAATGTTGTCACTGTGATCTCGCTTTATCTTGTGATGAAGTCATTTCCTTTTCTACCACATGAAATAAGTGAAAGAAAAGAGGAAAGAGGAGTTCTGTTATCAAATGTAGGTTGTAAGGGAAAGGAATACTTGAAAGAGAAAAACCATAGCTATTCCCTAAAGCCCCTTAGAATGGCAGCATATGAGACTCAGGATCCTAAAACATCAGTTTATTTTATAGTTGAGTTATTATTGCTCTTAATAAAGCAAAATCTATTCCCTTCCAGGACTGTGATCGTTATTCTCTCACATACCTACTTCTGTCCCCTACCCAGATGTGTTTGAGATGTATCCTTCTGAAAGACAGCATAGTCTTGACCCAGAAATTCTTTAAGACAGTGCTTCTCAATCTTCAACAAGCATACAAATTCTTAGGGTTCTTGTTCAAATGCAGGTGCTGATTCAGCAGGTTCTTGGTGGGGTATGAAATTCTGTTTTTTCAAAAGATTCCAGGTAATATTGATTCTGCAGGTTCTTGGATCACACTTTGAATGGCAAGGCTTAACATATTTGGTTTAGCTTCTCAAGTTGCCATTAATTAGAAAGTTTTCCAGAAAATCTGAAATCTGACTTTGGCTACAGTGTCTTGCTTTCACAAGCTTCGGGATCAGACCAAGTCCTTCACAACTTAGTATGTAAGCTAACGTTTCCAGGATGAGTAACTTCCAATGGCCAGAGTAAAAAAAACAAATGATGAAAAAAAAAAAAAAAGCCCAGAAAACTTTCTGGGAGGGATTTACATTTTCTGAATCTCTAGTACCTCAGGCTCTCTGTACTTCTGTGTGAGCACGGACCTTGGAGGAAGTCTCTAGTCTATAAATGTGACTACAAATGGATGTGGGATCGGTTAAAATCAATCCCCTGCCTAACAGATGCTAACTGGTTATTTTTACACAATCTGAAATCCATGAAGTAATTAGGAAAGCAGATAAGAATTAAATCATAGGCTCAATAACTGGTAAGTGAATTGTCCCATCATGAGGGCATGTGTATTCACAAGTAGTAGGAAATACATGTCATCCTGTAGCAGTGGTCCCCAATTGATATACTTCTTTTGTTATTTAATAGTAGTACTTCAGTTCCACGGTATTATCACTCCAAAATTTAGCTATGCATGTTTCTCTACGATAAGAATAGAAACTTGAATAATGGCAGCATATATGTTTCACTGAAGTCCCCTGAGTCTTTTCCATATCCTTTTATATCTCTTAGAACTCATATTTAATTATTACTCACGTCCCTGAAACTTTAAATAATAAAAAATGAAAGCACAGCTGAGCTTAATCTGGCACCAGGAACAATCCTGGCTTTGGCTGAGAGGTGTGAAGTCAGCATAGGCTTGGGGACAGGAGCACCTGGCTCTGACATTACCTCCTTCAGAAACCTGGGGCAAGGGCTCAGTTCAATTGCCCCCAGCTGAAATGGGCAGGAGGCTGATAACACTTAATCTTCCTTTCCCAGAGAGAATTAATTAACTGACAAAGCAACTTTGGGTAGGGGTAGGAGGAAGAAGGCCTATAAAATACTCAAAACAGTGCATGTGAGTTCTGTGAGAATGTGTTCACTGGAACTCATCAACCCCAAAAGTGGCTTGCAAGTTTCTGTGCAATTAATAATTGCTAAAATCTTAGAGAGCAGTTGACACATTATATTGGAATCACAATAATGAGTATGTTTATATTTTGCATACATATTTATATAAACCAGAGCGTTATTATGAACACCTGTGATATCCTTTCACAATTCATAGACTTATAGATGGAAAGAACCTTAAAAATTGACTAAATAATTCCATCCATTTTATAGGAAAAGAAGTGGAGGCACAAGGAGATTGACTTAGCCAGAGTCATAGAATGTGACTGCTTTTATGCCAGAGGCAGGACAAGAAAAAGAAGAAAGAAAAATGAGTATTTGTTGAGGGTCTCCTAAATGCCAGATATCCTGCTAGGATTCTTCACATAAATGAATCAATTTAATGCTCACACCAAACCTTTAGGATGTTATCTGTATAGGTTTTCTTTTGTCTAACTCAGCACAATTAGCAAAAGAAAGAAGTAGAGTGTATGTCTTAGTGGTTGAAAGAGCATATTTTGCTTCTTTGTTTCATTATACCTAACTACCTCTCTTACACAGGTGCCAATGGTTGAAGAATCCAGGTTGGTGTAGCAAGAGGCCTGGGGAATCTGGACCCAGTCCTCCTAGACATTTTCTGGCACCTTGAATGGAGAGTTCCTTTTCCTATAACAGGTCCCATGTTCTCCATTCCAGAAATAACACTAGTTCTGGTCTCCAGGTACAGTTTTGCAGCCTCCTGAGGCTTCCATTATCACATAATTCCTTAGCTTATCTGTTCTTTATCTATTAACTTCTCCCAAAATCATTTTTGAAACTTTCCAAAATATATCTTTAAAATTCTCTTTATCTTGGACAGTATTGAATCTTTCTCCAGGTTTTGGAGACCCTCCTCCCCCAGAATACTTTAGAGTTTATTTTTTTAATTGTCAAAGAGTAACTATCACATGTTGTAGGATTATGCATGAGCCAAATATTTTATAGATGAGAGAACAAATGACCTATAGTGACATTCTGTTTTCCACAAACCATGTTGCAGTGTAGTCTATAGTCTACCAACACATCTATGAAAACATGATATCAGAATATTCAACCCAAATGCAGAGGCTTCCCTACTTGAAAACCTACAATCATTAATGTCACATTTCACTAATTCTAACTGGTAACCTCTTAATCTTGCTGTAGACCCTTTCAGTTTGTTATAATAAATCAGTTTTCCATATAAGTGCCTTTGCTTATATTTACATGCCGAGACAATTTTCATTTTCCCTCTGAATCTCTTCCAATGAAACTTTATATGTGAAGCACATGTACTCCATGGTTTTCTTGGATGTATATTTCCAGACTTATTATTTAGAAAGTTTATAAAATGTGATCAATAGTCATGAAGTTGGGTCTCTTAAGAAAGACGTGTTGGCAATACTAAGCTTATTAAGAGCCTAACACAGTCTTGAGAATGACATCAAAAAAGCTAGAATCCAGGACTTTCATAAACTTGGGACATGATATATATTAATCTAATGATTCATGCATTAATCAGTTTTCATGAAAATTAGCTTCTTAAAACTCCACTTGGATTTGGTGTTTGTAATCCAAGGAAAAGTAGTTTGTGGGAACCTCAGTCAAGGTAATGTCTTTACAAAGCTAGCTATTTCTATTAGTTTTTCTATGAATCATCATCATGGAGCCTTTTTAATCAAGAGAAGTGAAGGTTTATTGTGAATTACTTGGTGAATCTGAGCTGTTTTCATAGTAATTCTGCATATTCAGAGAAATTAAGAATAGTCCAATTGGCTGTTAAGACAATCAAGAAATCCAGAATCCTCTGAATAGACTGTTAAGAAAACCACATATTCACAAGTTAAATATATAGCTCATTCATTTCTTGCTTTGGTTATACTGACAGAGCAAATGTTTGAGAATGATTGTTTGGGGTTTTTATACTTCTAGATTATTATATCATTTACCTATGGCTGTCTACCAGTCCAGCTCAAAATAATGGTTTGAAACAACCACTTCTTTGTTTATGATTCTGTGGGTTGGCAACGGGGGCTGGGCTCAACTGAGGAGGCTTGGCTCTGCAACATCAGATGTTGGACTAGGATCAGTTTTGTATTTGGGCCATGGGTGGGACAGCTCAAGCTGCTCTCTGCATGCTCTCGCATTCTCTAGGAGGTTTGCCCAGGCTTTTCTGTAGTTCTGGAAGACCAAGCAGAAAAAGTGAGTCCCAGTGCACAAGCCTTTGTCGAGCCATTGCTTGCATCATGTTTGCTGATATCTCATTGGCTGAACAAGTCACATGGCTTAGCAAAGTCATTGTGGAAGAGGACTACTCAGGGAACAGATATAGAGAGGAATGATTCTCTGGAATCATATGGAAAGGAATAACAACCATAATTACTAACACAGAGATCCATGGAGTCCTTTCATCTTTTAGAAAATGAATATTAGATCAGATCAGGTGTGAGAAAACTATGGCCTATGTGACAAATTCAGCCTGCCACCTGTTTTTGTAAATAAAATTTTATGGAAACACAACCATGCCCATTCATTTATATATTGTCAATGGCTCTTTTGCGCCACACTGGCAAAGTTGAGTAGTTGCTACAGAGACCGTAAGGCACAAAAAGCCTAAAATATTTACTTTCTGAACCTTTACAGAAAATGTTTGCCAACCATGAATTGGATAATTGACCTTTTTTTTCTATCTCTAAAGTGTAAAGCAATGGAGTACGTTTTAATAACAGTTCCAGAGGTTGAAATTGAAGTGTCTTTTGGGGAATCAAAAACTAGGATGAAAAAGGCTGTATTCCTAGCCAATACCTGAAACACTGGTCCTTTCCCTATGAATAAAGGATATGTAAAAAGATTCTACCAAGACAGGCTGTGGGTAATTTGGGGAATAAGATTAAGCTACTAATCCTTTTCTTGTGTGTATATTAGTGTGTGTATGTGTGTGTATTTTAAATCTTATTGACTAGCACAGCAAGTCAATTCATGAGTCAGTCCTCTTCCCTAACACCCCATTTTGAAGAGTTTTCCAGTGTTTACAAACTCACACTGGCATAGTTGAAGCTGGTCAAG
Organism: Mirounga angustirostris; assembly: GCF_029215605.1. Classification (NCBI taxonomy): domain Eukaryota; kingdom Metazoa; phylum Chordata; class Mammalia; order Carnivora; family Phocidae; genus Mirounga; species Mirounga angustirostris. The sequence goes on from NW_026991723.1 coordinate 23,474,650, forward strand.
TAATCTCACTATATTCTATTTCACATGATCAGAGAGCTGATAGAGAAGGTGACACACACACACACGGGTGTTTGAATAATTAGATTTTTATTATTTTCTATGTTTTTAGTTCCAATTGGACATATTTCACATGTAAGAGAAATAATTTTATATGTACATGCACCATGATAATTTAATATATGTAACATATACGGTATAGTATATAGAATAGTATGAATAATATATACATAGGTAGATACATAGATAATATAGTAATAATATAATGTCACCTGGCTATGAACATTTCCCCAGCCCTTTTTTTGTTTACTACCATCATTACAAATATATCTGATGATAGTCTATGAGAAAAAAGAATCTGGTTTTGTAATGCATACTCTCTTTATATGTTGTTGAAATTTCCATTGAATGTCACTTCAAGTGTCTTTGATTCAGCCTAATTTCTGTCAGGCTTTGAGTCTTGGGCACCTCCAATTTGCTTGACACTATGTATGTATAGGTTAATATTCTATGCTAGGCTAATGTCAACATTAGACTGAGGTACTGTTTAATAATCAAGGGTTAACATAAATCAGAAAAGCAGAAAACATATACTTTAAGTGTGACCTTCAACTTATGACTCTTTTATTAATCTTGAAAACTTAATGGTTACCAGTTTAAAATTTTCACTGATTGGATGTTGATGTTGTCAAGATTAAATTTGTTAGCGTATGTAGAGTGTTTGTAAGAGTGCCAGGTACATAGTGTTTGCTGTTATTATTATTTTTTAGTTTGCATGGACTTTAGTCTTGTTGGTTCATGTTGAGTACATGGAATACTACATATACATATATTTGTTGAGTTTAATATGTGTACACATAGATGAATGCATACCCAACCCTATAGAAATATAAAAAAGAGAAATAAGGCTAAGAGTTAAGTAAAAAAGACAAAATGAGGTTTTAAAAAAAGGAGAAACAGAGTACGGTTGGCATCTGGGGGAACTACAAGCAGGATGGAACATATGCAAGGAACTAATGTTGTAAATGTTGAATATATGTAGATCTCCCAATTCATCCCATATTGTGGGTGCTCTCTGGGAATGGACATGGTGGCTTAAAAACAGATTTGGCAAAATTGAGCATAGAATTTTTCTGTGTTTAAAGAAGATTTCATTTTTTGGAGCAGTTTTAGGCTTACAGAACAATTGCTCATAAAGTATAGGGGGTTGCCATATACCCCTTCCTACTTTTTCCCATCCCCACAGTTCTTCCTATTATCAACATGTTGCATTAGGGTGGTGCTTTTGTTATAACTGAACAACCAATATTGATATATTATTATTAACTGAAGCCTCTAATTTACATTAGAGCTCACTCTTGGTGTTGTACATTTTATAGGTTTTGGCACATTTATAATGTCATATATCCACCATTACAGTATTATACTGAATAGTTTCTCTGTCCTAAAAATGCCCTGTACTCCACTAATTCATTCCTCCTTCTTCCTCTGAACCTCTTGGCAACTACTGATAATTTTACTGTCTCCATAGTTTTGTCTTTTCTGGAATGTCATATAGTTGGAATCATTCAATATATAGCCTGTTCAGACTGGCTTCTTTTACTTAGTAATAGGCATTTAAATTTCCTCCTTTTTTTTCCCCCATAGCTTGATAGTTCATTTGATTTTATTACTGAATAATATTCCATTGTATGGATATACCACAGTTTATCTATTCACCTATTAAAGGAAATCTAGTTGTTTGAAAGTTTTGGCAATTATGAATGAAGCTGCTATAAACATTAGGTGCAGGTTTTTGTGTGGAAATAAGTTTTCTATTCATGTGGGTAAACACCTTAGGGGTGTGATTTCTGGAGCTTGTGGTAAACCTGTGTTTAGCTTTGTAGGAAACTGCCAAACTGTCTTTTAAGGTGGCTGAACTATTTTGCATTCTCACTGTCAATGAATGAGAGTCCCTGTTGTTTGATATCCTCACCAGCATTTGGTATTGTCAGTGTTTTGGATTATAGCCATTCTAATGGGTTTAATTTGCAATTCACAAATAAATATGATGTTGAGTTTCTTTCCATATGCTTATTTGCCATCTGTAGATCTTCTTTGTTGAGGTGTCTGTTCGGATCTTTTTCCGATTTTTTAATTGGGTGGTTGTTTTCCTACTGTTGAATTTTAAGAGTTCTTTGTATATTTTGGACAAGTCCTTTATCAGATATGTGTTTTGCAAACACTTTCTTCCAGTCTGTGGCTTGTCTTTCACTCTGTTAACAGTTTCTTTCACAGAGCAGGAGTTTTTAATTTTAAGAAGCCCAACTTAATTGTGTGTTTTTTTTTCAGATCATGCTTTTGATGTTGTATCAGAAATGACATTGCCAAACTGATCACCTGATCATCACAAAATACCTCCCCCTACCCTTGTCTTTACTTATCTAAAGAAATCCTAACCTTCTTCAAAGAGTCAGTTCAAGAATTGCATCCCTAAAACTTGCCCTGACTACTTCAGACCACTTTGATCTCGTCCTTCTTTGAACTCCTAAAGCTATGGTAATCTACACTACATTGTTCTGTACTGTATTATACTCTGTTTAGTGCCATTTTAAAAATTATTTCCACGTGGTAATCATATCTTGCAGGCGAGAGCAGTTAGAAATTATACATCCTTTGTAACTACAAGCAACTGGGGGTTGGACCCAGAGCAGATTCTCAGAAAAATGCCTGGAATCAGGAAGCTGCAAAGTGAAATTGTTAAGGGTCTGAGTTCTGAAGTCAAATTGATATCGTTTTTATTTCACCTATGCAATGGATGCCTGTATGATCTTTGGCAAACTAGTTACTGAACCTCTCTCATTTGAGTATGTCTGTCTAAAAACAGAGGGATAAGAGTAATATCTACTTGATATGGTTGATGTAGGTATCAACAGGAGATAAATGCATGTAAGGATCTTAGCATACATCTGGCTCATGGCATGTCCTGTTGTTGTTAATGTTATTATTATATTATTATTCTTTCTATAAATAAAGTAGGCTAGAGTATCAATGAATTAGGTTAGTTATAATGAAGATGCAAATATGAAAATACTTTGTGACCCCTATGTGTGATAATTATTATTAATATTATTATGTTTAAAAGTACATGTCATATTGAAGAATATTAAAATGAACTAAGAATCCCAGACGCCATATTTCAAATCCTGATTTTGCTTTTGTACTTCCAAATTGGATCCAGCTTTCATAACTGCTACTGAATATTCAATTTAGTGATCACATTTACTAGCTCTGCAATCCTGAGAAAACTGTGTTCATTCTTCTGTTTCCTCCTTAAAACCTCAGTTTCCTTCTGTTAAAAAACCTATTAAAAACTATCTCAGAATTGTTATAAGGGTTAAAAGATTATTATGTGGAAGTAGTATAGCATCTCACATCTTGTGGCTATTCAATAAATAATACATTTTGATTTCCTCACGGTGAGTATCCTTTAAAATTCTTCACAAAATTCTCTCTTATACTCCATCACCCACACAACTGCCAGAATGGGCTACCAGAAGTTCCAAAAGGTTGGGCTGCTTCTCTATACTTCAGTGGCTTCTTGCCATTAGGTGAGAGAGTCAGAGCTCCTTAGCACACTGTTGGAGGCTTTAGATCTTCTCTGCCAGTGTAGACTCAGTTTCTGCTTCTCTGTCTCATTTTAATAATATGAAGTGTTGGTAATTTCTGCTTTCTGTGCTCCATTCTTCCTGCTTTTATACCTGGCTAGTTCTTTGAGACTCAGTTGAATTATGTCACCAAGGAAGATTCTGAGCATATCCTTCCTGCCACTGGAGTGGTGTAAATCTTTGGTTTTTCTAGCGCTCCATTCTCTTATTTGTAGGTCTTCTTCCTAGGATTGTAAGCTCCTTGAAGTCTACAATGGTGTCCTTAGTATCTAGCACTTAGTTGGTGCTGATTAACAAAGAATAAATAGATTCTATTAATAAAATGGGCCCTAGTACAGTGTCATGTATGTTCTAGTCATCTTATAAATTTGGTGAGTGAACAAATGAGTAAATGTATGAATAAATACCCAAGGAAGAGTGAAGATGAAGTTTTACCTGAGGACAGAATTCAGATGACTTTTGACAAGGTTTTCACAACTCTGTTTTTATATAAAAGATCCACATAGTACCAGTATAGTAGCAGCTTTATCATTAAACATAAGACAAATAATAAATATATGCAATACTTATATGGTTCTAGATAGTAACTTTGTCTTTAATAAAATCTCTACAATGAGTAACTTCTTAGAATTAGCAATATGTTTTATGTTAATAAAATTATCTTTTTATATGTCCACTCAATTGTGAAGAACCCTGAAGTGTTTCATAAACATTTATCTCACCTACTGTGTGCTGTTAGTTGATTAGGTCCTTCCTTTTTCACATAACTCAGCTTTTGTTAAAGTGTCCACCCCCTAATAGCTCCTGTCATTCAGGGGTCACTGATGTCATCTCCAGCTCCAGATGAGTTTAAACCAGTCAATATATTCTCTACACTCTGCTATGGATTGGCCGTGGAGACCAAGCTTAACCCAATCAGCCTATGATATTCTCCTGGGGACTGTTTGTGATGAGCACATGACCCCAGTGACCTCAGTCAGGCTGGAAGCAGGTCCTTTTTCTGCTTGGTTGAGGAGAGGTTCTCTCTTGCTTACTGGATAGAAATGAGAAAGAACAGAGCCTTGTTTCGTCTTGGAACACTCTGTAACTGATAGGGGAACCAATGCCACAGATAGTGATACAGACAAGTGAAAAGACTGTATGCTTGACATTACTGAGTATCTGCATAGGCGAGATAATTTTCTTATTGTTTAAAATCATTTTGAGACAGATTGGTTATTACTTACAACTGAAAGAAGCCTAACTAGTACCTATTTATAACTTTTCTATGCTTCACATAAACTAAGATATAAAATAGTCTCTTCCGGACTCAGCAGTGAAATGAGTATAAAAACCTATAACCATCTCCCTAGGAAACAAGGGCTGAATTTGCAGGTATATGCATGAGATTTAATCATAGAACATCACTATCTCTCCTCAAAGTGTGAACTGTTGTGAAATCAGCAGTCCCCTGGACTTCCTGGAAGAAGAGTGAAGAGGAGGCTCTGCATATGAAGGTGATAAGAGGAATCACTAGTGGAGAATGGAGAACAATGCATCTTTTCTGGTAGCCAAAAAAAAGCTGAATGTAGTCTGCCTTGAGGTCATTTCACTTTTTTCCTCTGGATTGTCTAATGGTAGCTAAGAGCAAAATACCTCCCTTAGGATGTAACTTCCCATAAGCTGAGGAGCCAAGCATTAACATGAGGGAGAGAGCAGGAAAGGAAGACTGTGTGCTTTCCTGGAGCTGTTAATAATATACTGGACAAGGGCAATAAATAATTGATAGTTGTCATCTCACTGCTTCTTGGTTATTCATGGACTTCAAGATGGTCCTTTATCTTAGCACCATCTAATCGTGTTACATCACATGCACTCCTCATCACCAACATTAATATGTCTGCCAGTGACATAAGCTGTACGCTGGCTTTTCAGAGCTATCACAAACTGCTGATCTCCGCCAGTCAAGAGCAATGTTATTGTCACCGGCAGACAGAAATATTACCTCCAGACAGAATAGTGTAAATAATACAAAAAATAACCTCCAACACCAACAACAAATCTCCATAATTAGGGAAAGGTCTCTTTCATCATATCCGCTGTATAACTCCCCTGAATGAGAATTGTGGTAGTCTGGAGGGAAGAGGGCTCAATTCAATCAGGCTGAGCACCTGCACTCTTTTGAAGATGTACATTGCAGAGTCAGAGTAGGTGTGTATTCTGGAGCAAAGCAATGCGAGTCTGTGAGTATTTTAGATTTTTGTTCCTGATACTTTTACATACACCTGCAGAGGTACCGCAGCAACCTAGAGGTGATTGCTTTCCATGACAATGTGGCCGTGTTAACCCATGTAGAGTAATTCCTAAATTTTGATTATAGGCAGAATGAGAGTCCCAACAGAGGGAATAAATGCAGAAAGGAAGGGAAGGCAAAATATGTGCTGTAACTGGCAGCTAAAACTGCCTAGACATTACACAGCTCATTTTATTCCCAAAGTGTTCAGAGAGCATTACCTAATGAATTCTTTTTATCAGATGCATCAAGATCCCCCATGCACCTGTGGCAAACACTATCCATTCCTCCTCTTTCTTGCCAACAGAATTCCAATTTTAACAGGATGGCAGAATGCCTGGTTAAATAATAGCTTCCTCAGCCTTTCTTGTAGCTTGGTTGGGGGGTGGGGAGGGGTTGGTGGTGAGGGTCTGGCTGGGGATGGGGGAAATGGCAGAGTTCTGGCCAATGAGAAATGAAAGGAAGACTGTTGGGCATTTCTGGGAATATTTCTGTTTTCCTAATAAAAGGGGAAGATGTCACTGGAGCCACTCTTCTCTTTTCTACCTTCTCCCTACCTTGAGTGTCTGGAGCTGAAGTAACTCCAAGTACAGATCAAGACATGGACAGATTGAGTCAGTGCTACCAGTCAGCTAACTTTGCATTTCTTCTTACTTGATAAAAAGAATCCTCTATTTTTTTTTTATGTCAACACTGATCATGTTTTCTTTTGTTACTTGCTGATGAGCACATTCCTAACTATAGCACCCAATCTAAAAAGCCCTTGCTATAGCCCCAACATTAAAACAAAACAAAAATTTTTAAAAATTCTTTTAAAAGTCATGTGGAGGGGTGCCTGGGTGGCTCAGTTGGTTAAGCATCCGACTCTTGGTTTCAGCTTAGGTCATGATCTCATGGGTCATGAGATGGAGCCCTGCCTCGGGCTCCATGCTCAGCGGGGAGTCTGCTTGAAGATTCTCTCCCTCTGTCCCTCTCCACCTCTAAAATAAATAAATAAATAAATCTTTAAGAAAAAAAGTCATGTGGAGAATTGACAAAGAGGAGTACAATAATAAAACCAGCTTTATTGGGAGTATACTCTGTGCTAAGCACCTTTGTAGGAACTTAACATGCACCAACTCATTCAATTCTCACAGCAACCTTATGAAGTAGATTCTGTTGTATATCCATTTTATAAATGGAACAGATGCATAGTGAGGTCAAGCAACTTGCCTGACAGCTCACAGCTAGAAGAGGATGGAGCCAGGATTCCAGGTTCCAGAGTCTAGGCTTTTAACCACCCTATTTTGATTTACTTTTCCATTTCATAGAAGGAGAAGGCAAAGGCAAAGTTGTAACTGACAAATCCATAGCTATATAAGGTTCTTTTTGTTGTTATCTTGAGTATTACTAGGAAAGGATTCTTTTGTGAGATATAATTTCAAGCAATTTTTGCTCTGTGTTGTATTTTTGTTTTCAGAAGCTCAAAACAAAAATTTAATCTATCCGTCCATCATATGGAGTTTACCATGGCAACTATCTTCACTGCATCTAACATATTTGCATTGATATATATTGAACTTGCCCAGTTCTTGAACTGTGGCATTTAAAACAACACATTCTTTAAATTTGGATCACCCTAAAGTGGATTTGAAATCCAATTGTATTGCTCTATTTTTTTTCTTACTGAAGGCTAGTGCATCTATTTGTTTATTCACTGATTATCACTGAAAATGAGATAATGCGTGTCAAAATGTTTTGGAAACTTTCAAATAAAAATCCATATAAATATAAATTATCATTATGTTTTGAAGGTATTTTGACATGGTAGAACAAGAATTAGGAAACCCAAATTTTTCTGGCTGTGTCTTAGAATTACTGTGTGACATAGGGCAGGGCAGGTATACTTTCTGGGCGTTGTTGACCTAATTTTAGTTCTCTTGCCCAATATAACTCCCTTGCTGCATGTACCTACCAGTTAATAGAAGTTAGCGGAGAACATTAGTCATGTGTTTGGAAAACCTCATGCAGGTTGACCTCATGCAGGTCAAATAAAAGCTTTTATTTGCTTTTATTTGATCTCATCTAACTGCACATCCAGATGTGACTTCAAATTTAACCTTTGTTTTCAAAATCGGCTAATAAAAACAATTTATATTTATTGAGTACTCCATCTGTGTCAGGCACAACGAGCAATGCTTTGCTTATACTATCTCATTTAACACATACTACAACTAGGTTGTTCACCTGTAGGTGGTGGTGTGGCTGGACTGATTTTTTTGCCTTTGCTGTGCTCTACTGTTTACTAATATTTTTCATATCATCCCTGACCACAGCTTTAAGAAGGCAGGTGTGACTGTTATTTCCATTTTAGAGATTAGGAAATACATTAATATTTGGGATTCCTAGTAGTTAGGGCTTTTTGTTTCTAATGGATTCTCAGTTTACTCCTGTTGCCACTGGTGGCTATTGTTACTTTTGTAGTAACTGCCTACCTGTGCCAGCCCCTGCCCCTGTACAGGCCTCCAGCCCAGGGAGCCCATCCCCACTTTTGGCAGTTTATCTGGTGCCAGACCCCTTGGTCCATCTACCCACTTGCTTGTATATGGATAAATGACTGAATGTGTTTGGTCTCGATCTTTGGGTTTTGGATTGTTAGTATAGAATAAAACATTTTCCCTTTTTAGTTGACAGTTCTGACTAATCCTATTCTGCCCTCACTGCCATCCTCAATTCAGATACATTCTATGAAGGAGAGGAAGTGGGGAGTATGTGTTCCTCCTGTTCCTGTATCTGTATTATATAAAGAGATGGAAAACGTAGCCATAGGTCTATCTTCCTTATATTTTCTGAAGTTTATTCTCCTTTGCTTGTGGTAGAAAATTAAAGTCCATTTGAAGATTTGAATTAATAAATACTTTAGGACTTTAGTTTTGGAAAGATGTGGTGTAATCCAATATAACAACACTGCTACTGCAAACTCTTAGACACAATAAGAAAAATATAATAATTTACTTAAAAATTCATGGTGTAACTAGTAAGCAAGAAAGGAAAGTAACCAGATGCCAGAAAAAAAGTAGTCTATAAACCAATGCCACACAGTCCTGGACTGGAGGAAGATGAGAGAAAGATATATTGTACTTGGTAATAGCTAACTACTGAAGTTTTAAGATTCTACTCAATGCAGAGAAGCAATAAAGAAACTTGCCTTTGTCTAGGTTCTTTGAATTATTAACAGTAAGATATTATATAAAAGTATATTTGCAAGAGATCAAAAATATAACTTTTAAGAATATGAAATATAATCATTGAAATTATGATAAATTAAGGGGTGTCTGGGTGACTCAGTTGGTTACACATCTGGCTTTTGATCTCAGCCCAGGTCTTGATCTTGGGGTTGTGAATTTAAATCCTGTGTTGGGCTCCCTGCTGGGTGTGGAGCCTACTTAAAAAAAAAAAAAAAGAAAGAAATTAAAACTAAATGGACAGATTAAACCAAAGTTTAGACATAACTAAAGGGAAAACTGGAAGATCAACTTAAAGAAATTAAATGAATTGCATTTCAGATGAGAAATTTGGAAAATATGAAAGAGAGATTTACCAGTATTATGGATAGAATAAGAACATATAAGCAGTTTTGTAATCTGAGGTTCTAATATTCAAAGAGTATTGGGATAGAATTTCCCAGAACTGAGGAAAGATGACATCATTTCAAGAAACACAAATTCTAGCAATGTAAATAAATCCATACCTGGCAGTATCATGGAAAAACTGCAGCACACCAAAAATGAAGAAATAATTTTAGTAACTACTACAGAGAAAAAACAGATTACCTACAATAGAAACAATATTTAGAATGAAAGGATACAGAATCACTACAGTGAATTACAAAAACAAACGAATAATATATTCAGATGTCACTTTAGAGTAGTTGTTTTAAATTCTTGGTCTGATAATTCCAAAGTCTCTGAGTCTAATTTTTTTTTTAAAGTAATCTCTACACCCAACATGGGACTAGGACTCATGACCCTGAGGTCAGGAGTCACATGCTCTACCAACTGAGGCAGCAAGGATTCCCAAGTTCTGATGTCTTTTCAAATTGTGTTTTTATTTTTTAGTATGCCTTGTAATTTTTCTGTTTTAAACAGGACATGCAGTAGTGGGTAAAAGCAATTGAGGTAATTAGGCCTTTTGGGAGGTTTTATATTTAAGTGGCTAGGAGTTAGCCTGTGTTTACTGTAGCTGCAGGTGTCAGAAGCTAAAATTTTCTCTGATGCCCTTATTTTTATCTCCCCTGTTGTCTTGGGATTTCCCTAGGAACTTCTTAAATAATGCCTGGGATGCATTACTGGGATGCATGAATCACTTGTATTCTCTTGTTATCATTACAGGAACCCTATTGATATGGTAATAAGGTATAGGGGACAGGGAAGCATTCTATAGTCGTATTTGATTTCAGTCTATTAGTGACCCTGTTTCCCTGGCCTGTGAACTTCACAAGTGCTTCTTGGCTTTTTTTTTTTTTTTTCTCTCTAGGTGAGATAGGAGGGTTTGAAGGGCTGGAGTTAGATATTTCTCTTTCCCACGGTTGGTTAGTCTTTGGTAATACCCCATATGATTAGGTTCTGGTGAAAAAGTTTCTCTTGAGGGCAGGTTTTGCTAAGAAGAAGAGAAAGCTCTGGGCAGATTTTAGAATGACTGTTTTTCTCCTCCTCCTACTGGAAATACAATGGGATTTTTCTTCACTGTGAGAGAAACCTGGTAGGGCTTCTGGAGATAAATTCATGGAAGTGTGGAGGCGCCCTCTAAGACTGGCCTCCCTGAGTTTTTAACTCTTAAATTTGGCCACCTTGAGCCTCCAGCAATTCATTAATTACTGTTTAGGTTTTGCTACCCTTGTACTAGTTCCTGTAGAGGTTTCTGACTAGTAAGTTGTGATTCTCTGGACTTATGTATTTGTCTCTTAAATTTTGGGGGCAGTGGTTTGCCCTGTGACCTCAGTTCTCTTATGGATCTAGAAAGAGTTGTTGATTTTCTCTTTTTCAGCTTTGTTTTTGGTTATGTGGATGGGAGTGACAAAGTACAACTTCTTAAATGCTAGGCTGGAAACTAGAAGTTCCCACGGTTTAGGATATATCTGATAAAAGTACCATTCAAGAATAAGAGAAAATAAAGAGATTTTTACATTGGCCCTCTAGAAGGAGAAGACAAAAACAAAATACCAACAGCAAAAATAACAAATAAAAAAACCCCAAAGATTAAAAATCCCCAAAAGGCTGTTAAAATTACCTATTCACAATTCTTAATGAAAGAAGTAAAGAGTATATTTTAAAAAGAAGGAAGGAATAGGATATTTCTTAAACAATAAAATTAAAACATTAAAAATAAACCTTTAAGCTCATTCTGGTGTTGGTGATTTAAAATACAATAGTTTTTCCTAATTTTTGGAATAGTAGAAAGTTTGACCTCCATGGTTTTGGATTGGTCCTGCTCTACCTATTTAAACATATTTTCAGGATTCTCCATTATAAACTCTTTTTTTCCCATTACATAGAACTCTTCTTCCTCCTCTCCCTATCCCCCTCTGCATGCCCATTCCCCCTAGCTCATTCTGTTCCCTTACCTTGAATAACTTATTTTCACCTGAGTTAACTTCTCTATACTCATGCTTCAAGGTCCAGGTCAAATTCTGCCTCCTCTGTTTGGCACTGAATCATTTCCAAATGATTCACCATAAGTTCTTTTCATTCCTGCAGATGGAGTGGAAGCTCCTTGAGTTCAGGAGTCATGATTTATTTATTCATATATATTATAAGACCTGTCTACCGATATCATAAAATAGGAGTGGTTGTCTAATTTTACTTCTGTGACTAAAGTCAGACATGAAGACCTCAACCAAATGAGTCATAATATATGTCTTACCCTTCAGACACTTGTCTGCCTCAGCATTTGGTCAATTTGATTTTAGACTAGTTGAAATTTAAAAAAACTATAGTGATTTAAATAATATAGTGTCATGGGGCACCTGGGTGGTTCAGTTGGTTAAGTGTCCTACTCTGGATTTCAGCTCAGGTCGTGATCGCAGGGTTGTGAGATCGAGCCCTGCGTGGGACTCAGTAGGGAGTCTGCTTGAGATTCTCTCTCTCCCTCTCCCCCTCCCTCCCTTTTAAATAAATAAATAAATCTTTTTTAAAAAAGGATATAGCATCAGCCAATATACGGCTTCTCAAACACACCCATGTGGCTACAAGCATTTGCATTAATATTTGTGAGTACAAGTTGCTTTACTTTGAACAGGCAGTTGGTAAGGGTTTGACTTCTTCCAGAGAACAACTTCATTCCTCTTGATGTCAGTTGAAGAATTTGAACTGCTCTCAGAACTAAAATACCCACCTGTGACCACATGATAAGAAGACAAATATTTAAATGCACATATATAGAGTACTTTATAAATTTGAAATCTCACATTAAGCCAGATATACATGTATACGATTAAGTTTGTTCATATTTGTAATCACTTTATATTATCTATATATTTAGATGACTGTTGATAATTTGAGGTTTTTTTTTAATTAAAGAGATGCAGAGTGAGTATCAACTAAATAAGTAAATAGTGAAGTACTTCTTTCATCCCTGCTTGTCAGAAGTCGATAATATCCCAAGCTGTCTCTCACTGGCTTTTGATGATTGTGGTGAGTAATCCATTAGATCTATGGGCTATTGTAGGTTGGGATGTAGCTGGTAGGCAGTCTGCCAGTGTGATCACTGTGCTAATGTTGAAGTTACTTATTGGCATAATGTCACTGCACAGGTGCTGACCTCGCCACCCTGTCATTAGCATTTATCCTCTTAAGATTGACTTTTCTATTACAATTGTGCACATCAACCTTGATATTAATGTAATTTTAATTGAGAAGCTTTAGAGTCATGGACCTTTCATGCACTGGTGTCCAGAGTCTCTCATTCAGTGTTTCCTTCCATATTTTTGAAAGACTTCATTTTCCCCAAACATCTCTATTAGCAGCCTCCTTTCCCTCACATACAGTGTTATAAAGTTGTAGATTCTCATCAAGAAAAAAAGTTTTTTGCTTATTCCCAGCTTTGCTGTACTAAAAATGTTACCATTATTCTAAAAGGATGCTTTGTTTACAAAGAAGGTTTACTACTGCACTTCCAAGTTTAAGGTTTATTGGCTACTTGATCAATCACTCAGAAAGGAGGTAAAGCACCTTTGAAGATTCGGTCAATGGGAAAACAAAAAACAAAAAAGTGATGTCAGTTAATATGTGGTTTCACATATCTTGAATGGGCATATAACTCTTTCAGGAGAACATCTGTTTAACAAATCAAGATATACCGCTGTTCAGAGTAATGTCCATTGCTTTAGTATGGCAAGAAAGTAACTTTCTAACTTACTAACATTTTCTGGTTTGGTCTAGGAATTTATATTCTCTCTCCCTTTGTCTCCCTCATTTTCCATTTGCAACCTATAATTATGTATATGAAGATTTTATTTTAACAAAGAAAAATTTTAAAAAGCCCTTGAGGATAAAATGTCAGGGAGAACTCAGGAATTTAAATTCTACCTAAGATAGTTTGGGTCATGTCTGTTGGAAGTAATTATGCAAAATGTAGGTACAAGTTTAAAGGATCTTTTTATCTGACAATTATTGTTTAGAAGTTTTGAAAGTACTTTACTCTGATTAAGAATTAAAACCTCAATAATCCTTTTTATTTATTATTATTTTTTAATTGAGAGGGTGCGTGTGCACACATGTGAGCAGTGGCAGGGAGAGGGGCAGAAGGAGAGGGAGAGAGAATCTTAAGCAGGCTCCACACCCAGTGCGGAATCCAACACAGGGCTCAATCTCATGACCCTGAGATCATGACCTGAGCCAAAATCAAGAATCAGATGCTCAACCAAATGAGCCATCCAGGTGCCCCCAAACCTCAATAATCCCTAAGGGGCCAATATATAGCACTTACCACAGAGTGGTAAGTCTAGTATGGCATAATGTCTATGAGTGGCAAAATGTCTATGGGTGTAGCCTGTGAAACCAGATTTCATGGGTTCAGATCTTGGCATTACCATTTATAAGCTGTATAAATTGGGCAAGTTAGTTATGTAACTTCTTTGTGCCTCAGTTTCCTCATTTGCCAAACAGGGTGGATAATAAGGTTACTTACCATGCTGTTCTGAGGACTCATGAATTAATATCTATAAATTACTTCGATCAGTGCTAGGCACATAGTAAATAATCAATAAATATTAGCTCAAATATTAGCTCAAAATAACCACACCCAAATCGTAGATATATATACTTTTGAAGACTTTTTGTTTTTCCTGCAATACAGTTAGTAGCTGCAAATCTTTAAAATATATTTAGACTTTGCTGGCTGACAATTTCTATAACAACACATCATATCATTATAAATTGTGATCCTATACTGTGAAATATAGAAGGCACATAAAAGCTTAAAATTTATAAGGCTATCTCAGGTACCTATCAGTAATACTATAGACAGAGCAGTACATTAAAGTGACAGCAAGCTTCACTATCTCTATAGTAACCATGGAATTCAAAGTTATCTTTAAAAATGTCAAATCTACTAGTTTTTAGAACTGTATATGTGGTGTGGTGGTGGGTCGTGTTCATAGAATAAAAGGTCTTTATAAGGGTTTTCATGGATTAAAAAGGCAAAAATGAATCTGATATTAAACTTTTATGTATTAGTTGAAAATGCGTTTTCTGAAAGAAGCAGTTTGAGGTACTCAAGAATATGAGTCTTAAGACCAGAAACCTGATTTGCTTTCTGGGTCTACCAGTAACCATTAATCTATCTAGATCTCAGTTTTTCTCACTTGTACAATGGAGATAATAATAAAGGGGTTTGAGACTCAAATTAGGTACTGTATGTGAAAGCATTGTTTATTGTATAGTATTCATGATTTTAGTGTTTCCAAAACAATAAAGTTCTAATGGAAGTTGTTTAGTGCTCTATAGAAAAGGAGTTCTATGAACAAATTAGTTTTGGAAATACCAAATACTATATGCTAATACAAGTAGCAGCTACTTGGGCTCTGCACATATTCCCAGGCCTTTCTACTTCTATGATGCGCCTGAGTTCCCTGCATTAGAAGTGCCAGAGTTCACACCTTCGGGAGTACACCTCTTCCAGTGACTGACAGCAGCTTTCCTGCCTCTCAGGTGTGGTAGATCTACAACATAGGTTCTACTGTGGAATTATGTTCCCATTGCCTTCAGTGTAGCTGTCTTGATAACACACTCTTGATTAGCTGACTTCTCTTCCTTTTTTCATTTTTCTATTCCCTACCCATGTTTTCTGCACCTCCCCAAAATGCCATTAGCATTTGAATCCTCTTCTGGGGGATCCTAAACTAAGACCACAGAGTAGCTTCCTTTGTGGAAACTCACAATTACTTTTGCATGTTAAAAACTCTGAGAAGCCCAGAGAGGATGACCAGTCTTTGTCAGTATCTTAGTCTTTCCAGCCTTCTTAAAGCCATTTGTCAAGGGAGGAGTTTGGATCAGGTAAGTGATTTTCAATCATTGTTAGCAGTATAAACTCTTTAAAGACTGAATCCTTATATGGAATTGCAAATTACAAAAAATATTAAAAGTCTTTTCTTATATGTATAACATTACTTTATGCTTACAATTTATAACGCTAACTTGTTAAAAAGAAATCAGTGAGAACATCTTGGCTATTTGGACTAACACCTAAATTTGAAAATTGAGGGTTTGAATGGCAATCAAAGTCTTTTATCAGCCTCATCATCCAATTTATTTCTGTATTTTGTTTGGTTCCACAGCAATGGAGTCATACAATTCAATATTTAAAAGTAGTAACAGTGTTTAAATGGTTTGCTTTGCAGTTTCAGCAGCATTTTCACTTGAACTGAACCAGACCTTAAAAGAGGTTGTGGCAGAAACTTTTAGCACCAAAGTTAAATCAATGCCAATGTATAAAAACTGCTCATGTATCATCATTGGTAAGCATTTGATTAAGAGGAAGTTCTTACTCATGTGCCTAAATATTCACTTTCCAATACTCTTTATAGCATCAAAAGATGTTTAAATTGTAATTTAATACATTTTAGATACTTTGGTATCTGTCTTTGTCAGAAATTCACAAATTTTCAACAAATGAAATTTACAAGTTTATTTTGCTTACTTAGCATATTAAATTTAAAGATTTAGTTTGTTTCACTACTGACAGTATGTCTGTAGATGTGAACGCACTGACACTGTAACCCTAACATACCAAACTGAACTTGTTCCACTTATTAAAGCTATCAGGTAGTAAAATCACAGTATGTTTGAAATATATTTAGTTAATGATGTTTATCTTATAAACCAACAAGCAAACAGACATATGTATTTTCATTGGAAATATTCACATATCTGAACCACTTATTTTGGTTCAAATAGCCAGTAAAGTTTAGTATGAAAGGTAAACTGTGCTACTCTCTGTCACTATTAATTACAAATGATTTCCAAACCAGGAAGTGTAAAGAGCATATACTAATTTGTATGGCTGTCCAACTCTGTTTTGAAATACCCTGGCATTGTTTCAGGATCAGGATGTTTTATTTTAGTGTACCATGAGCATCGACACAACACATATTTGAACATAAGTTAGCAACCTTTTTAGTTGGAGCCCGAGCTCCTGTGTGTTTTGTCCATGCCATTCTTTTTGCACCCTCAATACGGATGTCCCGTTATTTTTCAGATTCATGCTGTGGCAAAAATGGGTCTAAATGCTTAAAATATTATTTTCCTATTGTGTTTTTGTGCAGCTTTGAAATAAAATTCATTTATTTATGAGTGTATTCAGCAAATATTTATTATTTATGCCATGTACTATTTAGGCTCTGAAAGTACTGTTGAAAAGAAGATAGTCACAATTCCTCCCCTCTCAAATCTCACAATCCTAAATATTATAAGGAAGTATAAAGTGCTATGGGAACATATAATGGGAGAAACTCACATGGTTTGGCTGGTCAAGGTGACAGGGGAGATTATTTCAAGCAGATTAGGATATTTATATCATGATATTTTATCCATGTTAGAAACAATTTTCTCAGGTTGTAAGGAAGAGAATCATGCATCTTGGTAGAGTTAAGGTTTTTTGTTTTGTTTTGTTTTTTTAAGATTTATTTATTTGACAGAGAGAGAAGGGACAAGCAGGGGGAGCGGCAGGCAGAGGGAGAGGGAGAAGCAGGCTCCCTACTGAGCCGGGGAGCCGATGTGGGACTCAATCCCAGGACCCCGGGATCATGACCCAAGCCAAAGGCAGTCGCCCAACCAACTAAGCCACTCAGGTGCCCGAGTCAAGGGTTTTGGTGTCAGTACTGTGTCTGGGTTCACTTATGTCATTAACTCAAAACTAAGTTCTACATTAAGGACTTATGATATTGGTGGCTCTTGGAGAGGACTTAGACCTCTACTTTGCATACAATTTGGAATGAGTGATTGTGACATTAACTGTGACCATACCATAGAGATAGAGAGCTGCTAAATAATAGTTTTAGTCCATAAATATCTTTACTTCTTCTATCAGAAGACAAATAGGCTTTCCTAGAATGAGTTGTTTCAAGTTCAGGATAGCAGGAATATTATGAATGAGAAAACTGGTATAGAAAGAAGTCCTCAGTAGATATTTAATCTGCCTGGTGCTGATGATACTGATAGTAACTATTTCTCTCACTTTATTAATGAGGATTTAAATTTGTAATAAGATGTCTTACCTCATTCCTTTCAATTTCTAATCTTATAATTTTAGACTTAACTCTTGTAGCTTCCTGATTGTTATTAATCAGTTTTTTTTAAAGTCCCATACTACTTTCTATTTACAAAAAAAAAAAAAAAATCATCATCTCCTTTAGGTCAGCCCTGAGTATAAGTTCTCTGATGGGTTGCTTTCGGCTATTGGGGTGAGGATCAGGACAGAGGTGCTTTGTGGTGCTATTCCAGGGAGAGAAGAGGGGCAGAAAAAGTGAGTTGGTGGATACTTGAGACTCATTTTCATTTATTTTGAGTTTTTCCTGGGATTTAGGCTTGGGCTGGGGTATTTTTAAGCTTAGCTTTTATATCTTATTTTATTATTGCTGTAAAAATTTGCATATGCCCAAATTAGAAAAGAAAGGACAAGGGGGAGTAGCAGATGAAAAAAACTGGTCCAAGCGTAGTAAAGGCATTTTTGAACATTTCTGAGATCAGTCAATCCATTTCCTACATTTTGTAGAAGAGAAATCTGATGCCAAGAAAGTAGACATGTGTTTATTCTTAAAATCAGGAATCAAAATCAAAAGTCTGTTAGTTTTTATCTTGAATCATCAGTTGACTTTTCCTTCCTTCCCCCCTTTTCTGAAAACATTAGAAAAATCATCTGTTGAATTAATCTAACCTTGGGTAAATAGCTCTGAATCTCCCATGGTGTGTGGTCTCTAGGACTCTTACCATCTCTAGGTATTTAGGTCATGCAGTGAGAGACTGTTTGCATGTGTGGGTGGGGGAGCAGGGTGTTAGTGGTGATAGCCATACACATGTGTTTAGAAAATCCAAAATTCATTTGGCCCTAAGCAGTTCCCTCCTCACCTAGTTTCTAAACCCATGTGTATTTTAAGAGAATCCTAATCCATATGTTCCCGATTTACTTTCACTAAGTCATCTGCTTGTTGTTGCTAAGAGTCCTTTGATGTCTAAGAAGACTTATGAGCAATTTTTATGGCTTCTCTGAGCCTTTGTTCTTTCAAGAGGCAAGATGTGCTTTGCCTGCATGGATGGCACTCTCATTGTAACAATCTAAAAGTTTCCTAAAATTTGGAATGGAGACAGAGTGAATCCTAACCTTGACCAAGGGCCCATTCTTTTTCCCAATACCAAAATCATGGGAAAAAAGGTCTGGTCTGACTCAAGAAGGTAATATGCTGTCAACATTCCAGCATCCCTTTCTTTTGTACTTTGATCCTTCTGTGTTTGGGCAAATCAATTCCTCTTGTTTGGAAGGATTGTTTATTAAAATATTAATTTGTTCTTGCTGTCCTTTCATTTATTTTTCTTTCCTCATTTCACACAGGATTCAGACCCTTAATAATTTCCTGCTTCAGAGAATTTTTCTTTTGGTAGGACTGAGAGCAGAATCCTAAACTTATTAAAGCCATTATGTAGGTACCCCATTGAAGTCATTTGTAGGTACCCTAGAGAGTAATAAAGGGAAATATCTTCCAAAGCAGGGTGTTCAGGGAGGTTATCCCTTTGACTAAGGTGAGGAAAGAGAATGATTTGGTCCTTCTGGGCTCATTCTTTCTCCAAGCAAAGTCCTAGGAGATGACAAAATCTCAGAAATCATGGCCAAGTAAAGCACTGGGAACCGAACCTTGAATTCAGGAATTCCAAACCTAGTCCAATTGCCTACATCCAATGCAAGCTAAGGAAGCAGTTAGGCTTGCTGTAACCTACAGGAACCATATGGGCTGGGTCACTGGGCATCTTAGTAGTGATCCTAGGACAGATAATCATGAATAGCACTGAATTTCCTTCAATATAGTAGGATGGAGCAGAAGTTAGATTTAAAACAATTTAAAGAAAATGTGGGCATTGTGATGATTCTGGAATACCCGAGTTTGTATATTATGATTCATTTCTGCTATGCTCACTTATTTTTATTTTAGTGTACCATGAGCATCAGTCTGCAAACATCCTCTCAGTGATGCTATTCTGTGTCGGGTTCTAGAGTGGGGGTAGTGGTTAATGATGTAAAAGAAGTTTCCAGCTCTGTCTTCAAGAAGCCAGAGGCAAAGGCTATTATTCTTATTTTTATTAACTTTTATAAAATACCTTAATGAGTTATAAGCACTGTACTAATTGCTGTTAGTAGATTATCTCTTTTAATCTTTGCAGTAGTTCTACAGGCAGAAACTTTTATTATTTCCATTTTACAGGTAAGGAAGCTGAGGTTAGAAACTTGCCCAATATCATACAGCTAGTGAGTATTCAAGTCAGGACCATATCCGGTATATTTGATTCCAGTTTCCATACTCTTAGTCTCAATTCTATACTGCTTTCAGTAAGCTATAAAATAGTTCATAGAATTAAATGTGAAAAAAGAGAAAGAGGACCTGATCAAGTTCAGAAAGAGGAGTCAATGAAGGCTGGAGTGATCAGAGATGAGCTCATGCAGAGGTGGGATTTCAAATGAGTCATAGAACAGTAAGGTTGTAATGTAACTTAGAATCTCCCACACCCTTTACAGCCCTCATACATGGACTGAATTCGGACAAGCAGAGGGTAGAGGCAGAACAACATGACTGAAGGCATGGACATGGGAATCATCATAGCATAGTCATTTTTACATTAAGAAACCAAGCCAAAGGACAACAGGAAGTGATTTGGAGAGAGAGGTAAGTTACAGTGGACATCAAGACAGTGTGGAATGCAGAAATTATAGCAATCCATGAATTCCAGGCTGTATCTCTGAACTTTATCTCAAAGTATATTTCCTATCTTAATATCTTGAATGTTTACAAGACTTATCTCTAGATACCATGCCATATCTAAATCAGAAATTTTATCTTGATGGGAGCTGGGCTTCAGCATTTCCCACAAGCCCCACCCCCACCCCCCCCGCCCCAACATCCTAGTGATTCAGATATTAACTGAAGTTTGAAGACTATTGCTGTGGACCCTGGGGATCAGATGCATGACAGACACTGGAGATTTCAGAACAGAAAAGAGGCCTATGAGGATTTATTAGGTTGTAGAACATGAATTAGAGACCAGAGGGATCAGCCTAGATTCAGATGCCAGTTATCGTACAGCACAGGGCTCATCATCTTGGAAAGAGCCTGTAGTGTCTGTGCAAACAAAGGGGAACAGCTGAATAAGGCTTAATTTGAAAGAACTAATAGACTTGGTGACCAGCTAGATTAGAGCCATCCAGTCAATCACTTGTCCTGTCATCTCTACCTCATAAATAGTTCTTAGCTACTTTCAGCTTTCTCAGTTCTCACATCTCATGCTGTTACTGCCACTGCCTTCTTGCTAGTTTTGCTGCCTTACTCCTTGTCCCCTACCCATCCATCTGTTTTCCGTTCTCCACCTTGTGAGAGTGTTCTTTCTCAAATGCAATACTCCCATGTCATTGTTCTGTTAGAAAGTGTTTAATGGTTACCTATTACTCTCAGAATAGCTAAAATTTATTTGTAAAGCATGCAAGGTCTTTCATGGTCTGGCCTCTTTTGCTTCTCAACTCCTCTCTCGCTGCTCCCTGCACCTCTCAGGTATACTGCACTTGGATCATAGCTTCTTGATAGCTCTGAATCTTTACCTGTGCTCTGCTCTCTCTAGAGCAGTTTCCTTTCCCTCTTGTCTGGTGAGCTTAGGTTTCATGTTTTCCAGGAAGCCTTCCTTGACCACCACCAGCCTGCCCACTGGATTAGAACTTCCTTTTATGTGTTTTCACTGTATTCTGTTTTTGTGTTTAATGTGCAAGATCTTTGAGGGAAGGCCATGTCTGATTTATTACAACCCAGCATCTGGCATCATGCTAACCCATGGTAGGTCCTCATGACATGTTTGTTGAACAAATGAACAAAATGAGTGATTGAAAAAGAGGGAAGAGCCAAGGATATCACCAAGGTTTCATGCCTGATTATATGAAGGTAATGTCAGAGCTTTCACTTATCTCTTCAACAGCTTCCACCTTGATCGTAAGGAGACACAGGGGGCCTTGTCTTTGTCAGGACAAAACCAATAAGGATGGAAACTCCAAGACTCAATCTCTTTTAACTGAATCCATCTGCTTGACACTTGAAAGTCAACAGCCCTTCCAGTCAGGGGAATAATGATCACATTGTGTATAGCAAGACTGAAACTAGTGTCTATCAACTCTGTATTGGATAAAGCACATTAGTATAGAGGGCTATGTACATTCATTAAATGGTGGTTTTTGCCATTTAAAAGGAACTTCTGTTCCACTGGGAGAGGGAGAGGCAAGGAACTGGGTGTCTTGATCCTGGGGAGAAGCAGCAACCTACTTTGTGTGTTGACTTTCTGTTTGTGAGATATATAGTCAGCATTTCTAATGAATCTGCTGGAAGCGGCTGGAATATTATGATTTATAGCACCTTCCCACTCTCTATCATAGCATTTTATTAGATGGATGGGAAGCTGGTAGTAATGAGGTTAGGAATGAGAAAACATCCATCAAGCCCTGCTACATCTTCTCAGGAAAGACAACACACTATCTCACATGTCACAGGCAGTGATCTAGGTCACGATGATATAAAATGCGTGATTAAAACCAAGCATTTGACACTAGATAATAGGCATCTAGTTAAAAAATAGCTCTAGTGTTCCCGACTTTTAATTAAACCCAACTCGTAAATATGCACTGTGGTAAATATACTGCAGAATGGGGCTTGTTTATATTCCACCACATAACAATTACCTCCAGAATGGGTGCTTTATTTCACTACATGGTGTTATTAGTCAGGCGATGGACTGAAATACAAATGTTAAGCCAGTGATGTCAGACAGGCATGCCAAAGCAGTGCCACCACTCGACTCCTGCTTTGTCCTCCCACCTTCCCTGCTTTCCCTGCCTTCTTCCTTCTCCAATATCCTCTCGCCCTTTTGACCAGAGTTATCAATCTAAAATCAAACACATTTAATCATTTCCAGCAATTTTTCACAGTACCTTTGATTACATCAGTAATGACTGGAAGAGAGAAGATCTTTTAAATACATAACCTTGATGTTCAGTAAATCTGTCCTGTTAACAGGTTTATTCTTTGACAGGGCATTCATTTATGAGAAGGTTTGTTTTTTTTTTTTTTTTTAATTTCAAGTCCAATACTAGACTACTAACATAAAATTGAATGAGGGAGGAGTTAGGAAACAGTAACTGAGCAGTTTTTTTTCCCCCACTTTATTGGGTATTTGGAAATTCTTGGTTGATAGTGTAGATCACGGACAGAGCACTAGTCTAGGATCTAGATTTTATCTCTAACATTAATTGGTCATCTGACATTTATTGCCTCTTAGCCATGCAACTTCAGTGAGTTTTTGAATTTGAAAAATGAGATTAGACCGTTTCCAAGATCTCTTCTCTCTGGTGGCCTGTGAATCTGTTAAATTGATGCATCTTGAAACTTTAATGTCAGACAGATCTCTTGAGGATCTTGTTAAAATGCAGGTTTGGATTCAACAAGTGTGGGTGGGGCCTGAATGCTGCATTTTTGACAAATTCACAGTGAATGCTGATCCTGCTGGTTTACAGACCACACTTTGAGTAGCAAGATGTTAAAATACAAGGATCGTTTCTCACCATTGAAAATTTTAAAGCTCTGGGTCCTTTTTGTTTTTTTTCTTGCCCAGTGTCATTACTTACATATGTAGTACCCATCAATAGAACATCTACCTCCTTTAAGCAGTATATTATTAAAACTGCTTTCTTTTGGCTAACGGTTTTAAATTAAGATAATTTCTGAATATACGACTACCCTCATAAAGGTCAGTTGTTTAGTTAGTAATTTGTCTAGTGTCACAATGTAATTTAGTAACCCATCCCAGTGATCAGACAACTCCCTGTCACAGTGATTCTTAGTCCCTTTAGATTCCACATGTTCGTGGTTAAGCTCTTCTTTCAAGGAGATGAGGAACAGCTGATCACCTGTGGAAGTAATTTATTCTAAATTGGCATGGACAGACCATGTGCCTCAGAGAAGGAAAATTCTGTTAATCAGCAGGAAGCCAAAGAGCCAACCCTGTCTCCCAAGACTTGTATTTCCCCAGAGCTGGGAAGCAAAAGGTTTTCTATCCAGGACAGTCAAGTGGTTAAACAGCCACAAACAGCTGTGAATGGGCTGGTCTGAGCTGCCTGTGTGCATTTGGAATGAGGAGAGTTTCCTCCTGCATGAGATTTACCTTATTATTTTATTTCTTTTTAATATGAAGATCAAACCTCTACTCTCTTTCCCTTTATTTTCATTCAGTTTTGATGTGATTGCGTAATTATGTGTCGGCTATTACTAAGCACATTCTAATTACTACATTTATTGCTAGAATTACTGTTACTACATAGTGCTTTGTTCATTAGTGAACTCTGAGGGGACTTCCTTGCATATGTCAGACTTCAGAGACAGTCTGATTTTACGTGATGTGTGATACTCAATATCATTATTGTTTTGAACAAATTCACAAAATTAACGTGTGCTTTTGAGTTGGATTTTCTTGACTAATGCAGTTCAGCATTTCCCATTTCTGAATGTGTTGTTACTAGGAAAAATAGCAATTTGACAGGAGTACAGAAAAAGGGAAACATTTTGAATCAATATTTTCTTTCAGCTCTTAAAAATAGCACCATGGTGTTTGAATTTTCAAATCACTAAATTCCTTTATTGATTTTTGTTTTTAACTGCATGAATTGGTAGGCTTTGTGATTCTGAATCCAACTTTTCTATTGACTTATGGTATCTTGAGCAACTGGTCAGTTGAGCCTCCTTTATCCATCTGTAGTTTGAATGGAGTTTTCTCTCCATGTCCTAATGATGCTGTGAATTTAACCTGTTGGTTTTATATGTAAGATAATGTCAGTATCCCCAAATCTCGGGAAGGCAATGTCTATTAAATTTAACAAATTTTTACTTGATTTTATGTAATATATTCTAAGCTTCTCATTGAAAACCAGTTCTGTACCTCTTCATTACATGAAAATATAGGAATACAACCTAATTAGCATAAAATTTATATACTCTTTATAGATGCAATTATTTTAGTTTTTATTTATTTTTTCTGATTCTAAAATTTTCAGTAAGATGTTTCTCCTATCTTTTTCTCTCACCCAAACTCCCAAATGAAATTGACCAGAGAAAAATTAACTGCATCTAGAAACTAGGGATAAGTGTTTCTAGAAAGATTTTTTTTAGCCTAGGAGCAGTAAAATATGACATCCTGAATACAAAGGAAGAGAATACAACTTAAAAATATTACCTATGGATGTATTTGTGGGCACTTGCAATAAAGTTTAAAGATCTTTGATATTAAATATTAAAGATAAGAGAGATGACATACTAGCATGAAGAATTGGGAAGAAGATATAGGGAGAATTAAATAGGGGCTAGTAAGATTAATTTTAGAAAGGTGAGAAAATAAAGTATCATAATGGAATTAATGTTTTCAGGAAATCAAATGAGGAGCTTGGAAAACAAACTTGGTAAGTTCAACTTGAATACAGAGGGACAGCTTTAAAAAGCAAAAATATCTATAGAGATAATGACAGATACAATCAGAACAAGTATAACAGATTTATCTGTAAAAGATGAAAATGAGTCTGATCAGTGGAAGCCCCTCCTGAAACAAAAGGACTCATTATAAACCAGGAAAATGTATTCAGTGAGAGAAGCCTCTAGGCATATTCTGAAGAAATTAAATTTAAACATAAAGACATTCAAGACATCCTGGAAGCATCGAATCAGAAATAATAAAAAAAGGAACTATCAGATGTGTTTCAGACTTTTCCTCTATAACAGTGTTAGTGATAGGACACCATGAAATAAATGTTTCATGGGTAAAAGGTTCTAATCCAATAATTTCACACCAGTCAAATTGTCATTCATGGGGGAAACAAACAAAAAGGCAATGACTGAAAACTCATGTATATTTCCTGAGGGAAAAACATAGCCAAAGACTAACAGCAGTCAGATGAAAGATGAATTGAAAATAAACAACTCTGAGGAAAAGCAGTGGTAAATTTGAAACCAGGTAAATTTACCATTAAATAAAAGTATTTGTCATTAGTAGATTGCAAATGAGAATATGAGTATCATAAATAATTATTGAAAGAGGAGATGTAAGATGTGCAAAAAATAAATTTGGTCTAGAAGGTAAATTACATAAATTAAAAGAGAAAATGGTTGGAAACAAGTTAAAAAGGATTAACTTCCTTATTCACATGAGGGAGTCAGCAGATATTGATAGAGATTATTCAACATGCTTAGAAAAATCTTTGACTTGATAAAAGATAGTTAACATAAGTTATTAAAGAAAAAAGATTTCAGAAATGTCAAAAATACAAAGAACCAAAAGTGTAAAATAATAAAAAAATCATTTATTTGTTATTCAAGGAAATAGATTAAACCAGATAAAATATTTCTACTGAAAGAATAACTGAGATTTTTTTTAAAAGCTCTATGCTTTATATAAAAACTTTACCTAAAATAAAATTACAGAGAATAATTAAAGAGTAATGGCTGTGTAAACTTAATAGAAAAAAGCAAAAGAATAAAGTAATTGATAATAAATTAATATTAGTGTAGATTTCAAGGCATTATTGGATTACATGAGTATAAATGCAAAGCAAATAACGATTAAGCCTTGTTACTTTACATTGGAAACATGTTATAATCTGCAATGAATAAACATATAGCTTAAAATGTAAGTAAAACTACTAGAAATACAGAGATATTGATATAATCATGATGACAGTACAAATGTTACCATATTTTTTTTAGTTTTTGACAGATGAAATAGAAAAAAATAAACCATGAAAATAGAGGATGAATAATAAAACAATATTCTTTTAATAGAAACCTATCTAACTTAACAACTTACATAAATAAAATATATTTTCTTTTGGATTGGCCTAAATGTGTTATAAAATTGATCATGTTTTATACAACAGCGTCTCAATAAATGCCCCAAATCATAAATCCTCTAAGATTATACTACCTGGCCAAACTGCAATAAAAATATAGCAATATCAATAATAAAGAATATAAACAATAAGAAAAGGAAATTTAGACAAGACACTCTCTTAATATGTGATCGTCAGGAAGTAAAACATGAAATTACACACTGATTAGAAAATAATGGTAGTAAACATAGTTCACACAATGCACAATGTTTTCTGGTAAATGAAGACTATTATAATCCAAAAGTGAATTATTTGTTTAAACCATTTAGTTATTAAGCAAATTAAGTCCACAAATTAAAAAATTCAATGCATGGAGTAGATAAAAACAAAACAGTAGCAGAGGAATTACTGAAGAATACATTTAAGAATTAATGATTATAAAAGAAAAAGCAGTGAAAATGAGCTCAAGAACTGATTCTTTAAGGAAAAATATTGCCTCTAACTAGTATGAAAAATATAAATGAAGGAAAAACACTCAAAAGGCACAGTTTACAATTGATGACTGCATTTTCCACCCTCAAATCATTCTTCATTTGGCTTTTATGATGCTCCACTACCCTGGATTTCCTTATAGTTAGTTCCCTGGACTTCTTTCCTTTGAAAGCTGCTTTTCTTCTGTAACCTCCAGATATTAGAACTCTTCACTCCTGGTCCTTAGCCCTCTTCTCCTTTGGATTTGAATAGCACTCACTCACCTGTGATTGCCAACCTTACATTCCCAGTCCAGGTCTGACCCTTGAAGTTTGTATATCCATCTATTTGTTTTGTTTTTTGGTTTTTTTTGTAGGTATAACAGGTGTATTACCTTTAATATATGTGAAATTGAACTATTGATGCTCCTTTTCCCTCAAGCATGTTCCTCAACTCTTCTTCTTTATCTCAATAAATGACAAGGCTATCTCTTAATTTCACAGGTCAGAAATCCCAGTCTTTATTGTTTTAGCTTTTCCTTTTCTTAAGCAAGTCCAATTGCTTCCCCTTCCATATCATATAGCCCAATGCATTCTCTGTCATCTCCTCAGCCCCACACTGGTCCAAGCTGTGAGTCCCTCTTGCCTGGATTATTGCAGCAGCCCCCTTACTAGCTTCATGTTCACACATGCCTTCTCTACACTCTTCTCCACACAGCAGTGACAGTTGTGTTTTTAATAAACACATATTCAAAATTCTTTGATGGATTGCCAACACAGGTAAAATAATATCTAATCCATATAAAAATCTGCACAAAAATATTTATAGCAGCTTTATTCGTCATTGCCAAAACTTAGAAGCAACCAGGATGTCCTTCAAGAGGTGAATGGATAAACAAACTGTCATACCTTCAGACAATGGAATTTACTTCAGTGATAAAAAGAAATGAGCTATCAAACCATGGAAACACATGAAGAAACCTTAAATGTATATTGCTAAATCAAAGTATCCAGTCTGAAAAGGCTACATATTGAATGATTCCAGCTATATGACATTTGGAAAAGGCGAAGCAATGGAGACAGTAAAACGATCAGTGGTTGCCAAGGGCTCGGTGGGAGGGAGGAAGGGATGAATGGGTAGGTGGAGCATAGGCGATTTTTAGGGTGGTGAAATTATTTTGTATGATGCTGTAATGAAGGATACATGACGTTATACATTTGTCAAAACCTGTAGAGATACAACACCAAGAGTGAACCCTAATGTAAATTATGGATATCAGTAATAGTGTATTATGATTTATTCATAATTGCTCCAACCATCATTTGCAAGAAATGTACCACACTAATGGAAGATGTTAATAATAGGGAAAGCTGAGTGGGGGGTGCTGTGAGGTGGTGAATTGGGGGAGTGAATGAGGATGCGAGGGAAAGAGGTTTTCTGGGACCTTTCCACTCAAACTTTGTGTCATTCAAAACCTGCTAAAATGCAAAGTCTAAGCAATTAAAAAAATTATTTAAACTCTTTACTATGATTTACAAAATGCTTATCACAAATAATCTCATTCTTAGACATGGATGACTGAATTATTCTGCATTTTACCTAAAGAACTGTGCACAGTTACAATTTTTCCCTTTGAATTGATTGCCAGTACCTCATCTCCCTTATAGGAATTCTCCAGTAGCCACTGAAAGACCTGTGTGCTTCATTATCTGCCTGGCTCTCCAACATTCTCTCAGGGCCCTCTCCACATCACTTTCTGTATTTTAGGCACCTCGTACTTCTTTCAGTACTTCAAATACAGGAGGGTCTGGAATATTTTGGGATTTTTTTTCTTTCTTTCCTTCACAGAACTAGTTCTTCCTAATCTTCTAGGTCTAGATTTAAATACCACTCCACAGTGAGGTCTTCCCATACTTCTCCATCTAACTTTGAACTCCCTTAGCCCTGTAATCCTACCTCAATTATTTTCTTTAACTGTATGTTGTTACCTTCATAGAACTTATAACAATTTGTGATTACTTTTGTGCTTACATTGTTTACTGTTGTTCTTCCCCACTAGACTGAGATCCTACAGGGCCTGAAACCACATATGTTTTGTTCATCGGTAATTACCCAGTGCTCTGAGCAGTGTCAGGCACTGAGTAGATGGTTAACAAGGGTGCAATTGATGGAGAAGATGGTTCTAAGATCAGATATGGAGTGACTGTCATGAACAACTTTTATTCTTATTAATTTGACAAACTTAGTAAAATGTACAATTTACTAGGAAAACATGGATTTCTAAAAATAATCCAAAAGGCAGTAGAAAATCTGAATATTCATGGAATAAATTGAGAAGATTGTTAAAGAACTAACTCTGAAGAGGATACCAGGCTAATAGTTTGGGGGTGTTTTTCCCCAATCCTTCAAGATAAAAATATAATTCCTATATTATTTAAAATGTTATTGAACTTCAAAAAAGATGAATTGATTCCCAGTTCATTTTGTGAATTACAAAATATAGCTAGTTCATGTAAGAATAAAGATTCAAAAACCCTAAATAAATAATGGCAACTCAAAGATAGACTGTATTAAAATAATAATATGCTATGAACATTTTATTAAGTTTAGAAAAAGATGGATTGATCCCCAGTTCATTTTATGAATTGTGAAAATAGCCAACTCACTTAAGAATAAAGATTCAGAAACTCTAAATAAATAATAGCAACTCAAATACTGCATTCTATTAAAATACTAATACACTGTGAACATGTTGGCCTTATCACAGACATGCAAAGAAATTTTAAAAGCAGAAAATTTATTAAAACAATTCATCATATCAAGAGATCAAAGAAAGTGAAAAAATTATGTGATCATCTCAAATGATGCTAAAAAGGCATTTGATAAATTCAACTTCAATGTACAAAGAACACTTTTACAGAGTAGGAATAGAAGGATATATATTTAGCATGATAAAAACTATTCTAAACCTGAAGCACATATTTGAACTAAATGTCAAAAATTAAGGGAAGTATAGAGTAATATTTGAGAGCACATTTTACATCTATAAGTCTCAATTTCCACATCTGTAAAATGGAGATAAAGGAATTTACTTATGGGGTTGCTGTCATTATTGTATCATATGATATTTGTAAATAGCTTTACACAGTACCTAGAGGATACTAATAGAAATTAAATTTGTGTTTATTTCCCCTCTTCATCATTAAAATATTAAGGGTAGTTTTCATTTTGAATGATGAATGTATAGAAGATTAAAGCAACCTACAAGGAAAGGGATACAGCAAGACAGCCCAGGAAAGAGGGTGATACTAGATTTTTCATTATGAGAGCTCTGAGAGCAAAGCTAATAAGGAGTGGCCTTGGACCCAGAGGTCCACATTCCCGAGCCCCAACACTGAATAGCCTCATAGTAAATCCATGGCCTTGGAAAAGCTGATGCCAGGGGACTAGAAGAAAAAAACTATCATGAAGGTTACTTGGAGAGAGTCCAAGGAATTGAATCTCTCTGGTTTACCTGGCCCCATCTTACCTTGCATGTGCCATGAAACCTCATCTGGCACCTTGAGATATTGCCTGCATGTCATTCAGTTATGGCTTGGGTAATTTTGTGCTATTTTTATGCTTTAAAATCTCGTACTCCAATTGATTCAGTTCTCTAGGGAAAATGTTTTTGTGATACATCCCAGGATGATGATGAACCCCAAGAGGATCCCTGGATACCTAGCAAGATATAGTTTCCATTCTAAGATTTTTAGTTTCAAGGCTGGCTGAGGGCATGTTGGGCTGGGGATGATGGAGAGTTGACATCCCTGTGACAAATATTATGGGCCTGTTAATAATACAGGTAAGCAAGTTCGTTATTACTGTTTAGTTTTGCCTTGGAATTTCCATCCAAGGAAATAATACAAGAAAAAGAAACTATAAAAGTATTGGAAATATAATTGTTTTTAAATGGCAGTATTAGTTACCTAGAAAAATCTAAAAGAATTGACTGTAAAGCCCTGAGGACTAGTAATAGAAACAGAGTTCAATAAAGGGACTTCTCACAAAATACATATACATAAATTCACATAGTTCTTATAGATCAGCAATAACCATTTAGAAAATATAAAGGGAAAAATGCTATTCAGAATAACAACATAGATTTTAGTTTAAGACAAAATCTGGAAGATCTATGTAAAAAAAATTCCACAAAACATTTAATGAGACACTTAAGAAGAATTAAACAATTGAAAAGACCTATCTTATCCTCAAGTAGGAAGAATCAAGATTTTTAAGATGTCAGTTACCCAACTTTATCATAAATTATGTAATACAAATAGTGCAGTGCATTTTTGGTTGTATCTGATGAAAGGATTTTGAAATTATGGATTACAACCAGCTATAACAAAGAAACAATCTAGAAAGAATAACATTGTGTTTAATATTTGTACTACCAAATATTAAAATGATTGATAAAGCTACAGTGTGTCAAAAATAATCTATGGAACAAAATAAAAATCTAAAATTAGACCTAAGTGTATGTTAAAAACAGTATAGTAAGCAGAGATTACATGAAAACTGGTGCTGGAAATTTTGGCTAATTAGTAATGAAAACAAAATATCATACCTTATAAAATGAAATAAGATTTAGGTTTTACATGGTTTATATATTTAAGTATAAATTAAGTTATAAATTAATATTTATCTGAATCAAGAATGTGGAAGTCTTTTCTAAACTTAAAACAAATCTTTTTAAAACTGTGAAATTAAAGATTGGTGGTTTAGATTCTATACTATTTGAAGCTTTCTTTGTCAAAACTTACTATAAACAAGGTGTGTATAGAGGAGCTAAAGAAAACCTCGCCCCCTGAGAGACATTAAGCTGGTCAAAATGAGGAAAGACAATTATGTAAAGTCCCTGGAGATGAATCAAAGAGCTTATGACACATTGAGGCACATTAATCCAACAGAAGCTAGAGAATCTTGCGTGACACGAGGGCATGGCATTTGTGCTAGGGACTGCAGCTATTGCCTCACAGCCATGTGTTCCAGAAAAGCTGTTCCAGCAGGCTAAGCAGTGGAGTGGCAGGTCTCAGCTCTCCTAGCTTTCTTGAGTGGGAGAACTATTCCCAGTGGACTTGGCAGCTGGTAAACCTTGGCAGGTCTCCTTTCCAGAGCAGCATGCTGCAGAAGGCCTACGTTGAGTGGGTGGTGGTAGTGCCCGTTACTCTACTCCTAATTCTTGCCAGGTACAAAGTAGCTGTTTGGGAAAGTTGGAGAAAAATGTAGTTGTCCAATCCTGTGTTGCTCTGTATTACCAAGATCTAGGAGGCTGGGCAGCCAAATGTCAGGTTCCACCTTCCCCGACCTCTTGAGCAGAAGAGCTATTCTGGTTAGATTTGACTGCTGGTAAAGCTTGGCGCGTTCTACATTCCCTGACTCTGGGCTGCAGAAGACATGAAGACAATTCACAAAAAGGGATATTTGAAATGGCTAATAAACATACACAAGGTATTCAAGCCTTTTTAGTGCAAAAGAATAGTGAGATTCCATTTTTCATCTGTGAAACTGGCAAAGATTAAAAATATATAATACGCATCGATGGGGAATGGGAAATGTGATCTTCCATTGCAAATACTTGATAAATTTAAAATCTTACACAGTAGCATTCCTAATACTCACATAATTGTTTTGTGGGGAAATTTGTTCTTTTTTTTTTTTTAAGTGACGGAAAAGGATTTTTCCTCCTCCTGTGTTATTATTAAAACAATAGCAACAAAGAAATCAAATCATCAGTAAGCACTTTAGATATTGTCAATTGCCTTTTTTTTAAGTAACTTTTCCATATACATCTTAGATCACAGTAATTCCTGTAAATGACATTTAGTCACTGAATGAGTTAGGACAACAGTTGCCTTTATGCTTAGCTTTATTTAGATGTGACTAATCCTGTAACTTACTGCTTCAGGTGGGTGATTATCCTTAGCAAAGGTTATTAGTTTTTATTGATAACTTAGCTATACTTACTAACATGATACAGATGTGCCACTGGTAGTACTAAATGAAAATTCCTCCATGTTGTGAAGAGGAAACAAAATGGTGAAGAAGAGAAATGAATTATTGGGGGTAGGAAATATTCCCAAGTTTTATTTTCATGAGTTGTAGGAAATATAATTTTGTAATGTAAACACAAATTAAGCAGTGTCTTCTCTTCACTGCATTCTCTTGATCTTTCAGTCAACCAACCACCCCCACCCCCAGTATTCCTAAGTAATAAGCATAGCATATGTTTCTTAAAGGACTCCCTGCCCCCACCAGTGGCTATGGAAGATGAAAACTGATAGTAGGGAGAGATGAAGAACCCACATCTTTATCATTGATCTTTTACTCTGGCCTTCAAAGTCGTCACTCAGTAGCTCTAATTAGATGACTAAGGGAAATCTATAGTTTTTTAGACTAGTTAAATTCTTTTTTAAAAAATTTTATTTAATTAATTAATTAATTAATTAATTAATTAATTTATTTAGAGAGTGTGAGTAGGGGGAGGGGCAGAGGGGGGGAGAGAGAGAGAGAATCTCAAGGCGACTCTGCACTGAGCACGGAGCCCAATGCAGGGCTGCATCCCACAACCCTGAGATCATGACCTGAGCCGAAATCCAGAGTAGGATGCTTAACTGACTGAGCCACTCAGGTGCCCCTAGACTAGTTAAATTCCTAACAAAAAGTCTCAGCTTGCTTTTTTAATTTAGCAGTTAGCCAACAGATTAACTAAAATCCTTTGTATTTCATTAAAAAAAATATGATACAAAAAAGATTAATAACCTACTCAGGTGTATTTACCACCCAGCCTAAGAAATACATTATTACTAATATTGTTGAAGCTCCATGCATTTCATAGTACCCATATTCCACAATGGTTTTTTCTTCTAACATTCTATTTGTGTGATTCATTCATATTGATATATGCCACTAGTTCATTTTCACTGCTGTGTAGTATTCCATTGTATAAATATAAAGAATCTATAACATTATAATGTCTCAACTAAGGGAGGCGATGGTCCCAGTCAACCTCTTTGTACAGGTACCCCTAGAGTTTTGGGCCCATTTCTGTGTTCTGTCTTTTAAGATGAACAGGGGTAAACTGATATATCTAGATAGATGTGGATTCATGATTCAATGATATTATTGATGAATGTGGAGGAGTTAGGGATTGTTTTGATTCCAATGGTGGGGTGGTGGTAGAGAGGGCTATCTTTAGAAATGTGTCTCTAAATGACACCAGTAAGAGGAATGGACCATGCCTGAAGGCAATTCCTTCTCCCCACCAATGTTCAAACATGAATCCACTAGCTGACCTATTAGTTATATAGAAAGGATTCAGTTCAGTGGTGTTTGTCAAGATAACTTTTATGGCTATATAAGTTTCTTGAGATATTGTATCTTTTTTTGGAGACATTATATCTAACTTAAAAAAATTAATGTTCACTTGATGTGTAAATGATACTTTCTCATATTTTGGAGGTCTTGATGTATATTTTTTTTCATTTTTGCCCTGTGTGGCCAACAATAAAGAACATAGTTAAATGTTCCCCAACCTCACAGAAATTTGGCTGTAACCTAAATAACCTATTAACTTCATCCTTGTTATGCATTGATCACCAGTACTCACCAGCCAACCTGTTCCGGGCTGCAAAAAGTAGAATTGCAATTTAAAGGTGTTACTAAGCTTATATTGCTGTAAATAATAGTTTTAGAAACAGAGTAGTAAAGATAGAGACTAAAATCCTTGGGTCAGAGACCACATCTTATTTGCCCTACTATCTATATCTGTTGCTTAGAGTATTGCCTGGAAAAATGAAAGTGCGTAATTAATATTGGTTTAATTTAAAAAACTACTGTTTCTCAATAATCATAGAATCCATGTCATCAGTGGTAAGGAAGAATCTAGATTCATATTCACATGTTTATTCTCTGTGTACAGAATTTCATGTAGTCAACACTTATTGTGAACTACAGGGGAGAAGGAAAAAGTATTAGGTGCTGGGAGAAAATAGATTCAGAAGTCAGTGGTTTAGTTTTGAGCACATGATAAACACATTATAACTACTTCAGAGCTCGACAAAACACACATTTGTTTTCCAGGGTGCAGAAGCATTCATGAAATACAGCAAAAAAGGAATGATTGGACTCATTGTGTTAAAAGCCTTTAATTTCCGATTTTTGCCAGCCAATTCCTCTCCACTGCAAAGGATAATATCAGTAATTTATATTTTGAATTACATATTATTTGAAATGACTTTTGAGTTAATTATTAAGGTCTGCTTTGGCTGGTTTGAAAACCAAGTTTTACCAACCTTTCCACACTTGGGAATTGTGGCTTTGAAAGAATTTGGACATAAATTACTCTTTTTTGGAGTTCACTGGCAAATGTCATATATGAAGGCAGATATTCATCCCAGACACTAAGATAAGTGTTCTTGATTTCATTATGAGGCAAGAATAGTTCTGTGGAAAGAAAAAATAAATTCCTAAGGTGAGTACAAGTTGCTTTCTTGATGCCACCATGATCCTCATAGCAAGAATGATTTAGGGCACCTGGGTGGCTCAGTTGGTTAGGCGAGTGCCTTCGGCTCAGGTCATGATCCTGGAGTCCCAGGATCGAGTCCCGCATCGGGCTCCCTGCTCGGCAGGGAGCCTGCTTCTCCCTCTGACCCTCCCCCCTCTCATGTGCTCTCTGTGTCTCTCATTCTCTCTGTCTCAAATAAATAAATAAAATCTTTAAAAAAAAAAGAATGATTTATTATGTTGGATTATATTGTTCAACTCTTTTTTCAAAGAAATAAATCACATGCTTCTATTACTATGATAATATGCAAGCAGCTATGACCACTGTTGAATGCTCTTCCAACCACATCTTTTATACTGTGCCAATTAAGCAGAAGGTGTGGAATGTTGGCAGGGGGATTTAAATGTCTCATCTAAAGGTCAACACCTAACAACAGGACAGCGTTTATCCTGAACTGGACTGTAGAGTCAGCACTGGGTTTGAGCCCAGTTGCTGTTGGGGGACTTGAATATACAGTCCTCCAAATGAGAGCAGGTGGTGTCAAAGGAGCTCTACTGGTGTTCAAGATATATCCTAAAATAGCTTTAAGCTTCTCCATGACCTCATTTTGCCATGCTGACTTGCTTACGAGTGTGTTTTTGGGTGGTGGTAATGTTCTAGCGTTAGCCATTATAATTTATGGACTGACATAGTATCGTTAACACTGAGCATGGGTTGTACTCAGTAGCCAAAGCATAACTTTTTTTTTCCCTCTATGTTTCCTGCAGCTGGCCAGTGTTTTGTAACCAGGGT
Organism: Mirounga angustirostris; assembly: GCF_029215605.1. NCBI lineage: Eukaryota > Metazoa > Chordata > Mammalia > Carnivora > Phocidae > Mirounga > Mirounga angustirostris. The sequence continues at coordinate 23,511,017 of NW_026991723.1, forward strand.
ACCAATTCTGGAGCCAGTTGGTAACTTTAGATGTTTGATTGGGTGTGCAATTGGCATTACAGACATGGTTAACCAAGGATAATATTAGAGTATGCATGACAGTTTCAAGATTTCATACTGTGAGACAGAACTAGTTTTAGCACAAGATGAAACCAGATAGCTGTATTTATAGTAAGATTTTATTTAATAAAAGTGTTTTAGGCAAGGTGAAAGTGACTGTGACCATTTAGCCTTTGAATAGGTGAATGAGCTAGTAATTTTTAAAAATTAAATTTTATTTTTTTATCAAAGTAAGCCATGTATATAGTGTGTTTATAAAGATTAATAATGTTGTAAGACTTATAATGAAAAATAGCAGACCTTTCATTTGACCTCTTATTCTTCACCTTAAATCTTGCTTCCAAGGGCAACTATTTTCCATTCTTTTAGACATTTCTCTTGGTATTGCCACCATATTTCTAAGTAATACAATTATAATTTTAGTTCCTGATTCTTCAGTTTTAGAAATTGTAGATTGAGTTTCTATTATAAAAGATGAGTACTTAACTCTCTTAAACTCCTTTGCTCCCAACACACCTTCTTCTCCTCTTCGTCACAATTTTTGGTGAAAAAATCAGATGATTTTCAATGGGGGCAGGAAAAGTCATTCTTAAACAGTATTCATTAAGTGATTATAATAACTTAATTCTTTTTTTTTTTCAAAGATTTTATTTATTTATTTGACAGAGAGAGACACAGCGAGAAAGGGAACACAAGCAGGGGGAGTGGGAAAGGGAGAAGCAGGCTTCCCGCCGAGCAGGGAGCCCGATGTGGGACTCGATCCCAGGACCCCGGGATCATGACCTGAGCCAAAGGCAGACGCTTAACGACTGAGCCACCCAGGCGCCCCTATAATAACTTAATTCTTAAGTTAAAGAGTGTGATGGCCTAATACTACTGTAGAGACTGGTACACAGAACATAAAGAAACAAGCTGCTTCCTGGACTTGAACGGAACATAGCAATAGCATAAAGACAGGTGCCAACAAAAGGAAACAAGAGCTAGACGCTCTGCCAGAGAGGGGACTGGCAGGTCTACAGTCCCTGACCTAGGTGACCCCACCACTTTTGTTTTAGTTTTATAATATCTGCTGAACATAAAGTGTTCTGCTCAAAATGGTCCCTGGCCATTTATTTATGACTTAGTCTGGGCCCATGAGGCAATTTCTCCTCCAGTTACACCAAGCAGGGAGGAGTGGTGAAGTCAGCTATTGATTGAACTTCAGGCAGCAGGTGAAGACTGGCCCTGGCTGGAGCTATTGCAACCTTGGACAACATTTTGTTATTGCTAACTAAGGAGAGACTGAAGACTTGAAATTAAATATTGCAAATGCTTACAAGGTTGCAGTAATTCAGAGCAGAGGTCAAGGTGGATATATCATTCCACACATTACAAATGGCAACCCCCCCCCCCCAATTTTAAGGTGTATCTTGTATGTGTGTCAAAAAAGTCCTTGAAATAGCCTTATGTAGTCTTTCAGGACCCTCATTAGCACCTTACACAATACCCATCACATGCTAAGAAATAAATAACAGTGGTTTGTTTAAGTCTCAGCTGTTTGGGTACAACTGTGTAAGGTACAGTTTAACTTACTGTAGAAAAGCAGGTATTACTCAGGCCCCATCCTTTTATGAGGGCTCTTGCTTACCAGGCATGTCCACTGGCAATGCTAGACTCTTGATGATAATTGCCCTTTACTTCATCTGATCAAGTTAACAATATCATAAGGGCTCTTTCACTTGGGACATTATGGTGACAAATAGAAATGGTTAGTTGAGAATGAGTGAACACACACAGGAGTGAATTATAGATACATGGTTTATGAAATACCTGATTTTAGCAAATATGTACTGTACAATAAGCTACAAATAATATGCAAAGTGGCTTGGTTATTTAATTCATCCCTACTCTTAAGGAAAAACTAGATTACATTAAGAGAAATACCTCCCTTTGATCTGTTTAGATTTTTTCTTCTTTATCCTTTTCTTATATATTTGTTATTTTTGGTTTATGTCCTGTATTGGTCTACATCCTGCATTTATTTATAATTATAAAAGTTTAGATATAAAGCACTGATCATTATAATCTACCTGTCTTTAGGTGGATATTTTATTTAGTAATTTAAAAAAATTAAATGTGCAGTTGAAACACTAGAAAACCAAGAAGAGCCAGATGATCAAACAAAAAACCCATAATCTTCCTGCCCTGGAAAAAGTTCTTTTAACGCATTGCTGTACGTACTTTCCTTTTGTGTATGTGCAGGTATTTATTTGTGTGTGTGGATTAAAAGTTGAAATCATACTATTTTGTAACTTGCTTTCTTTTACTTAGAATTTTCCCATATCAAAACTCTTCTTTAATAATATTACTGGTAGTGGTAGTATAATTGTGATTATTTATATGAATATGCAATAATTTGAAATAATAAATCCATACTGCTGAGACTTTAGCATGTTTCTAATTATTTTTGGTCATTGCATCTATAGATTTTGCTATCCTTGTTCCTCTGTATTATTGCACAGCCTTGGGCAAACCTGGAAATGACGAGGTTTGCCATTCTCTAATGTAAAGACTGCAAAATAGGCTATGATTCCTAGGTACCCTGGCATGCATGCCCTGCCCCTTCTCTTTCCCTCCTCTTGCTCTCACTGTGCTCTCTCACTCTTTCTCTTACCATAAGGTGGTAGGAGGGCTATAAAATCTCCCAGGCTTCACTTGGAAAGAATAAAACTTCCTGTTTGGGTTCAGCTAAGAGGCCCCTGTCTGCACAGCTATTGCTAGCTTTTGAATCATAACAATTCAAGGTACCCATTTGGGATTTGATGTGTTATGTAACCATTTCAAGCCCAGGCAGAATATTGTTTGCATACTTACAAAACTAGCCTCCATGGGCTACAATCTCTCCTTATCAACAGTGGTTTATAGTGAAAGTACAAGGTGAAGCCTGAAAGATTCCTAGGCTGGCGGATGCTGTGGAAGCAGGACAGTGTGGTGGACAATCGGCCTGCCAGGACCTGGATCTTTGTAAGCTAATGACTGCTTCTCAGCCTCTATTTTGTCATCTGTAAAATGAGTATAATCATACCCAGTATTAAGGTTTTATTGAGATTAAAATTGAAAATACTTCTATTGCAAATTTAGCACAAAGTATAGTGCAAAAGTATTAATCATGCACAAAGTATTAATGGTAACATCATATTGTTCTGGTGAAACTGCAGATGGCAAGAGATATGCTGATGCTGTGTTGAGGAGCACAGCCAGATGGACAAAGCCAGATGGAAAAGGACCCTTAAAACAGATCTTCCATAGGCTTTATTTGCCTACTGTACATCATACAGCTTGGAAAAAGCAGCCTTTTTTTATTCTAGTATTTTCTCTGTCCTGAGAACCAATATGATCCTGATAAAAAAAAAAAAAATCTCTAACAACCTGAAAACTGAATGCTCTGAGAGGCCAACATTTGTCGGAGCTTTTCCACTAGATTAGTGTTCTTTTGTCCTACTTCCCACTGTCCCCCAGCCCCCCAGCTTCAGTTTTACTTTGTTATTAACAATAAAGGCTTTGTTCACAAACAAAGCAGTATGAGCTTGGTCTTAACTTATTTGTTTAACCCTCACTTAAAGTTATTGCTCTTTGTAATCCAGGGCATTTCTGGTATTTGAACAGGAAAAATTCTGAGCAAATGAGTCAAACAGCACATTGTCTTAAAATGGATCCTTTGTTACAATGAGCGAGCTAACCAGTATAGAGTAGCAGTATAACTGGGGTTATATTCCTGACCAAGGTCACCACACTTAATTACTCAGAAGCGTCATCAGCAAATGTTGTAAATGAAGATACTCTTATTATAAATCTAAGTAGTAATTTCAAGTGGTAAAATGTTTCAAGTCTCATAAAAGGAGCATAAATATACCTTATGCATTGATTATTCAGGGGACCTTTATAAACTATAAAGTGTACATATAACACATAAAGTAATCAACTATGTCATAAATTTGGCCTAACTCAAATTAATATGCTTGCTATGACAAATATTAACATTTAAGTCACAACTTTAAGTTTATTTGGAGGCATTATTTGATTGATCAAAATAGTGTTAAAAGCTATCAAAGGAAGTTTGATAGCTTTTAAAATAAATAAATTTTTGATCTAGCAAGTAGAAGCATTTGGGATCATTTCATTGACCTTAAGCCTGCTCTCAAATTTGAGGTGTTGATTTGTTTTTGTTTTTTTAAAGAGCCATTGAGGTATCTAAATATTTCAATGGCTCTCCAAGGATTTTCACTGTGAGAGTTTGAAGAGCCGCAGACTCTTAAATCGGGCCCTTCTGTTTATCTTTTTTCCCTCTTCTCAGCAACTATAAGGGCTGAATGGAATAAGAAAAGAAGTCACAGAAAGGCCGCTGAAGCAATAGGGAAGATGGGATTGGGGAAAGGCCATCATACCTCTTTGCCTTTGAGGTGGGAAGTATTTATTGGCTGATGTATGCATATAGATATATAACTAAATGAAACTTGAAGGCTGAGATACACATACATACATACATACATACGATGGCATGGCATGTTATTTGTATATGTGTGTATGTATATGTTTCACATACAACCACACATGTAAATATGACACATTATGTGATATATATATACATATATATGTGTGTGTGTGTTATATATACGCATATATCTGTATCTCGCAACCTCAGGCTTTCAGATCTTTTCAGATCCCATCTAGTGGAGTTGCTGTCTTTTGCAGCTTAATTGTCTGGTTTGGCATTGTGTTGCAGAAACTTTATAAACAGATGTCACTGAAAAGTAAAGAAAGTATTACAGACAGACTAGTTAATAATCCCTATTCTATCACCTGCTAACTCTGTGAACTTGAGGATATTATTAATCTATTAAGCATGAATTTCTTCATCTATGAAACATAATTCATAATACCAACTCTTTCAGGTTGGAGTGAGAATTACATGAGATAATACATTAGCAGATAGCACAGAAACTGGTCATGATAGACAAGTGCTCAAAAACGGCAATTGTTAAAATTATTTTTTCTATTATGAGTAAGTCCATTACTAATAATAGTGGAATTTATCATGCAGAGTATTGACTAAAAGGGACTCATTTTATTGTAAGTATTTACTTATGTTACCCAAGTTCCTTGATATTGTACATGCAGCATTATTACTGTTTATTTATAAATATATTTCTAATCTGGGTCCTGATTAGAATTTTTTTCCTAGGCAATTATTATTTTTATTTGAAAGAGGGAGAGAACATGCATGTGCTGTAGGGGGTGCAGAGGGAGAGGGAGAGAGAGAACCTGGGTGTGGAGCCAGACGTGGGGCTCGATCTCACGATCCTGAGATCCTGACCTGAGCTGAAATCAAGAGTTGGACACTCCACTGACTGAGCCCCCCAGGTGCCCACCTTAGACAATTATTTTAATCCACATTGGAAAGGATAAGCAAAGTCAATGTGGATGAGAAGAGAGGAGTTAAGACAATTAGAGCCTAAGCTTTAGGGAAAGGCCAGGAAGATTTGAATAAATAACTAAGTAAATAAAGACTTTCCAGAGGTTGCCCAAGGAGGGTCTGTGAAGAATTGTAGTCTCACTTGTTCTGGTGTTTATTAAAACACCACAAAATCCATATTCCCACTTTGATCTTGACTCAAGACATGACACTGGCACCAAATTAATCAAGTAGCTGTTTTTGTCCACTTGGATACATCTTGCAGGCAGCTGAAAAGGTGGAAGAGGAAAGATTTGATGACACATCTCTTTTGAAAGTGTAGTATCAGCTAGATGTTGGAAAGAAAATACAATATATACCCTGCCATTACCAGTCAGTGTCCATCTAATTATAAAAGCTTCAGGAACCTGGAATTCTATTTCACTTCAAACATGTTAAGGACTCAAGTCATTCAACCTGGTATAATATTTTCTGAGGATTTGGTCAGATCATTTTCTTGCCTCAAATATTTAATTGAACCAGTTGTGGGTAATGAGGTCTGCTCTTTGACAACTCACAAGTCGTTTTCACACTGACTTATCCTTAATCATAAGTTGTATGTCATCTTTGGCCTTCTGCACAGGCAGATGGGAAATTAGTGGGACAGTCCATGAAAATACTGGCCCACAAAAAAGTCTTGACGGTTTCAACGCTGGCTGCTTTCCAAAAACACTTCACTCAGGCCCCCGTGTCAATGTAAATATTAGAAGACTTGGAAGAGTTTGCAATCTTTTGACCTATGGTTAAATTATTATTTTAACCCTTCCTTTTCCTGAGTACAACTGATGGATAATTTTAGTTCATTTAGTTTGTTTTTCTTGTTGTTTTCTTAAAGATATCTCCACTTAACTGGAAAAGCAAATTGATATAGAACACAACATAAGTCAATGACAACAAAAACCACTGGGTAATCCATTGGCCTAGTTTGTCGAGGTGTGGCTTTATTAATTTTCTTTTCCTCAGAAAAAAACTCAGCACTATTGCCTGGGTATAGAGTTCTGTAAAAGCCCTAGGCTTGCTGTGAGTAGGATTTTTCTTTTATAGAGGAAAGGAGATTACAGGAAAGAATATCAGTTGGAGAAAAAGAATAGTTGGAGAAATCTTATAAAAGAATTTGCATATGAATAATCCCCAAGGATGGCAGTTAGGTATAAGAGTATTGCAACCTCTCCAAAATGGGAGTGAATCCAAAAAAGGAAAGTATAATTTTTATAAATTGTGTTTGAGAGAAAGTAAAATAGGAAAGGAAAGATAAAGAATCTGATTCCTTTATAAATGTTAGATGGTTGGATAGTAAACACATCAATGGCAATTCTGTGTTTTGTGTTTCTCTAGTCATACATAGTGCTGTTCTGGATGCCTAGTGTTTCTCTCTTGACGCTTGTCAGTCCCAGTTCAAACCTTTATATCTCAGATTGCTCATCGCACATTGGCTATGTATTAAAATTGCCTTATGTCACACACTCCATGCAATTTAGAGAAAGATTTTCATCATGGAACAAACTTGAAAAAAAAAAACAATATTTCTATGAAAAGCAATTTGCTTTGCTAGGCTTTGCCTGTATTCCCAGTACAATTACTGTAGATTATATGAGTTTGAACATGAGCTTTCTTCCTTACAGCCCACTCTCTGTTTGATTCTCTTGTGAAGTCATAATCCTCTGTTTGTGCAGTAAGCCTGTTGCCATGGATATTAATGTGATGTTACAAATTTGCTATTATTTATGACTTCATTGTACGATGGATCCGAATTAAGAAATTAATCTCTGATTTCTTCACAAATATTTGGTGAGTAATACGAGAACTGGCGAAGGCATTTCAGCTTTCCATTTCTTAATTGGGAGATGGAAGTGCTTTCCCTGGTGAAAAATACAAATATCTAAGAAATAATAATTGCAAAAAATGTTAAAATAAATACTTCTGAAGAGAAGTTGAAACATGTGAAACACTAGGATAAAATTTATATACTATTTACAAAATATCTGCTGAGAGCTACAAGGTAAGCTCCTTGAGAAACCTGGCTTGTCAGTGTCATTCTCTCAACAAGTCTCTCCTTGGTGCTGCCATGTTTACTTTCTCAGCACAGAAAAGCTAAACAGTGAGCACTCTGGTGCATAAGCCCCTCAACCATTGCAATATTGAATTCTGATCTTTAATAAACCAACATTGATTTACTTCACTGCTTCTGTTTGCTTAGTTAAGCTCCATTGGCATAGGAAAAGGCACACATAATTTAATCAAATTGCTTTTTTTTATTTGATTTTTTATTAGTGCGCAAAGTAGGCTCTAAGCATTCAGAATTTATTTTTACCACTAAAATATCTTTCTTCTCTCTTGGAGGAAAAGTTTCAAATTACAGTTAATTTCATCCCTCACTTTCAATATGTACAAAAACAAAACAAAGACAAAATACAATCACTGGCCTTATTTTTGGGTATTATTTTCTTTCTTGACATCAGTGTTTATTTGAAGAATCAGTTTAACATCTAAACAGTATTGAGCTTTGAGATTTCCAGATTTCAGATGCCAATAAACAAACTCAGTATCTTCAACATTTTAAATTAGGCAACATTTTCTTTTGTTACAAATGAATTTTTCCTGATCATCTAAGTTAGCCAATTAATAGGTGAAAAAAAACAGACTTGGAACGGTGACTGATTTGTCAAAGGTCAGGAGGCTGATTGATTGACATTTTGGGGGTAAACCCAGGGATGCTGAGATTTCAATTCTAGATTATCAGTGCCACTTGAAAACTACTCTTATTTCTCCTCTTGAGTTTACTGCATATTCGAGAGTAAGAACTCCTTTTCATAAATGTAAAAGTTAATCATATTTTTCATATCTAACTTGTTTTTTAGATGTTTGGGTATTTAGAGTTTCCAAATGAAGGTCCTAGTTATTTCTGTGGGAAGGAAGTCAGTGAATTATTTTGGAGTGTGAGTGGGATTCATGAAATAGCTTGTGATATTGCACTTCTAGAGGTCTAGAAGCACACAGACTTGCCAGTATTACTGGAGAATGACAAGGTTGAAAAGCTGTGAACTTTGTTTTTCCTCACCATACATTTATTTCTTCTGACTCCCTAGTGCAAGGTTTAAAAATATAGGAGTATTACTTTATGAAATTAGTCTAAGTACTATTACAAATTTTTATGTATATGATTTTTTGTACAATACTGAACTAGAAATATTTCTCCATTAATGGAATATATTATTTTCTTATCTCCCCAAATTTGAAGAGTGGGGAGGAGTTTTTCTGTCTTCTGTTTCATGCACATAAGGAAACATTTTTTCTCTAGGCAAATGGCAGCCATCTCTTTACTATGAGGAGAACCAAGCTTGAGTGGAGGAAAGGCAGCCTGTGTGGCAGAATGGAGAGACAGAATCTGTCTGGGACCCTGATGAATGTTTTGAAGTGCTGACCTACTTTTGGAAAACCTACCCTTTTCTATAGGGTAGTAAAAGTTCTCAATACTGTACTGGGCCAGTTTCTGTACCTCCCAGATCTGCTCAGCCCTCTCTGCCTCCCAGGCCTCAACCAGTGCCCTGATTCTTGGACAGAGTAAGGGCCAAGCTGTGGCAAGGATTCTGTTGTTTTCCATGTCTGGAACTCCAGTGTGCAGGTTCAACCCAACTGGACCCACTAAACAGCTCTGGCTTTCCTCCCCTGTAGTTGCCTGGAGGGACTACTAACACAACCCACATAAGGAAGGTGTTAGACAAAAGATGAAAAGGAGCTGAAGATTACTGTGGACTACTTAAAGATGTGGTCCCCAATCTGTGTACTATTTGATGATGTAGTGGTTCCATGTAGCAAACATCCTGCACAATTAACCAAACTGGTTGTGTTTTTATAAGGCTGTCATCAGGTGGGTAATGTACTACCTTGTAATGATTGTCCTCCTTCTGTGCTTCCTTCTGTTTTCCCCTTACTCTTGCTTCTCTTGGATAATACTCCTAACCCCCCCAAAAGTTAAACAATTAACTTGCCTTAGGTTCTATCTTCTAGGAAACCCAGGCTAAAGATTTCTTTAGAACCCTGATATCAAGAGAGGCCATAGAAAGAAGACCCTCAGGATGTTGGATTGACTGACTAGCAGAGAGTAATAGGAACCTGCTATTTACTGCTGATGTGGGGAGTGGCAATCATCTCTGGTATGCATGACTTCACAATTACTAAAGTTTCCATTGGTGATGAATTAAGATGAGGTGCAGATAAAGGCAAGTCACTGGAAATGAAATGGCTACTGCACTTGATTAGAATGACAGAAAAATAATATAAGAATTGTGGCATGAGGTAGATGCTTTTAATGGATTGGAGGGCTTGCAAAAAGAACATGATACATATAGATAGATAGATGATAGATGATAGATAGATAGATAGATAGATAGATGAAATAATTATTTACATGAGGTATGCTGTGAATGCCAGAAGACTTCTATAGCAGCCCTAAAGAAGACTAAAAAACAAAACAAAACAAAACAAAAAAATCAAGCTTAGGATCTGATTATAAATGTGACACACAGCTGCAAAGGAAACAAAATAAGCATCTGTCAGATCTTCCATGTCAAAGTCAGAGTCCTCAACAGGAAAGGGTAAGACGGCGAGATTAGAATTTAAGTGGATAAGCTGAAGAAACTTGAACCCTTCCAATCCCCTGACTCTCGCTGGCCATTAGAAAAAGTCCCTTTTCTCTTTCTAGAGGAGAATGGCCTCACAGTGTCTGTAGACTCCAGTGTTTTTACATAAAACAGTTATCTAGCAAGATGATGTATGTTCTCACTCTCCATCACTGCTGCCCCCATTTAGGCAGATAAACAAAGTCATGTCTATAGCTGATATATACAAGGAGGGATTGAGGGTGAGGGATGGGGAAGTGGATCCCAGTGAGTTCTCTACACCCACTGAAACTCTGGCTTCCCATCCCAAAAGCTCTCAGAGGAGGAAATAACACAATCTAGAAATGAGAGAGAGTTAATTCACCATGGACTAAACTTTAACCAATGAGAGATAGGAAATGGTAAACAAATTTCTGGCTCATTCTCCCCTGGGTGGATTTCTTAAGATGCAGTGGTTTCATATGGCAAATATACTGTGCAACTGAACAAACCAGCTGTGTTTTCTTAAAAAGTTGTGGCCATCTGGGTGTTACACCTGTAGGGGTAGAAGAAAGAATATAAAGTTGGATGGGGAAAATGCATTGTCATGAGATTCACCTTTGACTTGGAATTCGATGTTCTGCAAGGATACCTGGAACTGGCTGTGATAATTTGTTGGGATGTTTCTTTGAATCTTGTAAGTAAGATGGTTCCTGAATCTTATAATGGCTACCCATTAAACAGAGTTAACATTCTGGAACTTTCTTGGCATGATATGAAGAAAAGAATCAGAAAACTCAGAAAAAGGAGAATGATTTCTGTATTATTGTGTAGTATCTGAGAATCCATCACATTATTGTGTACCCTGGAGATGGGGCAGGGGACACTATCTTCACTTAGGCAATAAAGAATGTACTTGGATGGAGGGTACCAGAATTTTGAGATGTCTAGTGATGGTTGTCCTCTGTAGGCTAGGCATATTGGTTGGAGAATGCTGCCATAGCCCTGGGCTCCCTAATATCAATGGGAGTGATAAGATTCTAAAACAAAATAGTTCAAGTGGCAATCCTTTACTGTCAGATGTAGAGTATATGTATTTACTGTAATGGACAGCAAAAGCAGAGTGACAGTCACGGTGCCTTCACCCACAAGAAGTCTATGGTAATGAGTAATAGATCATGGTGGTGTCCTTGGGGTAAGACATATGGATAGTGACTAGAATATTGCACAATTTTTATAATAATAGTAATAATAATAATCCTGAAATTGTTGAGTACAAGGCCGACACCCATCACCACAATGGAAAATTGTGGCTCTTTATTCCATTTCCAGATCTATATTAATTCTCTGACTCACAACTCATTGACTGAAGGGAAAAGTGGGTTTCTTTTAAAAAGACTCTATAGGGGTGCCTGGGTGGCTCAGTCATTAAGCGTCTTCCTTCAGCTTAGGTCATGATCCCAGGGTCCTGGGATCGAGCCCCGCATCAGGCTCCCTGCTCGTCAGGAAACCTGCTCCCTCTCCCACAACCCCCGGCTTGTTTTCCCTCTCTTGCTGTGTCTCTCTCAGTCAAATAAATAAATAAAACCTTTAAGAAAATAAATAAAAGGACTGTACAATTTTTCCAAAAGTATATATGGAAAAATGTTTCTTTGATTATTCCCCAAAAAGTACTTGTCCCTGGGGAAAGGGGATACTAGACCTCTAGTGGATTCTCAAGTATGAGGTTTGTATGGACACTGATACCAGGATACCTGAAATGTTATTATGGTCTGATCATGGTCAGGATTTACAGAAACCACATGATAAATGGCATTATATGGATCCAGTGGGTTTGAGGATCCATTCTATGATTATTTCCTCAGCCCAAGAGGGCATAATTGTATATACTATACATAGAAACTGGCAGAACCCTAACATTGGTTTCCTGATCTATAAAGTAAGACCCATTATGGTAGAAAGCATTGTGGAAGCCCCTAAAATTGTCCCAACACCTGCCACACAGCCATGATAATAAATCATAAATAATACTGCTTTTGGAATGAATTGTGGAAATTAGTACCACTATCAAAGGTGTGAAGGATGTAGCAGTGGTGCTCCTTGTTTTGTTTCCTTCCTGAACTCTACAGAAGCAGGTGGCTTATGACAACAGATAAGGGACTACCATAAACTTAACCAGGTGGTACCCTAATTGAAGCTGCTTTGCTAAATGTGGTGTCTTTTCTGAAACAGATCAGCATTGACTCTATTATTTAGTATGTGGCTGTTGATTTGGTGACTACTTTGTCCTGAATTGCAATCAATAGGAAGAATAACATAAGTTCGTCTTTATGTAGTAAGGACAGTGGTGCACTGGCACTGTTTGTCCTTAGGGCTCTACTAACTCTCCTGCTTTCTGTTATAAGGGGCTTTGATCATTTATCAGTCAGGGTCCATTCATGAGACAGAAACCATAGCAATTACTTAAAAGATGTATTAATATAGAGAATTGTTAACCTGGTATTAGAGAACTGAAAAGGCAAAAAAGGAACAAAAAGACAAAAAGGAAAAAAAGTAGTAACTACAGGAAGCTTTTATCCCTCCTAGGGTTGGGTGTAAAAGGGAAAATATTGGAATTACTAAAATCTAGAGGCTTGAATGAGTGGCCTTGTAAAGGTGGGACTCAATTCCTGTGGAGTGTCCTGCTTGGCTGGTATAAGTGCTGTATGAGCTCAGTGGATGGACCCTGTGAAGCTGGGATTTAGACCCATGAGGAAGGGGCCCCAGCTGATGTGCTGTTAACTCTGAAAGGGCATGATAAAGCTGGCTCTACTTCTGTGGAAAAACTGTAAAGTGGAACCAGTTCCTGCTACTGGAATCAACTAGGAACAAGATGAACCATAGGCTTAGGAGGAACAATGTTCTGAGAATGTCAACCAGCCTCTCTTCTTGGCACCCTTGTGGTTGCCCAGTAAGATCACCTACAGAGGAAACATGGTGTCAGAGATGGAGGTTATTATTCATGGATCCAATAACATGGGCTCTTTTCCACCAAAGATGCTCTAGCTGCTGCCATTGCTGATGGCCAAACTGACAGTAAAAGAAATGCTACTCTGTGGGTATAGTGCTTTGAAATACCTGCGTTGTACAGAGTTGTCTATTAAGGTATCTCTTATTTTGAGCTGGTCCTAGACTTTGCCTTCTTTTCCCAGAGCTCTACTTAGTCATTCCTTGTTGTTTCCCTCTTTCTAGCTCCCTCTTCCTTCCTTCTTTCTTTGCCTCATTCCTTTCTTTCTGGTGCATTTTTCACTATATCTTTATTTTCAACTTTCCTATCCCTTTTATAAAGCTCATATATTTGGATCTTGGCAGTAGGTTTTACAATCACTCTTTACACTGGTTGTATATTTTCTCTTCTGGTCCTGTTAATAGTTATAGTTGATCCATAAATTGGAGAACTCTTCAATGTAATATAATATTGCTGGATGAACAGAAGTTATTAATTTTAATATACTTAATTTTATAAATTTCTTTCCTTTATGGTTTGTTCAATCTGTGTTCTATTTAACAAAATCATCACCCTGAGTTCCTAAAGATATACTTCTTTAGTCTTCTGAAAAGATTTATAGTTTTATCTTTCACATTTAATTATTTAATCCACTTAGAATTTATTTTAATTTAAGCCAAGGATCTGATTAATTTTTTTCCCATAGATAACCAGCTGTTTTAGTGACATTTATTGAATAGTTCCTCTTTTCTCCCAATTATTTACAATACTAGCTCTTTTCTGGAATATCTGGTCTTTTCCACTGGTCTATTTGATTAATCTTGAACTGATAGCAAATGTTTAATTTTTATTTTATTATAATTTATTATATTATACATTTATTATAATTATTATAATTTATTATAATCCTAGATACCTGGGGAGTGCTAGTCCTTTCACCATATTTTCTTCTTCAGTAGTATTTCTAAAAGTTCTCTCTTTCTTTAACAAATCAACTTAGGGGCGCCTGGGTGGCTCAGTCGGTTAAGCGACTGTCTTCGGCTCAGGTCATGATCCTGGAGTCCTGGGATCGAGTCCCACATCGGGCTCCCTGCTCAGCGGGGGGTCTGCTTCTCCCTCTGACCCTCTCCCCTCTCGTGCTCTCTGTCTCTCATTCTCTCTATCAAATAAATAAATAAAATCTTTAAAAAAAAAAACAAATCAACTTAGTCATGTTATAGACTACTTACTTATATGTCATTCTTCTCTCTTATTTTTTTAAATGTATTGAACATACTTGGTTTTATAGTATAAGCCTGATATTTTCCATTTCTAAAGTCTTGTTCTTTCTGCTGGCTTTCTCTTTTTGTGCCTTCCTTCCTTGTGTGTATTGAGATATTTTGACTTTGAGCTCCTGTTCAATGGAACTCCATTTACATTAATTCTAGGAGGTATTTTTGAAGGTATGTTCCATCCGGAGGATTTGCTTCTGCCAGATGCCTAGGTAGACCAGTAATTCAGGACAAAATTAATATAAATCTTGGCCTAAGGTCTTGGGAATTATCCTGAAATATGGCTGACTCATGATTATGAATTCTCAAAGGAGATATTTACTCCATCCAGTGCCAAGGTTGAGAATGGAAATTTTTCTTGACTTTTTCTAAGGGTCTTATTTATTTCTGGGCTACTGCTGTACCATAAGTATAGCCCTTTGAGAGAATTACTTTATGTAGTTAATAGAACTCCCATTTTGAATTGGTCCTACCACTTGTCTCCTATTCCTAGCACTCTACTTAATTATCAAAACAGAAACTCTGTGCCCAAGGTTGGGTACATGTCCTCAGGGTGAAAATTGGTTTGATTTTTTTGTCTTCCCAGATTCTAATTTTACTTCATTATTGACCTTTGAAGTTTCCCTGACTTCCTTGCCAACCCAGTAATTAAAAATGTCTTTCCTTCCTTCCTCTTTGCTTTCTGTATTTTTCCCCGCATTTTTGTTGTTTTCAGATCAGAGGGTCTAGTCTACCATGTTTCAAAATTAAAATCTTTACAAGACCCAAGTTTTAAGAGATGTGAAAGGATAACTTCAAGGTTACAGACATACACATCATCAGCTCTGCCACTTACTATCCCATTGGTCTGACCATTTGATCCAGTCTTAGGCCAATTCCATGTCTGTTTCTATAACATATTCTTCCCTCTCAGGGTTGTTGTGAGACTTAAATGAAATTATGGAGGTTGAGTCACTAAGTACTGGCCTGCTTGACAAATTCTGGGCTTTCATAAATTATTGTAAAACTAAGTATGGTTAATTCTATACCTTCTCAAATCCATGTCTTTAACAATTCTTCCATGAATCACACAAATATAAAGAGATAATCAGGTAAAATATGTAATGGCTTGTAAAATATTGATATGAGGATGCTGAAAATAATAGTTTCTCTTAAAAATGTTGGTTGTTAAACTGGATCACTGGAAATAAACATAAATCTCTACAATAAACATGCATTTAAGATAAGCTATGTAATTGAGGATAGATCCTCTTGCTAAGAAAACTCTGGAAATAGAGGAGCACTTGCCTTCTGTTTAAAAATATACAAATTTTCTAAATCTTACCCAGAGCTCTGTGATGAGATGTTAGCAGAAACTAACAGCATCAGCTATAGATTTTTCATCCAAAAACTTGGTTACTTTCATAAATTCTCACTAGTGCGCCATCTGTGTAGAAGACTGAGCATAAGTTCAGTGTACTCTGATATTTTTAGCCTCCAGATTGTTTTTAAAAATATTTATTTACTTACTAGCTTACTAAATTCTCTATTTTTTTCCTCTTTTTGGAATTAAGAACATTTTAATGATATCTGATTAATTCTAGAGCAGATACTATGTTGGGAATTGCAAAATATACATTTCAGAAAAACTTGTTTTGATTTCCTGGTTGTGGCGGAAAGTTCAATAGTATCTTGACACTAAATAATTACACATGCACATAGAATACAAATTAAAATGTATGCAATTATCTAGAAAAAAATTAGGTCGTTGTGGGTTTCTTTAGATTCATATTGCTAGCCCTAGAGAAAGTCAGAATTTGACTCACCATAATTTTAACACAATTTTATTTGATTTTTTAGAAGATTTTATTTTTAAATAATCTCTACAGCCAATGTGGGGCTCAAACTTACAACCCTGAGTTGCATGCTCCACTGACTGAACAGCCAGGCGCCCTACATGTCTATCGTCTAACAATATTCAGAATAAGCCTTAGTTTAAAAAGATGTTCCTACCTAACTTTGTTAATTCCTGTATTCACAATGTATTGGAATTGTTTTTATCAGTTTGATTTTCCTCCTAGAAAGTGATGTTGTGCATTCAGAGTACTCTTATGAATAACTCTTTTGCATTTCAAGAAATACACTTATTTTTCAGAATGCCATTATCTTCTATTGTATAGTGGTCCCCAAATGCACAAAACTGTATTATTTCTGGCAATGCCAATAAATGCCAAGAAAGTCTCATATATTATTAGTTTTTCTTTTTTCTTTCTTTTAAAGACTTTATTTATTTGACAGAGAGAGACAGTGAGAGAGGGAACACAAGCAGGGGGAGTGGGAGAGGGAGAAGCAGGCTTCCCGCTGAGCAGGGAGCCCGATGTGGGGCTCAATCCCAGGACCCTGGGATCATGACCTGAGTGGAAGGCAGATGCTTAACCGACTGAGCCACCCAGGCACCCCAGTTTTTCTTTTTTCTACCGAGTAAAAACTCAAGTTGAAGAACAACTGTTTATTGAGGCATGGTGCTACATAGAAATAATAACCATAAATATAAATGTTAGAACTTGACAAAGTGATCTCTCTATTATTTTAGTTAAAACAACTGCCGTATCACAGATGATAAAACTAAAGCACACTGAAGTTATGTAATATATTTAAGATAATATGGCTTATAAGTGGCAGAGCCAAAGTGTACCCTCAGATAGTCTACTCCTATGCCCAACCTCCTAACTTCTCCAGTCTATGTTCTTCCATATATATTTACTTAAAAAGGATTCTTATTTCTAATTTATACAAAAGGAGCTAACCTAGAAGAAGTGAAGTGACTTATCTAAGGCTATTGAGCATGCAGAGCCCTGGCTTGAACTGCAGGCTCCTTCCTTCCATAGTGTCAGGGCCTCCTTCATCAAGTGGTGAAATAAATAAGAACTTAATACTTAAGTCTCAGTTTATGATATGTTAGTTTGGTCTTAAAAAATATTCTGTAGTGAATTGTAAAAAACTAAATACCATTTTCCTGGCATTTGGAATGAGATTTTTGTGTGCGTGTGTGTATGAGGTTTTAACTGTGATGTTAACAGTTTTCTCCTGAATGATACTATGCCTCTTTTCCAAGTGTGGAAGTTATCATCTGCTAGCCCTTCAGATGTAAACATTTATGTATAAACACTGCCCAGCTTTCCATTTTGGGTTGATTAAAGTTAGCTGCATCAGGCTGTGTGTTAGCTCTGAAGCTTCAAATATCAGCCTAATCATAAATGTAACAAAAGAGACCATTGTGAAGGTTCAAGTATGAGTGTTTTTTTGGCATTATCCAAGGAAGAGCTCCAAAGTGATTACTCCTCCTGAGAGTTCTAGGGTGACCGATTGCTTCTAATATTCTTTTATGACTTGATTTCATTTCTCTAGAACAGGTCACAAAAGAGGAATCTAAAGGGCATTGCCTAATCTTTGAAAAACTTCTCCTGTCTTTACTAAGATTTATTTGGCGAATTGCTAACATTCTAAGGTCATTTGTGGGAATTGTACATAAAGCATAATGTTTAAGAACGGGAGGTAAAGAATTAGTGGTTACCACTTTTGTGATTCTGGAACAAGTAGTAGAATCTTTCAAAGTCTTGTTTTCCTTCTCTATTCAACACTCGTCTAGAATACCTGTTGTTCCTATACATGAGTGCTGTTGAAGGTGTTGCATGATAAGTTAATATATATGAAAGCATTTCATAAATGATTAACTGCTACATAAATAACAAAAGAGGATATAACAACTGTAATATGAGTTTGGTACTATGAATTTTGGAGTGATTTATTTATTTTAATCCTTAAATAGGTATTTCTGTATCATTCTTTAAGCTGAAGAGAAGCAAAAGAAAGACATTAGAACAGGAAACTCAACATAGAATGAGAAATTCATTGTATTTCAAGTAAAAGTCTGCCATATTCAAGTTAATTATGGGTCTCCTATTCAATTATTTTTTTAGAAAAAATGAGGAAGGAAGACTTAGAACAACAATATGTGATGTTTCCCTCATCAAAAGACATTTTGGTGTCTTATATTTAATTTATTTAATTGTCATTTATACAAACAGCAAAGTGCTATTTCAAAAGATAACTGCAGTCTTCAGCTGAACTTGGCCTAATGTGTCCTCTTGATTTGGCTAGAGGGTGACCATAGTCTTTATTTTTAATAACGAATTATAAACACTATCCTTTTACTGCAAATGTAGAAATTTTGGTATTTTAAGGGTGCCCTATTTTTTGACAGACATCTGATCTATAGATGAAAGTAAAAAAAAAAAAAAAAGATTTCAAGAAACTAAAATGTTAGATTCCCCTACAAACTGCCTCACATAAGGGCCTTGCTATAGATCATAGACTTGCTATTGAATCTGCTGTCTTCCTCTCATGAGAAGTGCACTGATGGGAAATTCAGATAAAATTAAAACTCTGTTTCTCGAAGGACAAGATGCTAGAAATGCCATGGGAATCATTTAATTAGGATTAATAGACACAGATATTGCCATCACATTGGAATGGGCACAAATCTGGAGGAATTTTCTCTCTTCAAGTCCAAGACTGTCTCTGGGCATTGTAAGGGGCTTTGGCATAATTCTTCAATCAAAATTCATTCTAACAAATGAATAAACAAAACAAAACAGAAAGAGGCTCATAGATACAGAGAAAAATCTGGTGGTTGCCAGAGGTGGGGGATGGGAGGATGGGCAAAATAGGGGAAGGGGATTAAAAGGTACAAACTTCCAGTTATAAAATAAACAAATCAAAGGGATATAATGTACAGCATAGAGAACATAGTTAATAATATTGTAACAGTTTTGTATGGTGACAGATGGTAGCTAGATTTATCGTGGTGATCACTTCATAATGTATGTAAATGTTGAAGTGTACTATGTTGTATACCAGAAACTAATATAATATTGTATATTAATTACACTTCTAAAAAGATTTACTCTTAGTCCTCCTCATATGAAAAATGCACACCTTTACTAGTTTGGACAAAGCAAAGATATTACCAAAACATGCAATAATAGGATGGCTTGTGTATAATGTAAATGACTCATGAGGAAACATCATTGGCCTAATAGAGAATAAGGCTAGTTCTGACTTTAGGTAGCTTGCCGTGTGTCTTGAAGTAGCAACTTAACTTCTCTGTGCTTTTAATCTGCTTTTAATCTGAAAAATGGGGGTTTGAATTTTTTATTGTTGTTCTTTCTTCTGTGATGATGCCCTTATTGTTTCTAACAGTCTCCATTCAGTATGATCCCATTCAGGGAACACAAGCAGGGGGAGTGGGAGAGGGAGAAGGCTTCCCCGTGGAGCAGGGAGCCCGATGCGGGGCTCGATCCCAGGACCCTGGGATCATGACCTGAGCCGAAGGCAGTCGCTTAACTGACTGAGCCACCCAGGCACCCCCATATACCAGATTCTTAATGGAAGTACTCCCTATCTGTGCCAGGTTGAGAATCACCACTAGATAATCTCCAAGGTCACTCAGAACTCTTTTGTTTTTTTAGTTTTTTATTGTTATGTTAATCACCATACATTATATCATTAGTTTTTTGATGTAGTGTTCCATGATTCAATATTTGTGTATAACACCCAGTGCTCCATGCAGAATGTGCCCTCTTTAATACCCATCACCAGGCTAACCCATCCTCCCACCCCCTTCCCCTCTAGAACCCTCATTTGTTTTTCAGAGTCCATCATCTCTCATGGTTCCTCTCCCCCTCTGATTTCCTCCCCTTCATTCTTCCCTTCCTGCTATCTTCTTCTTTTTTTTTTTTTTTAGCATATATTGTATTATTTGTTTCAAAGGTACAGATCTGAGATTCAACAGTCTTGCACAATTCACAGCGCTCACCATAGCACATACCCTCCCCAATGTCTATCACCCAGACACCCCATCCCTCCCACCCCCCACCACTCCAGGAACCCTCAGTTTGTTTCCTGAGATTAAGAATTCCCAATATCAGTGAGGTCATATGATACATGTCTTTCTCTGATTGACTGATTTCGCTCAGCATAACACCCTCCAGTTCCATCCACGTCATTGCAAATGGCAAGATCTCATTCCTTTTGATGGCTGCATAATATTCCATTGTATATATATACCCATCTTCTTTATCCATTCATCTGTCGATGGACATCTTGGCTCTTTCCACAGTTTGGCTATTGTGGACATTGCTGCTATAAACATCGGGGTGCACGTATCCTTTTGGATCCCTACATTTGTATCTTTGGGGTAAATACCCAGTACTGCAATTGCTGGATCATAGGGTAGCTCTATTTTCAACTTTTTGAGGAACCTCCATACTGTTTTCCAGAGTGGCTGCACCAGCTTGTGTTCCCACCAACAGTGTAGGAGGGTTCCCCTTTCTCCGCATCCCTGCCAACATCTGTCCTTTCCTGACTTGTTAATTTTAGCCATTCTGACTGGTGTGAGGTGGTATCTCATTGAGGTTTTGATTTGGATTTCCCTGATGCCGAGCGATGTTGAGTACTTTTCCATGTGTCTGTTGGCCGTTTCGATATCTTCTTTGAAAAAATGTCTGTTCATGTCTTCTGCCCATTTCTTGATTGCATTATTTGTCCTTTGGGTGTTGAGTTTGATAAGTTCTTTATAGATTTTGGATACTAGCCCTTTATCTGATATGTCATTTGCAAATATCTTCTCCCATTCTGTCGGTTGTCTTTTGGTTTTCTGGACTGTTTCTTTTGCTGTGCAAAAGCTTCTTATCTTGATGAAGTCCCAATAGTTCATTTTTGCCCTTGCTTCCCTTGCCTTTGGTGATGTTTCTAGGAAGAAGTTGCTGCGGCTGAAGTCGAAGAGGTTGCTGCCTGTGTTCTCCTTTAGGATTTGGATGGACTCCTGTCTCACATTGAGGTCTTTCAACCATTTGGAGTATATTTTTGTGTGTGGTGTAAGGAAATGGTCCAGTTTCATTCTTCTGCATGTGGCTGTCCAATTTTCCCAACACCATTTGTTGAAGAGACTGTCTTTTCCCCACTGGATATTCTTTCCTGCTTTGTCAAAGATGAGTTGACCATAGAGTTGAGGGTCCATTTCTGGGCTCTCTATTCTGTTCCATTGATCTATGTGTCTGTTTTTGTGCTAGTAGCATACTGTCTTGATGATTACAGGTTTGTAATAGAGCTGGAAGTCCAGAATTGTGATGCCACCCACTTTGCCTTTCTTTTTCAACATTCCTCTGGCTATGAGGGGTCTTTTCTGGTTCCATACAAATTTTAGGATTATTTGTTGCATTTCTTTGAAAAAAGTGGGTGGTATTTTGATGGGGATTGCATTGAATGTGTAGATTTTTTTTTTTAAAGATTTTATTTATTTGACAGAGAGTGAGAGCAGGAACACAAGCAGCAGGAGTGGGAGAGGGAGAGCAGGCTTCCCGCTGAACAGGGAGCCTGATGTGGGATTCGATCCCAGGACCCTGGGATCATGACCTGAGCTGAAGGCAGACATTTAACGACTGAGCCACTCAGGCACCCAAGTGTGTAGATTGCTCTAGGTAGCATTGACATCTTCACAATATTTGTTCTTCCAATCCATGAGCATGGAACGATTTTCCATTTCTTTGCGTCTTCCTCAATTTCTTTCATGAGTATTTTATAGTTTTCTGAGTACAGATTCTTTGCCTCTTTGGTTAGATTTATTCCTAGGTATCTTATGGTTTTGGGTGCAATTGTAAATGGGATCGACTCCTTAATTTCTCTTTCTTCTGTCTTGTTGTTGGTGTATAGGAATGCCACTGATTTCTGTGCATTGATTTTATATCCTACCACTTTACTGAATTCCTGTATGAGTTCTAGCAGTTTTGGGGTGGAGTCTTTTGGGTTTTCCACATAAAGTATCATATCATCTGCAAAGAGTGAGAGTTTGACTTCTTCTTTGCCGATTTGGATGCCTTTGATCTTTTATTGTCTGATTGCTGTAGCTAGGACTTCTAATACTATGTTGAATAGCAGTGGTGATAGTGGACATCCCTGCCGCGTTCCTGACCTTAGGGAGAAAGCTCTCAGTTTTTCCCCATTGAGAATGATATTCGCTGTAGGTTTATCATAGATGGCTTTTATGATATTGAGGTATGTACCCTCTATCCTTATACTCTGAAGAGTTTTGATCAAGAAAGGATGCTGTACTTTGTCAAAAGCTTTTTCTGCATCTATTGAGAGGATCATATGATTCTTGTTCTTTCTTTTGTTAATGTATTGTATCACGTTGATTGATTTGCGGATGTTGAACCAACCTTGCAGCCCAGAGATAAATCCCACTTTGTCGTGGTGAATAATCCTTTTAATGTACCGTTGGATCCTATTGGCTAGTATTTTGGTGAGAATTTTTGCATCCATGTTCATCAAGGATATTGGTCTGTAATTCTCCTTTTTGATGGGGTCTTTGTCTGGTTTTGGGGTCAAGGTAATGGTGGCCTCATAAAACAAGTTTGGAAGTTTTCCTTCCATTTCTATTTTTTGGATCAGTTTCAGAAGAATGGGTATTAATTCTTCTTTAAATGTTTGGTAGAATTCCCCTGGGAAGCCACCTGGCCCTGGGCTTTTGTTTGTTGGGAGATTTTTGATGACTGCTTCAATTTCCTTAGTGGTTATAGGTCTGTTCAGGTTTTCTATTTCTTCCTGGTTCAGTTTGGGTAGTTGATACATCTCTAGGAATGCATCCATTTCTTCCAGGTTATCTAATTTGCAGGCATAGAGTTGCTCATAATACGTTCTTATAATTGTTTGTATTTCTTTGGTGTTGGTTGTGATCTCTCCTCTTTCATTCATGATTTTGTTGATTTGGGTCATTTCTCTTTTCTTTCTGATAAGTCTGGCCAGGGGTTTATCAATCTTGTTAATTCTTTCAAAGAACCAGCTCCTAGTTACATTAATCTGTTCTACTGTTCTTTTGGTAACTATTTCATTGATTTCTGCTCTGATTTTTATTATTTCTCTTCTCCTGCTGGGTTTAGGCTTTATTTGCTATTTTTTCTGCAGCCCCTTTAGGTGTAGGGTTAGGTTGTGTATTTGAGACCTTTCTTGTTTCTTGAGAAAGGCTTGTATTGCTATATACTTTCCTCTTAGGACTGCCTTTGCTGCATCCCAAAGATTTTGAACAGTTGTGTTTTCATTTTCATTGGTTTCCATGAATTTTTTAAATTGTTCTTTAATTTCCTGGTTGACCCATTCATTCTTTAGTAGGATGCTCTTTAGCCTCCATGTATTTGAGTTCTTTCTGACTTTCCTCTTGTGATTGAGTTCTAGTTTCAAAGCATTGTGGTCTGAAAATAGGCAGGGAATGATCCCAGTCTTTTGGTACCGGTTGAGATCTGATTTGTGACCTAGGGTGTGATCTATTCTGGAGAATGTTCCATGGGCACTAGAGAAGAATGTGTATTCTCTTGCTTTGGGATGGAATGTTCTGATTCTATCTGTGAAGTCCATTTGGTCCCGTGTGTCATTTAAAGTCTTTATTTCCTTGTTAATCTTTTGCTTAGATGACCTGTCTATTTCATTGAGGGGGGATGTTAAAGTACCCCACTATTATTGTATTGTTGTCGATGTGTTTCTTTGCTTTTGTTATTAATTGGCTTATATAATTGGCTGCTTCCATGTTAAGGGCATAGATATTTACAATTGTTAGATCTTCTTGTTGGATAGACCCTTTAAGTAGGATATAGTGTCCTTCCTCATCTCTTATTACAGTCTTTGGTTTAAAATCTAATTTGTCTGATATAAGGATTGCCACCCCAGCTTTCTTTTAGTGTCCATTAGCATGGTAAATGGTTTTCCACCCCCTCACTTTCAATCTGGGGGTGTCTTTGGGTCTAAAATGAGTCTCTTGCAGACAGCATATCGATGGGTCTTGTTTTTAATCCAGTCTGTTAGCCTGTGTCTTTTGATTGGGGCATTGAGCCCATTTACATTCAGGGTAACTATTGAAAGATAGGAATTTAGTGCCATTGTATTGCCTGTAAGGTGACTGTTACTGTATATTGTCTGTGTTCCTTTGTAGTCTATGTTGCTCTTATGGTCTCTCTTTGCTTAGAGGACCCCTTTCAATATTTCTTGTGGGGCTGGTTTTGTGTCTGCACATTCCTTTAGTTTTTGTTTGTCCTGGAAGCTTTTTATCTCTCCTTCAATTTTCAATGACAGCCTAGCTGGATATAGTATTCTTGGTTGCATAGTTTTCTTGTTTAGTGCTCTGAATATATCCTGCCAGTCCTTTCTGGCCTGCCAGGTCTCTGTGGATAGGTTTGTTGCCAATCTAATGTTTCTACCATTGTAGGTTACATATCTCTTCCCCCAAGCTGCTTTCAGGATTTTCTCTTTGTCTCTGAGACTCGTAAGTTTTACTATTAGATGTCGGGGTGTTGACCTATTTTTATTGATTTTGAGAGGGGTTCTCTGTGCCTCCTGGATTTTGATGCCTGCTTCCTTCCCCAAATTAGGGAAGTTCTCTGCTACAATTTCCTCCAATATACCTTCTGCCCCTCTCTCTCTTTCTTCTTTTTCTGGGATCCCAATTATTCTAATGTTGTTTCGTCTTATGGTATTGCTTATCTCTCGGTTTCTGCCCTTGTGATCCAGTAGTTGTTTATCTCTCTTTTTCTCAGCTTCTTTTTTTTCCATCATTTGTTCTTCTATATCACTGATTCTCTCTTCTGCCTCATTTATCCTAGCAGTTAGCGCCCCCATTTTTGATTGCACCTCATTAATAGCCTTTTTGATTTCAACTTGGTTAGATTTTAGTTCTTTTATTTCTCCAGAAAGGGTTTCTCTAATAACCTCCATGCATTTTTCAAGCCCAGCTAGTATCTTTATTTTTTTTTTTTTCCAGCTAGTATCTTTAAAATCATCATTCTGAACTCTAGGTCCAACATCATAGTAATGTCCGTATTGAGTAGGTCCCTGGCAGTCAGTACTGCCTCTTGTTCTTTTTGTTGAGGTGATTTTTTTCCATTTTGTCATTTTGTCCAGGGGAGAATAGATGAATGAGAGAACAAAATGCTAACAGGGTAACAATGTCCCCAGAAAATATACTCTAAACAAATCAGAAAATACTTGAAACCGGGGGGAAAGAAAGGGAAAGAAAGAAAAAAGGAAAAGGAAAAAAAAAGAAAAAGAAAAAGATAAAAGCAAACAAAAACAGAACAAAACAAAAAAACCCCAGATATGGTCAAATATGATCAGGCTGGTACACAGATCAGTGCCACAGACTAGATTTTGGGTGTATTTTGGTCTGTTAGAAGAAAGTGCCTCCCAAAATTTTAAAGAAAGAAAAACTTATATATGTACAAAAATAAGGGTTAATATGATGAAGGGATGGAACATGACTGTAAAGATGAAAATTATAAAAAATTTTATGAAAGGAATTGATAAAAAGTTATTTGAAAAAAAGAAAGAAGAGGATTTAAGAAGAAAAAAAAGGGAGAGAATGTGATCAGGCAGGGGAGTAGAACAAAGCCATACAGTAGAGATTTAGGGTATATTTTGATCTGTTAGAAGAAACTGTATCTCAAAATTTTAAAGAGAGAACAACTTATAGATATATGTTCCAAAAATAAGGATAACTACTATGAAGGGATAGAATATGACTCTAAAAATGAAAAATAAAAATGTTTTTCAAAAAAGGGATTGATAAGATGTTGGTTGAAAAAGGGAAAAAGAAAAATTCAAAAAAAAAAAAAAGACAGTTAAGAAAACAAATTAACTTTGAAAGACTGAAGAATCATGGTAAAAAAGCCATGGATTCTATGTCCATTATTCCCCTAGTGCTGGAGTTCTGCCGTTCTCATTGATTGGTAAACTTGGTCTTGGCTGGCTGTGCTTGCTGAATTTCTGGGGGAGGGGCCTGTTGCCATGGTTCCCAGGTGTCTTTGCGGGAGGTGGAATTGCCACGACCTTGCCTGGTCCTGGCTAAGTCATCTGCTCGAGTTTGCTCTCGGGAGCTTTTGTTCCCTGCAAGCTTTCGGTACAGCTTTGGAGGACGGGAGTGAAAATGGCGGCCTCCCAATCTCCGCCCCAGAGGAGCCGAGAACTCGAGTCCCACTCCTCAGTGAGCCCCCAGAGAAAAGCAGTCAATCACTCCCATTACCCCGGTCTCTGACCACACTCTGTGCTCACCCGGCCTGTGACCGAGTGTTTCTATCTCTGGCACCCGACCCTGTGTGTAGTCTCCAAACCCAGCAGATCCCTGCAGTGCACTCCCGCGCCGCTTCTCCCGGGGGAGGAAGGTGAGTCTCCCCGGATCTGCCGCTTGTTGGGTCCCTGCCCAAGAAGGAGTGGCCCGACTGTGCCATAGATCATGGTTTATGGCAACCCCGAGTTGCGAGCCCGCTCCTCGGCTCCGTCTCTGCAGCCAGCTTCCCCACTCCGATACCTGGGAGCTCTGCCGCACTCAGGCACCCCCGGTCTTTCTGCAAGGTCACTCACAACTCTTAAATTCTATGTGTCCCAACTTCAGGAAGGTCAGGAGTTCAATGGAATCTTTTTAGGCAAACACTTATGTTTCCTGTTACTTTCATCTAAGAATGATCAGTGCTCTTGTCAGGGGGATTCTTCTGTTGTTAAATCACCTTTTTGTTGCATTACAAATAACTTATTTTTCTCTTTAGTGTGCCAATTACAGACATCAGAAGTCAGCTTTAAGGATGCCTCTGTATAGTGTAAGCAGTTTGGGATCTATATAGCTAAATTCTCAGCCTGAATCAGCAACGAGAAATGGCTTATTCACTGCCTGAATTAGCGTTGAGAAACTTTTCCATTTATATACATTTATAGGGAAGGTGTAAGAAGACATTATAATCTTTCATTAAAGATTTATTTTAGTCAATATTTTAATTTACATTTTTAAAAAGGATTTCAATTTTTTTTTGGTGGAATTTGTATTCCACCAAATTGCTGTTGTTAAGAGAAAGGATTTCATTGGTAAGTCCTTCTAATTGTAATTATAAGCTACTGGTTGAATGTCCATAAATGAATTTTAATGATAGCTATGAAAGAAAAAGGGGAAACAGAGCAATGTTGTCATTCACTAGGTATCTTTATATGAAAGGATATTTGGGAAGTGAGCCAGCACTGCTCCACTACTATTAAAAGAAAGTGGTCAATCTGACTTTGGAATTCAGAAAGAAGAAATTATTGGCCTTTAAGATTTACCTTGGCTATAGATTGAGGTGCACTTATCTCCTCTACTCTTCTCCTACACTCTTTAACATTTCCAGGGAAGTATGAAATTTTCACTGTCCAGAAGTGATGAGAATGGAAGGCAGTTTTCTGGCCTCTGTTCCTACACACCTCGCTTATTTCTTTTAGGAGGAACATACATCCCTGATAGGTGATATATGGAGACACATTTTATTTCTCTGGTTTAGAGCTGCATAATTCTGGGAGCTTGGGCTCTGTGCTTGTTGCTACCTCCATGTTTAGGGTCCCCTTGAGTGAATCAGAGCCCACACCTATCTCTGTCTCCCCTCTCAAGGTTCCAGAGTGTAGGGCTACAATTCTGATTAAGCAGGTTTACCCTGATTAGACCCATGTTCTTCTTTAAATGGATCTCTGAAGGCCCAGACTTTGGGATGGGGGTGAGAATGAGGGAAGAAAATTAGGAGGTCAGAATTTGGTCCCATGTCTAAGTAACAAAGATTATGTTTTTATTTCCATCAGTCTGACTTTTTATTTCTCAGTTTCTCAATTGGTTTGAAATTTAGATGGGATCTAAGATTGTAAACAGTATCATCCTTAAAACCCCAGAAGCCTCTTTTACTAAGTTATGAACAAGAGATATATGATTATTATTATAGATGTCTTCTTTTCTTTGAGCATGTGCATTAATCAATTTTAACTTTCTTTTAATTAAGATTTTATTTTTTGGAGCAGTTTTAGGTTTATAGCAAAACTGAAAGGAAGGTATAGAGATTTCTCATATACTTCTTGCCCCTATACATGCATAGCTTCCCCCATTATCAGCATCAGTCACCAGATTGGTACTTCCTTTTATCTTTTTTTTTTTTTTATCAAAGAAGAACCTACATTGAATCCATATCATAATCACCCAGAGTCCATAGTTTATCTTAAGGTTCACTCTTGTTCACTACTGTGAATTTGGTGGGTTTAGAAGAAAGTATAATGACATATATCCATCCTTATAATACCATACAGAGTATTTTTACTGCCTTAAGTATCCTCTGTGTTCTGGATATTCATCTCTTCCCCCCTCTATCTGCCCCTAGTGATCTTTTTAATGTCTTCATAGTTTTGCTTCTTCCAGAATATCATTTAGTTGGAATCATACAGTATGTAGCCTTTTCAGATTGGCTTCTTTCACTTGGAAATATGTATTTAAGGTTCCTGCATGTCTTTTCATCGCTTGCCATTTCTTTTCAACATTGAATAATATTCCATTGTCTTGATGTACCACAGTGTATTTAGCCATTCACCTACTGAAAGACTTCTTGGCTGCTTTCAAGTGTTGGCAATTGTGAAGAAAGCTGCTATAAACATCTAAACATCTATATGTAAGTTTCTGTGTGTAACTCCTTTGGGTAAATATCAAGGAGCACAATTGCTGAATTGTATGGTAAAAGTATGTTTTATTTTATAAGAAACTGCTAAACTATCTTCCAGTGTGGCTGCATCATTTTGTATTTCCACTAGCAATGAAGAATTCCTTTTGCTCTACATCCTCACCAGAATTTGGTATTCCTGTGTTCTGGATTTTGGATATTCTAATGGACATGTAGTGGTGTCTCACTGTGTTAATATGCATTTCTCTCACAACATAAGATGTGGAGCATCTTTTCATATGCTTATTTGCCATATGTATATCTTCTTTGGTGAGGTGTCTGTTAAGGTCTTTGGCCCACTTTTAAAAATCAGGCTGTTTTCTTATTGTAGAATTTTAAGACTTCTTTGTAGATTTTGGATAACAGTTCTGTATCAGATGTGTCTTTTGCAGATATTTTCTTCTAGTCTATGGCTTGTCTTCTAATTCTCTTGACATTGTCTTTCACAAAGCAGGAATTTTTAATTTTAATGAAGTCCAGTTTATCAATTATTTCTTTTATGGATTGTGTTTGTATCCAAAAAGACATCACCATATCCAAGGTCATCTAGATTTTCTCCTCTGTTATCTTCTAGGAGGTTTACAGCTTTGCATTTCACCTTTAGGTCTATTATCCATTTTGAGTTAATTTTTGTGAGGATATAAGATCTGTGTCTAAATTTATATATGTATGTTTGTATGTATGTATGTATATGGATGTCCAGTTGTTCCAGCACCATTTGTTGAAGAGACTACCTTTGCTCCATTTAATTGCCTTTGTTCCTTTGTCAAAGATAAGTTGACTGTATTTATTAGGAGTGTATTTCTGGGCTCTGTAGTGTTCTACTTGTCTATTCTTTCTCAGTGTGTTCAACTACACTGTCTTGATTACTTAATTACTGTAGCATTATAGTAGGTCCTAAAGTTGTGTAGTGTCAGCCCTCCAATTTTTTTCCTTCAATATTGTGTTGACTCTTCTGGGTCTTTTGCCTCTCCATAGAAACTTCAGTATCAGTTTGTCAACATCCATAAAATAACATGCTGGGGTTTTTACTGGGATTGCATTGAATCTATAGATTAATTTGGGAAGATCCAACATCTTGACAATGTTAAGTCCTTTTATCTATGACCATGGAATATCTGTCCATCTGTCTAGTTCTTCTTTGATTTTATTCATCAGAGTTTTGTAGTTTTCCTCAGAAAGATCTTGTACATATTTTGATATATTTATACCTAAATATGTTATTTTGGGGGGTGCTAATGTAAATGATATTGTGTTTTAATTTCAAATTCCACTTGTTCATTGCTGGTATATAGGAAGGCAATTGACTTGTATATATTAACTTTATATCCTGCAACCTTGCTATAATCACTTATCAGTTCCAGGAGTATTTTTGTCATCTTTTTTGGATTTTGTATACAACCTATCATGTCATCTGCTAAAGTCAGTTTTGTGTTCTTCCCAATCTGTATACCTTTTGTTTCTTTTTCTTGCCTTATTGCATTAGCAAGGACTTCAAGTATGATGTTGAAAAACTGGTGAGATGGACATCTTTGCCTTGTACCTGATCTTAGTGGAAAGTCTTAGAGTTTCTCACCAATAAATATGATGTTAGCTATAGGTTTTTTGTAGATAGTCTTTATCTACGAGGAAGTTCCCCTCTATTCCTAGTTTACTAAGAGTTTTTATCATGAATAGGTGTTGGATTATGTCAAATACTTTTTCAGCTTTTTCAAATGATATGATCATGTGATTTTTCTTTTTTGGTCTGTTGATGTAGTAGATTACATTATTTGAATTTCACATGTTGAACCAACATTTTCAAATGTTGAACCAATAACCCTCCCCCCCACCTTGGTCATGATATATAATTATTTTTATTCTTTGTTTGAGGTTCAATTTGCTAATATATTTTTGAGGATTTTTGCATCCATGTTCATGAGATATTGGTCTATAGTTTTCTTTTCTTTTCATGTTTTTGTTTTTTTTTTTTTTAATCTGGTTTTTAGTGTTGGGATAATGTCAGCTCCATAGAATGAGTTAGGAAGTATTCCCTCTGTTCTATTTTCTGAAACAGATTATAGAGAACTGGTATAATTCCTTCCTTAGATAGTTGGAAGAATTCACTGGTGAACCTGTCTGCTTGATTCTTTCTGCTTTGTAAGGTTATCAGTTTAACCTTTAATACATATAGGCCTATTTAGATCATCTATTTATTTTTGTGTGAATTTTGGCAGATTGTGTCTTTCTAGGAATTGGTTCATTTCATTTGGTTATCAAATTTGTGGATATAGAATTATTCATAGTATTTTTTAATTTACTTTTTAAATTTAATTTATTTTTTAAATTTCCATGGAATCTATAGTGATGTCTCTCTTTCATTTTTGGTATTGGTAGTTTTTGTCCTCTCTCTTATTTTCTTAGTTTTCCTGGCTAGAGGCTTATCAATTTTATTGATCTCTTCAAAGAACCAGCTTTTGGTTTCTTTGCTTTTCTCTATTGGTTTCCTATTCTCAATTGCATTGATTTCTGCTCTAATTCTTATTGTTTCTTGTTTTTAGTTTGGATTTAATTTGCTCTTCTTTGTCTAGTTTCCTAAGGTAGAAATTTAAATTGCTCATTATAGATATTTCCTCTTTTCTAATATATGCAATCACTGTTATAAATTTCCCTCCATGTACTGCTTTTGCTGTAT
Organism: Mirounga angustirostris; assembly: GCF_029215605.1. Classification (NCBI taxonomy): domain Eukaryota; kingdom Metazoa; phylum Chordata; class Mammalia; order Carnivora; family Phocidae; genus Mirounga; species Mirounga angustirostris. The sequence goes on from NW_026991723.1 coordinate 23,542,670, forward strand.
CCCACAAATTTTGATGGGTTGTATTTTTAATATTCATTTAGCTCAAAATATTTTATTTTTTTTTAAGATTTATTTATTCATTTTAGAGAGAGAAAGGGGGGAGGGGCAGAGGGAGAGAATCCTCAAGTAGACTCCCAGTGCAGGGCTCAATCCCAGGACCCTGAGACCATGACCAAAGCTGAAATGAAGAACCACCCAGGCCCTCATAGTTCAAAATATTTTAAAATTTCTCTTCAGATTTCTTCTTTGACCCATGTGTTAATTATAAGTGTGTTGTCTAACCTCTATGTAGTTTGGGATTCTTAGCTGTTTTTCTGTCATTAATTTCTAGTTTAATTCCACTGTGGTTATGAGCAAACATTGTATGATATCTATTTTTTTTTAATTTGTGAAGGGGTGTTTTATGGCCCAGAATGTGGTTATCTTAGTAAATGTACCATGTGAACTTGAGAAAAATGTGAATTCTGGTTTTGTTGGATGAAATAGTCTACAGATGCCCATTGTATCCAGTTGATTGATGGTGTTATGTCCTTACTGATTTTTTGTCTGCTTGATCTATCCATTTCTGAGAGGGATGTTGATGTCTCCAATTATGATAGTGGATTCATCTATTTTTCCTTGCACTTCCATCAGTTTTTACCTTAAGTAGTTTGAATCTGTTGTTACGTGCATACATGTTAAGCATAATTACATCTTTTTGGAGAAGTGACTCCTTCATCCTTATATAATGCCCTCCTTTATCACTGATAACTTTCTTTACTTTGAAGTTTGGTTTCTCTGAAATTAATATAGCTATTCTTGCTTTCTTTTGATTAGTATTTACTGTGGTATATTTTTCTCTATCCATTTACTTTTAATTTATATGTGTGTTTATATTTAAAGTGGGTTTCTTGTAGACAAGGTATAGTTGGGTTGTGTTTTTTGATCTGCTCTGACAATTTCTGTCTTTTAATTGTGTGTTTAGACCACTGATATTACATTTTAACTTTATTCATGAAAACAGTTTACTGTGAAACAATAAAGTTGTGTCTATATCCTAGGACTTTGACTTAAATAAAATGAACATCATGTATTTTTAAATTTTGATGTAAATATCCTGCAATTATTCCATATAAAGTAGAATTTAGCATAAAATTAGTGCATCTTAAGGTTCCAAATGAAAGGATTTATATGCTGTGCATTTTAATAATTCAACAAATATCTATTGAGTTCTGAATAACCTTTAGGCCTCATTATTGTGTACTGAGGATACAGTTGAAAATGACATAAACAGAAGATGGTGGAGTAGGACAACCCTGGGCTCACCTTTTGCCACATGGCCACCTAGAGAGCACCCACATTGGCATAAATAAGTCAGAAAGCAGCCCGAAAACTGGCAGAACAGAATCTCCACAGGCTGGCAAAGACAAGAGGCCACAGTGAAGCAGATCCACCCCCTCCAGTTTCTCTTGGCAAGATCCCATCAAAGTGGTGCCACAAGCCTGGCAGTGTGTGCACAGCCCAGACAAGGGTCAGCACCACTCCAAAGTGAGTCCTGCTCACTTTGGAGTTAAGTTAAGTTAAGTTAAGTTAAGTGACTGCTCACAAATGGAGTTAAGTTAAGTTCCCCCCAGGGAGAGGGGAAGATAACCACACGTCAGTCTGACTGTGACCCCAGCTGTGGAGTGGGGGCAGGCAGCTGGTCTGACTGCAGGCCCCAACCATCAACAAAAGCTTCTCAGGGGAAAGTGCCTGCAATTTGGTGCTGCTTCATCTCTGGCAAATGCCTGGTCTGCCTCAACTCAAGCCCAAGGCAGCCCCGGACCAGCCCACTAACACGAGGAACCAGACTCTGCCCACAACAGGCAGAGAGCCATCGCAGGCTGGACTGAAGGCAAACACATCCCAGCCACAATGGTAGGACACCCCTGGAGCAACACACATATGAGACCCCTCCCAAAGCACCATTTTCTGGTGAAAAGGAGAGATTACACTGCAGGACCTCTTCTTCATAAAGCCACTACTTTCAAGTGCGGGAGACAGAGCTGACTTTCCTAACACAGAGAAACAGACACAGCAACAGACAGAATGAGAAGACAGAGGAATATGTCCCAAATGAAAGAGCAGAACAAAATCAGAACAGGAGACCTAAGCAAAATGGAGTTAAGTAATATGTCTGATAGAGAATTTAAAGTAATGCTCATAAAGATACTTGCTAGCATTGAGAAAGGAGTGCAGGACCTCCATGAGACCCTCCACCAAGAGATAGTAGATATAAAAAAGAACCAATTAGAGCTATTGGACTAAATGGAAATAAAAATAGACCACCTGGAATAAATAGCAAACAAGAAGAAGTAGAAGAATGGATCAGCCACTTGGAGGACAGAGTAATGGAAAGTAAACAAGCTGAGCAGATGAGAGGGGGAAAAATAAGCAAAATGAGAATAGACCCAGGGAACTCAGCAACACTGTCAGGCATAATAGTCGCATGACAGGGATCCCAAAAGGAGGAGAAAAGGGGGCAGAAAATTTATTTGAAGAAATGAGAGCTGAAAACTTTCCAAATCTGGGGAAGGAAAGAAATCCAGATCCAGGAGGCACAGAGAGCCCCCAACACAACCAACCTAACCAAGACACAAAATAAATAAGGTGGCCAAAAGTAGTGATAAAGAGAGAATTTTAAAAGCAGCAAGAGAAAGGAAAGCAGTTACATACAAGGGAAACCTGATACAGCTATCAGTGGGTTTTTCAGCAGAAACTCTGCAGGCCAGAAGGGAACAGCATGATCAATTCCAGCTGCTAAAAGGAAAAAAATCTACAGCCAAGAATATCCAGCAAGGCTTTCATTTAGAATAGAAGGAGAGATCTAGTTTCCCAGAAAAACAAAAGTTAAAAGCATAACCAGCCACGTCCCCATCACACACGATGCCATTGGCCTGTGGGTCCCAAATTCACAGTCCAGCTGCCCTCCTGCCCGAGTCAGCATGCAAGGCCTGCCACCTGCTCAATGCCAAGTCAACATGCCTTCACCTCAGATTGCCAAGGTCTCAAACTGGCACTCTTCCCCTCAAATTACAGCCCCTGTGCTCAAGTTTGTGCACAAAAGTGGGCATAATTATAACAGCAGAATGAAGCAACCCAAACAGTGACACTATTTCTGTGGAATATAGAATGGATAAAAAGAGTGTGCTAGGCTGAGAACATCTCCAGCAAGCACATCAAAGAACAATGCATACAACATGATTTTCGTTAGTAAAAAAAAAAAAAAAGCAAACCTGGGAAGAATAAAACAAGATGAAATCAGAGAGGGAGACAAACCATAAGAGACTCTTAAGCATAGGAAAGAAACTGAGGGTTGCTGGAGGGGAGGTTGGTGGGGGGATGGGCATGAAGGAGGGCATGTGATGGAATGAGCAATTGGTGTTCTATGCAACTGATGAATCACTGAACTCTACCTCTGAAACTAATAATACACTACATGTTAATTAATTGAATTTAAATAACAAAAGGACTCCCCCCAAAAAGAAAATGACATAAACAAACTCCATTCTCTTATACAATTCATGAATAAGGTGATTTCAAAGAATAGTATGGTACTATAATGAAAATTAAATGTGAAGATGACCTAGAGGGTGACTGGGGGATGAGGAAACTACTTTATATAATGTGGTCAAACAGTATCAGTCAAGATTGTCTAGAAAATGCTGCAGTAACAAATAATCCCCAGAGCTTAATGGGTTAACAGCACAAAGGCTTATTTCTTTCTCAGGTTACATGTGTAGTGCAGATAGTCAGGTGGCAGGAAGGTTGTGGTCTAACATCATAGTCTGGAGAAACATAGGATGTCAGAGGCTCCATTTCTATATATATGTATACACACACACACATACATACATATATACATATATATACATATATACATATACATACATATGTGTGTGTGTGTGTATAATGTTTTCATGATCACCATAGCAGGGGAGAGGAGATGTAGTGAATCAAACACTGGTTCTTAAAAGCTTCTATCTGGAATTGACATGTGTCACTTCTGTGTAAAAGTTCTACATGCCACTTCTGCTTAAATTTCATTGGCCACAGCAAGTCATGTTGCCATGCCTAACTTCAAAGGAGGTAAGAAAATCCAATTATACCAAGTGCCCAGAAGGAGCACTGGAATATTTATGAACATCCCTAATGACTATCAGAAAAAGGTTTTTTGAGGAGGTGACATTTTAGTTCAACTTGACGAGCAAGAATGAACCAAACATAGTTGTAAGCAGTGATTTTTAATCCTTGCTGTCTCTTAAAATCACCTTGCACAGACATTGTGCTATATGCTTTCAGGCATTAACTCTATTATCTCACAGCAATGATAAGATTTAATCTTCATCTTTATTTTACAGAAAGAGAAACTGAGGTGGAGAGAGGTTATGTTACATTCACAAGGTCACAAAAATAATAAGTACAAGAATCAGGATTTGCACTCAGTCTGATTTCCGTATCTACAATCTTAAATATTCTACTATAGTCTCTACTTAGGTTATATAAATTATGGTCTTATATGTAACTAAGTTTAAATCAAGAATGCTGCTCCTTAGAAACCCTGAGGAGCCATCTCTACCTGGGCCTCAGATGTGTATGCATGTGTGTGTGTCCATAGAAGCATGTGCGCCTGCTTGTGTGCATACACTCCAACCCTTAGTAGACTGGACTGCTTTCTGTCATGGCTGCGCTTGTTTGTCTACTCCAAACATGCTAGTCTCCTTGCTATCCTTTGGAATCTTAAAGCACCATCCAACCTCAAAAACTTTTTACTGCTTCTTCTTGCTACATGGAAACCAGTTCCCCCAGATATCTAAATGATTCACTTCCTCACCTTCTTTAATTCTTTGCTCAAATGTCACCATTTCAGCGAGGCCTATCATACCATTTAAAATTGTTACCATCCTTCTGCACTCCACATCTTCCTTACTTGCTTTATTTTTCTCTGTAGCATTTATCCCCATCTAGACAAATATATTTTTCTTTATTTAGTATGTTTTCTTTTCTTTCTTTCTCTACTAAACTCTAGGGTACCCCAGACTATATGAAGACAAGGATTTTTCCTGTTTTAATCCCTGATGTATCCTCAGGGCTGAGAAGAGGGCTAGCACGTAGTAGGAATTCACTAAACCCTTGGTTACCTGAATGCTTCATGAGAACTCAGGGCAGAGAGATGGCCATGGAGGGTAAATGAGATTGGATGCCACAGTCTTGCCACAGTATGTGGAGGCTGAGATATGCCTATCTGGGAGATGTGGTATGATGGGGATTTCACTCCTCAGCAGCCTTCTGTGATTGTCCTTATCCCAAAGAGTTCATAAACTAACCTAAGCAACAGTCATTGCAGCCAAGGAGAGGAATATAATCTTGCATAGCCAAGAAAGAAACATTTTTATTCCTCTTTCACCCTTGCCCAACTCTTAAAAGATCAGCACAGGGAAGGGGAAGAGTGCAGGAGGGTGGGTAAATGGGTGGATCACATGAAAAGCTCCACTCAACACTAGACTGCTAGAGTCATAGTCCATCCTACCCTGAAGGCAAAGAGAAGTTTGAATCAGAACTGTATCTTCCAATACTGAAATAAGATTGTTCTAATAATCAAAATTCACTGAAAATTTGTGAAATCTGCCACAATTTTATTAAGGGAGTCAGTACGCAGAAGGAAGGTGAGTTCTACATAGCTGACTTGCTATGGAGGAATGTGTTGAAAAAAACATAAAATTGTTTATTGTTTATACCTCAGAAAATTATACTCCTCAATAAACCAGTTTACTTTTATTTTTTAATTTTTATTTTTTAATTTATTTTTTTTAAAGATTTTATTTATTTATTAGAGAGAGAGAGAGCATGAGTGGGGTGAAGGGCAGAGGGAGAAGCAGACTCCCTGCTGAGCAGAGAGCCTAATGCAGGACTTGATCCCGGGAGTCTGGGATCATGACCTGAGCTGAAGGCAGACACTTAACTGACTGAGCCACCCAGGCGCCCTAAGTCAGTTTACTTTTAAACTAGATATTATTATCCCATTGTAGAGAAGGTTGAAGTTAAGGTTTAGAAAGTTAAACAATAAGTTTAAGGTCATACCATGGAAAGTATTAGCCAGGATTAAATATCAGGTCTGGCTGGGTTTTTTTCTGACCTGCAGTGAGATGGAAGGACAAACCAAAGGAAAACACACACACACACACACATACACACACACGTTTCCTTCTGCTCAACCCATTTTATGTTATTCTGATAAAGTGTTGAATCTAGGTTTTCTCTTCATGGGAATCTTCTTAAATAGTTTGATATCCCTAAATTTATGCAACTGGAATGTTATCCTCAACATCAAGAAAATATTAATATACTAGATGGAAGTTAGTTGCACTCATTCCTTTGTGTAGTTTTCCTCCCTGTTTTTTTCAGTAACATTCAATTAATAACTAGCATTCAGTTAAAAGCTTGGAATTACTTCATTAGCTTAGCCAAATTATCTTTTTATGCTGGTGATAAATAAGCAGTTATTAGCTATGGTTCACATTAGTTCCATGGTTTAAAACAGCTAATTTCCTCTTGGATGCTTTACAGCACTCACACTGATACTTTTGCTCAATGTATTCGTATTACTGGACTTGTACTAACAAGGTCACTCTCCTCTCTTGAATAAGACTATAAATTTCTCTTCTCTATAGGGCTAGGCTTGATAGATCCTACTTTATTAGAGGTAGGTATTTGTGTTTAGATCTCTGGACTGGTTCAAAGGCCTAGGGTGAAATATGGAAGACAGACTAGCTCTTTCAAATGCTGAATAAATTTTCAAGGACACGAATAGTGCATGCAGGACAAGCCAATCACGTTGTGGAGGAAGGAACTGAAGGTCCCACGGTTCTTGTTTTCTCTCTATCACCATTTCTCTTGTCCTTTGCCTTATCCTTCCACTTGATTTTAGCAAGAACTCAAATAGACTCAAAATAGATAGCTTCTTTCTAAAGTTCAGTGTGTCCTCTGTAGAATATAACCATCTTGCCTTTGGTGCTTAATCAGTAGAATGACTGGCCCTGAGAGTTTTGTCTTACTGTCAGAACTTAAGTTGATGTTCAGTGACTTATCACACTCAACATACACCTGTTTATCTATAGATGGTCTTGAAAACAGTCTCCACACAGTATCCAAGTGTTCTGTAAGCACATTAGGAGGAAATCAGCAAATAAAAGTAAATTGGAAGTACCAATTCTTCTGTGTTGATTGGTGGCTTTGTGCTCATTAGATCAAGTTTCAAAGGTTAAATTCTTACATGTGACTGTGATGTTTGCTGTTACTTTATAAATTTATACTCATGATATTCTTCCTTGGGATATTTTGTCTTGTGGTCTAACAAGCTAGGATTTTTAGAAGTTTCTCAACACACATAAGGCACATTTTATTTCATTTTTTGAAGATTTATTTATTAGAGAGAGAGAGCATGTGTGGGGGTTGTGGGGAGTAACAGAGGAAGAGGGAGAGGGAGAATTTCAAGCAGACTTCCTACTGAGCTTGGAGCCCAACACAGGGCTTGATCTCACGATCCTGAGATCATGACCTGAGCAAAACCAGGAGTGGGACGCTTAACCAACTGAGCCACCCAGACACCCCTGAAATAAAGCACATTGTAAATTTAATAATGCTTTTTTTTTTTTTTTAAGATTTTATGTATCTATTTGAGAGAGAGAGACAGAGATAGTGACAGATAACAAGAGAGAGCATGAGCGGGGAGGAAAGGGGAGCAGGGAATTTGATGTGGGGCTTGATCCCAGGACCCTGGGATCATGACCTGAACTGAAAGCAGGCACTTAACCGACTGAGCCACCCAGGCTACCCCTAAATTTGCTTTTATAGAAAAACAACTTTTATAAGCATGTAAGTCTCATTCTATTTGTAAAAGTATATTTAAGAAGGATTTTAGAAGAAACTATTAAGGAAACAAATGTTTAGATATAATTTAGTACTTTCTCACTGAACTGGGATTCCTCCTGGGGGTGGTAGTGCTTCCTTTAATTCATTCGGAATCTCTTAAATTAAGTCAGAGCCCTCCCTGTTTGTGTTATGCTTCAAAGTCTTAGGCTACTATCTGGTGGTCTTACTAAAATTCAAAACTCTTCTTTTATACTTGCACTCAAGAGTGAGTCAGTTTCTATATATGCAACTTACCAAATTTGGGTGGGGAAAAAAGAAAATTTACATGATAGCATGAGACCATTTATTGAGTGGAAATACCATAATTGTGATTTGGGAGCCATTTCAAGGGACCCAATTTTTATAAATGGTCTTATAAAAATCTTAGCCAGGTTTCCTTTTAAAAATGATTAAATAGGGTGCCTGGGTGGCTCAGTTGGTTGAGCGACTGCCTTCGGCTCAGGTCATGATCCTGGAGTCCCGGGATCGAGTTCCGCATTGGGCTGCCTGCTCAGCAGGGAGTCTGCTGCTCCCCCTGACCCTCCCCCCTCTCATGCTCTCTCTCTCTCTATCTCATTCTCTCTCTCAAATAAATAAATAAAATCTTTAAAAAAATGATTAAATAGTTCAAAGATTCTTAATGAATAACTCATGTTATCTCTTTTTAATACTAAAACAGGAGTTCATGATATCACCTTGCCAATTATTTCATGTGTGTTTTCTTGTCTTTCCAACTAAAGTTAAGTTTATTGGGGGTAGAAACTATGTCTTAATTATATTTTATAGTTCCTAAAATTTTTCATTAGAGTTGAACTCATAGTAGATTCTCCGTGGCTAACAATTGATTTTAGTATGACAACTAGAGTGATCATGGCAGCAATGGAAGCACAATAAATCATTTAATGTGTTGGGTTTGGCTTTCAGTTCAATTCCTGGTTATCCTTAGTATTTTGTGGGACTGTTGGCCTGTAGCAGTTCATTGCTGTATTTCAGAACCCATCTAAGGTACAATCCATGTCTAATTATGTCATTTAAGTCCTTTATCAGGCTGTAATAGAACTTAGAGCCTATTCTCCTACAAACAAAATTTGAATTATTATTTTTTTGAAGATTTTATTTATTTATTTGAGAGAGAGAGAGAATGAGTAGGGGAGAGGGGCAGAGGAAGAGGGAGAAGCAAACTTCCTGCTGAGCAGGGAGCTCAATCCCAAGACCCTGAGCCCCGTAGGCAGCCACTTATAACCAACTGAGCCACCAAGGTGCCCCAAATTTGAATTATTTTTTAAAGACATTCAGAGACAATTTTTTTGGTAATGGTTTTATTGAGATATATTCACATACTGTACAACTCACCCATTTATAGTGTCCCATGAATACTTCTTAGTATATTCACACAGTTGTGAAACCATTACCATAATCAATTTTGGAGGATAGTCATTACCTCAGAAAAGAAACCCTATACTCCTGAACTATCACCTGTCAATATTCCTATCTTCCCAGCTCTAAGAAACCACGAATCTGCTTTCTGTCTCCATATATTCACTTATTTTGGACATTTCATATAAATGGACTCATATAATATATTGTCCTTTTTGACCGACTTCTTTCACTTCGCATAATCTTTCAAAGTTCACCTATATTGTAGCATATATCACTACTGCATTTTTTAAATGGCTGGATAATATTCCACTGTGTGGATATATAAAATGGAAACATCTTGTTTACCCACTCATCAGTTGATGGACAGTTGAATTGTTTCCATCTTTCACCTGAAATTTTTATACCTACTCAAATAGGCTCAAGGTTCTTTGTGCTACTTATCCCTATCAGCTTGAAATCCCATGGCCAGAAGAACTTAAATTATATCTGTAAACTTCAAAATTTTACGATGTTCACTTTTTCTCAGGTCATTTATACAAATATAAAAGAAGAACCAGTCTCTGATTTACTGCTTTGTTTATATATCTTAACCCCCAAAGAACTTACTTATTTCTATTCTATCCCTAAGCAATTCCCTATTCATCTATTATATTGCTAACAGTGTTCCTCAATTCTAAGGCATCATAGAAATAGGAATAATTTCATATTCAAAAAAATTAGTGTTGCCTGGCTATAGTATTTGAGGTTAGCCATTCATTAAGCACCTACTTTGTAGTGGGCCCTTTTTTTTTCCCCCTTCTACTTTTAAATAACTTTTAGTATAATGGGAGACATGCGTTGGGCAATGAAAGTTTATAATAGAATGGGATAAATGGCCTTTAAAGTCTTATAGAAGTTTAGAGGGAGGAGTAGCATATGATTACATTGGAACTTGGGGGATGCTAGACAGTGACTCAGAGAGGAGAGTATCCTAGACAAAAGTGACAACATAAAAAAAAAAAAAAGCCATGGGAGTAAAAATTATGTGGGAGTACCATAATCTAAGAGAAAGTGAAAAGAGATGACCAACGTTATAGATAGAAGGGTAATTGGGAACAGATTTTTTAAGATCATAGAGGATCATTCTGAAGTATTTATAACTGATGGACAACCATTAATAGGTGTTTGTTTGTTAAAGTGATTTAGAGAAGGAAGATAGGAACTTCAGATAGGAAGTTTTCCATGATCTGTTAGAAACATGACTGATAGAAATGTAAACGTTGGAAAACAACTGAGTAGGCCATTTATGATATTCAAAATTACAGAACGTGGAAGTAGGCAGTGGCAGTGCAAATGGAGAGAAGAAGATGCATTCATATATTTGAATCAACAGGATTTGGTGACCTTTTGAAGGGGATATGCTGAAGAAGAAGGAGTAATCAAGGACGCCTCCAGTGTTTCAAATGTGGGTACAAGGCAAGGTGATGTCCTTCCCTGAAGGAACACATCTTCATGTCTAAACTTACATGTTGCGTTAGTAATATAATACACTCTCCCTAAAACATATTAATAAAGAGAAAAACAATATTCAGTAGTTGCCCACTGTCTATAGAAGCCTTGGAATGATCCTCTCTGACCTTGACAGTGCCATAAGTATGCTATATAATGAAATCAAAACTCAGGGGCATATCATATTAGCATCTTAGAGTTCACCTGATCTAGGTAGATTCAGTTGGGTTTGGTGCCAGTGTCCCTCATCTTCCTTGGACTAGCAGCTACTGGAGGCATTTTCTTTTTTTTTTTTTTTTAAGATTTTATTTATTTATTTGAGAGAGAATGAGAGACAGAGAGCATGAGAGGGAGGAAGGTCAGAGGGAGAAGCAGACTCCCTGCCGAGCAGGGAGCCCGATGCGGGACTTGATCCCAGGACTCCAGGATCATGACCTGAGCCGAAGGCAGTCGCTTAACCAACTGAGCCACCCAGGTGCCCTGGAGGCATTTTCATATGGCCAAAGTTTGGGGTACAAGAGAGTGAGCCCATTGTGCATCAACATTTCAGTATTTTTGCATGCCATGTCCATTTCATTAGCTAAAGCAAGTTACATGGCTAAGGCCTCATTCAAGGAGTAAGAAGTATATTCTAACCACTATAAAGCTAGGACATAGGTATGGAGGTATAATACTATTACAGTAGAGTGAAATATTGAGACCAAAAAAAAAAAAAATCAATCTACAATACTCTGTATGGCTGTTTTTGTTACTCTGGGAACCAAGATCCTCTTTTGTCACTGAATAAACATTAACTCATTTTTTTTCTGGTTAATCATGAAAGATGATGAAGAGCCGTCACAAAGGAAGCCTCCAATTGACCCTGTTCTAGCACATGTGGATGATGCTGCTGAACTTGGGTGACTGCGTATTTTTCAGTAAACAGGTATCTAAGTTGGATGGGCATGTTCCGTTTAGGTCATACCACTTATCAGAAATCCAGCAGCCACAGCTTCAGCCCCTTCCCTCCACTGCTCTAGTAAATCTTAATATCTTCCCTAGAGATCAGCCAATTCCAAGATATTGATTGGCCTTGATCCTGTTTAACTTACGAGAACAATCAAGCTCCCCACTTGAGGTGATACAATATCTGCAGTTCTTGGGAAAGAATGACTAAATAAATGTCACAGAGGAGAAGCGATAAGTGGCAGTGTCCACCTCTTCCCGTAAATGCTGTGTGTGTGTCTTTGTGTCGGTTTTGCTGTCACATGGAGTGCTTATACCTTAGTTGTTGAAGGGTTTCCCCTGCAGTCTGTTTTTGCTATCTGTTGCATCCCTTCCCATAAGGTAGGCAGTTTGCAGTAATAGCACTGGAATGAAACTCTGCTTCAGGCAGGAAAGGTTAAACATTTTTAAAATGCAAACCAGATAAATTTTTAAAAACCTCAGAAGAGTCTTGGTGCCACAACGCCTCTATGCCATCCCCAGCCCTTCTCTTAACAAAAGATGCTTCTCTCTTCTGCACGCTTCTCATTTGTCAGAGGAGAGATTTCCCCATCTCCTCAGCGGCACACTCTGTATAATTTAAGGTGACTCACTGTACAGGAAAGTTCACCTTCCATTAGCATGTTTTCTTTAGTAAGCACTCTCTTGCAAGTGCTGTAGTGTAAACATGAGTGCCTACGAATATGAACATTTATTAAATAGCACTGATGAATATTTCAATACCTCAGGGAGAGCAATTCACAGCTCAATCATTTAGGCTGTTTTAAGTGCAGCACAGGACAATTCCACTACATCTTCCATTAATATTTAATTGCCCATTTTATTCTGTTTACCTTTTTGGTTAATATATAATTTAAAGCCCTTCTACTAAAAAGGGGGGAAAAGAGAACAGCTGTTCATCTGCTTTTAACAAATCTCTGGTGAGAGCTTTTACCTCATTTAAAATTCATTGCGAAGAGTTTTTATTTAATATCAGTAACACAAAACCTCAGGTATTAAAAGTAAAACTTGGAAGTGACTCTCCTGCAAAAAGCCTAGCTGTTACTCGGGTTTGATTACAAATCCATTCGTGAGTGGCAGGCATTGACAGGAAACGTCTGAATCGCCGGCAATGGTGCCGTGTGTCACGTCCTCATGAAACAGAATCACAGTAACTCGACCTGACACATTCTGACAACATGTCGGAAAGTTGTTATTCACCCTGCAGAAAGTGAGTCCTGTCATCCCAGCAATGCAGATTTTACTGATGGGATAAAACACTCTCTGCTTGCTAAAGGACAGGGGAGTCAAATATGTTCATGGCCTCGAGGGGCTGGGGAATCCCTGATGCACGAACCATTCGAACCGTTCGTTTCTCCTTGGTCCTGCCTTGGTGGATGCCATCAGCTTCTCTCTTCACCATGTTCAGACTCCCAGGGCCTATTTCTTGTCATTTTAGCTTTCTTTCCTCCCAATTGGCTGTCGTCATTTGTCACAACTCTGTCGTTAGGCCCTACCTGGTGGCAGGGTCCCTGACATTTACTGACAGACCTCCCAGGCCAGTGAATAAAAGCTACCCCAGATCCACTCCAGAGAGGGTTACCCTTTCCCTTCCTTCTCAGTCACCTGGAATCAACTGCTTTCCAGGACAGTAGCTGCATAATCTCCTGTTTTTCCTGCTCCACTTGATCTCTGTGGCAGATTCGTTGCTCCCTGTCTATTGTGCTGTGGCCTGTTTAAATATTATCAGCATGGCCAAGCTAGCAGCAGCAGGAACTTCAAAAACACCATCACTGCTGTCATTTTACTTCAGTCCCAAAGTCTTCTCTAGGGTAGATTTCTCTTATATGCTTTGTATCACTCCATGACTGCTTTCCCCAGTCTCTGTTGAATTTGGTTCACTTTCTCCATCTGACTCTGTTAATAGAGCCTCTTACATAATGCTTCCTTTCACTCATTCATTTATTCATTCACAAATATTTATTGGGCATTTGAGCCAGGCATTGTTTAATGTGCTGGAAGTACAGGAATATAGTATACAGTAAGATGGGAAGGAGAATGAGCGGGAGGAAGGGAGGGGAGAGACAGAGACAGAGAGAGAGATTGAGAGGTTGAGAGAGAGAGAGAGTGCCAGTGTTCACCTGCAGGAGCCTACCTGTCTTTCTGAAGCTTACATAATTTGAGGAGGAGTCACTGATGTTGAGCTCTGCTAATGGTGAACGCAGGTATGATGGCATGTTCCATGTTTACCCTGTATGAACTGACCAATGGGGATGACACAGAGGATGAGGAGTTCCATGGGATGGATGAAGAAACCCTACTTCAGGCTCTGCAGCCCCTATAACAGGAGCACAAGGCTGAGATCATCATCATCAGCGATGACCAAGGCGTCAAGTTCTTCTAGCAGAGACTTATCTCCTTTTACTTCTTACTTCCCACCCTCCCAGGGCTTTCAGAAGGAGACAAACCCAGTGACCCCACAGACTGGATCTATGACTCCAACCAGACTCAAAAGGACTCTAATCCAGGGATGGGTTTCCCACTTACCCCGTGTGTCTGTCCCTGGGAAACAGTGAGGCTGAGGTGTCAGGGAGAAAAGATGTGCTTCTCTTTGCCCTACCTCCTCTCCCATCCTAGACTGTCCCCGAACCAGAGTCTGTAAACCTTTAACTCCACATGTGTTCACACACGTAAGTATATACACACACATGCCTGCACAAGCTTCTGTCTCTCCCCCTTCCCACCCCCTTAGCTGTTATGGCCTCCTCTCTTAGGCTGGTGCTGGATCCTTCCTAGGGAATGGGAGAAGCCCTGGCTGCAGGCAGCCTTCCAGGCAATATGAAGATAGGAAGCCCAGGAAGGGGCCTGGCAGTGAGAGGCCAGGCTGGACACTGATTTATGATATTAAAAAGCTCAACCCAAAAACAAAACAAAACAAAAAGAACCCTTGCCCTGGATGCTGGGATGCTCCCTGGATGTGCCCAGAATGTCTGATGTTTCAGCTAGAAAAGGAAAGAGATGGCACTATTATAAATTATTGGAAAGATGCCTCCAACTTTTGACCCCTCCCCATGTCAATACCCTCTGAAGCTTGTCTTATGAGGTGAAGTCTATTCTCCATCTGTTGAATCTGGACTATCCTTATGACTTGCTTTGGCTAACAGAATGTGGATTAAAGTAATGGTGTGCCAATTTTGAGTCAAGGCCTCAAGAGGCCTGTTTGATTTTGTTTTCTTCTGAACCCTGCCTCTGCCTGCACTAGCCTGCAGGGGAATAAGAAACCACATTGTGCAGAGATGAGATATCCCTGATGAGACCATCCTATACCAGCTAATAGCCAGCCAACCAAGATTGGCACGGTGCCTATCCAACACATAGTGGACGACAGATGTGTGAGAGATCCTAGCTAAAACCAGCAGAACTACCCTGACAAGAAGGCCCAAAAGCCAACCTTCCCAGATACTTCTGGGCAATAAAAATGCATAATGTTTTGGGCCATTAAATATAGAGGTGTTTTGGCATACTGTAATAGCTAACTGATAAAGATAGTCCTTAAACTTCTATGAGCCACTTAGGTGAGATATACTCCTGCACTCCTTTATCCTGTGGCAAACCCCACTGAACCAGATCTTAGGATTTGATAGTTTGGACTTATTTTTAAATTTTTTTCAAGTTTCAGGGGTAGGCGACTGGATCAAGTCCCTTAAAAATTGAGCTTAGACCACAGTGAGCTAGAAATGAAATGAGAACCCAAGGCTAAAAGAAGGGGAAAGATATGATTTAAATTCATTGCAAGAGAGAATTGGATGACTGTTTGGATTGATTTATATCTCATCAGAAAGGGCTCACATATCTCTGGTTGTAGCCATTTACCAGCTTGAGTGGAAAAACTGATGCCATGATGTAACTGTACACAGCTCAAACTGTGGTTACAATTCACATTTCCATCCCTCCTCCCCCATTATCCTCTGTATTAATTCAATCACAGAAGTTAGGTGGGTTGATAGGGAGAACTATTAAGTCATCTTGCTTTTCCCCAAGAGCCATATCTGAATTTCTACCCATAGTATATTTTCAAATGCTTTGTCCAATAAAGTTGAAAATGGCTTGAGCAATGGTCCACCCTAAAAGCTTTAACTGGAAGCATATTATTCTTTAAGCGCTTTACTGGAAAGGAAATTAAAGCAGTCAAAAATAATTGGAGTTTTATCCGACCAAAACCCACACAAGCAAGGAAATTCAAAGCAATGGTCAGATTTTCTTCCCTCTCTGTCCCCCTTTTTTTGCTCTCTGTTTTGCTATAGAGGTATCAGATGCCTTTGGGTGGGACCTGAGAGCACATTAGGGTTAGGGTTGGGTATAACAACGAGTCAGGGACTGCCTGAATTACATGGCTGATCTGAATTTCTCAGATATGGCCAAATCCTCAAAAGTTTATCAGAAAATCAGTTTGTCAGAAAATCTAGGTGATTCGTAAGAAGGGTAATTTGAACCAGAGAGAATTACAGTATTGCATTTTGTTATAGCTGAGCCCATGCAATCATCTAATAATTTCCAAATTGTGGCCTCAGGCCAAATTATGGCCTTAAACCCTGGGTTCTGATCCTAGTGTGATTACTTCAACTTTCTATAGAATATGATTATTCTAGAAATATGAAAATGGAATAAAGAAATCCAGTGTAGAGTAGCTCCTGAGCTGGGAAGATTTTTGTGGGTTTCTGGGTGGATAATCCTGGGTTTAAAAAAATTTCATGATGAAGAAATTCAAATACTATTGAAAAATGAGATATAAAAAGCAAAAGTCCCAGTACATACCAATTAAAATGATGAAAATCCAAATTACTGACAATACTAAATGCTGACAAAATATGGAGCAACAGGAATTCTCTTTCATTGCTTTTGGAATACAAAGTGGTACAGTCACTTTGGAAGACAGGTTGGTAGTTTCTGACAAAACTAAACATACCCTTACCATGTGATCTGGCAGTCATTCTCCTTGTTTTTTTGTTTTTTGTTTTTTTTACCCAGATGGGTTGAAAACTTATGTTCACACAGAAAGCCATACATGGATGAAGTTCCTAGGAGCTTTATTCATAATTGTATAATTGTCAAAAATTAGAAGCAACCAAGTTGTCCTGCAGTAGGTGAATGAATAAATTCTGGTATTTCTAGACAATGGAATATTCAGCACTAAAAAGAAATGAGCTATCAAGTCATGAAAAGACATGGAGGAACCTTGAATGTATATTGCTGATTGAAAGAAGCACTCTGAAAAGGCTACATACTATATGATACCAACTATAGGATATTCTGGGAAAGGCAGAACTATGGAGACAATAAAAAGATCAGTTTTCCAGGGGCTAGCAGGGAGGAGGGAAGAATTGGCAGAGCACAGAGGATTTTGAGGGCAGTGAAAGTATCCTGAATGATACTATAATGGTAGACACATAATGTTGAATATTTGTCAAAACCCATGAAAAGTTCACCAAGAATGAACCCTGATGTAAACTTGGGTGATAATGATGTGTTATTGTGGATTCCTCAGTCGTAACATCAGCTGGTGTGAAATATTGATAGTGGGTGAGGCTATATATGTGGGGGTAATGGGTATATTTGGAAACTCTGCTTTCTAGTTAATTTTTCTGTGAAACTGAAAATAAAGTCTGTTTAAAAAAAAAGCCTTATGTTCCACAAATAAGTGAAACCATATGATAATTGACTTTCTCTGCTTGACTTATTTCACATAGCATAATCTCCTCCAGTCCGATCCATGTTGATGTAAAAGTTGGGTATTCATCCTTTCTGATAGCTGAGTAATACTCCATTGTATATATTGACTACATCTTCTTTATCCATTCATCTGTTGAAGGGCATCTCTACTCTTTCCACAGTCTGGTTATTGTGAACATCGCTGCTATGAACATTGGGGTGCCTATGTCCCTTCTTTTCACTACCTCGGTGTCTTTGGGGTAAATACCCAGTAGTGCAATTGCTGGGTTATAGGGTAGCTCTATTTTTAAATTTTTGAGGCACCTCCACACTGTTTTCCGAAGTGGCTATACCAACTTGCATTCCCACCAACAGTGTAAGAGGGTTCCCCTTTCTCCACAACCTCTCCAACATTTGTTGTTTCTTGCCTTGTCAAGGTTTGCCATTCTAATTGGTGTCAGGTGGAGGACATTAGGAGAAGGAAGGGAAAAATGAAGGGGGGGAATCAGAGAGGGAGATGAACCATGAGAGACTATGGACTCTGAGAAACAAACTGAGGGTTTTAGAGGGGATGGGGCTGGGGGGATGGGTTAGCCTGGTGATGGGTATTAAGGAGGGCACGTATTGCATGGAGCACTGGATGTTATACGCAAACAATGAATCATGGAACACTATCAAACACAAATGATGTACTGTATGGTGACTAACCTAATAAAAAAAATTAAAATTAAAAAAATAATTTAAAAAAGCCTCCCTTTGCCACATTGGGATTATTTTTAAAGGCAATCAAGTCTTGCCTATTTTTCAGATATAATTATTATAAATATATACCAGCAGGGCATATGGATACATGTATGTGTGTGTTTCTATATATAAAACACATACTCTTATTTACAGAAAGTAATCTATCATCTATTTTTCTATCTATCATTGCCATTCAAACGGTTAAAAATGGCATCATATTTGTTTGAATTTACATTTTGAGTTCTGGATAAGGTTTAGCTTCTTTTTGTATGATAGAGTTCATTTGCATGTATTTTCTGTGTGCTCATTTTTGCTCATTTTTCTATTGAACTACTCAAAGAACAATTATTGATTTGTATAAGCTCTTTGTATATTAAGAAAGTTATCTTTGTGTATTAAGAAAGTTATCTTTATTTAAAACTATGTGTACAGTTTTACACAGTGTAAAAATGTTTCCTATTTTCCTATCATCAGCTTATTTTAATTTTGTCATATAGAAATTAAAAGTTTTGTACTGCTAAATGTATTATTCCTTTTATTTTTATGGTGTTCTTAATCATATGTCCTGGTCAGAAAGACCTTCTCTGTTTCAAAACAATAATAATTTTATTTGTGCTTTTGTTGAGAATGTTTAAAGATTCATTTTTCTCACATTTAAATCTTTGATATGGCTGGAATTTATTTTGGTAAAAAGACTAAAAGAAGGATTTAACTTTTATTTTTTCAAACAGCGTTCTGGTTGTTTTAACCTCATTTATAGGTAATCCTGCTTTTCTCCATTGATGAAAAATGTCACATTTAAATTAATTTCCCATATGTGTTTGATTCTATAACAGAAGTCTCTGTTCAATTAGTTTGTATATTCCAATTCATAGCAATTCTTGTCATTTTCCTAGATTGGGCTTCCCAGGAATGGAATAAACATTTTTAATAGAATAAGCTATATTTTATATACTTATTTTAAGATTAAAATTTTAAGCCTAACAATTTACTATTCAAATGTTTCTGCATAATTATTGAATTAGGAAATTGTATGTACATGCGCATGTGTAGGTGTCAGCGAGAGAGAGAGAGAGAGAGAGAGGGAGAGAGAAAGAGAGAGAGAGAGAAAAGGGGGGACCATGGAGAGAAAGAGAGAGGAGATTGTCATTTCATTGATATAAGGACTTTACCATTTGCAGTTAAAAGGAAGGAATAGTAAAACTGGTTATTTGCATGCATTCCAAGCCTTAGTTTCTCAACAACATAGGTAGTTTTATTGTCAGGTTGCTATAGTTCTAAAACTTAAAGTAAAAATAAAAAGTAATATGCACTCTGTAAAAATAGATATTTTCATTCATAAACTGGAAACAGTAAAGTCATGCAATTTACACCATTAACCTCCTAAAATTTCATGCAGTGAGCCAGTCTTGCTAGTTCCCATTTAAAGATGAGTGGAAAAAGGTAAAAAGGAAATCTGATTAAAACCAAAAATGAATTAATACAAGGACTGGAAACAAAGCCTCAAAGAGATGAGTACTCTCTACAGATATTCTCATTGAAAAAAGCATGACTGGACACTTGTTTGGCTTACATTTTTTTCTTGTTGTTAAAGGAAAGAAATTTAGAGATTGCAGCTGATAGGGAGACCCTGTTAAGCCTTCAGCAAAGCCTCCCAAAATGCTCTAATTTTACTTCCAGCGTTCATCTTAGGGTAAAATAATCCTTTAGAGATTATTAAATCAGAGAAATTTTAAGTAAATCAAATTGAAGCTTCAGGACTATGGGATAGGGCCAGGAGTATCCTCTTTATCTTTGCTCGGTTACAATTATGCCTGTGTGTTTTCAGCATTTTCAGATAGGAATTTGGGAGTAGATTCTAATCTAATAGCTCATTTCATATATCAAAAGGCGCAGTACATATATTTCCCTTCTGATTACATCTTTTCTAAATGTTTTTCTTTCACCAAAATTATACTGCCTATTTGTTTGATACTTTTCTCAAAGCAGAGGATAATTCCAAGCAAACATTGTAGTCACTATCTAAACTTCTTGCTTTTAACGAAAATAACAAAATTTTGAAGTGAATCTCTTAAAAACCTTGGCTCTTTTTTTCCCCGTTGCCCTCTGCTACTTCTTGTCTGGATTTATCAGATGAAAGTTATTCTGGCTTTATCAGCAGTACCACTATTATCTACCCACTTTTTCCGAATTCTCATGCTTTCAGTGGAAGCATTCTGATCCACAAATGGGACAAATCTAGTCTTTAATATTTGTAAAGACAGCTGCAAGTAATTGTTTACTGTCTCTGTTATTTCCTTTTGCATTGTCTCTAATTATTATAAGTGCACACAATTTTTCCTTGATGTTTGTCCTCTTAAATACACATAGTGCTTACAAAACATTTTTTTTTTAATTTTGGGTTATAATATTCTGCTTTTTCTAGTGCTTACTATTTAATTTTCATCCTTTAATTTTTGATTACTTGTTTGTAATTTTCCCTTTTATAAGCCAGACTTTCTCCTTTCACCTTAATGACTGATTTTTTGTTTGTTTGTTTGTTTGTTTTGTTTTTGTTTTTGTTTTACCTCTGGCAGTATAAGTTATCCAATACCCGGATGAAATACCTCATTTATAGGTAATCCTGCTTTTACCTATTTTATTTTAACTTCAGCAGTTTTTGTCTTAATTTCAACCCCTTTAGAAGCCTCCTTCCAAATGACCAGCAAAAGCACAGAGTTCCAAGGCACTAGGGGGGCTTCTTTCCCTTCTCATTCATCTCTGCCAGCCTGAGTGTGCCGAGTGTGCTGGGTGTGCTGGTTGCCTACCAGGCTTTAGCAAAACCAGCATTCCCACATACTTGGAGTCTTCTACCTGAGGGCTCACTCTGGCTTGCTTAGTTCTGGGCTTGCTCGCTCAGAGCAACATTCTCACAGATTCTCTGTAAGTTGACTAAGAAGTACTTTGTAAACCTTGCACCCCATTCAAAACGCTAGAGGTATCTTACTTACTAGGTTGAATGGTCCAGTTTTGATTTAAGCTGTGTCAGGGAAGCATGATGCACACTCTTGGTGACCCAGTTTGTTAACATACTTGGCACTTCTTCACTTTCCAACATCTCCATGGTGGATGAAGAAGTGAAAGTCACATATAAGAAGAAATCTAGAGATCTCCCAATAAGTCAGACATGATGTTTTTTAGCAACATGCTTCTGTTTATAGCCCCCTATTTTATTATGCTGCAGCTACCCACCTTGCAGCCTTTGTCCATGACAGCCTTCTGTCGGTAATGTCCTTCCCCTTTAACATGTCACCTAACTCCTACCCATTCCTTGTTTCAAGATAGTTTTCATTTTTTATCAAATCAACACATACTTATTTCAAAAGGTCAGCTACTTCTACCAGGTATGTTAAGGCCATTAACAGTCCTGAGTCTCCTTTTCCTGGTTCCCCTACCTAGAGGCAATCACTTTCTACTCTTTTGCCTTACTTTTTGGTATTTGAACTTGAGGCATTGTTTGCTGACTTCCCAGTATGGAAGGTAAGTATTTGGTTTCCCCCTACTGTTATTCTACCCTCTGCTACTCATGGTATCAATGATAAATGTTTATGGTGCCAGTATGGTGAAATTATAGTTTGGGCTGGTAAATTTAGTATTTACATTTCTTTTTTTTTTTTTAAGATTTTATTTATTTATTTGAGAGAGAGAGAATGAGAGAGAGAGAACACATGAGAGGGGATAGGGTCAGAGGACGAAGCAGACTCCCTGCCGAGCAAGGAGCCCGATGCGGGACTCGATCCAGGGACTCCAGGATCATGACCTGAGCCGAAGGCAGTCGCTTAACCAACTGAGCCACCCAGGCGCCCAGTATTTACATTTCTATTAATATTATTCAGACCTGAGTCATACAGTGAACTATGATCATGTTTCCTTACCTGTGCAGCCTGTTTTTTTTTTTTTTCTCCTGGATATAATCATTTCCCTTTTTTCTTGCTTATTTTTTTAATATACTTTAAAGAGGCCAGCCATGAACACTGCCAGTTGCCTGCACCTCCTTTCACTACTTTCATTCACATCCTTATTCTAACAGTTTCACCCTCTGATCCCTCTCAGAACATTCTGACCTGCTCCAGTGCGTACAGGTTGCCCGCTAGAGCTGGTGCACAGCTGTCACTCTCGGATTCCCATTTGCCACCATCCTGGGGATGCTCTTTGCAGCTGATGTGTAGTCAGTCTCCTGCTTTTGTTTCAAGGTTGCATTATACTCTCATACTACGCTGAGGGTATTAAAGATAGATATTTTGAGACTTTCTTTTTGTTATATTATCTGTTTCCTGCAAGGTGCTTTTTTTCTGTTCCTGTCTCTAGGATATTTAATAGTCCTGGATGTCTGCTCATAAGTGAGTAGGACTAGTTGACAGTAATATCACTGTAGGGTGAGCTGGTTAAGTTGATGTTGGAGAACTGATTTCAGTATTGTTTTGTCTTTTCTCATTGAGCTGAACAGTTTCTCCAGAAGAGACTCTTGCAATCTCTTGCCTGGAGGGTGAAGGCCCAGCAGCCAACATTTGGAGGCCGAGTGGAGGAAGCTGACTGAAGTATGTATGTGTAAAATTTTCATTTTTAGTAAAGCATACCTGCCCCTAATTGGTTCCCCTAGTCTAGACACTGTTTATTTTGTCCTTTTGTTGTTTTACAACCCTCCTGGCAACCTCCTCTGGTGTAATTTGAAACTGGTCCCTGTACTCAGAGGGCAAGGAGAGACTGAGAAAAGACACAAGCCACTCCAGGTTGGTAGGTGGCAGTTTTAATAAACAAAGAGAACTTACATATGAGGCTTGACTTGGCCAGCAGCAAGAGGAATGGATCCCCACACTTGCCCATCAAATCTTAAACGTTGGTGAAGAGGTCTTAACTGGGTTCAGTCATGTGTACCATGCAGGTGTTCTCGACACCACGTCACTATCTCAAGGCTGTGTCCTTGGAGCAGCCTCTGCGAGTGGGAAAGGTGAGTGGAACGCACATTCCAAGGACGGGGGAAGGGCTGAGGAGCCTCAGAGTGCCTGGGTCCAGCTCACAGGTCAGCTGGCGGTCACATTTTTTCAATGACGTTCCCCAACATCTTTCCAGAAAATAAATTTCTGTCTTCTGCCATGGTGGGATGGTATAAAATGGGGAGGGGATGGGATGGGGCTGGAGAGACAACTTTCTTCAACAACTTTACAACAGTTTTCTTCTTATTAGACCATGCTTCTCACCCTAACTTCAGATGATGTTGCCAGTTACTGGGCCTATTGGACCTGGCTTTCTCCATTGATGGTGTAGAATGCTGTATCTCAGGTCTTTTTAATTACCATTCAGCCAGCTCTTCTCCAGTCTCCCAAATTTTGTTATTCTCTCCCCTCTTCTTTCCAATTTTTTAATCGAAGGATAATATACATAGCGAAAAGCATATAAATTACAAGTGTGTATTCAGTGAATTTTGACAATGTGAACACACCCATGTAACATTATAACACCTGTGAAGTCTTCCCTTCATTTACTCAAAGATAATCACTATTCTGAATTCTGTCACTTCTATCAGTTCTATTAGAGCTATTTTTGAATTTTATATAAATTGTATCATGCATATTCTTTTGCATTTGGCTTCCTTTGTTCCACATTGGGTCATTATATTCCTTCGTATAAAAACACTGTAATTTCTTTATCCATTCTACTGCTGATGGGTATTTGGGTGGTTTCCAGTTTGGGGCTATTATGAATAATGCTGCTATGAACATTGCTGTATGTCTTTTTGGTGAACATAATGAATTTCTTTGCATATATACCTAGAAGTGGAATTGTTGGACCACAGAGTGTGCACTTGCTCTATTTTAGTACGTACAGCTAAACAATTTTCTAAAGTTTTTGTAACAATTTATGTTTCTACAAGCAGTGTAAAAGAGTTCCAGTTGCTCCATATCCTCACCAGCTCTTCATGCTAAATATTTCCTTTTAGTTTTTGCCATTGTGGGGGTGTTGTGATAGCTCATTGTGGTTTTAATCTGTATTTCCCTAATAACTAATTATGTCAGGAACCTTTTCATATGTTTATTGGCTATCATCTTTTGTAAAGTACCTATTGAAATTCTTTAGAAAAAAATTAAAAATATAATTTTCTGATCTTTTTATATATATTAAACAACCTTGAATTCATTGTAATATATTATCTATCTTTATATAACTGGACTTAATTTGCTAATATTTTGATTAGGATTTTGTGTCTATACTTGAGAGAGAGACTGGAGAGCAATTTTTTTGTCTTGTTCCTGTCAGATTTTGATAATCAAATTATCCTGGGATGGGAATGTTTCCTCCTTTTCTTGTCTCTGGAAAAATTTTTGTAAAATAGGTGTTTTTTAAAAATAAGTATTAAGAATTTTACTACAGATTCAGTTTCTTGCATAAATATGGAATTATCAATATTTTCTTTTTTTACATGTCAGAGCTGTGGTTTTGTGGGAATTTATTGATTTCATCTAAATATTCAAATTTATTGGCATAAAATTTTTCATAATACCATTTTATTATCTTTTTAATTCTGTAGGGACTGTAATGATGCTCCACTCTTCATTTCTGGTAATGGTTCTTTTCTACCTTCTTTCTTTATCTTCACTTTTGGTAAGATGTTTATAAATTTTATTTTTCTTTTTAAAGAATCAAACTGTTGGTTTTCTGACCTTTTCTATCGTATGTTTATTTTCTACTTCATTCATTTCTTCTTTTATCCTTATTATTGTCTTCCTTCTGCTTTTTTGGGGTATTTAATTTATTATTCTTTTTATAGCTTCTTGGGGAGGTAATTTAGGTAGTAGATTTTAAGGTTTTTTTTTTTTTCTTTTAACACAGGCTTTAGCAGAATTCTATGTTTTCATACATCTTTTTAAAAAGTTTTCATTTAGTTCAAAGTATTCCCTTTTTAGTTGATTTCTTCTTTGGCAAATAGGCTATTTATAACTACACTGTGTAACTTCTAAATATTTGGTCATTTTTTAACTTATCCTTTTGCAATGAATTTCTAGCTTAATTGCATTATGATCAGAAAACGTACTACAACCATAGTAAGTCCTCACAAAATTAGTTGCTTTATTAGTGTG
Organism: Mirounga angustirostris; assembly: GCF_029215605.1. Taxonomy (NCBI): domain Eukaryota; kingdom Metazoa; phylum Chordata; class Mammalia; order Carnivora; family Phocidae; genus Mirounga; species Mirounga angustirostris. The sequence continues at coordinate 23,567,998 of NW_026991723.1, forward strand.
TGATAATGGTTATCATCTAGCTGTGGTTCACCCCTACTTTGCTTATTTCTCCTTCACTTCAACAGCACTGAGGCCTTGTGTAAGTCACTTTACTTCTCTCAGACTTGGTTTCATGCACTTTGAAATAGAGAGTTGGAAAAATGAGCTCTAAAATTTCCTTCATAGCTCAAATATTCTGTTATTCTAGGTTATCTTTTATCCTCTTAACTAGAATTCATCAGCATTATAGTAAAAAGGAATCCATAGAGCAAACTTTATTATTTGTTCACATAGTAAGAGCTGTAATTAGCAAAATAGTTCAGATTTCACCAAAACACAGACTGAATTTTGTTTAATTAAGAATAAATCAGGGGTGCCTGGTTGGCTCAGTTGGTGGAGCATGAAACTCTTGATCTTGGAGTTATGAGTTGAAACCCCACATTGGGTGTAGAGATTACTTCAGACTAAAATTTTTTAAAAAAGAATAAATCATTATACTTATGTTTTAAAAAAGGGTATGTAACAATTAATAATATGTGCTGCTTCTGCCTTTTAAGACATGCCTGATTTTAAGAGAGATCATGAATGAAAACATTGAAATAACCCTAGAGAAAGCTGTAATCTTATCATAGAGATCCTGAGTAAATCCAGGAGATCTTGGAAAATTGCAATAGGAAGATGATTCTCTGACAAATTTTAGCCTCAAGTCATAAAGTGCTCTCTTCCAAATGCAGCTTGCTCTTGACACATTTTGTTAATGAGCATTCTGCTTTGCTATGAACAAGACATGGTTATTTCAGACTCAAGTTATGAATGTTTCCTTCTTGTCCTGTGCATTGGAAATACTTGTGGATTTTTGTTTTGATAATGAATTTTTTTTTGAAGATTTTGATTCCTGGAGAAAGGAATCAAGATTGACATAAAGAAGTGGATTGAGATTTTGTCTTGTTAACAGCTTTTGAGGTTTTAGTAGGTAGGCCTTCTAGTTTGTTATGCATTGTACCAAAGCACACTGATTCTTTTAGGCCTTGGGGTGGTTTTTACATTGAAAATTATGATCACTTTTTAAAAATTTGATATACAAATTCATTGTGAGAGGTTATTTACCATCCCACATATTTTTCTTTTTCTTCTTTTTCTTTTTGGTGGGAACATTTAAATTCTATTCTTAGCAAATTTTAATTATACAAAACAGTGTTATCAACTATAGTCACCATGTTTTACATTAGATTTTCAGACCGTATTCATAGTATAGCTGAAAGTTTGTCTCCTTTACTAACCTCTCTTGATCACCTCCCCCACTCCATCCCAGCCCCTGGCAACCACTTCTCTACTCTGTGATCACTTCTAATAGTTATTCTAGAGTCTTGGTTGACTCATGTACCTTCTAAAGCGTTTTAACCTGGGAAAATCTTGGACACAGAAAGGCTTGGATTCCATGTCAGTAAATATAATAGCAAAACTTTCTGAGATTGACACATTGCATAATCCTACATGCAAAAGCATAATTTAGTTTTTTAAGGGATAGTATAGAGGAAGAAAAGGAAGTCTTAAGCCAACGATTCTCTAATATTCCTTATTACCAACCTTAAAACAAGATAATGAATCATTTATAATGGTTTCCTCACAAAGAGGTATGGTTATCCTTAGAGACTACCCTTCTGTTATCATGGCTTCAGGCTTGACCTCCTGAATTCTTTCCGTCCTGCTTGTCCACAATGGCATACAAGCTCTCTTTAACTTTGGTATCTGCTCTGCTTCTAGTATCCTGTCTTCCTTCTTGGACTTCACATTCTGGACTATCCCTTTCTTCCTTGGTATATATTTGCCTGGGACTTAAAATTTCCTTTCCCCTTTTTCCATGCTTTTGGCTATGGTCAATTAAACCACCCTCATCCTTCACCTTGGTTCCTGAAGCTCATCTTTCCAATTCTCTATTTCAAAGTCCACAAAACTTTACCCAGAGAAGTAAGGTGGGTAGAGTCTCACCTTTTAGGACCTTGTAGCTCCCAGAAGAACTTGGACACAAATAGTTGTTTCCAACTCGCATTTCTTACAGTTTAAGTGGAAGAAAGTTTAAGAGGAAGATCCTGGAGGAAAATGAGGCTGGTTTGCTTGCTTCTGTGGCCCAATACTAGCTACCACCATAGTCCATTAATTTACATTCTGGAGTGTAAGAATCTGTGACTCCTTGTTAAATACTTTTAACTTACTCTAGGGATTCTTATCTTCAGTAGTAGGAACATTTTTTTCTGCCTAGGAAATTTCAAAATAAAAATAACAGTAGCAAAAACAACAGTAAAAAAACATTGTAACATTTATTGAGAACTAACTATGGTCCTAACCACTTTTATATGCATTCTCTCATTTAACAACAACAACATAATGAGCTAGGTCCTATCATAATCCTCATTTCAATGAGGTTTAGAGAGGCAGATAAATTACCTAAGGTCACACAGCTAGTATATATTGAAATTTGGAAAAACACCCAATTCTGCTTTTTGGAAAACCCAGCTCTTAATTAGTAGAATATGGCCTTCTTTGCTCCATGGTTTAACATTACAGAATGATTTCTGGGATGTGTGGTTTGGCTTACTATTAATGCCAAATTGGAGGTTTTGCATTAAAAGGCTTTTATTTCTGGTCGTATGTGACTAAGACTGTCCAAGCAGTAGTAACATTTTATATTTGATACAGTGTTTTACTATATAGGACACATTTTCAGTACTTCAGTACTCATATTAATCCTGTATGGACACCTGTTATAAAGATGAAAAGGTTTTTTTTTTGTTATTTTATTTTATTTTATTTTTTAAAGATTTTATTTATTTGAGAGAGAGAGAATGAGAGAGAGCACATGAGAGGGGGGAGGGTCAGAGGGAGAAGCAGACTCCCTGCCGAGCAGGGAGCCCAATGCGGAACTTGATCCCGGGACTCCAGGATCATGACCTGAGCCAAAGGCAGTCGCTTAACCAACTGAGCCACCCAGGCGTCCTGTTATTTTATTTTTTTTAATTTTATTTTATTATGTTAATCATATATTACATCATTAATTTTTGATGTAGTGTTCCATGATTCATTGTTTGCGTATAACACCTAGTGCTCATTCAGTACATGCCCTCTTTAAAAATCAAGGAATATGCCCAAGTTACGTGCAGAATCAAAACATGGGGCATAGCTCTAGTACTTTTGGAGACGATAACGGGAACCGAGTGTAAGAATATTTCCAACATTTTGTATATAGAAGAATTCTAGCCATCATTAATGATCTTATGTGCCAAAAGGGAGACTGTATCTGATAGGATTTCATGAAGAAATTCCCCCCTTGGTTACCAAGAGAAAGAACCTCTGATTCCTTTATACCCACTATTCCTGCCATATCCCCTGTATATTATTAGCAAGTCAGCAGCCTTCTACAGTTTTCCAAGAGCAGCACGTTCTGGTGTGGCATTTGGTTCCACTCCACTGAATCTATGGTAACTTCTATGTCACAAATTTCAATTTTTGTCTAGTGTGATATGTTGAATTGCACTGTCAAATAATTTTAGTAGCATTTTATGTCTATTGGGAGTACATCAGTTTTCCCAACTGTTGCAGCAGGGTGGTGTGATTTCTTAAGTGAGTCCTTGATCAAAGGGAAAACTTTTTTGGTGATGCCATTTTAAGCTGAACAGAAGTGCCAGCTCCTCAGTAGGACCCAGACAATTCAAAAACTCCCACATAGCATTTATTAGCTCTGCTTAAGTGAAGTAGCAGAGACATTGGTTTGCAACACATTGTTCAAAATACTAGAGTGGAATTTTACTTGATAGTTAAATTCTAATCAAGGTCACCCTAACAGCTTTGCATGACTGTCAAAAGCAGTAGCATGGTCAGATCCTTAACGAATGACTGATTAGGAAGTGAAATTGTTACTAGAGTATTCTAGATACAGAAGTAAAGCTGTCTTTGCAAACTCTTCAAGACAGAAAAGGAAAGGGAAAAGAGTTGGCCATGCTATTAAACATTTTGCATGTTATTTAATTTTCAGTGATGAGCTAGCAAATCAGGTCTCTGGGGGGGAAAAGCCCTGATTTATAGATTTTGCCAATTGCTATGGCATAAATATTCTCACCATGGCCAGTTTCAAGCTACCCAAATGATATCACTGCATGCAGAATTTAAAGAGCTGCACACCTTTGTTTCTCACAAGCATAAAGGCCAGCTCTAGCACAGTGACTTTATGAGGTGGGTGTTATTAGCTGAGATGTTAAGTCACAATGGCTGGGAAACTGCAACAGGTGAACTGAAATTGGAGTTAGTCACATCTGTCTGACCATGAGTTCTATATTTTTTCTAATGTATTGTACTATGCCTGAAAAAAAAGTATATATTGAGAGCCTTCCCTGTGCCAGGCATTGAAGACACATTGCCCTGGTAATACCTAAAAATAATGAAGAAATGCATGAAGCCTCCAAACTTGGCATTTTGTTGCTTCTCTACCCACCCACATGGGAAATAAGAAAGAATTTCAGGTACAATACAGATTTACTGAATTAAAAAACATAACATAGTGGAAAGAAAATATCTAATGTATCCTCCAGTTGTTTTTTGTTTGTTTGTTTTTGGGTTTTTTTTTTTTTGTATGTATTAATAGATACTGCTTAAAATAGTAGAGAACTGAATCATGTCCACAGTGTTCTTGAAATGGGGAAGAATTAAATATAATTAAGTCACCCCTTTCCTACTATTGCACTAAAGAAATCCGAGCTCATTCTGCTTTTCTACTTGTCTCAGGAAGAATTTGATTATGCTACACTATAATATAAGACAAAAAAGAAATGGGCTCATGCTCAAATCCCATCCCAGGTGATCAAGGGTGTTTCATTTTATTTTGATTGATTTCTCATCTGTTCCTATTCTCTGTTTTGGAAAGAATTGGCAGAGAGTGCTTAGTGTCTAAACCTATTAGAATCAATTCCAAATTTTGTTTACCAAACTCAGATGGATACTCAGGCTCATAGTCTTAAAGAAGCCTACGATGCTGTATTTCTTCTAATTAGGTTACTTGGAATAAGTGATTTTCCTAAAATTGTGCTAGAGTCTCACAAGCATTTATGACTTTGCCTATTAGATGCCCATAGAGTTTTTAATGCCTCTGTGGCCAGAAAAAATGAAAAGACCCCTCCAAGTAGCTATTTTACCACCTGCCTAATGCTGTGTCCATGACAGTTACACAGTCAGTTGAAATAGAGCTACATTGGCTCTTTGCTCACGGTCTCTGGTCAAACTGATTCCATTCCTAGGTTATTACAGCGCTGTGGAGAGACAGGCTTAGAGGCTCACAGAATTGAAACTATTAGTGAAAATTATGGTGTCTTAAAATGACTGCCGGACTACTGGATTCTGAATAGAAATTCCAGGAAATCTAGAGTTTCCCATGTGGACAATGTGTGGAAAGCAGGTGACAGGGAAATGACTCTGTTGCAGGTCTTCATTGCTGTTGTCTTGGCTGACCTTTGGTAACAAGACCCACAAACACCAGAGGCTGTCTTTTTTGGAGTCAGTGAGAATTGATGAGGAAGGAGCCACCATCTCTTCTCTCAGAGCCCTAATGAGAAGCTCTCCCCAAACTCCTTGACTATTCTTCATATGGATTGACCAGCCATATCCATAGTAGAGGTGACATATCAAGATGGGTAAGGGTGTGGGCTCTGGAATCAGTGCTTGAGTTCAAATTCCAGCTGTGTGACCTTGTTACTTCTTTGTCCCTAAGTTTTATCATCTGATAAAAATGGGGATAGTAATAGTACCCAAGTCATAGACTTGTACATAATGTGCTTAGAGGTAAACATTATGTAAGTGGTCACCCAGATAAAGCTGCCCGAGCTGGATGCTGTAGCAATTGAGGGCAGTGTTCTGGCCATATCTCCTTGGTATTCACTTTACATGCTGAAGACTGCTGTGGCAAGCACCAGCCGGAGGTCTTTTTTCTGGTCACAGGTTGGCTTGCATTGAGGATGAGCCAGAAGTTCTGAAAGTTAATAATCTTGTACAAGCCCTAAGCCAATGACAAAAAGGATGTTGGTGCATAAATACCCAGCTTCCTCATCCTACAGCTGAGATAATTTTGGAGCATGTTCTGTACTGTCTCCTACAGCTCCCCAGGGAGATGAAGTCTCAGATGGCCACAGTAGTAACTGGCTTGATAACATACTTTACTGGCTTTCTTTTCTCTCTTTGTCTCTCTCTCCCTCTCTCTTTCTTTCTTGCCCCACTCCACTATTCTACTTCCCTGCTGATGTTTCCTGGGATCACCTCTCAAATTAACTACTTGCATTTGAATGCTTTTTCAGAGTCCACCTCTGGGGGAACCCAAATCAAGACAGGTTTCATGGCTTTTGGAGTACTCTAAGTGGCTACTTAATTGGGTGCATTGCTTTAAAAAATTTCATTAAGATGATATACTTTCTTTAGGATGTCTAACAGGCTAGTGTAGGATTTTCTGCTCTGTTTTATACACACAGATTTTTTTTCTAAGTGGAAAAAAGTTCTAGACTTTGAGACAAGAAAACCCAAGTTGCTGTTGACTAACTGAATAAATGCATTTTTAAAAAATTCCAGTTTTATCAGGTGATACTATCTATATATTATTATAGCAAATAAGATAACGTATCTAAAATGATTCTGCAAAGTCTGCATTATTGTATCATTAGCAGTCATCTCACTGGTGCTTTGTTTTGTTCTTAGAATTTTCACCACTTGACATGGATTATGTGCAATCATGCAAGGTAAAAGTATTCATTAAAATCAGGTCATATTGTTATGATCTACCTTTTGTTATTCAATTTTTATTAACATCGTCATTTCAGCTTTTTAACAACCAATCTTCCTTGCCATTTTGGCAGCTGCCTGATGTCCTAGTAGGCAAGCGGGGCAGTGCATGTTTGAGGTATGTGTCGGAGATCCTGGTTTCTAGCTCCGGGTTAAAAACTGCATAAGACATTTTGATAAAATAATGTTAAGAACATTTCTTTTTTTCATTATACAAACATTTGACTAATGCTTATGCCAAGTGTGAGTTTACCAAACAACTAAGCCACAGGCAAATTCAAACCTTATATAGTGTTTTCCTGTTACTTTAATGAAAAAGAAATGCATATTCATAAAAAATAAAGGAGAATTACATTGCTTATTATATTAGCTAGTCCAGAAAGAACTAATCATTAAGAAGTTCAACTACTTACTTTTTAAAAATTAATTTTAAAAAGTTAAAAAACAATGCATAATTATTTTGAAAATTTTGCAAAATAGCAGTAAGAGTGAATAATACAAGGAATAGTTTATATTTCCACCATTGAGAGAACAACAATTACTATTTTGATATATTTTCTTCCTATTTTACATATATTGTTTTCCTTTACAGTGTTGACTGTATCCTGTAATGTGAATTTCTGCATAACATATATATTTGGCATATGTCTGGGGCTATTCAGCAGGCATGTCTCATGGCCAAGCACTTTCTTCCAGGTTCTCACTTGTTCTTTTGGTTTCCATGACACTGCTGGCAGCCTCTCTTCTTCTAGTTTGGTTTCCTTCTCCCTGTACCACCTCTAGCTCCTAACCTCTCAGAATGCTGCCCCTAATGCAACCATGTACCTGAGTTTTATCACTTTGGTACCAGGGCCACAGTCTGGAGACTCAGCTTCTTTGGGCAGACAGATTCCCTTTCATCCCTAGTACTGTGATCACATTTGTGTCACACCTTTGCTTGGGGGTGAGCTGGAAAGTCTCTTCTTTCTTTTCCTTTCCTCTCCCCTGGACAGCTGTTCATGAAGTAAGGTTATGAGTAAAGGGTGAGTTCCCTGTAGGTTCCTTCCAGATTCCACTCTCCCCTTTATAATTGGATATCCAATTTTTTAACCCATTATTTAAAAATATATATTTTTTAAATCATCAAGGTAACAAAGTGGTGGGGTGGAATTTTAAAATATGATACAATCTCTTTTTCAGAGGGTGAGCCAGAAAGTTACCTTAAGAAAAAATTTTCTTATTATGAGAGAAAGAAAATTGACTGGCTTACCTTAGTTATGTAAATGCTTATGCAGCCTGTTCTGGTGTTTTTGTGTTTGTCCTTGAAGGACAGACCATAGCATTCTGGTTTAACGAAGTCTCCCTTCCTTACCCCTGAACCTTTGTGAAGCTTGTGAACCAGTTTTTCATCAGAAGTCTCGCAGCCCTGTGAGAGTGAAGAGACAAAGACCCCAGATTTAATACTAGACACATTTGGAAGAAGCCACAGTGTCCTGGCTGAGGCCCCTGACAGGAAGGGACTCTAGTAGTGACAGAGGAGAACTCCTGGTGAGAGAAAGTAAGTTTGGGCTTGGACAAGTTTTGGACAAAGGTCTAAGATAGGTCTGGCTCTAGCAGACCCTGAACTGAGCCTTCATATGGTCCCAGGCCTGGCCAGCCTGGTACTAGGTCATGGCTCGGCAGCAGGGGGTTTCCCAGCTATCTTGAGCGCAGCTGTGCGGCCCGCATCCAGGTTCAGCTGCCCTGGTTGTTGGTAGCACCAGCAGTGCTGCCTCTGACCTGTGGCTGTCCCTCTCATTGCAAGAGTGGCAGAAGTTCTTTGGTCTACATAATTGTGATTGGGGGTGACATGGGATACCAAGCTGCCTGCCAGTAGCAGAGGCAGATGCGTTTGTAAGTGATCAGTGAAAAGGATGTGGCTGTTTTATACCTCCAGGCCCATGAAGCAAGTTACTATTACTCAAGCACTTTTCTTTTTTCCGTTTTTTTCCCTTTACTCAAGCACTTTTCATGTTATTACAAACTTTAATGACTGCCTAGTGTTGTACTGAGAGAATATACCATATTTTATTTTCTCATTTCTCCATTATTGGACATTAAGGTCTTTTGCATGAGACATTTGAGACAGAATCTAGTATTGTTTTAGTGCTATTAATGTAATAGTAGTAGGAATATATTTTCTAGGTGTTAAAAATATGCAGCTATAATGTGAAACAAGTCATATAGAATACAAACATTATTTTTTGGAGTATGATGAATTTAGTTTCCTTCTCTTTTTGTATCCAAGAGGCACTAGAAACCTCTGCCAAGGGTGGGGTGTAATAGAGAGAGGGGGCTCAGAGAACCAAGAGAGTAGATGATGCTTGAGTCCCAGATGTTCCAGGCGACCTTTGATCAGAAGGAGGGTCAAGGATAGTACTGTCTGCTGGGTGGAAAGCCCACATCTATTAGATTTAAGAGACCAGCACTCTCCCCAGTGATTCCCCAGCAACAAGTAGGCCCGGCACTTACTTGGTGCTTGGTATGTATTTTGAGAATCTTTGAATGAATGGATATTTCCACTAAGCACTCAGGGAACAGATTACAAGCCTGGGTAAGCATTCTAGAATTAAAGGGTAAGATTTACACAAACCTGGCATGCAATTTTGAAAGTGCTGTTTAACCTCTAGAAGGCCATTTTCTTGTATGTAAAATTGTAATGATAATTGTACTTACCTTTATAAAGAACAAAATATAATACGATAGATCCATGTGGTTTCTTATGTGATGTTGTTATTTCAAGATATTATTTTTCCTGATTGTGGTTATATGATCTACACCTGGATGTAAAGAACAACAACAAAAATGAAACAAAAAACCACTGATACCAAAGGAAATAGTGTTCAAGTTCATGGCCAAGGATAATACTTTGCGGTAGAAAGGAGGCTGTATTTCTGAGTGTACATTATTACATTATTTTAGGCCTGTAGTTCTGAGTGTACATTATTACTTCTGCTAGATTTTCTCTAACTTCCGCTCATTTGAGAACTATGGCAAAATGAGACTACAGGCTCCATTTTCAAATTGGAGAGTTTGGGGAACTATAAAATGGGTCTTGTTTTGTTCATTTTGTTTTTTTCAAAAGACATTTGACATTGTTTTGTTCTGGGAACATGGTGGCTGGTGGAATCATTTTTCCAGTCAGGTCCCAGCTACCTTGCCTTGAAAGGGGAGCCCATTAGGTACAACTGCCCTGCGAATCTTGACTCTGGGTCTATCATTTTTATTTATTGATATTTTTTGTAGACACCGGGAAATACATTTTCTGCTACAACACAGAGATTGGATTTAAAAGTTCCATTTTTGTGGACATGAAAGGAAACTGATTAATTGAGCAATGAGATAAAGCTCAGGGAGTGAAGTGATAAAACCATATCTGTTAAAATGTCTGTGCTACCTAGAGCAATTTACACATTTAATGCAATCCCATCAAAATACTGTCAACTTTTGACATAGAACTGGGACAAATAATCCTAAAATCTGTATGGAACCAGAACAGACCCCAAATAGCCAAAGGAATGTTGAAAAAGAAAAGCAAAGCTGGCGGCATCACAATTCCGGACTTCAAGCTCTATTACAAAGCTGTAATTGTCAAGACAGTATGGTACTGGCACAAAAACAGACACATAGATCAGTGGAACAGAACAGAGAACCCAGAAATGGACCCTCAACTCTAATGGTCAACTAATCTTTGACAAAGCAGGGAAGAATATCTAATGGAAAAAAGTCTCTTCAACAAATGGTGTTGGGAAAATTGGACAGCCACATTGCAGAAGAATGAAACTGGACCATTTTCTTACACCACACACAAAAATAGACTCCAAATGGTTGAAAGACCTAAATGTGAGACGGGAGTCCATCAAAATCCTAAAGGAGAACACAGGCAGCAACCTCTTCGACCTCAGCCGCAGCAACTTCTTCCTAGAAACATCGCCAAAGGCAAGGGAAGTAAGGGCAAAAATGAGCTATTGGGACCTCATCAAGATAAAAAGCTTCTGCACAGCAAAAGAAACAGTCAACAAAACCAAAAGACAACTGACAGAATGGGAGAAGATATTTGCAAATGACATATCAGATAAAGGGCTAGTATCCAAAATCTATAAAGAACTTATCAAACTCAACACCCAAAGAACAAATAATGCAATCAAGAAATGGGCAGAAGACATGAACAGACATTTTTCCAAAGAAGACATCCAAATGGCCAACAGACACATGAAAAAGTGCTCAACATCGCTCGGCATCAGGGAAATTCAAATCAAAACCTCAATGAGATACCACCTCACACCAGTCAGAATGGCTAAAATTAACAAGTCAGGACACAACAGATGTTGGCGGGGATGCGGAGAAAGGGGAACCCTCCTACAACTGTTGGTGGGAATGCAAGCTGGTGCAGCCACTCTGGAAAATAGTATGGAGGTTCCTCAAAAAGTTGAAAATAGAGCTACCCTATGACCCAGTAATTGCACTACTAGGTATTTACCCCAAAGATACAAATGTAGCGATCCAAAGGGGCACCTGCACCCCAATGTTTATAGCAGCAATGTCCACATTAGCCAAACTATGGAAAGAGCCCAGATGTCCATCGACAGATGGATAAAGGTGTGGTGTGTGTGTATACACAGCCAACTTTTTGATGAAATGAAATCTTGCCATTTGCCACGACATGAATGGAACTAGAGGGTATTATGCTAAGTGAAATAAGTCAATCAGAGAAAGACAATTATCATAGGATCTCACTAATAGGCGGAATTTAAGAAACAAGGCAGAGGATCATAGGGGAAGAGAGGAAAAAATGAAACAAGACGAAACCAGAGAGGGAGACAAACCACAAGGACTCTTAAATCTTAAGAAACAAACTGAGGGTTGCTGAGAGGAAGTGGGGGTAGATGGATGGGGTGGCTGGGTGATGGACACTGGGGAGGATATGTGTGTGGTGAGCTCTGGCTATATAAGACTGATGAATCACAGACCTGTACCCCTGAAACAAATAATACATGATATGTTAAAAATATAAAATAAAATTAATTAATTAAAAAAACATATCTGGAAAGAGATTAGCTCTGTACCATCAACAACATGCGTTTAACACATATTATCACATTCAAGTCTCAGTAGAGCCCCTGGAGGCAAGTTGGAGAAGCATCATTATCCTTCTTTTAAAATTTAGGAAACTAAAACTGAGACTCAAAAATTTAGGGGTCACGTCTACAACAACAGACCTGGTAGCTGAAGATCAGAGTTTAGGTATTCTCACTCCTCCTACTTCACTGTGCTGCTATTGAAGGTGCCAGAGTCTTAGAATCTTTTGGTCTTATTTGTGCAAAAGAAATGTCCCTTCTGAAATTCAGGTCCATTATCATATTATGTCATCAGTATAGCTCCATCTGCAAACTCCTACAAATTACACGAAAGCTTGAGGGATTTCTTTCATTTTTTTTTCTCTCCCCTTCCCCTTTATGTGTGTCCAGAGGGTATTCTTCTCACAATGCCATGTCCTAGGGGAAAGGAACCTAGAAATTCTTGTTCTTCATCAAGGCTCATTCTCTGGCTGCTTTTTATTTATATTAAGGAAAAAAAAAAGAAAATGCTTTCTGTAGACTTGATAGGTTATCCCAACTCCTTCTCATTTGCGCTCAGAGATTTTAAATTTTTCTCTTCTATTTTCTGGCCACAAGACTACTTGATAGAAAATTGCAACAAGAGAAAGGTCTGTTCCCTTTTGGAATGCTCTCCACACAGAAAGCCTGGGAGAAAAGTTGTAGCATATGTTAGAGACCCTGGCTTCTAGGAGCCAGGCCAGAGGAGGCAGCATGCAGTAAAGAAAGGTGATTCTCTCTGCTTTCAAGCTTCAGTCAAGAACTCCATTCTTGTGGCCAGGAAAAGGAAATAGAATTGGTTCTGAAGCAGATGCTGCTCAGATTTCCTGGTTGCCAGAGCAGAAGTGAGAAGGCAGAATAAAAGGAGACAAAATGAGAGACTGTGTTTGCACACGCTTGTACACACGGGGATAGAGGGTTGCAACTTGAGAGCCCAATATAATCTGCAAAACCAAGCACATTTTCAGTTGCAAGTAAGAAGGAAGGAAAAGGACCCTATCACTAGAGTAGGGGTCTGCAAACTTTTTCTGTAAACAGCCAGATAAATATTTTAGCCTTTGCAGGCCACATGATCTCAGTCTCAAACCCTTAACTGTATTGTAGCACAAAACAGCCTTAGACAACACATAAACAAATGAGCATGGCTACATCCCAAAACAACTTTATTTATTGACACTGAAATTTGAATTTTATATAACTTTCACATGTCATGAAATATCCTTCTTTGGAATTTCCCCCACCATTTAACAATGCAGAAGTCTTTCTTAGCTTATGGGCCTCTTAGCCTCTTTTAGCCTTTTTAGTGCTTGCCTCACAACTTTAACTGACTCTACCCTGTCACCGAGACTCCATCTGACCTTAACAAAGCTTTATAGGAGGGCTCTCTGAAAGGATAATGGTTTACGAACCATCTTTTTGTTGTTGTTGAGGATGAGGATAAATTAGTAGTATGTGAATTTTGCTAGAGTTAGCAAAGTTTTCAAGTGTGTAATTGGATAAACTGATCATGGAGCTATCCTGTCTGTAGCTTAGAAATAGAACCTGAGGGGCGCCTGGGTGGCTCAGTCGTTAAGCGTCTGCCTTCGGCTCAGGTCATGATCCCAGGGTCCTGGGATCGAGCCCCACATTGGGCTCCCTGCTCGGCGGGAAGCCTACTTCTCCCTCTTCCACTCCCCCTGCTTGTGTTCCCTCTCTTGCTGTCTCTCTCTCTGTCAAATAAATAAATAAAATCTTTAAAAAGAAAAATAGAACCTGAGAAAACAGATGCAATTCAAACATTCTCTTCTGTCCTTAGATCATTGAGGAGCCCATGCAATTAATTCTCAGGGCACAAGTACAAGAGCTGGTATGTGTAAGGGAAAAAGGCATGTTCAGCAGCTAATACAATGTCACCATATCAAGGTCCCCAAAATGATCACTTCAGTTACTGGATTGGTGTCTCCTCATTATTAATTTCAGTTAAATTATAGCTTTAATAGTAATGGTTAAGTTGTGCCTTTAAAGAAATCAAGCCCCCATAATGAGATAAAATGTTTAGGTTACTACATAGTTAACTAAAAACAAGCAAATAGAATTAAAAATTAAGTTCAAATAAAGCTCTAGTGGGTTCTGGTACTTACTTATTCTCCCTACTAGGGAGAAGTCTGCAGAGTCCAACAGATTTTGAGTTGGGCTTTCTTCTTCCTACCTGTTGCTAATTATGTGTCATCTTTGGACCTCTCTACTCCCTATCTCATCCTGGTGTTTCAGGTTCCTGGTACTAGATGTTATCTAATTTTTAGAGTTCTAAGTTCAGCTTGCCATTGCTCCACACAACCCATCTACTATATTTCGATTGCTATAGCTATTTCGGTGCTTAATTGCTAATTTCACAGACCTGTGGAATTCTGGAAGTGCAGTTATCCTCCAGGATAATTGCCTTCTACAAAAATTGCCTCCTACAGAACTTCTGCAAAAAATTGTGTTTTGTTTGGTACTACCTGTGAATGTCTATGGATGCCTTCTCAACTATACAGAGAGGTGTTGTCTAGAGCTCCCCCTGGCTTTAGACAAGAATAAGTTATCTCTGTGATTGGAACATCCCCTTTGATTAGGAGCCTTTGTTACTATGGTTATTTCAGGTGTTCCATCATCTGACATCCCACCAGGGTATAGCAGTTGATGTTACGAGTGGTCTGATTGGTATCACTTAAGAGCTTTTGTTTAAATATTTCATGTTCACTTATAAAAAATTATGCACATTAAATAGCTCCTAAATTCTTAAGTATCACTTAAATACAGATACTATAATACACAAACACTCTTTTATGTAGTAAGTGATTTGCTTCATAAATGTGAACAAAAGGGCCTACTGTGTGCCAGGTTGTATGGTTGAGTCAGTGTTTCTTGGTTGGTGCTCTGGGAGCTCGTGGGTAAGAAAAGCACACAAATAACTATTATCCCAAATCAAATGCAGTCTGTGCCTAAAACAAAGAAACAAGCATTAAGTGTTGTGAGAGCTCAAAGAAAAGGAAGAACAAGAACACATGGGGACAACATTTCAGCAAAGGCTTCATGAAAGAGATGGCATTGGAGGTGGACCCTGAAGATGGACTCTTGACAACAGGCAATTCTCAGGACGAATGGAAACAGAGTTAACAAAGATGCTCTCTCTAAATGCCAAGAATGTATGAACATACATCACATGGAAACAGCCATTTCTTCCTTCATCAGAAACCCACATGTGATCTAGTAGCAGAGTGCTATGTTCTTGGTAATAATATATGGCAACAAATGTTCTTGGTCTCCTTTGAGATAGAAAGGAGACACTCATCAAAAGTGATAGGAATCATCAAGACCTTTCATACTTGTCACAGAGAAAACCAATTAGAGCAATTGACTAAAGTCTCATTGTCCTGATTTGAAATCTTTTTAATTTTAAATCAGCTTCCCAAATTTCTCAGCATCTCTTAATTGTTTGAATTTGCAAAGAGTTTACTTTTCCCGCATGGAGAAATCAGGGACAAATCAAAAGGAGTTTTGGTCATTGTTGATAAATATTGTAATTAAATCCTTCAGTGACTGATGACTGCCAAGAGTCAGCAGCAGGTGGTAACAGTTCCTTTGTAATCATTATAATTGTTTGAAATAATTCAGTTTTCTGTTCCAGGATTGTTTTTGGAGAAGAGGCTTGGGAGAGACAGTGCAGATGGGCCTGATTTAAGCAGTATCCTTATTAAAAGTGGACATTATATTTGCTGGTTCAATTATTGGCAAATTTAAATATATTGTGAGTAGATCAAACTAATTGTTGCAAAATAATAGCTACAGCTGTTCTCCCTTTAATTTTTAAGAGAGAAAATACCGTGTTCACCTAGATACGCCTATCTGACATGACATATTTTCTTTCTATGGCATTCAGAGTCTCTGATGTTACAATGTTGTTTTTTTTTTTTCATTATGAATAGACTCCACATGGGATTTTTTTTTTCCTTTAAAATTTATGGAACATATGCAGTATCCACTTCACCCAAAGCTATAGAATAATGACGCTATTATTGTAGCCATCTGTCTCTTCACATCAGTGTCTACTGTGGTTTTATAGTCCAGTTTTAGGGCTCTGTAAGAAACAGTATTGGTTAACATTAATAACTACCTTCATCTGACACTTTACATCTCTATTTGGAGTCAGCTCCTGCAAGCATCCTTCCCAGTCAGGGGCGCAGAGGTGCAGGAGGTGGGACAGCTCTCCTGAGGGAGGTGGAGTCAGCGCCTGCAAACATCCTTCCCAATCAGGGGTGCAGAGGTGCAGGAGGTGGGACAGCTCTCCTGAGGGAGGTGGAGTCAGCGCCTGCAAACATCCTTCCCAGTCAGGGGTGCAGAGGTGCAGGAGGTGGGACAGCTCTCCTGAGGGAGGTGGAGTCAGCGCCTGCAAACATCCTTCCCAGTCAGGGGTGCAGAGGCGCAGGAGGTGGGACAGCTCTCCTGAGGGAGGTGGAGTCAGCGCCTGCAAACATCCTTCCCAGTCAGGGGTGCAGAGGTGCAGGAGGTGGGACAGCTCTCCTGAGGGAGGTGGAGTCAGCGCCTACAAGTATCCTTCCCAGTCAGGGGTGCAGAGGTGCAGGAGGAGGGACAGCTCTCCTGAGGGAGGTGGAGGGAGAGCCGCCTATTTTGCTCCGCTTGACTGACGCCCAAAGGAAAGGGTGAGTCAGTCTCCCAGTTCCTATTATAACTCTGCATTTGCAGTTTTCCACCTTGACAGGCAGTAACAGTTCCAGCCAGTGCTAATTTGGGTAACATCTAAAAGGCTTGCCTGACAAGGCAGATTCAAATTATGAAGCAAACCCCTCACACACTGAGACCTTGTTAGCTAGATTAGTGGTGGATTGGCTCCTTGTGACAGCTTGTTTGCTAGAGGTGAGCTATCTGCATTTCCAATGCGGGCAGGTTATATCATCATTTAAAGAAAAAAAATAAAGATGTCATTTTTCTTGTTTGTCACAGAGTTCATGTAATATTCCCTCTCGATTTTCTCATTGTTGACTTCAGAAAGAAACAGCAGCAAGTGTGTACGTTTGAGTGCGACAGCTAATTTTGTTATGGATGAACAGAGTATTGTGACGAAACAGTGGCACAGCTGTCATAACAGCTGTCACACATTAATCATGACAGTGACAAATAGCATAATTACCTTATCTGGGATTCCTAGCATGCACGCTCAGTACGCCCCACTGCCGAGCGAGCATATCACGCATGGTTTAATTAAAGAGACATCAATACAGGTTAGTTAGACAAGGGCTAGAAGACATTGATCCAAAATGAAAATAAAATCATTTATAGGTTGGTGTTTAGGGACACCCAAACACCAATTACTTAGCCGACACGATAATCTGAATCTATTTCCCTAACTGGTCCTTCTCAATGTGCGTTTCACATGGTAAATTACCTGTTCTGCCCCAGATCAGCAGCCCTTCTTCCATGGAACATTTAATACCCTCTTTTTCCAGTCTCAACAGGAGTCCTTGGGAGCTGTCTTTATGTGCTGTTAATTGATTGAAGGGACTGTATTGATAAACATGTGATTAACAGTGAACAAGTTGTGGCCAACATTTTTTTTTAACTTGTTTTCCATGTCGGGTACTGAGCAGAATGATATTAAATGGAGTGAATTTTTATTTAATAATTCTTCCTAAGTAAAGAATATAGGCAGGTGAGACTGAGTTTAAGCCTAGAAATGACAGTCTCTTACATGTGCTGTGTTTTAATATGTATGCCTGTATTCATGTGCATATACGTGTCACATCAGTATGTATAAATATGCACACATGCCAAATATATGTATATTTTTGCCCCCCTGGTATTTTAAGCTCAACAATTCATTGAATTTACTGATTGAATTCCTGGGAGCTGGTTCTTGAATTGCTCTGAAGCTGCCTCGATGAAATATTAATGAATCAATTTCCATAGACATGGACTCATTATCTTGCTGGATGCCGTTGGAAAACACAGTCCTGCCTGCGGTGTCCTTCCACCTGCCTGTGACATGATTTGATTTTCTCCCTCTCATTTTTTAATTAAATAAAAAAATTGCTATCAGGAAATTTTTGATAACTTTGGAACAGACATTTCCATTTCTCTTGATAGGCACCTAAATGGAGGTAAGCCCTTTAAAATAAATTTACGTACCACTTACGTGAGGCATTGAAAAGTGGATCCTGGAAACAAAAAAAGAGGTGGTCAGTTTAGTTCTGTGGTCTCTGTAATGCCCTTTGGAAATGAGGAAACTGCTTTTTTTTTTTTTTTCTGGAACAACCAATCTACTATGGGAAATGTCTGTATTTTAGGAAGCTGGGCCAACCATCTAATTGTTTACAAAGTTATCAATTTTAGAAAATGCTACTAAACACAAACACATTGTCGCTTTAATTTAGGACTGATAGAATGTAGATGGAATTATTCAGGCTGTGTCTACAAAATGCCAAAACGGCTGGTTAGAACATGAAAAATTCAGTCAGTCAAGCAGTGATTATCTACATACAATATAAATAGCTGGTTTTAGGTATTTTGTGTTCACTGAAATCGACTGGGGTTTGTGTGTGTGTGTGTGTGTGTGTGCCTTATACAAGTCAATCCAGGGATGTAATAAAGCACATTAAACTACAATTATACCAAACAGAAAGTTTCTAGCTTCCTTCCTTCCCATTCATTCTGTTCCAGTAAAGATTATTAATGCCTGCTTTGGGTACCATCAACACCCACTTTATAGAACTCTGAAAAATCCACTGGTAAATGGTTGCCAACACTGTTAGATAAAGACCAGGATTATGTTCTCAAATTCAGTGGCTTTCACCATTTTGAATTAGAACCAGTAGAATATCTGAATGTCATGTGACCTGGGGACAATATTATCATTTCAACACATACATATTATATGATCTGAAAACTATTTTTTCACATAGCTCTCTTAGGGAAAGGGTGAAAGCAGAAGCTTGACCAAGGAAATCCTCTCAATACAAAGCCAAAGACAAAACAAAAAAATTATCTTTGTTGAGAGAACCTCTGCTCTCCAGGACCTCATCCCATTTCCATCTAGGTCCTGGGGAACCCACTTGTGTCCACTTCTCTACAGATCTGAGGAATGCCTCAAAAGAACTCCTGGTTTGACATAGTTTGATGAAAGAATGAAAAAGACCCACAAAGGTGCCTCCATACAGCATTTTTGCATGTAATGTCAAAGTACCCATCAATGTGGGCAGCCCATGGATGTACCCTTGGTAATAAATCCCCCCTCTAGGTATAAATAAAGTCAGAAATGACCTAGAACTGCTCTCAGAGGCTGGACACCATTCTAGACCTTTAGTCTCAGGGCTGGGGTCCTACTGAAACTAGAGGCAGAAATTCAATTAAGTTTCTTGAGAAATAACCTAAGATTATTTATTCCACTGAGAGAGATTCAAGGAGATTATAATGAGGAAGAATCAATTTTAGGTTAAGTTATGAAAGTGACAGGAAAATAAAAGCAGCTTCATCCTTTCACAATCAAGCCTTTTAGAAGGAATCTCCCTCCCTTTTCACCATTTATGGTACTTTTTGCTTTAGGGCGTGTATCTTCTGTGCATTGCTGCTTTTTATGTGGTGTCATCTCTCTTGGTGCTTTGTAAGCTCTTTGAAAGTTGATTCTGTGTCTGATTCTCCTTTTTCTTCCTCATGGCACCTAGGATTGTATCTACATGTTGTAATTGCTGAATAAATACACATAAGGAACAACAATGTATTGGATTTGCTCTGAAATATCCATGTTATTTCCTGAATTTGGCATATTGCTTGACTGAAAATTCTAAGAAGGCCAAATGTTTATTTTTAAAACAAGCTGCCTTCCACATTCTTTTCATTAGATAGTTTTATTCCCTTCTCTCCTCCTGCCTGCTAGTATAAGATCATCTTTACCTAAAGGTTGGGTTGATTTTCACTAATGCTAATGGAATATGGGGTATTGATCCATTGGCTGATATACCAACTCATTTTTTCTCTCCAAACTTTCCTATTTCTGATCTTCCCTAAACTTGAGGGGTAGCTTGTATATATTACATACAACAATTGTGTAAATTACACAATTTTACATGTTATTTTACATTTAAGTTTTCCAATTGTTTTATGCTTTCTAAACTTGCTTGATGCAATACCTAAGGAAATCCAGTGGGATATCCTTATCCACCCTGAGAGAACTGATACAAGCAAAACTTTATGTCTGTCTGCATCCTATCACCTCTTGGATGTGTGGCCAGGTCTTTTGCTCTCTGTGCCTCAGAATGTTTCAGTAGCACTTCCTCCACCCAACAGTGACAATCAGCAGGTTTTCCATGTAAGAACTAGCAGCAGCAATTGTGTTTATCTCCCTGAGTAAGAGGTTTCCTATTTATCTTCCCTGAGGTGTTGCCCACGTGGCTGTCCCGATACTGAGCAGCTGGACAGATTAACCCTGGAGCCACATCTGCAGACACATAGCTCAACACCATTTTCATTGCCTTGATGCCTAAGAAGTTTATCTTCTATCAGTGAGATTTACTGCTTTCTTCATGAATTGTTAAGACTTTCTCTCCACCCCCCCCCCCAATGTTTCCTTTCCTCCTCCTTATTTGGTTGTAAATTAGCACAGTCTGACCCGGTTTGTTAACAACTGATTAGTTTTTGTTTCCTACCATTATTAATAAGGATTTCCAGTAGAGCTTCTATAGAAAAATCTTGGCTGGTAAAATATATAACATAAATACCTTGCATAGAAAGAAAATGACTTTAATTAGTGAACATACCTCTAATAGGGTTGGTTTTACTTGCCATGTCTAAATGCATACTAAATGTATAGTAAAGACACTGCTTTGGACATTGTTCACTAGGACTTTTTTTTTTTTTCTGATGTTGCTTCATCTATTAGGACATAATCCCTCAAACTTGTGTTGGAGCTTTTTGGTTTACAATAGACTTTTACCAATACTGTCTCCCTTGATTCTCAGTAGAGCCCTGCAAGGTAGGAGGAAGAGGTCTTATATTATATTTTTCAGTTTTATAGATGAGAAAATCAAAGTTCAAATAGATGAGAAAGTCACAAACTCAGCTGTGAAGCCAGAACTCAAATCTAGGAAATCATATTTGCATTTCAACTTCTCCCCACTTACCTTGAATGCCACCTCCAAGTAATTCTCCTTATGACTGTCAGTTTGACTTTTTCAGGCTTTTTCTCATCTGTCCCAAAATCTGATGCCTTTTCCATCTCCAAAATTCTGACTTGCTGACTGGATTATAACAAAAGATTTAGGGGGTTAATGCAAGTTATCTATCCACTTATCTAAATTATACTGTGAAGCAGGAAAAAAAAAGTGTGATAGTCCTTTGGAGTATTGATTACTTCAATGGTTTTTCATCTGCCTGCACATTTGAATTACTTGAGGAACTTTAAAAATAAATAATGATGTCTGGATCCAACCTCCAGAGAGTCTGGTTTAATTGCTCTGGAGTCAGTGTCCAGACATGGGTATTTTTTTAAATCTCCCCCGATGATTCTAATATGCGTCCAGCATTGAAAACCAGGGGAAATTCCTCTCTTAACCCCCTTTTTGGGCCCATCTTCTTTTTTTCCCCTACCCACTTTGAGAAATGCCAGATTTCCTCAAATATAATCAGACAACATTAATTGGTGATTAATTAGACAACATTAATGGTGATCCTCTAAATTTTAGGGTCTAAATGAATAGTGTGTGTGTGTGTGTGTGTGTGTGTGTTTGCTTTGTCTACTCTGGGAGAAGGAGATTAATCATGGAGAAGGCTGGAAGGCTGTTGTGGAAAGTGATCATGGGCTCAAGACATCTGTGGCATACATTTGTGACTACTAGAATGTTGCCCCTCTCACCCCGAGGGCAGTGATTTGGTTTGTTTTAGTCATTGCTCTTTCCCTAGCATGTTGAATGGTGCATGGCACATAGCAGACACTCAGTAAATATTACTAATAAATATTTCCCAAACATCTTCCTCACTCATCCTTAACTTAAGAGCTATATGGAACCCCTTGAAGTTTGTTAGTGGAATCCTAGGTTTGGTGCCTGATTTCATTTTTTTCCCACATGGGTGACTTGCCTCCCCACCTCTTTCTTAAGTCTATATCCTATCATCCTTTAAGGCCTAGATTTAGTGAACTTTCTTTCACAAACCTTTCTCGTTCTCCTTTGAACTATTATAGGCAATTATCTTTATTTTGTGTATCACTGCTACTTGCCACTGCCTGTCCTATATATATTAGTTATTTATGTGTATGTCTTCACTTTTCTTCTAGTCATGACCAATTTTATATTTGCATCCCTCTCAGTACACATGGAAAGCTCTCAACAAATATTAGCTTGGATGAATCACCATTGCTTCTGGTATGTTAGATTCCTACGTTGCACATTGATGAGAGGTTAAATAGCATTCCATAATGTTTGGTTTTGTTTTATGCTTTGTATCTTAAAAAACACTTCCATTACAATATCTTATTTGTTTCTTAATACAACTCTGGGGAATGAAACAGATGGATATTATAACTTTAAATGAAAAGAAACTGAGGCACAATGATGTTACATCATCTTTTCAATGTCACATACCCTCAGAGTCAGAGTGTGGGTGGAGGGGCTCAGTATCCAGATCCTAATTTACACAGTTTCACTAAAGAACAATGTGTTTTTGTCAAAATTGGGTGTGCTAATTTGCTTTTGTTAACTTCCATAGTCCACACCTCTCCAGCGGAGTTATAAACCTAAGTTCACACTCCAGATAAGAAATGGAGAGTATCTATGTTATTTGTGATATAAACCTCTGTGTTTTTAGGGAGACTACAATTTAGGCAAGTCAGTTTTTTCATCCTTGTTGATATCTTGTGCATCATGTTATTCTTACTTCAATGTGTCATGGATTGTGTATTTTATTTTTCATGTAACCTTTACTTTGTTCATTAGATCAAAATTGTACTAAAAAGGGGTGGGGTCCGTGTTCATAATGATATGAGTAGGTAAGTAGTTAGGCTGTGAGAAGTACCACATTGAAAAGAACTGGTAGAAAAGCAAAGAAAACCCAATGTATTAAACTTCCCAGCTGGTTTTCTATTTAAAAAAAAAAATTTAAACTCTTGCCCTTTCTTATTCAGCAATTTCTAAACAATCAACAGCATGAAACTAGAGTGCAGAGATTCCCTTTGTTCATATATTTTAGTCCAAAGGAATGAGTAAGAATCCACAAAAAATTACCTGAGGTTTTGTTTTTTCATAAATATATAACACATGCAGTAGTGAAAACATCATATTAGTCATGTGAGCAAGACTCACCATTGATTTATCTAAGATAGAACTAAATAATAGTTCTTGACAGCAAAAGGCACATAAACAGCTCTTCCTAATATGATTTAAATTTGATCATTACATATTTTTAATGATAATTTGTGAACATTTTGTTCAGTTTCAAGTGTACTTATTTTTCAAGGATGGAAATAAAAATTTTCAAATACTCTGGAAACAAAATTGTACTTTGGTTTGCATAAGATATAGTGAGAGTTGTGCTCGACTATAAGGGATAAAGTAGCCTTATGATATTTTTTCCATTTACATAAACACACAGTTCAGAGAATATTACTAATGAAGTGGATGTGGGGTCACCTAGCCACCTTAGGAAAAAGTTACTACTTTATTTTAAGTAGCCCATCAATCATTATGAATTAATGTATTCTAGGTGAAAGCACTAATCATAATAAATTCATTTTGTATTCATGAGGGTGTCAAATGTACACCCATAGGAGCCCCATGTCATCTGTCAGTATGGAAAGAAAAATTTAAATATGACCTATTCACAATCTCTTTGCTATGGCTTATACCCAGATGCATGTTGTGGTGCTGATGGACATGTGATGCATGTGGGGGAAAGCTGGAAGCTTCACTAAGATCATTGGAAGTGGAATAAAATCTGTGTCAGAAATAATGACCTCAGGCTGCTGGCTGACATTTCATTGTCCTCTGAGAGATGCCAGAAGGTCAAGGGGGTGCCTGAGGGCAGGGATGTGAGTGTGAATTCATGAGTCCACAATACAGTTGCCTTATTTAACTCTACTTCTGAAGCCCACTTTCCTTTTGAGATAAAAACTTGGCATCATTATTACCATCACTTTACCCATTATAAAAACAACATAAGAATTTTTTTCTGGGTGGTTTCTAGGCACAGATAATGCAACAAGACGTTGGACAATGTAAAGGAAAGTTTTTTTTTCTCCCTCTTCCTTTGCCTAATGTTGGAAGTTTTGGAGAGAACCCCTCCTTTCTCTCTCATTAAAGCCATCTCCATGGGAAAAGGAGTAACAGCAATGCCAGATGAGTGAAATAATAAGTGCCTAACATGTCTTTAGAAATGCATTTCTAATGGATGGAATTAATGTATTGAATGGCTTGCTGATGTTATTTTTATTGTTTTTATTATTGTTGTTGATATTATCATCTCCATTTTGAAAAAGGGAAGGCTTAATCATAGATTGGTTAAATAACTTGCTGTGGTTTTGTAGCCCAGAGGTGGTGGAGTCACCATGTGAACCAGTTTTCTGCCTTCCATGATTATAATAGTACCTACTACATGAGATTGTTAGGAAAGTTAAGTGAGGTTAGGCGTATAAATTTCTCATCAGAGTGATTAATTAATATCAGCTAATATGAATAATTATATGATTTGGGCTGGGTACTGCTCCCCACCCCCAGCTCATTAGAATTGTTTTTCATCTGGAAAGAAGCAAAGACATTGGACTTGTGGCTCCTTTTCAGTTTGCTCTGGTTGGCTCTGGAGGCCCTTACTACCATCATTGCTCAGGTATTTCTGGGTTCTGTGATGTTCATGTCCCATGTCCAAAACTAAATAGTTCTCTGCCCTTTAAAAACCTACTTAGAGGTGGCAAATGGAGACTGTTGATGTTGCCTTGGGGCTCCTGAATCCCAGAGGCTTTCGCTTTTCACAGTTTCTCTATTTTTGGTACCAGCAAAGAACCTTTGCACAGCATTTTTACTTTGAGGCCCAAATGGATGATATGAACACCATGGAACTCATTTCTCTCACCTCATCATATTTACTCTTCCTTTCCACCAACAACTCTCTTTGATGAGGTAGAGAAAACTTGTATCAGAAAAGTAGGACTCAAAAACAATGGAACTTCAGAACGTCACTCTGCTAATCCTAGAAACTTTTTCATGCTCACTCCTCTTCTAAAGATTTAACAGCAGAGAACTAACCTGAGGCAGTCTATGTGTAAGAGGTCATTTCTCTAGCAAAAATGTCCTATGAAGTATTAGATCAAATGAGAGGAAGTGGGGCTCAAAGGACCTGTCAAATGGCTAGACATATGATTATTAGTTCTTTTTAAAACCCAGCTTTGCCACTGAAATTTCTCACTGACTTTGGTGAAGATATGTACTCATGCTCTTTCCCAACCAGGTAGAAGTGACTCCTACTCACATTTATGGGCATTCAAATCCCATGTCATACTCAGTTGACCTTCCTGGACTCTTTTTTTGGTTTAGTCTTTACCTAATAATTTAAATCTTAATCATATTATGATTTTTATTAGTTATTGTTGTCTTGTATTATAGATTACAAGTTCTTATAATGTATGGCATATGTCTTAATTTAAAAAGCAATGGGGTGTGATGGAGGGAACACTGAAATTTCTCTCAAGGGTAATGTAAAAGTTTTCAAATGGGGAAGTAACTTCATCAGTAGGTAACAAATTACAGGGAGTTTTGATTGACACCAAGATTTCTATCTGGGGAGACTAGAGTGTGACATCCATGCAACATTTTTGAATGACTGTTTTTGAAGGATGAAGGCACTGGCCTTGATGAAACAATATATTCAACATATTGTTCATTTTGTTTATGATATGTAAATGTCTGATGGCTGATGAGGTTGTTGATAAGAAGGGCTCTGTAAACAGTTCCACGTATTTATCAAAAGAAGATGAAGCAGAAAGGAATGAGATATTTTATTCAAGCCAATGCTTAGACTTCATAGACTTAGCTCCAGCAAAAAACAATTTGTATAAAATTGTTTTTATCTGTCTCATATAAATAGCCTCTTTACTTATATGAATCTGATTGATTGATAACAAAACTCTGATATATCTTAAAGCATCCAGTTAAAGCACAAATTTTGCTTAAGATTATGGATTTTAAAATACTAATTCCTCAGAGGATCAGTTCTTACCTTTTTGGCAGTTTTTATACTGTACCAGTCAGGGTACTGGAAGGTAAGGAATAACCTACTGAATTGGCTTAACTGAAGATATTTTAATAAAGATAGTATTTAAGAAGTGTGGGTATGACTAAAGTAAGCAACAGTAGAGGATGAAGTATCCTGAAACCAGCAACAATAAAAAGCCATTACCACTTCTAATCCCAAATGGGCAAATGGAAGGAATGTTTCCAGAATTGAGGAGGAGGGGCTGCCTAATAGGAATTATGATCGTAGAAGAATGCTGCCATAGCCAAGGTCTGAACTGAAGGGTTGAAATTGTAGAGATAAGCATGGCATAAGGAAGTGTTAGACACTTCATGATTCTGAATTCTTAAGTCAGATAGGGAAAGAGGCTTGGAAGCTAAGCAGAAAACTACTGAAAAACAGAGTGGAATATTTAGCAGTTTCATGGTTTTGAGGAAAACAGTTTAAGTTCAGCATCCATCAGGCTCAGTTGGGATCCTTAAAGAACTATATTCTAAGAATGAGTGTGAACCAGATGTAGACCAAGGTTTATAATCACTGCAACCTAGCCTTGCCTCCTAAGTTAATTATCCAAAGGATAGAGTAAAAGTTCTCTGGAGTAAGATAAAATCATCTAGAACCTCTACAATTATTAATACAAGATGTCTAGCATTCACTAAAATTACCAGGCATACCAAGAAAGAAAATCAAGAGAAAAGGCAAATGAACCACTTATTGGGGTTATCAAACACACACTTTATTTTTTTTTAAGATTTGTATTTATTCATTTTTAGAAAGAGAGAGAGTGAGAGGAGAGGCAGAGTGGGAGGGAGAGGGACAAGCAGACTCCAGGCCAAGTGTGGAGCCTGGCACAGGTCTTGATCTCAGGACCCTGAGATCATGACCTGAGCCAAAATGAGGAGTTGGATGCTTAACCAACTGAGCCGCCCAGGTGCCTCCAAACACACACTTTAAAATGTATTATTAAGGGGTGCCTAGGTGGCTTGGTTGAGTGGCTGACTCTTGGTTTCTGCTCAGGTCATGATCTTAGGGTCCTGAGATCAAGTCCCACATTGGACTCTGTGCTCAGCGAGGAGTCTGCTTGATTTTCTCTCCTTCTCCCTCTGCCCCCGCCCCCACTCATCTCCCTCTTTCTCTCTTTCTTTCAAATAAATAAATAAATCATAAAAAAATAAATAAAATAATGTATTGTTAAAATGCTAAAAAGAGGGCGCTTGGGTGGCTCAGGTCATGATCCTGGAGTCCCGGGATCGAGTCCCGCATCGGGCTCCCTGCTCGGCAGGGAGTCTGCTTCTCCCTCTGACCCTCCCCCCTCTCATGTGCTCTCTCTCTCTCATTCTCTCTCTCTCAAATAAATAAATAAAATCTTTTAAAAAAATGCTAAAAAGAATACACAACAAAGTGAAAATGAAAAATGCGACCAAGAAGTGGGACTTAGTTAAAAACCAAATAAAAATATAGAATTAAAATTTATATAATAAAACTTAATGTAATGATGACTTCAGTAGCAGATTGGAAGCATTAGAAAAAGACAACATTAGTTACTGAGAATAGGACATTAGAAAATATCTGGGTTGAAGCATGGAGAGGAAAAAGAATAAAACTGCAGAAAGGATTATTACATCAAAATGTCTGATATGTAGTGGAGTCCCAGAAGAAGAGGAAAAGTAGAGCAGAAACAGTATATAAAGGAGGTAATTGGTTGAGATATAAATACAAATAGAAGTACACCTAGCGTATCTTTTTTTCTTATTTTACATTTTTAAAATTTTATTATGTTATGTTGATCACCATACATTACATCATTAGTTTCTGATGTAGTGTTCCATGATTCATTGTGTGCATATAACATCCAGTGCTCCATTCAGTAATTACCCTCTCTAATACCTATCACCAGGCAAACCCATCCCCCCACCCCCCTCCCCTTTGGAACCCTCAGTTTGTTTCTCAGAGTCCATAGTCTCTCATGGTTCGTCTCCCCCTCTGATTCCCCCCCCCTCATTTTTCCCTTCCTACTATCTTTTTTTTTTTTTTTTAACATATAATGTATTATTTGTTTCAGAGGTACAGGTCTGTGATTCAACAGTCTTACACAATTCACAGCACTCACCATAGCACATACCCTCCCCAATGTCTATCACCAAACCACCTCATCCCTCCCACCCCCCACCACTCCAGCAACCCTCAGTTTGTTTCCTGAGATTAAGAATTCCTCATATCAGTGAGGTCATATGATACATGTCTTTCTCTGATTGACTTATTTTGCTCAGCGTAACATCCTCCAGTTCCATCCACGTCATTGCAAATGGCAAGATTTCATTCCTTTTGATGGCTGCATAATAGTCCATTGTATATATATATACCACTTCTTCTTTATCAATTCATCTGTCGATGGACATCTTGGCTCTTTTCATAGTTTGGCTATTGTGGACATTGCTGCTGTAAACATCGGGGTGCACGTACCCCTTTGGATCCCTACATTTGTATCTTTGGGAAGATTAGTGCAATTGCTGGGTTGTAGGGCAGCTCTACTTTTTTGAAGAACCTCCACACCGTTTTCCAGAGTGGCTGCACCAGCTTGCATTCCCATCAACAGTGTAGGAGGGTTCCCCTTTCTCCACATCCCCGCCAACATCTGTTGTGTCCTGACTTGTTAATTTTAGCCATTCTGACTGGTGTGAGGTGGTATCTCATTGAGGTTTTGATTTGAATTTCCCTGATGCCGAGCAATGTTGAGCACTTTTTCATGTGTCTGTTGGCCATTTGGATGTCTTCTTTGGAGAAATGTCTGTTCATGTCTTCTGCCCATTTCTTGATTGGATCATTTGTTCTTTGGGTGTTGAGTTTGATAAGTTCTTTATAGATTTTGGATACTAGCCCTTTATCTGATATGTCATTTGCAAATATCTTCTTCCATTCTGTCAGTTGTCTTTTGGTTTTGTTGACTGTTTCTTTTGCTGTGCAGAAGCTTTTTATCTTGATGAGGTCCCAACAGTTCATTTTTGCTCTTGCTTCCCTTGCCTTTGGCGATGTTTCTAGGAAGAAGTTGCTGCAGCTGAGGTCCAAGAGGTTGCTGCCTGTGTTCTCCTTTAGGATTTTGATGGACTCCTGTCTCACATTTAGGTCTTTCAACCATTTGGAGTCTATTTTTGTGTGTGGTGTAAGAAAATGGTCCAGTTTCTTTCTCTGCATGTGGCTGTCCAATTTTTCCAACACGATTTGTTGAAGAGACTGTCTTTTTTCCTTTGGACATTCTTTCCTGCTTTGTCGAAGAGTTGAGGGTCCATTTCTGGACTCTCTGTTCTGTTCCCTTGATCTATGTGTCTGTTTTTGTGCCAGTACCATACTGTCTTGATGATGACAGCTTTGTAATAGAGCTGGAAGTCCGAAATTGTGATGCCACCAGCTTTGCTTTTCTTTTTCAACATTCCTGTGGCTATTCAGGGTCTTTTCTGGTACCATACAAATTTTAGGATTATTTGTTCCATTTCTTTGAAAAAAGTTGTTGGTATTTTGATAGGGATAGCATTGAATGTGTAGATTGCTCTAGGTAGCATTGACATCTTCACAACATTTGTTCTTCCAATCCATGAGCATGGAATGTTTTTCCATTTCTTTGTGTCTTCCTCAATTTCTTTCATGAGTATTTTATAGTTTTCTGAGTACAGATTCTTTGCCTCTTTATACACCTAGCATATCTTACTGAAATTGTTGAAAACCAAAGGCAAAGAGAAGATATCAGTGGCAGACAGAAGGAAAAGGCACATTACCTTCAAAGAAGCAATAAAATTCTTGGTTCACTTCTCAACACAAATAATGGCAGCTGGAAAATAATATGATTATCTTTAAGGTGCTGGGGGAAAAATTCTGCCAACTTAGAACTTTATACTCACTGAAAATATCCTTTAAAAATGATAGTATTGTAAAGACATTTACAGAAGGGGTGCCTGGATGACTCAGTTGGTTGAGCATGAGACTCTGAGTTTTAGCTAAGGTTGTGATCTCAGGGTCATGAGATCGAGCCCCACGTTGGGCTTGCATCCAACCCAGAGTTGCTTCTCTCCTTCTCTCTCTAAAATAAATAAATAATCTTAAAAAAAGACATTTACAGGAAACAACTGAAAATTTTCATCCCCATCAGATCTGCATTAATTGAAATACAAAAGGAAGTCTTCAAAAAGAAAAAAATAAACTCAAGTTGAAACAAAGAATTGCAGGAAGGAATGAAGAGTAACAGAAAGTGAAAATATGTGGACAGATATAT
Organism: Mirounga angustirostris; assembly: GCF_029215605.1. Taxonomy (NCBI): domain Eukaryota; kingdom Metazoa; phylum Chordata; class Mammalia; order Carnivora; family Phocidae; genus Mirounga; species Mirounga angustirostris. The sequence goes on from NW_026991723.1 coordinate 23,598,415, forward strand.
TTTAATATCATCTGAACGGAACAACACTAATGCCCTTGCAGAATTAAAATACATAACAACATTAAAGGAAGGGGCAGTGGAACAAATGGAGTTGGAGTGTTCTAAAGCTCTAAATGTCTGGGAACATGTAAAATTAATAAATGACATAAAGGAAAGGTGTGTGTTATAATCTGTAGGGTAACCATTAAAATAATAGTGAAAGATTGTATTATTAATTAATAGATGGGGAAAATTGAATAATAAAGATATGGATTAACCCAGGAGAAAGGCAAGGAGAGAATATAAAAAAGTATAAAATAGGTGGGACAAATAGAAAACAGATAAGGTGCTAGATATTAACTCAGAGATATCTGTAACTACATTAAATGTAATATAAACATTTTTCAAACTGAGAGTTAAAGCGATGTTGCTTACAGGAGTCATGCCTTAAATACAGTAGTATTGTATAATGGGAAGTGAAAGAATGGAAAGATAGATGCCATGCAAACAATAATGAAAAGAAAGAAACTATACAAATATCTGACAAGGTAGATTTTAGGATAAGAAGCATTACTATAGATAAAGAGAGACATTTAATGTTGATAAAAATTTAATATACCAGGATGATAGAATTCTAAATTAATATGCACCGAATAACATAGTGTCAATATACATAAAGCAAGAAATGACAGAACCAAAAATGGAGACAAATGCACAGTTACAGGGAGAGACTTTAACACACCTCTCTTATAAATTAATAAAATAAGCAAATAAAAAATCATGATATAGAAAATTTGAAATTTAAATAGAGGTCAGTTCTGCTCTCTTTGTAAACAATATAAAAAGTCTTTATAGTATTTTGACTTGAATAACATGAGTAAGATGTAAATCTGGGGACATCTTTATGTAAGAAATTCTCTTGCCAAATTTTGGGGTTTACCATTTAAACAAACCAAACCTTTGAAACACTCCATATTGAAATTTTCCTTCATATAAGCTTAGATAGCCTACATTTTAAGGAATAGCAGTGAAAAATCTTATCTCTTTTATTTTGTCAAATATTTTATCATGAAAAAACAGGCTACATTTCAGAATAAATAATAACTACCCTCAGGTATTACTTCTTTTCTTTGTATACTATCACAATATTGTGTGGCACCTAAACATACTGATTATCTCACTTGTCATTTATGTTTACCTGCATTTTGAGCATATATATAAAATATAGTATTGTTTATCACTATGAAAGTAATACCTTGAATTGCTTCTGGGTTTGAATTCTGTTTGCTGTTGGGTTGTTATTATTTTTATCATTTTACTATTGTCATTATTATGCTTTAACAGGTGAAGTGAGCTTAATTTGGGCTTAATGACAGGGAATAAAATCTTTATTCAAGAGTATATTTAAATTAGTGGCAATTAGAGTGAGTGATATATGTTACTGGTTCATCTCCTAAATAACTGCTAACCCTGGTTTTATAATACACTAGCATACCTCCAGTTAGGTTTAGGGATATGAGGATCTGTTAAAAAAATTCTCAGAGATTGCTTATGTTAAATTTCCTTAATTTAAATGCCATTTAGCTTATTTATGGTAGCTGCCTTGGAGAGGGTTATGAATTTTAGGAAACAATGGCAGGGTTTAATACAATGGTAAAGATACATTATTATAAAACCAAGGAAAATAATGGACTTAGTCTCATTATCCTTCTAGAACCTTCCCCTCCATTTCCAGATGCAATATAAAGAAATATTTAATACAGTATCATTCAATATAATTAAGCCCCATGAAGGCTGAGAAGGTATGCATTTTCTGAATAAGGCTATGCTTAGGGGATACATTTACTTGATAACAATAAAATCAAGATTGTGATTCAAAGGAAATTAGAGAAAGCAAATTATGAAATATCCCTGTTACTAAAAGAAGAAGAAAAGAGAATGTCACTATAAAATTATTAGTCATTTTGCAGAAAATAAATTTGATCTCTATAATAAAAAATAAATTTACTGTTTAGTGAAATAAATTTAAACCACAAGAATATATTCTCTCGGTAATTGACTGGAATTTATCCAGTAGTTTGATTGATTTTTTTAATCCAAATGTGTGTTTAAAGGTATTCAAATATGCTTTTATATTTTTTTGAAAACTCAAATACCCATTATCCCTTAAAATTTCTGAGTAAAGAATATATTCTGTATTTTTCCTAATTAAACATTTATCCATATTTACCTGGCAGTTTAGTCCTTTGCTATCTGAACTACACACTATTGAGATGACATAGATTCTGCGGTCAGAATATACAACAGCAACAATAACAATAGCTAAATAGGATTAATGCAAAATTTCAGGTACTTCAGTGAGCACAATGCAGTAAATTCTAAATATTTTTCTTGCTTTTTATGTGATTTTTCTTAAAGCCCATAATGTTAAAAGTTATACAATCAAAGCAGTACTTCAAGGTCATTAGAGATTATCTGAGCCAGGGGTTGGCAGTTGTTGTTGTGTTTTTTTTTTTTCCTGTAAGGGCCAGATAGTAAATAGTTTTGGCTTTGTAGTTCATCCTGTCTCCATCGCTGCTACTCAGCTTTGTCATTGAGCATGAAAGCAACCATTGACATTACGTAAATGAATAGGCAGGGCTATGTTCTAATAAAACTTTATTTGCAAGAACAGGCAGTGGACTGTATTTGGTTTATAGGTCATATTTTGCCAACCCCTGAAAGTCAACAGCATCTGGTCAGTTACTTCATTGATCATGTACTATATGTCATGTCCTGTGCTAGTCACTGGAGGTACAGAAATGTACCTGACTTGGTTCTTGCAATCAAAGAGCTTTCAGACTAGTAAGAGAAGATGTACATATAAGTAAATAAATATATTGTTATGGATAGCATGACAGTGATATACAGAGTGCAGGGGAGAGAATTCTTAATTTAGATGCATAGTAAAAATTTTGGGGCACCTGGGTGGCTCAGTTGGTTGAGCGACTGCCTTCGGCTCAGGTCATGATCCTGGAGTCCCTGAATCAAGTCCTGCATCGGGCTCCCTGCTCAGTGAGGAGCCTGCTTCTCCCTCTAACCCTCCCCCTTCTCATGTACTCTCTCTCTCTCTCATTCTCGCTCTCTCAAATAAATAAATAAATCTTTAAAAAAAAAATTTCTTCAGGTACACAAGAGGAGGAATGGCATTTCTGGGAAGGGGAAATTGTGAATATGTTACAGAGGCTTGAAACAGTTTGGCAGATTTGAATACTGAACAATGATTTAGTATGGCTGAGATAGAGTATGGGATGTAGTGCAAAGTAAGAAACAGATTTGGAAAGAAATGAATTCGGTCTCCAGGCTCCTTAAGAGAGGCCTGCTAAGGACACTGAATTTCTTGCTGGGGCAGTGGGGGCAACCAAAGGGTTTTAGTCTGGGTAAAGGGTGATCTTATTTCCGTTTTCTAAAGATACTCCTGGCAGCATTGGGAATGATACAGCAGAAAAAGGTAAAGACTCAAGGCAAGGAAACCAAGTCATAGAGTGTATATATAGTATATATATATATATATACCCTAATTATAGGGGTTTGAACCAAGATGAGAACTGTGTGCATAGCATTTTATTGAACACATTTTCCTGCCAGGTCTTAACATCTGCCAGAGAAGGAAGTGTTAATCTACAAAATGATTGAAATCTTTCAAGGATAATTTAAAGGAAATTCCTTATTATCAGATATTATAAAATTATTATTATATTATTATAAAATGTTAATGAAAATGTGCTCAGGATGGAAAACATGGTTAATATGTTAAGGTATTTCTAGCACTTGGTTAATAATCATAAAATGTGATTTCTAATCTCAACTTTACACTTAAAGTCACATGTGTTTAGACATAATCACTAATCTTTCTGAACTTCAGTTTCCTTTTTGGACAAAATTAACTGTTCTATCTTCTTTTCAAGTTTTTTTTTTTCTTGGAGGAGGGGTGGGTAGGAAGAATACCTTTCCTCCCAGAATTGTAAGGAAAAACGCTTTAATGATTGTGAACTCACTTTCAAACTATAGTTTATTATTCAATGGTAAGTAAGAAAGCATCAAAGAGAATTAATTAGTCTTGATTCCCTCATCTACAACGATAGGGCAGAGATCAGAGACTGTTAATGTATTGGCAGAAATCCACACCTACTACAATTTTAGCCAGCTCAGAAAACCAGACCCATGGAAAAGGAAGCCCAGAGGAGCCCATGAAATTAATGATCCTTGTAAAATGGCCCACTCTATGCTTTCAGGCTCCTAACATTTTGTCTATGTATGAGTGCATGAATGCATGCACTCCCACACATCACACAGATGCACAGTGCACCTAAAATCTCGTCCTTCGTGCTCAGTCTTATTATTAATGCTGTTTGCAATCTCCATGGATGTACATGTAACTTAAATGTTTGATATGTAGCCAGAATGTCAACATTTTCTTCTTTTCCTTTTTGGCTTAGTAGTCTCTATTTGATCCAGCTTCCTTGGATTTACACAGATACCTACAACTACAACATACACAATTTCATACATACACAAAATATAAATAAAATTCACACAGAAATCAATACATACAACACACAAATACATGTGACACACAAATATACCCAACACAAATACTCAGTAATCATACCACACATGCATGGATTATTATATAACTACAAAGATAAACACATAACACTCACAAATAATATACACTACACAGAAAATACATATAACACACATAAAAATCACAGACACAGCATGTGCACAACACATCAGCGAGGAGTTTCCCAAATACTAGTTGTCCATTTTGTCACTTTCATAACATTTGCTTTATTTACCTATTACCTAAACATTTATTTACCTAATATTTTATAATACTTATACTAGTTGCACTTCAGAATATTTTTATGTATTTTTTCCTGTTTTCCCTTTTACTTCATTATGCTTGAGAAACTTTTCATTGTCTTATTTTTACATGTTTAGCTCATCAAAAGTATGTGACAAAAGTGTTGGTATAGATCTGGTAAATTTTATCCATTGTATATGAAAATGTTGATTGTTCTAACTTTAATGGGTTGATCTACTTACACAGCAGTCTCTTTATAATTTATGGAAAAACGTTTTAAAAGGCAAGAATTATTTTAAAATTAAAAGGCACATCAGAGATTAGCCAGCCCAATCCTCTATATTATGCCAGTGTTATTTCTGCTCTAAACAGCTAATGCTAAGAAGAGCAAGTTTATCAATAACATTGGTAACACTTTTAGAAATCATCTATGATAGCCTATCAGTATATGGAAGGCAAATTGTCAGCTTGATATGGATGCTCTGTACATAGTAAGTCTGAATCTGCTCAAGGAAAGATTCTATGAACGAATATATAACTTAGTAAAATGTAATTAGTGGTAATCACAGAAAAACTGGAAAAATATACAAAGGTATAAATTTAAAAAGTGTAATTAATCTTACTGTTTAGAAGCAACCTCATTGTTCTAGAAGTCAGTTTATTGAATCAAAGGATATGCACATTTTTACTACTTTGGTAACATACACCACAGTTGTTTTCCAGTATATGCCAACCTGTACTCCTCTTAGCATTGAGCATAGCCTAGGCCATCCTATTTAGGATTGTATATTTCTACTAAAAATCATCTTTACCATATATTGCCTTTTTATTTTTTTTCATATATTGCCTTTTTAAAATTAGGTTTTCTACTGGGGCACGTGGGTGGCTCAGTCGCTTAAGCATCTGCCTTCGGCTCAGGTCATGATCCCGGGGTCCTGGGATCGAGCCCTGCATCGGGCTCCCTGCTCCTCGGGAAGCCTGCTTCTCCCTCTGCCTCTGTCATTCCCCTGCTTGTGTTCTCTCTTGCTCTCTCTCTCTCTGACAAATAAATAAACAAAATCTTTAAAAATAAATAAATAAAATAAAATTAGGTTTTCTACTTAAATATTTCCTAGGTTTATTTTTTGATCATGTTTTTTTCCATTGACCTTCAATTTTGAGAAGAAATCCCTGTTATAACTTAGTACAGTCCTTAAAATGAATTGACACTTTGAGGAAGGAAAAGTCTTTAATGTTGTAATCTCCCTCTGTGGAGAAAATCTTTCCTATAGCATCTGATATCCAAAATTGTGTTGTTAAAAGGGGAATAAAGGTGGTCCCTTAATAGCTAACTTCACGTCCCAGGTAACCAAACTCTTCCATTCTCAAAGTAAAGTTCTGACAAAATATTTGAAAAGACAAAGTTATTCTCACTTCAGTTAAAACACATTTATTTTAATTTTTTGGTGCTTGATTTGTAGATTGTCTTTTAGAAGTTTTTGGTGCAAAGTGACTTCTGATAACATTAGGGTTGCTACAAATCCTTTTGAGGAAGGCAGAATGAGTGTCTCTTATTATCCATCTGTTCATATTACTTTCTGGGAAGCATGAAGAACTGCCTTTGAGTTTGATGTATAATAATTATTTTTTCCACAGGTTAGATTCATTTAAAAGATACATCCTTTTATAAAACATGCTTTTCATTTTAGTTGCATGAAAATAATATCCTTTTAAGAATATGTGGATAGAGTTCCAGATTCATAATTAATTTTTAAGTCTGTATAAATCCATTAAAGGAAAAACTAATTCTAGGCAAATGACACCAAGATGAGTAATGCTTGCATGAGACAGTTTTCTAGGAAAAATATCCAAATTAATAAACGTTCAAGATATTTTTTAAAGTTTAGCATTAAACATTGAGTCCTTTTTTTTTTCTTGAAGAATGAATATTTTTTGGTAATCCTAGTTCATCTTAGTGATACTTTGATAAATTTGTGATCAAACAGGTTATATCAGAATGTTAAGAGAGTAAAGCATTAGGGGAATTGGACAAATTACTTCTAAGTTCCTTTTCAGTTTCATCAGCCTGTGATTAATATACTTATATAACTTATTAATAAAGAGCCTCCAGATCATAACAAAGGTACTGTCCCTTATTTTGAGAAATCACTTAAAACCTAATACCAAAAGCATTCTTTTAGAAGGCTCTAGCAGGATGTCTAGTAGTACATACCTTGAAGGGCCCTTCTATTGTAATACAATTGGGTCCTACATCAAAACAGATGTCATTCTTAGGCTTTCCTTCATATATTCTTATTTCATTCATATATTCTTAGGCTTGCAGGAACTAAACAAAAACTCCAAGGGTCAGTAACCCTCAAAATATACAAACAAAGGAAAAATAGTCTGCTGAAAGCCCAAAGGAAGCATAGGTCAACACAAATGCTGATCTGCTATTCTGGCATTAAACCAGGATCAATGGACGGGGCTAAAGAAATCTCAGATTGCCCATATCCTTGGATCCTGAAGAAAGAAAAAGAAAATCCTTGGAAAAAAAAACATCTCCAAATTAAGCCTTCAGGAGTTCATTTTCTAAAATCAACCAAATATAGATTCACAATCAAAGATTATCAAGCACATGAGATAAAAGCCACCATGAGAGGTAGCCAGCAGAAACAACATGCCAGATATAGACCCCTAAATTTCTCAAATATTGAAATGATCAAATACAGAATAAAACGTAACTATGCATAAGATGTCTACACAAATAAAAATGGAATTACAAAAATGAACAAATAACACAACTCCATAAGGATGATTGGGAAAATGAAAAGAAATAGAGCTTTTATAAATAGAAACTTTGAACAATTGAAATTAAAAAACCCAATCATAAGGTTAAACAACAGGTTATAGGGAAAATTTGTGGATTAGAAGATTGATCTGGAGAAAAATATACCACAATGCAGAAAGACAAGGAAATGACAATATGAAAGAAAGGTTAAGAGATATGAAAGATTATATGTGAAGTCCTAATAAATAAGTAATAAGAGGCCCAGAGTGAGAAAATACAGACAACTGGGTGAGAGATAATAAACACATAAAGAGCCAAAGGGCATATTCATATTTATGGAACCTGAAGCCTATTTATGAATTACAGGATTTCAGAGTATTCCAAATTTTCTCTGAACTGATGACCCTTGTTACCAGTTTGTCATTAATATTTTTAATGTAATGGCATATTATGGATTTTAGTTGTATATTGCACTATCATATCAAGATGTCAATTAAGTAACCACGGCAGGCATTAGGATATTTTCTGGAAACTATGACTACACTCAGTTGGACGAATGGCTAGTAATAACTTACCTGCACATAGAAATGATTTGCAAACTATATAAATATATCTCACTGAACCCAAATTGTCAACTTGCTCTAAGCCAGATCCCAAAATGCCTGCAGCTTCTCCAGTGCTACCCAATGCTAAGGAAATGTAAAGGAAGGAAAGTTGAAGAGGAAATAGACAATAACTTCAGCCAATTAATTGATTGGTGATTAAATATCTTATTTTGAAAATTCACAATATATGAGCATTTGAACATAATGCTGATGCCCCTTTCAAAGATTTGGAAGTCATCCGTGCAAATGAAGGACCTTAAAACTTGAGCTTCATTGACTTCATTTTTAAGTCCACTTCTTTGCAAAAAACTCTACAGTTAAAGGAAGTACAATAAATATCAAATCAAATATACACAAAGAAATTCACAGAAACTTTGGAAAGAAGAAAAAATCCTAAGTAGCTAGAGGAAAAAAAAACTCAATTGCATAGAAAAAAATAACAGGCACAATAGACTTCTTGACAGTAATGACAAAATCCTGAAAACAGTAGAATAATATGTTAAAAGGATGAGAGGAAATAACTGTGAAATTAAAATTACACAATGAAACTACTTTTTAAGACCAAAAAGAAAAGATTTTTTTTTCAGAGTAACTAAAATTAACAGTTTACCACCAACAAATCTTTTCTTTTTAAAAATTTTTTAAATTATGTTAATCACCATACATTACATCATTAGTTTTTGATATAGTGTTCCATGATTCACTGTTTGCGTATAACACCCAGTGCTCCATTCAGTACGTGCCCTCTTTAATACCCATTACCAGGCTAACCCATCCCCCCAGCCCCCTCCCCTCCAGAACCCTCAGTTTGTTTCTCAGAGTCCATAGTCTCTCATGATTCGTCTCCCCCTCCGATTTATCCCCCTTTATTTTTCCCTTCCTGCTATCATCTTTTTTTTTTCTAAAGGAACTTAAAAAAATGTACCTCAGGAAGAATAATAATGACATCAGAAAAAAAGTTTGATGCAATAAGGAAGACATTGCAAAGAAACTGATAAACCCACATATAAATATAAATATTTTCAATATTTCTGATTAGAAATAGAGCTAAAATAATAGACAAAAAATCATGTGAATTTAGATGAGTAGTGAGTGTTCAAAGGTACTTAGATTTTCAAGAGATGTGTCAAGATACTTATTTACTTTAGAATTCATTGAAAAAAATATATAGTCACTTTCCAGGAGAATAATATAATTCTAAACATACCTGTAACTAATAACATAGCTTTAAAATATAGAAATAAAAAATTTATAGGAATACAGGGAGAAAAATTCACCATTTTTGGAAAAGTTTAACAAACATTTCTCAGTTCATAGGTCAAGCAGACAAAAGCAAGTAAAGTTGTGGCACAGTTGAACAACACAAGTTCCAAGCTTAATTTAATAGTCATATATAGAATCCCACACTTAGCAGGATTATAAGTTTCCTTTTTTCTCAATCATACACAGAACTTTACCAAATTTGACTCTGTACCAGGCATGGGGTAAGTCTTAATACTTCCAAAGAATAGGAATTATACAGACTATGTTCTATGATCACATTGTAGTTAAGTTGGAAGTCTATAAGAAAAAGTTAAAATAAAAAAAAATTTAAATTGCAAAACCCCCATAAATGATATTTGAGACAAAAAGCAATCATATTGAAACCTTTAAAATACTTTTTTCAAAAAATATTTATTTATTTATTTATTTTAGAGAGAGAGAGCATGAGCAGGCGAAGGGCAGAGGGAGAGGGAGAGAGAGAAAGCTGAGCACAGAGCCTTACACAGGGCAGGATCTCATGACCTTGAGATCATGACTTTGGCCGAAATCAAGAGTCAGACACTCAACCAACTGAGCCACCCAGGGGTCCCTAAAATACTTCTAACCAAATGATAATAAATTTGTGTTTAAAACTTGTAGGATAAAGTTTAAGAGATACTCAGAAACGTAGCGTGAAATGCTTATAATTAGTAGAGAAGAATGGCTACAAATTGATAAGATTAGCATCCAGAGACATAAAAAAAGTAACAACACAATTTTAGATGAATGTAGCTGTCAACATCTTTGCTTTTCCCCACCTGAAATCATACAGAAGGAACAAAGAGAATTCTGACCCCATTTATCCACACAAAAATTCTTCTAAAACATCTTTTTATTTTCAAAGTAAGAAGCATACAAATTCATACAATAAAAACCATGTAAAAGCTATTAAAATTGTGCAGAAACTACATAGGGGAGGTAAATTCTAATGGCAGCAGATCTCTGAAAGAACCAACAAAAAATACACCTGCAGAAAGTAAGAAGTCTCTTTGAAGAGCAAAATCTTTCCACTGCTTTTTTTCCCCCCGGAAAACAAGGACAGGAAATACCTTAGGGGCTCAGGGGAAGAAGAGTTACTGGGTGATTTGAATCAAAAATACATAGGAAATAAAGCTATACAAATTGTAATGTGAAGTAGCCATATTTGGGGGAAGCAATGCTTATGCAAAAAAGGGTAGTGAAGTGTGTAAGGCAACAAGCCCCTTCCCTCCCCTAATGGGGAATGTAACTCCTTCAATGACAAGTAAGAAAAGGGTGTTGGAACAGTGTCAAGAAAAAGATACTGTAAGGCAAAAATAAATATTTAAATAAAATGGAATTTTATTTTAGACCCTCATCTGTCTAGAATAATGACTAGAAAATATATTACTGAGGAGACTATAAAAATTGTGATCAAACTATGTCCTTTTAATTTACCTCTTTGAAAGTGAAATGTACAAACTCAAGCAAGAAGTAGGTGGACAACAGAAGATAAAATAGAAACTGGCAGAAGTCAGGGGAAAAAAAGAAAAAGGAACAGATAGGTGTGTAAATTTATTGATAGAACACAGATTCTGCAGCCATCAAAAAAATGAAATCTTGCCATTTACAATGACATGGATGGAACTAGAGGGTATTATGCTAAGCGAAATAAGTCAATCAGAGAAAGACAAGTATAATATGATCTCACTGATATGAGGAATTTGAGAAACAAGACAGAGGATCATAGGGGAAGGGAGGGAAAAATGAAACAAGACGAAACCAGAGAGGGAGAAAAACCATAAGAGACTCTTAATCTCAGGAAACAAACTGAGGGTTGCTGGAGTGGAGGGGAGTGGGGGGGGAATGGGGTGACTGGTGATGGACATTGGGGAGGGTATGTGCTATGGTGAGTGCTGTGAATTGTGTAAGACTGATGAATCACAGACCTGTAGCCCTGAAACAAGTAATACATTATGTTAATTAAAAAAGTTAAAAAAAAAAGAAAACTGGACCCATCCCTAACAATGAAAACTCTTCAAAAGCAGAAAAAAAAAAAAAGGAAAATAGATTCTTCCAGGTGCTTCTCTTAGTAAAATAAGATATTTTAGCAGAGAAAATAGTGTGAAACACCTCATCTTGGACATGAGGAGAGTGAAATGATCAGGTGGTGCTTATTTGCATAGATTTCACCAGTCATGCCCAGCTGCAGCCATGAAGTACACCAAGAGTTGTGTTTAACCAGCGTTGGTCTTTTTCTAGTCCAAGATGAAGGAGAAAGAAAGGGGAAAAGATGTGAGTGTTATGTAAGGTAATGATTACTGTATTACATGGAAGGAGAGAACTGAAGTAGAGTGAAACATTACTGGTTCAATACATTTTTAAAAATCTGGTGAACCTAGAACATTACAGGCCAATATTCCTCATGAACATAGATGTAAAAATCCTCAACAAAATATTAGCAAACCGAATTCAACAATACATTAAAGGAATCGTGCACCATGATCAAGTAGGATTTACTCCAGGGATGCAGGGGTGGTTCAACATCTGCAAATTAGTCAATGTGATATACCACATTAATAAAACAAGGGATAAAAATCATATAATCATCAAATGCAGAAAATGCATTTGGCAAAATTCAACATCCACTTATGGTTAAAACTCTCAACAAAGTGAGTATAGAGGGAATGTACTTAAAAATAATAAAGGCCATATATGACAAGCCCACAGCTAACATCGTACTCAATGGTGAAAAGTTGAAAGCTTTACCTCTAAGATGAGGAACACATCAAAGATGCCCACTCTTGCCACTTTTATTCAACATAGTATTAGAAGCCCTAGCCAGAGCAATGAATCAAGAAAAAGAAATAAAAGGCCTCCAAATTGGAAAGGAAAAGGTAAAATTATCACTGTTTATAGGTGGCATGATGTTATAGATAGAAAACCCTAAAGAATCCATCAAAAAACTGTTGGAACTAATAAACAAATTCAGTAAAATAGCAAGATATAAATCAATACACAAAATCTGTTGCATTTTTAAAAACCAATAATGATGCTGGGAAGTTGGGTAGCCACATGCAAAAGAATAATACTGGACCTCTATCTTACATCAGACACAAAAATGAACTCAAAATGGATTAGAGACTTAAACATAAGACCTGAAACTATACAACTTCTAGAAGAAAACATGGTCAGTAAGCTCCTTGACATTGGTCTCAGCAATGACTTTTTGAATTAGACACCAAAAGCAAAAATCTGGAAGTGGGACTACATCAATCTAAAAATTTTCTGCACAGCAGAAGAAACTGTTCACAAAATGAACAGGCAACCTATTGAATGGGAGAAAATGTTTGCAAATCATACGTCTGATAAGGGGCTAATATCCAAAATACATAAAGAACTCATACAGGTCCGTAGTAAAAGAGCAAACAATCCAATTAAAAAATGGGCAGATCTGAATAGACATTTTACCAAAGAAAACAAACAGATGACCAACAGGTACGTGAAAAGATGCTCTACATCATTAATCATCAGGGAAATGCAAATCAAAACCACAAGGAGATATCACCTCGCACTTGTTAGAGTGGCCATTATCAAAAAGACTAGAAATAAAAGTGTTGGTGAGGATGTGGAGAAAAGGGAATCTTCATGCACTGTTGGTGGGAATGTAAATTGGTGCAGCCAATATGGAAAACAATGTGGAGGTTTCTCAAAAAATTAAAAATAGAACTATCCTATGATCCAGCAATCTCACTTCTATGTATTTATCTGAAGAAAACAAAAACACTAATTTGAAAATATATATGTACCCCCATGTTCAGTACAGCATTTTACAATAGCCAAGATGTGGAAACAACCTAAGTGTCCATCAGTGGATGAATGCATTAAAACTGTGATTATATATATTTATTATATAAATATATAATAAAATATTATTCAGCCACAAGAAAGAATGAAATCTTGCCATTTCCAAAAATATGGATGGACCCCCAAGGCCATTAGGCTAAGTGAAATAAGTCAGAGAAAGACAAATACCATATAATCTCTCTTATATGTGGAATCTAAAATAGCTAGCCATCTAGCTAGACAGATAGGCAGACCAAGCTCATAGATATAAAGAATGGATTGGTGGTTGCCATAGGTGGGTATGGGTGAGCTATTTCTGTGTTTTATTTTTTTAGCTCAAGTAAATTGAGAGGGTAAAAAAAGTAGACTTCCCTAAACCTGCTTTCCTTAGAATCTCCCAAGGAGTCCTAGGTTTCTGACATAAAACCTCTCTGGAGCTAAGCTCGTTTGTTGAATGGTGTTGATGGACAGCTGCTTAGTCCAGTCAACACTCAGACCCCCTATGATGATTTCTCTTCCACATCCTCAGCCATAATGTTAAACTGACATCCCTCAGCAGAGACTTCTGACCCCAGAACCCTTCTTCAGCCTGTCTGGGTCCTTGGGCCTCAATTTGAGGAACATTGTGCTACAGTTTTATGAGGTAAATGAGTACCCTTGTCTGTGCAGTTTGGCTTTTAGTTTTTATTTTATTTATTTATTTTATTTTATTTTATTTTTTTAAAAGATTTTATTTATTTGAGAGAGAGAGAGAGAGAATCAGAGAGAGAGAGCACATGAGAGGGGGGAGGGTCAGAGGGAGAAGCAGACTCCCTGCTGAGCAGGGAGCCTGATGTGGGACTCGATCCTGGGACTCCAGGATCATGACCTGAGCCGAAGGCAGTCGCTTAACCAACTAAGCCACCCAGGCACCCAGCTTTTAGTTTTTAGTGTTATCGAAAAAGCTGGTTAAAGGAGGGAATCCTGAAAAAAGTAGTTTTGTTATAATACTTGTTTTGAAAATGTGAATTTGTTTTAACATAACTGATATATTTGGGACAATAAAAAAATCTAATGAACATAGGGCTAGAGAGTGTAGGTCCTGAAGGTAGAGGCAGGGAAGGAGTGGGGAGGAACATTTATTGCCTAACTTTATACACACAGATCCAATATTTTGTTGAGTCTTGGCCAGGACATTAGTTAAGATAGGAGCAAAACCTATAAAGTGGGAATAAAATGAAGTTAGTAGTAGTACCATCTTGTCTCAGATTTTTAACTAGGGAAGACAGCTGGCTATGTGTGGGAAGACTGGAAAATCATCTTTCCTAATTTGAGATAAGGTTTGTTGTAGGACTGATCATTTATCAACAAAGCTAAATGTATTAAAAAATATTTCCAGTATGGCTGGAGGGTCTATAGGCTCAAGTGATTACTCCACAGAATTCTCATTGATGTTCTGAAGTTAATGACTCCCAGAAGTCAGTGTAGATACTTTCTATGTGTTGTAGAGTCATATAGAATGTTCCCAAGGCTACCCACTTTGAAATCCTAGTAGAATACTTTAAAATTATTATGTATTATTTAATACAAAGTATCTAAGTATCAAAGTAGCATATCAAAGTATCAAAGAAGCATGAAATATGAAGAGCTGTGATCTTACCTCCAACTTATGAAATAGACTTTACTAGAAATTTGAAGCTACCTGTATACATTCTGCCCTAATCTATCACCATTACCCTATATTTCGTGTTTATCATTTCCTTGCTTTTAAAAGAAGTTTTGTACTTAAGATTATATCTGTACAATATAATTTATTTCCCTGGACTTGAATGATTATACCCCATGCATTTTTCTGTTACTTGCTTCTTTTGCTCAGTTTTGTTTGTGAGATTCATCCATGACACTTAGCTGATACATGTTCACTGCTGTATAATATCCCACTGTTATGAACAGTGTGTCCTTCCTCCTGTTAAAATGGATGGATTAACAAATAATACATTATATGTTAAAAAAAAAAAGATAGCAGGAAGGGAAAAATGAAGGGGGGAAATCTGAGGGGGAGACGAACCATGAGAGATGATGGACTTTGAGAAACAAACTGAGGGTTCTAGAGGGGAGGGGATGGGGGGATGGGTTAGTCTGGTGATGGGTATTAAAGAGTGCACGTACTGAATGGAGCACTGGGTGTGATATGCAAACAACGAATCATGGAGCACTACATCAAAAACTAATGATGTAATGTATGGTGATTAACATAACATAATAAAAAAAAAATGGATGGATTGTCCTGCTTCTAAGAGCCATATCCTATTTCTTCTCTCTTACTCAAGGACTTTGCTTCTGCAATTATCTTGTCTTTTGCCTGCATCAATTTTTTTTCTCTCTCTCTATTGAGCATTTCTGTCAACTTATAAACATACAAAAATATCTCACATCTTTAAAAAAAAATTAGACCGCAGGTTCCCCTCCAGTTATTTTCCCATGATTCTACTCCTCTTTTAGCACAAGTTCTGGAAAGAGATGTCTGTCATTACCTCCACTTCTTTATTTCCTCCTTTCTCTTAAGCCGCTCCAATTAGGCTTTTGTTATTATTCTATCAATCCAGTATTTTTATTATTATAACAGAATTTTCACTTTTCTGATGTCAGTGATCATTTATTAGTTCCCATCTTTTCAATATTTTAGCAACATTAGACACAATTAGAGATGCCTCTCACCTTCAAGAGCAGTTCTGACTGCTTCTATGCATTTCAGACTTTTCTATCCTATTTGTTCACAATACTCACCTAGATGTTTAGGGAAGCATATCAAATTTAACATGACCAGAAATGAAGTCTTAATTTCTCAGAAAAGGGTATCACTGTTCAACTCTTTGCCTCAGGCCAAATATCTAAGTTTTTTTTTTTTAATTTCATTCTTTTGTTTACACTCCACATCTAATCCAGTAATGCTTCAGAGTATTTCCAGATTCTGACCCCGTTTCACCACTGCTTTAGCCACCTTGCCCCAGCCACCATTATATGGCTTTCAACCTGGTCCGCTTGCCATTTTGCCTCCCCAAAGTCAAATCTTCACAAACCAGCCAGCGTGATCTTTTAAAAACACAAATCAGGTCCTGTTTCTTCTGTGCCCAACAAGAATAAAAGCCAAACTCCTTAGCTGGGCCTATAAGAATTTATGCAACTTGGCCCCTAGCTGTTCCTCTAATCTCTTCTCTAAGCCCATCTTCTTCCCAACTGCAGTGTAGACACATGGTTTTCTTGTCTTCCACAAACACACCAAGGTCATTCTCACATGCTGTCTTTCCCTCCCTGGAACACTCTTACAAAGAACTTCACATGACTCACACTTCACCCTTTTCATGTCTGCTCAAATGTCACATCTTAGAGGGCCTTCTTTGTTCCCTTTATCTACAAACCACTTTTCTGCCAACTTTGATTTCTTTACCCTGTTATATATTTCCAAATAGAATGTATTACTATATGACACTATTGTTACCATATTACATTTTTTATTAGTTTATTATCTGCCTCTCTAACTAGAATATAAATGCTATGGGGGCAGAAACTTCTGTTGTTCACCAGTGAATACCCAGAACCTAGAACCTGGTCGGAACATAGATTCTTCTGCGTTAGTTTATTTATTTCAGTGAGTATACTTTCATTACCATTATTTAACAGTTAATAAGGTCATTCAGAGCAAGCATATCCCAGGAGATAAGAGATTAAGGTATGCATGTTCAGTTTTATTCCTGAATTTCTTTGGTCAGTCCATTTCTTTGCAACACACAGACATTATGTGTGCTCACTGGAACTGATCAATTCTTACAATTCAGGTGATAGTTCATACCTTTTCTAGAACTCTGACTAACTCAAAATTACATAAATACATACATATTAACACTTAAGTAAAATTACATACTTAGAAGAAACAAAACAGGGATATATATCCACCCCTAGATCAGAGCTAATAGTTAATATGTACTGTGCACTTTGTATTTATTGAGTATTTAGTATGTGCCAGACATTATTATAAGCACTTAACCTGTAATTGCTTACTAAAACCCATGAGGTCCTGTTATCCCTATTTTACTACTGAAAAACTGAGGCCACGTAAGTGAAGAAACTTGCCCAAGGCTATGATCTATATTACAACTGCTTGTGTCTATAAATGTTGTGACAGACACCTGCATTTTCCATCCAGGATATTGGGCAACCAGTGTGTCAGTTTTCAAGGACAAGTAAATTCACTAAAAATGCATGTATTGGGATCCTTCTGAGCTGCACTTCTCACTCTGACACACTGCCACCTACACCCCCACTCCTTTCCCAACTCACCTTGGGGGACTCTCAAGGCTCTGTCTCTCCATAATGGATCCTTTCTCAATCCAACTTTTCTTACCTTTTCCTTATGGCCTGTACTTGATTCTTCTTTGACCTCCTCAACTGGAACTTCAGTGAGACCTCTATTCTGCTCTCTGCATTGTTTTATCCTTGGATAAACCTTTACCAATGTTGAACAATGTGACCTTGAGCAACTTTCTTAACTTCTCAGGGACGTTTCCCAAATTATGAACGAAAGGGAGAGTGGATTAGATGAGCCTATAAATTATGCACCACAACTTAAAGGGTCTTAAAATTTTTTAAATTTTGATAATATGTCAAACTTACAAAAAATTTGTAATAATAATACAAAGAAATCTTAGCTGCCAATACTCATTACCTCAAACCTCCAAATGTTAACATTTTACTACATTTGCTTTATATCTATCCACCTCACTATACTTTTTTTTTTTAAGATTTTATTTATTTATTTGACAGAGAGAAAGCAAGCTCACAGGCAGGGGAAGCAGCAGAGGGAGAGGGAGATGGAGAAGCAGGTTCCCCATGGAGCAGGGAGCCAGAAGACAAGAGGCTTGATCCCAGGACTCCAGGATCATGACCTGAGCTGAAGGCAGATACTTAACCGATTGAGCCACCCAGGTGCCCCTCGCTATACTTTTTTAAAATTTTTTTGAAATTATAGACATGATGCCCTTTTACTCCTAAAGACTTCCGTATTTTCTTAAAAAAAAAATGGAGTTCTGTCATATACCACAACATAATTATAAATGCTAGGAAAATAACACAGATACAATACTATTATGTACTCTGTAGTCACTTTGAGGGTCTTTTTATTTTAAGTCAAATGGTTAAAAATGGATTGTGCTTTCTAATGTTCTTCTAACAGGTGTGATTTTGAATCCTCTCAACCTTTCAATAAGACCTTGATAACATTCCTCTTTTCTGTGGATTTCTTCTCATAATGATACTTCCTATATCTGTCTGGATTCTTTGTTACAAGCCACTCAAACTGTCTTAGTCTATCTTAAGTAAAATATCAAAATTAAAAGGGGAATATGGCAAATGTATTAAGATTCATAGAATCACTGAAAGACCAGAGAACCAAAACATAAAAAAAAAATATGCAGGAAACAAGGACAGCTACTTAGCCAGGATCCAGACTTTGATTGTTAGGAGAGTCCATAGTGGATAGTTGGTCTGACCAATACCTAACCTCCAAGATTATATGTGAAGTAGCAGGGAGTCAGCTTCCTGTAAGATAACTAGGGTGCTTCTGGGAAGGAGAAATTGAGGAATGGTGTACTTACACATTCATTAACAAGAAAAAATATTTAGCTTGTATTAAATTGGACAGATGAGTATTTTCTCCTTAGACTTGCAAAAGACTGACATGAAAATCCAAATATGGTCATAGCTAAAATCTATACTAAAAATTATGAGTGCAAATGGTCACAGCAATTAAATATTTATTTCAAAGGAAGGGTCCATCTGCTGAGAAAGGAAATTTACTTCAGAAAAGAGGTTTGCTGGTGCAGATAGCTTTAATATATATAATACATATAACGGCAGCTTTGCCTCCCCATACCTAAACCTCTAGCATCAAGAAAAGTGAAAAAAAAAAAAAAAACTCACATAAGATTTATTACAGTTCAGTTTAAATGTCCAAATGAAACATCTGACCCAGTCAGCAATGATGTCCATTAGTTGTTTTACGTAATATTTCAAGAGAGTAATATCTGGAACACTAAATAAATAAATTGAAAAGATCTCATGAAACTATGAATTCTAAAGAACCCGACCAACCTCTCATGACCTCTTTGAACCAAAAGATCACATATAAAAAAATTAATGGGACAAAGAAAAGAACTTGACAAAGAAATTGAAAAGGAGAGGAAATTACTACATGTAACCACAACTGGGGACAGATTGTATCACAGGATTATTAGAATTTGGAGGAAAACATTATTATTTTTTAAATTGAATTGGATTATTTATTACAGTTCTAAAAAGTATTGAACATGAGGAAGATTCCTAGCAAATATTAGATTATACCAGGAAATAATGTATATGAGAGGAGTGTCTCAGAGATAAATCTCTATATAAACATTACAAATATTAAATTTTTCTTCTTGTAGCTCCAATCTGATAAGAATTGCTCTTATATTTTATAAATAGCAAGTAATGTAATTCTGCTTTCTTACCTTTATAGATAGGAGCAGTAATATTTTTCAGAACTGACAACTGTGGCATTTTATGAGTTTAGTCAAGTTGGTGACCATTGTGAGGGAATTTGAATATGGAACAGAAGAACTCTCCTGTGGGCAAGTGTGGCTTTCTATTTAGTTGTAGAGTTTCAGCTAATTAACTCCTTCCACCCCTGCTTCTACCTTTCAAAATCTTATTCAGTTCCTCTGGGAGGCCTCCCTGAAAGCCCTAAATGGAATTTTTCTGCCCAAGCCCCAGGCTTCCCTGATACCTTTTGATATAAGCTTATCATAGTTGCTTTGTTTTGTCTTGCATGATAGAGCATTATGGTATCTATTTTCTTCAATAGAGTATAATTTCTTTGAAGGCAAATAGTATAGTTTTGGAATATAGGTGAGGTTTGGTTTTGGTGGTGTGAGGTCTGGAGCCTACAGCCAAGAAAGAATTCTTGAGGCATCTTTGGTGCAAAATCGTGGTTTTATTAAAGCACAGGGACAGGACCCATGGGCAGAAAGAGCCGCTGCATCAGGGTTGTGAGGGGGGCACTGATAATATACTTGGGCGTTGGGGGAAGGAAAATTGGAGGTTTTCAAAAGAATTTTTGTATGCTAAAGAGAACCTGCAAGATATTGGAGGCCTTGCCATTGTTAAGTTTGTTCTTCCCTCTAGTAAAGCATTAACATTAAGACAGTTGGGAGTTTCCTTCTGGAAGTTAGGTTGTTGATAAGATTGCTTTTTTCTTATGAATCGCTAAAACCTTTATAAACTGAGGGAAACTCATGTCTTGCTGGACTGTAATCTCTATAAGTTAACCATTTGCTTTTCCCTTCCCTTAGCTTTAGGGCATCCAGGAGTGCCTGAGAAATGTCACACAGATCCCATCTGGGAATTGGGGGGTGTTGCGGGGTGACAGCTTGTGTTCTGTCCTCAGCTAGCCTTCTGCTCCCACATCAGCAAATACTGTACATATACATACATACTCATACACACTCACACACATACACACACGCTGCAGTAACAGGCTCCATCTTCACGTAAGTCTAGGTGATCTTTAAATTATAATAGAAATACATGTTGTTGCTTTTTTTCCCCCTTCCTTGTCCTTCCCACACTGGAAAAGCCCAGATTGCCTCGCAGACCATAGTAACTGTGCAATCTTGGTCTAAGCTTCTCCTGCTTTAAAATAATCATGGTCCACAGGATCCAAGAAGTCGAATAGATTTACTTCTTGCCATTCCTTGGATATTAGTGATATAAATTGCATCCCCCTGCTTGTGTCCTGAGTGTGTGGAAAATGCAATCTAGTATGAAAACCTGGGCACAGTTTTACAACACTCTGCAGAAGCAAGTCCAGTTTCCTGAGTACTGGGCAAAGAAGAGGGAGAGAATTTAAACCAGTGTCAGGGAGTCTTGGAAAATGAGAGGTCTTCTAAATGAGAATGGGACAAGTTCATTAAAATAAAACCACTTCAAGCCACATGGCTCCCAGCACTGTGGAATGAACATATATCTGAATAGAAATCCAGGTGGTCTCCAAAGCTTTTGTCTCAGATTTCTATTTTTATGCCCTAAAGGAATGTAAAGGCTTTTATAATGTTCAGACCAAATAAAACCACCCTTGCCACTATTGTATTTCAAATTTAAGTTAAAAAAGAGGGATGCAGTGAGTGTATCCTGCTTATTTGCTAACAAGCACAACTAGCATTGCCCAATTATCCTAAAACTGGAAGAGAAAGTCATTTTCCTCTTTAATGCTGTTAGATGTTTTTATAAGTGTGAATAATTGGAAAATTTTAACACAGAAAGTATCCTATGAATTTTTGGTAGTAATTACGGTGTGAAGGTCTGACCTTTTCAGCATTCTTATATGCTCTGCCTTGAGTTCCTTGAAGGTTAATGCTGTACATCACTGGTCTCATAAAGCATTGCTGGAAGATTTGAGGGCAGAATTTGTGCGTGGTTATTTCTCATTCTCATGGGTTGAAAGGCTTTGAATGAGTTTTTCTTCTGATGCTGGTCTCAACTGACTATATCTACTGGCAGGAGGAAAAAAAAACCTGTATGTTATTCACATACTTTTCCAGAGACAGACCCCAGAAGATGCTGAGAACTGCTAATTGTTTGGATCAGTCCTTCTCCTATCAGTGTGCTTGTTCTGCAATATTGGAAACCATGTCTACGGTCCACCCTTTCAGTATCTTTCTTATTCCTGCCTCCTGCCCAGTAGGCATATGTGAGAAAACTGGTGGTCTGGAAACATTTGGAGAAAATCTTTGTGTCTGCTCAGTCAGCCAAACTGTTTTATGCCATTCCAACATTAAAGCAAGTCTAAGTTTGTATTTTGTGTTTATAAATGTAATAATTCTGTAAATCCAAAGCTGGAAATACTCGTAGGATTTAGGCAACAAAACTGGTCATATGCATCTAATTAAGCTAAAATTCTACTCACAATTTAAGTCTGGAATTTATTTCTTTCTTGGAATGAGTAGGGGGAAATTCTGATTAATATTTTGAATCCTCATGCAAATCTTGCATCAAATGTTTAGAAAATAAATGGCCTTACATGTAATTTTGAACATAAAAATTGTACAGGGCCAAAGTACTTATGGGAGGGGATATGGAAAAAAACTCAAGTTGTGTATTTTTTTCCCCATGTTAAAGTAAGTTTGATTATAAAGAACATTAACGATTAGATCCCTCTTTTATTGAGTTAACTTCAAAATTAAGTGGGGTGGAATACAGCTACATTTCAAGAAACATTTCAAATTAATTTGGTGCTTAGCCTTGTAGTTTATTGAGGAGTCAATTCGATTTTACAAATCATGGAGGCAGATTAGTTAAGCCCATGCTGACCTGATAGTTAAGCCTTTTGAGGTTCACCTGTAGCTAGTTTCTGTACTTCTTGTTGTGGTCATATTAGATTCAGCTGGGAAGGAGCGGTATCTGAATGTATTTTATTTTTCTTTTAATGTGCCTTGCAAGATAGAGTGCTTCAACTACCAAATATGTACCCAGTGAATTGCTTTGAGGTTTGTTCTTTATAGACTGCATGGAATTGTGGAGAAAGGAGTCTCTATTGACTTGAGCTGGCAAAACCAATATTTTAATTCAAATAGAGCACTCACCTGGGAACTTGGCAAATTTGGACTACAGCCCTTACCCCAACCTTGTTTTCTTTCTTCTCTCTTCCTCACTATAAATAAACAAATAATTGACACCCACTTACAGCTTGCTGCCTTTTTAATTGAAACCAGTGTCACTATATTTTGGTTATATATTGAAAATGGAGGAATCGTTTAGTTTTTTTTTTCTTAAATGGAGAGAATTTGGGAGAGGTCTTTACATCTGTAACACTAAGATAATTAAACCTCTGAAGTAGTCATGTAAAACATTTTCTCAATTGCCTTTACAAGATTGCAGGTTTATTTTGACAAATGTTTAATTGTAAGCAACAACAACAAAACCACCACTGCAGTGTTTTGTGTGGCTTTGTATTTTCTGTTGCTTAGGGGAAAAAAGACATAAAAATACCTTTTCGGAAAACATGATGGATCTATACCAAGAGGATGAAATTACAGAACTGGAAACATATGGGCTCGTTAAAGTCCTTCTCCTTAACTCACTCACCACTCAGGAAGCTGCCTCAATCGCAATCTAAAATTGACCATTTCAGGAAAAGCAAACCTCAGCCTTCTCCAGAGGGTCCAATCTGGGTTGTGGTCACTATTTTACTACCAGTAATTTTAAATCTTCTTGGAAACATTACCTTTCTAATTTACTGTAAATTTTGATGAATCTGTGAAACCACACTTGAAATGTTGGTAAACAAGATAGATATGTAGAGCATGGATTGAGAGGAAAACAAGCAGTACTAAATAAAACTAAAAAAACCTGCAGTGCAAACCTGGAAATCATCTGGCCCAAGTTGCTTCATGAATTGCAATCCAACAGAAAGTCAATCCAGGGTTTTTTTGGTTTTGTTTTGTTTTATGTTTACCTGTGGACCTTTCAACAAGTTATTACAGGACCTAATGCCACTGGAAAGTCATAAACAGTGACACTTCAAGAGAAAATCGGATCTCCTCATATTTACCCCTCAGAAATGCAGGGGCCCAAGGGAGCCATTCAGAGAGACCAAGTAGGCAAAGTGGAAGCATTTGTCAAAGTATTTCTCTTCTTAAATAAGGATCTGTCTCACGATCTTCTCTAAGAAGTTGGAATATTGCTGATTCTCTAGGGCAGTTCTGACTTTACTTCCAAAGCAAAAGATATTCCATAAACAGGGCCGTTCTTGGTAGCTAAACACAAAAAAAAGACAACCAAGTCTCATCACTGTGACCTGAAAGGGCCAGTTGAGTTTCCCTGTGATTAGTTATAATAGAAAGTCTAGGTTTAAAAAGGCTCAAAAATCTCAACAGGTATTTGTTAACTATTTATTGCAGGGCGATTCAATAAGCTTGGAAAATACGGTATTTTATTTTACAGTATGGCAACCATTACCACTGATACTTTTGTTCCACATAGGAGAACAACACTAGAAGATATTTTATTCAAATATAAGAAAAAGAAAAACAAGAGATGGATCCTTCTTGACTATAAAACTTTAACAGAGGAGGTTTTAAAATATTCCATTTCAGTATATAGTTGCCAACTAGTTATAGAGACTTCCAATTAAAAGTGGTAGATTGAACATGTGCATTTACTTGCACTCCTTTCTAACCCTCTACTAAATCAATAGTAAAGATATATATATCTTTAAAACTGTGAACCCACAAGGACAAAGCAAAAAGAGAAGAGGACCAATCTGCAAGTTCTAATAGCTGAATAACAGAAATTCCAAAAGAAGAGAATAGAGGCAATGAAATGTAGAAAATTGTTAAATAAATGATTCAAGATCATTTCCTATAGCTGAAAGCCATGAGTTTCCAGAAAGAATGGGCTCACACTGTGCCTTGAAAATAGATGAAAATAGCACCATACCAAGGCATATCACTATAAAATTTCAGAACATGGTGGATAGAGGGAAGAATCAAATGAATTCCAGAGAGAATAGCAATAATAACAACAACAAACGATGTCATACAAGAAACAAGAATCAGACTGGCTTGAGACCCCCGAACCCAACACTGGATGGTGGAAGATAATACAGCAACACTTTCAAAATTCTGAGGAAGAATGATTTCTGGTTTATGGTTCTATATCGACCAAACTATCAATTAGTGTAGAAGTGTAGAAGTACAGTAAGTTCATTTAGTGACAGCTAAGTTCTCAAAAATTTACCTTCCCCAAATTATTGAAGTTATGGAATTATGCGCTCTACAAAATGAATAAATCAAAAACAATAAATACATTAAATCCAGAAGACAAGCAATCTAACATAGGAGATGGACAAATACAATCCTCCTAAAAAGGAAGAAATGAACTCCCAGGATGAGAGCTATACATCAGGTCTAGAGAACAACCAGTGCAAACTGGAGCAGGTCAAAAGGCTCTGAGAGATTTATTCAGTCAATAACATTGACCAAATACCTAATGAATCTGAATATATTGAAATTTTTTCAACTGGAGGAGAGTTTAGATATGTTAGTGATAAGTGTTCAGAAACTTAAGGAATGAAAAAAATTATCTTAGGAAAAAGAAACAAATGTCCACAACAAAAATGACAAAAATTAGGTGTGAAAAATATAAAAAGTAATTATATTAAACTACACGGCTCAACTGTGCATAGCATTTACACATTCATAACAATATAAGCACTGGGTATTGATCTAGCCAAAATTATGACTTTTCTCTATTGGGATGAGGGGGCTGAGGAAGTGTACACATGTGTAAAGGGTATGGGGAGAAATAAAGCTGCCTCAAAAGTAATGTCACTAAATCAAGCCAAAAAATGGAAAAAAGCTGGAGTAGTGTGTTATGCTAATTATTTAAAGATATGATGATAAATACCAAAAGAATAAGCTAAGAGATTTAAAGTCTTCTGGAGAGTTGGAATTTGGGCAAGGGGTTTGTCTGGAGAACTTATTGTTTGACCTAACATAGAATTAGCTATTTGCCTTTAAACCATGTTTCTGTACAACTTCAAAATATTAATTAAAAGAACTTGCCAACAGTTTTGCTAATGCCAAATTCATGACAAAACCATTCCAAATTTGCTTTAAAATCTACATGCTTTTTCCTGAAATTATAGTTTTAATAATACATTTATCACCAAAACTAATGTTCCCTGATTATTAATAAAATTATGCTCCTTTTAGGGGGAAAATTTTTTATATAATTATAACTAGAATTGCTAGTAATCATGTAATCACCTAGGCTTATAATAAAAACCTAGAAATAATAGCATTATTATATGAAAACAAATGCCATAAATCATCACTCAATCTGAAACCACAAATACAAATCCATTCATTCGTTTCTATTTTAGATAGAAGCATAATTGGATATATCATATCTTGAAGATTTAGAGTTCAAGAATTCTAATTTCTTTGTTACAAAGGAAGGAGGCTACGTGTATATTGCATAAACAGTCTGAAAACAACTAAAATTTTTGGACACTGATAAAGGCTGTAATAAAATACTGTATTATTTAATACATACACAACTTTTCATTTTCATTCTTATCTTACAAATGAGAAATTAAAATTTTAGGTAGCCCAGGACACCCAAATTTACCCCACTAATCAGTGGCTATGCTAAGATACATGTGTTCTTTCAGTGAATAGATGTCTATATGAGCACTGAGAAGTCTGAACTTGCTTGTTACCACCTTCTGTTTGAGGCTTACCCCTTAATTGTCAGCTAACTGTGACAATATTATTTTGAACAAAATCCTTTTAGGTAAAATGGTCGTAGTCTTTCCTATCTAAATAAAGGCTTCCACCAAATTGATATAATCTTTATGTAATACAATATAATTCATTTACATTATCTTTTCTCTAAAAAATTCTAAGCCGTTCTAATATGGCTTTTTATACCAATATAATTCACATGACCTAGATAGACACAATCTCACCTAAATCTGGTATCTGGTTTTTGTTACAGTGTTTAACCCTGGGAATGAAACCTTTAAAAGCTAAGTCTGCGGAATTGATAGGAATTTATCAATAGGGACTTAACTAAATCCAGAGATTTTTCTTTGTCCAAACACTCAACTTGATTATTTATATATTTTGATTCATCTATCCAACACATCTATTGAATGCTTGCAATGTGAAAAATGCTATTCAAAGTACTAGTGATAGTCTTAGAGAAGAGTGAAGTAATTATTGAATGCCCTCTGTGTGCAAGGCATATTATAGATATTATCTGACTTAATCTGTATGAACAGCTATAATGTAGGTATTATATGTGTTATAAAAATAAGAAAACTTACAGGAGTGCCTGGGTGGCTCAGTTGGTTAAGCATCCAACGTGTGGTTTCAGCTCAGGTCGTGATCTCAGGGTTGTGGGATCCAGCCCCACATAGGGCTCCAGGGCTCCATGCTCAGTGTGGGGTCTGCTTGACATTCTTTCCCTCTCCCTCTGCCCCCTGTGCCCCCCCACCACCACCACTCACACTATCTTCTCTCTATATACAAAATAATAAATAAAATCTTTAAAAAAATAAATAAAAATAAGAAAACTTTCAATCTAAGATGTTAATTTGCCTAAAGTCACAGAGCTAGTAAGAGGGATTTGTATCTAATTGTGTCTGATATGCATTTTACTTATTGAATACCTACTCAATGCTAGGTTTTGTATTAAAAAGCTAAAAATATAACAATATGAATATACTTAACACTACTGAACTATACATTTAAAAATGGGTAAGATGGTAAAAAAAAGTATCAAATTGTATGTTTATATATCTGCAGTATATTGTGTATTAGACTTCATTAAAGCTGTTTTTAAAAAACTAAATATAAAAAGGTTATATTTTCTTTTAAAAGTCCCTATATTTTAGCTTGGTTCATATGTCATATATGGATATTTTAGGAACTATTTTGATTTAGGAACTATTAGATTGTTTCAGAGGTAACAAAAAAAACATAAAAACATCAGAGGTGCAACATGATGATAATTTTGTATCTTAACTGTGGTCTCTTTGCAAATAAATAACAACACTGAGATTTTGGCGATTACTTACTAAAAGATCTTAAGAATTAAGGAGATGGTATTGATTTATAAAGATGATATAGAAATTCTTGAAAAGAAGTAGGCCATTAGGGGTTGAAAGAATGAAAACAAAGAAGAGGGTGGATGCTTTTCAACTGAGGATAAAATAAATTACTCTCTAGGGGGAATGACATCACTTAGGTAAGATTACGCAGATGATTAAAGAGTCAAGAAATACCCCACTGAGAAAAGGCTAAACCATCTGAGATAGCTTAGTGTAAAAAATGGAAACTATGAGATTATATATTAGTGAATAGTTTTTGGGTTCATAAAGGATTATTATTTAGAGGAATTTTTTGCCTTAATGAGGTCTGGACATTAAGAATTAGCTGATGATATAGAAAAGGGAGTTTTGGCTAAATGTGATGGAGGTTATTAAAAACTGAATGAACTTACCAAGCAATGTTGCAGGCTGTCTTCAAGGGAGACTGTTACAAACATACTTTTTCAGCCATCTGGGATGGTTTCTATGTGATACTATAGAACACCATGTGATGGGAAATAAATCAGGTTCCCCTTAAGTACCCTTCCAGCTTTCTGATTTAAGGCTCAGTATGAACTTTCACTTTGCTTCCTTCTTCAGAACTCTGTGACTGATGAGCAGGATTGTGGGGGTACCAGATTTAGATGAGACTACCAGTGCCCCTCTGGGCCTTTCCGCCGCCCCGTGCCGCCCACGGGCAGCAGAAGCAGCCTCGCCTGGGGGCGTGCTAGGTATGCAGGAGGGCAGGCTTCCTGCAGAGCTCTTGAGCCAGGGTCTGTCCTTTAAAAAGATTGCCAGGTGATGCCGAGGTACTCTGAGGTTTGAGAAGCACTGGTCCAGGCCATTGTCTCTATCCCTAGAATCAACTGACTTTGCCTTTTTCCTGAGCAGCATTCTTTCCAAATTGTTTCAAAAGATAATATGGAAGAAATAAAAACATTCTCCTTTGACTCAAATGATTATAGTGATGGATATACATTGATTTTTATTGTCAGGTTTCTGTTTTATTGGGGAAGTTATTCTCTAGGGAATCAAAAAAAGGACATAAGGTTGCTTTACCCAAAGGCATTTAAAAAAAAAAAATCACTTGACCATCAGGCTTTCCATGATAAAAGGGGGCAATTTAACATTGTGAAGAAAACTGGGGTTTGGTATATTGGTTTCTAGCTCATAGAAAGTGAAAAGTACTGGGGCGCCTGAGTGGCTCAGTCGTTAAGCATCTGCCTTCGGCTCAGGTCATGATCCCAGGATCCTGGGATCCAGCGAGCCCCACATCAGGCTCCCTGCTCAGTGGGAAGCCTGTTTCTCCCTCTCCCTCTGCCCCTCCCCACTGCTTGTGTTCCCTCTCTCGCTGTGTCTCTGTCAAATAAATAAAATCTTAAAAAAAAAGAAAAAAAAAAGCACTGTTTGTCTCTCTGTTTCTGTCCCAGCCTCTCTTCTCTTTCTCTCTCCCTCCATCCCTCTAGCCCCTCTCTCATTGTATGTTGTGTGTCCGTGTGTGCACAGATGTGTGTTTGTACAACCAAAAAGCCCTGGAAACTTCTGCTGTTTTAACTTCAGCATCCTGGCTTTATTTGAATCAAGATGGAAAGCAAGCTCTTTGGTTTTGAAGACCAATAGAAATTAAATCCAAGAAGTAAAGCTTTGTAAACTATGGTGCAAATCAACCTCAAACATTTCAAAGGGCACCACTATTAAGACAACATGGAAGTGAAGGAAACAACTGAATAACATTACAGACTAAAATGAAAGTCAACTATGTTAACAGGGTGTGGACTTTCACAATGATTATCTGGGTTTGGAGCTTTTGTGAGGAAAACAAAAGATGCCTTCATTTTATTTTTTTCCATCAGCCTTCCCAAATGTATTATGAAAAAGTATTTTAAGCATTGTACTTCAGAGCTCTTTATATGATCTATGTAAAATAAAATAACTCCAGGTGACCTTATACTCTGCTTTTTTTTCCCCCCTCTTACTTGTCCCAGTGCCCTTGTAAAGAGAGACGTTTGGGTTGAAGGAAAATGAAATAATTGATGGTAAGCATCATTCTAAAGGCAGCACGTAATACAGTTTAAAATATGGAACATTTTCCCTAAACTAATTTAGAAAATGATTATCACTAGAGTGGCCAAGTTAACTCAAACTCAGTTAGGCCAATTTGTTGTCTCTGAATGAAGCATGAACTCTCTAGAAGGGGAAGCCTGTTGTAATTTTAAAGTGTTTAAATTTTTCATTTAGATAGCTAAGGCTTTACTCTAAGCATTTCTGTTTCTACAAGTGACCTTTCTTTTTTCAGTTTATAAACTAACAGATAGGCAGTACCTCCCATATGATGCTGTACATTTGTCTTGTGCTTCTGTGGTAATTAGTAAGGTTTGTGGATGAATTATGCCATTTAACATCTGTTATTAACTATAACCACATTTATTGCCTCATAACAGTATCATTACAAAGGAAAGCTGTGCAGATGAGAAGCATTTCTTTGTAAACCCTAATAAGTGTACAATGTGTGTGTAAATATTTACTTTTCCATAATTCTCTCACTGTTTAATTGTGACTCTGCATTCAGCCATTTTAATTAGGTTGAATTTCCAGCCCTTTAGCATTTAGATATTTAAGTTTAATGCTTTGTTGATGAAATTTTCTTGCCTTTAATCTATACTACATGTTAAAGAAGCTCAGCCTGTGCACCATCAGAGCTTTAAAGAGGAATTAGGTGGAAAGAAAGCTAACAATGCAATCAGAATCTATTCTGGGGCACTGTGGGTACTGTAGATTTCAGTGACCTGCCAAAGTATTTCTTTTAAAATGATTACACCACTTGTCAAAATGGGAATATATATGAAGCTTAACATTAGTATTTTTATGAGGAGCTTGAGCCACATTTCTTATCTTCCTTGCATCTTTAGGTAGAAAAGAAACAGCTTAATTAGGGGAGTGAGGTGGGGATGTAGCGTTAGTCACCTGGCTAGAATGAAAACAAGCAAATGAAAGAGACCCTCATCTTTGAGCATTGGTAGTACCTGTTGGAGGAAGAAATGCTCAGTTGTCTGTGTGATTCCTACTTCAGTAACCGGGGAGTGCTCTCTGGGTTTGTGGTGCATTCAGATGTGTGTAGAGAATATCTGCTCCAGTCCTTGGATGTTGTACTTCTTAGGAGTGGAAATATGACTGGTTTGACGCATCCTGAATTACTCTCTGGTGGTGGCGATGACATGGTGAAGACAGTTAGGAGGCCAGGATGGAGCCATGCAGAATGGAGAAAATCTGATTCAGAGCAGGCCATGTGTTCATGTCCTTTGTGAAAACAGTCGCTGAGCCCTCTGCTACCTGTGGAGACAACCACAGCAATAGCAGTAAGACCTAACACCGAAATACCATGGACAGTGTGTGTGCCAAGCACTCTTTTAAGCACTCTACATATATTTGCTCTCTTAATCCCCGTAACATGAAAGGAGTTTTATCATCGTTACTATTTGCATCATCATCATCACCAGCATCACCGTTTTTCAGATGAGGAAAAGGGCACAGGAAGATAGAATGACTTGCCCAAGGTCAGAGAGCTAATTAGTTGTAAAGCCAAGATTCAAGCCTGGAGTGTCTGGTTCCAGAGTCTGTGCTAATAAATACTGCTCTCTACTGTTTCCCTTGATGACTATGTGCATAGCTCATATTCCTTATTGAGTCATTGTCATGTGCCACACCCTGTGTTAAAACTTTTCCATATATTATCTTACTAGATCCTCATAAAAACCCTGTAAGATGGGTATGGTTTTGTTCATTTTTCAGGTATGAGGATTACAGTGAGTGAACAGGGGAACGAGTTTTGGGACGGTGGCCGGAGTCTACCTACCTCTTGGCTTTGATCACAACAAGACTTAGTCCACAAATCTTTCTTTGGAGAATGTGCTCCCACATGGGGGAAGCTAGTGCAGCAGTAGGAACAGAAAAGGAAGAACTGGAGTGGAAGTGTCCTGGGAACACAGCGGTTGTAACACTGGTAGAACAGGCTTAGGGAGCCACAGGACAGGGCCTGGAAACATCGTGTCCAAGGGAGCAGTGTGGACACCCATCAGGGGAGGATCATGGAATCTCCCAAGTACTTCCAAAGGACAGAAGGAACTTGAGGAAGGACCACATTATGCTGATTACAATGGTAGAGTTTGGATCCAGCAATTTAGATTTGGTTTTAGTTGTTTCTACAGTTAGTAACCACATGTCTTGATTTGTAACCTTTCAAATTCTGAGAAAACATAACAGTTATATTGTTGGTTCATTTGTAACATTACCACCCTTACCCCACCCCAAATTCTTATGCAGTGAAAACCAGACCTAGTATTTGGTAATGAGCCCAGGGAAAAGAAAAGAGGAGGTGGCCAGGAAACCAGATTGGGACTAAGCACTGTAAAGTAAGAGTAGAAAACAATCCAGTTGACCTTTTCCCAGACCCTTGAAGCAAGAGTGAATAGCTGAAGTTATGGACAAAACCACTTCTGTGGTTAAAACTGCTGTAGCTCTAGGGGAATCTCAAAAAGGCAAGAATGAAGTTTTATTCTGTTGGTAGAGAGTCTGAGCTCTTTGAATCAAGAGGCAAGTGGGGAGTTGACACAAACAGAAGGGCATATTCTTGATGGGTAGAAGAGGAGGGAGGGTGCTGAAAAGGTCATTGCAAGGCAGTTATTGCCAGGATGGCAAGAAGGGGCTCTCAATGGAAACAAAAATTTGGGAGTAGTCTCCAAGTTTAGTTCATTGGCCTATTGAATTCTTCACAGTGTAGCAGGAGCTAGACTTCCAGATGCTATCTGGATCTGGAGCTCAAGTCTGGATCACCATAAAGAGTGTTGTGAGTCCTTGGGGGGCCGTTGGATCCTCTCCCTTTCAAGGAGAGGATGCAAAACCAACCTACAGCAATACTATCTAGATCTCCACAACCATTTGGATACTGGAGCAAAGGAAGGAGAAAAAAAAAAAAAAGGCCAGCAATAATTGCACATTTATATATTTAAAAGAAAACTCAGGAGAGGGGAGCTTATGTTGGCAAGGAGATAATCATGTTCTAATTTGTATATGGTAAATTTAATGGGTCTCAAATTGTGTGATTTCTCTCCCCAACTTATCTATGTGGTCTTTTCCATTCAATCTGATGTTATCGTGCTGATGTTCTGGCTGTAAACATCAGGGAACAAGATTGCTGTCACCTGGGCCAACCAAATGCTGATTACCAAAAAGAAGGAAGCAGTGTTCAGTCTAATGCCTGACTTCATACGGTAGCCTCTTAGCTACATTATCTTTAAGGGCTTCTTTTGCGAATCATTAAAATTCAAGGCCAATCTGTAAAATTAGCTTCTTTTACCACATCAAAGTTGTAGTTTCATTAAGTTGGAAGGCCTGAAAACTCTCCTGCCAAAATCTCAGTTCTTAAGAGAAAAATTAAAACCTTCCAATTTCTCATCACTTGTACCATTCATCCAGGCCCTCAGAAATTATTAATATGAACTCCATGACCTCATATATTCTTCTGAGCAGATACCATCTTAACAGGCCTCTTTGGCCATTACTAGTACTGATGCTTATATTTATATATCTATTAAAATAGTAGGCTGATGCTTATACATTGTCTCTAGACCCACATAGCATCCTCTAGCAGAAGGAATCTAACAGGAATGGTGAGTAATGTCCCAGTTTTAAAAATCAGAATCCCCAAGTTCAATTGAGATCCAATGACCCCACAAGACCACATGTAGGTGGCATAACCAGGACTGAAATTGGCTTTCTGATCCCTAGACTGATGATTTTTTCACTTTTCCACTTTCAGATCCAACTCCAAAGCTCAAGAACCATTGAAACTATAAAGACAAAGGCAATCTTGTATCTCTCTGCAAGAAGACACACAATTCCCAAATTAACTCAGATATAATGTAGGAAGACTTCCACTCATCCTAGAGGTGAGGAAGTTTTTACACTTCACTCAGAGAGATTGAAAAACACTAGACTTCACTAATAGCTCTTCATAACTTCTACACAAATCATGTGAGCCTGTTTCTAAGAATACTTGTATCTAACTGTCACACTTGATTTCCTCTTCTCATGAGTAGAGAGGCTTTCTTTTGTAATCCTCAAATCACTTTGCTTCCCACTCTTAGAAGTCATGAGCAGGGCAGTTATAGCCCCATGACATAACTTAAGGTCGAGAACCACAGGGCAGTGATATGGTACTTCCCATAGTCTCATGAATACTATCCTTGGGTCTGGGGATGTTATTGACCTGACAATGTCATCTAAGAATAGCCGACAATTTAACCTCCTCCTTCTTGCTTAGTATGGCAACCTCATGCAACAACAAATTCCAGGGACTTGGCGAGTAACGTGATTTTTATAAAAATGTGTTGTTCTTGGTAATTGTTGCAGTCAGTTAAACTAAACTAGACCTAGGTTAGACACCGTGAGTACTCCTAATAGTGGAGCCAGGAAAATGAATGATCCTGCAAATGGTCCCTCTTTACCAGTAGGTAAGAATAGAAAAATAAATATGTTTTTCCCAGGAGTTAATTTTTTGTTCCTCTGGAGCTCAATATCTATTTACATTTACTTACCTAAGGAGATCAAGGCTAGAAATTTTCTAGGGGCAAGTCATATAGTTTGATTCAGAAACTTCTGAGAAAAGCTTGAACATTTGAAGGTAAGCTCAAAGGCTACTGAGAAATCTTATCCTGACTGATCAATATGATGGGAGAACTATTGGCTCTGACAGATTCATTGCTAAAATGTATTCCAAAGCTGAAAATGTGGGCATGTCATTCTCCTCTTAAGAACTTTCCATATCTTTATATCATCTGTAGGGTAAAACCTAAACTCCATAACATCATTTTAATAATCTGGGCTCTACCCACCCCACCTGTTCACCTGCATCTCCTGTCATTGCCTTTCACCAACCTCCTGTACCTAACCATTTCTGATTCTCTGAATACCCTAAACCACATAGGCTTCTCTGTATGTTCTGCCTGGAATGACCCTCTTTTCAGCATGGTCAACTGGGAAACACTTACTCTTCTTTCTAAATGTATCTCAAATGATACCTGCCTTTGAACTGTTCAGTTTCCTTGCCTTTTCCAGGTGATGTAGAGGATTTCTGTCCTATGTTCCAAGGTACCTTGTACAAAACTCTACCCTTATCACCACCACCACCACCACCATCATCATCCTGTATTGGATTTGTCTCCTGGCTGTCTGCATACCAGAATGCAATCCTCCTTAAGAGCAGATATGATGTGGGAGAACAAATTATTGCATTCTATATACAGACTCAGGTCTGTATATACAGGTGGGAGAGTTTAAGTAACAAATGAATCTCATGTACATTTTTCCTTCAGTAAAAGGTTTTGTTTCTTCAGTAAATCTTTTCTCTTTGAAGTGGGCATTAACTTGAGACATAGACTGAACCCAAAGCAGGTTACCTACACTTCTGATTATGCTCCTAGTCTCTATCCCTCCCTATTCATGCCAACTCCTCCCCAGAGTGAGGACAGTTGAAAGTGTTTTTACAACCTCAGCAACAATTAGGAACAGCTAAGACTTCATAAACTCCCTAAACAACCAAAAAATGCAAGTAAGAGCATGCTTATAGACACGTGGATCCTAAATACACTTTAAAATAATTTTTCTCTTTGTTGCCCTCCCTCTTTCATTTTTGGTATTGGTCCAAACTCCTTTTTAAAATACTTGATCTGTTAAGTCCTCAAATAATGCTAAAACTTGTTTCGCTTCAATCTGTTGCAGTTTCCTTTTTCATGACATTATAAGAATCAACTACATTTTCAAGAGTCCAGAATGTTGCAGCTGAAGAAGTACTTTCATATTTGAAGAAAGCATAATCAAAATTCTTTCCCCATATGCTACCTTTTCAACAGGGCTATTTTTTCATCCTTAGAAATTTATAGTATCAGAATTCCTCAGAAAGTTAAAGAGTTGAAAATTAAACCCAGAATGACCTTATAACTACATTCCAGATGAATTACCTTTTGTCCAAATTCCACTCTAGGGTCCCTGGATTCTCCCACATCCAATTCTGTGCCATGGACCTGGATCAAGCCTAAAAGAATCATTGTTCAAAAAGGAAAAAGTTTCTATTTTCATCCTATTCAACATGTGGTCTGAGATGCATATTGGAAAACAGGTTTGTTGTTGTTATTTTTTTTCCTTATGATATTTAAAATTCTCTTGATACCATCTGGAAACAGGTTTCCTTTAACAGTGTCAGTCTATCCCCACATTTCTCTAGTTCTTGCTTCCCATCTAGCTGTCTTCCAATATTTCTTGGTTGTGGTTGCAGAGACATTTTTTCCATTGCACACCTTTGTTTGGTGAGCTCTTCCTCAGGTTCCGACTCAGCCCTGACCCCTTCCAGCTCCCACCTCTTACCTCCCACATTTCTCTCCTTTCTAATTGCCTCTTCTCAGGTTCTTTTGCAGGATGTCCTGGCACTTTATCAACTTTCACCTTGATAAGCTGAATCTTTCATGCTCCTTGGGGGGCTAGCAGCTCACACAGCTAACTATGATAACTTTTACATAATTGTGTATCAGTAAATCCTTGAATGAGGGAAAGAGTGAATGACTTTTACCAATTATGGTTTTCTTTCTCTGGGCTGTTTGCCTCTAACTTTTCCTGTTTCCTAAAAGGGAATACCATGTCAAGATTTATAAGTCCTTTCTCTTGCATTTTTTTCATTATGTACTTTTTTCTGGTAAAGTATCTTGATTGGTAGTCAGGGCAAATTCTTTAGTATAAAAGAGGTGTAAAAGAGGTGCTGATGTAGAAACAAATACACACAGCCCAAAGTATGCAGCCTGAGTGTGGACTGATTCAACATTGAAGTGCTCTGTGTCTATAAAATTAGCTCATTAGAAGGCTTTTATCTTGAGGCTATAATACCTCTAATTAGCATAACTTTGAAGGCTTCCTTCTATGAAGCTGCCCAAGTAAGTGATTCTCAGTCTTTGCATGTCATCTTTCAGCCATGGCTTTGTTAAAGCAAGCTGACTTAAGCTTAGTCATAATTACAAAACTTTTGGTGGGTATAGCAAGAAACTTTGATATTTCTACTTTACTGTCTGAAGCAACTGAGGGAAAATGAGCTCATTTATGAGGGAATGAATGTCAATGGCCATTACGAGCTGCTACCACTAGTGTTCTCTGAATGTCCCACATCACTTGGCATTGGGAGTGATAGAATTAATTTTAAGGGAGTCCACCTTTTGAGAGAAACCTGTGGCTAGTACATGGGCTTGCCTGTCTCTGCATTCAGGACACAGACATTCCTACACATAAACATTCAATCAGGAACCTTGGAGCAAGTTTGGGGCAAGTTTGTCCTGGGACTTCTGCCTCTGCTTCTGTCTACATGGTCTTAACCCAGAGCACTCAGAAAATGTACTCTGTAGTGGCGACAGTTCATTGGAGGTGGAGAGTTGCAAAGATTTAAAGTAGCCTCAGACTAAAGCCAGGAATAGTTTCCGCTTATCTCCTGTCATCCTTATGGCCAAAACAGCTAACCTCGATGAGAAACGCAAGACTCCTCCATCTTGGTATCCATCCATGGCTAGAGCATAGAACACATTTTCATATAGAAATAAAGTAAATGAGGTAGGTATGTGTGGTTGGAATGATGCAGTTATTGCTTCTCTTCACTTGAAATCAGGTCCTTAGTGGATGAGACTGGATTCAAGCCCTCAGTGTGCCTGCAAGACTATACCAACTTAAAATCAAAAATTGGAGATGTAACTCACTTATACAAATATAAATCAGGGTCTGGTCAAAACATGAAGTAAGTTCCTAGCTAGCTCTCATTATTGGCAGTACTGGAATTACCCAACCATGCAGTCTGTACCAAACTGAAACTTAATGTTTAGAACTGAAAATGATTGCCTGAACATTACTTACCAAGGTTAGAGTAAGTATTATACTCATTTCAGCATTTAGTACAAGAGCTGGATAATGCAAGAGAAAATTACTGAAACTTTAGAAGGAAGCAATAAAAATAGGGTTGTAAGGAGGAGGGAAAGTTCCCTCAGTGTGGGGGAGTTAGATTTGAAATTCTTGTGCTGTAATTTCAGCCTCAATCAGCCTCCTTGACAATTTTGTAGACAGACATAAATTCCTTTCAAACTTGTATCTTTTATCGTCTAGTTATTAACAGAGGGAAAAACATATTTTTAGGAGCTGTCCTCTAGAATTTATGGAAATAGACAACAATATATTCATTATTTTCTGTTTCCTACTGTGGTCTCTGTTTACCTTAACTGGTAGTTTGGAGAGGGGAAATAAAAGAAGTTAGCTAAGATTTTCCAAAACCAGTTTTGTACTAGAAAGGTGAAAGAGACAACCTCAGGAAAAGTCCATCCACTAGAAAGAGAATAGATCCATTCATTAATTCTCTTTCTTGAGTGTCAGCCTTGGGTCTGGGATGCAAAGTTAGATGTGGCTTTACCTATTTCAGGGGAGATGTGTGAAAGGAGGGTTCATGGTATTCGTAGTGTGAGTGCGTATAGCAGAATCTCACCTGGGCTGGGGAGCCAGAGGCTTCTCTGAAGAAGCTGGGATCTCAGGGAAGGATAACAATTAACTGGGGGACCAGGGATAGTGTGGGAAGAGGTTCCACAGTGAGGCACACAGTGTAGTGTGAGGGATGCAGACCCCAGAGGACAGAAAAGGAAGTGTGAGTGCACAGAGAAGAGGAGACAAGTAGTACTGGAAAGGGAGGCATTACGGATTTAATCTTTATTCTAAGACAGATGGGGAGGGGATACATGGTGGTGGTGGTGATTAGATCACATTTGCATTTTTAGTGTTATCTCTGGCTGGAATATGGAAAAGAGAGAGAAATAAATGCCAGAGAGAAAATATAGTGATTATAGAGAGAGATAAAATGGAAAAATTCAAGATATATTTAGTAAATAAACTCAGTATTATTAGGGGGTGGGTTTCCTATGAAAGGCAAAGTGACTCATAGGTTTTAAGATTTTAGATCTGAATGGATGGGGGTGCCACTGTTGTAGAAAAATAATGTCCAAGGCCCTGGTTTGTGGATGAGAAATCTCCATGATTTCTGTTTTGGGCATGTGTACTTTTGGGTGGTTTTAAAATGTGGCAGGAGACATGACAGGTTTTAAAATGTAACAAACGCAATTCAGATGTATAGAGAACATTTGGCTTCTTTATTTTCTGTAATTGATTCTTTCTTCCTCATAAACTCCCCTCCCCTGGTAGCAGAGGTGCTGGAGTACTTTAACTTGACAATTAATATCTTTCTGTTCTCTTCTGGTTTAAATGGTATCTTTTATTTTCCTCAGTCTCTTTGGGGTAAATTGGCCTTTCAGATTTCTGCTTCCCTTCCTGGACCTCCTGAGATGGTATCTGGGTATAGTGTTCAAAGGAGGTTTTTTTGTGAGCTGGTGGTAATGGGCAGAGGAGCTTTGGACTCACATTGATCTCTGCTTCTCACTAGGATTTTGCCTCAGGGTGGCCAGCCAAGTCCAGGGCCTGGACTGATGTCCCATGAAGTGTAACTTATCCCATTAGGCAGTGGGGACATGTCACAGGCATCCAGTTCAAAAATAAATTTAACTGTCATACATTCCCTGACTCTCTCAGGATGAATTGCTTTGATTTTCCCTTTAGCATGGCACCCTTCACATTTTTCTACTTTCAAATGTCAGATTATATTCTGACTTCCTCCACATCTTTCCATCACCAGTCAGAAAATTTATCAGAGGAGGGACTTTGGTCAGTTTCCTTTTTGCATCTGAGCATAGTGCCTGGCATACAAATAAATATGCAAAGAATAACTATTGGACTGAACTGAGTGGGATCTCTTACTTCCCAAAGCTTGTTGGTACCAGTTTGAGGTACCAGAATCATTTCCATTTGCTATTTAATTTTTTAAGAATACAAAACCAAGTTTATTTTCTTATGCTGAGTGGTATGGTGAAGAGATAAGGTGGTCTTAATGAAAGAAGACTTCTCTGTGATATTGGAAACTTTTTCTAAGTCTCCTTCTTAGTCTCACCTTGAAAGAGTTATCCACTCGTTTACAAGTGCAAAATATAATTTGCTGTCCTGTTCAGAAGAGGTGAGACTTAAGTATAGCAATGTCTCAAGGGTCTCATGAGACCTGCATTGAAGGCTCCAGATGTAGAAAGGAATTGGGTGGAAATGAGTCATCAGAGATACAAAAAAGAAAAAACTTCCACTCCTTTTTTTTCCATACCTGTGCACAGACATTCCCATACTGTCAATTGTGAAAGCAAGAGAAACGCTACAAAAAAATAAAACAACTAAAACACCCCAACTCTCTCTACCTTAATTGTTGCCACTTCAAGTTCTCACCTTCTAAGAAGCTCTGGAAATAAATGAAGTATTAAGTCTCAGTTCTGGGAAGAAATTTATGTATTATCTATGTTCTAGAGTCTAAAATTTAGACCAATATGGTTCAGGGTCCATGCTTTTTCTGTTCACTAAAGTGTTCCTAAAACATGAATGTACTTGGTGCAACAGGAGCTCAATATAGTTGACCCTTGAACATTGTGGGGTCAGGGGCCCCAACATACACATAGCTTTTGACTACCCCTAAACTTAATTACAAATAGCCTACTGTTGACTAGAAGCCTTACCAATACATAAACAGTTGATTAACACATATTTTGTATGTTACATGTATTATATACTGTATTCATACAATAAAGTGAGCTAGAAAAAAGAAAATTTTATTAAGAAAATCATAAGGAAAATACATTTACAGTACTCCACTATAAAAAAATCTATGTATAAGTGGACCTGCACAGTTCAAACCCGTGTTGTTCAAAGGTTAGTTGTACATATTTGTTGAATAAGTGGATGAAATTTCTTTCTTTGCAGAAAAGAAAACTACAGTTGAGAAAAGCAAAGTGACTTGCCTAGGGTCACACCACTTGTAAGTGGTAGATTAGAGGAGGAACTCCCTTCTCCTGACATCTTATTTGCTGTACTTCATGCTACACAATAATATTTCCTGCAGCTTAAACCACAGAAGTACTCACCCTTGAGTGCTGTAATAGGTTTCTAGAATTTATTTAAACCATAAAAAAAGCAGGATGAATGGTTGTTTTGGTTCACTTAATGGATCAGATATCCAGGAATGCCAAAACATATTTATTTACTCACAGGTAGCAAAACACCATATAATTCTTTTTGTGGTTGTCCAGTCAATGTAAATTTTTTTTTTCTGTTCTAGTAAAGCGTACACTGATTAAAAATTATTGTTGAAAAAAGACCACCACTCAAACAGAGGGTCTGAATTAGGCAAGATGTATGAACCCCCAAGCACCTGTTATGGTGCTGTGAAAATGTATGTCCTCCCTTTATTTATTTTTTTTAAAAGATTTGTTCCATGCAGAAATGGAAGCTCTTTCCTGTGGTTATATTGGTAAAATTCAGCTAGTAGATGAACTAAGAAGAGAGAGAAGGCTAATAATTTTAGGTGTTTGGGAATATAAGAATCAGACATTACATTTTATGTGTGGTAAGGAGAAGAAAATACATTTTTAAATATTAGTGAATAAATCTAACTTCCCACTATCCCTTTGCTACTATAGCCTCCTTATTCCATTTGGACTATACTATGGATTAGGATTAAAAGCCATAAATTAAATAGTAGAATAATTAAACATTAACATTTCTTATATTCCAGTTAATATACATATAATATTCAGAATAACTCTTTTTTAAATTTAGTATTGAATTATTGCATCTTTGCAAACTGCTTCAGCTGCACTTTTTTAAAAGGTGCTCTTCCCTGGGGCTCCCTGGAGGTAAAATCTCTATAGATTCTATTAAACATACAGGGCCAATAATTGTTGCTCCTGTTAGGGGAGAAAATTTCCTCCAGCAACTAAAATAATAATGTTCCAGACTTTTATTAAAACAATCCTAGGGAAATATCTTCAATCCTATGGCCTTGTTAGGTAACGTCACCTGCATTATTACGATCTATATTGTTTCTCTGCAGTGAACATTAGAATGAAACTTTAAAACCAGGCAGATGTGTCCTTTC
This sequence comes from Mirounga angustirostris, assembly GCF_029215605.1. Lineage (NCBI taxonomy): Eukaryota > Metazoa > Chordata > Mammalia > Carnivora > Phocidae > Mirounga > Mirounga angustirostris. The sequence goes on from NW_026991723.1 coordinate 23,640,478, forward strand.
CTGATCATTCTTTGCCAACTATCATTTTGTAAATAAGTGTATTTTTTTTTAGTGGTGGTGCTGAAGGAGTTGAAAGAGAGAGAGAGAGACTCTTAACTATGTTTCCTTCTTAAACAAATCATCTCATAATTTAAAAATCCTAGCTAATAGCAAAAGAAGCACAGGCTCAGTGTAGCCATTTATGCAGCTATAAATAGCTCTCTACTTTAACACAGGTTCCATTTTTTTTCTAGCTCCTGCCACATTTCTGATATCACCCAGCCATGAGCACCGCTGCCTTGCAGGCATGCCACACGGAGAGAGTAGAGTGAAATTAGACTCAACAAACTGCATGCTCTCTTATTCATGGCTCAATAAAAATGCTTCCTTGGGGAGATATTATATTTCCATCTCCAAGTCTGGGAGTTTGGGCACCCAAAAATGATTGTCAGCAACCCAGCCAGAGCAAATTTAACCTTCCTCTGAACTCTGGTGGGGCTCCAGCGGGACTGTCATGAAAATGTCGACTTTTGGCCTTGAGTCTCCAAGTAGGGTCTGGAGAGCCAAAGAAAACAGAGCCTGAGTTAAGAAGTGAGGAGAGAAAGGGGCCAGAAACCTCATCTAAAGGACCCTGCATTTGAGCAAGCACAATGAGAGCCTAAGAGTTCCAAGTAAGGCCTCTCCCTTGTGCTCCACACCTCTTAGTGCTTCTGTTTTCCCTTCTGTAAAATGAGTATTGTCAAAATCCTTGTGGTCCTCAGACTAACAGCATGGGTATCACCCAGGAAGCTCATTAAAATAGCAGAATCCCAGACCCCACCCTAGAATTACTGAGTCAGAATCTACATCTTAACAGGATCACCAAATGATTTCTATGCACATGAATGGCGGATATGCTCTAGTATAAAAGGCCCAAGTCCAGATGCCCAGTAGCAAATCCATAATGGCAGATCCTCTTTAAAACACAAAGAATGTGACTGTAAAATGACAACCAGTCTTTCAGTTTAGGAGCACTTCACAGCCTTAACGGGTGTAAACTAGATCAGCAAGGACTCATTGAGCTTCTACCAAGGCAAGGGCATCCACTGAAGGCTGACTACCAGAACGGTCCCCAGGGGTTTGAAATCTGGCTGTGAAGATGAGATAAGCAGAGAAAAAAGTATGTATATTGGCCCACAGGAATATAACCCAGGGGCATTATCAAAACTGAGTTTGCAAATCTATCTTGGGAAAGAACAGAATACAGAGATTGTTCTGGAAGTCTTATTTGCATGGGCATTCCTGAGTTCTTGAGAGCTTTATGCAAAGAGGGATTTAGGACTTTTGCCAATCCTTGATCCCGTAAAATACAGAGTTCAGATACTGTCAGAAGGGCACAATTGGCATCCATCCTCTAGGTACCCATCTTGTCCTGTTTGGAGATGGCAGGGGAAGAGCCTGATGGAGATCGGAAATTTATCTCAGCTATGAGACTCAGGAGTCAGGAGACTTAAAATGCAACCCAGTGAGACTACAGAGACAAATGTGTGGCATCATCATGAAATAGACACTTCTTTCTCTCTTAATGCCACCCTGAGACCTTCTCAACAGTCACTGCTCTTCCAGGACTCAGCAAGAACAAGAGGGCTGATACCAAACAACAACAACAAAACAAAACAAAAAAACCTTGAGTTTTCCATCTGTCTAGAACTCTTCAGGGAAGCAGAAGGCACCAGGGAACTCCAGAAGTCCCAAGCAAGAGAGGTACTGGGCATGGCTGGGTCTGGCTGATGATGTAGCTGCTAAAAGCCCTGGAGAGCCATTTTGGGATAAGATTAGGTTCTTGACAGGAGGCACCAGCTGTGGGAAATGATGCTGAAAGCCCTTAGGCAAAATCCCTGCTGATGGAGGTTGCTACCACCCAAAACAGATACCACACTGCTGGACTCTGTGGCAGGCACTTTATTATATAAGCTCTAAGAGATATTAGCATCTGCATTTAACATTTGAGGAAGCTGAGGCTCCAAGAGGTCAAATGGTCTATACTGGGTTGAGCCAGAGTCAAATTTGAATCCAGGTCTCCCTAGCTCCAAAGTCCATGCTCCTTTTTTGCACTGCAAGAACCTCCCCTGGGTAGATGGGGTTTGCCAACCAGAATCATGGCAGGGCTTTGCAGGAGTCGTTAGTTGCCCAGAGCCTTACAATGGGACAAGCAGGTAAGAATGCTGGCTGGTGGAATTTTCCTGTTCCAAGCTCTGCAGCCTATCCCATTTGTAGCCTACAGAGAGCATTCTGCTTTCCACGACCATCCAGTCCTCCCTGCCCTGCCAGACATTACAGCTCTGGGGAGGGAAGGAACATTAACCTAGCCAGGGAAGTTTGATGGGCTGCAGCAAGGTCGGCTTCATGGGCAGGCAATCACTGTAGCCACACAGCGCCCCTTGCCCATAAGGGCCCTGCACCTGGGGTTTAATGCTCTGCCATCACTGTCTTGAAATTCTTAATAATTTCATCTTTGAATTTATGTCGTGTAAGTGAAGTCCAGTGGGACAGTGGAGCATGTGCTCAGGGCTTGGAGCCTTGGCAAAAACACAGCATCTCCTCAAGCTTCCTCGTGCGTCCCTGCAATGGGTTGTCTGCTGCCTGCTCCCTGCCGTCTGACTCCCCAGGCCCTGCCCAACCTCCCCTCTCCATAGTGCTGTCCACCTAAGGATTCAGGAACCCAATCTTGTCCTGTTTGGAGATGGCAGGCCCTTGGGGGTTGCCTGTCTGCCATGGGTTGGGGCAATGGGCCTGTGGGAGGTAGATACGGACTTTCCTACCTCTGGCTGGGGCCCTGCAAAATATGTAGCCAATCTTGAGCCACAGTTTTCTATGGTTGGAACTCAAAATGATTAGAAATTGAACACATTTGGGCAAGGTGTCTCTCCTTTCCTTCCCAGAGGCCCAGGGGAAGCAGTCTCAGCCATCTTCTGCTCTTCTTCCTCCTCCTTCCATGTGGCTCCCAACACTAAGACTGCTGCCCTGTTACAGTCCAGGGTCAACTTGACCCCAGGCATTGGGAGCAAACTTTCTCTTCCTCTTTTTTCCTCTCTAGTTCTAGTTTCTCAGGCTCTGGCAGGTGAACTTTGGATCAGCCTTTTGACATAGTGGTGAGATGTGAGACTAGGGTTTATGCATTAGGAATGAAATAGATGTAGCAATTATCTAGCAGTGCTTTGTTTCAGGAGTACTTGGGCCTATTTAATTAAAAGAAGCCTTAAGTAAAAGGAGGCTTCCACATGGTCCAACTTAATGGTATTTGGGGTCAAAACTCCCCAAATAATGAATTGTTACTTTGCTTTAGCTTTCTTTGTATATATATTTCCCTTAGGGTACTTGTTGACAGGACAAAGCCCTGAGCCAAGGCAGTATATTTTTACTGTTGATCTCTGGCCAAACATCAAATTAATACTATTCTAGTATTACCTAATGTCACCTCAAGCCCAGTGGTGAGATGGGTGAAGATAGAAATTTGTGATCTTCCAATAAGGTTTCTTTAGTGACAAAGCAATACATTTTTTTCTTTCAAGGACACTTTAGAGGCCAAGAATATTGTCTAGGAACTGAAGTAGCTTTAGCAACTTTAGGTTATAATCCAATCACAGATCCCAACATGGTAGAACGAGTGGTCAAGAAAGAATTAGGAGGTCATGCAAACAGCATTCAAGAAAGGTCACGGTGTCAGTAATGACTAATAGTCATGTTTTTCATACAGGTGACAATTAAATTATAATACCAAAGCTCTTGAGACCTTGAAGTAGTTCAGAGATTATACATTTCAAACCCCTCAATTTTCAAATTAAAAAACTGAGAGTCTAAGAGGTGGAAAGACATATATTGTCACTCAGGAAACCATTGTAATAATTGGTATTTGAAATCTATGTGTCTAGCCCTGAGGGTCTATTCTTCCCATTATTACATATCCATAGATGTTTATTAACCATGGTGGATAATTATGTTTAACAAAGGTAAAATTGTATCTAATGTGAGATGACCATTCCTTATAAAGCTTTCTAAATTAGGATTAATCTCTGAACACAGTATAAATGGAGAAGAGTATGTATGTATGTATGTGTGTACTCACACACATTTGTATCCTGCTTTGTTACCTGAGCATTCTTTATTAGTAGGTGGAATTAGGTGATAGGCCTCATAGAAAGTTTAGGGATTCTGGGAGGACTCTCTATTGCCTTCTCAAACTTTTTACCGCATGTTAGAAAATGCTTAATATTGTAGAATTAGAAATTCAGTTCCCTGAACTAAAGAAAAGAGAGCTCTGACCTGGTAAAGTGTAATCAATTCAAGCATGAGACCCACAGACCAGAGGGTACAAAAGGGCCTTTCCAGTCTTTGCCTGACATTGGGCTCTGTAACATCAGTCTCTGGAGAGTAGCAGCCTATTCTGTGGGAAAATATCCCTCCCTCCCTCCTTCCCTCCATTCTTCCCTTCAATTATTCATTTATTAATTTAGCACATATGTTTTGAGTCCCTCTACTCTGCCTGTATGACAAATATTGTCTCTTGTCTCTGAGTAACAAACCCAGCCACTTTATTCTGTTTCAGTTCTCCTCCGGAGAGCATTTCAGTGAGATCTGGAAGGCAGGAGAGAAAGAGAAGGCATTATTCTGTGGCAGTAGCAATGAGAAAGTAGGCTCTGGCAGATGGCACAGGGACACAGGGTTTCACCAACATTCTCCTGATGATCATCCATTTTTGTGCCACAAGCAACTGAGATTTTTGGTTGCAGGTCACCTGCATCTGGTACTTTTAGACTTCCTCAAAGCCAGCAGAGATCTCTCTGACCTTAACTCACCAGCCATCCTATTCATTGGGCAATCTTCTAATTCCCTATATTAAATTCATTGCTGCTCAGAATACTTACAGTGATTTCTGTTTTCCTGAAAAATTCTGACAGAAACAGCCAAGCACCAGGCAATGAACAAAAGATACAAGGCTGAGTCTACCTGCTCTGTTCTCAGAAGCCTTTCTTCATATTGAATAGAGCATCTTGCCTGTCTCATGTGTACATTGACCATTTTCTTGCCCTAGGTAGTTACACATAATAAATCTTGTTCATTCATTTATGTCTCAGCTCAAGTTAGCCTTCCTGAGAGCAGATATCCACAGGGAGGAGAGAAAAAGGTAAGGAAATGGGTATACAATTGGTGGGGAGGAAATACTCTTAAGTATAGAAAGACAAATTTCAGTCCTGTGTAGTTTTCCTGATTTTTAGAACATAGAGGTTGGATTCTATCCTCGGAGGGATTGGATGAATCCTACTGATTTCAGTCAGAACAGGACAAGGGAGCAGGATAGAAGGTCTTAGGAAGCCTGATGTCTCAATATGAGGGCTCCTAATGAGATGTGCATGCAAAGCCCCTCACTTTTACCTGTAATAGTCACTCAGGAGATGACTACACCTTCTTTCACCTTTCACCTTCTAAAATCTCCTTTCTTTTTTACTAGTTGGCTAATAAGAAAAGATGCTATGAACTCAAAAAAGAGGTCTTTGCATTCCATGTGAACTGTCACACAGCTGAGCCTTAAGCTTGACTCCTCTGTCCTTTGTAAGCCACTAGAAAACTCTGTGGCCATGAATTGCCTGGGTCATCTTTCATAGTGGACAACTTTTGGCAGTATGCTTAATGAGAGGAGAAGTAGAATTAAGTGGATAATATTTTATAAAAATTTAAAAACCCTTTAAAATATGAAGTTAGTCTTTTTAAATATTTACTCTTCCAGAGAAAAATAACATTTCTCTAACAGTTCCCCAATTATTATCAGTTTTTATAGCTTTTTCATTATTATTATTATTATTATTATTATTATTATTATTATTATTATTATTTGCTATAGATAGAATCTGTTACCCAAGCAATAACTCCAGTGTGTGGACATATAGTAGCCATCTTAAATGCCTTAGTTGAATTTAGCACCCTGGGGAACTGAAGAACAATGGAACTAGCTGTACATTAAACAGTGTTGCAGTTTAAAAGAGTCTCAGTCTAATCAGGCAATAAATGTTGTAAAGAGTGTGTAGCTTTATGTCTCTCCTGTTCCTCAAACTTCTAATGTAAATGAAGAGAACATAGAAACCACAGTTGGGGGAAATGACTTGCAGGAAAATCCATGAAGCCTGTCGAGTAACAGGAGAGTCTTATCTTTGATAGTGTCTGGGATGTTAAATCTTTTCCACTAACTGGGTCTGACTTTCATGCATGTTTCTAAAGAGGCTGCCTCATTACTGCCCAGAAAAAAAAAATGATTTCACTTTTTGTTTTTCTAGGCTAGTTAATCTTTCTTTCCTCACATACTTATTTAATGCTGACTCTGGGCACAGGGTTGCTCTGTGTAGTGTGAGGAAACCCTCAATAGATTTATAATTGAGTGAGAAAGTGAAGACATCACACCTGAAATATAAAATAATGATATAAATACTTTTGTCATTAAGTACACTGATTAATTTAAAAATATTTCCTGAGCTGCTACTCTGTACAAGGCAGGCATTTCTTTTGGTTACCTCCCATTTTTCTCCCAATTCACTATTCACTCTTTTCTACTGCTTCTGGATGCACACAGATTACATCCATCCAGGGTCTCTTGCCTTCTGGCTTCTTGAGCCAATGGGAGACACTCGCATGAGATGGAAGGTGGGAAAAGAATGAAGGTGCAGTAGGTATTCTCCTGGCTCCCTTCTTGCTGGGTCATCCTAGATGGGCTGCTTTACTCACAGAGCTACCCTCTTTATGTTCTAGTAAATGTCCCATACCCTGCCCCTTCAGCAACCCTGCAGTTGCTGGTCCTAGAGTACTACACTATCTTCTGTTAAGGAAACATAAACCCTGCCCACGACTTTGCAAATAGTCCCTAAAATTAAATATAAATGACCAATTTTATTTTATTTTTTTTAAAGATTTTATTTATTTATTTGATAGAGAGATAGCAAGAGCAGGAACACAAGCAGGGGGAGTGGGAGAGGGAGAAGTGGTCTTCCTGCCGAGCAGGGAGCCCAATGTGGGACTCGATCCCAGGACCCTGGGATCATGACCTGAGCCGAAGACAGACGCTTAACGACTGAGCCACCCAGGCGCCATAAATGACCGATTTTAATGTTCTGTCTTTCCTGTCTGGACCTGAACTCACACAAATGCAAATCAGACAGATATCTGGCCTTCGAGGAGAAGATAAGCTATGTTTCAGCATAAATATGACAAGACAATTTGTTAAGTGTGACAGACAGAGATGGTTAATGTAACAGCAAGAATAGTAAACTTGAAATTAGGTTTTATAGATTGTCACCCCTGCTCTTCTAATTAATTGTGAGCACTTGAGCAAGACATGTTACTTTTTGGATGTCAGTTTCCTTAGGTGTATAATGAGAAGGATAAACTAGATGTGTTCAAAGATTCTGTCCAGTGTCAAGATTCTGTGCTCTCTTTGAGTGCTGTAAGGGAGTAGCAGTTAAATGCTGCAAAGGAGTGGCAGCTAAAGTGCCATGGGAACCTGAGGGAAACACTTATAAACTGGCACTAAGACCACTAAGAACTATAAGATTTCTGAGGAAGAAGAGTTTGTTATGATGAGGGAAAGCTTCATAGAGTAGCTAGTATGTGGGAAATCTTTATTTCATCTGTTGGATTAGAAAATCATTAAGTTGGTAAGTGTTGGTAAATCATCCTATGTTAAAGCAAAGTCTATGGAATTTTTGCCATTCCATATAGACAGAATCTGACTTACCTATGGGGGTAATATGTATATGATACCTGGTGTCCCCTGAATCATCTCTGCAGAGACCCTGTGTCCACTTTAAGAGATCTAACATCACCACTGTTCCTGCCGAGCATGTACTTCTGTTGCTTCTAGAGTTCCCATATAATCCCCTCTCCCGCCTATCTCGCATGGCACTGGATTTCCCCAAAACCACTAGACAGTTTGAAGATTTCTTTGCTGATAATGACTCAGATTCTTCCAGAAGTGAATTTGAAGCTCTCAGAGAGCCTCCCTGTGTTGGACAGGAAGACAGTGTGCTAGAGGAGGACTCCCTGAGACAGAACTTGTGTAACTGCCAATTAAGTTGCCATTTAAGAAAATATATTGAGCAGCTACTACTTCTTGGGCACAACGATAACCAAGAATTTAAATCTAGTAAATCAAAGAGAAGGCTAATAGTAGCATCTTAATCTAATATTGTAAGCACTGCAATATGGCACTATGTCTGCCTGGGTTATGATGGGAAACCAGAGAACCCATGTAATTCGGCTGGATGGTGGGTGGGCTAGGAAGGAATCAAACAAAGCTTTCTATAAGAGACAATGCATAAGCTCAGTCACAAATGAAGTATAATAGTTACTTACAGGAAGAAGGAAAGGAAAAATGTCTGCTTCAATGAGAATAGGAATAGCCTTCAAAGTATAAAATGACAAGACATGGTTCTGAATTGTATGTGTGCAGGTATATCAGGTGAACAGAGTGGCTTAGTGGATTAGGAATATAAAATAAAAGTGGAAGAGTTTCCTCTTAAGGGTTAATTGAGCCTTCATGGTTTGTCATAGGAACCTAACCACCCAAAATGGTTTTATTTGTTGTGAAATGCATTTTAATATATAGCAAGTCAATCTATGCAGGAGACTGTCAGTGTAGCAGGTGAGTAAGTCAAGGTTCGCTGTGCAGCATTATTTCCCACACGTTGTCTGGCAAGGGGCCCTGACAAATAGCAGTATAAAATCTCTACATCTTTTAATCAATATATAATGGAATAATGTAATTCCATCCATGGATGATTTGGGAATCATACTGTCTTGCCAAAGATGGGGAGATTGATTCCCTCAGTCAAAAAAAAAAAAAAAAAAGTCCATATGTAGAGGAGGCTTGGTAACATGCTCTTGCAGTTTTCTCTGGGTTGTGGAATTGTTGCTGTTTTTTCTCCCCTCTTGCTTTTAATGAGTGCCTGAGAAATACTCTGACTCCCAGGGCTTTGTAGGAAGGGGAAAAAAAAAACAGATTTAATGCTATTCTGAGTCTTTAGACACATTTACACATCCTCCATCTGCTTGGGAGGGAAAAATTCAGATTCCAATAACAAAAATTGTACAGGTCTTCCTTGAGGCAACAGAAAATGCATGTGATAAGGGAATAGCCATGAAGTGCAAAGGCGTATTTAGGTCTTAGCGCTTATTGACTGGAGCTGCAAAGAAGATGTGAAGGATGTGTGAAAAATCCCAAATAAAAGAACTCGAGTAACATACAATATGGATAAGAAAATGTGCTTTAAAGGAAATGCAACTGTCACAAATGAATGTGGTGGGTGGAAAAGAAGGGGGGCCAAGGGAGGAGAAGTGTATGACAAGAATGAAGATAAGCAAGTCTTCTTGCAAGCTTGGCTCAGAGAAACAATATTCTGCAATTATTGGTGTGCATTACATTCATCCAAAATACAATCTAAAATGCAAGAATCCTGAATTAGATCTTCCTTCTACCTTGCCAGCAATGAGGCAGATTTCAATCTTACATCAACTAAAATGCATAATCAGTGTGAAAGGTGATGGGGACAGCTGCAATATGCAGTGCTGAGAGGAGGCTGGAGACCACAAAGCCCTGCGGTTCCCTGTCAGGCTGATGCAGGGCATGTTGTGCCAACAATCACATTCAGGGTAGACGTTTGATGGAAAGTATAGGAAATGTGTGTTACCACTCATGAAGACCTTCTGGGAGGAAGTATTGGATGTGTTTTGGGTGGGTTTACAGCCAATCTGGTGGACTTATGCAGCACATTGTGAAATGTCACTTTTCTATTTAAACTCTGAAAGGCCATTGGTTTCACATGTTTACCAGTTGTCATTTTCACCCTATTCTACAGCGCAAGCCCATCTGATTTATAGCATATACCTGTGTGCTGGCTATATATAACAGTCCTTAAAGTAGTACCTGCCCAAGTGTTTAGGATCTTAAAGACATTCTTAAAGTCCCTCCCTTCCCCCACCCCTTCTCCGTTCGCACTACTTACACCACAGGTCTGAAAGATATAAGGAATGACAGCTCATGTGTTCCCTCCTTTTTGGGATGTGGATTTTTATGAGACTTTAGCAGTTGAGATTAATGTCATACCAGAGAAATTTCCATCAGTCCACCCCTTGGCTTGGTGAAACACAGCAGGGCCAGTACAGGAGGAACATCTTGTCCAACGACCACCCTCCACAAACCAAGGCCATGCCTCACCTCCTCACATCACAGGTAGCTCTCTAGAGCTCCCTTGTTCATGATTCCCCCTTGCTTTCTGCCACCCATCCTGCCAACACCGCCAGCACGAGTCAGCCACTGTGTAACCTTCAGCCCTGACATGATGAGTGTTCCTGTTTCTTACACAGCTTGGTGTTGGGGCAAATTTGGGGCACATGCCCCAGTTTACTTGGAGTCTAAGAATTCCAGTACCTGGATAATGTCTGCACTGACAGGTTCATACTACATTTCTCTCTGCCATTTGGACGGGACTAAAGGAAGTTTCTGACATTAGATGTATGTTTTCGGTGTAGGCATTGGGAGGGGTTTGTTGTTGTTTTGTTTTGTTTTTCAGTAGCACCCAATCACAAATATTTATTGTACTCTTAATGGGTACCGGCACTGTTAGAATTATGAACTATTCCTGAGGAGCCAGCAGTATGTTAGGGAAGATGGATACAGGTGGTTATAATTCAAAGAAGTTTGCTATCAGGGCAGTACCATAGAGACAAAACCTTAATGGAGACAGCATAGAAAAGGGAGCCATCACTTCTGGCTGGGGTATCACAGAAAGCTCTTGGGGGGGACCCCTTTTGAGATTGACCTTGGGGGATGGATGGAATTTCAGGAGGAAAAACTGATAAGAAAGTGCATCCAGGTAGAACATTTAGGCACCAGGGTAGGCAAGAGCATGAAGACAGGATATATTTAGTTTACAACAATTGGGATAAATTTGCTGGAGCAGAAGATGCAAAGAGAAGAAATGGGGAAGGTAAGATACGTTGGGAACATTTGTCTTGAAACATGTTGAGTCAGGGAGTAACACTATCAAGACATGGAAGCTTAACTATTAGGGATTAAGATGTATGGTGGTTCTCAACTGAAGGTGATTTTGTCCCCCAGGGATATTGTTCAAGGTCTGGATACACTTTTGGTTGTCACAACTACATGAGAAAAGGGAGAAGAATCTAGCAGATAGAATCAGGATGCTGCTAAAAGTCCTACAACAAAAAAAGCCTCCTACAACAAAGAATTATCTGGCCCCATATGCCAGTGGTGCTGAGATTGAGGAACTGTGAAATGGAATAAAAGGGAAGTTGACTGCTTAACAGGGCAACAAAGGTTAATGCACTATTGAAAGGGTCCAGCTGAGAGGAAGAGGATCTTGACAAGATAGTGGCAGTAAAAATAGAAGAGGGGAGACAGATGAACCATATATTTAAAGGTAGAATCAGCAAAAATTTGGCAATAAATTGCCTCTGGTGAGGAAGAAAGAAAGAATAAGAAGAGAATTCAAAACTTTGAACTGTTTTTTTGCGGGGGGGCGGGTTGGGGAAAGTGTTTAGGAGCTTCACAGAAATGAAGCAGTCGGGTGCCTGGGTGGCTCAGTCGGTTAAGCGACTGCCTTCGGCTCAGGTCATGATCCTGGAGTCCCGGGATCGAGTCCCGCATCGGGCTCCCTGCTCGGCAGGGAGTCTGCTTCTCCCTCTGACCCTCCCCCCTCTCCTGCTCGCTCTCTTCATTCTCTCTCTCAAATAAATAAATAAAATCTTTAAAAAAAAAAAAAGAAATGAAGCAGTCAGCAAGAACTGTCTGACAGGAGAAAGCAATATATCCTTTTGTTTTATAACATAAAATTGGAATCATATAAATCTGGGTTCAAATCCCAACTTTTCCACTCACTAGTTGTATGATTTGCACAAGTTTTCTTGGTTCTCTGGGGTATTTCCACATTAGTAAAGTAATACTAATACATCTTCCTCACCGGTCACCATGAAAATAAAATCAGATCTTGTCTATAGAAAACAGTGCCAAGCACATAGTTTTGCGACATAAAAGTGGTTATTTTTCTGCCACTGCTGCTGTTGTTATTTGACTAACATTAATGCCCCCAAAAGTTGAAGCCACCAGGTTCAGTGATTTGGAAGACATTTTGGCAGATAACTTGGGTTGCATGGAAGTTCTCCTCTGTTCTTAGACTGGAGGAACTACATGGAAGTTATCTTTCGTGTTGTGTCTATGGCCTCAAGTATAACTCTTGGCAATGACAACTCTAACTGAAAAAATGAAGACCAGGAGTTGTTGGAGAGACTTGAGACTCCACTCTCATGACCTAATGATGGGAGAAGACTGACTAAATGAATGTGTTGAGTACCTACTCTATATAAATACTGGGAGAAATAAAGCACCCACTCATTATTTGCATAATGAATAAGAAGGAATAACAAATTAATCATAAATATCTTGTTGTGGTCAATGAGAGGCAAAGACTGCACTTAAAATCATTTAAAAAGTAATTGGACCTTGGGAGGATGGGTTAGCCTGGTGGTGGGTATTGAGGAGGGCACATTCTGCATGGAGCACTGGGTGTTATGCACAAACAATGAATCGTGGAACACTACATCTAAAACTAATGATGTAATGTATGGGGATTAACATAACAATAAAAAAGTAATTGGACTTGACTTCACTTTTTGAAAATCTAATGGACTTCGAAGTTTTTCTTTGGTGTAGAAATATTGCTGTGTTAAAATATATTGCTATAGTAAAATTATTTGTTATTTGAAATGTGTAATATATACTACTTTCTTGTCTTTCTAGTTGACTTTTATTTCTTAAGAAAAATATCTTATTTGCTATTCTATCACGCATACATATGTTTTCGTATGTTTAAGAGGAAGAGTACATCTTGCCAAAGGAAACTACTAGATCCACCCTTGAGAGTTTTATAGGTGCCCCATCGCAATGACCTGTGAATAGTGGAAATATTTTCAGCAGATATAACTATTAGGGTGACATGTGGACTTCTAAAAGTGTTTGAATTAGCTGGATCTTTTTCAAACTCTGCATTTGTTGCCTTCATATTGACGTCTTCCTTCTGCCATTCTCCAAGATTTCATGCATTTATTGGTTGTATTATGGACTGCCTTTATATTGAGAGTTTTTTTAGATACTTCACAGAAAATGGATATTTAGTAAAAGAAAATAGAGGAGTTAACAAACAAGGAAAAGACCTAAAGAAAAGAAATCGGGGAAGGTCTGGGAGAAGGAAGTGCTATGTAGATGAAAAGGGAAACTTAAGTAGGAAGCAAAACAGAGATAGGTGGTTGGGTGCAAGGTCCTGTTATCTCCAAGATAGACTGGGTGGGTTCTGAAGGTGTTGAGGACACTCCACAGATCCTTTCAGTTCTTCTAAGAGCAGTGTTCCCTCTTTAATTTGATCATCTCTAGTTATTATGGGGTGTGTGTGTGTGTGTGTGTGTGTAACTGTTTAATTCTTTAAAGCTTAATTGAGTACCTTTGTGTTAGCAAGTAGTTGGAAAGTTATGGCTCAAAGTAATAACTGAATTAGTAGGAGCTTTTTCATCTTTTTACATTTACATACAAATTTATAAACAAAATAAATACATTTTTTCCTGGTTAAAAATTCTTAACCATGGGACTAACATTTGTCAAGGAAGACTTACTGAGAATGTGGAAAATGTTGTTCAGCCAGCCATTTTTCCTAAAAAATCTTCAGAAGGTGACAAATTCTCTTTGTTACAAAACATCATTTTCTTTGCAGTGAGTATGATGGCATTCAATAGTATGTTCAATATTGGCACATAATAGGTATTCAGTAAGTATTTTTTGAATAAATAAATGAATCAGTTCAAAATTAAGCTTATAAAATTGTCAAGGCTGGCATCTCCCAATATTTTAAGCTCCCCCATGAAAAATATTCTTTGTTGTACACTCACATATCTGAGAATGTACATATGCATATATATGCACATTTATGCATATGTATTCCTATAATTATATGCATGCACACACATATTCTGGACTTCTTTTGAAAGGTTTATGTGTGGTAATACACTGTATATAAAGTGTGTCTTTATGTTGCTACCCATTCAAGGCATGTATATCAACTGTACATATGTTGCACCATATGGCATACCTTCAATGCCCATCTCTCAGCTTTATTCTTAGAGTCACTAAAGGAATGCCTCCTGAGATAAGACAGTCTTAAAATAGGTCAGAGACCTCAGGAGTCATTTTTTTTTTCAGTGATAAATCACATCATAAGGAAAAAGTTGAAAGTGGGAAATACTCTTGCTATATCAGCCAGCTTTCATAAGCAGAATTCAAGCTACTGAGACTTCTCTTTCTTGACATACTGCTTTTATAAATACCTTTCCTATAGCTTCTTACTTCGGTGGGTATAACCTAAGGATTGATGAATTTGTATCTCCCAGAATCATAGAAGATGTAAATTTGAAGGGCCCACAGAGCCTGCATAATGTCAGGCAAATACATTGAACAGATACCATATTTTGTCTTCAATACAAACACATTTAGAGGAAAATGTATTTATAGATATTCTAATATTATGCTAGTTCAGACTCCAAGAAAACCAAGCTTAAAAAAAAAAAATGCTATGTGACCGCTTACTAATTCATTTCTTAAACTAATCATTTAACATTATATATTCCTCAATGACAATCTGCTGCAAGTTTTGTGTTTCATTCCATTTCACAACCACCTTGCTATGTAGATAGTCTTATTTTGATTTTATAGATGAGTAGACTAAGAGATAATGAGGGACATTTAGTAATTTACCTAAGTTCACTCAGCTAGTAAAAGGCAGAGATGGTGCTCAACAAATATTTTTTAATTTATAAATAAATGAAATAATAAAGTTGCTTGGGAAGCATCTTCCAGTTTATCTGATTCTTAGGCCTAATGTCTGCTTGGTACATTGTACTGATAATATTATAACCATCCTTTCGGATGCTAATTAGCAGAGAAGGGATTGCTAATTTGAAGAGCCCATTACAAATTTTAAGGGTCTGGCTTTTGATAGGCATTTAGCACATGTGATCTCATTACGTATTCAAAACTGCCATACAAGAGAAAAACTCGATATCCCCAGGTTATACATGAGAAAAGTATAGCTCACCCAAGTTTACATTTTTGTCTAGGCTTGCATAGCTGGTAAATGAATTGTACTTAAAAAAATGTCAAACTAGGGGTGCCTGGGTGGCTCAGTTGGTTAAGCGACTGCCTGCAGCTCAGGTCATGATCTTGGAGTCCCTGGATCGAGTCCCGCATCAGGCTCCCTGCTTGTCAGGGAGTCTGCTTCTCCCTCTGACCCTTCCCCCTCTCATGTACTTTCTCTCTCTCTCATTCTCTCTCTCTCAAATAAATAAATAAAATCTTTAAAAAAATGTCAAACTAATGGCTGTCTCATTCTAATCAGTTTTTTTTTGTGTGTGTATCATTCATAAATATAAACAACAACTAAGGAGCATCAAACACTTAAGGAAACTATCTAAAACAGAAGAGACCAAAACAAATAAACAAAACAAAGGAACTAAGAAGAAACACAAGGCAAAGAAAAAAATTTTAATAAAAAATGTCTAATATGTCATCTATAAACATCAGGGATGCTTTTTATTGGAATCCTTGTTTGTACAATAGGTGTTATCCAAGGCTATACCCCTCTAGGGAGTTCCTAGGAAGGATCCAGGAAGCATACCTCAGTTCAGAACCATAAAGGGTTACTGCCTGCTTCGTGCAGATCGGCTCCTTAAGCTCCCAGATCCTCTGCCATCAAAGAACTTCCACATCCTCTAATTGTGATTCTTTGTATATTTGCATCTGTTACTTCATCATCTGTTGTAATTTACATGCTGGTTGAAAGATAAAGTTGTAAAACTGTCTTCAAAAATAGAACCAAGTCATACACTGAACATTCACTATGTGCCAGGCATTGTGCCAGGTGGTAGGGAAAAGGAGAAGGAAAATGCCTATCTCTGTTCTGGAGAGACACTACTGAAAATGTTTGGGGCCTGTTTTGTTTGTTTTGTTACATCAATTTTATTATAAAACTTCATGTTTCATATTAAATAAATATTGAAATAAAAAAATAGAAGCAAGATGCTCAGCTGGGAAAGAGGAAGAGAAAAGAGAAGATGAATTATGGAGGTCCTGACTGGAAGGAATTTCAGAAAGGAAAATAATTTGGGGCATAATTCACCAAAAAAAATACTCCAAATATATTCCCAAATGATACACATTTCTATATTGAAAGGATCCATTGAGTCTCTAATACATTGATGAAAAGAACAGCAACATCAAAATGTTAAGTTATCATAGAATTTCTGGATATTGAAGAAAAAGAAAAATCCTAAAGTTTGCCAGCAAGAATAAAATAAGTCACACAGAAAAGACCAGGGATCAGAATAAAGTCATATCTCTCAATGATAATTAGCAACTTCAAGAAAACGATATGGTTAAAAATTCTGAGAGGAAAATTTTTTCTAATACAGAATTCTAAACCCAGTAAAGATATCAAAGATTTGTGTGGATAGAATAAAGGCATTTGAGGAACGAATGCAATCAGAAAATTTACCTTCCATGCCCTTTTTCTAGCAAGCTATTGAAAGGATGATATAAAGCAAGAAAGACATAGGATCCAGGAAAGGAAGAATTCAGCCTAGGAGAGAGGTGTAGGGAAATGTCAGGATGATGGCTGTGCAACAGGTGTAGAAAGAATCAAGTCCAGGTTGAAGCAAGAGGATCAACATGTCTAGAAGGAATATCTTTGGGAAAACAAAAAGAACCTATAGATCACCTGATGTAAGAGCAAGGTCAGCAAACTATGGCCGGGGCCAAATCCTGTCTCCTGCTTGTTTTTGTAAATAAACTTTCCTTTCCCATACTCATGCTGCAATGTTAGAGTCAAGTAGTTCCAACATGGACCATATGGCCCACGAAGCCAAAACTGTTCGCTGTCTGGCCTTTTACAGAAAAAAATACTCTGGCCTTGTACTAGATTGTTGAAAGATGTTTCACACTCTGGGGATGTATTAACACTAGATATTTACAAGAACAAAACCAGAACAAAACAAAACCCAGGACGATTATTAATGCTAGAGAAAATAAAATGTTAAACAAGAAAGTTACTAGCTATGGGTTGTTTAAAACTGTGGCATATTTGTAATGAAAAGGTATAGGTGTATCTTAGGGGTGGATATGTAAGGACACTGAAATCCTTATCTCCCCCAGTAGGAAGTTGAATAATAATATAATATAATAATATATATAAAATAATAATATAATAAATAATACTGAAAGCAGCAAAAAAAAAAAAAGGCAGTAAGGATACTATGTAGCATTATGGAGGTAGATTTCAGGAGCCAGTGGTGAAAGTGGTTGCCTCTAGAAAACACAAATCAAGGGTGAGTGGGTAAGGTGACAGCTGTTTTGCAGTCTTATATAGTAAATCATGCACAGATACTACTTTGCTAAAAATACAAATTAAATTAAAAGCATGGAAAGTGGTATTAGCGAATCATTAAAATGCACCAAACCTTAATAGTGGTGAATTATTTGAATCTTAGTAGGAGGCACTGTGCTTTCGCACACATCTGTATTTGAAGGGCTCCTCTCATAGAAAGAAAACAAAGGGCAGAAAGCACCGCTGAGGGCTGTAGGTGTGGATGAAATGACACAGTTAAGCTGAAGAATCCCCATGTTGACAGCATTCAATCCAAGGCAACCTCCGCTGTACGCATGCTCTAACATATGGTAAATTTTCAATCTCTCATCTCTCTGTTTTCATCCTCTGAGTCACCAAGGGGCCATTTTGCAGAAGGAGAATCTACTAAAATGGATCAGGGACTTGGTGGCAAGGAATCAATCCATTTTTTTTTAACATGGAAAAAGTGTATGATTCAGTATTCTGTAAGCAAAACAAACACGGTTCTCACACCCTTTGAATATATGAGGCAATTATTTAAGTAATTTGTCACTTTTTATATTTTGAGAATATTACATCTGTATTTTCTTCTGTATCTTTCTGTATTTTTGGTTTATGCAGCCAATATTCTTGATCAGAGAACAAGATCACTCATTTTAGTTTATTTGGTTTTAAAAAATCAAAGTGGCTACATTACAGTGTAAATACATTAGTCTCATCATAGGTGAAAATGAGGCACCGTCATCTGCTAGGTTTGTGATTTTTCACAAAGTGCCAAGTCACGAGGAAATTAGCTGTAAGTAGCTGTGAATCTTTCTGTGTAAAGAATGTATATTTGGAAATGTGTGTGTAAACCTACATACACATATATACATATAAGTATGCACATATGTGTGAACATACGTACAGACACACATACAGACACGCTCAGTGTGTGTGAGTTTCTAGGAACAAAATTTGAATAAATGGCTTCTTTTACTATAAAATGATGCCATCCTTGGTATTTCTATAAGAAAAAATTAAATTTAGGCAATAAATCAATGGGCAGAAAAAACATAAGTGAAATTGGCATTTCTTTTTTAAACCCCTTATGAAGCTGGTCTAGGGCTGTGAGCTTACAAAATAGAAAAGGAGTGTATACTGGAGTCCCCAGAGGACTTTCAAGAGGTCAGAAAAATACCTGGCTTTTCATGTGTGTTATGCCTGGACTTTGTTACTCTGGTAAAATGTCTTCGTAGCCTAAGAAACTGGCGGTTTATCTTAAAATCTGTAGAGTGGACCGCAATGCTGTTAGAGTGAATGCTCATCTTGCTTCTTATCTTGTTTCACACTCCAAAGGGCTCGTCCAAGCATTGATTTCCAAGGACGATTTGCTACAGGTTAGCTTTTTTTTTTCTTTTTTCTCTTTTGACGGCGTGAACCGAGAGCTCCAGATACAGTATCTTACACCCACTTGCCCAGTTTGGAGAGGGCCAGCCATCCATAAACTGGAGCACTGGGTGGCCGCTTTGAGAAACTGCATGTGTCTCCTGTGTGTGCATCTGGACAGCAAATTATGAGGCATTCTCTGCCTTTTTGACTCACAATCGATGGCAGGGAACAGTTTGTGTGTGTGTGTGTAGCAAAAATCCCTTAAGTCCTCTGCTTTGCTTTGCTATCATTGTTTAGGTGCTAAAGTGAAGTAAATGTGTCACCTAATCACTGCTTGTGTAAAGGAGTCATGAACTCAATGAGACTGGCAATGAACAGTCAGGCAGGATTGTGATTTTGCCTTGTCATAGAGAGACTAGTTCAAAAGTGGGAGGAATGTATTTGCCAATATAATGTACACCTTCAAATACCCATTGTTTACCTAAACTTCGTAGGCATATGCTCAGTGGAGGGCATAAAAAAGACATTTACAGAGCTCATTGAAAACTGGCTTTAGGCAGCTTCTGCCACAGCAAAAGGAGCATATTAATCACATCGGTGATCACAATGCCTTCTGCACAGGGACAGTGTATGCGTTTGACTGAACTCCAGGGTAAATAACAGAAAATATTAAGCTTGCTGGAGACTTAGCTTCAAGGCTGTTCCCTGCTCCAGTGTAGGAGTTTCTGAGTGCTACCTGAAGCTCTGTTTACCTGGAGTACATAATTGAAATTCCAGTTCAATAACTTGTTGATTCAGTCAAGCAAGAGACTTGACATTCTAATCAACCAGTTATTTATTGGGTATTCATAGTGTGTGAGAATGGATGATTATGTAGTAGGTCAAAACAGATCTCTGTTCTAACTTTTTAAGTCTTTTGTACCTTGTAGCAGTCAGGGCATCAAAGCAGTTACCAAAATAGTGGTTGTGTCCACCCAAGGCAGGTGTTCTATCTTAACAATATATATATCTTTTAAATTTGGAAATTTAGGAGAGTAGCAAAGGGCCACATGGAGAATTAAGCCCTCATTATGAATTGACCTACATACACTTTACTAACAGGAAATTTAGATGTAAATATTTGCCATAAATTTCAGGTTACACACAATGTGGTTCATGTTAACTATGCGTCCTCCATGTGAGGAGTTGGAGAAGACTTGAGAATGTGTGGTCCTGGTGCCCATCCCAGCCTGGTCTAAACCCACCTCTTGAAACATCCTAGCTCTTCATGGCTCTGTGTTTAACCACCTTACCTGCTTCTGCATCACACTCTAGACCATGTTGCACAGTGCCATTGGTAAAGTCACTAAGCTCTGTCAGCAACTGCTCAGAGCAAAGAACTTCCTGCCTCATTTATACCAAGCTCTACAACTGCATTTCTGTTGCAATCACTAGTTTTATTCCTGAGAATCCATGTAAAATAAAGCAAAGGAAAAGTGGCTTATGAATACCTTCAAATGCCGGGTATTTTTACTGCTGTGGGAATAAAATCATTTTTTTTGGGGGGGGGCATTGGGAGACTGGCTCATTACACATGCTCATTAGGTCGTTGGTGAATGAGTGAATGAACAAATGTTTCTTAGTAGATGATTCACTTTTCCTTTTACTACAGATACCTCCTCTGGCCTCTAAGATTGAAACAAAAGGCCTCATCGTGGGGCTGCCTGTTTCTTTTAGGCCTCTACTCTTCAGATAGCCCATGATCACTTCTTTTAGTTTATGTAAGCATTGTGCTGGATAATTTGAAGGGTATGAGGAAATAGTCTAAACTGTGATCTTGTCAGCATTCAGGATATTTAAAATGTGTCAGGAAAGCAAACCTTACGTGACAAAGCAATGAAAACAAAGCTGGAGGCCTCATACCTCACAATTTCAACTATATTACAAGGCTATAGCAATTAAAACAGTATGGTGGTCGCATAAAAACAGGCACATAGATCAGTGGAACAGAATAGAGAGCCCAGATGTAAAGCTGTGCACACATGGTCAACTAATCATTGACAAGTGTGTCAAGAACATAGAATGGGGAAAGGAGAGTCTCTTCAATAAGTGGTGTTGGGAAAACTGGACATTTGCTGAGAGTAGATCATAAGTGTTTGCACATTTACAAAAAAGAGAAAAAATAACTGTGTAAGGTGATGGATATGTGAATTAACTTGAATGTGGTCACCCTTTCACAGTGTACACTTTATATACATACAGTTTCATTTGTCAATCACTCCTCAGTAAATCTGGGGCAAAAGTGCTGAGGAACAGGGCCCTGCCAGACACTGGAATAGGAAGCAAAGTACAATCAGTGAGATTGGGTAATTCAGGGGAGGCCACATGACATCTAAGTGGGGTATTGATGTGTGGGCAGGATTCGAATAAGCAGGCAGGAAAAAAAAAAGCTTGTCAAGGTGAGAAACAGCATAGAAATGACTGCCAAAGAGTAGTATTGCTCACTCACCCTTGCAAAGACTTCTCTCCTCCTCCCATTCCAAGCTCCTTGCCTTCCAAGTTGGATGAGATTCCTGGGTATTTCCAGAACTTTCTGTAAATGCTTCTATGATAACATTTACATACCATATTCTCTTTGTTGGTTTAAGTTCTTCACCCTTGTGTGCCCAGTACCTGCATCAGTATCCAACATAAGGTTGGTAGTCAATATACTTTATGATTGGATGAAAAGGAGATTGAGTAATGATACATGGGAGATCAAAACCAAAGGGCTTATAATGAGATAAAAGTATAGAGATTAAATTTCATGAATTCAAAGCTTACGAAATTTCTCATTTGGACAGAATAAAGCAGAAAGGCTATAGTACTGACTGCAAGGATATATAGGATAGTGATATAGCATCCTTCTCTAAAGTCACTACCTGCCACTCTACCTAGTACTCACTCCATTCCTGCCACAGTGGCCTTCTGGATATCTCTAGAACTCACCAGACATCTTCCCCACCTGGGGCTTTTAGAATTCTTAATCCTGGGGCGCCTGGGTGGCTCAGTCGGTTAAGCAGCTGTCTTCGGGTCAGGTCATGATCTCAGGGTCTTGGGATGGAGCCCTTTGTCATCGGGCTTCCTGCTCAGCAGGCAGTCTCCTTCTCCCTTTCCCTCTGCTTCTGCCCCTCCCCACTGCTCATTCTCTCTCTCTCTCTCAAATAAATAAAATCTTTAAAAAAATAAAAAAATAGAATTCTTATCCTTTGCATAGAATGCTTTTCTTTGTTATTGGCCTGGCTTGCACCTTCACTTCATTCAGTATTGCTCAAGCACCCCCTTATTTGAGAGTCCTTCTCTGACCACCCTATCTGAAATAGTTTCTGCTGATCACCCTGTTCTTTTGCCATGTTTTTTGTTTTTCCCTGATTTTTCTGTTTATTGTCTGTCTTTTCTCCCTAAAATGTAACTTCTATGACAGTAGACTTAGTGCCTAGCACATAGTGGGCACTCAATAAATATTTCTTAAATGAATAAATGAAAGAAAAATAAAGAAACAGGGCTAGATATGAGAGCATCTTCGTGAAAGCATGAAGTTTTGAGAGTATCTTCATGAAAAATGGTAGTTTATAAAGGTTTATCTTGCAGTGGCATACAGAGTGGATGGAATGGGAGGGCTCAAAAAAGCAGTATGGCTAATTAGGTGGCCTATATTGAAGGAAAGACAAATACTATATGGTATCACTAATATGTGGAATCTTTAAAAAGAGAGAGAAAACAAAGCAAAACTCAACAGAAACACAGAGTAGCAAGATGGTTGCCAGGGGCTGGGGGTCAGGGAAATGGGGAGATGTAAGTCAAAGGGTACAAACTTTCATTTATAAGATGAATAACTTCCGAGGCTCTAGCAGGGCCTGACCTGCCAGGGAAGCTTTGGAGCAGAGAGGGAGTGTTTGGTCTATTCAGGTAGGTGACCCCTAGTAGGTCTGATCCTCTTGGCATTTTGGAAATACTCCCTATCAACTTTTTTCCTACTAAAGAGGTTGGGGACCTTTCAACAGTCCCAGTTATCAGAAGGTGGTCCCCTCTTCTCCAATGTTTTTATGTATCATACAGCTACAGAATTGTTCCATTAAATGCCTATCCTCAATCATGAAATTTGCATGCAGAAAGCACTTAGCTCATTTGGAAGGAACTCTAGGGCTAGAGTGGGCACTTAGCAGGTTAGCCAATCGTGAGCTTAAAGAATTATGTTCAGTTGCACTAGGCAGATTTGAGTGCACTTCTGGAAAATAATTTAAGTCTTCCTTCTCAGACCAAGATGTACAGTCCTCAAACATTGTGCCTAGCAATCAGTCTTAGATCTGAGGTTCCCTGGATGATAATAAGCTAAAGAACCTAATGGGTAGTTAGAGGATGTGGAAGGAGGTGCTGGAAAGGCTTTCTTTTTATTTTAGGTACCTTAAGCTAGCTCAACTCACAACCCCTTTGACCACTGAGCCTAAAGAGAGATTTTGAGTCTTTTATACAGTAATTCCAGTTTGGCCTTATAAAATACTTTGTTTTAAGCCTGCTCGAAAGCAGTGCAGTGCAAGTAGATTATTCATTTACTATCTGTACCTCACTGAATTTTCTTTTTAAAAGAGTCCTGGTTTGGCGTTCTGTGGGGTGTTTCTTTTTTCATAAATAAAAGGCACAAGGAAAGAAATGTGACTACCTGACAATGTGAAAAGCACCCCAAGTGAATTCTGCCGATGAGCTAGAAATGACAGGTGAACACTGTGTCTTAAAGTCACCCCAGGGGATTCTCTCTCTGATATGAAGGAAACAGCAGGGTCCATCCTTTCTGATTTAGTCTTTGACAGGCTGCTTTTCTGACAGTGGCTGCAATGTACTAAGTGCTGGATTGGGAAAAGGATAACGGCTGAAGGGCGCCAATTGCCAATTGCAAGGGAAAGAAGGGGGTCTGAGGAGCTACTGAGATGAAATATGCAAGAGGTTGAAGTTGGGAGAACCTCTCAAAAAGCAGACTTGTATTTAACTTTGCAAATCTCAGAACCTTTACTTTGATGGTACTGTTTTTGGAATGAATGAAGAGATCGAATTATAATGCATGTCTTCGTAGATGTAGTTTTAGTTAAAGACTAACACTCTCATAGATATGAACTTAGGAGATTTAACAATGGGAGCTAATACACCTTTAGTAGGTTGGCAAACAAAAGCAATTATTTACCATGTGACTTGTGTGTGTGTGTGTGTGTGTGTGTGAACTATTTAATTCTGTCTATGGAAAAATAAGAAGATAAGAATTCTTCTCCAAATGCTCAGGCAATATCGTAGCTCATACCAAGAAAATGTAGGAATGGAATTCTCCACAGTTGTCGGAAACATATACATGGACTACTTACTTCACCCACAGACATTTTCAGGACAAAAATACAGACATCAGGGTTGCAACGAATGATAGCTATAACCCTAATTTGTATCTAATATCTTTTTAAGGGCAGTCTAGAGATATCAAATGAATAGATTTGCCCCCTTGAGTGTCTTAGGTCAATACTTTGAGACACAGCTCTGGTTCCATTTCTTTTCTATAGATTTAAGGCATTTTTTCCCCCTCCAAACTACTTACCTTGATACCTTGAATGAATTTATTTACCCTAGGGTGCACAGTTTATTCTTCGAAAACAGTGTGCTTAGGTTTCTTCAACATAGCTATTAGCTAACTAACTATTTTACTGGATATATCATTTTTGGTTTTGTTTTTTCTTTACCCCATAGTTTTCCTTCAAATAGGAATCAGTGAACTAGATGATATATTTAAGTGCACAGCCAGCAGATGGTCAGGCTGAGATGAGAACATATGGTTGAATATATTGTATGGTTCAATCTTCCATTGGCACAGAAGGCATATCCATCTTAATATTCCCCTTTAGCACCTGGGTAAGGAGGGTAAAAGATTTCTCTTGAGTCTAGGAAATTTCTATGGCCATCACTGAAAGAATTTTACTATTTCACATCCAAAAAAAGATTTGAGTTGGGCATTTTAAAAAACCAACCACAAAGAAAGTGTAGCATAAAGACTTTTTTCCTTCTTTTAAAAATCAACTTGGGGCACCGGGGTGGCTCAGTCGGTTAAGTGTCTGCCTTTGGCTCAGGTCATAATCCCAGGGTTCTTGGATTGAGCCCCACATCAGACTCCCTGCTTCGCGGGAAGCCTGCTTCTCCCTCTCCCACTCGCCCTGCTTGTGTTCCCTCTCTCACTGTGTCTCTCTCTGTCAAATAAATAAAATCTTTCAAAAAATAATAAATAAATAAATAAAATAAAAATCAACTTATTGAGGTGTACTTTACATATAATAAAATTCACTAGTTTTAGATATTTCAATTTCAATGAATTTTGACAAGTGCATAGCCATATAACCACCACTAAAGTCAAAATATGAAACAGTTCTATTATCCCAAGTTCTCTTATTCCCCTTTCCAGTCAATTCCCTCTCATTACTTTAGCCCCTGTCAACCAGTGAAGTGCTTTCTCTCACTATGGTTTTGCCTTTTCTAGAATTTTATATAAATAGATATCATACCATATTCAGTCTTTCAACTCTGGCTTCTTTTACAAAACAAAATGTTTTTGAGATCCATCCATGTTGTCGTTTGTCTTTTTTTACTGCTGGGTACTTTCCATTGTATAGATATACAGCAGTTTGTTTATATATGCAGCAGCTGATGGATATTTGGGTTATTCCCAATTTGGGGCTATAATGAATAAAGCTGCTTGGAACATTCATGTACAAGTATTTGTGATGATAGATAGAAAAATAGGTTTGTTTTTTTTTTTTCCAATTCCCTTGAATAAATACAGAAGAGTGGACTTGCTGGGTTATATCAATTTTCTTTTTTTCTTTTTGGTCTTAAAGATTTTTAAAAATTGAGGTGAAATTCACATAACACAGAATTAACCATTTTAAAGTAAGCAAGTCAGAAGCATTTAGCACATTTACAATACCATGCAACCACCAGCTCCAGCCAGTTCCAAAATATTTTCATCATTCCATATGATTCATGAGTCACTTCCAATTAACTCAACAACCCCTAGCAGCCACCTACCTGCTTTCTATCTCTATGGACTTACCTAATCTGGCTATTTCATATAAATGAAATCATTAAAATATGTGACCTTTTGTGTCTGGCTTCTTTCAGTAAGAATGATTTTGAGGTTCATCTCTATTATGGATGTATCAGCATTTTACTCCTTTCTGTGGTTGAATAATATTCCATTATTTGTTTATCCATTTATCTGTTAATGGACATTTGGTTTCATTCCGCTCTGGGGATACTGTGAATCATACTGTAATAAATGTTCATGTACAAGTATTTGTTTGAGTACCTGTTTTCAGTTCTTTTGGTTATATACCTAAAAGAAGAAATGCTAAGTCATATGGCAATTCTGTTTAACTTTTTTAAGACCCACCACATTTTTCCATACTTTATATTCCAACTTTATGTCCCCATAAACAATGTAATAAGGTTTCAATTTCTCCGTATTCTTGCCAACATTGTTGTTTTCTTTTTCTTTTTTTTTTTTTTTAATTTTTACTTTTCTAGTAGGTGTGAAGTAGTGTCTCAATGTGGTTTCAATTTGCATTCTGTCAATGTTTGCTTCATGTATTTTCTATTGTTTGGTGTACATGATCATAATTTTTATATCTTCTTTATGTTTTGACCTTTTTATCAATATATGACTTTCTAAGTATCCTGTAACGATTTTGACTTGAAGTCGGTTTTGTCTGGTAATAATATAGACACTCCAGCTTTCTTTTGGTTATTACTATGGAATATCTTTTCCATTCTTTCACATTCAACCTATATTTTGTCTTTGGATCTAAATTGAGTCTCTTATAGACTGCATGTGTTTGGATCGTGTTTTTGTATCCATTCTACCAGCCTCTACTTTTTAGTTGGTGAATTTAATGCATTTACATTTAAGATGAATACTGTTAAGAAGACTCTTTCGGGTGCCTGGGTGGCTCAGTCAATTAAGCTTCTGCCTTCGGCTCAGGTCATGATCCCGGAGTCTGGGGACCAAGCCCTGCATCGGGCTTCCTGCTCAGCAGAGAGCCTGATTCTCCCTCTGCCCCTCACCCTGCTCTCATGCTCACTCTCTCTTGCTCTCTCTCTCTCTCAAATACATAAGTAAAAAAATCTTAAAAAAAAAAAGAAGGCTTTCTTTCACCATCTTACTATTTGTTTTTATATGTCATATCTTTTTTTGTTGTTGTTCTTTAATTCCTCTAACACTGTCTTTTTTTGTGCTTGGTTAATTTTTTCTAGTCTGTCATTTTGATTCCCTTCTCACTTCCTTTTATGTGTATTTGTTAGTTATTTTTTAAGTGGTTACCATGGGAATTTAAACTAATATCCTAAATTTAAATAATCTAGTTTTGAATTGATAACAACTTTGCTTCAATAGCATATGAAAACTCTGCTCCTTCAGGGAAATCCAAATCAAATCTCAATGAAATACCACCTCACACTAGTCACAATGGCTAAAATTAACAAGTCAGAAAACGACAGATGTTGGCGGGGAAAGGGGAACCCTCCTATACTGTTGGTGGGAATGCAAGCTGGTGCAGCCACTCTGGCAAACAGTATGGAGGTTCCTCAAAAAATTGAAAACAGAGCTACCCTATGACCCAGCAATTGCACTACTCGGTATTTACCTCAAAGATACAAATGTAGGGATCCGAAGGGATACATGCACTCCGATGTTTATAGCAGCAATGTCCACAATAATCGAACTATGGAAAGAGCCCAGATGTCCATCTACAGATGAATGGATAAAGAAGAAGTGGTATATATATACAATGGAATATTATGCAGCTATCAAAAGGAATGAAATCTTGCCATTTGCAACGATGTGGATGGAACTGGAGGGTATTATGCTGAGCTAAGTAAGTCAATCAGAGAAAGACATGTATCATATGATCTCACTGATATGAGGAATTCTTTTTTTTTTTTAAAGATTTTATTTATTTATTTGACAGAGAGAGAGACAGCGAGAGAAGGAACACAAGCAGTGAGAGTGGGAAAGAGAGAAGCAGGCTTCCTGCCAAGCAGGAAGCCCAATGTGGGGCTTGATCCCAGGACCCTGAGATCATGACTTGAGCCGAAGGCAGTCGCTTAACCAACTGAGCCACCCAGGTGCCCCTGATATGAGGAATTCTTAATCTCAGGAAACAAACTGAGGGTTGCTGGAGTGGTGGGGGTTGGGAGGGATGGGGTGGCTAGGTGATAGACATTGGGGAGGGTATGTGCTATGGTGAGTGCTGTGAATGGTGTAAGACTGTTGAATCACAGACCTGTACCTCTGAAACAAATAATACATTATATTTAAAAAAAAAAAAAAAGAAGATAGCAGGAAGGGAAAAATGAAGGGAGGGGAATCGGAGGGGGGAGACAAACCATGAGACTATGGACTCAGAAATGGGGGTTCTAGAGGGGATGGGGTGGGGGGATGGGTTAGCCTGGTGATGGGTATTAAAGAGGGCACGTACTGAATGGGTGTTACATGCAAACAATGAATCATGGAACACTACATCAAAAACTAATGATGTAATGTAAAAAAAAAAAAAAAACCTCTGCTCCTTTGCACTTTCATTTCCCCATCCTTTGTATTGTTGTTGTCACAAATTGCATCTCTGTACCTGTGTGCCCATTAACATTGATTTATAATTATTGTTTTATGTATTTGTCTTTTTAAATTATATAGGAAACAAAAAGAATTCCAAAGCAAAAATACTACTAGCTTTTATGTTTACCGATGAACTTACCTTTACCCGAGCTCTTTATTTCTTCATATAGCTTCAAGTTACTGTTTAATATTCTTATATTTCAAATTGAAGACCCCCATTAGCATTTCTTGTAGGACAGGTAGATAGGAACAAACACCCTCAGTTTCATATACTCAATAAGAAACAAATGTTTATTATTGCAAAGCACTAAGCTTTAGGAATATTTGTTAAGGGGTGGAAGCAATCTAAGGGTCCATCAATAGATGAATGGATAAGAAAGATGTGGTGTGTACACACACACACACACACACACACAGGGGAATACTACACAGCTGTAAAAGAAGGGTGAGATTGTGCCATTTGAGACAACGTGGATGGTCCTACAGGGTATTATGCTAAGTGAAATAATTCAGACAGAGAAGACAAATACTGTCTGATTTCAGTCATAGATGGAATCTATAAAAACAACAAATGAATAAAGGGGTTTCAAGGGGCAGGTGTTTGGGCAAAATGGGTGAAGAGACAGGGCATTATAGGCTTCCAGTTATGGAGTGAGTAAGTCAGGGGAATAAAAGGCACAACATAAAGAATACAGTCAGTGATATTGTTTTGTGTTTTTTTTTAAAGATTTTATTTATTTTTTTGACAGGGAGAGACACAGCGAGAGAGGGAACACAAGCAAGGGGAGTGGGTGAGGGAGAGGGAGAAGCAGGCTTCCCACTGAGCAGGGAGCCTGACAAAGGGCTTGATCCCAGGACCCTGGGATCATGACCTAAGCCAAAGGCAGATGCTTAACCGACTGAGCCACCCAGGCACCCCATACTGTAATATTGTAATAGTGATGTAATGGGACAGGTGGTATCTACACTTGTGGTGAACATGGCATAATGTATGAACTTGTCAAATCACTAAGTTGTACACCTGAAACTAATGTAACATTGTGTGTCAGCTATACTAAAAAGACAAACAAAAACACCTTATGTAGGGGAGGGGGTGGGGCGATGGGTTAGCCCGGTGATGGGTATTAAAGAGGGCACGTTCTGCAGGGAGCACTGGATGTTATACACAAACAATGAATCATGGAACACTATATCAAAAACTAACGATGTGATGTACGGTGATTAACATAACATAATTAAAAAAAAAGTAAAACAAAACAACAACAAAAAAAACACCTTATGCGAAAATTGGTAGTAAGAATGAAATACAGCAATGACATCAACCTAAAATATGAAGCATTGGCTTTGGAATGAGGAAACCGTTTTAAGTGGCCTGGGAATGGCCCATGTTGTTTGGAGGTAAAACATTTGGTAAATCTTCCTTCTAATTAATTTGTGGCATTAGGCATGGAAGTTTTGAGACAGATTGTTGATAAGATGAGCTGATTGTTACTAGTTTTATTTGAATGGTTCCAAAAGATAAAGGAGCTCAGGAAAAAAATAATTGAAAAGGAATATAGAATGCTCAGAAAATCTAGAATTTTTCAGGTTGAGAAATGAAACTCTTTCAAGTCTCCACCAGTTGAAGATAAGATTAAAAATATTTTGAGTTTAAAAGGCCTTCTAAGCCCTGCATGGGGCTCCCTGCTCAGTAGGGAGGCTGCTTCTCCCTCTCCCTCTGCTGCCCCCCACCCCCCGGCTTGTGCTCTCTCTCTCTCTCTCTCTCAAATGAATGAATAAAATCTTAAAAAAATAAAATAAAAAATAAAAGGCCTTCTAAGACTCACACTCATGGAAAAAACCCAATTGGGAGTTTGGTTTTAAAAATACAGCCTCAGAGCAAAGACAAAATATGGATGTGGCTATGACACCTTTGGTTAAGTTGTACAGAGATCTTACAACTTAAGATAGGGCTCAGTAGATCATTACAGTTGGGCAAGATAACCTCTATAAAGGAGACTACGGGTATAATTTCAGTGAAGGAAGATATGGTCAAAGGAGATGAAATTAAGTCAAGATAAAGAGACATGTCCCCCCAAAAATTATGGGTGTGACTTTTGGCATATAGAACTGACTGACCAAACTCATAGATTAAAAAAAGAGAGAGAGGGGCGCCTGGGTGGCTCAGATGGTTAAGCGTCTGCCTTCGGCTCAGGTCATGATCTCAGGGTCCTGGGATCGAGTCCCGCATCGGGCTCCCTGCTCCTTGGGAGCCTGCTTCTCCCTCTGCCTTTCTCTCTCACTCTGTCTCTCATGAATAATAATAAAAAAAAGAGAGAGAGAGAGAAGGAGTTCAGAGAGCTGTTATTGACAAAAGTATATCACCCTCAGTTTAAGAATGAGCAGTGAAAGAGAACATAGGGATTCCAACTTTATACAGGTAAGAAACAAGCTAAGAAAGAAAGGCATATTCTCTGATGGTCTTTTCAAATGTGGCCAAAGTTAACAAAAGAACAGATATTACAGAGGGTGGATCCAAGAACCATGGAGAACAATGGACTAGGAAGTTATTCATAGGAATTGGATCTGGGGCCTAATTAGGACATATTTACTACCATCTGTGGGATTTTGGTAACTCCTAAATGCCTCCAATTCTTTTCTTTTCCAAATAGGGATGTTGACTGTGATTATCCTGCCTCTTTTCATCAGTGTATATGTGTGTATATATGTAGAGCAGATGGCTTGACATTTTAATTCATAAGTTTCTGAATCATGATTTGCCACATTTTGGCCTGATACAGATATTGTCATGAGATCCTGGTTGTTGACCCTGATTGAATATGACTCTTGGGGCATCCATGATTTACATTGGGGAGGGAAAATTGTGATAATAGGGAAGACTTTTATATTGCAGGGGTCAACAAATGCTGGCTAGAACATAGAACATTTTGTGATGCTTTTTACTATCTGACCCTTTAAAAAAACATTTGCAAACCTCTAGTACATTGTGCTATTTGTCAAAACTTCTCCTGTACTACCCCTTCCCTGCAACTAATGCCATATGAGCAGATTTTCTTCCTTGTGTCATTGACTTTGGATTTAACCATGTGTCTTGCTTTGGTCAATTGAATGTGGTGGTGTGGGAGGGGAAGAGCATGTACCAGTTCTAGGATGAAGCATTAAGAGACATTGCCCATTTCTGTTCACACCTCTTATGTTTTGACCATCCACCATGACAAAACATGCACTGGGTAACTGCTGGGCCCAAAATGAGAAAAATACATGGAGTGTATCTCAAACCAAACCACAACCTAGACCAAGCTCAAATGATCCCAGGTAAGCTTAGCAGAGACCCAACCTACCTAGAAATCTCCACAAGAAACAATGTTTGTTTTTGTAAACTACGATGTGGTATAATAAAAATAACATTTGGTCTTTGTCCCCAGTTCCTGGCATAGAGCTTCCAAACATTTGGAATTTTCTGTCTTACATGTTAAGATGATCCATGGTGGTAGGGGCTAGATAGCTTTAGAATGGGCACTGATCAACAGAAAAAACAATCATGAAATTAGAGGGTTAGAACTTTTGGCTCCCCTCCCCGCAACCTCCAGGAAGGGGAGAGAGGCTGGAAATTGAATTTAATCACCAATGGCCAGTGATTTAATCAATCATGCCTACGTGGTGAAACCTCTCTAGAAACTCTTCAATGATAAGATTTTGAGAGTTTCCAGGTTGGTGAACACATTGGTGTGCCAGGAGGGCAGAACACCCAGAAAGGGCATGGAAGCTTTGTTCTCCCTCCCTTCCCCCATATCTTGCCCAATGCATCTCTTTTGGCTATTCCTGAATTATATCCTTTATAGTAAACTGGAAATCATAAATAAAGCACTTTCCTAATTTCTGTGAGCCACTGTAGCAAATTACTAAACCTAAGGAGGGGAGTTGTAAGAACCCCTGAATTTGTAGTCTTCTGATCAAAAGTTGGGATAGGTTGGGCACCCCATTTGTTGCTGACATCTGAAGTGAGGGTAATTTTGTAGAGTTCTTGACTGGTGAAGTCTGTGCTACCTCCAGAAGTTAGTGTCTAAAGTGAATTCAATTGTTAGACCTCCAGTTGATATTAGAAAATTGATGTGGAAAAACAGCATATAGTTGGTGATAGTAAACAGAGTACACACACTGAATTTTGGGAATGTTTGTTACATGTTACTATTGCAACATAAACCTAACAAATATAAAAGTTATCTTCCACATGGAATTTTTTTAAAAAGCTACATATTGAAATGAAACATTTGGCTGGCTGATCATAAACTTAGGCATAAATTCCTAGTGTTTTTAATGTGACCTCAATGCACATAGATTTATGTAAAGGTAGCTGACTGCTTAGTAAAACAAGTGAACAAAAAAACAAAACTCAAAATTTCAGGAGCTCTGAGGTTTTATTTCATTAATACAACCAAGATTTAGTGATGTAAGTGTTGTATAGGGAAAATGAAATAATACTTAAAACTATTCTTGTTATTTAGATTTTAGGATGACTAAACTTAGGAGAGTCTTTTTAAAGACTTTTGTTTTTTAAGGAGAACAAAGGGGGACCCGAGAGCACTGGATATTAGACCAGAAGAAGCTTGCTAAATAGGGAAAAAACTATAGAGAAAAGACAAACTTTATTTCTAATTTCTACCTAGGGCATTAGACATAAGCCATGGTGTTTTATATGGAACTCCACTATGTTTAGTAGAGGATCTCTCTTGTTTTCTTTACCTTTTATGTTCTTTAAATTGTTTTCCTCCTCATTTTTTCTAAGATAGTATAAGTTTTCATTGAATCTTAGGGACATTTTTATAGGTAACTGCTAGTGTCCAAAACAAGATATAGTAGATGTCTGGCCTAACTGGAGAAGATTCTAACTGCAAGTGACCTATGAATATTCAATCTCAGGTATACTTTTCTGTGGCATGGCCGTTTTTATCTCTATGGCAAGGGGTTCTAGAGAATTATCTATACACAAGAAGCTCCTTTAAGGTCAATATTCTCAGCAGAAGCTGAAAATTCTATACAATTTCCAAAAATCCATTGGAGAAAACAGGAATGATGGAGTCAAATTTAGTCTATCCAGGAACTTCAAGATAACAGTTTGTTCAATATAGAATAGAATTTGATATAAATTTGGTGTACATGGACTCTACTTAACACATTATAATTAATGAAAAACCAAAGTGGCCTTTGAAGAAAATGGTTTTTACCAAATGATTGTGATATGTCCTAATAGCATCACAGGGCCAAAGGAGAAGAATGGAACAAACATTTGTTGAATATCTGGGCCAGATATTATGTCTTTGGAGTGAAGTTTTTGAATATTTCATTTGTTCTTTATGATGTAACATCATGTCCGATATGCAAATATACTGAAATATAAAGATTTGTGACAAGTTACAAGTGACTCTTGGTTTTGGAAACAAATCCTACCTATTTACTACCTGAGTAGATGTACTAAAAGGTCTGAATGAAGATGATTCACATCTAACCATACTTCCATAGTTTACACTTTGAATGTATTGTGTATCCAAAAGATACTTAAGGATGAATTCATGAATAATTTTTTTATTCTTCAAATTCTGTAGAAACTTCTTTGCTCCATTAATTGGGTCTTAGTCTTTTGTTTTAATGGCCTGCCAATGGTTTTCTTAATCTTTATTCTACTCTTTGAAATGGTTCTCTTAATCTCATATAAGCTTCTTTGGCTTGTGTCAACCCATTTGGGCTCCTTTGGAGAATAAATTCCATTCCCCAGTGCAGGGGCTGCTCAATCTCAAAAGAGTTAGGCCCCAATTTGGACACGTGGATCCTTCCTGAGAAGTACTGCTAAGTGGCATCTGCTATGGACATCCTACCTGATAGCCACTCTTCTGAGATCCAGGAATTCATTATTCTCAAGAAGTCTCAAACCAAAACCAAAATTGAAATCAGTTAGGTTTATTTTCTTCTTCAGAAATCTAGAGATTTCTGCAGACCAAATCTAATACATGCTTCTTCTTGTTTCCTTGACACAATCGGATTTGGTTGGCTTACTCAGCTATAGTCTTAGAGTCTTGTTTCTAAAGCCCCCTCTACGCTCTATGCAGGGAGCAGGCAGTCAGCCCTCTCTCTATTCCTCTGAATGGAGGGAGAGTATTTACTCTTGTTTCCAGAAACACATTTGTATCTCAAAGACCCTAAGGTGAAGGCCAAAGAGAGCCTCTTCTAGAAGCCTTCTGAATCTCAGTGGCTCTGCTGCATATACCCACTTGTGTGCAAAAAAGGAGCCCTGGGATCTTTTTCTTTTGTCTATCTCAACAGCAGTTTTCTCCACCCACTATAGATACAGCCAAGATATCAGAAAGGAGGCAAAACCTAGCTAGTTTTGCCAATTTTAAGCAGGTAAAAGGTGACTTTTTACCTTAAAAAAAGTTTTAATTTAATAGTTTAAAACTGGCATGCAGTCCCCATGGCTGGAGGCTACTTTATTCCTCTGACATAGATGACTGAGAAGCCTTGGAACATAAATATATGCAATAAGCCAATAATTCTGCCTGCCTTTCTGCTGCTCCTACAGGGTATCTCAGAGCTGGCAAACAGAAGGGTAATGGGAATTAGAAGGAGGGGGAAAACAGCAATAAAAATATAAATCAAAGAAAGAAGGAAATCCATTTGCTCCTTGGCAGCAGAGACAGTGCTCGGTTAATCCATGCTGAGTGCAATCCAATACTCCTTTATATAATCCTGTGCCGGTGGAAGAAAATTAAAGTTTAATGCAATAACGGCTGACACAAATCATTTTGTTGCCCAGAAGCAGATTAAAGAATAGTTAAAATCATACAAATCTAATTTCTTTTTTTGTTGTTGCTTTATTCTGTAACATCTTGATGCTTTAATCCCAAGCATCAGTTTTTGATTATTAAACATATATTGCCAACATAAGAGAGATTGTGGGAAAAACAGTGACAGCCAGGAAATGATTTGTGCTCAAATGGTACATGTTAAAGCTCTTTCAAAATCCATAAATTTTTCATAGGTTCATAGAGGTCTGTGCCTTTAATCAATCTGTGTCAAGGGAATTTTAAAATAAGCATAAAAGTAATGGAATGCTATCAATCATAATTGGGGCTGGAAAGAACCATCACAGTCCATCAGCTATCACTCTTGTGTTGTGCATGTGTGTGTGTGTGGTGTGTACATATGTGTGTCAGAATGGTGTATTACCATTCTCTATTTTTGATTACTGCCATCAATGGGACAATTTGAGGACCTTGTATAAAGGCAGACATGAATTAAAAAAAAGAAATTTCACTGTGGCTATAACTTCTACCTTCCCCTGCTCCCTTTACAGGAATTACTATCTCTGCAGAGACAGTGACTTGCTTCATCTGTGAAATAGACTTCTTCATCAGAACAGAAGCATTTTTAGAAATAAAGTCCCCCCAACTTTTAACCTATATAAATGTCCCTTGCTGCATACAAATGCTGCAGGGGCTTTAGAATTTCCTCACCCTATCCAAATACCCAGGACCAACACAGTGAAAGGAAAATTCACACAGTTTCTTCATAACAAAATTTGATGAGGCAGAGACGTTTTTGCAAAAAACTCTTGCTGGAATTAAGTCAAACTTTTGCTTTAATGCCATGGATTTCAAGTAACACTCTCTAGGGGTTTTCCATAAAAGGTTCTGAAATCATCTCTGTCCCATTTCATGGGAACTTTGTGGTTAATGGGTATTATCCATTTTTAGTCATAGTGTCAGCAAGAGATTTCCAAGGAAAGAGCATTCTGGATGCAGGCTTCACTTGTATTATCAGGAGGATTCAGTTCTCTCCTTGAGCTAAATCTTAGTATATATGTGTATATGTGTATGTGTATTTTAACTTTTATGATGGAAAGTTTCAAACATAAAAGCAGAAAGTATAGTATCACTCAACTTGAGTAATTATCCATTAATCTCCAATTTTGTGTCATCTATACTTTTACCCATTCTTCACCACCCCATTTGGAGCAAATCTCTGATATCACATCATTTAATACATAAATATTTCAGCATGTATCTCTAAAAATAAGGATTCTTTTTCAAAATAGAGCCAAAAAGCATAATGCCAACTTAAAAATTATCAATACTTTCTCTAAATGTCATTAAATATCCAGTCACTGTTCAGATTTCCATGATTATCTCATAAATGTCAATTTAAGTTTACTGGCTCACATAAGGATTGAAACAATTTTCCAATTAAAATTGGTTAATATGCCTCTTAAATACTTTTTATCAAGCTTCCCCTTCTTTATATCTTCATCTCTCTCTCTTCCTTTTGCTGCACAGAATTTTTCACAAATTCTCACCATCTGAGTTTTACTGACTGAATCCCCTTGATGTCATTTATTCTCCTTGGTCTTTCTCATAACTTGGTAGTTAGGTCTAGAAGCTTAGTCTGTTCCAGAATAATCTTCCTGGTTCAGTACTCTTACTCATTCAAATGTTGACAGGGCTTGATAGGAGGTACTTTTGGGCCAGTCTAAGGTTGGTTTCAGACACAATCAGTTAGTGGCCATGCCAAAAATAACCACAAACATTGGAGGCTTCATATACAAGGGTTTGTTTTTTTTTGTTTTGTTTTGTTTTGTTTTCAGAAGAGCCCATGTGTTACTAGGTTTCAGTACTCAGTGGTTACCCCATATTATTTCCTTTATCACTCCACTAGCCTAAGAGGACTGTAAGCACATTGTTCAGTGAATTTATAGACACTTAGAATTTTGGATCTGGATATGATCATAGAATTTTTAACCCACATTACTAAACATGTATTTTTTGGAAGGACACTGAGGCCAAGAGAGAATATGCAACTTCTTCAAGATTGTATGACTTTAAAAATTTAATTTTTAAAAATTTAAAAACAGTTTTATGTTTTTACCACCCATCTGTGGATGACTTGAGTTTAGAGCTTTGAGAGCAGGCCATTTCTGGTGGTAATGCTGGTGATTTGTGTTCAGACAGTTCACAAACACAAATGAAATGTGACTTTGACAAGTATAAAAAAAGAACTTCAATTGATTAAATGCCTATTGTGTGCCATGCATTATACTAGATTCTTTACACACTTCATTTAAATTAACACATTTAATGACAGTAAGAAGTGTGTTGTTGTTGTTATACTTTATGTGTGAAGAATTAAGCCTTACAAAGTTTAGACAAAGTTGCCCAAGCTTATACAGCTAATAAATGGAAATACTGGAATATAACCAGAGTTGACTGAGTCCAAATCACAAATCACATGGTATCTCTGCTATGATATGTTGCATTTATAATGGTGGGGCTTGGAGTCAGAAGATCACAGCTCTGCCTCTAATTATCTACAATAACACT
Organism: Mirounga angustirostris; assembly: GCF_029215605.1. Taxonomy (NCBI): domain Eukaryota; kingdom Metazoa; phylum Chordata; class Mammalia; order Carnivora; family Phocidae; genus Mirounga; species Mirounga angustirostris. The sequence goes on from NW_026991723.1 coordinate 23,678,334, forward strand.
CAGCAAATCACTTGTTCTTTCAACCTTAAGTTTATCATTTCTAACAATGGATAATAAAAAGAAGTTAAGTTTGTCATTAGAGTCAAAGGGCTGATATATGTGAATAACATTTTATAAATGATAATGTGTTATACAAATCCATGTCATTCTAATTTACCTGTTTATCTCAAGCACACATACGACGATTTTGCCTATGTGGGCCACTAAAGGATTAGAGAAAAATGAAAATCTCTGTCTCAAAATCTTGGTTGACTTCATACATCAGTAAACCCTTATAAATCTGGTGCAGAAGACTTAAATGGTTTTGCATAGGATGTGTGGCAGACTTGGAGAAACAAGGCCCAAATTTCCATTTAAAGAATGACTTGTTGGCCAGCTCCCGGGAGTACTGTCGACAGTCAACCTCCAGCTCTCATCCCCTTCACAATTGCCTCAGTTGCCTAACATATATTGCATTATTTGTTTCAGTGTTAAGAAAAAAAAAAAAAAAGGAGATAGCAGGAGGGGAAGAATGAAGGGGGGGGAAATTGGAGGGGTAGACGAACCATGAGAGACGATGGACTCTGAAAAACAAACTGAGGGTTCTAGAGGGGAGGGGGTGGGAGGATGGGTTAGTCTGGTGATGGGTATTAAAGGGGGCACGTTCTGCATGGAGCACTGGGTGTTATGCACAAACAATGAATCATGGAACACTACATCAAAAACTAATGATGTAATTAATGTATGGTGATTAACATAACAATAAAAAATTTTTTTTAAATTGCCTCAGTTGCAGAAGGCTGCATTACCCAAGAGTAAATCCTTTCTGGAGCAGTCCAAATACAGTGACTGACCGCATCAAAGATATAAGGCCCATTTAGCCCACTGCAGGACACTTTCATGAATGTACACTGTAGAACCTCCCATGGGGTTAGACAAGGTTTTGTGGGCCTGCAACATAGTTTGACTTCCCTCTTTGATCAGTTCTCCTCTCTTCTCCTTCCTTCTACAGGTATGGATCCCTAATCATACCTAATCAATACGCCATATTCCATTTCATTGTGTGTTTCCACAGAACCTAACCTGTGACAGATGTGTTTCCAGAATTATTTTCTTTTCATGTTTCATTCTAGGGAAAAAACTGTCTATTACAAACTTAGAGTCTGTTTCCCAAATGTAATTCATTCAGACTTCTAATAAAGTGCAATGTGTTTGAAAAATGGCAGATATTTTTTATTTAGTTAGGGCATTTGGGGGCTCCTTTCTTTGGATAACTTGAATAGGAATCAAAAAAGCTTTTCTACTCTGTGCTGCAATGCCTGAATATATCAACTTGATATCATCAATAACAATGCCCATGACAAAGAGAACATGTCATCATTCAGTTCTTCCTTTCTTTAGAAGAGAGAAAAGGGTCTCTGTTGGTAGATTCGATATTTCATTTGCTGTGGGTTGGATTTGACTTTAAGCATATGGTATTGTGACTAAGAACTGAACAGTGAAGGGTGATGATTTCAAAATATAGTGGAAGAAATGAAGCATAGGAAAATAATAGAATTAGAACCAGGCTAGAATATTGCCAGTGCTGTAAAATGTGCTAAAGTCAGGTAAATGGGATTGAAGAGAAAGAATGCATTGTACAAAATAAGAAAAAGAGATTGTTGTAAGAAAGTATGGTTAGAAAGTGTGTATTCTCTTTTTTCTTTCAGTCCCACAGATTAATTTTAATTTTCATAAAATGTGTTAGTTTTTTAAATACAGAAAACATGTAAGGAAGAGATAGCTTTTCATTTCACTACCCAGATAGGCCTTCTAGCAAAAAAAGAAAAAGAAAAAGAAAAAAGAAAAATATATAAAAGTGCAATTACAAAAGGCAAAGTTCAAAAATTCAGAGTAAAGATAGCCATCTTGTGAAAAGGAATAAGTTTCTGTCCCTTGAAGAAGTCACTATTAATAGTTTCTTATTAATCTTTTTAGGAAAAAAAAGTGGGCATTTATCGCCGTGTGTGTTTGGGTGCACTCATGTATTTAGCTATCTATGTGTGTGCGTGTGTGTGTATAAATATGCATATATTATTCTGTTCTGATTGTATTACTCAAACTACCGCAAAACTTAGTGGCTTAAAACAAATAATACTTTTACTGTATCTTATGATTTTGTGAATTAAGAATTTGAGCAGGGCTCAGCCAGACAATTCTTCTTCCCCTGGTGGCACTGATTGGTTCTCTAGGAAATACCCAGCTGGCACCTGGTCTGCTCTACCGTATCCTTTTACACTGCAGCTCAGGAATCTCAAGGAGCAAGACAGAAGCCAGAATTGGCATAGGGTTACTATATGTTCTTTATTGGTTAATAGTCACAGCCTAGCCCAAATTCAAGAGGAGGGTAATAAGACCTCACAGTGTCTAAGTGGCTATGTGAATTTATTTTAACTGAGTATTATGTATACTGTGTACATATTTATATATGCAGTATGTGTATTCATAGATAATTTTATCTATATTCTACAAGAAATGCACAAAAAAAGATCAGACATTCAAAATTCTTAAAACCAACGAGTGTATGGTGTAGGATAAACTATCAGAAGTAAAATTCCTCTCTTAAATTTATAAGATATCATTGAACTATAACTTCATATTTTTTTATTTATTTTTTTTAAAGATATACTTATTTGAGGGAGAGCACACATGTGCATGAGTCGGGGGAGAGGCAAAGGGAGAGAATCTTCAAGCAGACTCCCTGCTTGAGTGTGGAGCCCAATGCAGGGTTCCATCCCACAACCTATGAGAACATGACCTGACCCGAAACCAAGAGTTGGGTGCTTAACCCAACAGAAATCAATGAAATAGAAACCAAAAGAATAGTAGAACAGATCAACAAAACTAGGAGCTCATTCTTTGAAAGAATTAATTAGACTGATAAATTGCTGGCCAGACTTATCAAAAAAGAAAGAGAAAGGACCCAAATAAAATCGTGAATGAAAGAGGAGAGATCACAACCAATGCCAAAGAAATACAAGCAATTTTAAGAACATATTATGAGCAACTATATGCCAACAAATTAGGCAATCTGGAAGAAATGGATGCATTCCTAGAGACGTATATACTACCAGAATGAAACAGGAAGAACTAGAAAACCTGAACAGACCTATAACCACTAAGGAAATTGAAGCAGTCATCAAAAATCTCCCAACAAACAAGAGCCCAGGGCCGGATGGCTTCCCAGGAGAATTCTACCAAACACTTAAAGAAGAATTAATACCTATTCTTCTGAAGCTGTTTCAAAAAATAGAAGTGGAAGGAAAACTTCCAAACTCTTTCTATGAGGCCAGCATTACCTTGACCCCAAAACCAGACAAAGACCCCACCAAAAAGGAGAATTACAGAACAACATTCCTGAGCAAGAAGGATGCCAAAATTCTCACCAAAATACTAGCCAACAGGATCCAACAGTACATTAAAAGGATTATTCACCATGACCAAGTGGGATTTATTCCTGGGCTGCAAGGTTGGTTCAACATCCACAAATCAATCAATGTGATACACTATATAAATAAAAGAAAAGACAAGAGCCATATGATCCTCTCAATAGATGCAGAAAAAGCATTTGACAAAGTACAGCATCCTTTCTTGATTAAAACTCTTCACTTTGTAGGGATAGAGGGAACATACCTCAATATCATAAAGCCATATATGAAAAGCCCACAGCGAATACCATTCTCAATGGGGAAAAACTGAGAGCTTTTCCCCTAAGGTCAGGAACACAACAGGGACATCCATTATCACCACGTCTATTCAACATAGTACTAGAAGTCCTAGCCTCAGCAATCAGACAACAAACCTAAATAAAAGGCATCTGAATCTGCAAAGAAGAAGTCAAACTCTCACTCTTTGCAGATGACATGATACTTTATGTGGAAAACCCAGAAGACTCCACCCCAAAATTGCTAGACCTCATACAGGAATTCAGCAAAGTGGCAGGATATAAAATCAATGCACAGAAATCAGTTGCATTTCTAAACACCAGCAACAAGACAGAAGAAAGAGAAATTAAGGAGTCGATCCCATTTACAATTGCACCCAAAACCATAAGATACCTAGGAATAAACCTAACCAATGAGGCAAAAGATCTGTACTCAGAAAACTATAGAATACTAATGGAAGAAATTAAGGAAGTCACAAAGAAATGGAAAAACATTCCATGCTCAAGGTTTGGAAGACCAAATATTGTTAAAATGTCTATGTTACCTAGAGCAATCTATACATTCAATGCAATCCCTATCAAAACACCATCAACTTTTTTCACAGAGCTGGAACAAATAATCCTAAAATTTGTATGGAGCCGGAAAAGACCCTGAATAGCTAAAGGAATGTTGAAAAAGAAAACCAAAACTGGCGGCATCACAATTCTGGACTTTAAGCTCTATTACAATAAGCTGTCATCATCAGGACAGTATGGTACTGGCACAAAAACAGACACATAGATCAATGGAACAGAATAAAGAACCCAGAAATGTACCCTCAACACTATGGTCAACTCATCTTTGATTAAGCAGGAAAGAATGTCCAATAGAAAAAAGACAGTCTCTTCAACAAATGGTGTTGAGAAAATTGGACAGCCACATGCAGAAAAATGAAACTGGGCCATTTCCTTACACCATACATAAAAATAGACTCAAAGTGGATGAAAGACCTCAATGTGAGACAGGAATCCATCAAAATCCTAGAGGAGAACACAGGCAGCAACCTCTGTAACCTCAGCCACAGCAACTTCTTGCTAGAAATGTGGCTAAAGGCAGGGAAGCAAGGGCAAAAATGAACTATTGGGACTTCATCAAGATAAAAAGCTTGTGCACAAAAAAGGAAACAGTCAACAAAACCAAAAGACAATGGACAGAATGGGAAAAGATATTTGCAAATGACATGTCAGATAAAGGGCTAGTATCCAAAACCTATAAAGAACTTATCAAACTCAACACCCAAAGAACAAATAATCCAATCAAGAAATGGGCAGAAGATATGAACAGACATTTCTCCAAAGACATACAAATGGCCAATAGACACATGAAAAAAATGCTCCACATCACTTGTCATCAGGGAAAGACAAATCAAAACCACAATGAAATACCATCTCACACCAGTCAGAATGGCTAAATGAACAAGTCGGGAAACAACAGATGTTGGCAAGGATGCGGAAAAAGGGGAACCTCATACACTGTGGGTGGGAATGCAAGCTGGTACAGTCACTCTGCAAAACAGTATGGAGCATCCTCAAAAAGTTAAAAATAGAACTACCCTTTGACCCAGCAATTGCACTACGGGGTATTACCCCAAACATACAAATGTAGTGATCTGAAGGGGCACCTGCATCCCAATGTTTATAGGAGCAATTTCCATAATAGCCAAACTATGGAAAGAGCGCAGATATCCATCGACAGATGAATGGATAAAGAAGATGTGGTGTATATACACAATGGAATACTACTCAGCCATCAAAAAAATGAAATCTTGCAATTTGCAATGATGTGGATGGAACTAGAGGGTATTATGCTAAGTGAAATAAGTCAATCAGAGAAAGACAATTATCATATGGTATCACTCATATGTGGAATTTAAGCATCAAAACAGAGGATCATAGGGGAAGAGAGGAAAAAATAAAACAAGATGAAATCAGAGAGTGAGACAAACCATAAACCATAAACCATGAGACAAACCATAACAAACTCTTAATCATAGGAAACAAACAGGTGGCTGGAGGGGAGGGGGAAGTCAGAGGATGGGGTAACTGGGTGATGGACATTAAGGAGGGCATGGGGATATAATGAACACTGGGTATTATATAAGACTGATGAATCACTGAACTCTACATCTGAAACCAATAATGCATTATATGTTAATTAATTGAATTTAAATAAAAAAATTAAAAAGAAATCTACTTTGAAGGATTGTAATATTAAATGGGATAATATACATAAAAGCATTTTTTACAAAATTGAAATACAACAAGCTACTTAATTTTTCTAAATTAAATTAAAGCTGGATCAGAGCCCCCATGTTGAAGGAAGGTATCCAATATTAGTCATCATTGGCAACAGGGATGGGGGGTGGGGGGGAGAGGCTTTTGCTCTCAGGCAAATATACAATATCAGGCAAATATGTAAGAAAGAGACTCTGCTCTTGAGTCCATCATGGTAGCCACTGGGATGTTCGTTGCCCAAGCTCCGTTGGCCCATTAACAGGCCAGTGGGTTGTATAGCCACTTTGGCCAGTGTGGCAATGCAGTATTTTGTTGCAGCTCCCAAGGTAATGCGGCTTGATGATCATTCATCTCAGCAAACATCATTTCATCCCTCAGAAAAATAGTGCTGTCTCCTAGAGGACTTCCACACAGAACCCATCCACTCAGGAACTCACCTTACACCCTTAGTATCAAGTCGCTGGAGCCACTGGTACCTTCAGGCAACTCTCCTTTCAACCCAGCACCTACATCAACCCCTATCTCCTCTCTCCTGAGAACACCTGGTGAAAATTTTCCTCACCCGTAAGAGTCTGGACAGGACTATCAACAGGTGCCTCACAACTTCTCTTTGGGGGTCAGGAAAAATGAAAACCATTAACCCCTGAGACAGAAGCTCAGAACTTCCTGTAAGACAAAAAGGGAAGTGAACTTTTGTTCCTTCTGGAGTCCCCTCTGGCAGGGAATAGAAGCAGCAATCAATAGCTTGGTATAATATCCTGCCTCAAATGAAGGCTGCCTAAAGCTGGGAAAGAATCCCTATGAAGAAAAATTACCCACTCTTGTCATTGCCAGCCCAATCTCCCCCCCACAGGGAAGCACTGCTACACTTATATATGAATCAGTTCTTTCCCTGCTTCCCCACTCCCACCAATGCAGGAAGGAACAGATCTTGAGTCTCCTGGGAGAAATAAGGAGGCAGCCTCTACAAGTCTCTGAACCTGCCACTTGGCCTTCCTAATGAAGACCAAATGTGCCCTTGTGACCCCAGGAAAATAGCCTAGTTTAGGCTCTGATCCAGGACCAATGGAAGTTCTAGGGGAAAGAGCTCAAGAGAAGAGCCCCTTCTCATAGCCTGGGCTCTTTCACTGCAACCACCGATTGGGGCACAGTTCTGTGTTAGTCCTTCTGACAGCTGCCTCAAGGAATCTGATCGCCTTAGGCACCACCTGGCACCAGAGAAATTCACAATGCCTGAAGCTGGGAACTGGGGTCCCCATGCCCAGTCCACATTAAGGTACCCATCAATTCATGCATTTTGTCAACCCTGAGGTTAGGTTTAGAGTTTAAGCTTGAGGTTGTAAAAATTCAGGTAACCCATTCCCACTGCATTATATGTCCGGGACAATTCTTCAGGCACCACACTATATCACGTAAATGGCACTCTCCTAAAATTTCATAACACTGTGATCCCTGACTGTGGGCACAAAGCACATCTTTTTCTAGAGAAATTGATCTTCATCTCTCCAATCATTTTTCAGCTAATACACTTTCTTAGTTTTTTATGATCCTGATGCTTTCCCATAGAAACAGGAATCTGGAAGAAAGGAAAACAATCCTAGAAGCAGAAAAAAAGTATGAGATCACTCATGGATGGTGTTACGAAGTAATTTGGACAGATCACTTCCTAGATGTTCTAAGTGTCCAAGTTCTGTCTCATTGCCTCATTCAATATTTCTCTGAAGGGAAGAAATAGACATTAGCTATGACTTGTTATGTGACCCCGGGTCATTAACTCAACCCCTTTATGCCTTCACATCTCCCTTAGCTAGAAGTGCTCAAGCCATATGTACATGGAAAATATCTCAAAATGGGAGTTATATGCTCTAAGATCCCTAGTACTGGCTTTTCCATCTACTGGATGACCAATTCTCTCTGATGTTCAAGCTATGAGAGTTAAATTTGAAATGAAGGATGTACTATATTAAATATATTAATTAATAAGAACAGAAATGAAACCTTGCAACCTGAAGGGGTTGCTTCCTCTATAAGCTTGACTAGGCCTACAAAAGCTGAAGGTTACTTCTTTAGACCTATGGTCTGAGAGTGGTCTGGGAGCTAGGGCAAAGTGGAGAGACTGTGGTAGAGCCAGGATAAGACATGTTACACCTACTTTTTCCTCCCCTCTAAGTCTGAATACTGGTAAGTCAGGTGGTCCTGAGGGCTCATTTTACTTTACCATTCAGGATAAACCCATACTACCTTTACCTCTCTATACCACCTTTCCTTCCTTTTTGGATGCTCCAGTCTCTTTGATGTTACTTACCAGCCACCACTCCATTTAGCCATTAAACAGTTTTAACCTTGATGACTTGGTATGAATGAGACAAAGATCCACTTGGCACCTTTGGCACTTTTGCTTCAGCAAACTGAGTAGGGTGTCCAAGAAGAAACCCTTGCATTAGGAAGACTTCTAAGAAGATTCCAATGATCCCCACTTCCTGATGTTCAACCCTTGTGTAATTACCCCTCCCTTTGAGCATAGGCACGACTTAGTGATTTGCCTCTGACTAATAGAATAAAGGAAAGGTAATGGGATGTCATTTCCGTTATTAGTTTACAAAAGATTGTAATTTCTGAGTTGTTTGCAAATTCTCTCCTTGCTTTGATGAAGTAAGCTGCCATGTTGGAGAAGCCCACATGACAAGGAACCAGCCAGCTCCAGCCAAGAGCCAGCAAGGTTCTGAGGATCCCAGTCCAACAGGCTTTGAGGAACTGCATCCTGCCAACAACTGTGTGAATGAGTACAGGAGTTGGTCCTTCCCCAGTCAAGCCTTCAGATGAGAATGTAGCCTCAGCAAACACCTTAATTGCAGCCTTGAAGCAGAAGATCCAGGGAGGTCTCACCTGAATTTCTGACCCACAAAAACCGTGAGATAATAAGTATGTATTTTTTAAGCCACTAAATTTTGTAGTATCCATTACACAGCAATAGATAATTAATGCACTCCTAAACTACTGTAACCTTGATGTAAAATGTTGCATGTTTGGGAAGGCAGGCATGATACAGGAGGACAATTGTCCCTGGAAACATCCCTGGATGTACTGTCTTTATGCTCAAAGACTATCCCATATACTCTTATGCTGAAATGGTATCATTGGGTTCTAATAAGCCCTGAGTAGCCTCCAGGAGGTGAGGCCTAGGGGACATAGTAACTCACCCCACCAAACAGATAGCTTGGGAGCAGATGAAAAGAGAGTTTGGGGGCGCCTGGGTGACTCAGTTGGTTAAGCGACTGCCTTCGTCTCAGGTCATGATCCTGGAGTCCCAGGATCGAGTCCCGCATCAGGCTCCCTGCTCAGCAGGGAGTCTGCTTCTCCCTCTGACCCTCTTCCCTACTCATGCTCCCTCTATCATTCTCTCTCTTTCAATAAATAAATAAAAAGCTTTAAAAAAAAGAGAGTTTGAACCAAATTCTAGACTTTAAGAGTTTTTCTCACTTTGTAAAGGCCTGAAGGTTTTCAGAGTAAGCTTTTTGTACTTTTTATGAAAAAAAAAAAAGTAAATGTTTTAAAGACAGGACATCTGAGCGGGTCAAATAAAGGACCCCAGGATAAAACTGAGAAGGCCACTGTCCGGCTTCTTACAAGGGACTGGTGCACTTACAGAAGCCAAAGAGGAAACCAGTAAGAGCTGAACACAGTTCCTCCTTTCCCTAAGCACAAGCCCCAGCCCCAGGCCCAGTGCAGCACACAGAGAACAGCACTCTCTATTAGAAGAAACATTTATTGAGGAGGATTGATATTCTTTGTTGTGCTGAAGGTTGTTCTCATCAGAGGATATATTGTCATGAAAACTGTGAGGCTTTCTTAACAAGGACAGAATGATTTCTTTAGGGAAATTTTTCTCTGTGGAAGTGCTGGAGAAGCATTTTCTGCTTGAGTAGAAGAGTCAAATCACTAAACACAGTACTTCCACCAGGGTCACCCCTGGTGGCCGAAAGGACCTGGCATACTTGATGCACACAGGTGAGGCTTGGATGAGGCACAGGTTCCCCGGAGGGCAGAGAAGAAGGGGGTTGACTCTGGCTTAATACCTGGTCCTTGAAGGCCACAACTTTTCGGGGATGTCTGACCCTGTGTCTGTTCTGTCTGACACTTCTAAGACGGTTCTGGCCAGCACAGACGGCTTCATGGCTGCAGGACTTGATACTTGCCCGTTTCTTTTGTTGTGGGTCAGAGAGAGCCCAACAGTTGGAGGAATATCTCTTGTCAGGCCCTACCTGGGCCTGTAGTTCCTCCTGCTGCTGGCTTAATGCTGAGGCCTCAGGTCCATACCTACATGCCAGCTTCTCTTCTAGGACCTTCCCAGTGGTAGTCATGAGCTTGTGAGCTTCAGGAGGCCCATCACTCACAAAAGTAGTCACACTTTGAACGGGGTCTTGGTGCTGCACTAAGGTTGACATGAACTTGCCTTTTTGCTGGGGACTTTCCTGCTGCCCTGTGATTTTTTTCTTGGAATTGATCCACTGAAAAAAGTGCCTCATCTTTTTTCTGAAGTAACTTTCAGGAGGAAACTGTTCATTCTGTGACAGAGATGGGGAAGCCCTCTCTAATTTTCTGTCCTCAACACGGTAGCTCTCCTTTCTGCCTACAGATGTCCCTACTCCTGAGTCCTCACTTCCACACTTTCTTGCTTGGGAATCCTGAGGTCTCACTTTCCTTTCACTTTCTCTTTGTGGGAAATTCTTAGCCCGGCACTTACAGAAGGCCAGCTTAGAGTCCCAGGACTCCTGCTGCTGCCCCGTGCTAATTCTGCTGTCCTCCAATTGAACATGCAGCACCTGGGACGCGTCCATGTCCCCACTGCAGACACTCTGGGACGGAGTCAGGGAAGCCTTGGAAGTCAAGCTATCTGAAGTAAGGGGCATGTCAGTGGGACATCTTTGAGCCTGGTTATGCTCCTCACTCTCCAATTTAAACTTTAACTCACTCAGAAGCTGTCTTTTCAGCTCTGATAGCTTAGAATCTTGGGGAACCAGTATTTTTGGCGAGGGATGTTCAGTGGTCAGGCCAGTTTCTACCTTACTCATACTGACATTTATCATTTTGGAGCTTCCCAACTCACTGGTTGTCAAGGTGTCACAAGATTGGGATTGAAGAGTCCAGAGCTCCTCAGTGTCGAATATATCCGTGGACAGGTTGGACATGGCAGAATGTTCTAAATTCTTCTCCACCATCACTTTGCCCTGTACCATTTCTACTCTGTTGCTGGAACCCACATTCTCATGCCTTGGCTCATGTCCAGCCGCAGCTTGCCTTGTGGGCACCTCTGGGCCACATGTGTTTTTTGTTACAGTCTCACTGGGTCTGACTTGAGCTCCGATGCTGTGTGTCAGGGGCTGAAAAGTCTGGCTGCCGCACTCAGCTATCTGGATACACTCTGCAGGCTTGTGTTCAGTGTGAGAGTGTGATGACTTCAGGACCCCCTGTCCTTCATTGCCCACAGATAACATAGTAGGGAGAGGATGATCCAGGGTGGGGACTGAATTTGCTGTTCTCACCCTGTTTCCCAAAAAAGCTTTGGAGCTTCCCTTAAGGGGTTTAAAAAAGTCAGCTTTGGAATCCACCCCAGAAATATGCATGGCTAAGGAGGGAAAGTCAACTTGGGGAAGAGGCCATGTTTTGGCTTCTCTCAACATATAGAATTTTATGGATTCAAGAACCCTGAGGGGTAGACCCCACCTCTGACTCATGCGAAATCTTATAATATGTGCCTCTAGCACCTGTCGTGTTTTGGGATCAAGAAAAGAAAGTTCTAGAGTGGCGACCTGGCAGTAAACACTACCCACCATAGTCTTTTTTGAATTTCTGTTTTTTGAGGTAGTCTGGGAACTCCCAGAGAAAGACAAGGTATTGTCAACAGCCAGCCATGAATAACACACACCTATAGGAATCCTACCTGCTGTGATCTGCCAAAACTTCTTGCTCATATGTAATCTAAGAGTGCTTTTGATTTGATTCTGGTCTGTCTCCTTCCTTGAGACATTTAATAATTCATTCCCTGAGTGATTCCTTGAATGACACACACAGTTACTTGTTGTCTCCAAGGCAGCCCTGCGACCCTTCACTAGGTAGCATTCTGAGACCCTTTGTGGGCTCTTCTCTAGGATATACCCAAGATTCCTCCTCATATCCTTCCTTAGCTGGAACTTGGTTGGGACCCTCTCATGGACTCTTCCTGGGAGATTCAGTTCAGTCTTTGCTAGATCCTTGCTACTATGGCCCTGAAGCTCATAGAATTGTGAGTGAACATGTCTGCTTTTTTGCTGAGAGATTTCTGTTAATTTACACTGAGGCTCCATCAGTGCTAAGGACTCTAGGTTTCTACAGTCATGGAGGCACCAGCGTGGGATTACCTTCCTTGGACTATGTAACTGCAATGTCTCCTGGGGTTCACAGGTGATATGAAAATGGCCGGGAAGGATGGGGACTGGTACATGGGCATGGGATGACCGGCTAACCAATGGAAGGTTGGGAGCTCGAGGACAAATGGTTTCTTGAGATTTCTGGAACACAGGGACTAAACCCCACAAGCTTTCCTGTTGCTTCTGCAACACGTGCCATTCCAGATGTTGATGTTCAGTCAAGATATGAGAGTCTGACTCATTCTTGGATCTATGGAAAGACACTCCACAGTCCCTAACCTGGGATGAAGAAGAAGATGGTATGATTCGGAGGCGGGATTGAAAATGGGCCTGGGTGTTCACCCGAGTGAAAGTTAGGGGCTGGGATTGGGACAGGGTTTGAGGCAAGGGTTGGAGATGTACACTGGGGAGAGGAAGGGGATGGGAATGAGAAAGTGGTGGAGATACGAGATCCTGCATTTTGACTGCAGAGGTATTATGAATTCCATTGAATAAGACAAAGTGAGACTCTAGTGGGGAAGTACTACTAGAAAACAGGAGAGTGGCTACTAAGGACTCACTGTGCAAAGAAGGAAGACCCCAGAAGAACTGGCTATATTTCTGATGCAAGTTTTCCCCCAAAGACTTGACATTGAGGAGCTGCTGATAAATACGCAGCTGCTCTGGTTTGCCTTCAATATTCCAGCCAGTTTGGGGGGCTGTGATGACCTGTACATCAGATGGCTGCAGCAAATTCCCTTCAGATGTCCATTGGTATTCTGACCACATTTGTTTGGAAAATGGCCCCTCCTCTTTTACTTTCTTCTTTAAAATCTGGAAGGCCATTCTATTCTTCATTTCTCTCTCCAAGAGTGCCTGGAAGTTAAGGCCAGGGAAAGAAATTTCACTGACCTCCTTGTGCTTAGTAACAGAGTCTCTCCAGAGATAGGTTTCCGGTAGATGGAGGTAAATTTGCTCTTGCTGAAAACTGGAGTGTGCTGACATGGGGAGGCACATGTTCTTGGCCTGAGCCTGCCAACAGGAGAATTCTGAAATTGACAGGCTTGAGCAGTCACTACCTCTAATTGTTGGGACATAAGTGGACAACCCAGCAGGGCTATCTGGAGATGACTTCTCGGGATCAGGCTTCATTGAGATGGAAATCGATTTAGATTGAGTCACAGTTAAAGTGCAGTGTGGCGGTGGTGAAACAGACAGGGTTGGTGGTGCATGATGACAAGCAAATGAATCAGTGGGATTCCTTGCCTGGGACAGATTTGGTAAGAGGTTGATTCCTTGTGAAATGGTGGGGTCAAGAGCGGAGATGGTATTCAGAGGTAAAGTGGCCTCTAGTTGGACAACAGGATCCCCTTTCTGAATGTCATGTAGTAGGAGAGGGGGAAAGGCAAGGGGCTGGGGTATGGAATGGGTCACTGGGAATTCAGAATCCCAAGGTTTTGGCTGCAGGGGCAGGGAGTGCCTGGGGGGTGAAGGTAAGAAAAAGTCAGCTAAAGAGGTCATTGGGTTAGGTGAGAAGATAGTGGGGGGTGGTGGGGAAGGCTCAGGCAAAGGCACTGGTATTAGGTCTCCTGGACGGACTGCTGAGAAGTCAGGGGATGAAGTGAATGATGAGTCAGTCACAGGAGCCGTGGAAACCAAGGGGATCACAGAGGGAGTAGCATCTTCCAGGGCCTCTGGGAACAGCAGCCGATTGACCTCAGCCGTTGTGCTATTACACACCTCACAGGAGGGATCTGGACATAACAGTTGACGAAAGTGGATGGTATCATGATGCCGGCCTAGGGGGCTGAGGAGACAGGAGGTACAAAGCTGCAGCCAGGACCAGAACAAATATATGTGACCCTGGCAGATCTGGCAAAGGTAGCGCCCCCCCCAACCACCACCAACATCCCCAAGACTTTCACATTCTAACTCTGAGGAATTTCTATCCCATGTCAATCCCGGGCTTCCCTGAGGCCCTAGAAATTCATAGACTCTGCTTAAAAGGGGGGGGGTACAAGAAAGAAGGTAATGTTTAGTCACCTTTGCAGAAGAGAAAGCACCTTTCTTGCCTCCTTTACTTCACTCTGGCAAGTTCTCCCACCTGGGAAACCAGGAGAATGATGAAGATAGAAGCAAGAGATCTTATAAGAGGCTGAGTAGAGTGTCCTTTAAGTGATACCCTTGGTAGATTGGACTTGGAGAACTCCAAGAATTAGGATATAAGGTCACATGATCGATGAAAGTAAGACTTGTATTTTTATCATTCACAATGGGCTTTTGTATGTATTATCTATCCCATGTGATACTGAAAACCACCCTATGAAGAACATAGGGCAATGGATACCTCAAAGAGGAAGCTGAGTATCCATAATGTCGTAGGTCTTTCACAAAGTCAGGAGACAGAAGTTCTGACTTTTGACGTCTCACACAGCCACCTATTGGGCAACACCCATTGCCCAGATCCATCAGTGCTTCATGCAGAGCAGGGAATCTGAGAAGGGTTTTGTGCTCTGATTGCCTTTCCATAAGCCTCTCCTCTGAGGCCTCTGTTTTCTAAGAGGGATGGGGTCTAGCAGCTGACCTCCTCAGAGATCATGGACCTGAGCCATCATGAAAAGGACAGGAAGGGTCACCCTTGGAGAGCTCAAGTGGAATAGGCAGAACCTTACCTTTCAGATTCCCACCTTTCCTCCTCCTCTTGGCTCTGCCCTGATGCTAGAACAAAAATAAAAGAATGAGGGGTTGGGACTTATCTCTCACTCTTCTCTTAGAATGGAAACATTCTTTATCCAAGAATAGTAGGACTCCATTTCAATTAATAGAACTTTGTGTTCCTTGCTTTTATCAATTTTGAAAGCTGATAAAATGTTTTCAATATTTACTTCTTTGAAAAACTCAAAGGAGGATTTTGTCTGGGAGATCCACACTTGATATTCCCAGTCATAAGTCCTTTGTTCAATGAGGACATAGAAACTGAAGCCCGACAGTCACATCTGTGCTCCCTCAGGTAGGACCCTGCATGCTAGGACATACCTCAAACCCCTGGCTCTTCTCAGAGGCTTAGCACTGTTCTCCTGATCAGCCCAACACAAAGGAAGGCTTGTCCGAGTGATGCTTGACATGGGACTGTGACTCATGATCAAGTGCTGGAAAACTTTGTTCTCTTACACAGATCCCATACTCTCGAAATAACCCAATCCAGGACTACAGAATCCCTGTGTTTGGGATTTTACCCAAGACATGCCACCATACCCACATAGACTGAGTTTCAAGTAGAAAACTTAGTCTTTCCTTAACCCTTACCCCTGCCAAATCTCTTTTCCTAGAGCAGTGAATGTCTCTAGAATAGAAACTTTCCAAACTGAAATAGAAAGAGAAAAATAATTTTTTTAATGCTAAAATCTAGAATATCCAAGAACTGTGTTCCAAAAGGTATAACATATAGGTAATAGGGATACCAGAAGGAGAAGAAAGAACAAAAAAAATATTTTAAGTAATAATGGCCAAGGATGTTCCAAAATTAATGACAGATGAACCATACACTGTGGAAGTTCATACATGGACATATCATATTCAAACTGTAGGAATATAAAAGGAAAATTTTTGAAAGAATCCAGAGGAAAATAAAAACCCTACCTCTAGAGGAAAAAAACATAAGAATTATGACCTATTATCATAAACCATGCAAGTAAGAGATTGGAGTGAAATATTTAGTGTTGAAAGAAAAATACCACCAATCCAAAATTTTATATCTAGTGAAATTATTCTGCAAAAGTGAAAGAGAAATAAAAACTCAGACAGATAAAAACAGGGAACTCATCAGCAACAGACCTGCCTTGCAAAAGATATTAAAAGAAGTTCTTTGGGGAGAAGGAAAATAACTCAGATCTACGTAAAGGAAAGAAAGAGAAGGAATGAGTGAAGACAAAATAAAACTTTCATTCATCTTACTCTCAATTGACCTAATAATAATGATAATGTGTTGGGTGATTTTAGTGTATGGATAAGTGAAATGAATGGCATCAATGTTACAAGGGGCTGGAGGAATTGGACACTCCTGCACTATCTACGAATTGGTATAGCGTTATATGAAAGTGGACTTAGATTAGTTGTAAATGTATATTGCAAACTCTAGGACAACCACTAAAATATTTTTTAAACAGGGAACAATTGGTATGCTAACAAAAGTGAAGAAATGGAATTATATATAATGCTTGTTTAAAATCAGAAAAAGGAAAAGAGGGGAAGGATAGGTATAATGAATAGTAAACAGTACGGACCAGTAGAGATATTAATCCAAGTATATTTAAAAACCACTAAATGGGGGGGGGGGGGAGGCGGAGCAAGATGGCGGAGGAGTAGGAGACCTGGATTTCGTCTCCTTTCAGGAATTCAGCTGGATAGGGATCAAACCATTCTGAACGCCTACAAACTCAACAGGAGATTGAAGAAAAGAAGAGCAACAACTCTCTCATCAGAAAAGCGACCACTTTCTGGAAGGTAGGACGTGCGGAGAAGTGAATCCGAGGCGATATTCGGGAGGATAGACGGCGGGGGAGGGGCCTCCGTCGGCCGCTTCTGGCAAGTGATAGAACCACGGAGCACAAGATCGGAACTTTTAAAAGTCTGCTCCGCTGAGGGACGTCACTCTGGTGGCTAAGCGGGGGGTGGAACCCTCCGGGACAGTGTGGTCTCAGGACCCTCGGGGTCACAGAAAGACCGGGGGTGCCTGAGTGTGGCAGAGCTCCCAGGTAATGGAGCAGGGAAGCCGGCTGCAGAGGCGGAGCCCAGGCGCGGGCTCTCAGCTCGGGGTTGCCATAAACCGTGATCTGCGGCAGTCGGGCCACTGCTACTCCAGCAGGGACACAACAAGCGGCAGATCCACGGAGACTCACCTTCCTCCCCCGGGAGGAGCCGCGCGGGAGTGCACCGCAGGGATCTGCTGGGTTTGGAGACTCCACCCCGGGTCGGGTGCCAGAGATAGAGGCGCGCAGTCGCAGGCCGGGTGAGCACGGAGTGCGGCCGGAGACCGGGGAAACAGGAGTGACTGACAGCTTTTCTCTGGGGGTTCACTGAGGAGTGGGGCCCCGAGTTCTCGGCTCCTCCAGGGCGGAGATTGGGAGGCCGCCATTTTCACTCTCGCCTCCAAAGCTGTACGGAAAGCTCGCAGGGAACAAAAGCCCCGGAGAGCAAACCCGAGCAGATTACTTAGCTGGGAGGCGGCAAAGACATTTGGAAACCATGGCAACAGGCCCCTCCCCAGAAGATCAGCAAGAACAACCAGCCAAGACCAAGTTTACCAATCAATGAGAATGGCAGAACTCCAGCGCTAGGGAATTACTGCACATAGAACTGATGGCTTTTTTACCATGATTCTTTAGTCTTTCAAAGTTAAATTTTTTTTTAACTGTCTTTTTATCTTTTTTTTTTCTTTTTGAATTTTTCTTTTTCCCTTTTCAACCTACATCTTATCAATCCCTTTTTTTTAAAAAAAAAATTTATTTTTCATTTTTAGAGTCATATTCTATCCCTTCATAGTAGTTACCCATAATTTTGGCTTATATATATATAAGTTGTTCTCTCTTTAAAATTTTGAGATAGTTTCTCCTAACAGATCAAAATATGCCCTAAATCTCTAGTATATGGTGTTTTCTATTCCCCTGCCTGATCACACCCTCTCCCTTTTTTTTCTTTTTTCTTTTTTTAAATCCTCTTCTTTCTTTTTTCAAACAACTCCTTATCAATTCCTTTGATAAAATTTTTTATAATTTCCATCTTTACAGTCATATTTCATCCCTTCATCATATCAACCCTTATTTTTGTACATATATAAGTTTTTCTTTCTTTAAAATTTTGGGAGGCACTTTCTTCTAAAAGACCAAAATACACCCCAAATCTAGTGTGTGGCACTGATCTATATACCAGCCTGATCATATTTGATCACATTCTGGTTTTTTGTTGTTGTTGTTGTTTTGTTTTGTTTGTTTTTGTTTTTATTTTTATTTTTATCTTTTTCTTTTTCTTTTTTCTCTCTTTCCCTTTCTTTTCCCACTGCTTCGGGTCTTTTCTGATTTGTTTAGAGTATATTTTCTGGGGACGTTGTTACTCTGCTAGCATTTTGTTCTCTCATTAATCTATTTTCCTCTGCACAAAATGACAAGTTGGAAAAAATCACCTCAACAAAAAGAACAAGAGGTAGTACCGACTGCCAGGGACCTACTCAATATGGACATTAGTACGATGTCAGATCTAGAGTTCAGAATCATCACCTGAAAGATACTAGCTGGGCTTGAAAAAAATATGGAAATTATTAGAGAAACCCTTTCTGGAGAAGTAAAAGAACTAAAATCTAACCAAGTAGAAATCAAAAAGGCTATTAATGAGGTGCAATCAAAAATGGGGGCGCTAACTGCTAGAATAAATGAGGCAGAAGAAAGAATCAGTAATATAGAAGAAGAAATGATGGAAAATAAAGAAGCTGAGAAAAAGAGAGATAAACAACTACTGGATCACGAGGGCAGAATTCGAGAGATAAGCAATACCATAAGACGAAACAACATTAGAATAATTGGGATCCCAGAAGAAGAAGAAAGAGAGAGGGGGGCAGAAGGTATAATGGAGCAAATTATAGCAGAGAACTTCCCTAATTTGGGGAAGGAAACAGGCATGAAAATCCAGGAAGCACAGAGAACCCCTCTCAAAATCAATAAAAATAGGTCAACACCCCGACATCTAATAGTAAAACTTACGCGTCTCAGAGACAAAGAGAAAATCCTGAAAGCAGCTCGGGAGAAGAGATATGTAACCTACAAGGGTAGAAACATTAGATTGGCAACAGACCTATCCACAGAGATCTGGCAGGCCAGAAAGGACTGGCAGGATATATTCAGAGCACTAAATGAGAAAAATATGCAGCCAAGAATACTCTATCCAGCTAGGCTGTCATTGAAAATTGAAGGAGAGATAAAAAGCTTCCAGGACAAACAAAAACTAAAGGAATTTGCAAACACAAAACCAGCCCTACAGGAAATCTTGAAAGGGGTCCTCTAAGCAAAGAGAGAGCCTAAAAGCAACATAGACCAGAAAGGAACACAGACAATATACAGTAACAGTCACCATACAGGCAATACAATGGCACTAAATTCCTATCTTTCAATAGTTACCCTGAATGTAGATGGGCTAAATGCCCCAATCAAAAGACACAGGCTATCAGACTGGATTAAAAAACAAAACCCATCGATATGCTGTCTGCAAGAGACTCATTTTAGACCCAAAGACACCCCCAGATTGAAAGTGAGGGGGTGGAAAACCATTTACCATGCTAATGGACACCAAAAGAAAGCTGGGGTGGCAATCTTTATATCAGACAAATTAGATTTTAAACCAAAGACTATAATAAGACATGAGGAAGGACACTACATCATACTTAAAGGGTCTATCCAACAAGAAGATCTAACAATTGTAAATATCTATGCCCCTAACAAGGGAGCAGCCAATTATATAAGGCAATTAATAACAAAAGCAAAGAAACACATCGACAGCAATACAATAGTGGGGGACATTAACACCCCCGTCACTGAAATGGACAGATCATCTAAGCAAAAGATCAACAAGGAAATAAAGACTTTAAATGACACACTGTACCAAATGGACTTCACAGACATATTCAGAACATTCCACCCCAAAGCAACGGAATACACATTTATCTCTAGTGCCCATGGAACATTCTCCAGAATAGATCACATCCTAGGTCATATCAGGTCTTAACCGGTACCAAAAGATTGGGATCATTCCCTGCCTATTTTCAGAACACAGTGCTTTGAAACTAGAACTCAATCACAAGAGGAAAGTCGGAAAGAACTCAAATACATGGAGGCTAAAGAGCATCCTACTGAAGAATGAATAGGTCAACCAGGAAATTAAAGAAGAATTTAAAAAACGCATGGAAACCAATGAAAAGGAAAACACAACTATTCAAAATCTTTGGGATGCAGCAAAGACAGTCCTGAGAGGAAAGTATATAGCAATACAAGCCTTTCTCAAGAAACAAGAAAGGTCTCAAGTACACAACCTAACCCTCCACCTAAAGGAGCTGGAGAAAGAACAGCAAATAAAGCCTAAACCCAGCAGGAGAAGAGAAATCATAAAGATCAGAGCAGAAATCAATGAAAAAATAGAAACTAAAAGAACAGTAGAACAGATTAATGTAACTAGGAGCTGGTTCTTTGAAAGAATTAACAAGATTGATAAACCCCTGGCCAAACTTATCAAAAAGAGAAGAGAAATGACCCAAATCAACAAAATCATGAATGAAAGAGGAGAGATCACAACCAACACCAAAGAAATACAAACAATTATAAGAATATATTATGAGCAACTCTATGCCAGCAAATTAGAGAATCTGGAAGAAATGGATGCATTCCTAGAGATGTATCAACTACCCAAAATGAACCAGGAAGAAATAGAAAACCTGAACAGACCTATAACCACTAAGGAAATTGAAGCAGTCATCAAAAATCTCCCAAAAAACAAAAGCCCAGGACCAGATGGCTTCCCAGGGGAATTCTACCAAACATTTCAAGAAGAATGAATACCTATTCTTCTGAAACTGTTCCAAAAAATAGAAATGGAAGGAAAACTTCCAAACTCATTTTATGAGGCCAGCATTACCTTGATCCCAAAACTAGACAAAGACCCCATCAAAAAGGAGAACTACAGACCAATATCCCTGATAAACATGGATGCAAAATTCTCACCAAAATACTAGCCAATAGGATCCAACATTACATTAAAAGGATTATTCACCATGACCAAGTGGGACTTATCCCTGGCTGCAAGGTTGGTACAACATCCGCAAATCAATCAATGTGATACAATACATTAACAAAAGAAAGAACAAGAATCATATGACCCTCTCAATAGATGCAGAAAAAGAATTTGACAAAGTACAGCATCCTTTCTTGATCAAAACTCTTCAGAGTATAGGCATAGAGGGTACATACCTCTATATCATAAAAGCCATCTATGAAAAACCTACAGCGAATATCATTCTCAATGGGGAAAAACTGAGAGCTTTCCCCCTAAGGTCAGGAACGCAGCAGGGATGTCCACTATCACCACTATTCAACATAGTATTGGAAGTCCTAGCCACAGCAATCAGACAACAAAAAGAAATCAAAGGCATCCAAATTGGCAAAGAAAAAGTCAAACTCTCACTCTTTGCAGATGATATGATACTTTATGTGGAAAACCCCAAAGACTCCACCCCAAAACTGCTAGAACTCATACAGGAATTCAGTAAAGTGGCAGGATATAAAATCAATGCACAGAAATCAGTGGCATTCCTATCCGGCAACAACAAAACAGAAGAAAGAGAAATGAAGGAGTCGATTCCATTTACAATTGCACCCAAAACCATAAGATACCTAGGAATAAATCTAACCAAAGAGACAAAGTATCTGTACTCAGAAAACTATAAAATATACTCATGAAAGAAATTGAGGAAGACACAAAGAAATGGAAAAACGTTCCATGCGCATGGATTGGAAGAACAAATATTGTGAAGATGTCAATGCTACCTAAAGCAATCTACACATTCAATGCAATTCCCATCAAAATACCATCCACTTTTTTCAAAGAAATGGAACAAATCATCCTAAAATTTGTATGGAACCAGAAAAGACCCCGCATAGCCAGAGGAATGTTGAAAAAGAAAAGCAAAGCCGGCGGCATCACAATTCTGGACTTCCAGCTCTATTACAAAGCTGTCATCATCAAGACAGCATGGTACTGGCACAAAAACAGACACATAGATCAATGGAACAGAATGGAGAGCCCAGAAATGGACCCTCAACTCTGTGGTCAACTCATCTTCGACAAAGCAGGAAAGAATGTCCAATGGAACAAAGACAGTCTCTTCAACAAATGGTGTTGGGAAAATTGGATAGCCACATGCAGAAGAATGAAACTGGACCATTTCCTTACACCACACACAAAAATAGACTCCAAATGGTTGAAAGACCTCAATGTGAGACAGGAGTCCATCCAAATCCTAAAGGAGAACACAGGCAGCAACCTCTTTTACCTCAGCTGAAGCAACTTCTTCCTAGAAACATCGCCAAAGGCAAGGGAAGGAAGGGCAAAAATGAACTGTTGGGACTTCATCAAGATAAAAAGCTTTTGCAAAGCAAAGGAAACAGTCAACAAAACCAAAAGACAACCGACAGAATGGGAGAAGATATTGGCAAATGACATATCAGATAAAGGGCTAGTATCCAAAATCTATAAAGAACTCATCAAACTCAACCCCCAAAGAACAAAGAATCCAATCAAGAAATGGGCAGAAGACATGAACAGACATTTTTCCAAAGAAGACATACAAATGGCCAACAGACACATGAAAAAGTGCTCAATATCGCTCGGCATCAGGGAAATCCAAATCAAAATCTCAATGAGATACCACCTCACACCAGTCAGCATGGCTAAAATTAACAAGTCAGGAAAGGACAGATGTTGGCAGGGATGCGGAGAAAGGGGAACCCTCCTACACTGTTGGTGGGAATGCAAGCTGGTGCAGCCACTCTGGAGAACTGTATGGAGGTTCCTCAAAAAGTGGAAAATAGAGCTACCCTACGACCCAGCAATTGCACTACTGGGTATTTACCCCAAAGATACAAAAGTAGGGATCCGAAGGGGTACGTGCACCCCGATGTTTATAGCAGCAATGTCCACAATAGCCAAACTGTGGAAAGAGCCCAGATGTCCATCGACAGATGAATGGATAAAGAAGAGGTGGTATATATATATATATATATATATATATATATATATATATATATACACAATGGAATATTATGCAGCCATCAAAAGGAATGAGATCTTGCCATTTGCAACGACGTGGATGGAACTGGAGGGTATTATGTTGAGTGAAATAAGTCAAACAGAGAAAGACATGTATCATATGATCTCACTGATATGAGGAATTCTTAATTGCAGGAAACAAACTGAGGGTTGCTGGAGTGGGGGGTGGGGTGGGAGGGATGGGGTGACTGGGTGATAGACACTGGGGAGGGTATGTGCTCTGGTAAGCGCTGTGAATTGTGCAAGACTGTTGAATCTCAGATCTGTACCTCTGAAACAAATAATGCAATATATGTTAAGAAAAAAAAAGAAGAAGAAGGTAGCGGGAGGGGAAGAATGAAGCGGGGGAAATCAGAGGGGTAGACAAACCATGAGAGACGATGGACCATGAAAAACAAACAGGGTTCTAGAGGGGAGGGGGGTGGGAGGATGGATTAGCCTGGTGGTGGGTATTGAGGAGGGCACATTCTGCATGGAGCACTGGGTGTTATGCACAATGAATCATGGAACACTTTATCTAAAACTAATGAAGTAATGTACGGGGATTAATAAGAATAAAAAATAAATAAATAAAAAATAAAAACCACTAAATGGAAGTGGTCTAAATTCACCAATTAAAAGAGAAGACTGTCAGATTAGATAAAAACAAGGACCAATTATAAGTTATGTTAAAATACCCACTTTAAATATAAAGATACACATAGATTAAAAGCAAAGGGACAGAGAAAAATGTACCATTCTAACACTAACCAAAAGAACAGAGGAGTAACTGTATTATTTTGCACAAAGCAGACTTCACAAGGTAAATTATCAGGGGTAAAGAGGAGCATTACATAACAACAAAGAGGTCAATTCTCCAAGAAGACACAACACGCCTTAACAGGTACACATGTAACAACATAGTGTCAAAGTATGTGAGGGAAAAACTGGTAGAATTGCAAGAAAAAATGGATGAATCCACTGGTATTGTTGGAGATTTCAACAGCCCTCTATCAGAAATGGGCAGATTCAGCAGGCAGAAAACCAGTAAAGATATAGTTGACCCAAACAACACCATCAATCAACTTGATCTAATTGACATTTATAGAATACCTCATCGAACCACAGAATACACATTTTTCTCAAGCTCACATGGAACATTCACTAAGATGGACCACATTCGGCACCACAAAACACACCTTAACAAATATAAAATAGAAATCACACAAAGTAGGTTTTCAGACCATAGTAGAATTAAACTAGAAATCAACTACAGGAAGATAGCTGGAAATCCCAAAATGTTTAGATTAGATTAAATAACACACTATTAATACACAGTTCAAGGAAAAAGACTCAAGAGAAAAAAAAATATTTTAAACCAAATGAAAATTAAAATACAACTTAAGGGGCATCTAGGTGGCTCAGTCGGTTAAGCGCTTGGCTCTTGGTCTCAGCTCAGGTCTTGATCTCAGGGTCATGAGTTCAAACCCTGTGTTGGGCTTCACACTGAGCGTAGAGCTTACTTAGAAAAGAAAAGAAAAGAAAAGAGAAAAGAAAAGGAAATACAATGTAAAATTTGTAAGATTCAGTAAAAGCATCATTTGGAAGTTGTTAGCTTTGAATTCATGTATTTGAAAAGAAGAATTTAATATCTCTGAGGGACTTTACTTACCTGATTGACATCTCTCTGTTTCCAAAATATTGGTGAACAAGGTTTCCTCTTTAGGTAGCACAGCACCAAAAGAAGGAGCCCCACCCCACAGAGGAAGGCAAGGATGGGAAGACCGAGCAAGTTTAATTGGAGTTCAGCCGTGGTGCACTAAGGCTTCTCAGACAAAGATGATTCACATCATTGGAAATGCACTGCTGCCTCAGGCAGCTGGGCATTGAGAATACATGTTCTAGACTAGAGTTCCAGGCCCACATCACAGAGCCTTAGTACAGACACCAAAGGTTCTTGAGGGTGGGGGAGGGGACAACACAGGCGAGAGAAACTCACATGCCCCTTCCCCCACCATCCAGCGCAGCAGATGTGTCCATCCTTCCATGGCCCGTTAGATGCCTCCAACCTACCTTCCTCCTCCACCTATTTACCGTATCATATATTTACCGTAGTGAAATTTTCTCATTCCACCTGTTACCCTGATATTACCTGAGACCCTTTTTACTACGTAGTCATCTCACTTTGGACCTCACATCATCTCTGAAAGTTCGCTATACCCAGGGATTTACATCGGCCAAGATCCACTCTGCCTTCAGCTGCAGCTCTCCCTCATGCATTTTTACCTGTGTGAAACCAGAAATAGACTCAGCGGCAGCCCCACCCCCCATATCTCCTCAAAAGTGTTCAAGTTCACTAAAGAGCAGGAGAAAGCAGAATAGTCTGTACCAAGGAACAGAAAGGATGACAAAGAGGGAGACAAGGGCATGACACACCCATGGACCTGTGGCACACAATTTAGAAGTTTTAGTAATTCTTTTATTTCCCCAAATCCCTCTTAGGCTATTCACGCCCTACAGGTTCTCTTCCACACATACAGTGTCTCACCCTGCTGCTCCCTTTCTTCTCTCCTTCAAATCCCCCTTCTTCCCCCAACATTTTTGAAGATTCCTTTATTTTACAGAGCAAATGTGCTGGATCACAGCCCACAGGACCAAACTCATCTTGATTTAGGAAGTGGGCTCCTCTAGCATAATGTCTAATGAGCACAATTGTAATTATAATTAGCAATACCTTTTGGCATTTTTTGAATGACACCTATGCTTACTTTTTCCATGAAAAGTATTTTTCCCATATACCTTCAAACTTTTCACCAAAATACCTATTGTCATCTCTACCGGTTTTAAAAATAATGTCATTTTTGTTGATGGTTTATGTGTATTTATTTCATCTCCCCGTGCTACCTAGTCATCTAATCGTTGGAACCCTTACAGCTTTGTTATTTAGATTATAAACTGTTGAAATTAAGCCCTGTATCATTTCCTTACTTGACTTGCCTATATTCCCTCTCTGATGAATCAGTCTTGGCCCTAGATACCCAGTCCTTTCCCTCCCATATGAGGAGGGTTTACCAGTAATGACAGCTCCTTTCTTTATCTCTCTTCTCCTGCATCCACAGCTTCACCATTGTCTCTACCCAAAAGGAAGGTACACTTCAAGCCCATCCCACTTCACATACCCTCCCTTGACTGCAGGAGGTATGTCTGTTAAGAAAAATCCCTCCACGTATCTTTGCATCTCTGGAATTGTTTTTAAATAGGAAGTGTGATCTTGACTGCCCCTAAGGCCCCTAGGACTCACAATTATAAAAACATCCTTTAAAGTCCGAGCAAGATAAGCTCCACCCAAAAAAATTTCTAGGTGAGAAGGGGTTATAAATATGGCACAGCAAATTTATTTTTCAAAAATGGCCTTGTTCTAAAAGAGGTTGGGAAACTGATCCAGATTAAAGGAAACTAAAGATACACAACAACTAGATGTAGTATGTGATCCTAGACTAAATCCTGTAAAGGAGGTTTACGCGCACACACACACACACACACACACACATGACATTACTTCATAAATTGATAAAAATGGAATGTGAATGGGAGATTAGTTAAAAGTTTCATGTCAATGTGAAATTTACTGAAGGAGATAACTGTGCTGTAAGAGAATATGCTTTTTCTTAAGAAATATACAATGAAAAATATTCAGGGAGAAAGTGCATGATGCATGAAATGTATTCTCAAATATTCAAGAATGTATGCATAATTATTATACGTGTATACGAGTGTTCCTATGTAGAGAGAAGGGGAAGGAGGAAAGGAAAGAGAGATTGTAAACAGGTCAAAATCTTACTAGGTAAATCTGTATAAATGGTATGGTTTTACCATGTATGCAACTTCGGCACAAGTTTATTTTCCAATACTTACATTTCAAAAATGAATTTAACCCAGCCTTTGAGATTTCTGGCTTTGATTCCAGCTGCTGCTGCTTCCACCATACTCAGACCCCAGATGTGTGCAATGCCAACTTTAAAACAGTTGTCTCAGGTTCTGTCCCACGCGAGAAACCTGGGATCCTCTCTGCACATTTGAAGCATGCTAACATTTCAACAAGGTTTTACAAATACTGGCAAAGAGCACCCCCACTCAAAAAAAAAAAAAAGATTTTAGAAATTATGTGCAATATAAAACAAACAAAAAAGAACAAAAATTCAACTTGTTTATTAACACGGAACCCCTCATTTCTTTTTCTCTAGTGCCACCAGGTTGCTCGTTTCCTGGGTTTTTCAGTGTGAATGATTTGCCAGCACTTTGTTTGAAACTCTGCTAGTCAGTTAGCACTCCTCCACCGGATTTCCATCTTCCAAAAATATGTTGACATCTATTGTCTTGTATGCTCCCCTTCTTGTCATCCTTAAGCACTTATTTTTAAATCTTTTACTTGTTAACACCTTTATTGAAATGTAGTTCATACCATACGGTTCACCCATTTAATGTGTATAATTCCTTCATTTTCAGTATATGCACAGACATGTGCATCACCACAGTCAATTTTAAAACATTGTCATGGCTTGAGAGAAAAATATCTGCAACCTTTTGCTATCATTCCCCTCTCCCATCCTCCCCCCAGCTCTAAGATGAATCTACTTTCTGTCTCTAGACTTCCCTATTCAGAACACTTCATGTGAATGGAATTATATGTGGTCATTAGTGACTGGCTTCTTTCATTTCACATAATGTTTTCAAGGTTCATCCATGTTGTGGCATGGATTGGTCTTCTTCATTCCAAAAAATATATCATATGGATCTGTCATATTTTATTTACCCATTTCTGAGTTGATGGATGTTTGCATTGTTTCTGTCTTTTGACCTTATGAATAAGATAGCTGTGAACATTTGTCTACAAGTTTTTGTGTAGACCTATGTTTTCATTTCTCTTGAGTATATACCTAGAGGTGGAACTGCTGGGTCATATGATAACTCTATGTTTACCATTTTGAGCAGGTGCCAGCGTGTTTTCCAAGACTGCACCATGTTTCATTCCCACCAACATTGTGTGGGGGTTCTAATTTCTCCACATTCCCACCAACACTTGCATTCTCTTTTTGATTTTAGCCATCCTTGTGGGTCTGAAGCGCTAGCAAATACTGGTTAAGATTTGCATTTCCCTGAAGGCTAATGATATTGAGCATTTTTTTCATCTCATCTTTTACTTTTAATGGCATTTTGGGAAAGAGGGGAGTGTTTGATCTACTGTATTTAACTTGAAACAGAATAGTTCATTTGAAAAGTGACAGGACAAATTTTTCTTCTAAATACTTGAAAACAGAGCAGTGTCAAGTCTTTATTAACATAAAGTGTTCTCCTATGTTTTTTGCAAGTTACAGTTACTGTGTGATTAAGGGACAGTGAAATTGTGCCCTGAATTTGCTCTGGAAGATTACTTCTTGTGTGGAGTTGAGGAATTCACTCAAATGGCTCCTCAGGGTTGACTATATGGCAGAGCAGAACTGATTGCCAAAGCCTCTAAAGCTCGGTGGTTTTTCATCACCAATGCTGCATACATCTGTTGTGAGTAAGTATGTTCCGCAGGTGATAAATATCAAAGAAATGTGAGAGCTTTGACATGGGCACATGGCATGTGTCTCAGAGAGGGATGGCAAGATGTTTAAATGGGCTTTTGCACTTTAATGATAGTGTAAAAGATGGGATGGGTGTAACACACCTGCCAAATGATAATAGTGCAAGTTGTGTGAGGGATATGTGGGAAGTTATATTGTTCGATCTGCTCTTGTACATGTTTAAACATTTCTGTAGTAAAAAGCGTTAAAAAAAAAAAAGATGTTGGGTGCCTCAGAAGGACAGGAAGAGGGGCAGAAGGAGACGTGGAAAGGGTAGATCAGTCCATCGAGACTAGAATTTAGCTATCTCTCAATGAAGACATTTCAAAAAGTATGTTTCCTGAGATTGGGAAGGAAACCTCTTTCCATATAACAGGAAGAGGAAAAAGAGGAATAGGAAAATACTTTTTGGAAGGTTTTTGTTTTGTTTTGTTTTGTTTTTTGTTTTGTGAAAAGCTCCCACGTCACGCCTGTGAACTGTGGTCTAGCACATCTGCTGGGCAAGTGAAGATGGCCTAAGTTTGAAGAAAGTGAAGGAAGTTTAAAATAGATCTGAGGGGCGCCTGGGCGGCTCAGTCAGTTAAGCGGCTGCCTTCAGCTCAGGTCATGATCCCAGGGTCCTGGGATCGAGCCCCATGGGGGGCTCCCTACTCAGCGGGGAGTCTTCTTCTCCCTCTCCCTCTGCCACTTCCCCTGCTAGTGCTTGTGCTGTCTCGCAAATAAAATTTAAAATAAAATAAAATAGATCTGAGTAACAGGAGAGAATGTACTAAGGAAATAGTGACCTATCTCCATTTATTTTGTTCACGTTAGTAAGCCTGGGATAAGTATCTGTGCAATCAGTGAATGATTTCCAGGTAGTGCTGGGGCTGAATTTCTTGTGGCCTCAGTACTCTCAATTGTGAGTAGACTCAATTGTGAGACGTGAGATTTAATCCAACAGTAATCAGTTACTTACAGAAAGGCATTTCTAGAAAAGGCAGAGAGACAAGATCTTGCCAGACATGAAGGATTGAAGGGGATTAGATGGGGCCCACTTGTACTGGAGCCTGTTTTTTTTTTTGTTTTTGGGTTTTTTTTAATGGAATAGTTGATGCAATATCATTAGTTTCAGGTATACAACTCGATACTATGCTGTGCTCACCACAACTACAACTACCATCTGTCACCAGATAACACTATTACAATACCATGGACTCTACTTCCTATGCTGTACTGGAGCTTCTTACATGTTGGTTACCTGATAAGCCATCAGTTCTACCTTGGAGAGTGGGGAAAGGAAGACAAGGCCTTGGTAGATAAGCAAGAAGTGGAAAATGAATGACGTGGAGTTGAAAAATAAAGAGGGGACATATACACTGGAAGGATGGGGGGATGAGGCAAAAGGACAGAATGTCAGACTATACTATTCCTGATCCAGAAGTATTCCCGGTAACAAGCTCTACAGAGGAGAGGTAACTGCACTGGATTGGCCATAAAGGACCCTAAAATGAGATTATGTAGGAACTGGCAGGCGGTGTTATTGGCTGGTTTATCCACATAGATGTTAGAGCCTCCAGGACCTCCTCACTTCTTCAGGTTCCCTGCCGTTGGCCCCATCCCACCTATTGTCCCTCTCAGGGCCTCCACAGCATCAAAATCTGCATTCTTTCTGTGACCCTAACGTTCAGATACTGTATGGTCAATGATAACCCTGGACAAGAAGGTACAAGTGTGGTAGTGAAAGAGGTCGTAGACATCTGGTTTTTTGTTTTAGCACTGAACAGTCATGAGTCTGTCCAGAAGACTACCTCAGGTGCTCTCTAGGACACTCAACCCATTTTTGAGTCCCAGTCTCAAGTGGAGTTGCCTTCCCTCCAAAACCCTATTGTAAGTGTGCGTACGTGTGCAGTCGTGGCTGAAAAAAAGCATTCCATGGAGTTCCATGATAAGCACCCAAATATCTGTACCCTGGTACGCAGTCGAGAACTCACCTCTGGTTCATAAGTTGCACATCTTCTGGAGAAGATCTACCATGGCTCCACTAAGGCCAGTGAATATGAGAGGTGGCACCTCCATCCTATCCATTCTGAAAGCAATATCTTACATATTGCCATCAAGCATGGATGGAAGGAAGGCACCAAGATCGCCAAAGGGGATGCCATGCCTGACAGCCTGCAGATATTGTTTGAGTACTCAAGGAACAGCCCCATGCCTTTTTGGTATAAGGCATCAGTAGGCTGTGCCATGCTCCCATTGGCCTCAAAGTGGTGGTGCTTGGATCAGACTGAGGAAGGAGGGGAGCAGGACAGGGTCAAGATAAGGGGATGAGTAGACATAAGTCTTTGTTCCACCAGCAAGGTCACTCTTTCAACTTTTCATTTCTTCAAAGGTGTCTTACCCTGGAAGGTGGTAGCTGCCTGGTCAACATTCCTGCCACTTACAGCTAAGTGATGCTTTTGTTCTGCATTTGTTCTGCACAAAACGTCATCAGTCGGGCAGCCTGAAGAAAGGCCCAGGGAAGGGGAGCGCTTCCAGTGGGAAACCTCAATGTCAAGTTTAATGTGACTCACATGACAGATTCTTAAGCAGCATCTATGCTGTTCTTTGACCCTACCCCAACCAGCCCAAGATCAACTGGGACCACACCCTCCCCCAAACACTCCCATTCAGAGTTCACCCACCTGTGGGATCCTCTGATCACTGACTTCTACAGAATGATTAAGCTACTGTGTAGTAACAGTGAAGTAAAAACAGTGGCTTAATCATTATTTTCTGAAAACTATACCTGTGTTTGATCCTAGAACACTTGCTCTAAAGGGTATAAAACATTCAATGAGGGCAAAGGTATGAGCTACTATACATTTTCAGTAAGGCTAAGCCAAAGGGCAGGAGACAGAGCCCATCTCCTCAAACTTCATCAGGAAATGGGCTTTGGAGGTCTTGGGGGGCACATGATATCTATTTCTCAAGAGCTCCGGGAGACTGGTCACCTTTTAGAAGCCAAAGGAAGCAATCAGTAACAGCTGAACTGAGTTCCTGAAACCCATGCCCCCAGTACAGTACACAGAACAGACATTGCTATTATTAGAGAAACATTTATTGGAGAGAATCAATATTCTTCACAAGGGATTATTTTGGGGTGGGAAATATCCCCCCCTGGAAATTCTGGAGAAGGGTTTTCTGTCTAAATAGTAGAGTCAGATCTCTGAACACAGTGCCTTGGGCAGTGGTGAGTGGCCGGAGGCCACCGGCCAGCTTGATGCCTGCAGGTGGCGTGTGGGTGGGGTGCAGGCTCCCTGTGGGGCATGGATAGGGGATACTTGTTATGCAGTCGCTGGTCCTTAAATGCCACAGCTTTCTGTGGCTGGCTGTCCTTGTCTCTGATCTGTCTAATACTTCCAGGATGGCCTTGGCCAGCAAAGACAGCTTGTTGGTGGCAGGACTTGGTATTTGTCACCTTACAGGAGGGAGCCCTGTAGTTGAAAGGATACCCCTGGACAGGCTGTGCCTGGGCCTGCACTTGTGCTTCCTGCTGAGTTTTCCCATACTTGGTTGGGGAGGGAATGGGCTGTTGAGGGCAGGTGCTATCTATTGCATGCCAACGCCCCACTTTCTCTTTTAGGAACTTCCCGTCTGTCATGGTTTTCTGAGCTTTGGTTGTCCCAGTAAAGGCAGTTCTACCTTTAAGTAGGCCTCTGCTTTCCACAGATGATAGAGGGCTGCGCTTCTCCTGGGAGTTTTCTTGCCTCTTGCATTTTATCCCTGGATTAAGCCATTGCAAAAAATCCTTCATTTTTTTTCTGAAAGGGCTTTCAGAAGGAGGCTGACCCTTCTGGGAAAGGCTTTCAGGAGGCGGCTGACCCTTCTGTGATAGGGTCTGGGAAGGCTTGCTTCCCAGCTTTTCCTTCAGTAGCACGTCCTGAGTAGGGAACCTCTTCTTCAATGCCACATCCTCAGTAGGGAAACTGTTCCTTTTAAGTTGGGATGTCCCCAGTCCTGCATCCCCTCCACCAAGCTCTTGTGCCTTGGAGCCCGGAGGGCTCATGGTCACCGCAGCTGGTGGGAGATTCTTATTCTGGCACTTCCTTAAGACATGCCTAGGGACCCAAGGCTTCTGCTGTTGTTCCATACTAATTCCTGTGTCCTCTGGATGGACATGCAGCACCTGAGAAGCTCCCATGTCCCCACTGGAGACACCCTGGGCATGAGTCAGTGAGGCCTTGTAAGTCAAACTCTCTGAGGCAGGGGGCAGGCCAGTGCATTGGGCTTGGGCCCGGCTACGCTCTCTTTTTTCCAGTTTAATCTTTAACTCACACAACAGTTGTTCTTTAAGGCTTGAGGATTTAGGATCTTGGGGAATTGATAGGTTTGGTGGGGGGCTTTTAATGGGGATGGTAGTTTTGACTTTATTATCATTCACCTTTATGATTTGGGAGCTTACTTGCGTGCTGGTTGTCAAGGTATTAGATTGTGATTGATGAGCATCAAGTTGCTTGGCCCTGAATATCTCCCTGGACACTGTGGGCACAATGACAGGTTCTAGATTCTTCTCTTTGCCCTGTTGCATTCCTCCTCTACCTCTAGAATTTGCACTCTTATCCTTTGGCTCATGTCTGGCCCCAGCTTGCCTTGCAGGCAGCTTTGGGGGCCATCTGTTGCCTCTGGTGTCATGTTTGTTGGGTGTAAGAGTCTGTGTGCCATCCTTAATCTTCTGAACATCCTCTACAAACTCATGGTTGAAAGCAGAGGGTGATTGCCTCGGAATTCTCTGTTCTTCCTTGCCCACAGTTGAGGCGGCAGGGAGAGGATGATCCAGGATGGGGGCTGAATTTGCTGTTCCCACTTTGTCTCCATGGAGAGATTTAGAGCTGCCTCTAAGGGAGTTGAAGCCCCCAGGTTTGGAATTTACCTCAGAAATCAGGTTGGTTGAGGAGGAAAAGCTAGAATGGGATGTGTCCTTTATCAGTTTAAAGAGCTCTATGGATTCAAGGACCCTGGGGGGAAGGCCCCACATCATCCTCATACGAAACTTTTTAATATGGGCTTCCAGCATCTGTTGTGCACTAGATTTAATAAAGGGAAGCTCCTGGAAGGTATTCAGGGAGTAGTCCTGAACCTCTGATGGTGGCAAACTTCTCTGTTTTATTTCAGTGTGGGAGTTCTCAGAAAGAAGCGATGTCTGCTTCATACTATGCCATGAATTGTGCACAGTCCCGGGGAGCTGACCCTCATTGATTTCCTCAAACTTTTTGCTCAAATGTATTTTCAAGACATTTTCAAGTTGTCTCTGACCTAAAGTCTCCACAGACACTGTTGAGTTTTTCTCTGATGGGCTCCTAAGTTCTTTTTCAGAATCATACCCCATAACATTACCTGAAGAGCTCTCTGGGTCACTCAACAGATAATCTTTTGGGCCATTCTCTGAGTTGTGTCCCTGATCCTTCTCCAGGTCATCGTTGTCCTTCTCCAGGTCATCATCCTCTAGCTGAATCATTTCTGAGTCCCCCTCAGAGCTTTCAGATTCGCTCAATTTACTCTCACTCTTAGAGATCCATGTGCGTCCATGATAGCGCTGCAAGTTAGGGGTCTCTGAAAAAATACTTGGACTCATCAGTGATAGAGACTTACAGATCCTGCGGCACAGGCCCCACCGGTGTTGGATGAGCCTCTTTCGAAGGTGATGCTCTAGTTTTGTTCGAAGCTCATCAGTGAGAGGAAACTGCCCAGGAAGGATAGAGATTGCAACACGGGCCTGGGAGGCCCGATGATTAAGAGAAGGGTTAGGAGCTGAAGGACAGAAGTCCTCCTGGGATCTTTGGACAACAGCGGGTAAACCCCACACAGTTTCCTGTTCCTTCTGCAACATGTTCCATTCCAGCTGTTGCATTTCAGTTGACAGGAGACATTCTGATTCCTTCTCAGGTCTGTGAAAACACACTCCACAGACCTTAATCTGGGTTAGAGGACCAGATGGCAGGATTGGGAGTGGGGACTGAAGGTGGGCCTGGGGCTGGACCTGAGGGATAGGTAGGGGCTGGGGTTGGGGCTGGTTCTCAGGCAAGCACAGAGGAAGAGGATGGGGAACTACTGGGGATTCCTGCTCTGTGGAGGCATTCGAGATTTTGTTAAAAATAAAGATGGAAGAACAATTATCCAAGACATGGGCAGCAGAGAACAAGGACTCACTATGCAGAGTTGGGAGACCCCAGAAGAGCTGGATAGGGGTTTGCTGTAAATGGCCCTCCTTTAAGGTGGTTGTAGGATATGGGGGCTGCCGATGCACATACAGCTCCCTTGACTGGTCTTTGCTGTTCCAGAAAGGAAGGGGGACTGCCACGTCATGTTTATCAGCAGTTGTTTGTTTTGGAACAGAACCCTTTTTCATTTCCTTCCACATCCAGAAGTCACTCCTCTTTTGGACTTGTTTCTCTAGGAGTGCCAGGACATCAGGGCTGAGAAGTGAGAGGTTAGCAGGCTCCACAAGCTTGGCTGCAGGGTCTCCCCTGGAAGAAGCCTCTGAAGAATGGAGGGCCAGCAACTCGTGATGGACATTATATGGAGCCAAATTTGAAGGGAAGAAGTCTTTGGCATGAGTTTGCCACCAAGGGAAGTCTAAAATTGACAATCTGGGGGCATTAATGCCCATGATTGTCGGGACATAAGTAGGCAACCCACCAGAGCTATCTGGAGATGAGATCTCTGGAACAGGCTTCATTGAGATGGAAATCGATTTAGATTGAGTCATAGTTAAACTGCAGTCTGGCAGTGGTGAACCAGACAGGGTTGGTGGTGCATTAGGACAAGCAAAGGTCTCAGTATTTAGAGACAAAGTGGCCTCTGGATGGACAACAGGATCCACTGTCTGAGCATCATTTGGTGGGATTGGAGGAAAGGCAAGGGACTGGGGTGGGAAATTGTCCTTTGGGAATTCGGAATCCAAGGGAGGAAAAGACTCTGGTGGCAAAGAATCACCCAGTGGTGAGGGTGGAAAAAAGTCAGCCAAGGGGGTCACTGGGTTAGGTGAGAAGATGGAGGCAGGTGGTGGGGAAGGCTTAGGCAGAGAAGCTGATATTAGGTCTCCTGGAGGGCCTGCTGAGGAGTCAGGGGAGAGAGTGAACGATGAGGAAATCACAGAGGCTGTGGAAGCCAAGGGAGTAGCATCTTCCAGGGCCTCTGGGAACAGCAGCCGATTGATCTCAGCAGTTGTCCTATTACACACCTCACAGGAGGGGTCTGGACATAGCAGTTGACGAAAGTGGATGGTATCATGATGCCGGCCTAGGGGGCTGCAGGAGACAGGAGGTACAAAGCTGCAACCAGGACCAGGACAAGGGAAGGAGGACATGCTGGCCTGGCAAGAGGGAGGGGCCACCTGAAGCCTGCTGACCCCTCCCAATGCCCCCCCTTTATGACTTCACAACGTACTCAGTAGCCTTCACCCCAATACCTGTTCCTATGGCTACCCCCTCCCATGGCTATAGCAGGCTGCACTGAATCCTACAATTGCATAAAACGTCCTCTAAGAGGGATCAGGATAAAAGGGGAAAGACTGGTCACCTTCTTAAAACAGACATCAGCTTCCGGACTTCCTCATCTTCTCTCTGGGAGCATCTGTAGTCTGGGAAACCGGGAGAATGGGATATATGTAGTGAAAGTAGAAACATAGGCATTAATACAGGAGTCCCCTTCTGGGACACCCATGGGATATTAGACTCTGAAAGCCCCAATAATCAATAGATGAGGTCAAATGGTCAATGATGTGATCCTGGTTAGTATTCTTGCTTCATGGATAAAGTACTTTCATGTAAATTATCTCATGTGATACTCAGACCACCTCTGTGAAGCACAGAGGTCAGTGGTTACCTCAGGGAAGGGTCCTGAGTATCCATGATGTCACAAGTCTTTCACAAAGTCAGGAGACAGAAGTTCTGACTCTTGACATCTCACACAGCCACCTTCTGGGCAACACCCACTGCCCAGATCCATCACTGCTTCATGCTCAGGAAGAGAGTCAGAGCAGGGAATCTAAGGGTCTCAGGTTCTGACTGCTCTGAGGCCTCTGTTTTCTAAGAGGGACTGTGTCTAGCAGCTGACCTCCTCAGAGGTCATGGGCCTGAGCCCTCATGGAAGGGACAGGAAGGGTCACCCTTGGAGAGCTCAGGTAGAATAGGCAGAATCTTACCTTTCAGCGTCCCACCTTTCCTCCTCCTCTTGGCTCTGCCCTGACGCTAGAACAAAAATAAAAGAATGGGGGGTTGGGACTCATCCGTCACTCTTAGAATGGAGACACTCTTTATCCAAGAATAGTACGACTTTATTTCAATTAATAGAACTTTGTGTTCCTTGCTTTTATCGATTTTTAAAGGTGATAAAATGTTTTCAATATTTCTTCAAAAAATTTAAAGGAGGATTTTATCTGGGAGGTCCACACTTGAGAGTCTCAGTCAGAAGTCCTTTGTTCAATGAGGACATAGAAAATGAAGTCTGGGTGTGCCTGCGTAGCACAGTCAGGCGTCAGCCTTCGGCTCAGGTCATCATCTCAAGGGTCCTGGGATCGAGTCCCATGTCAGGCTCCCTGCTCAGCGAGTCTGCTTGTCCCTCTCCCACTGCCTCTCCCCCTGCCTATGCTCTATCTTGGGACGCCTGGGTGGCTCAGTCAGTTAAGCGTCTGCCTTCGGCTCAGGTCATGCTCCCAGGGTCCTGGGATCGAACCCCACATTGGGCTCCCTGCTCAGCGGGGAGTCTGCTTCTCCCTCTCCCTCAGCCCCTCCACCTGGCTTGTGCTCGCTCTCACACTCTCCAATAAATAAAATCTTAAAGAAAAAAAAAAGAAAGAAAGAATATGAAGTCCAACAGTCACTTCTGTGCTCCCTCAGGTAGGACCCTGTATCCTAGGACGTAGTTCAGACCCCAGTCTCTTCCCAGAGGCTCAGCACCATTCTCCTGATCAGCCCAACATGAAGGCTTGATCGAGTGATGCCTGACATGGGAATGTGACTTATGATCAAATGCTGGGAAACATTCTCGTACAGATTCCATACTCTCTAAATAAGGACTACAGAATCCCTGTGTTTGGGATTTTACCCAAGACCTGCCACCACATCCAGATAGCCTGTGAGTTTGAAGTAGAAACCTTAGTCCTTCCTTAACCCTTAGCCCTTCCAGACCTCTTGTCCTAGAGAGGAAGAAGTGAATGTCTCTTCTCTTAGACTTCCCATTTTAGGTGTTTCTCTGACCCTACCAAACTCATTTTAAATTTTGGGATTAGGAGCTCAGTCAAGTTAAGCATCTGCCGTCAGCTCAGGTCATGATTCCAGGGTCCTGGGGATCAAGCCCCACATCAGGCTCTGTGCTCCACAGGGAGCCTTCTTCTCCCTCTCCCTCTGCTCCTTCTCCCCAACTTGGGCTCTGTCTTATTTATCAAATATATAAATAAAATCTTTAAAGTAAATAAGATTTGGGATTAGAAATGGAAACCATAATAATCTGTGTTGAGGGCTCCTTACCTTTTGGGTGGGTTTGGTTTTCCAAGTTGGAAATGGAAGCATCAGGTAGCACAAGAACAGAAGAAGCAATCCCAACACACACAGGAAGGTGAAGTTGGGGTCAATCTCCAACCATGTTGAGCTGAAGCTCAGACATGGTTCAGTATAGGTATTCAGAAATGAGAGAACATTCCAGTTTTTGAACTCCATTTTCTGAATCGCAAGGCTGCCTGTAGGCGACTGAGCTCTTAAGTGTGCAGACGCTGAATATATATCCTCCCCAAGCTTACATCACAGAACACATAAGAGTCACAAAGGGTTTCGGGGGGTGGGGGGGGATTGAAGAGGGTGTGTTCACAATCCTTCCCCCACCCACTAGCCCAGAAGACCCCTCCACCCCTCCTAGGTCCTTCAGGTCTCTCTGCCCTACCCTGCCATCCTATTTTCCTACACCCTTTCATCATATCATATATGCTACCTTAATGAAATTTTCTAATTATTCCATGTATAGCCCATATATTACCTGGGTCCCCCTCTACTGTTTGGATA
Organism: Mirounga angustirostris; assembly: GCF_029215605.1. Lineage (NCBI taxonomy): Eukaryota > Metazoa > Chordata > Mammalia > Carnivora > Phocidae > Mirounga > Mirounga angustirostris. Next base: position 23,717,143 of record NW_026991723.1, read on the forward strand.
CCTTGAGTTCAGTCTTACCAGTTCCACTGCCTGGAAAGTCTGCAAAACTACCTGGAATTTTTACTTGTACCCTGACATTTATACTCAGGATCACATATGTCCTCAAATCCATCTTTCCTATAGAATGTGTTTGCCTTACATGAGCCCTTAAAGACCTTAAAGTTCTTTCTTGTTTATTTAGTTTTGTACATGTTGCATAGCACATTTTAGTTTTTTGTTTTAGCCTTTAGCATCTTCAGTCAGAGAGGCTGACTCAATTAAAATCAATAATTCATTATTAAATATTCCCAAAACTAAAATCAGTATAAAATAAATATAAATAATTAAACCTTTAAATGATCTTGGGGATAAGTCTGTAGCACTTTTCTGAAGTTAGGGAAGCTTAATCTGCATAAAACCTTTGGGGTAATGCCCCCCCCCACACACAGGCAAGAGTGGGGAGAGGGGCAGAGGGAGATCTTCAAGCAGACTCCCTGCTGAGCATGGAGCCCAATGTAGGGCTCCATCCCACAACCTATGAAATCATGACCTGAGCCAAAACCAAAAGTCGGGCACTTAACCGACTAACCCAGGCAGCCCTATAACTTCACATTTTAGATGAAAAGCTTCAACGACTCTTCATGATATTAAATGAATATAGATTTTAGAACTTGAGATTGGACTCTGCCTAAATGCAGCAGTATTTTCTGCCTGCAGACACTGATTAAAGTACTTACCTTCTTTTTTTTTTTTTAGGTGTATTAATCTTTTTTTTTTTTTTAAGATTTTATTTATTTTTTTGACAGAGAGAGACATAGCGAGAGCAAGAACACAAGCAGGGGGAGTGGGAGAGGGGGAAGCAGGCTTCCTGTAGAGCAGGGAGCCCAATGTGGGGCTCGATCCCAGAACCCTGGGATCATGACCTGAGCCGAAGGCAGACGCTTAACGACTAAGCCACCCAGGTGCCCTAGGTGTATTAATCTTAATTCAAAGCAAACAACACAACAAAAATAAAGAAAAGCCTCATTATTGATTTTAAGGATTCTTTTCCTTTTCCATTTGCTCCTCACTTAGTTGGCATGTTGTTACACACTATTCGTACAATTGGCTCCTGGGAAACTGTGGTAAATCACAAATAGTGAATCCTGAGTTGGTATTTACTGGTTTGGCAGTAAGGTGGCATCTCTTAACCAGCTGTGAGGGAATTAGCTGAGGTGAGAATACAAGAGAATACATTCTGTATAAAAGGGAATTGAGTTTTTCCTCCTTGTGCTGTCAACTCCCCTCAGGCTTAAGAACAGCCCCTCTTCCCCACTCAGAGCATTCTATAGGATAACCAGGCTGTTGGGATCATGGAACCACCTGATGGCAGTTTGGGGAACTGTCTCTTCTTTATTGTGCCCTTTTCTTCCCCATGGTCATCTCTTTTATTTCTTCAGAGAGGGGTTATGTATACTTGAAACTTCCCAACTTTCTGTATCCTCGATGACTCACTAATCTCACACAGAGAAACCAAAACGCTGTGGTTTTGTCCAATCCCTTCCACATTCACCCCTTTTCACTCCCTTACTTCCATCTGTTCATAAACACAGCAGAACTACAGAGAACTTTCTATATTCGTATTAAAGAAAATCAAGTGCATACACCTTGAAGGAAAATTATATGTATTCAAAGAATTCACTCTTTTTAAACTCTGAAGAGCTATATAGAAATATGGCACTTCCAAGCTGTATTTCACATACTTCCAGGTTTAATCAGATGAACTTACTTCTATCGTGATTTAATCAGAAAAATGTATGTTACTGTCAATATCCTTGAAGAGTAATGAGATTACCCTCATTCATCCATTCATCAGTAAATATTAAATGCCTCTTATAAGCTGGGCACTATTTTAGGAAGTGGAGGATATAGCAGTGAATAAGACAGACGTAGTTCTCAAAAAAGTTATATTCTATTGTTTATGTGCATGGAGTTGGGTAGTCGAAGAGGGCATTAAAATTCTTTCTTATTCTTTGTCCAGGGTGTTTAGGTTTCATTCACTATGGCAGACCAGCATTCAGCAGGCCTCAAATGTCATCATTTGTTTTGATGGTGGCCTGGGATGCTAACTGAAGTACAGCCTACAAGCCTCTGTATTATCTTTTGCTTCCAAAAACTTTTTAGATTTTATATTTTTCTCAACAACGTCTGGAAGACAACTCTGTATGCATCTGTTGTGTTTCTGCACATCTTATGAGCGAGGCATTTCCTGCCCTTTGTTTCAGACTGTCTTTTCAAGGATATTTATATATAGAAGAGTCTTAGTAGATAGAAAGAGTGTCTCCCTCAGGAGTAAAGGGCAGGCATGCTTCCTGTCCAATATAATAAAGATGATGTCTCCCTCTGGAATAAAGGGAAGGCATGCCTAGTGCTCATTATAAAAGATTCAAGTTCCCCAAGCTCCGGGTTCCTCTCCTGTAATGCAACCCTCTGCGTGGACAGGTATCTTCTTGCTTTCTTCACGTCACCCTGTGGGAATTGGGCTTCGCGGAACTACCGCAAAAATGCCAATACTCTAGCTACTGATGTTGCTGCGAGTTATAAACTGCCTTTCATCTATGACCCAGGAGTCTTGGGTCTTCTGCCATCATCCATGAAACTTGGCAGGATAACCTGTTAGCTTGCAAATAGGAAAAATCTCAGACGTTTCACAGCTCTTGAAGGTAACTTCATGAAGGAAACCATATTGAAATGAATGCTATTCCAAAGGTCTTATTGGTAAATGATTATTCACTATTCTAGAGCTTAAAAGGGAATAAGGCAGGGATAGGAAGAGGTGATGTTTCCTACATTCCAGTTCTTGAGAAACATGGCTACATTCCCCACATTTGGAGGTGACAGTGGAGTCAGAACTGTAAGAACAAAAGTGAAATATTGATATATCTCCTTCAGCACTAATCTTTTTTGGAGTGACTATTTTCATGTGCATTTTAATAAAATATATTCTCTAATTTGATGCCTTTTTAAATACAAGTATTAAACAGGATTCCAGCCTTCTGCAGGAGGCAAGCTCCTCATTGCAAATGTAATTTACTGTATTAAAGTACAGCTGTGTTCTTGCTGCTTTGCAGATGCCTTAGGCTGACAACTAACTTTGCTGTCTCCTTTCTAGGTGTTGAGTGCCACTTCACCAGAACACAGCCTTGTTCTCTTGTTACTTCTTATCTGCAGACCCACGTTTTTAGATCAGAATACTGAATTTCACACAATTTCTGGGCCCCATTCTCCCATGAAGAGGAGGGCAGCCTCTCCTACATAGTAAGTTGGCAGCTCCCTGAGACTTTTACACTTTGGGCTGTGTCTTACAGATAGATGTGGTGGATGTGATGTGTTACCATCTTCATTTTCTAGATGTCTCTCTTTTCCAAGTTTTAAAAATTGTCTTGTGTATCACTTATGAATTAATCGTACAGTGAGTCACTTTTCTGTGTGTGCTCTGATGTCTGTTTTGCAACAGGTGTGACGATCGTGTACTAATTACTAATTTACTTACTTTCTAACTAATGATAGTCCTGATTTAAGACAGTGCTTATTTTAAGTTATTTAATTATTTATTTTATTAATAATATTTATTATATTAGCGTATTGTATTATATTTTATAATACTGAATATATTATTTATTGTATAAAACATTCAGTTACTATTTATATAATGTGTATAATAACTTATTCTTGCCATATATGGAACACATAACTAAAGATAATATGTATATATTTATGTAAATTCAAAACTATCTATATACAAAATAATTATATATAAATATTTGCCTGGATAGAATGCTAGATGGATAGGAAGGTAGGTTTTGCTGTGGGACAAATTAACCTCCAAATCTCAGTGGATTAAATTACAAAGATTTATTTCTTGTGCACACTCTATGTCTCTCATGATTGGTGAGGGATCCTGTTCCACATAGTTGCTTGGGGTTCCAGGTTGAGCCACCTTGTGATGCTGCCATCTTAGCATGTGGCCTTCTGAGGGTCCAGTGAAAGAGAAGAGAGTACAGAGAATTCATACCTTCTCTTAATTGCCTCTGACCAGATATAGCCGTCAAATCTAGGCACATGTCCTCCCTAAGTGCAGAAGGGACTGGGAAATAAAGGGAAGCACATGGAATATTAGGTGAATATTATTGCATCTGCCACAGTCACAACTAATAGAGCTGAGTGAGCAGTAGAGTCATCTGCACTCCTACCCTTGGCATGGCAAGGATACATATGATTCCTGTGGCATTGCAAAAAGTAGCTCAGCTTGAGTCTTCTTCCTGTAGCCATCGGAGGAGAGGTGCCTACCCCCCAAGATGACCCCAGAAGCAAAAACGCTATGCATTACTGTTGAGAGTAGGAAAAAAAGGGAATGAAAATGGAATCATGCAGCCGGGAGGAATTTGTAGAACCAACAGATGTGTCTCATGAGAGAGCCAGCGTTTGAACACCTATCGTGCGGATGGCACTGAGGCTTCAGCCAGAGAAGCAGGGGCAAATAGCAACGGAATTTCAATCACATGCCCAGTTAACAAACAGGCTTTTGTCCTTTGCTCCCTATTGCTTCTCTTGGCACCTGGCATGAGTGAAGTTAGGTTTTGTAAAGGAAGGAGAATAAATGACCCCAGAATAAAACCTCCTGGCCAATCCTACCTTGAGGATGGAGGTGGGGGGAGGAGCAAAAGACCACATGTGTGTCATGCATGTGTGTGCATGCATATACATAGAAATACAGACACACATGCCTGCAGAAATACACACACACACACTTCAGTGTCCTAGAACTAAAACCTCACTGGTGATGGATATCACTTTAAATCAGATATGAGATTGGAGTTTTAAAGTGAACTAGATAGGATTCTTGTTATGGTCACCTGCAAAGGCCAGTGGACTCCCTCCTGCCCTCCCCTCCATTGTTGTGATGTCGAGTGATGACACCAAACACACAAACATCAAGAAGGTATGAAAACATTCATTACTTACATTATTGAGGGTCAGAATTCTTTGAGGGAGCCAGAAAAGGAGACTGGCCTGAGTTTTTATTGTAGTTGAGAGTGGGGCTGGGCCCACCTGTGTGCATATAGGGGCTTGTGTGATATTAATCTCCCTTCGGAGTGCCAAAGGAGAAAGTACCCAGGGTTCCTTATCAGCTCACCCAGATGTGGGGCACAAAGGGAAGAGTGAAGGCACGGCTTAAAAGTTATCAGCATCAAACATCAAAAAATGGAGTCAGAATCCTCATTGCGACTCAGTAACTGAAAATGATGAGATATGGTGGAATCTCCCTGAGGCATTCATTGGTTGAGGGTCAGAGGAAAGGTGGCATTTTGCAGCAGAAGAAAGGGAGGATGAGAGAACTCATGTCAAGTTTCCTTTATGGCAGAATGGCCTCTGAAACAGGTTGAGACACAAAGGACTGACTCTCAGTTCTTATTGTAGACTTAAAACATAGGGTAATATGTGCCCTTGTTCCTATTGCTACTTAAGTGACCTCACAAAGGCAAAGAGATTCTAAAAAGTGCTATGTTTTATTAAATATCTGTTTAGTAGAGCACCACCCTATTAGTGTCTATCTGACCAAGCCAGGACAGGAAAGTTCAATTCTTAGGATTTGAATATAAGGACTAGATCAACCAGCTCTAAGATGAGGCCTGCCCACTAAAGCATAGGATCTGATGTGGTAACAGGGCTTGTATGGTGACATATATCTTTTTTTTTTTTTTAAACATTTTATTTATTTGACAGAGAGAGACACAGCGAGAGAGGGAACACAAGCAGGGGGAGTGGGAGAGAGAGAAGCAGGCTTCCCGCAGAGCGGGGAGCCCGATGTGGGGCTCCATCCCAGGACCTTGGGATCATGACCTGAGCTGAAGGCAGACGCTTAACGACTGAGCCACCCAGGCGCCCCATATGGTGACATATATCTTGATAAGTATTAGTATCTTCCTCAAATAAATTATTTCATGTAACATTTAATTAGCCATGTAAAATAGTTAAAAGGCTCACGGTGGAATTATTTTAAAAAGGAAGCCTAGGTTAGGAGAGAAGAGACACTTTGGATAGGAAAAATCATGAATATTATAAAATATTATAAAATAAAATGTCCTCTATATTCCATTGCATTTAAAAGTTATTCCCCATAGCTTTAAGGCCTTTAGTTTAAGGCCTTGGGGGATTTGGATTAAACTGAAGTTTTATAGAAGCAAGAGTTAAAGAAGTGTTAAAGTATTGAAGAAGGAATTATATACCCTCCCCCTGCTTTTTCATATTATATATATAAATTACTATAAATCCTAAAGTTATTTAGGGCTATTTCCCCAAATCTAGCTAATAAATGTAATTATCTGGGACCCATGTTAAGAAAAAAAATGGATTTCTAAGCCTCACCCCAGACCAACTACATCAGAATATCCAGCATGGAAGTTAATGGATTTGTATTTTTGACAATTCCATTTCCCCCAGATGATTCTTTTTTTTTTTTTAAGATTTTATTTACTTATTTGAGAGAGAGAGAATGAGAGACAGAGAGCATGAGAGGGAGGAGGGTCAGAGGGAGAAGCAGACTCCCTGCCGAGCAGGGAGCCCGATGCGGGACTTGATCCCGGGACTCCAGGAAAGTCCCGGGACTCCAGGATCATGACCTGAGCTGAAGGCAGTCACTTAACCAACTGAGCCACCCAGGCGCCCCATCCCCCAGATGATTCTGACAGCAGCCAACTTCTGATGCTCCTTCGACATGACGCATGGTATCTACTCTATTTTGGAGTAACAAGATCTCTCCTATCAGCTGAGGAAAGCCTGGGGCCGTATGATAGGAAAACAATGGTTTTTAGAACATACGAACTGTACAAAAGAACTCCTCTGGGTTTAATTACACTTAGTTGATTCTATTTTGGACATGTTGTGGAAAGAGCATATTTTGTTGGCTAATACACAGCTCATTTTGGTTGTTTGGTTGTTTGGTGAGACTATTAGTGGCATTTAGGTGGCCTTTCCTCTTTGGTCTAACAACACCCAGTCCCATACCACCATTAGGACAGGACACCTTTCACATACTAATGTCTCTTCAGATATCCATCTGCCCCCTCCCCCACCCCCAAGATTGAGCTTCTTGAAAGCAGAGAGCAAGACTTTTCTAAGGTGGAGCTTTGGCAGTTAGGATAGGGATTATTTGTTAAATAAATGTAAGAATTAATGAATGGATTAATGAATGAATATGTAAATACATGAGTGTGATAATTACATTAATTAGAGGGGTTCAAAATAATTATGAACAGGCAGATGACAAAAATCAGTTGGTAGTTCTTTTTCAAAGAGAGCTTATATGACCCTCAATAATGTAAGAGTTACCCAAAGAGTTACCCACCCAATGTCATAAAAATCTGAGCACTAAAGCTTATGTATAATGAAAGGGCAGTAAAACCTTCTCAGGGTCTTTAGTAAAAAGCAGCTGCTAAAAATTCTTAACAGGGAGAACATCCTAAGAGAGAAGTGGTAAAACGTACCCATATATATAACCTAAAAACATATGTGTCATGCAAGAAAGCTTTACAAGTAGGAACTTGTTAAACATTTTTACTATACTTTTTATTCATTTATTAGCTTGGGTTCTTGCCTGGCATTGCCACATCTCTCTTTGTTGAAGAATTTTATGCTTGCTTGTCTATCTATTTATATGAACATCTCTGTGCCAATTTTTTTAACTCTATGTAGTATCTATCCCACACTACACACATTGGCACTTAATAAACATTATTTGAGCATGAATATTTGATTACTGGCAAATGGCAGTTGAATATTTAATAGAAGATGACATCTTTGCATTTAAATGTACACTCATTCTTAAAATGTTAACCAGAAATAGTTGGGGGAGAACCTTAAAGAATGTTTCTAGATTATGTTGGCAATAATTCTCCACTATATTAGTTCCTTCAAAGGTGAATGATTTTTGATTATGATATAACCTTAACTTGCCATCTGTTCTGAAACAGTGTATGAAGCTTAAACTTAGGATTTTCAGCTTCACAAATTCTCCAACAATTATGGACTCTTACTGACTTCATAATTAAGTCTAGACAAGGTTAACCTGCCATTCTGTGATTGTTCAGCTGTGAACCTTGCAAATTCTTGTAAGTAATTGTGATTTTTGTTTTGAAAAACAAATATTTTTATAAACCTTTCAGGGAGTGAAAAATCCTATGACAAATCAGAAGGACTTTTAAGGCTTAAGAGACAACTTCAAATCTAATTCTCTGTCCACTTCCTGGGTTAGATCCCCACATTGAAGAACATATGAAGTAAGGAACTTTTTCAACATCAACTCTGCCAAGGGCAGAGTTGGAATTAGAACTCATTTCTTTCTAATCCAAAATTTGGGGCAGTGTCCCACACAAGTTGAGTGGGAGGATATTGTATAAACAAAGATGAAATTTATCCATGGCAAAGCATTTAGGAGCTGTGCTTTAATGAAACGATATTCTTGTGATTATGCTGCTATACATCTCTTACACGGTCAGATAATTTACAGAAACTTGCTACTATGGGCAGCATCTGCTGTTGCTATATATGACTTGCTGAGTATTTTTCTCAGTAGAATATATACTTTGATTACTGGATAAATAGTCAGCATTTTATGAACTATATGTTCATATACAGTTCTTATGAACTATAACTTACTTTCCACATAGTTCTCAGTAATGACCAGAAGTTTAATAACAGTCACAGGTGTTTGCCTCTGATACGAAAAGATTTCCTAAAATGATGTTAGGCCTACTACCATTAAGATGGAAGCCCCTCTTAGTTCAGCCCAGCTCAGTGCTTGCTCATTCTCTCTCTCTCTCTTTCTCTCTCTTTCAGTGGAGGCTCAATTAGTAAGAGGATGATTGACCCCAAACTCTGTGCTCCCAGACATTATTCTATACTGCCATTCATGTGACCTGCTCCTCCATCCTTGCTGAGCCAGCCTGAGCTAATGGCCACCTCCAGTAGAGTGGTGCAGATAATTCAGGGTCCTTGCTCAAATGCACCATAACCTAGGACTCTCTCTGATCCTGTCATACACAGCAGGAGACACAGAAAGCTGCTTGTCATGAATGTTCAACATTTCGTTGTATTCAGGATTATCTTCCCCTTGAATGGAATCAAATTTTCATAGTTGCCAGCAACTGTGGCCCTCTAAAATATGTTCTTTCATGATGAAATCACCTTTAACCACTTAGACCTGCCCTTCCCACATATACTAAATGCAATCCAATTTAATGAGAACATGTCTAGCCAATCCAGGTCATAAATGAATAAGTCTTTACTCTGGGTGCATTTGACATAATAGAAATTATTCTCAGAGGAGGGTTATCAATTTAAAATATACAATTTGGGTAGATATGCCACCGATTTTACTGCTGCGCTGTTCTTTCCAACACAGTCAAATGTGTCTTTTCAAAAAGCAGGGCTTCACATTGCAGTCAGGGCGTGGATAGATGAGGTCCTAGAATAATCAGAAAGCCACCCGGTTATGCAGGTTTTCATTCTCTCATTCGGTCATTGTCTTCCCTTCAGCCTTTCAGAAGAAGAAAAATATTATTCCCCATGGCAACGTCTAAAAAAATTACATTGGGCCCATTTACACAGGAGTTCCAGAATGAAAGCAGTATTTTTTTTTTTTTTTAAGTAGTGGCAAGATAACTCTGAAGTGCTCTGTCATGGAAAAAATTTAAGGGTAGAAAGAGTTGTAGGCTTAAGGTTTACAAGAGACAAATTGTTATCATCCCTTCCTACCCATCCCATTATCCTCACCACCTTTTTGTCTACTGTTTATTCTTTTTACCCTTTGTTTCTTCATTTATTCCTTCCTTTCATAAACTTTTGCTGTGTATCTCCTATATTCTAGACCCTAAGGAGATGGGCATACACCCCCACCTTCACATGGGACTGCATGTAGGAAACACAGACCATTGTAGGATAGAAAAGGGAGAGTGGGGAGGCTCCAGGGCAGTGGTTCTCAACCACGGCTGTAATTAGAATCACCTGGAAACTTTAAAAAACAAAAAACAGAACAAAACAAACAAACAAAAACAATGCTAGGGATGCACCCCAGAACATCTGAATCAGAATTTCTGGAGAATGGTGGATGGTTTTTTTTTCAGGATTCAGAACTATTGCTTTCTATGGAGAATACAAAAGGAAAGAGGAGTTCAGTAAGTAGGGTTAGGGAGCCATTTGATGTCTTTAACTTGCCTATGTTTTATGCAGGTAGCCTAATAGCCCCTGGCAGATCAAGAGAAGTTAGCCACACAAATATCAGTGGCTTTCCTAAAATTAACAAGAAAAAATACCTTTAATTCTTCTACCAATTGACACTGTGGTGATTACAAAGCAATCTACCGACCTTTGGAATTGTTTACAGTCCCTGAGCTTGCTGACTTCTACTATGGTGGCTGTCCTCTAGATGAGGAAGCAAGGCTCACCCGACATCTCCTCTCAATTTGGGCAGCCCACTTGCTTTACAGAACCCCAACTTTTGCTTTATGAAGTTCAAATTGTAAGGAGTGAGCCTTATAGAGAAAAGCAAAGGGAATTGAGGGAAGAGCACGTTTCCCTTCTATGGATAATGGAACTTCAGGTATTAGTCAGAAAATATTGCCACGACAAAGAGTATCCAGCCCATTTTGTGGTGGAGGAAATCGAAGCAGAGTTTAAGTGACTTACAGTACTCCCACTGTTCTTGTCTAAGACTTCCCAAAACTCAGTTCTCTAGGTTCCATGTCCCTATTTCAGTGCCATGATGCATACTTATGGAACAAACTATGTTTTGAATAAATGACCAGTATCAATCATGAAAATAAAGAAGGAAATCTCTCCATGAACAAGAAAAACCATATTTATGGAGTAAAGACACTATTAATAATAGGCCCTCAAGCTGAAGGCATGAATTTGGAGTCAGGGAAGCAGAATATTTGCTTGGCATCCCTGCCCCCAGCCCAAAAGAAAAGAAAGAAAAGGGGGAAAAAAGCAATAGTAGTAGTATTGTGGACTGTCAACAACCCCAAGGTGGTTTTGTGGAGCTATGTTTTTTGTGAAAATGACCACAGGTCTCAAATCACAGCATGGCAAATGCCAGCACAGTAGAGCCATGTTTACACATGAACCACAGATACCATTCCTCACAGGATACATGAGGTGTTAGCTGAGAAACTCTGCACTTCATTCAATAATAGAAATTGTTGGATATGGCTGAGCTGGAGTCAAGACCATGAAATTTCCTTGCTATTTTGGGGCAGGGCAGTGGGAGGAAAGGGAAGGGAGGAGATGTGAAAGAGTGGCTAATGTGGACAACTATCTCTTGGCTCCTATAAATTTATAGTGCTAGTTTTTGTGGAGTTGGTTTTGTTCTTTGTTGAGCAGATAATTACAGGAGATGAGGCAGGTAAGCATTGGAGGAAGATGCTGCTGATGTGATTTTTATGTCTTGCTTGGAAGGCAGACTGTTTAAATGTTTTGGATTTCTAGCCTGACTTGGGTTGCTCTTGTGATATTTAAGATAAAATAATCTGGAACATATTGGTGTTGAACTGCATTGGTCTATGTCAATGTCTTAGTGGGGCTATAAAGCAAGACCCCACTTCATTTGGCACAGGTAGAGTTTTACGTCATGGGAATGGTCAATCATTATTGTCAGTCAACTGGGAATAGATCATTACAGGGCCAGGAATACGGCCTGGAATAAGTCCTTAATCTAACAAAGAAAGATACTCTTCCCCTCTCTGGAATATGACATGGATGGTCTTGGACTCTAAAGCCTAGGTACTCAAAATATTCCTGCTGAAATGGGTGAACTGATCTCTACTGGGTGGGAAGAAATTATAGACTAGAAAGGAAGTGACCTTCTGGATGAACCAGAATATTTCCTTTCCATCATCCTTGCTGTTTAATGAAATCATTTAAAATCTTACAATCTGGATTTAAAGATACTCTGGAGAATTAAGGAAAGAGCATGCTTTATACATCAGACAATGAAGGCAGATGGAGGTTTGCAGCACCCCCTCTAAAGATACAGTGGTGTAGCAGAAACAGACACTCTTAAGGATGTCAATATCCAGCATAGGGGTGGTCCTGTCACAAGGGGACAGTGAGAGCAGAATTAGAGGACATAAGCCAAAGGACATGAGAGTCCTGATTCTGAATATCAAAGAAGCAGCAGTGGTAACTCAGAGAGAACTGGTAGACAATGTGCAAGTGGGGGCTCTGAGTAAATTACAATTTGGAGATATAAATAAATGGATAATATAACTTCAATTAGAGCTAAATTGGTGACGTTTGTACTCTGACTGGCAAATATCCTTAAGAGATGCAAGAGAAGCAAGTATTGTGAATACATTGCCAAACATTGTCATCTGTTGTCCTTACAAGCCAAGCCTGATAGTAAAAACTGCTAACAAACCTGTATTACATGTTTCTTCTGTGTCACATACAGTGCTAATACTTTAAAATTCTTAGGATAACATTTTGAGTTTCATATCACAAGCTTTCTTTTGTCAGTGAGGAATCTGTGGCTTTAAAAGTTTAAATAAATTGCCCCAAATCAACAGCTAGTAAATGGTGGAGGTGGGAATCAAAAAGAGATCACTTCTTCCAAAGCCTGAGCTCTTGACCACCACACTATGCTATCCATTAGGAACCAAAGATGAAGGCATGGGAGTGGTGGGGATGGGAGGAGCAAGATGGATGGAACTAATATAATTACACAATTTTAGGATATATCAATATAATCAGTTTTTCAGGAAAAGAAAGAATAAAACATTTAAACTGTGTCAATTATAAGATACTCTTGCTTTCAGAAATATTGAAGTAAGAAAAACAAATATTATGCAATATGGGAAATATGGTACATCAAGTGCTTCCCATGTTCTAAGGCTCTTGTGTATTATCTTATTTAATGTTCATAATGATCCTCAGAGAAGTAAATGACTTGTTCAAAGTTAAATAATGGGTCAGCAACAGCACCAGAATTTAAACCCATACCTGCCTGCATATCAACTCAATATTTAGAGAGTACAAAGCTTCAGTTCCTAATTTTTCCTCCCAAGACAGGATCCCACAATTCCACACTTGAAAGAATGGCCTTAGATGTGGTTTCCATAATTGCTGCTCCTGAAAGCAATGTAGGTGAGAGTTCTACAATCACCTTCAGCCATTTTGGATGCATTAGAGAAAATGGTAATGGCTTTTGCACTCTACCTAGTAACCACCACTTTCAGGAGCTCTACTTTAGAGCCAAGTTACTTATGTGATTTTGAGCCAGTTTACTTTGGAATCTAACACTGAGGTGGTTCAAGGCATCATACATGAAGGGTTATTATTATTTCTTACCTAGAAAAATATAAATATATTCCAGTGCGTCAGTTTCTTTCAGTGTGCAATAGTCTTTGTGCTGTATACACATTTGGAAACTGCAACAAATGCTTTTGGAAAAATTAATTTAAGCTGATATTTATTACCCTTCTCGTTAAATGAATTAAATATAAATTCCTAAAAGTTTCCTGCTTATAATTGAAGACAATACAAGGAGCATTTGTCTCACTGAGTAACAGAATTCTGAAAAATTCAATTACCACAGAAGAGTACTTACAATAGGAAGTCCAACTGGATTGTTGGAGATTGACTATATCATCATACACACACACACACGCACACACACACACACGAGTATGTCTCCATGTACATGGATGTGTACACTACCCACATATACATATGCCCTTGGAGGAATCATTTGACCTCTAAAAAAGGTAATGGATATAAAAATATCTCTAGATAAATACATTCACACATCTCAGGCATAAACACACATACTCGAATGTATACATGTGCATATACACGCACTCCTCATTGAAGATAGTCCTGAAAAATTGTGAATTGAATTTTTCTTTAAATAGATTTTAATTAACTTGATGAGCCAATATTTAACTGAATGCTTTTCAATAAAATTTGTTCTTGCTCTCTCTTTTGTTTTATATATTTAAATTTTTAATTTGCATTTATTTTAATTTTTAAATTGAGGTGTAATTGACAAAATGACTTCTTTTTTAAAAGTGAAAATTCCTGGGCGCCTGGGTGGCTCAGTTGGTTAAGCGACTGCCTTCGGCTCAGGTCATGATCCCGGAGTCCCGGGATCGAGTCCCGCATCGGGCTCCCTGCTCGGCGGGGAGTCTGCTTCTCCCTCTGACCCTCCTCCCTCTCATGCTCTCTGTCTCTCATTCTCTCTCTCTCAAATAAATAAATAAAATCTTTAAAAAAAAATGAAAATTCCTTAGGCGGTTTATATGATTTACAAAAGAGAAGTATACACTCTTCTCAAACAAGTTGTCCATATTTTAAATATATACATATATTGCATTTGTTCCATCAATGTCAGTCCACTCAATGCACCTACTGTGAACATAGCATTCTGCCAGGTGCTGAAGAAGCCATGTATTATGTGTGTGCGCAACACACACACACAATTAACGTATGAATTTGTAACCAGAAACTTATTGAAATAATAAAAATTCTTTGGTCTCCCCCGCAGTCTACTGGTCCTTGGGAAGCTATTAACTGCATATGGAACCGAGCTCTCCTGGGCACTATTAGCAACACAGTCTGTCCTTAATCTCAGTCTTTTAGTCTAGACCAGACATTTACACTTGATTCCCATATGCAAATCCAAGCCCACAGCCAGATAGTCCAATATATTCATTTTAAAGTCCATTCTACAACTTCAAAGTCAACAACAGATTGAGAACATTAGTCCAAGCAGAAAAATACACATTCAGATCCTTAAACTCTTCACTGCTTGTAGGCTGTGTGGGAAAGCAAAGGGTAGCTGAAGCAAGGACACCTGATGGGGAGAGCATTTCGGTGTAGTTCAGCAACCGTTTGTGAGTCCAGGTTGGTGTGCTGTTGAAAATCCTTCAACAGTTATGTAATACCAAGAAATTGGCCCCCTCAAGCAATAAATTGCTTTTATATTCACCACAACACAACAACAAACTGGCTGTCAAGTTTGGCAACCATTTGAAAAGAGGCGGACCTCCTCTCTGAACTCTGAATGGAAATATTATTTTTCCTCCACTAGAAGCCATCATCACTCTTTCACCATAAGGAAGGTCACCCCATCTTTCACAAAAGATTTGCCTGCTTGTAATTACTGCCTGCAGCATACAGAAAAATGCAATCTTTTAAAATGCTAACTGTGTTATACTTAGACCCAAGGGAGCCGGGGTACCAATGTAACGCGGCCTTACCAGTTTGTCTTAGCAAGACCGTACAGTGCTGATTGAAAACAGCTGAACTAAATCAACAGTTACCTTGAGCCAGGGGCCTTTGGAGAGCAATTAGAGTCAAGGCTTGGGTTTTGAACCCAATATGCTCTGTCAGTCTCAATGATTTGTGTTTGTTGTACTCAGTCTCATTTCCTGCATGAAATATGAGGCTGTATAAAGAGGAAAAATTCCCAAGATTAAAAAATATTTGACCTCAGTGCATTTGTGAGCATAGAAGTACACATGTCTAAATGACCATTTGGGTTTGTAGTACAAAGTTCTATTGATGTTGGCAGCCTGAGCTTCCCCGTCTCAAAGCCACATGAATGGTTTCGAGTTTCAGCCAAAAAATGTTTTCCACATGCTTTAGTGTGGGCCAATTTACACAGTAGATTTCGTGGAGACTGCGGCCAAGTGCTTCATAAAGGGCTGCCTTCTCTGGGATCAGGGAAACCACAACAGACACATTGCTAATGCAATCTAATTATCTGCTTGAATATTTTTCCAGATGTATCCAATGTCTAAAAATACTGCAATAAAAAAGGTATTATTTGGCTCCCTTGACTGAAACAGTGGCATAAAGAACCTGTTTGTCTAGAGGGAAAGTTATGACATTGTACCTCTCTGACTGCATTTAAATCAGTCAAACAAAACAGTACCCACAGGGTGGGCCATGCTCTCTGTTTGAGTGAGCCTTCCAAACTGAGACCTTCGTATAAGAGATCATTTCTTTGTATAAAGGGGTGACCCTCTCACTTATAAGTTAATTCCTCTCATTTGTGGCTTCCTAATTTGATTGAGGTTGGTTAGTGTAATTCATGACAAAAAGAATCCATGCTTTTTCCACTAAGCTCACGGTACGCCTCACACAACGGGACAGCAGACCATTTCCTTCCTGTCAGGGGAGAAAAATCTTTTGACTAATAAGTTGAGATTTTTACTCTATCCCCATAGAAAAACTGGCTGTTCTGAAGGTCTTAATGTTTCCCTTTTGTTTTCCTTCAGCAGGATTTATTTTTGTATAGCAAGCCCCATACTTCAGCCTAGTTTCCTTTGTGTCCTTTGGATCTCAGCTAGTCCAGCAGATACATGATGTTATGCCAGGTTATTGTTCAAGTTGTTGGCAACAATGCTCATTCCTAACACATCCAACTGCCTAGGAGAATACAAGCGCATTCAGTAGGAATTTGTTGAACTAAATTGAGAGGTCAGTTTTACCAACCTGTGTTTTTACACACGCCTTTAACAAAGACTTTAGAAGGAACTATAAAATTCCAAATAAATAACTAAGGCTAGGCAAAACATACACACACACACATGCACACACACATACACACACAGTCACGTTTTCCCAAGAAACTGAAAAACTTTATGAAAAATCTGTATCTTTGTCTTTTTTTTTTTTTAAGATTTTATTTATTTGCGAGAGAGACAATGAGAGACAGAGAGCATGAGAGGGAGGAGGGTCAGAGGGAGAAGCAGACTCCCCGCTGAGCAGGGAGCCCGATGTGGGACTCGATCCCGGGACTCCAGGATCATGACCTGAGCCAAAGGCAGTCACCTAACCAACTGAGCCACCCAGGCGCCCTGTCTTTTTTTTTTTTTCAATCCTCCTTCAAGCACCAAGGGTGGGAGAGGGATGCATTCTGTATTAAACCTTTCAAGACGTAATAAATCAGAGGCAAGATGTTACCTTCACTATTTTAATTTGTCTCAGTCACTACCACAAAACACTGTGCCAGCTTCTCTGATTTCCATACTGTACCACTAGAGTGAGAGAGATGCCCAACATGGAGATAACTTTAAACAGTTATATACCGAAGTTGTGGCTGAAACTAACAAAAAAAGGAAGCGGCGTGCCAAGGACTGCTGTGAGCTAATGATGAGGAAGGGAGTCCCCCCAGGCCGGGTCATTCCATCTTTCTTAACTGAGCTCTTCTCCTTGCAAGGAACGTTCTTACTGATTGATTTGACTCTATTGTTTCTTGTGAAATCTTGAAACCGTATTTTCATTCTCTCCATTGTTGGTTTGTGTTTTTTTTTTTCCCCTCAGCTGGGATATGGTTTCAAAATCTGTTCATGTTCCCTGAAAGATATCCGTAGGGAGTGAGGTCACCTGGGTTTTCCAATTAGAAAAAAATAAACAGTTAATTCCTCTGGCAATCCTTTTTTATTAGATGACCTCCCCTCCCAGCAATGTATGATTATCCTATTTCCATGTATCATCAAGATATTCTCAGGGAAGTGGGGGCAGACAAGACAACAATGAGATGCTAGTCACTTTGGCAAATAGAGAATATTTTATTTAAAAATTCATTGTGTTTGGTATCATCAGAAAGAATGCCTCGTGATCAAAATAATTAGTGCTAAGTTATGAATAACCTCATAATCATCTCAGGCTATTTGCATTTTAAGGAAGCATGTAAATTAATCCCAAATAATATTTAACTTGTTTATTTCAGGCAATGTGATAAAATTGAAAAAAATCAAAAACTTGGGGAAAACAAGATTTGATATCTGGATCTCAGCTCACAAGCCAGCCTGCCCAGCTTACAGCTTTGCTCTTGATGTAAGTGTTCTGAGTTTTCACATATGATTCTCTCTCTAAAGCTCTAGAGAGAATGCACTCTTTTAGGGATTCCCCCTTTTAAGGAAGCTGGTTCCCTTCACTAACTTCCTTTGTCTGACAGTATTGTTAGTACATAGGATAATTGTAAGCCCAAGAGTTACTGTAGCACAAAATAAAGTGGAGCTCTGAGATCTAAATTTAGGTTTTAGAAAATGCTGTCCATAACCTTCATAATTGTTTTGGACAAATAAAGCCAAAATACATTTTTTTTTTAAACTTGTCAAAGAGCAGGTTAAGAAATGAGCCACTTTGAACTGAATTGCTAGGAATTAGACTTTCATGGCTCCTAAAGTTGGCTACTATGGTTTTGGAAGTTTTGGTTTTGGTTTTCATGGTTTTGAAGATCACAGCATGACATAAAGCAGTGTTTCTCAAAGTGTAGTCCATAAATCATTTGTGTCCTCTGGCAGTTTTTTAGCAGAGTTTAGAACATTCAGAGGAAAAAGAAATTAAAACAAACTTTGTTCCCAGGTATTTAACAAATTTAAAATGTAAGATTAAATTCTCATTGAGGTCTCTGATGTTCTTAAGTCATTAACATCTTAAAGGTAGCCACTCATTGAAAGGACTCTGATGATCAGACATCAGCTTCCAGTCAGTTAATTGGATGCAATGCATTTAGGTTAACTTATTTTCAGATTATTTGCATGTTACTTGTTTGTATTTGTTTACTTTTGCCTTTTTAAAAATTATTATTGAGGTGTATTATTAGATTTCTAATTTTATTAAAGAAGCAATTACGTACACAAGTAGTTTATGCAAACATAAAATGGTTATAAAAGTAGAGACAGAAATACACCACCACCATAATCATTTTTGGTGACCAGTTTCAGAGTGAATGTAGAATGGGATTGCATATATGCTGAAACAAGGGGAAAGCAGCTAGAAGCAGCCAGATATAAAAAGTGAAAATAGGAAATCCAAAAATAAACAATGGAAAATTTTATTTAAGAAGGCTAGCAATCATTTTGACCCTGGTGTGTAGTGTGTGTAGTAAATTGCCTTTCATAAAACTTGGTTAAATAGTGGCATGAAGCCATCAAACTTTGCATGTAAGTACTACGTACCTCTCTGGTTTAAAAAATGATATTTTTCTATAGAAATATTTCCCAGTTTTAAATTGCTGGATTTTATCACTGAAGGAAAGGGAGATATCAAAACTACAGAGGCATAATTCAGAAGTTACATTTCATGTACCAAAAACAGGTATAGGTGCAAGTCATACTTTTTCAACGTAACTGTAAAACTAGCTACAAAGCTAATAACAAATAATGAGCTCAAAGTGAAAGCATAATAAGAATTGGCAAGACTTCCCTATCATATGAAAATTGCATATCATGGAACATTAATGGCATGTAATGTGTGTGGTCTAGGAGATATTTTGCTTTCAGTTGGCGGTGTGTGTGTAAGGTATGAATCAGGTCTTGGCTAATACGTGATATGTGTGCAGAGGAGAAGTGTTTGGTGATTTTTATTTTGTTCCGTTAACCATTCAAAATTTGTGGTGGAGAACATTAGTAATGTCGTTGTGTTTCTGAAGCATGATGTGCATTGGGAAAAGAGTATTGGTACTGTTCCTAACAAGGCATCATGCATGTGCACCACAAGGAACAGGATTGCTACACGATACAATGTGTGACAAAACTGCCAATGTGCATGCATTGCAATTAAGAGTGAATGGCTGGTGATCAACAATATGCCTCCTGATCTTGGTACTGTGTTGAAGGAAATACAGAAATTTGTGGATAATATCAGATGGCAATATATGTCTTGTTAGCATAGTCTGGGAAATGAGATTTTTCTTTTCCATGCTGAAGTATGCTAGCTCCCAAGAGGAAATTTCCATAACTTTTAAAATGATGAACTATAACACACACAGAGGAAAAGGTACAAAACACATAAATGTACAATATAATGAATCATTAGAAATCTTTTTAACTACCACTTAAATAAAGAAATAGAATCTTGTTGACACTGAGGAAGTACCCTTCTCAATCACATTTCGTTCATTCTCTTAGATATGTATAATGATTTCTCCTTTGATACTCTCTGTATTTCTGTTACTCTTGTATGTGCCATAAATAAAATGGCTAATATTGACTGGTTTTAAACTTTATATAAAGGCATAGTTTAAAAGAATTTCTTTCGATAATATGTTTGTAAGATTCAGTTAGGTTGTTGTACAAAGCTCTAGTTGGTTCACTTCAATTATGGCACAAAATTCCAGTATATTAACAAGCATGAGTTATTTATCTATCCTAACATCCTTACTTCCTGATGGATATCACAGTTGTTTTCAGCTGTGACAAAAATTGTTGCCGTGAACTTTTATTTACAGGTTTCCTTACACACATGTGGATGTACTTCTCTAGGTATATACCCAGGAATGGAATTGTTTGCTATTATTTGGTCACAGAATATTGTTTTGTTTTGTCACAGATATGTATGGGAAAAGACAGTATTAAAGTGGTTGAAACAATTTTCACTCGCGTTAGCTCTGTATGAGAGTTTCTTGTTCATTTTTTCACCAGCACTTGGTATGGTCAGACTTTTAAATTTGCCCAAGCTCATGGATGTATAGAAAGACATCCTTATAGTTTTAATTTGCACTTGAAGGAGAGAATTATTTATTGGAATCTTTGACATAATAAATGAAATTTTAAAATATCTTCATAAAATTAGTAATACCAGTAAATTTTTCAGAAAAAGCAGTGATCACACTTACTCCAAAGAACCTTTAAATGGTCTATCAATGGTCAACATTTGATAAACACTGGCATGGTATAAAGTGCCAGTGACTAAGAGCTAATGACAAGGATTCTAGGACTGCCTTGGCATTGCAGCTTTGACAATCTGGAAGAATTATTAATACTTCTGAGTTTCTGTTCCTTCATCTGGAAACTATATCTCATACAGCTGCATTGATTTGCTCATACTGTTTTGTCTAAATGAGATAATATGAAAACATATCTTAAAAACCATTCTGCTGCCAGTTATGATGGGGTAGCTGGTATCAGACTCAGTGAAAAACTTTGGAAGCTAGGTACAATGCAATAACAAAAATGAAAACAAAACAAAAAAAAAGGGGGTTTTGAAGGTACTAGAGAACAACCAAAATAATGAGGATATGAGTGGCTAAGATTCTAGGTGAATTTACATTTTGCAATTTCCCTTCAAGGCATTTTCTGACCACTAATCAGTATTTGAACAGGGAATGGTGCTGAGAAAATAAATATAAAGCAATAACTAAGCTAAGCAGAGATTATCACAGCTTCAGGATTGTCTAAAGAGGAGGGGTTTTAATAAACACCTCAGAACCCTGAACCCTGAACACCTACTCTCCAGGAGTAATAGCAAGACAGAAGTAGACTAGTCTTTACTGAATCAAGGTGATATACCCATATTCTATATGCCTGACAGATGAAACCTAAATCCTCTTTGGAGGAGATAACATTATTCAGCAGCACTAGCTTAATTCATATACATCATTTAGCATTTACTCAGAAATTACCAGTCATGCCAAGAAACATAACCAAAGCTGCAAAAATCAAGAGAAAATAGAAACAAATCCATAAGTGATCCAGCATTAGAACTCGCAGACATGAACTTGAAGATTATTGTGACAAGTTAAAAAAATGGAATGGGGAAAAAATGGAATGGGGCAGGGTAGAAAATTTCATAGCAAATTAAGAAACTATACAAATAACAAAATAGAAATGTTTATAATTAATGCATTTAACAGCTGATTAGATAATTAATAAACTAGAAGATAGCTTAGTAGAAAATGTCTAGATTCAAGCAATGAGAGAGAGAAGAAAAGATAGTTTAAAAAACCATAGGAGATATTTGGGACACAGTGAAAAGATTGAATTTATGTGTAATTGGAGTCCAGAAGAAGTGAGATAGAATGGGATAGAAGCTTTTTTAAAAAATATCATGGCCTGGAATTATCCATAATTGTTGAAAGGCCCATTGATTCAAAAATATCTATAAATCAAAACCAGGGCAAAATCAAAGAACATCACACCTAGACATATCATAGTAAATCTGCTGAAAGCCAAAGACAAAGAGCTAATCCTAAAAGTATCCATAGGATAAAAAGAAATGTTACCTTCAAAGGAACATTAAAGCAATGGCTGAATTTTCAATAGTATGATTTCTTTCTTAAAAGTTTTTAAGAATTCTCCGAAGGATCTCTCTAGGCATAAAATATTCTTTGCAGGAAAGTTTTAAAGTTTTATTTGATTCATTATAGATGTAAGAAAATTACATTTTCTGTTCCTTCTGTTAATTTGGATAGTTTATTTTTAAAAAGGAATTTATTTCTTCTAAATTTTAAAATTATTAGCATAATATTTTTAAATCATATGCTCTTTTTGTTTTTTGAAGTGTACTTTCTAAGAATATCTTCTTTTATTTTCATGCTACTGGTAATTTGTGATTTATTTCTGTTTTTTTTTTTCTTTTTCTATTGCTTTTCCTAAGGGTTTATCAATTTTATTAATACTTTTAAAGAATAAACCTTGGGTTTTGTTTATTTTTCTTTACCACCTTCTGTTTTTTATTTTATTGACCACATCTCAAATATTTTATTTCTTCTACTTCTTTGATTTTATATTGCTGTTTATTTAGATGGTTGCTTACATCTTTGATTTTCAGGCTTTTTTCTTTTCTAATATAGTAATTTTGACCTATAAATTTCCCTCTAAAATTACTTTAACTCATTTTATAATGCCAGCATAATCTTAACACCAGAGGACGATCTAAGAATTTTCCTATGTGTCATAATGGCCAACTTCTCTCATTAAAATAAATGCATTTTTTTCCAAAGGAAATATTAGTAAAATCTACCCAGAAATATAAAAAAGAGTAATATATTATATCCAAGTAGGCTTTCTTCCAGTAATACAAAATTGATTTAACAATAGAAAAAATGGGGCACCTGGGTGGCTCAGTCGTTCAGCGTCTGCCTTCGGCTCAGGTCATGATCCCAGGGTCCTGGGATTGAGCCCCATATCGGACTCCTTGCTCAGGGGGAGTCTGCTTCTCCCTCTCCCACTCCCCCTGCTTGTGTTCCCTCTGTCGTGCTGTCTCTGTCAAATAAATAAATAAATAAAATTTTTAAAAAAATAGAAAAATAAATCAACATTATTCACCACACAAAAATAAACTTTTTAAAAAAGTACAATATGATCATCATAAAACATTTTTTTTAAGAAAGCATTTAGTTAGATTCTACAACCTTCAGGATAAAAACCTTTGGTATCATTAACCTGACCAAAAATGTCTACCAAAAAATCTACAATAAAAATATATTTAATGATGCAATAACTAAAGCTTTCCTCCTGAGACTGGAAGTGACAAGCATGTCCTGCTTTTACCTCATCTTCAATATCATACTGGAGGTTCTACCCAGTGTAATAAAATAAGAAAAAGTAACAAAAAGATATAAGAAACAGAAATGTACAAGTGAAATTGCCATTGTTTATAGATAACATGATTGTGCTAATAGAGAATTATCAAAAGAATCTATATATGAAGCTCTGAAATTAATAAATTTAGTAAAGTAATTGGCTATAAAATCACTATATTAATTATGGTCCTACACACTAACCACAGAAAAAAATTTTAATGAAATTTTAAAACATCATTTACTTTAATAACAAAACAGAAATTATGTAGCAAAAAATACATGAAGAAAGCTATATAAGAGCTCTAAAAATAAAAACCCTAGAAAACATTGCTGTGAGAAATTAAAGCGTAAACAAATGGAGGCTATATCAAGTTCATGGATTAGAAGACTCAAAAGTGAAGAAAGTTATTCTGTAGATTCAATAAATTACAATTAATATGTAGACGATCCCAATGGAAGGAGTAGTGAAAACTGATACACTGATTTTCAAACAGTTTTCACAGAATAAGAACAAAGTGGGAGTACTTATATTTCCAAATATCAAGGCTTATTATGAAGTAACTACAACAGTGGTATTGGTGTCAGAATAGACAAATAGAACACAACAGAGGAGCCAGAGAGAACCATATGTTTATAGTCACCTGGTTCCTCTTTGCAGTATAGTGGGGGGAAAGAATGCTCTTTTCAATAGGTACAGTTGGATCAATTGAATATCTTTTTTTTTTAAAGATTTTATTTATTTATTTGAGAGAGAGAGAATGAGAGACAGAGAGCACGAGAGGGAAGAGGGTCAGAGGGAGAAGCAGACCCCCTGCTGAGCAGGGAGCCCGACGTGGGACTTGATCCTAGGACTCCAGGATCATGACCTGAGCCGAAGGCAGTTGCTTAACCAACTGAGTCACCCAGGCGCCCCTAAAAGAATATCTTCATTGTCTTGGGGGTATGCAAAAAATTCTTTTAAACACTAACCATATAGAAGTACAGAAACAGTAACCATAATACAGAAGATTGATAAATTCTTTTTGATTGAATTTAAGAACTTCTCTTAATAAACTTAACAGATACTACTAAGTAATGAAAATTCAATCACAGAGTAGAATTATGTTCACAATAATAGAGCCAAAAATAAGGAAATCCTGCAAATTAACAAGAAAAAAAACCCAGAAAATATTATGTAAGAAAGACAAATGACAAAGAAAGACAAACTGAGCCTGGGTGGCTCAGTTAAGCATCTGCCTTCAGCTCAGGTCATGACCCCAGGGGCCTGGGATCAAGTCCCATGTGGGGCTCCCTGCTTCACAGGAAGTCTGCTTCTCCCTCTGCCCCCTCCCCACTCGTTCTCTCTCTCTCTTTTAAGTAAATACATAAACTCTTTTAAAAAAATGGACAAACATTTCCTAAACAGGTAATAAGCACATGAAAGGGTAATCAGTATCATTAGCCACTAGGATAATACAAATTAAAACTACAATGAGATATCACTACATGACCACTATAATGTATAAAATTTAAGGGGAAAAAAAGATCAAACCAAGTGTAGAGGAGAATACAGAGCAACAGAAACTCATTCACTGCTAAAGGGAGTATAAACTTCTGTCTGGCAGTCTGACATATGACCATATGATACAGCAATTCCATTTCTAAGTACCAATGAAAAAGCATACATATATGCAGCAAAAGATATGTATAAGAGGGATCATAGCAATATTATCCAACATAAAAATGAAAATCAATCTAAATGCTCAATAATAAAATGAATAATAAATTGTGCTATATTGTACAATAGCATACTAGCAGTAATGAAAAACAACAAGCTACTGCTACATGCAACATGGGTGAACATGACAGGTACAATGTTGAATGATAGAGCAGAGACAAAAGACTACATATTTAATTCTATTTATATAAAATTCTAATACAGGCAAAACTAATACATTGTGATAGAAGTCAAAATAGCAGTTGTATTTGGTGAGAAAGTCATGATTGGGAGGGTGCATGAGAGAGACTTCTGGAAGTTGGTAAATTTGATCTGAGTCATGGTTAACAACTGTGTACATAAGTAAAATTTATTGAGCTGGATTTGTGTATCTTATAGTATGTATGCTATACCTCACTACTAAAGTAAACAAACCAACAAATAAATGAATAACTTAAACAAAAGAGAAAATTGAGGAATGCTTATTCATTCTTCTCCTATCTCAGCTGATGAGATGGAACATCTTGGCTGATTATAGGGACATTACAATTTTATGTCTCATACTTAATGTTTTCATGACGTTCCTAAAATAAGAAAATGAGACTCTCCAATCCAGACCAAAGAGCATGGTGGGGCAAAGGAGAACTCAGTGTGTTGCTAAAGGAGAGAAAATGATCTCTGAGTGGAGCTTACAGAGGGGGATTGTCTCTTACATTATGTTGCATGATCCTTAATGGTAGTGATAGTAAAATACTCATCTCAGCACACCCAAGTGTGTATGTAGCAAAGTACCTAGAACATAGTAATAATTTAAGCTGATATTTATTCAGGGCTTACTCTGTGCTCTGTGCAGGATTCTTATAAGTATGATCTCAATTAATTCTCACAAAAACCTGTGAGGTAGCTAAGATTTTGTCCCCATTTTAAAGCTGATAAAACTGAGACTTATGGTAACTACTTCACATGCCAAATCATCCAGTTTTTGTGAGTGATGCGCCTGGTTGGCTCAGTTGGTTAAGCATCTGCCTTGGGCTCAGTCGTGATCCCAAGGTCCTGGGATCAAGCCCCATATCAGGCTCCCTGCTTAGCGGGAAGTCTGCTTCTCCCCCTCCCTCTGCTGCTCCCTCTGCTTGTGCTCTCTCTCTTAAAAGAATAAATCAAATCTTAAAAATAAACAAACAAATAAATAAATAAATAAGAAAATCCAAGGCATTACAAATCTTGAGACTATGTGTATAACTATCATACTTCTAAGAAAGCAGTTGGGTATATGAGGCAGGAATCTTCTCTATATCTCCCAATTATAGAATTGAAAACAATCCATTTATTTATTAAGTTTAAACTCTGGAATTCCTCCTCCCTAGGCTGTAAGATCCTTGAGGCAGGGATAATATTTTATTCATCAATGAGTCCCCATTTTCTACCACAGTGCGTGGCTCATAATAGATGATGAATCTAATAAAGATTTGTTCAGTGAGGTAGCTCGATTTGCCATGGTTCTAAGGTTACTATAGAATCTATCCATTCCTGTACATGTGTTTGTAAGTAAAATGGAAATTGCCTCTCACAGGGAACTTTACAAGGTAATATGAATATTCACAGAGTCCTGATGCAAATTGTGGGAACTTGATGGTATCTGCTAAATCCAAAATTAACAACTGCTCCAGAAAGAAAAGAAAGAAGAGGAAAGGAGAGAGGAGAGGAGAGGAGAAGAGAGGAGAGGAGAGAGAAGAGGAGAGAGAGAGAAGGAAGGAAGGAAGGAAGGAAGGAAGGACGGAAGGAAGGAAGGAAAAGGAAAGGGAAAAGGAAAGAAGAGAATAGAAGAGAAGAGAAGAGAAGAGAAGAGAAGAGAAGAGAAGAGAAGAGAAGAGAAGAGAAGAGAAGAGAAGTGACCTAGTGATTGCTTGAGAATGTAACTGAAAGTATTTTTATATAGTCTGCGGCGTAAAAGCAAACTTTAAGATTCTGAACAAAATTCCTTCACTCTGTTACCACATTTTCCACTTTCTCATTGGAGTGATGATTTCTTAATGCAGTGTTTTTGTGTTTCCTGGACACTCTTTGTGTTCTGAAGATAAGCTGTCAACACAATCTCAGAGAGTCTTTTGGAAAGGAAAGAATACTTGGGGATACTACCTCTGCCTAGAACCCTGCCAGGAGATACATGCCCTAAAAATGTCTCTTTTCCACCAACTCTGTCCTTGGAGAGGAACCAATTTTTCTTGCTTTTAGAATGCATAAGTTATACAGAGATGCCTGGATGAAGACTTTAGCACATCATCCCAGGAATACCTTGGTCTTTGGTTTGGCAAAACATCATCACTGGAGGTGGTAACAGCTGTGCAACAATTTATGGGCGTGGCATGGGGTCTGGCAGCTGCTTTTATTTTTTCCTATTCTGGAAGCTTGTTTCCTTTGAGTCATTTTTTTATTGTGATGGATTTATTTTCTGTTGTGTATTCATTCCAAAGATCTTGGGCAATCTTTTTTCAAGATTCATGAAAACAAAGATTCATGGTCAGATGAAAAAGGGTGTTTAACATCTGTCAGAACCTATGTTCCTACACATTTTTATGGCACACATTTGGCATTCTAAAAAGTTATGTAATATCTATGATGACACAGAAATCTCTAAATTATAGCATTCAATGGCTGATCCATTCATAGGTAAAATTTTAATGTACTAGAAGATTCAGATTATCCTCTCCTGTATTGGTATGATTATTTAAATGAAACCTGTTACTTCTTCAATATGAAGAAGTACTGCAAAAAAGGGAATATATAACTTAAGGAATAATTATTTATTTTCTAATATTAACAAATATGGAGCATGATTTCAGGTTAAAATTAAAACCTTCCTCATCTCAGGGAACCAGTAAGACTTCAAGATAGGACATGTCCTGTTCACTTCTACCTGTGAGTTATTGTGGGAGAGTCATTTTTTTTTTAATAATAGTTGCTTCTAAGTAGGTTACTGAATTTTTTCTTTTCTGAAATTCTATATAAAAAATTCAAAATATTTTTACCTCGGTAGATCTGTTTATTAATAGCAATTTATAAGAATTAATTCACAGAATTCCTCTCTCTTTATCATGAAAAATGTAGATGTAATGTGAGAAAGGGGCTAGGAAAACGTAGCTAACAACTTACCCCCCGCCACCACCACCACCATGTTGTGAGTTAGGTCAGGTTTGCTTTTGACACTCTTTCATTTTCCCTTTGATTCCCTCAGTAATAGTTAAGTTTTTTAGTTGTAAGCAATAGAGAAGACCCTAACATAAATAGCAAAGAGCTGATTAGGATATAAACATAAGGCATAATGTAAGGGAGTGATACCAAGAAACCCCCATTAGAAGGTTATGAAGAATGGGCAAAGCATGAGGAAGTCTGCTGAACTAGCAAGAAAAGGACAAAAACTAGGTAATTTCAAATAGTCTCTGTATCAGGAACTAAAGAAGAGTGTTTAGGGAACAGCAGACTGCTGAGGCTGAGGGCAGTTCTAGCTATTTATCAGTGGTTTGTGATTTGGGGGAAGAGATATGAGTGGTCTAGATTGGGTCACATGCCACCCATTGATCAGGGTAAGGCAGAAAATCTTGACTGACATAAAGAATCAAACAACTATTACAAGGGAAGCAGACCACTCCAGAATTCAACAGCTTGAAATCGTAGTCATTTATTTCCTCAGGCATCTACAGACAGGCTGGGGGTCAGCTGATCTAAGCTGGGCCTAGCTGTGTGGCTCTGCTTAAAGACTGGGTTAGGTGGCAAAGATAACATCACATATATTCCTTCAGGGGCCCAGATAAGGGGCAGGAGCTATATGGAAGAGGTTCTTCTCACAGGAAAGTACAAAAGTGCAAGTCCTACCATATGAGCAGTGTTGAAGTCTCCACTCACATCATATCTGCTAACATTCCATTGGACAAAGCAAGTCATGTGGCCAAACCCAATGTCAAATGATGGAAAAGTACACTCTGCTTTTTGTGGGAGTGACAGCCAAATCAACTGACAACAGGGATGCAAAAAAAAGGGTGCAAAAAGGAGTCAATAATTAAATTGGGCTAATTACCCAAGAATCAAAAAAATAATTACCATAAAAGAAATCTGTTTTTACCAAAAAAAAAAAAAAAAAAAAAAAAGGATGCTTGATAGCAAAAAGAAATGAGCCCAACAAATGACTAATTCTGAAAGGTCTTGTTTTCACCTGGTTCTTACAAATTGCAGTTTTAGGTGGTTCCTCTCATTTCACCTTCATACACCAATAAGACTCCAAGAACCAACAAAATCGTGGCAGTGATGTGACCAGTACTTTAAGATATAAGTAGAAGTGGTCAAATCACTGCTAGATAATGTGCCTCCTTTCAGGAACAACTTTGCAAGTAATTGTGATTTCAATCAATACATTGTGAAAGTTGCCTAGTTCAGCACTAGCCACTTCTAAAGGATGGCTGGGTAACAATGGGTGTTACTGTTCTGTGCTTTACCTTGCCTGGGGAGTGCTAATGGAACTTGGACATCAGATTTTAGTGAATCAAAGGGTCCCCTAATGCTGGTCCTCAAATCTAGGCTGGGGTGGCTACATCAAATCATATATTCAGATTCTAGGGCTCCATTCCTAATTAAGTATCCTAATTAAGTATGTCTCGTGTTAAAGCCCCTAATATTGATTTTTCTTCTGACATTCCAGAACTCTCTCAAGTGATTTCAAGGTTTATCCAGGTTGAGAATCCACTTAGTCCAATGCTTTAAGTATGAAAAAAACTGATATCGAGTGGATGTCAGTATGACTTTCTTTCCTATGTCATACAAGCTGGTTTGTCTATTGTCAGAACTTAGACTAGTACTTGCTCTACTCTCCTGTCTCCCCGTCCAGTGCTCATTCCTCTACACCCTGCTGTCTCCTTCACGGGAACACCCAGAATACATCATGCTGATCTGAACTTCTGGAGAGTGAACCCCATCCCCTCCCCATTCTCAGGCACATCAATTCCTTTCACTCTGAAGCTCATGTAGATGTAGATATGCTTGCATACTTATGTAGACTTCATTGCTCGTGGTTGCTAGAGAAGTGAGCTAAGACCATTTTTAAATGAAACCTCCAAATCTTTTTTGCCCCATAGGCACAGATTATAAGCTAAAGGTCACTGTGATAAGGGAGACAGCAGCAGGTCCATGGAAAAAACCTCCAGAGCAAAATCATCAACCCTTAATGGAATGTGAATTGAAAGCCAAGAACTGCTAGTGCAAAGAAAGAGATGGAAAGTAGATGAAAGAAGGACAGAGGGGAGTGAGCATGAGGTGACAGTGCAGAGGGCTTGTGGTAGGCCCGGGCAGCCTGTCAGCCAACAGGTCAGGACTCATAGCCTGGCATACAGGATAAGATAGGGGTGAGAGACAGCCACCGCAAAGGAAGAAAGATGGTCTTCAGGAAGGGAAGATATGCTTAAAATTAAACACAGGGGAGGAAAAGGGTGTTTACAGTTTTCTGAGATGAGATTCAAGGCTGAAGTCATCGTTTGGCAGCCAAACCAAAGAAATTTGGTTTCCCTCTGAAAGATTTATGTCTTCTAGGGTTGAGAAATATGTCTGGCTGCCAATATTTCATAAAGCAACATAGAAAGAAATACTACTACTTTAGTGTTTGGTTTGGGACTTTTCACCTTTGTTTGGCAAGATATTTTTCATTTTGAAAGAGAGAGAACAATTCAAGTCAGCTTCCTATGAAGATCTCAATGCTCTGCCTAAATTATCTGGTGGTTCATAATGTTTTACCTACCTACATACAAATATTTTAAATGGTGAATTAAACCTGTTGATGTGCATTCACAGAATCTGTAAAACTCGTAACCTCTCTGTTCCAAAATGCTTTGCGATAATATCACCTTCAAAGAGAATGAAAACAAATGTAACCAAACCCTTTGGGAATTCTGTATAGTAGTTGGGGGAAACAAAACTCAGAGCCAGCTCTGCCATTTGCTATTTGTGTGACCTTGAGCAGTTACTCAACCTCACTGTGCCACAGATTCCTTATCTGGCCAGTGAAAATAATAAAAGAATCTACTTCATAGGGTTGCTGAGGGGATGAAATGACTTCAGCGCTTAGAACAATGCTTGGCACTCAAAAAGGATTCATTGTTATTATTACATATTCTGGAATTTCTGAGAACTCCCAATTTCAAATATTCTCTGTCACTGCAGTCATATATCATGGAAAAATCCTAAAAATGCCAACTAACTACACTTTTAGATTACCTTTTTTGCTTAGTGGCAGACTACTGAAACAATGGGGAGAGGAAAATTTTCTGCAATCTTCTCCAGCCCTAAACCATGTCACCCCCATTGTTGTAATCATTGAACTACAACCAACTCTTTGTATATAGCCACCCGGAGTTTTATATCCCCCTTTTTTTTTCTTCATTCTCAGGGACATTTTTCTCTGGGATAGTCATCTGCATGCTCTAGCTACAATTTCCCCCACAGCCTGTGTCTGCCAGCTTATCTTTCCTTCTTCTGCCTCTTTCTCCCTTCCTTTCCCATCCCCTCTCCCTCTTTCTCTTTCCTTATTTCTTTCCCACCCTTCCTTTCTCTCTCCTCTCCTTCCTTCCAGAAGTCTTTGGGTCCCTGGTCTCCTCTAGGCTCTATTCATTTTCTTTCCAATTCCCCAGTGTTAACCTATATTCAGGTATTATCCAGATAGATGTTAATTTCTCCTCCCCGCCTGCTCTTTAAATATTCCTTCATGCTCTCAATGTCCTTGCCATCCAGCCCTTCTGCTGTGCTCTGCCTCTAGTTCTTTCTCAAAAGTTTTCTCTATTTCCCAGGCAAATAGACAAGTATATGTAGTCAATAGATGGTACTTGAACAACTGACAAGCAATCTAGGTTCTTCTCTTGGTTCTTTTATTTGCCATCTGAGTGACCTTGGCCAAGGCACTTAAACCACCTGTGCTTCATTCTCCACATAGGTTCATTCTGTGCTTTGAGTACTCATGGAGATGCTAAAGGCTCATATGAGGCAGAATAAGTCAAGCAATATGTTCAAGTGCCATATATTATTATTTATCTAATGTCACCATTGTCCCATTCCTCCTGGTAGTCTAGATATCCTATTCACTTGCAACTGATAGAAGTGGTAGTTTCTACTTTTAGCCCTATTATCATTCCTGTTGGTAATGATGGCACCCTGATCTTTTTCCCCCAACCCCAAAACCTGTTTCTTCCCCCACATATTGTTTACACCAATACTTTCAAATCACTCAGTTTGACAAGCTGCTTCTTATTCTTATGTTTATGACCCCTCCTCACGTGCTGTTATTGCTGCTTTCCATCTGTCTGGTGACCATTTATTATACTTCAGAACCCAGCTCAGGTATCTTATGTGAAATCCTCTCTGTGAGTGACATATATCTATTGTCATCTATTTCATTTCAGTTCGAAATTGTTTACCTTCATATCTGTCACTCCTACTAAACTTTGCCCTTCTCAGAAGAGGCCTGTTATCCTGACGTCCCAGCACATTACAGTAT
Source organism: Mirounga angustirostris (assembly GCF_029215605.1). NCBI lineage: Eukaryota > Metazoa > Chordata > Mammalia > Carnivora > Phocidae > Mirounga > Mirounga angustirostris. Next base: position 23,749,702 of record NW_026991723.1, read on the forward strand.
GTCTCTCACTTTGTTGAATTGAAGTATAAGTTTAAGTTATCTTTTTCTGATCATGTGAATATGGACTTACACTGGTTTTGGAATTCTACAACTTGGATTCAGGCTCTGGCCAGCCATGGATATTGGCTGCCTGACCATGACCAAGTCATTTAACCATTAAGAAAGCCAGTTTTCTTTTGTGTAAATGGGGACAGTGACACCCCTATTTACTGAACGCTCACCTTTTGCTGGAACTGTGTGTTTGCTCATTTATCTTATCTCATTCAGTTCTTAAAATTGCCCTGTCATGTACCTATTATTGTTCCCATTTTACAAATAAGAAAGCTGAGCCTGGACAACTAAAATAATCACATAACTAGAATCCTTGCTTCCACTCATTGTTCTTCAATATACTTTGTTACAGGGGCACCTGGGTGGCTCAGTTGGTTAAGCGACTGCGTTCGGTTCAGGTCATGATCCTGGAGTCCCAGGATCGAGTCCCACATCAGGCTCCCTGCTCAGCAGGGAGTCTGCTTCTCCCTCTGACCCTCCTCCCTCTCATGCTCTCTGTCTCTCATTCTCTCTCTCTCAAATAAATAAATAAAATCTTAAAAAAAAAATTTTAAAAATATATATATACTTTGTTACAGTATCAAGGGTGATCTTTTAAAATCATCAAATAAATAATGTTACGCTCCTCGCAAAAAAAAAACCCTCCTCTGGCTTAATTGCATTTAGAGAGAAAAAAAAAAAAAGAAATCTAAATGTCCTCCTCTGTTCTGTAAGTCTCACAAATGATCTGGATTCTAATTACCTCTTGGATTTCATGCTCTACTTTCCCCCTCCTTCACAGCACTCAGGACACTGGCTGAGTCACTTTTCCTGGAACAGGGAAGCTCTTTCCCATCATAGAGCGGTTGCATGTGCTGTTTCTCCTGCCCCAGCAGAAGATCTCAGCTCCCTTCCAGTAGATCCTTACATGGCTGACTCCTTCTTCTCAATCAAGTCTTAGCTCAAATGGTACTTCCTTCGAGTAGTTTTTCCTAAAACCCGATCCCATGTAGCCCCACCTCCATTACTCTCCACTTCATTACCCTATTTGATTTTCCTCAGAGCACTCATGCAATCTAAAAATCATCATTAACTTTATTGCCTGCCTCCTGTATTTTCAGTGACTAGCATAGCAGATTCAAAATGTATTTGTTAAAAGAATGAACTGCCCAAAGCCAACTCAGCCAAGAGGGGTGGAACTAGGATTTGAACCCAAGACTGTCTGACTCTGACATTCATATGCTTAACCAGTGTATTCTTTCCCTGCCTCAGCCATAAGGTTATCCAGAAGAAACAGTAGGCTAATATAGGAGACATGCTTTGTAAATTCCAAGGGTTATGCCATTATGAGTGGCAGAGTTGTGGTATTCTGTCCTTCAGTATCTTTTGCTGGATGCCACACATATTCAGACTCTTCATTCTCAAGAGTCATCACCAATGTGAGGAAAAAAGGCTATTGGCTACAAGAAGCCCTTCTACTGATATACCTTTATGAATTGCTGGTGACATATATGGGAATGTCTTTTACTTTTACTTTTCTTTTACTTTCACTCTTGGCCAGACCCTTGCTAATCCTACCCTTGTCTTCTACACTCTTGACCTTGCCTTCCTTTATGCCATTAAGGGAAAATTTACTGAAACACCTTCCATTTATTCTTCAATCCATATCTAACACATTCTATTTTCATAGACATTGTAGGTCTCTGTTCAATCCCTGACTATGCCATATCCCTGCAGAGGGCTTAGAGAAACAAATCAATCCAAGTTAGAGTTAGAATGAACAGTGGGGAGTCCTAATCCTTAAGGCCCCCATCTCCCATTAGAAAACTGAAGCATATAGGTTAGTTCACCTGAAATCAACAACACAGCTAGCTGATGGTGGAGCCAAAATAAAAACCTGGTCCTCAAGAGCTCCTTCGCTGAAACCAGTTTAGTTTATTTATTTATTTTGATAGAATATCATTTTATAAATTTCCATTTTGATTATGATTTATTGAAGAAAAATTATTTTTACATCCAAATTATTATTATAATATATAGTAGCAACCCATATACTTTATCTTTGTATTTATAAAAGCCACCAAATTTCAAAAGCAAATAATTTGTTTTAATATTAGTGGCATGAATTAATGTCCCTTCACTATATTCCTTTGAATTCTTAAGCTACAATAAGTGTCATTTTAGGATTTGCTAAGATCAAAAGTTTTTAGAATAACCTAATACTTAGATACTTGAATAATTCTGTTGTTTTCCAAGCAAAATATGGAGTATGCCTTTTAAAACCTACTAATTGCAAAATGTATATTTTTATTTATTTTGAAGTTGTGAATATTTTTGGAAATAGGCCGTAGCTTCCTCGTGCTTTGAAACTTTGGGCTCTGCCTTGCTAGTGACTGTCTTTAAAGGATGAAAACAGTGGGAAGAAACCAGAGAGGGAGACAACCCATGAGAGACTCTGGACCCCAGGAAACAAACTGCAGGAAGGGGGGTGGGGATGGGGTAACCGGGTGATGGGTATTAAGGAAGGCACGTGCTATGTAGAGCACTGGGTGTTATATGCAACTAATGAATCATTGAACACTACATCAAAAACTAATATGTTGGCTAACTGAACATAATAAAAACAAAAGACGAAAACACTGAAACAAGGATGACATATGTAGTCAAAGCATAAAGTATTACTCTTTAGAAATACAGTTGTTTCAGCAATTAGATCATAGAACTTAAAAATAAAATTTGCGGGGGCCTAGGTGGCTCAGTCTGTTAATCATCTGCCTTAGGTGCAGGTCATGATCTCAGCACCCTGGGATCAAGCCCAGCCTCCTGGGATTGAGCCCCGCATAGGGCTCCCTGCTCAGCGGACAGTGTGCTTCTCCCTCCCCATGCTCTTGTACTCTTGCTCATGCTCTCTCTCTCTCCCTCTCAAATAAATAAATAAAATCTTAAAAAAAAAAAAAAAGATTTGTGAAGGTTTCCTTATCTGAATGTCCAAATCATTTTTCTCTCATTCAGAGAAAACAAGTTCTTGTCCATACAGCAAATATATTGAGTGGTGGAGACTGAAAAAGGGAAAGAAAAAATTCCCTGGCCTTCCAAATCTCCTTTCAAGACATTCCTTTCTGGCATAGGTATACTGTGTTAGTCTGCACACACCCACCAAACTTTCCACAAGTACTGATAAGGAAGTTTTGAACTTCACCAAGCTCTTTCCTTATATTGAAAAAAAATTGTTTTTTATTTTTTTCCCCATCATTTTTAGTCAATGAAACTACTTTCTCCTCTCTATAGGAAGTAGATCATTATGTTTGAGTCATAGATCATTGCTATTACTAATACATAATGTCATTTGGAACATACTCACGGCCTAGAAAGTGTCCAAGTTTATAATGTCTACTTGAATTTTTCCAGAGAACATTTGTCATTTCATTCAAGAGCAGGCCTATGGGTAATCATTTAATCAAAACTACTGCAGTGATTGCTACTTGTGCAGAAAATTATAAAGCTACAGCAGGAGTAAAGCCCAGATTGCCAAGTTTAAATGGGCACTGCTTTTTTGTTAAGTGTTGGGTTAGAATGAATACCACATCCTTAAATTTGGAGGAAACTGAAGAAAGAGAATCATTCTTTGGTCAGAACCACATTTCCTAATTTTCATTTCCTCTATTTTATTTACACAAAAATACATAATGAAAATTCATAGAAGGCACATACAGAGAACATCTAATTTTGATTCATGCATTTAAAGAAAAGTCTTTTTCCAGCCTTGAGGCCTCTGATATATCCTTTTTTTTTAAGCCAAGACGCAAAAAAATTGAAAAACATTGAATGGGATTTTTATGCCTCATTATGATTTCATACATACTAACCATTAAGTGAAAAAAATAAGTTGAGATGATAGTTTATGAGATATTCAATCCTAATATGTGAACAAGAACTTATTGGGTAGCAGATTAGTATGGAAATAATTGCTCTTCTGGAAGGAAGCTTTGTTTTGTGTTAAAAACTCTGTAACTTATGCTTTTATATATATAATTCTTTCATTGTCTCTAATGGACATAAAGTTTAATATATTGTTAACTCAGAGAATAGTTGGTTATATATACTGGAGAAAGTAAACACAGTTCCTTAAAGGGTAATACAGTGAGGTCATACTCTCTAAAGAAACTTTAACAATAACTGTTTGGACCTACTATTTATTTTCTTTTCCAATAGCATTCTTTAAAAAATGAACTCAACTTTTAAGTTAGAAAGTGGCTTTCTCAAATGCTGATCTAAAAAGCACGTCAAGGGATACCTGGGTGGCTCAGTCGGTTAAGCGTCTGCCTTGGGCTCAGGTCATGATCCCGGGGTCCTGGGATGGAGTCCACATTGGGCTCCCTGCTGAGAGGGTAGCCTGCTTCTCCCTCTGCCTGCTGCTCCCCCTGCTTGTGTGTGCACTTGCTCTCTTGCTCTCTGACAAATAAATAAAATCTTTTAAAAAAAATAAATAAAAAGCAGGTCAAAATTGGTACCCACAAAAGAGGAATTCAGCTCTCATTTATGATTAATGAAATGATGGGTGATATATGATTGACACTGGATCTTATAACAGCAACATATATTTTCTGTTTGGAAATAAAGCATGTAAGATTCTACTGCTATCTCACATTGGCAGAAGAGATGGAAGCTTTAAATCTGTGGCATTTCTTGGTGAGTGATGAAAGACGACATGAATGGGTAGATTTTGGAGGAGCTAACCCACTCTGGGATGATGCAAGCATGTTGATAAAACCTCACGGGCCCACTGCACCAAGACTAGCAGTAAACAAGACTTCCCATGGAGCACATTTCACCACCACAAGAAAGGATTTGTTTCTGACAGGAAATCGTCCTAACAAGTTTCTTGTCTAAATTTAAATATAGGTCTTCGGGCTTTAAGGCCATGCTGCTAAAATTTAGTCTGTGTGAATTTCCATACAGCAGTAAAGAAGTTCTCTGTATCCATCATCTGGATGGATATTTGATCTGTGTAGCTCAAAGCTGAAGAAGTAGACTCAAACTTATTCTGACCATGGGCAGCAGGAGAACCAAGCTGATCAGAGGGCAGAGACCTGCAGTTCAGCTAAGTTGAAGACCTATTTGCCAGGAATATAGTTCACTGACACCACAAATTATATCCAGGAGAACAGCTAAATCAGGGAAGAGTAAGCAAGAAATGTGGAGCTAAACAAGCTAGAGGTTAAGTACTTGAAATCAGCAAAAAGAGAAAGGAAAATGGAAGTACCATTGTATGATGGTTGAAAGTCAAACAGAGCTGGATTCAAACTTTAGCCCTGCCTCTCTCTGGCTGAGAGAATTTGGACAACTGTGATTACATTATTTGCTGAAAATATTAGCTGTCCTTCTCTATTAGGTACCCCCTTGTGAGGTCCCTCCTTGTAGGAGGAGTCCCCTCTACACCCACTGATGTCAGGGTTGGCCTTGTGACTTGCTTGGACAATAGAATATGAACAGAAGTGAAGAAAATCATGTCCAAATAGAAGATTTAGGATCAGTTCCATGCTTTTTCTTCACTGTTCTTTTCCCTCTGCCATGAGAAGGGTATGTTGCAGATAGGGTCTGCTCCTTTAGCCTGGATCCCAGAATAAGGATGGCTTGTGGGGAGAGACAGCCAAATCAGAGACCTACAGCTGACATTTATTGTGAATCTGTGCTGTTAGCCACTGAAATTTGAAGTAGCTTGTCACTGTAGCATAACCTGGCAAAAACTGACTAACATAGCAAGTCAGGCAGGGTCCTCATCTGTGAAATCAGGAGATAGTTATTGTGAAGAGAAAATGGGATGATATTTGGATATTTTGTGTTTTCTTGGCAGCATCTCATAAATAGTGGTTGCTATTATTCTAGGAGGCCCAGGCCAGGAATCCGGAACAAAGGATCAGGAATCCAGAAGAACTAGGCAGGAATTGATGAAGACCACAGGTCAAGGATCTACATGAGATGTTGGAATTTAGCTGGAGGCACAAGTAACAGACTCTGGGAGGTGGAGTAGAGGGTTATTGGAGCAGAAAGTATAGCACCTGATGATGAGCCAACTGCCTTCTGAGGCACACACTTTGTAAGGGTTCCATGAAGACCAAAGCCACCTGGAGAGCATAGTCAAATCCAGGCCATCTGGTGGAGACAAATATCAGATAGTAGGCACTTGCTGACGTGAGTTTTACATGAGGCATATCTTTACAAAATAAACTTCTTATTTGTTCCCAAATATGTTTTTTCACTCTTAGTGTTATTTGGTTATATTATGGTTATGTCTGAAGTTCAACAATAACAAAATCCTCTCCTTATGGATTGAATTATCATTTTTATGAAAGCTACATCATTTATATATCTAAAATTATTTTTAAAATAGTAAACAAATTTTAAATCTATTAACACTGAAACTTACATACTTACCGTGATTGATATGGTTGGTTTTGATGGTAATGAAGAAGTATTGTGTTGCTGGTGGATACTGCATCAATCATGCGGGTTTCTTCCCATAAATTATTTAGAGGGGAAAAACTTATCAGCTCTTTCCCCTTGACATAGGACAACTGATACAGGACAATGAGGCTCAACTAGGCCTAATGTGTTTTTTGGGGTAGGGCACATTTTACCACTAGAATGATTTTGTGGAGCCAGAGGGCAAAAGCCAGGAGTCCAAATCAGTCATCCATTGAAAGTGTTTCAGTTGGTTTTCAGTACTGGCCTCACGTTAGAATCACCTGGGGCAATTAAAACTGATACTCAGACTACTCCCAATTAATAAAAAACAAAACCAAAAAACCTCTTGGGGTGGGGACTAGCCATCACAAATACAAAACAAAATTCCCCAGGCGATTCTAATATGCACCCAAGGTTGAGAACCATTGAGTTAGAGGTGGTGAAGTCCAAAGATAGTTGAGAAATAAGGATGTTTAGAGGAAGAGAGAGACAAGACTACTGACTGGTTCTTCCCAAACTTCAACATGCATAAGAATCACCTGGGTGTCTTGTTAAAATGCAGATTCTGATTCAGTAGGACTGAGGTAGGGTCTGAGCATCTGCAGTTCCTAACAAGCAACAAGGAGAAGCTGCCAGCCTCACGACCATACATGGAGTAATAAGAAATTTGAGGAGACAAGTGGGAATTGTTTTGATTGAATCCTAGGCAACTCAAGCATGAGTGACTCCTTCAGGGCTGTATAGGCGAGCTAGTGTTGGGTAAAACATGCTGTCAGGTGCCCAATAGAAAGAATATAGGGATTTCTCATAAATAAAAGGATGGTTGCCATAGCTTGAATTTATTCTAAGAATTTTGTCTGGGGTGCCTGGCTTGCTAAATTGGAAGAGCATGTGACTCGATCTCGGGGTGATGAGTTCGAGCCCCATTTTGGGCGTAAAGATTACTAAAAAAAATAAACTCTCAAAAAAAAAAAGAATTTTGTTGGTAACTTTGTAGCCAATGATGCACATGGAACTAGAAATTAAACATAAATAGGAACCTTGCATACAAGGTAGGTGCTTTATAAAAACCATTCACTCTAAGATTAGCTAAAGTCGAGGAAGCATAGTGGTACTGATAGACAACCATGACAGGAACCAATTCAGAAAGCAAAATTAAATGATTTTAAATGGCATTTCCAAAACACTGATGTTACTGAGGTCATTTTAGCTGGTCAGACTAAAATGATAAAGACATGATGATAAATTATATTGAATCCCAGAGTAATATTATTTCCTTTTTAACTTTCTTTCAATCCTTTTTATTAGCTTCAGGGGGAAAAAGTATTAGTTCAGATTATATATCTTTAGTAATTTTCTCACACCTGCTAATTACCTATTTTAACAAAAGGAGAGCATTTCCCAAGCTCAAAACTATAGCAGGCAAAAAATACAATTGGTTTATTTTTGTTATAATTGTATGGTTACTTTCTACTTTCAGCAAGTGATAGTTTTTGGTTTTGTTTCTGGTAGTGATACATAGTTTTCTTTCAGTATAAATTTTAGTAAATAAAGTTAATTTCTAAAATATTAGTAATACTACAACAGTGTACAGATACGACAAAAATCATGAAGGTGCTATTTAAATAGTTGAAATTTGGAAAAATCTGGCTTGGAATAAAAATGAAACTACATAGAAATCTGTGCTGTTTACAAACTTAGATCCTAACAAAATATTTGCATTGATTTATTTAGCAAAAACTGCACATTGAATAGGCTCATAAAGACAAACCATATTTAATCAACAAATATTTATGGACACAAAAGAGCAAATTTTAAAATTCAAAATGTTTCCCTGATTTTATCTATTTATTTTTTCTGCATATAAACAGTTTTGTGGGTTCAGTTGAATATATCAAACAATTTATTAATTAAAAGATTTAGCAAATATAAGGACTGTTTTCTAAAAGTGGTTTTTTTTTTCTGTTTTGAGGCCCTGTGTACATTTAAAGAAAAAGTAGAAACTTCTTTTTCTTTTTAAGATTTTATTTATTCATTTGAGACAGAGAGATACAGAAAGAGAGAGCATGAGCAAGGGGAGAGGCAGAGGGAGAGGGAGAAGCAGACTCCCCGCTGAGCAGAGAGCCTGACTTGGGGCTCAGTTCCCAGACCCAGAGATCATGACCTGAGCTGGAAGCAGATGCTCAACCATCTGAGCCACGCAGGCACCCCAGAATTTATTTTTCTTTATTATATTATTCAAAATAGTATAGGTACCTCAGTCAGTTAAGCATCTGACTCGATTTCTGCTCAGGTCATGATCTCCACAGTGGGCATGGAGCCTGCTTAAGATTCTTTCTCCCTCTCTCTACCCCTCTCCCCCACCCCCACTCATGCTCATTCTTTCTCTCTCTCAAAAAAAAGATAAAAGGTAATTTTCATCTTAATTATTTTGTGTCTAGCCATCAGGCATTATCACAGTCATTTTCTTGATACACAGGTATGATGTTGGAAATATGCCCCTACCCAGTAACCTAGAAAGCTATGTTTGGTTTCAGGGAACCCACATGGTCTTGATAAAATTAATGCAAATAATTAGATCACAGATTCATGAGACAGAATAGTCCTTAAGAAATGAGTTTCTGCTTATATTCAGTTGGGCTGTTTTTTGTCTGTTTGTTTTTACTTTTAGTTCCCTATTGCCATATATACCACACCACAAAATGCACACAATTAATTATACAGTTTCTCCAACTTCCCAAGCTTTACCTCCTGCTATGATCTGAATGTTTGTGTCGCCTGCAAAATTCATGTGTTGAAATCCTAATTCCTAATGTGATGGTATTAGGCCCCTCATGGATCAGATTAAGGTTCTTATAAAAGAATCCCCACAAAGATCTCTGCCCCTTTCACTGTGTGAGGACACAGTGAGAAATTGGCAGTCAGCACCATGGAAGAGGGCCTTTACCAGACCATGCTAGCACTCTGATTCTGGATTTCCAGCCTCCAGAACTGTGAGAAATAAATTTCTGTTGTTTATAAGCCATTCAGTTTATGGTATTTTTGTAATAGCTGCCTGAATGGACAGACACTTCAGAGTTTCATTCCAGATCATCAGAATTGTATCTGGAGTACTTTGAGAAATGAATCCTCTAGGGCCTCCTTTCCATCCCCTCAACTGATGATAATAAAGATATGGATTAGTAAAGATAGAACTGTAACAAGATGGGAACCTAGTCCCTTAAAGGTTTCTGGAATCTGAAAATGTCTGAACACGTTGGGCAGGCTGGCGCTTGGGCCCATCAGATCCATTTGCATGAGTCAACTCACCTGAAGATGTTCTGATAGGAGTAGAAAAGAGCTGGAGTCAGAGTGCATTGGTTTCCTCTTGTTGCTATAACAATTGTCACAAACTGAGTGGTTTAAAACAAGGCAAATTTATTATTTTATAGTTTTCGAGGTCAGAAGTCTAAAATGGGTCTCACTGGGCTAAAATTAAGGTGATGGCAGTAGTGCATTCTTGCTGGAGGATCTAGAAGAGAATTCATTTCCTTGCCTTTTCCAGTTTCTAGAAGCTGCCCACAGCCCTTGCTTCGTGGCACTCGGCCATCTCCAAAGCCAGCAATTGTATCGCTCAAGTTCTGCTTTCATCCTCATATCTCCTTATCTGATTCTCTTTTCTTTTCTCCTTCCATGTATAACAGCCCATCAAGATAATTCAGGATAATCTCCCTATGTTAAAATGAACTAATCAGCAACCTTCATTCCATTCCCAACCTTAATTTCCCCTTGGCATGTAACATAACATATTCATAGGTTCTGGGAGTTAGGGTGTGGACATTTTGTTTTGTTTTGTTTTGTTTTAAAGATTTCAGTTAGTTATTTGAGAGAGAGAAAGAGATCACTAGCGGGGAGGGGGGGAGGGGGGCGGGGGATGGGTAGAGGGAGAAGCAGACTCCCCGCTGAGCAGAGAGCCTGATGTGGGACATGATCCCAGGACTCTGGGATCATGACCTCAGCCAAAGGCAAATGCTTAACGACGTACTGAGCCACCCAGGTGCCCCAGGGCGTGGACATTTTGGAGGGCTATTATTTTGCCTACCACACAAAGGTAGAGAAAGGATGGGAAGAGACACAGGGTTGGTCTTAGAGTTCATTCTTTTCTTTTCTTTTTTTTTTTTTTAAAGATTTTATTTATTTATTTGAGAGAGCAAGAATGAGAGAGAGAGAGAGAGAGAGAGAGTACATGAGAGGGGGAGGGTCAGAGGGAGAAGCAGGCTTCCCGCTGAGCAGGGAGCCCGACGTGGGACTCGATCCTAGGACTCCAGGATCATGACCTGAGCCGAAGGCAGTTGCTTAACCAACTGAGCCACCCAGGCGCCCCGAGTTCATTCTTTCCTAAGTGGCCATGAGTGACCTCTCAGTGGTCATAAGTGGTAATGGGAAGAAAAGGAAGGCAAAGCACTGTGTTCTGAGATGCATGGATGCAGGAGTAACACTATTTTCATTCCAATCATATAGGAGGACACAAAGTGGGGCAATACACCTTGTTTCTCCTTCTGCAGGGAATATAGTGGGAAGCGTGAAGACCTCCAGAGACTAGATTGCCATCTCTGATTGATGCATCACTGGTATCCACTAGGGGCAGTAGAACAGCAGTGACTGTAGAACAGCCGGCCTCAGAAGCAGTGATAAGCTACTTCACTGGTTTTCACAAGTGCTGGGGAGGCTTAGCCATAGACCCCACCAGAACACACTAGAAAATAAAGCAAGAATACAAATTAGATTTATTTATGAGATACTTCTGGAACCTTCCAGAAATAACTATAAGACTATTTCAGGGAACTCAAAGACAAAGACGAAAACAAAACATTGACAACAACAACAAAAAACAGGCAGCGGGAAACCTGTAAATTTGTACTTATTATATTAATATGGTCCCATTTTTCACAGTATCTTGGGGCATCCCGAGGAAACTTAGATTGCATTCAGGAGGAAGGCTCAAACAGATGGCTGGAGAAAAGAGACATGTTCCATTTCAGCCGAGTCATGCCAGTGGGTGAATCAAGGGCCACGCCTGTTAATCTGTGCCTCTGATTGTGGTTTCATTTTAATTTACTGTCAATTAACTTGACAATTTAACTCTTGCCTCCCTGCCCAGGTGCTTGATTTACTGACTTATATCACTCCTAAAATTTTTTTTTTCCAAAACTGAGGTCTTAAATCTATGGTTCTGTGCTTAAGGCATTTCAAGGAGTTCGGCTATCTTGGTGGGCATTGTTGTGGCTTTCCCAGGTGCCCCCTTCAAGACCATGGCATTCATTTCACCAGTTTCCTGGTTGCCTGCCCTCTGTGGAGAGGATCTGCTTCACCCAAGATTATGTTTCCTCCTTGGAAACAGCCCATATTCACTGACTGGTCACTGTGGAGGTACAAAAGCCTGCTGCCCTGCCCCTGTGAGATCTGTGAAGGGCTATCCCAGCTGCAGAACACCCCTTGGCTCTGGTTGAGGTCTCTGTTGTGACTCTATCTTGGTTCAGCATCTCCCTCTGCCCAGTCCTTATTCCCTCAGAGGGGCTGTTCCTAAGAGCAGGCATTTCCTGCATGTGGATCTCCGTCTCTGAGAATCTGTTTCCTAGAGGACTTAAATTAAGACACTTGATGTGAGAATTGGCCTAAGGAGGCAGATTCTAAAATGAGACTTGGGAGCTGGATCACTTATTGGCCAGCTGGCAGTGAGAACCCGAGGCTGGTCATAGGTGGAGTCCTGGGAGCACTGGCATGGAGTAGTTGTACCAATATTAAACCTTTCACTGGTGATGACCTGAGATAGGATATGAATATAATGAAATGCTCTGGTGGGCTCAGTGTCCTCAGGCATTTGAGAGGTTCAGAGGAAATGATAATTAGAAGGACAATGAAATTGGATGGCTGTCGCTAAGTACCACGTATGCAGCTGGGAAAGACAATGAAAGATGGAGGTGATCAATCACTAATTTAAGGCAAATTGTGAGAAGTTAGAGAGTCTCCATGGCAGCATTTAAAAAGGGCTCTCCTGAAGTTGGAGAGTGGAAAAGGTGAAGTCTGGGCTCAGTATTTAATTGTAAGGATAGCAGACATAATTCCAGGAAAGATTAAATTGCCAGGCCCTGCAAGACTTGAGCACAAAGGTCAGGGCCCTAGTAGAGAAGGAATAGGATTCTAAAGTTTCAGAGGGGACATCTGGGTCAATGCACTAGAAAACCTTGAAACCCCAACCCCTGAACCCTCTGGGCCCACAGAGCAGCCTACTGCTCTGTCTTAAGGTCCAGCACTCCCCTCCCCAGGACTTAGCTCTACTTCCTCTCCTCATCACCAGACATTAGAGTCTTGGAAAGAAACAAACAAGACACATGAACACTAGTAGGTGGGAGATATTCCATATAAAAATACTGTTCATCATGTAAAGTTTGGGGAGATATCAAGTTCTCAAGGGCATGCTGCAACTCTTCCTTCACTGTAAAGGATAAATCATTACATCCTCTACTACTAATGAGGAGGGACCCCCTGCTAGACCCCCTCCAGGTCTGGAGGCAGCATATTTTACATTTAGCAATTACAGTTTTGACTCATGTACTAGGAGACATGAAAGGCTGCCAGTTTTGAGTAGGTCTCAGAGCAGGAAGACCTTTGCAAGAGGTCCATGCTGTGATCCAAGCAGCCCTACTTCTTAGGCCCTAGGACCTGGTAAATCCGATGGAACTAGAAACATTTTTGGTGGAAAAGAAGCTATGTGGAGTTTATGACAAGTCTTGGTGGGAGACTCATAACATAGCTAAGGTTCTGGAACAAGAACATGCCATATGCAACATGGAATTATATGTAATTCAAAAAACAGCTCTTAGGGTTCAATAGGACTCTGGTAGAAATAGAGCATCTGACTCTGAGACATCAAGTAAAAATGTGTCTAAAACTGCTCATTATGAATTGAATTTTGTCAGACCAATAAATTCATAGTATTAGGTATGTCTAGCAGTAATGCTTTGTAAAACAGTATTGTATATCTGAGACGGGGCCACAGTAGGGCTGAGGGGCACAAGTAAGCCACATAAGCAGGTGGTGCATAACCCCATGTAATATACCGGTTTCATTGCTGCCTTTCCGTTAGCTGATATCTATGAGCACATTAGGGGAGGGTCACTTATACATAGTTGTTGGGAGAGGAAAATGGTCAAGACTGTTCTCAGGTGGGTGGTTTTACCAAATGAAAATGAACTGCTTTCATACTCTAGCCCCACTCAGGGGTGGCCCTGAAAGGCAGTGGTGAGAGAAAATCCTCCCAGTGGGCAGAACTTTGAGTGATTTACTGGGTTATCTACTTGGTATTTCCTATTTGAATTGATTTCTACTCATTATTTCTTTCTGTTTGCTTACTTCTGATTTAACTTGCTCATCTTTTCTGATTCTTAGGATGAAAGTGTACATATCATTGATTTGAGAACTTCCTTTTTTAAAATATAAACATCTAATACTAGTTTAAATGTCCCCTTAAGCACTACTTTAGCTGCATCCTACAAATTTTGATATGTATGTTTGTATTTTCATTCAGTTCAAAATTTTGAATTTTCTTTATGATTTCTTTTTTGACCCAGGACTTAAAAGTATGTTGTGTAGTTTCCAAATATTTGGGAACTTTCCAGATATCTTTCTGTTATTGATTGCTAGTTTAACTCACCGTAGACAGATAACATACATTGTATGCTTTCAATTCTCTTAAATTTATTGAGACTTACTTTATGACTCATAGTCTACTTTGATGAATGTTCCATGTATATTCCATTGTTAATGGAATCCTAAATAAATGTTAATTAAGTCATTTTATAATTGTTTAAAGTCTTCTATACTGATCTTATTTCTCCTTGTTCTATCAGTTATGCAAGAGGAGTACTGAAATCTCCAACTATTATTGTGCATTTGTCTATTTTTCCTTTCAATTCTCTTTTGTTTCATGTATTTTGAGAATTGTTAGGTCCTCCTGATAAAGTTATCCTTTTGTCTTTATGCAGTACCCTCTTAAATCTGTCATATTCCTTGCTGTAAAATCTATTTTGTCTAATATTAATATAGCCTCTCCTACTTTCTTTATATTAGCATTAGCATGGAGTATCTTTTTCTATCCCTTACTTTGAACCTGTTTAGGTCTTTATATTTAAAGTGGGTATCTTTTGGGCGTCTGGGTGGCTCAGATGGTTGAGCGTCTGCCTTCGGCTCAGGTCATGATCCCAGAGTCCTGGGATCGAGTCCCGCATCGGGCTCTCTGCTCCTTGGGAGCCTGCTTCTCCCTCTGCCTCTCTTTCTCTCTGTCTCTCATGAATAAATAAATAAAAATCTTTAAAAAAAAAATAAAGTGGGTATCTTTTAGATGGCATGTAGTTGGGTATTGCTTTTTATCCAATATGATAGGTTTTTTCTAAATGATTTTTTTTTTTTTAAGATTTTATTTATCTACTTGACACAGAGAGAGAGATAGCGAGAGCAGGAACGCAAGCAGGGGAAATGGGAGAGGGAGAAGCAGGCTTCCCACTGAGCAGGGAGCCTGATGTGGGACTCGATCCCAGGACTCTGGGATTATGACCTGAGCCGAAGGCAGACGATTAACGACTGAGCCACCCAGGCACCCCTAAATGATGTTTTTAAACTATGTAATTTAATTGTTGATATGGATTGATATAATACTACCATATTGCTATTTGTCTTCAATTATTCTCATCTGCTCTTTGTTCCTTTCTCTCCTTTTCTGACTTATTTTGGATTAGCTGAAATTTTTCTTTAATGATTCTATTTTAGCTCTACTCTTGACTTATTAGTTATCTCTTTGGATTTTATTGTTATTTTAATTTTGTTTTATTTTTACTATGGGTTGCCCTCTTTATCATATTCTACCTTCAAGCTACAGCACATAGAATTTCAGAAAGCTATAACAATAAACTTTCACTCCTCCAATCATCTGTTATTCTGATTATACATTTTACATCTACCTGTATATTAAACCCCACAATTCATTGTTACTACTTTTGCTTTCAACAACTATTATCTTTTAAAATGAGAAAAAAAATATCTCTTATATTTAACCACATATTTACCATTTTTGGCACTTTTCATTTCCTTATCTAAATTTCTATGCAATGTCATTTTCTTCTGCCTAAAGAACTAACCGTTAACATTTTTTGTAGTAAAGATATAACGGCGATGAATTCTTTCAGAATTGTTTGTCTGAGAAAGTATTTTGCCCTCAATTTTGAAGATATTTACAGTGAGTAAAGAATTTCAGATTGACTTTTTTTTTTTTCTTCAGTGCTTATGGATGTCTCTCCACTGTTTTCTGGCTTACATGGTTTCTAATAAGAATATGCTATAATTTTTATCTTCATTTCTCCATATGTAATATATATTTTTAAAGATGCTTTTTTAAATTAACTTTTTAAAAATTAGTTTTAGATATATAGAATAGTTACAAAGATAGGACAGAGAGTTCCCATACACCTTACCCAGTTTCCCTTTATCATTAACATTACTGTGGTACTTCTGTCACAACTAATGAACCAATATTGTTTCATAATTATTAACTAAACTTCATACTTATTCAGATTTGATTAGTTTTTCCCTAATGTCTTATGTTTCAGAATCTATCCATAATACTAATTTATGTACTGTCATCATGTTTCTTTAGCTTTCTCTGGATTGTAACAATTTCATAAACTTTCCTTGTTTTTAGTTATCTTAAGTAGTACTGGTCAGGACCTTTTGTAGAATGTCCCTCAATTTGGGTTTGTCTGATGAGCTTATTATTGTTAGACTGGTGTTATGGGTTTTTGAAAGGAAGACAGCAGAAGTACATGCCATTGTTACTACATCATACCAAGGTTATAGGCTATGAACATGACTTATCCCTAATGATATTAATCTTCATTGTTTGGCTGAAGTACTGTTTGCCTTAGGATATTAATAGTGTTAAGCTACTCCCTCCCTAATACTCTGTTCTTTAGAAGCAAGTTACTAAGCATAGTCAATACTTAAGGGGTGGATAATTAAGCAGCACCCCTTTGTGGGGGCAGTAGCTACGTAAATTATTTGGAATTCTTCTTTATAAGAGATTTGTCTATTCTCCAACATTTATTTATTCAATCACTTATTTATATCAGTAGCAACTCACGGATATTTAATTTATACTTTGGGTTATAATCCAAAACTACATTATTTATTTTTTTGCTCAAATAATTCCAGCTCTGACCTTTGGAAGCTTTTTTCAGTTTGGCCCCCATGTCCCTTTAGCATACATCTATTTTTTTAAATACTTATGACAACCCTCAGCATGATTTCTTTAACTGTTTATTCTTAATGGGGTTTATTAAGATTCTTGGGTCTTTGGGTATATGAATTTCCTAGGACTGCAATAACAAATTACCACAACTTGTGTGTCTTAAAACAACAGAAATTTATTCTCTCACAGTTATGAAGTCTAGAAATCCAGAATCAAGGTGTTGATAGGGCCATGATCTTTCCAAAGGATCTAAGGAAGAATTCTTTCTTGACCCTTCTAGGTTCTGGTGGTGCCAGCAACCCTTAGTGTTCTTTGACTTATAGATGCATCACCCCAATCTCTACTTCTATCTTCACATGGCCTTCCCACCTGTGTCTGTGTACAAATTTCCCTCTTTTTATAGGGACATAAATCATTGGATTAGGCTACATCCTAATCCCGTATGACCTCATCTTGATTACATCTGTAAAGACCTGATTTCCAAATTAGGTCACATTCACAGGTTCTGGGTAGACATGAATTTGGGCATGGTGGTATTGAACACTGTTCAACCCAGTACAGTGGGATTTGTAGTTTTCATCAAGTTTGGAAAATGTTCAGCCATTATTCTTCTAGTATTTTTTTTATTCCCTTTTCCTCCCAAAACTCCAATTATAGAAATGTTAGACTATTTGATATTCTCTCAGTTTACTGAATCTCTGTTCATTTTTTTTGTCCTTTTGTACTCTGTACTTCATTTTATTTTTTCATATCTTTCAGTTAACTGATCTTTTCTTTTATACTGTCTGATCTACTTTTAATCCCATCCAGGTTTTTTGCCCCATATATCAAATATCTTTTATTTTATGATGTCTATTTTTCATCTACCTTCTTAAACACATTGAATATACTTCAAGTGGCTTTTTCAAATGTCTTTATCTCCCAATTCCATCATCTCTGACCCTTTAAGGTCTATTTCTGTTATGTGATTTTTTTTCTTCTGGTTTTGGAATAATTTTCCTCCTTTGAGAAATGGATCATTCTTGATTGGCTGCCAGATATTGTGAATTTTTTATTGCTGTTTGCTAGATTTGGTTGTTTTCTCTTAAATCATGTTGGATTTTATTCTGGCATGAAGTCAAGTTACTTGGGATCAGTTGGATCCTTTCAAGTCTTTGCTTTGAATTTTGTTAGGTCAGGTCCAGAGCAGTCTTAGTTTAGAGCTAATGTTGCTTCAGTACTAAGGCAATATTCTTCTGACTCTACTTGATACCTAAGTATTACAAGACCTTTCATTATGACTGATGGAAACACAAACTATTTACAGCCCCTACTTGAACTCCTAGAACTGTTCTCAAATTACCTATCACCCAGCACTTTAGTATGTTTCATCCTTGACTTTTTTTTTAACACTTATTACTATCTCATAAATTATATACTTATCTAAATTTTATTGTTATTTCTTTCTGTTTTAGAGGAAAGAATTTTATTGTGTTATTCATTGCTGTTTAACTAGCTTCCAGAAAAAGCTTGACTCATTATAGTCACTTGATAAATATTTGCTGTATTAGTGAATTAATCAATGAATTATCTTTTAATTAGACATACTTTTTAATTTTCTATTTCTTCCGGTCCCTAATATCTAATTTAATAAATTACTATTGATAAATAGTGGTAATAGTGTTGCTCATGAGGCTCCTTTCAAGCATGATTATCCCAAGATGAGGACTTCTGGTCTTCATCATGATAGGTTGCAAATAGTACACTGCACAAAACTATATGGTGACATTCATGTTTGTGGCCATCTTAGATTAAGATATTTATTATTCTAATTTTCCAACAGATGGCAGTAAATACCTTGGAGACTAATTTGCCCATTTTTAATAGTGGCAGGTCTGTTACCAATGAGGAAACATTCATATCTTATAAGACCCTCAAACTTCCCTTTCCATTTTTGGTGGGTTTCAGGATATTTCTTATACTTCTGTTTTCTGTTATAACTGTTGTTGAAGAATATTAAAGTAGGCTGAAGAATGTCCATTCACACTTCTGCTTTTGATTCAGTAGCTAGAAGAAGCACTCAATTACAATGATTCAGTAACTAAAGAGTTCCAGAATACCACAGGGCAGGGATTCCCAAAGACCTGTGGAATATGCTGTCTTCTTCACAAAGCCTCCTTCCCTGTAGGGCTACCTTGCACAGACAGTGCCTGAAAATTACGGGCATTTATTGAGTCAGTACACCATAAGCCGAGGGCAGAGTTCAGTTTCCGTTTAGGGAATGGCTTACCAAAAAGATTATGGACTTTGAGGCCAGAAAGACCTAGTTTCAAATCTTGGATCTAATCTATGCTAGCAAATTATATTGCTAGTCATTTATTTAGTAACTCCAATTCTGTTTCTTCATCTGATAAATGAAGATAAGTGCCTCACAGAATTGTTAAGACCTAAATGAAGGAACACAGAGAACATACAACTCTTGATAGGTGCACAGTAAATGCTATTTCCTATTCACCTTCCAGTGTAAGTATACATAGGCTAAATCAACCATCAAAAAGTTGGTAAAGTCATAGAATTATACAGTATAAAAAACTGGTCACATGTATTTGGTCCAATGCAACTTTTGTAATGCTACAGTTTCCTCCACAGCATCCACATCAACTTGCATCCAGTCTCAAGTTAAGCATGCCAATGATAGGAATGCCCCCTCCCTTCTAAGGGAAGTAACCGCTGGAAAATTCTGTTACAGAAAGAAATTGGACATAGTAAGGAAGACTCAACCATTGGTCCTGGCTCTGCTTCCTGTGACCTTATGGAACAATATTAATCCCTCATCTAAAGGGTCCCTCCAGATTTATGCATGAAGCTATTAGGATCCTTTTGAGTCACCTCATTAACACATAGACCATTTATACTCCCTTGACCTGCACATGTGACATAATATTGATCCCTGTTACCATGGTGTTGGAACTCTCCAATCTGTCTTTGGGCTTCCATCATCATTTCTGTATACCCACTGCTGTCTTGTTATTAATTTATTGCCCCTTTATCAAAACTGATCTGTATCATTTCTTATTTCTTCAGTCTCTGAAATATTAGTATTGACACATTTATAAATATTTGTATCTTGGCAATCTTTAGTTTCTTACCTAAGAAAATGAGTAATCTCATTACCTAAGAGAATTTTAGGGACGGTGTAAAAGCCGGTAAGGGAGGCCCTGCTAGCAATGATACTCTTGATATCTGTACCTTTTTTTTTTTTTTTTTGGTGTCTGTATCATAACATGGAGTTCTGTGTGTTCAATTTCAATAAACTGTCCCTGGCTGATAACTATTTCCATGGGCATATCTGTGTGTTTGTGTTGAAGCACAAGCAGGCAAGAGGGAGGCAAAGGTGTGTGCTAAGGAAAGAGAGTTAGGCACCATGATTACTTTTTATTAAAGAGGAGATTTCATATAGGACTGTCTCAGGATATTAATAAAACCGGAAGCCAATGAATATACCTTTATCCTAAAAGCCTATAAACAGGCATTAGCATTAAAATAACTTCCTGAGTTGAGCTAGTGATTGTCATCAACATTTCTTCCAAGGATCAAACTAATATATTGTGGGTTAAATAGCATTGACCTTTAATACTTTTTAATCCCATTGATTTTCCTCATTCTTGCTTTTGAGTTTACATTTTTAAGTGACATTTAAAGATGCATGTACTTAACTGCATTTAATTTTAAAAGAATATCAGGGGACAATTTTATAATAAAATAGTGCCAAAAGTAAAAAATGAAAGGGAAAGGGTGTTTGGTATTTTAAAAGTAAGTGACAATATTATGGTAGAGGGCTGCAGGGGTGGTAGGAGTAGTCTGAACATTAAAGACAGCTTAGGCTTTAAATGAAGAGTACAGACTCATATAGTGAGTCATAGTGATCTTGTGCATTCTAACTGATTTGCCAGCCTGGACACAGTCTTTAGGAGCTGGAGTAGATTGATATTCATCTGCTGTCTACACTGGATCCAAATCACAGGACTAGTATCCATGCTCAGCTAGATGTAAGACATATCAAGATTTAGCTTTGTGCTCCATTTCAGCACACTTTCACCCCAGACCTGCAAGCATCTTGGAAACATTGCTTCATTCATCTCTACAACATTCCGTCTGGGGAGTTAAATTACAAATATTATGAGGCCTGTTCTCCAGTTGAGAAAGCTAAATTACAGGAAGGTTAAGAGGCTTGCTTGAGGTCAGAAATTGGTAATAGAGATCAAGTGTAGGCTGGAGGGGACCCAGCAATAGTTCCCAGGATACCTTGGCTGTGTCACTCTAAAATCCTTTCAGTGATTTCTCTATGTTATTCCCCAGGGCAGCAAATTCACAAGTGTTAATAGAAAGCTTCTGTGAGGCAATTGTATAGGCAGAATTCTTTCTCTAGGAGACAGATACTATGCTGTTACTTTAGACCCTTCTCCTATATTTTCAAAGGCGCAGAATTAATGACTGAATTAGTCTAACACTGGATACACCTCACATTTAAAGTCACAGACACCACCTTGCAATACAGACATCCACAGTTCAGAAAGGCTTCTTGAAGAAATTCATTGCAATGCAAGAAAACTCTTGGGCTTTCCAAAGCCACAGCCTAGATATAGTTTCTTTTCCTTCAAAGAGGAAACTTGAGAGGGAACGTTTAGAATACCTTCACAATCAGTCCTTTCTGTGAACAAGCTTTGGCTTGAAAAACTTCAAAATGTTGTCTTCATTCTGTGCTTATCTTCATCTCCAAGTAAATCTCTAGAGCTGCATATGCAGAGGTTTGAGGCATTTTTGTGGTTTCTTATACTTTGGCTTTATTACTAACTGAAATCCAATGGGTTCACAAGAAGTGGAGGAAATGGGAAGGAAAATTGAAATTGAGTAGTTACTCTCATAGGTGAGGCCCATACCTCTGATGGTGGCCACACTTGCCTTACTGGGGAGTAGCAAGTTTAAGACTTTTGAATATGTTTTCTAGGGTGAAAAGAAGATTAGAAATTATCCCCAGATTTCTGATCCAATAATTTACAATGAAGGTGACACTATTTTCCAATATTTTTAACTTTTGATGTGAGCTAAGTTTTAGGTATATCTTTATAGCCACAACAGGTTTTTTGGATAATATATAGCAAAGCATAAACTTCTTCCCAAAGATAAGAAATATTTTATTTCCTGAATCACTCAAGAATATACATTCTCTTTGGACACTGTGCTGCCTTGAATATTTACAACTTTATGCATATAATAAGAAAATCAACAATAATTACTGTTTATTAAGCAGCATATTGCCTAGCTATACAAGTATATATGTAAAGTATTTATGTATGCATTTACATATATGTACACATATAAAATCTATTCTAATAATTCAACAACCCTTCATTGTAATTACCATCACTTTTGTTTTACCTATGAGGAAAAGGAGACTAAAAAAGACTCATGGTCTCATAACTATATATTGCTGACAGAAATTTTTTACATGAAAGCACGAATTTAATTTAAAACAAACCAAAAATAAGAAAGATGCAAGATGTTATCTATATACTCCTCCATACAATTAAATCTGGAAAGAGAAAAGTACTAGGAAAGAAAATCATTATCTAATTGCACTGTCAGAATAATCTATGTGGTAGGCTAGAGCTATTAGACCCAATTTTCTGATGATGACTGTGAGGCTCCTAAGATTGCAAACTGATGCCTGCGAGTTGTTTAATATCAACCAGGTGTTCAGTAGCACACTCAGAACTGTGGGAATCTGTTCACTAAGTGCTTTTCTTTATTGCTTAAAATTCACATAGAAAATCATCTCATTCTGACCATAGGCCCTAAAATCAGGTTAGAGTTTTCTTAGAATGTGCCATTTGTACTCCCACAATAAGATGGTATAAAACCTATCCAAGTGGATATATACAAGTGGTGGGTCTAGGAGGTGCACAAATATCCACAGAAATCCGAGGAATAGAATCACAGTTGATGGGTCAGAAGTGTCAAACATGTAAATTGTAGCAGTTAAACTCTGCAGAGTTCAGGAAACATTTTCTGCATCCTCAATCCTCAGGGCTTTGGAAATTTGGAGTTTGGATGACTCTTAAGCCAAAATTAGCAACTATATTCCTCCTGATTCCATTACATATTTGGAGTCAGCTTTCGCTGAAACACTCCATTTCCTTTACAGGCTAGTTTGTCTCCCTTGTGTCTACTCACCTGTAGATGGTATGGTAGAGCTGCTGAATATCTTTCTGTATATTAGGTAGATAGGTAGATAGGTAAGGTAAGTAGATAGGTGATAGATAGATACGTAGATAGATGGATAGATAGATCACACTTCTGGATCTGATATTGAGTTGCTATAATATTGATTTTTCTACCCTGATAGACTCTTAGCAGCTAATGCCTTTTCTTACTCTGCTCATTGGTTCTCTCACAGCAAGGCTTCCATAGCAAGAGGGTTTTAGAAATCCCTATTTACCACCATTTGGATTATCTACATTTCACCTGGCTTCTCCACTCAAATGCAGTTTTAGGCCAAGCGCCCAGCAGTGTTATTCTTTTAATTTTATATGCCCACAGAGCTGAAACATTTGAAGTGCAAGCGTGGGACTGTATACTTTTCAATTAGATGTTGGCACATGCAAACCCTAACAGACACTAACTGGCACAGACCAACTACCATTCACTTAACTTAATGGATACTCTACTGGCATGGCCAATGGTAGAGCAATTTTGGAGCCTTGAGAAATCTAGAAGCAGTGGAAATTATAGTCCACAGCATGACAAGAAGTCCTTTATAAAGGTTTTACACAATTAGCTTATTTCAGAAATAAAGAATGCCAATCAGATTAATCTCCCAAATCTTGGCAGGACAATGATACCAATTGCCTTTTGTAACTATTTACTTACTTCTCTGTTTCCTTAGGTATAGGGGACCAGACAAAGTATTGCTCCTTACATTTGTGTTGATGCCTTTTTACTTGAGAAAGCACAGGACAGTGAGTCCTCCTTCACCCTTTCCCTATTGAACCCTATGAATTTTCAAACTTCAAGTCCTTTTTTTTTTTCCCCCACATTTAGTTTCTCATTAAATATTCTGGGTCTATGTTTGGATTGAGATTTCTTTGTTTGTAGCTTATAAATACAAATCAAAATTTTATCTATTAGCATTATTATTATTTGCAAATTTCTAGTAGTCATTTTTATAGTCTACAACTATGGGTGTTATTGTTCCCTATCCATTCTATAATTTCAACTAAATCGAGCAATGAAAATTTTATAGTGCATCCCTAATTGTGCACCAGACTGGAACTGTTCATACAAATTCCAAGCAATTTATAAGGCTTTCTGGGAAACACTGGCAGCAAACACTGGATTAAATGTTTATAACAGCAAGCCAGATGGGAAACAGAGATAAGGAAAATCTCATGGAAACTTATTTTTTTCCCAGACCAAAACACTATTTTAAATTAACCTAGCCAAGGGAAAGCATTTTCACATTGCTGACCAATAAATAGCTTTTGGTAAGTAATAACAGTTAAATTGTGGGAATAATTTTACATGGACATAACTCTTTGTGTCAGCTGTGACTGATGTTACAAACAGATACTAAATAGAGTTGATGACTGAGACTCCAGTGATGTATTAGCTCCAATTTAAATAGTGGATACTTCAAAGTTAAAAAAAAAAATGTGCTTCATATTATATTGAAGGTGGAAGAAAATCACATGGAAATATTTAGCTGTACTTGAAAATATTTGACGTGGAGACTGTGGTGCATATATAGTCAACTTCCTCATGCTAAAAATACTTTTATTGCTTGAGAACTCAGAGTGAAGACTGCCATTTTTGTAGATAAATCTGTCTCTTAATGGAATTGGGCAATAAGCTACTCTCACCAACTTGAACTCATGCTTGCTTCTTCCGATTTGACTAAAATGTTGTGAAAGTTATAAAGGTAGATTTGTAAGGAAACTAATAACACTAAAGGTTCAAGTCCCCTTACTTGCATGGGTACCTTCCCTGGAATGATTCCTAACAATATGTTCACATGCTCATACATTTTTTGAAGTTTGTGAGGGAAGATATTTTAAATGTAATTGGTTAAGACCACTGTCTCTTTCCATTCTGATTTTCCCTCCATCACACTTCCTTTTTGTTAGGCGGCATTGGAGTGGCCATGAGCATTTTCAGATTATGGCTAGGTGAGTGTTAAATTTAGGAGACATTTATTGGGTTTAGTCATATATATTTATGTGAGATGCAGTCAATTCCATGTAGTTAAGTTAGGGCTACTTAGAAGCTTAGACAGAGCTTCTGGGAATAGTTTACTACCCACTATGCCTAGTCACTTGTTATGGAAACATGAAGGTACAGCCCAGAAGAGCTATTAACAGGTCCTACCTCGCCTGACATGCCTAGTGGAGGAGAAATAAGGTTTAAAATGCGTACAGCAAGGAGCTGGTTTATAGAACATTTTTTCAAACAACAAATATGTAAAAGATATTCATACTTAAAACAGGAGTAAAATGACTTAAGAACTCTAGGTTATATTTTCTAGGAATTGGGAAAAGAATACAAACATAAACAAGCCACAAGCATTTATTCAGAAAGTTGTAAGGCTCAAAGACAACCTTTTAACTGCTAGCCGGGAAGATGTTTTAGAGTATTTAAGTGAAACAAATGAGAAATTATGGACTTCTGGTTTGGACATACATATGTGAAGATGTTTTCTTTTGCCACCATTAATTCTATTTATCAAAGGTATTGAGAAAATATTAATATAAAAATTAATGCAATATGAAACATAAGGGATAAAGTGAGTATAATCAATAGAAATTATTCTTAAGAGAATTTGACAAATATTTTTATACCACACTGAAAATAATTTGTTAAGTTGAAGAGAAACATTTTGAGTAGAAGACAAATCAGGCCCTGGGCTTGTTGTGAATCCAATAATGAAAAAAATGAATTATATGAATGCATTTGGGAAACCACTAAAACTTCCTGCTAGATTAATTAGCTTTTGCTGTATAACAAACTTGCCCTAAACTTAATGGCTTACACTATATCATATGGGCCAAATGAGGCCCATGGCTTCTTTTGTTGTTGTTGTTGGTTTGGGTTTTTTTGTTTGTTTTTTAAAGAAGAAGAAGAAATGCCACAGAGACTTTCAAGTGGCCTGCACAAAGCCTAAAATATTTACTACCTGGTTCTTACAGAAAAAAGTCTGCCAAACTCTGGCTTAAAACAACTTACTTAACTTCCTATTCACCACATTAGTGATCTGGGCTGGGCTCAGTTGGGCACTCCTTCTGCTGCTCTGGGCTGACCTCATTCATTGTTTTACAGTATCCAGTAGGTCCCCTAAAGCCTAGTGATCGGCATTTCCTCCCTTCCAGGTTTGGCAGTTGGCTGGCAGTCAACTGGGATGATGGGGCAACAGCCTCTCATTATTTAGCAGACAAGTCAGGGCTTGTTCTTATGGTGGTAGTTGCACTGTTTCCAACAACAGCAAGCCCAAATTCAAATGTTGGTTTGCATCACGTTTGGTAATGTTCCAATAAAGTAAGTCACAAGGCTAAATCTCTAGAGTTATTAAGGGGGAGGGATACTACCAAAAGGCATAGATGAAGAAAAGGGGAAAAATTGTGGGGATACCTTTCCTCAGTAGGTAGAGCATGTGGCTCTTAATCCCAGGGTTGTAAGTTCAAGCCCCATCTTGGCATGGAGCCTACTTAAAAAAAAAAATTATGGCCATTTTCACAATCATCCATACTTGATGTGACATAAAATAATGACAATAACAAAGATAATGTATAACTAATAATATGCCATTACTATGAGGACATTGATGACAAACTCTTAAATAAGTGATGTCATTTCAATAAGTATTTAAGATTAGTAGCTACACAGGAAATTTTAAAAGCTGTGAAATTTTTTTGTTCATATATGAAAGAAATCTGATAGATATTTTCTCCAGTCGACAATAATCCTCAAATTTTACATGGAATTATCAATACAAATTATGAACTTGAATGAATATTTACTAAACTATCAATAATAAAAGCACTTGATTAATCATTAATAGAAACTCAATGATCATTATATTCTTTTTTTTTTGAAAAGATGCAAAATCATTGTCATATGAGTATGAAAGGTATAATCAGCCAAAAAATGTAGGAGATAAGTATTATAGAAAAGCAGCAGGCATTTCACTTAAAAGCATATTTTTCTGGATTTGTGAGGGGTGTGGTATTTTCAGTTTTTTATTCTCATGAATATAGATGCAAAAATCCTCAACAAAATATTAGCAAACCAAATCCAACAATACATTAAAATATCATACACCACAATCAAGTGGGGTTTATTCCCAGGATGCAATAGTGGTTCAATATCTGCAAAACAGTCAATATGATATGTCACATCGATAAGAGAAAGGATAAAAACCATATGATCATTTCAATAGATGCAGAAAAAGCATTTGACAAAGTACAACGTCCATTCATGATAAAAACCCTCTGCAAAGTAGTTCTAGAAGGAACATACCTCAACATAATGAAGGCCTTATATGAAAAACCCACAGCCAACATCATACTCAGTGGTGAAAATATGAGAGCTTTTCCCCTAAGGTCAGGAACAAAACGCAGATGTCCACTCTCACCACTGTTATTTAACATAGTACTAGAAATCCTAGCCACACGCAATTGGAAAACATAAAGAAATAAAAGGTATCCAAATTGATAAAAAGAAGTGAAACTCTATTTGCAGATGACATGGTAGTATATGTAGAAAACCGTAAAGACTACCAAAAAACTACTAAAACTGATAAATGAATTCAGTAAAGTCACAGGATATAAAATCAATATACAGAAATCTGTTGCATTCCTATAGACTAATACTGAAACAGCAGAAAGTGAAATTAAGAAAACAATCCCATTTACAATTGCACCAAAAACAATAAAATATCTAGGAATACACTTAACCAAAGAGGTGAAAGACCTGTACTCTGAAAAACTATAAAACACTGATGAAAGAAATTCAAGGCAACACAAAAAATGGAAAGACATCCCATGCTCATGGGTTGGAAGAACAAATATTGTTAAAATGTCTATACTACATAGCAGTCTACAGATTGAATGCAATCCCTATCAAAATACCAGGAACATTTTTCACAGAACTAGAATAAACAATCCTAAAATTTGTATGGAGCCATAAAAGACCTTGACTAGCCAAAGAAATCTTGAAAAACAAAAATAAATTAGAGGTTTCACAATTCTAGACTTCAGGTTATATTATAAAGTGGTAGTAATTAAAACAGTATGGTACTAGCATAAAAAGCAGACACACTGATTAACGGAATAGAACAGAAAACCCAGAAATAAACCCACAGTTATATGGTCAATTAATCTTCCACAAAGGAAGAATGAATATACAATGGAAAAATACAGTCTCTTCAACAAATCTGTTGGCAAAACTGGACAGCCACACACAAAAGAATGAAACTGGACCAATTTCTTAACATAGGACTACGCATACAGAAGATATGTAGTGGATCATAATTAGGATCAAATAAAGTCTCAGTTTCTATAGATGTATTTCTCATCAATTTAGAGAGGCAGGCCCTATGCATTGGGAGGTTGAAGGCAAGAAAAATGGATGGGAAAAGAATAGTTCTTGGCAACAGATATATATATAATGGAATATTATTTAGCCATAAAAAAGAATGAAATCTTGCCATTTGCAATGACATGGATGGAGCTAGAGAGTATAACACTAAGTGAAATAAGCCAGTCAGAGAAAGACAAATACCATATGATATCACTCATATGTGGAACTGAAGAAACAAAACAAATGAGCAAAGGAAAAAGAAAGAGACAAATCAAGAAACAGACTCTTAACTATAGAGAACAAACTGATGGTTACCAGAGGGGAGGTGGGTGGGGGATGGGATTAAAGAATACACTTATCTTGATGAAATAAAATAAAAATTTTACAATTTGTTAAAATTTCTTATTCTAAAACATACTTTCATGCCTAATTTTAGATACATACTTTTTTTAAAAAAATTCTTTTCCTTCTATAGGACTTCCAAAATGTTCTAGGTTTCAGACCCTGTGAAACCTGGGTCCACGTAGGGAAGGATCAGTTAAGCATTCCTGCTCTGGAGAATTAAGCCTGGGCAGGAAAGCAGCTGGTACAAAGAAACAAGAAAGGAGAGTTCCAGCTTTTGGGGGGGGGGGGGCCGGGGAGGTGGGTAATTTGTAATCCTGAATCTTTTTGTCAGCTCCAATTTTATTTGAAAGCCTTTAATAATTCTTTCTGCTCATAATCAGATGCAATCTATCAACTGCAGGGTGATGAAAACCCCATAGTTTTTAAAGCCTGCTAAGTTGCTATATTAAATACCTGCTCCTCTTTGTTACTCCCATTCCTATTTGCCTGGCAATTTTTACCCTTCTTGAGAGGGTGTTTGACTGACATCAGAAGGGGGTTTCATTTAGGAAATGGAGGGAAAAGCCTCTAAGAGATCAAATAATTTGCCCATGGACATACAGTTCATTGGGGAGCCTAGGATTGCAAACAGTGTATATCTGTTGCCAAGAACTATTCTTTTCCCATCCATCTTTCTTGCCTTCAACCTCCCAATGCATAGGGCCTGCCTCTCTAAATTGATGAGAAATACATCTATAGAAACTGAGACTTTATTTGATCCTAATTATGATCCACTACCTATCTTCTGTATGCATAGTCCTATGTTAAGTGCCAGAAATCCTGGGGAAACAGAGAAAATAAAAAATAGATATATTATAAGGTAGCACATGTTAAGTGTCTAGTAAGTGATATATAATTTGTCATACGTGAAATTCAGGTAGATGGCCTTGAAGGGAATATATGGTATACAAGTAAAGATGCACTGGTAGGGCTAACTAAGAAAGGAAGAAGGAACACTGACTGGCTTTATTCAGGGATATGACTTTATTTAATAGATTACATGATACCTCTCATAAACATAGAGTTGCAGAACCAAAAGTCTTTTAGAAATCATCTAGTACAAATTTTCACCATTTACATCAGAGGTACTTGATTTTCTTTTTTTTTTAAAGATTTTATTTATTTATTTCAGAGAGAGAAAGAGCTCGCGGGGGGGAGGGGCAGAGGGAGAGGGACAAGCAGAGTCCTCGCTTAGTAGGGAGCCCAATGTGGGGCCCTGAGATCATGATCTGAGCCGAAGGCAGCTGCATAATGAGTGAGCCACTCAGGTGCCCCAGTACTTGATTTTCTACAACCTCTACTAACCTAACTGACTTGTCCAGAATTGCCCAGTCAACCCATAGAGCCAGGGTTTTTAGTCATGTTTCCTCAGCATTCTCTTGACTGAACTACCAAGACCAACCATGATATTACTTGAAGCCAATAGGTGTTCTCGAAAGCCATCTCTAGACTAATTCAGATCCTTAAAGTTACTTCTGTTATTTACTGTAGTGTGCCCTGATATTTTTCAGATTTTATTCCAAGGCTGAAGTCTCTGATCTTTATTCTTCATTTCTACTTTGTTGTTTACTTTCATTTTCCCTTTGTATTGTTGGAGTATCCTAGAGAAAGTAATTGAATGCAGAGAATAATTCTTATAATAATGAATTGGATTCTTCCCATTCCAAATTTGAAGGCACTATCAAGGAAACTAGGTAATAAGTCCTTTTATATTTAGGTATGGTCTTCTATAAAAGCAAGTGAATTCCAGGTATCTTATCTTTTTTGTAAGTGTCAAGCATTTGTAAGAAACTTCACATACATTTGATAATATGAATTATAGGATCTCCAGCCAGTGACTCCACACTTCCCTTATAGCTTCTAGTTATCACTATCCTTATTGTTAAATGACTAGATTTTGATCCTGGCTGGATAGAAGCAAGATTGAGGTAAGCTATTTCCAAATGTTTCTTAATGCACTAGGAAAAAAGTAATATTAATAGATTAAACATATTTAGCAATGCAATTTTTTGTCTTTTAAAAATTATCTCAAGTGATCATTCTAAGAACTCAAAGTAAGTAAAATAGCTATTATTACCATTTTATAGTGGAAGAAATTAAGGTACAGAGACATCAAATGATGAGTTCAAGGTTACAGTAAGGGCAGAACTGGGATTAAGCACAGATGCTAACCTAGGTCCCATGGCTCTTTCCTCTCACTATACCATCCATCTTTCTCAACTATGTATCACCATCCTAATACCCTCTTCCACATCTACTCCAGATACAAAGACATAATATTTTTGGTTTCCAATATTGTTCAGTATTTTTTGTTATTCAGTGAATGGCCCAACGCTTCTTTATAATCACTAGACAAGACCACCACACAAAGCCATTCTACATAAAAAGATTTTTTGAGAAATCTTTAAATCAACCTAAACATTTCCCCAAGACTAGAGGGAGAAAGTGGACAAGAGTTGTTCCACCATTCTTGCAACCATTTTCTTTAATTGTGAAATCCATATACTTGGGATCAAAGAGCAAATGCTTGTGGATTCAAGACACAGCCCGTAATTTTAATGATTAAAATATATGTCCAAAAAGTAAAACCTAGGTATTATATTTATTATCTTCTTGGTTAACATGCCCAGAGCCCAATGCCACAGTGGTGAGTCAGAGCTACCACACAATTTATTTTACTTTATATTTCTAGATAAAATAGCAAAATTACACTTATTACAAACACCACATCATTTTAACCTTCAGTTACTTCCCACACCTAGTCTTCCCAGGGTCATTATGTCATCTGACATGAGTCCAGGGCCTCTGAGAAGAAAGCCCACAGCAAGCGTACAGAAGCTGTGAGGAAATCTGGATAAGCACGTAAGCAGGTCTTAATGGCTGTTCTTTGGCCTAGTTTACAAAGTCCTCTTTCTATACTTTAGAATTCAGAGGTTTCAGAAACAAAGTTTAAATGGTGCCACAACCAAATCATAGATGCAAGTCCAAATGCTATATAATTGCTCCATCACCCCTATGAGACATTCTGATTAAAATGAGTCACGTTGACTTTCGATGACATGGCCTTAGGGGCAATTATTCCCCAAGAGACTTAATTAAATGCAATTAGGCCAGTGAGAGTACATTTAACAAGGCCCCTTGCAATACCTATGTTTCCAATTTATTTTTCCAGCAACTTTCACTAATGATTTGATTCACTCAACGTCCATCAATGGATAATGATTGGATACTCACTACTATAAGGTGACAGTAGGATACCTGGATCCCATGATTCAGAAATTAGAAAAGACAGACATGTGACAAATTAAACAGTGTTTTCCAGATTTATCTGATAATTGTGTCCTAGATGTATGGAAAATAGTAGGGACTGACACAGGCCTATACTAGGCCAATATTAATTATAACAAGAGCCTCACATAGGAACAATGATTTCTGGCAATAATATGAGAAGCCGAAAGCATTGTGGAAATGATTCTGGACAAGGGAGGAACAATGTCAAATATGACTCCTAGGCTTAAAGCATGGATGTCAGGAGGCAGCAGGCTGTAGTGGGCGTCAGAGATGGGAACCAGAGTCTAATAAAGCAGAAGGGTCATGAAGACCCTGAGAGGAAAAAGGTGTGGTCTAGGATCAGAGAGTCCTGAGAAGGTCCAGGAGTGCACCGTCAGGAATGAGCTAGGGTCTAGAAAAACAGAAACTGAGGTGAACCTGGGCACTTCAGATCTGAGCAAGGCCATGGCTTGGAATGAGCAGACTACTGGGGGCCAGGAAGGCTCAGACACTGAAAGGAAAGGGGCCGCCTGCCCAGGCCAAGAAATCTGTAATAAACTCTAGTATCATAACCCAGACCAGGAGCCTAAGCAGCAGCAAACAAAGAGAGTCGGATACACAGCATTAAGGAACACTACCAACTGGAGGCCCTGGAAGGCAGATGAACAGTTTTCTTAGGGTGTCTGCAAATCTGGAGAAGCTCTAATAAAGAAAAGAAGAAACAAGTGGAAATTAAATTTTAAAAAAATATATAGATGTAATCATCACAGAAAAAAAAAGAACACTGTAGGATTCCTAACATAATAGTTTTGATTTATGGGGACAGAGAATGTGCATGGAAGTAGAACATGAAGTTGTCAGTGAGGCTAAATATATTTCTCTGGTTCTGCTGAAAACTGAGGAAACTTTTGCTCCAACCAGGAAGTTGCTGAGATGTTTCCTTGTTTGTTAGTTAGGGACTGTCTTACCCCAGAATTGCAGTAGAGGTAAGGTCATGTGCAGTCCTACTTACAGAGAACAGTATGGAAAGGGAGTTTACCCAGATCTGATTTAGTTCTAGAAGAAGAAAAAAGGTGTGTGTAGCGGGGTTAATATCAGGAGAATCAGCTGGTTTCCAGGAGGAATGTTGAGTTGTGCGGATGTGGAGCTCACAGCAGGACATTGCAGGAAAAGTCTCTACTAGCCAGCTGAAGGAAGATTAGAGCTGAAGTGTAGACTTTGGAGTCATACATAGAACTGATAAATGAAGGTGGGTAGGGGAGGCATTGTTGCTTCTCAACAAGTCACATCATCTGTTATTTACATGAAATTATTTTTGTTACCTCCATTTTTTTATTATTTATTTTTTTGATGTAGTGTTTCATGATTCATTATTTGCATATAACACCCAGTGCTCCATGCAGAACATGCCCTCTTTAATACCCATCACCAGGCTAACCCATCCTCCCACCCCCCTCCCCTCTAGAACCCTCAGTTTGTTTTTCAGAGTCCATCGTCTCTCATGGTTCATCTCCCCCTCCGATTTCCCCCCCTTCATTCTTCCCCTCCTGCTATCTTCTTCTTTTTCTTTTTTTTTTTCAACATATAATGTATTATTTGTTTCAGAGGTACAGATCTGTGATTCAACAGTCTTGCACACTTCACAGTGCTCACCATAGCAATACCCTCCCCAATGTCTATCCCCCAGCTGCCCCATCCCTCCCACCCCCCACCACTCCAGCAACCCTCAGTTTGTTTCCTGAGATTAAGAACTCCTCATATCAGTGAGGTCATATGATATATGTCTTTCTCTGATTGACTTATTTCACTCAGCATAACACTCTCCAGTTCTATCCACGTCATTGCAAATGTCAAGATTTCATTCCTTTTGATGGCTGCATAATATTCCATTGTATATATATACCACATCTTTATCCATTCATCTGTCGATGGACATCTTCTGTTACCTCCATTTTTAAGGTGCTGATGCATTTCACATAAACAAGAGTATGACTGGTGTTGTAGACCTTGACCCCAGTTGGACATGATCTTAATTAGATGGACAGCAGTGGAAGTTTGTGAATTGCAAACATATCTGGAGGTGCAGTTTAAAAAGGTATCTGCTGCAAAGAGGTGACAGAGCAGAGCCTAGGGGCTGGCTGATCATCAGCAACCATTGGGCATATGCTTAATAAAGCAGGGTTTATAGTTCCATCAGTCACTTGAGTTAAGACTGGCTCATTTCAGCATTTGAAAAATCATGGGATATGTGCTAAAAAAGACTCTCTTGAGGTTTCAATTATTCTCTGGTTGCTATCATAGCATCCTTATTCTGGCCCTTCACATGGCATCCTGGAACTTCTACCCCTATTCCAGCCTAAACTTCAAAGCCAAAATCAAAATAAAAAGTAAAATAAACCCAAACAAAAATATTCTGTGGGGGAAACTGCTTTTGAATAAAGGTTCTTCCTTATTTATATGCATTGGTGTCTAAAGTATCTTAACTTAGAGTATAGTGGCCAAACACTTCAGGTACTCATTTTTTCACTGAGCCAGCTTTAGTGCCATTAACTATGGGTGAACGTTGGGGTGGGTATGATACTCTATGTGCAGAGACAGGTCAGGGTCCAGTGGCTTGGTGATAGCAAGGACAAGTGTGTTCCATGCCAACTCTATTGAAACACACCCAATTTTGGAACAACAAATGAATATAAGCAGTCAAACATGGACTTAGTCCAACCTTAAATGTCCTACTAAAACTGTGTGATGGCTCATAAAGATAGCTCTGTCTCTAGGAATTTTATGGACCAAAACAATGTGTTGAAGTGATAAATAGCATCCCCAGTACTTCCATTAAGAGCTATGCCTGTATTGCTTTGGACCACCATGCAGCAGAGAAATGTCAAGCAGAGGGGAATTAAGAATGAAGCCTGCATTTTCCTTTTCCTTCTTAAGCTGTACTTATGACTTCGTTTTTTTCTAATCTTCAAAATGGAAAAAAGAAAATTCTAAGTATAACCAACTGAAGGAATACCATGGTGCTCCATTGTTTTGAAAAGACTTCTTCCACTGCGTCATTAATGTCCCTTTTGTAACAATCCATGATCCCAGATACGTTTCTTTCAGAATTTACCACCATGCACACATACTTCTTTAACATCTTTAAATTTAAATGCAAATAATGAGAATTGTATGACACATGGGGTTTCCCTTTTTACACTAGTTGCTAGGGAGCTCAGAGTAAAAATCAGTGCTGAATTTCTTGTCCCAAGCATTTAAATACAATGATTTTCTTCCTTCTTTATCTGCATCCACCCTCTTTTTAAAAATCTCTATTGTAAGTATAGTTTGGCATGTTTTTAATCTCTCAATATTTTGGAGGGGATGCAATTTTGTGGGGGCATAAAATTAAAGAATAGCAAGAAATATAATTAGCTCTTTATTATCCATGCTTTGCATGCTCATTATGACCTGAGATATTTCTCCCAACACAGCCTGGCTTCGTTGAGGGATAATGTTAATGCATATCATATTATCTTGCCACTGAGCTTCCTATGGGATCTTGTTTATTACACTCCAAACTAGGAAGGGTGGACTTAAGATGGAAGGATAGAAGAGATGAGGTGAAGGAGTAGCAAGGGAAGAATACATAATTTCGTGAACAAGTGAGTGAGAATAAAGGTATGTTTGAGTAATTTTTATAAAATACTTTGAAATTCTTTTTCTCTCTGGAATTGTAGATATTTCCCCACCATTAGCATGAATTATTGAGAGGTTATTATAATGGCAGTGCTTTATATGGCATCAACAGAAAGAATGAGTACATGTAAAATTTTGATCATACAGAAGACCCATTGAGATAAATGCCAAAATTTTCCTGTAGAATGTATTAAATGTATTTTGACTTTACATCTGATCTTAGATACTGAAATGTTTTATCCAAATCCTTTTGGCCTTGGCAATTGGAAATCAATATAATGTGTTCTGTGCTATCTTAAGATATCATCAACTCTGAGATTTATAACTGCTAATGAAATCATAGGGTACCCAACAAAATGAACTTCTGGATTGGGCTTTATCTGATAATTTAGGATGCGAATTTCTCAGAGAAATTGTGAATGAATTCATTCAATGAGAGAAAGAAATCTCCAAAATATGCTAATTCTTCTGGATGCCTGAAGACTAAAATCTTATTCATATCCTCAACAAAGTTAGAAAAACCTATATTCTTTGGCTGAAATTAGAAGTGGAAATTGTAGATGTATTAGGATTATTTAATGAGATCTCTTACATAAAATGAACAAGGTGATGGTCAAGAAACTAATTTTTCATTTTGAAATACATGTACACTAGGGACGCCTGGGTGGCTCAGTTGATTAAGTGTCTGCCTTTGGCTCAGGTCATGATCCCAGAGTCCTGGGATCAAGTCCCGCATCAGGCTCCCTGCTTGGTGGGAAGCCTGCTTCTCCCTCTGCCTGCCTCTCCCCCTGCTTGTGCTCTCTCTATCTCTCTGATAAATAAATAAAATCTTAAACATAATATGTGTACACTAAGGAATAACAAGGCACCCACACCTTAACTTAATAGCAACTTCTATTTTTTATTAGACTGATAAGAAAAATTCAGTAGGAAAGATGATAGGATGTTGGTGCTTATGCCAATAGTTGCATTTCTTCTTCATTGAGAGTTTCTTCATCTTTTCACTGCTGGAACACTGTAATCCCCCCTGATTCCTAACACAGACTGAGTCTACATTGGGCTACAGGATCTCTTCATTCTTACTGAATTAACCTTTGAATTTATCAAATAAACAGGCTCTGTTTCTGTTAATTGGCCATTTTATTGACTATACTGATTGATTTAAGCATTTTTTCAGGTCACTTAAAAATGTATACCTGCAGTATACATGATCTCTGTAGATTCAACAGGTCTTATTGAAATCTAATGCTTGAAAACAAAAATGGCCATCTCTAAGGAGCATAGGAAACTGATACAAAGCCAATTCATTTTTAAAATTTCTTTTTAATTCACTTATTCAGCAGAAACTTTTTGAATAGTAATGGGAACTGCCATGCACCAGTCAGACCTATTCTTTCTTTTGTCCCTAGAGCTTATGGCTAGGGATATAGTGTCCTCAGTGCAAAGCTAGGAGTTAGTGCAGGGTGCCATGGGAGAACATGGGCAGGACACATAACCCTGCTGGAGGTGGGGTGGGAGCAGAGAACAGACTAAGCTTCCCAGAGGAAATGACCAAAGCAGCTAAAAGGGGTGATGAGGAGACTGATGCACTAAGAGGCAAGAAATACATGACCTATTTTTCATTGTATCAAAAGAAAAG
Organism: Mirounga angustirostris; assembly: GCF_029215605.1. Classification (NCBI taxonomy): domain Eukaryota; kingdom Metazoa; phylum Chordata; class Mammalia; order Carnivora; family Phocidae; genus Mirounga; species Mirounga angustirostris. The sequence goes on from NW_026991723.1 coordinate 23,787,057, forward strand.
AAGAAAAAGATGAATGTGGAAAACTTGTGATTTCAATGGCAAGAATCTGCCAGGATTCTCTTTGTGATTTTCTTTGTGAAATGAGACAGGGAGTACAATTATAAGGAAGAAAGAAAGAGGAAGAAAAATCAGGTAGGATAATATAGGCAGGGAGAGTTGTGCAAGGGAGATAGAAGGTTTGAGAAAAGTAAAGAATATAATAGGATTGCCAACAGCATTGAGAGGCCAGTTAAGATGAGTTCATGACTTTTTAGAGACATCATTTCTCATAGTTCTGTGATATCAACCAGCAGGACTCCACTGATCAGGTATAGATACAGAGGAAATGGAGAGATGGATGCCTGAGGGTAATGGTTTTGTTAAGCTGGAGTGTTAGAATAATCACAGACAAAGAGTGAGTTTCAAGACATAAACCGTCCAGTCTCACGTGAATAGGAAAAGCAGTGAAGTGTGGATGAAGCTGATAGAGAGGTTCAAGGTATTAGGAGTCTCAGTGGGTTCAAAGAACAAATCTCAAGAGTGACTCATTAAGAGGGCTCAAAGATAAGGTCAGGGCCAGCACTGGGGGGAGCAGTTCCAGATGATGACACAGTGCAGTGTGTCTCTAAATGAACAGATGGCTGAAGTGAAGTAAAGTTAAAGGTCTCTGGAGGAGAAGCCCTGGGTGACAAGAGAGCATCCATGCAGGTGTGGGAGTTGCATAGGAGGATGTTAGAATATGAGGAATGATGGAAGACTCTGAACCATGTGTTAGGCTCACTAACAAACTGAAAACAGGATAGTGGGCATTTCATAGAAGCAGAGTTTTTAAAAGATCCTGGAGTAGTTCTAGCATGGGGAACAGGATAAACACCAACTAGATAAACTCCTGCCCCAAGCTGGGAAAGTGAGCAGCTTCTCCTAGAGAAGGTGTCAATAACTTTTTGGGAAGAAAGATGAAGAGCTGAGGATTTAGACACAAAGAGATGCCATGACTTGCCCAAAGTCACCAAATAAGAAACTCAGGTTTTATGAATATCCCTTGGTACTTAAGGTTCTAATACTTGCCATAGGCTTCCTACTGCAAGTACTTGCAACTCTCTGCCAAGGGCTTTCTATGGCTGCATAGCAAACAGAATGGGCAGGAGAGGACTTGTGCACCGGGACCAACACTTAACAAATAATGGAAGAAGATGGTGGATACATGCCCAGGTTCCTTTGCGCCCAGATAGGACAACTCTAAGGTATGTTCTATACAGTTTCCCAAAGTCCCCAGAGGGACTAAGCTACAGTTGTCCACACCTGCTCATTAATGCATCCTGCATTGGTCTTTCCTTGTTCGTCTTTTGCCCACCCCCCGCCCATTAGCTTCCTGGGATTGTGTTGCCTAATCAAATGCAGGATGCCCATCTATACTTGAGTTTCATATAAACATTTATTTTATTTTATTATGTTATGTTAATCACCATACATTACATCATTAGTTTTTGATACAGTGTTCCATGATTCATTGTTTGCGTATAACACCCAGTGCTCCATTCAGTATGTGCCCTCTTTAATACCCATCACCAGGCTAACCCATCCCTCCACCCCCTCCCCTCTAGAACCCTCAGTTTGTTTCTCAGAGTCCATAGTCTTTCATGGTTCTAAATAACATTTTTTTAGTGTAAGTATATCCCAAATATTGCATAGGACATAACTTATACTAAAAATTTTTTTGTTGTTTATTTGAACTTCAAGTTTAGCTGAGTTCCTGCATATTTATTTGCTAAATCTGGCAACCCTATTTGGGATTGCCTTTCAAATAATCTATGTGTATTCCTATCCTTGCCTCAAGATCTGCTTCTGATGGAGCTCAAAGTAAGACAGTCAGCAATTATTCCAGAAGGATAAACTTTGAAGAAGAAAACAAACTTGAGAAGCAGCATTCAAATAAGACTGAATTATAAATGACTGTCCTTCTATTGCCAACTCTAAAGTTACTAAACCAGCCTCAGCACATTTAGCTTGATTTGTAAAAGCCATCACCTCATCAGAAAAGCACCTGTTGGGACGCCTGGGTGGCTCAGTTGGTTAAGCGACTGCCTTTGGCTCAGGTCATGATCCTGGAGTCCCGGGATCAAGTCCCACATCGGGCTCTCTGCTCAGCAGGGAGTCTGCTTCTCCCTCTGACCCTCCCCCCTCTCATGCTCTCTCTATCTCATTCTCTCTCTCAAATAAATAAATAAAATCTTAAAAAAAAAAAAAAAGAAAAGAAAAGCACCTGTTATCCAGTCACCTTTGTTAAACTCAATGCCAAGTATCAGTACAACAATGCTATGATGATGTGTATTCATTCCATCACCAAATGTCCTAAATGTCTATCACTGGAGAACAGCCTCTGTTTCAATAAAATAATGTAACTGAATAGGAAAAGGGGAAGCCATGCATCCCTGGTGATCTCCTTGACCCACCACTTCCTAGCAGTAAGTTGGGCTTGATTACATCAACACTGGGGATCCCAGATGCATTATTATTAATGAACTTTCAAACTGAGGCTTGTTTGTTAATAATTTAATTAAAACCCCAAGTGTTTACTTGTTGCTGTTCCTCCCAAGAGATCCCTCTGCAAATTCTGCATAGGAGCTGTTTCACTCATCTACCCCAACAGCATCGCCAACATTTTCCAAGCTGATATTCACTATACCCTAATTCCTTATTTCCATGAAAACATCCAAGCCTTGATGGTGTGTGGTTTCATTTCCCGTCAGTGTAAAACTAGGCCTTTCAGACTATCTGCATTTCCCCAACATGTCTGGTGATTCCTGTGTCTTGAATTTCAATAGCAGAAGTTCAGTTGTTTATCACTTTTGTTCATGTGCAGTGAATACAAATCATTGGTGCTAATGCAAAGTTGTGTTCAATTCAGGTATAAAATTTGTTCAAGTATTGAACAAAATTGTTGGTTTAATGAATATGTGGTAACTTCTCTAAATATTTAAAATGATATCCCATCAGTGCAATTTAATTTGGGCATCCACACTATCATTTATTTCTCTATTTTTTTTTATTTAAACTATTTAAATTAAAATGAAACAAAAAAACTCAGCTCACCCATTTCTCTCAACCTCTCACCCCTGCCTCTGGCAAGCATCAATCTGTTCTGTTCTCTATATCTATGACCTTGTTTTCTTTGTTATAAATTCTACATATAAGAGATAATACAGTATTTGTCTTTCTCTGTCTGACTTATTTCACTTAGCATAATGCTCTTGAGGTTCATATTGTCACAATGGCAAGATTTCCTTGATCATATGGTAGTTCTATTTTTAATTTTTTGAGAAAACTCCATACTGTTTCCCATAGTGGCTGCACCAATTTACATTCGCACAAAGGTTCTCTTTTCTCCACATCCTCGCCAACACTTGTTATTTCTTGCCTTTTTGATACTAGCCATTCTGCCAGGTGCAAGGTGTTATCTCACTGTGGTTTTGATTCGCATTCCATGATGATTAATGCTCCTGAGCATCTTTTCATGTACCTTTTGGCCATCTGTATGTCTTCTTTGGAAAAATGTCTATTTGGATTGCCATTATTTTCATGTAATACTGGGCTCTTTTATCTCACCAATGGATAGTACCAATCTGTGGCAGTGTCAGCAAACCTCAGGGCTGCTAACAGCACTTGAGTCACTGGGGAATGCTAGTGAAGTTCACTTTAAAGAAAATAATTCTCACTTTCATATGCATTCTGCAGACTTCCTTTTGATTTCCATGGTGAGCCAATTGACTTCAAAGTGTCCTTTCGGGATCACTTAGAAGGCCAGAGACTCATCGTGTCCTGATTCATTGACTTTGCTCCATGCTCAGCACTTGTTTGAAATCTGTGGGGTTCTGTCTAAAAGAAGCTCAATAGGCAGCAGAGAGAGGCGAGTGTCTAGTCTCAAACCTCCCTTGTAAAATGATTACAAAACCAAGTGGAGACTGGGGAACTGGGTATCATCTTGACAATGAGTCATCTTCTGAAAATGAGTACTCAGATCCAGCATGGCAGGAGAATGGCTACAAAGGAAGGCACTTTATAAAGGGGCTCACATCTTCCTCCCCTGCCTGTGCAAACTTCACCATTTTGAAATCTCAAGAAGTTGGTCCTACACCAGAGTCTGAAGGCAAATGATCTCCTGATTCACAAATCATTAAATTGTTTGAATATAAATGGAAATCAAGATGGTCGAAGATAACTATCTTCATTTACTTTCATCACACACTCCTAATTGTAGTTCAGGATTTTTCCTATAGAATGAATGAATGGCAGAAAGCCTGCCCAGGAGAATTCTAAGGGTTCCACAACAATGCACAGAATTGCACTGAGCTTCCTCCTATCTGCTTCTTTCTGAGGTCAGCATTGTTCTAATAATAAGGATCAGATGGTTTTTCTATTAATGGCAACTTAGGGCAATATATACTTCATAAGACCAGTCTGAAGAATCATAGTGCTGCTGTCCCCTTTCCTTGCTCCATGTGGTTGATCCTACACGATATTTGAACATGACACAGTAACATAGATCGATTGTGTGGCGGGCATCAATGACCAGGCATCCCAGGCTTTGCACCTCACCCATGACCGAGGGCTCCCCACCCACTCAGACTCTAATTCAACTTTGTAATTTTATTTAACTATTAAACACATTCTGAGTGATTTTTACATCATTTAGTGTCTAGACTATGCTCATATGACATCAGATGAAGTGGCTGCAACATGCAAAAATTCACACAAAGTGGGAATTTATCTTTCTGTGAGATTAAGCCACTTAGCTGTTTCATGGAATTCAACACTTCATTTTTAAAAATGACTTTTCTTTATCACTTGAACTTAGCTGGGCATACCAGTGTTTGCCAAGAAGAAAGCTTTTTCAAAATGCTCATGTCTTCAGACCACACATTTGTATCCTTCATGCTGTCTCACCTTCATAGGAATTTGGAAAGACCGGAGTTGAAAAATCAAAATTCATACGCATCTCCCCCAAAACTTTTTTTTTTTAGCCACTGTTTGTAAAGCACACCTCAGAGTCTTCTGGGAGCCTGTTGTTACTACACAGTTTTCCCAAAGACCCAGGGCAAGGGCCACATCATTTTAATCTGGGAAATGACTCTTTTGAGCAAGTACCAGATAAAGTTAGTGATTTACGAAAGCTTTTATCAGCCTCCTGATGGCTTTTACAGAGTGGAACACTACATGACCCATGTGATTTGTTTTCATTTACAAAGGTGCAGAGGCTTTGAATTTAAAAATGGAACGTTTTCTTCTCGTGCCAAATGTAAACAATTTAACATCCATTTCCCATCCAGCTATTTTACCAGTTCAAAAGAGTTTATATGAATCTTATCTGTATTATATTTCCTGCTGATTGGCAGCACCTCCTACTTCAGCTGGGAAGCCAAATATGTGCTGGCTCAGATTTGAACAGGAAAGGAATAACAAAGAAAACTGGGAAATAAATGTAATGAGTGGTTACAGGGTGCTGAAAACTATACTTATCGTTTCTTATTCTCGCAGAGTTGGTGCTGCCATATTGATTTATGCCTGGGAAGTCTTTTATGGAAACACACAACAAAAGCTTCAGATTATTTTGTCAACAAGAAAACACAGTTTACCTTATCTTCAAAGTCCCCGTCTATTCCTGATTTGAGCAGTTCCATATTCCTTGCTTGCTGAGATCTCTGTGAGCCCCGGAGGAGATCTGCATTGGATACAGTAATTCACCATAAGAGATAAAAGCCCCCAGAATGTCACAGAGCTGGTTTTCTAGGCCACCGGAATAATTCTGGGGGCACCACGAACAGTCTAGAGAACAAAAAGAATTGTGCTCTTCCAGGCCGACTTAGAGTCCGTTTACTGAGCCCCAGAGACCCTTTTTTTTTTTCCTTCCAGAATGCAAAAGACATTTATTTGGCGTATTGTTTGAGGGTCTTAAGTTTCTTTCTCACATTCAAGGCCTGGACAATTGGAAAGGAGAAGAGGGAAAGAACAAAAACAGCCGTCTAGACATTTCCTAGTGGAGTATCATGTCTATAAACCCTTTTCCTTGCCTTGTCCTAACAATACATTATGAACTGAGATAAAATACTAGATCATAAGCGTGGACTCTATTGTAAGGATGACAGGCAAGGGTTATCGTTTTCTTTCCAAAATTGAACTTTTTTTTAAGATCACATGACCAACAATTTTCTATTAAAATTCTTCTACCCACCATCCCAGAAATGTTCTCACTTGCCATTGGCTTCACCACCCCACATTCCCTTACACGCTCTACCCTACCCTCTACGCACAATTTTCACTCCACTCTCAAGCTTCAATTTAATTGGACTTAATAAATACATGGGGGGGTATGTTATTTTTCAATAAATACCCTGCCTTTCCTGTCAATAAACATCATGACTATCACTACTATCTAACAAATGGATGCTCATATTAAAGATAAGACATAATGTAAGGGAACTTTAGGACTAATTAAAGAAGGATAGATGTAGATGTGCTTTCTGAGGCTCTCTAGGCAAGATGTATTTGGCAGACAGTATTATAGGTGTCCCAGGTTCCAGTCCTTGAATAAGACATGTAACCTCTTTGACCCTCTACTTTAATCACCAATTAAATGGGGGTATGGAGCTGGTAACTTGGAAAGTCTCTGATTCCTGAAAGGTTTTTTTTTAAGCTTTTTAAGCTTTGTGTTTCCAGGAAGCTATGTCCTCGAAAACTACTTCCTGGGTATTAGATGTCCTTGCTATGAGGAGCGCAAAGTGTTTTACTAGAATACACATGTACTGATCTTCATATTAACATTTTACATCATTGAGGGCTACTGGCTCACCAAGCGTTCACCCAGCAGATAACTTCTCGTTCGTTAGCCAACACACCGGTGCCATGGGTAACAGTATGAAGTGCCACCGTCAGTACGGGGACATTCTGCGGAGCAAACAGGATGGTGCATATGATGGACAAGTCACTGGTAAACTACGGTTCACCAGCCAGAAGTTGTAACTGACATTTAACAGCAGTTTCCTAGTCTCCTGTTCTTTTCTTCACACCATGATACATGCTTTCTTTTTCTTTCTCCATACAAAGAAATACACTGATTTCCCGTCCCTGTATTTACATATGGTTTTCATTTGAAAGGTCATCGGTTATTTGGACAATGATAACAAGATATTTCATTAAAAAGTAATCTTCAAATATTGAGCAACTCCAGGGATGGAATACTCTCATTAAGTTCATTGGATGATATGCAGTGTATGTATGCAGTTAAAATTGAAGGAGGAGGCATACCATTTCCCCAGCCTCAAAAACCCAGCCTCAGATAGAACACCTTGAAATAAGATTATGTTTCAGGAAAGTACAAGTTCATTTAAAAGATATACCCCAACTCGGGGGCCTGGGGGGCTCAGTTGGTTAAGCATCTGCCTTTGGCTCAGGTCATGATCAGCCCTGCATCAGAGCTCCCCTGCTCAACGGGAGTCTGCTTCTCCCTCTTCTTCTCCCCCTCCCCCCACTCGTGCTCTCTCTCTCTCTTTCTCTCTCTCTCTAATAAATCTTTAAAGAAAAAAAAAAGATATACCCAAACTGTACATTTTGCTTCTTACCAAGACACTAGTCCTTTGAGCAGTAAGTTCAAATTAGATGCTGAGATATTTTTTATATTTAACAGTCTGTTAAAACAATGAATGGGTAAGTGAATAAGTTGTCTCTGTATTAATATACAGTTGACCCTTGAACAACACAGGTTTGAACTGCACAGGTCCACTTATATGTGGATTTTTAATATAGTACAGTACTGTAAGGGTATTTTTTCTTCCCTATGATTTTCCTAATATTTTCTTTTCTCTAGCTCATTTTATTGTCAGAATACAGCATATAGTACATGTGACATACAAATATGTGTTAATCAACTGTTTATGTTATCATAAAGCTTCCAGTCAACAGTGGGCTATTAATAAAGTCTTGGTGCAGTCCAAAATTATACATGGATTTTTGACTGTGAAGGGGGTCGGTGCCGCTAACTTCCTCATTGTTCAAGGGTCAACTGTATATTGCCCTGGTCACTGACTAGCAGGTGGTGGTTATTATGTAGCCTATTTCACCAGAGTTGGAGAAGTAATATTAGTACGTCTCATATGATTTTTTCTCAATGTTTGTTTTCTTCTCCAAGGGGAAACCATTAGGCTTATCAGGTATACACATTATTTAGGCATTTTTGAGATTTAAAACTACACAGAGCTTTCTTAAAGTGCCACTGTGTTAGATAATCTGATGCCTCATTCACACCTGATGGAGACAACTATTAGGTTCATTTATGCCAGTTACTTGCTGGACTAGTGCCATAGAGCTAATTACTTGGTTTTTCTTGATGTAAATGAGGGAATGGGGCCCACGTGATCTCCCGGTTCCCTCATGGCATTAATATCCTGTGGTTCTATGAAAGCGGCAACTGTGCTGACAGAATGGCCTTTGTTCACTGTAATATGTGATGGGGAAAAAAGGATAGCATTTATCCATGGTTACCTTTGAGTAGTGGGATTATCGGTAATGTTTAACTTATTATTTAAATATTTTGGTCAGAACTTTTTTACAGTGAACATTCATGATTTTATAACCAAATGAGACAAACTTTATTTTGTTTCACTTTAAGGAAAAAAAAAAAAACCCTAACTCAAGGAAGAAAAATAAAAGGCAATAATAACAAAATATTAGTTTCCCTATCCAGGTCTAGAGCCACGTTTTTCAGACTTTTGTGGACCCCATCCTGGAGGTTCTGATTCAGTAACTCAGAATGAGGCCTGAGCACTTGCATTTTAGCAAGCTCCAGAATCACACTTTGAGGAGCCTGGGTCTAATAGGGAAGCATCATATGGATATAGTGCTTTGAGTCAATCATACTAAAAATTATTCCTTATCTGTGACTATCAGACATAAGGAAAAATTTCTGCATCAAAAAGTATTTAACTGGGAGCACCTGGGTGGCATAGTCAGTTAAGTTTCTGACTCTTGGTTTCAGCTTAGGTCGTGATCTCAGGGTTGTGAGATCAAGCCCCAAGTCAGGCTCCGTGCTCAGCTCAGAGTCTGCTTGGGATTCTCTCCCTCTCCCTCTGCCCATCCCCACCCCTGTGTTCTTTCTCTCAAATAAATAAATAAATAAAGGCAACCTAAGAATCATCTAGGGCTAAAGAATGATCAAAAGACTCAGATCCACTGGAAAATGGTGGTTCCACCCCAGATGGCACTTAAATAACCCAAAATGGCCAGCTCACTATTCCAGTTTATTCCATTTCGGTCCTGGAGCCCCAACACTAAGAAAACACAGACTGATATTTAAATTCAGAGGTTAGTGGTTTGGAACAGGATCTTTTTCTGGAGCTTTGGTACTAGAACATGCTCTCAGTAACGAAATTATGGGTCATCCCTCAGCAGTGGATTAGCTGGTCAGTGAACTGAAGTGACTGTTTCATCATCAGGTTTCACCTGAAATGACAAGAAAGAAAAACTCACAGGGAAAGAGAGAGAGAAAGGAAATGGCTCCCTAGAGCCCTCAGTATTAACTTATTAAGGGTTAAATTTTGTGTGAAGTATATGCATTAAAAGAATAACAACTGAAAATGAATGCTGACTTAATTATGATTTTGTTGATTTGACCACATTGCTGAGGTCTAAATGACAGAAGAAAAAAAAATGGACCTTCCAGCCACAGAATGCTTTCAGTTTATAAGTCCTCATTTCAGAAGCAGCAAAAATACTAATATTTATTGTTTGTTCAGTACTTAATGATCAGAATGTTTGTGTCTCCCTAAAGCTCATATGTTGAAGCCCTAACTAATCTCCATTGTGATGGTATTTGGAGATGGAACCTTTGGGAGGTAAATAAGGATAGGTGAGGCCATGAGGGTGGAGTCCTCATAATGGGATTAGTGGCCTTAGAAGAAGAGGCAGAGATCAGTCTCTCCCTGCTCAGGCACTGAAGAAAGGCCATGTAAGGACAGAGGGAGAAGGCTCTCAGGAAGAGAGCACTTACCAGGAACCACATCAGAAGACCCCTTGATCTTAGATTTCCCGGTCTCCAGAATGTTGAGAAATAAATTTCTGCTATTTAAGCCACCCGACCTGTGATATTTTGTTATGGCAGCCTGCATGCAGTGGCTGATTTAGTCATCCCCACATGGTCACTTTAAAGAAGAAACCCCAAATCACCAAAATCTTTTACTGTTTTCAGGTCAGTGTCACTTTGGCAACAGTGTTCTTTTATATTTTGCTGTAGGCTAGCAGCTGAAGAATCTTGTTACATATTTTACACTTGTGTATGTGTGTGCCAGTACCCACATGCTTAAATAGGACATGTAAGGGCCTTTGTAAGCACCCATGCCTGCAGTGGGGTGGACGCTGGATCCAATTTATTGAGCCGCTAATTCCCTCCCATTTTCCTCTAAGTTTTCTGTCTCCACATTATTCCCAGAGGGGAAAAAGGAAGGATGCAGGAAGAGGGAGAAAGGAGGAGAAAAGAAAACCAAGAATGAAAAGAGAGGGGCACCTGGGTGGCTCGGTGAGTTAACCATCCAACTCTTGATTTCACCTCAGGTCATGATCCTCAGGGTCATGAGATGGAGCCCCCCACCCAGACTCTACACTCAGCGAGAAGTCTGCTTAAGATTTTCTCTCTCCCTCTCACTCTGCCTCTCCCCACAGCTCACATGCTCTTTCCCTCTCAAAAAAAAAAAGAAAGAAAGAAAGAGGGAGGTAAGAGGCTTTACCCTCTCAAAAAAAAGAGAGAGCGAGAGAGAAGAGAGAAAATGATATGAAAGAACAAATAAGGGAGTGGCATTTAAAAGGAAGAAATGGAGGACTGACTTTGAGGATCCCTCCTTTCCCCCCACCCTACCCTCTGCTCTGTCCCCAAATTCCCAGGCTGCTACCACACCCACACCCACACCTCTTGGATCCATTCCTTAACCCTGGGCTTGCTGAAGATGTGACCTCCCTCTCTGAGTTCTGCCCCCAGCACTCCAGCTAGAATCAGAAATAAAAGAAAATTTCTGTTGCACCAAGAGGCTAATTAAAGAAAACACAAAAACCTACAAGAGATTTCTGACACTTTCCAATTCTTTTAAAACCACAGCTCCTTACAGCCCTTCATGAGGTGGCCCTCCACCACGTCTTCCCTCCCAGCTCTGGAGACCTTCTTAAATCTATGCAGAATGGATACCAGGAGCCCTCTTCAGATTGAATTCCAATCTGCCCATTACACGCCACCCCATTATGCATTCCATTCCTTGCAGGTTTTATTAGGGGGATGTACATCGCTGAGGAAAGAGAGGCCTTTAGGGTACAGCATATTTCAAAACACAATTAAACTCTTGATGTGGAGATGTAAAAGGCATTTGTATTCTATTAAAGCCTTTGGCCTTAACAACTGCAGAGTGCTCCATAACAAGGTCATTAGGAACCAGCCTTACACAATGGGCAACAGGCATCAGCTGCACAAAAACAAACAGGGGCCCCAAACACCACAATAACTTCCCGTACCTGTTCTTGTTTGCTTGCTGAGCCCTCAAACATTGGGAGTTGCTGAAATACATGAAAGCGTAACAGCTTGAGTCAATATTTACCAGCCTAAGTGAGTGATTTTATTTAGCGAGATGACTGAACCCCTTTGAATAAATACACCTTGCAGAGAACAATCCCAGGCAGGCAGTGGAGGAAGGGCTAAGGCAGAACTAGTTCTGTCCTCAGGCTGGGGCTCTGAGACTGTAGAGGGACCTCCTCTGGCCACTCGCCTGCATTTCTCTGCCACCTAGGGCAAGGGGTCCAGTCCAGGGACGAGTTGGGAGAACTCACCCCTCCAGCCTGCCCTGGCATCTGGATTCATGGTTTTCCTCATGTCACCAGACGGCTTCATAAACACTTGTTCCTGGGCCCAGAGTTGCTGATTCAGTAAGTGTGGGGTGGGGCCTGAGGATCTGCATTTCTAACAAGTTCCCAGCTGATGCTGATGCTGCTGGTTCTGGGACCACACCGAGAACCCCTGGTCTAAGCCCAGTTCTGTGTGATAGAAATGTAATGCAAGCCACATGTGTAGTTTGAAATTTTCCAGTAGGCATGTTAAAAAAAAAAAAAGCAAACATAAACAGATGAAATTAAGTTTAATAATATATCCAAAATATAATTAATTCAAAATATAATCAATATAAAGTGACTGAAATATTTTATGCTATTTTTTTTGTACTAAGTCTTCCAATTCCAGTATGTATTTTACACTTGCTCACATCTCAGTTTGGACTAGCCACATTTCAGCAGCTCCATAGCCACATGTGGCTAATGGTTGTTTTATGACACAGCACAGTTCTAGACTATACACTGGGTATACAGAACCTAGGATTTCCTGGACCTACAGCCGTAAGCCTACCTCCAGAGCCTGAGTGTCCCCACAAGTGTGTGTCTTGCTGTTGGACTACAGTGCAGGCTCAAAGTTTGTCTTGGTGCTGGGTATGAGTCGAACAGGTGAAGAGTATTGGAATAAACTTGGACATAAGGGCTGGTGTGTCTATGCATATGAACACGAGACCCTTTGAGGTGTGGGACAGAGTTGAGGGGGTGGAGAAGTGGGGCAAGCTGAGACAGAGGGAGGGAGGGAGAGGGGAGAGAAGAAAAGGCAGAGAGAGAAAGAAAGGGAGACAGGCAGAGAGAGAAGGAGAGAGAACTATGATTCTATTCCAGGCTCCCTTCAGTTACAGAACAATCCGTTCCCGTGACACAGCCTCAGTGAATTTTGCAGAAAGTTCTGGTTACCACTACACCAGCACTGTCTCACCTGTCTTTAGGCCACTTCAGGACTCATAAGAGGAGATACCTCGTATGCCTTCCTGCTGCAGGGCTCCCCTTCCTGGCTTTTGTCCTCTCTTTTACAAATGGCTTGGGGTCTAACTTGAAGGAGTGATCATAAAGAGAGTGATTACTTTTACCCTGGCTGCAATGAGGAGAGGATTCTGTGAGGAGGGATTTATACATGAAAATCAATACCAGCATCAGAAAGCATCCCCTTTTGCCCATATAAGTGCTGCCCACAGGGTCAATAGCTGGAATTAACCTGGATCCTTTTTTTATTATTACTATTTTTAATAAAGCTGCTTTATGATAGACTCTGATGTGAGCTCCCACTCTGCAGCTGCACCAATGTGAAGGGAAAGAGCCAACAGTTTCATTTAAGAATTATCTTTTTTCCCACTGGGTCCCATACCCCACTTCCACCTCCCTCCCCCTCCAAGTCTCTAGAAAGTCGGAAGGAGAATGAAATTAAGCTTTTTATGAGCATAAACTGATACCAACATAAAAGAGAATGAGCTCATTGCCCTGATTTTATAGGTTGTTTAATCTGTGATATACAATAATAAAAATTAGCTTTTGTAGGGACAGCTATACTGACTGCTTACTGTAGGCCAGACTCCATGCTTGGTGCTATATTTACTTCATTAATTTTTTTCAACAATCCTATCAGAAGAAATGAGACCCAGGATGGGCTAATGTCTTAAGGAAGGAATAAGTGGTTGATAGCATTTCTCTTACCAGTCTTTTTGACTCCCCAAACTGTGCCATTTGCTGGATCAGAAAGATTGAATGGCTGAATGCTCCTTATTGGCTAGAAGAGGTGGCAGAAGCCTCATGTATCTGTGTATCTTATTCGGGCAAACGTCTGCCATTCTTTATGTTATAGCGTCCAAAGATGGTGTAGTAGAAATTGCTTTTGTGATAACCCTAGAGTCAGTCCTTGTCCCTCCATCTTTCTCACACCTCACAACCAGTTCATTGGCGAATCCTGTTAGTTCTACATTTAAAAATATATCAGAATCTGGGGGCGCCCGGGTGGCCCAGTCGGTTGAGCATCTGGCTCTTGGTTTTGGCTCAGGTCATGATCTCGGGGTCGTGGGATCAAGCCCCACGTCAGGCAGGGAGTGTGCTTGAGAGTCTCTCTCTCTTCCTCTGCCCTCCCCGCCACGTGCATGTGCCCGTGCTCTCTCTCTAAAATAAATAACCTTTAAAAAAATAAAATAAATCAGACTCTAAGAATGGTTCACTTCCACTAGTTTCACCTCCACTGGTCATTAACTTCCACTCTCATCCCCATATAGACTCCGCTCCACACAGCAGCCAAAGTGAAACTTCAGTAAGTTAGGTCCTACCAGGTCTGTGTTTAAGATCTTCCAGTGGCTTTCCATATTATTCAGAGTAACAACCAAATTCCTTGCAATGGCCTATGAGGCCCTACATGTTCTTCACACACACAAACACACACACTTCTGATTTCATCTTCTTCCACTTCCTTCCTTGCTCACACCCCTCCAGCTACACTGTCTCGATGCAGTTCTACAAAGTCACCAAACACCCTCCAGCATCCGGGCCTTTGCACTGACTATTCCCTCGGCCTAGAACATATTTTCCTTGGTTAATAAAATGGCTCACTCCCTCACTTCTATCTAGTTTCTACCCAAATGTTTTCTTATCAGAGAGAATCCTGCCCTGACTACTGTGTAAGAAATGGCAGTCTCTCATTCCTTATCATCATCTCTGAGCTGCATTTCTCTATAGCACTTTCCACTGCCCGACATTTAAATATTTATTTGTTTCCGGTCTTTGTCTTTCTTATACTCCATCTTTCTCATCAAGATATTAGTTCCATCAAGGTTTATTTGATTCACTACCAAAACAGTTTCTGGAATAGTTTCTAACAGGCAGAAGGTGCTCTGTAAATATTTGCTGGATGAATGAATGACAACCATTTGGGAAAACCAGATACAGGAAAAGGGGCAATAAAATGAATTTTAGGACAACCATTGGGTGCCCAGACAGTAAGAGCCTCCCCCTTAGGAGCCAGTCCTGATAGAATCCCTCAAATGCAAACTCTGGGGGGTTTTCAGCACCACTTCTGATCAGGAGGTCAAGCAACACTTTGTAAGCTTTTGTACGTGGCATCCATGGCATTTGAATAAAGCAAGAGCACTGCAGTTAACAATCCAAATTGTTTCTCATGATCCTTTATATTGCTCAGACCTTAGAGGATAAGTTGGTGTCAGAGTGGGACTTTGGGCATGGGTGGTCATTCCTCTTTCCATTAGCTATGCTGTCTCATCTGTCTGAATCCTTTGGGGGCAAAGATATCAAGAAGAACTATTGGACGTTTGTAAGTTTAACCAAGTTTTTGTACCAAATGGGTCCTTCAAGGTGACTTTCCACACCTTGAGCTGGGTGGGCTCATGGATTGGGCATTGAGGCGTAAAGCAGAGTTGGAGAAAGCTGGTCTGCCACTCAGGGGATAGTCTGAACAGGGTTCAACATATGATTCACCTCCTTCTACTCTGCTATCTGATGTGGACCTAGCAGTCCTAAGGATGATAATGTTGCAGAAAGCCTCGGCCCTTCAAAATGGAACACTGACCAATTCAAATTGACACTTGCCAGCTGGCAAACTAAAAGCAGTGTTTACCTGCACAGACTCAGTCCCAGGCAATGTGGTAATTCCCGTCTCTCTCTTTAATGTTCTCTGGCTTTGGGGATCTTGCCCTCCATGCTGGGCTATCATTATTGGTTCAATTAACCAGTAATTTTTAAACCTCCGTGTCATCTTGTTTGGTGCAGACACAGTCTCACTGCAGGTATGTGTGCCTCGTGGGTCTGAAACAACAGCCTGTATCAGGAAAGCCTAGGAGAAAGGCTCCAGCCTCCCGGCAGTATTGGAGTGTGTCTTTGGCTGCCATAGCAGAAGAATAGTTCACAAAGGTAATATATTCTGGGGTCCTGCTGGAACGCTCAACTGACAAGAGCTCTGTTGAGATGATGTTCATTCCCCCGGGAGCTTTTCTGTTTACATGTGCCTTTACTCATCTTTCAGCTGAATCAGAAAGCTGAATGGAAACTGCACTGTTTGAGAACACAAAATGGATTTTGATGCTTAAAAGGACTTTCATACAGAGAAACCCAGACTTAACAATCTTCACATGTAGTTCTAAAACCCTAGAATTTGGGAGTTGTCTGGGACTATAGAGCGCGCTTCCTATGTAGTCCAATATGGTAGTCACCAGTGGTTTGGCTATTTACATTGCAATTTAAAATAATTTATTTCAAGTGAAATTAAAAATGCAGGAAAAAAGTCTTCAGTCACACCAGCTAGTCACAAGTCACATATAGTTAGTGCCTACCATATTGGACAGCACAAATATAGAACACTTCCATAATCTTAGGCAGCACTAGTTAGACTACTCCCCTCATTTTATAGAAAAGAAAACAAAGGCTTATAATGATCAGGGTCAAGTGTCTTGCTTTCTTATCTTAAAGATAGTAGCTTGGCTGCAATTAGAGAAGATCCAGTTTGTCTTATTCTGTCCTTTCATACAGGCCATCTCCCATCTCTGGTGATAGGATCAAATGTTATTCTAATAACATCCAGCACAAATACAAATGAAGGAAAGCAGGCTGGTGACACAGTTAGCCTATAAATGTCCGAGTATGAGTGATTACAAAGTGAAATTAAAATAGAGTCAGGAAATCCTGTCTTTTCCATGAAACTCTGCAAGACTAATATGAAGAGAAGAGACAGTTTCCCCAATAGCGCTGTGCTTATGCCCACAGCTCACAGGGCTGTGTTGGTTACTACAGGACTGCATTACTTATATAATTAACAAATGCTTTTTATCGTGTTTCTTCGATTGTGTATAATGAATGTCATGGGGGATTTTAATTGCTTAAGTAATTCCAAGAAATCTTCCCTGTACAATATATACAGGGCACATTTAGGAACATTTTGGCCATACCAACCAATAAGCAATAATGTCTACTCTTAGCTTGTATACAGTAGAAACTATTTTCAATTACCCTGTGATTCAAAGTTTGCAGTACAGCCTAAGGTGTCAAAATTGAGTGGGCTGTGGTTCTGTGGTTAATGACTCTCCACACAAAGAAACCTGGAAAATCCTGTGGAGCCTGGATCGTGTCTACATACAAGAATCTCTTTCTAGTCATTTGACTAGATTTCCCTAGGCACCACATTTAGGCCAAAGGATTTCAAGCTAATACTACCTTTTTTAGGATTGATGTAGACTTCAGGAAACTTCTAGAGCTCCTGAGGGTTAGGAACACTATCTTTGTTCATCTATATCACTTAACACTATGCCTGGAACACAGTGTGTGTTCAGCTACTGTCTGGAAGGAAGGAAGGAAGGAAGGAAGGAAGGAAGGAAGGAAGGAAGGAAGGAAGGAAGGAAGGAGAGAAGGAAAAGATGATATCTTTAGAATCCCATCTAGTCTCTCAAGTGGAAGTGGAAATATATCGTGGAGAAACTTAATTGTCCTAATTTGGTCCCCTTTCTTCACATATATGGCCAAAGGCAATAATACTTCTGAAGTGAACACCTCCTGTTTTTGCCTGCTCAACACCCCTCATATTAAGAGAACCTATCTCTTCCTTTAGCCACTATTTCCCTTCAGGCCATATGCTTCAGCTGGAATTGATCCTACTCTTGGCTCCAGGAATGGATACTAGACCTGGGCCTGGCCAAAGAGATTAGTTGATATGTGAGCAAACTACTTAGAATAATCTCCAGAGATATCAAGAAAAATAAACACTCTGCTGGTGTTTTTAAGTTGGAAGAAAGTAATCCTGGAGCTGTTACTAGCCATCTTTGGTCTCTCATTAGCCAACTCAGAGCAAAAAGCAGAGGCAAAAGATGGAGAAGGACAGATGCCTAATGTCATAGCTTGGGCATCTAGACCCAGTCTTGAACTTTTCAGTTACCTGAATTGATAAATTATTCTTTCTTCCCCCCATCCCCCAGCTCTTTTTGAGCCTGTCTTAGTTTGGTTTCTGTTCTTTGGAACAGAAAGAGTAATGATTAATACGAACACCAATTCCCAAAAATCTCTTTTGAAAATCTCTTTTGAAAGATTACTACCATGATTCTTGCAGCTATTAGCCTGAGTGGTGACTTCCTCAGGCTAGAGAATGCTCTGGAAAGTACAGCTTTCCTCACATTTCCAGGCATGTCTGGCTTTCCTGATGGAGATCCATTTCCAAGTAGATGTCCTCTGATCCCCACACGCTATCTCCTCTGCTTTACCCCACTCTCAAGCTCACAAATCACACTTTTATAATTTTCTGTGCAAGCCTTCTGCACTTACATTTCCCAGGCTTTAATTTTCAAACTCATCTCATGAGTCAGCTCAGCCCAGAAGCAAGCAATGGGAAACAAAGATTTATGTGGCACAGTGTATTTTATATTTAATAACTGATCTGTCATGGCATTTATCTACATAAAAAGTTGGCTAATTCATGAGTGGGCTGGCAACCACGGCCTCCAGTGAGTAATGTTTCCTGCCCTACCTCATGAAGATCGACAGCTTGGTAGATACCAACTCTCAGGTGCTCAGAAATCTTCAAATATACTCAATACTTTTCTGTGGAAAAAATCAAAAGTAGCCTTACCAGGCAACAGTGGCCCACAGGAGCACGCCGTATGATGATCACTCAGAAAGTACATATTAGCTGCTTCCTGCCTTGAATAGAGAAAAACAGGAAGGAAGTGTTTTGCCCTCAGGGCTTTCCTGGCAGGATCAGTTCTCCAGAGATGTATGTCAAGTGAAGAAGAGTAGCTTGGAACCCTGGTAGTTCCTTCTACTTCTGAGTCACTCCTACCTCCAAGGGTGATGCAGGGTAACACAGCAAACCATGTTTAACAGAGCTGCAGTCCAAGGAGTAGTTGCTTTTCAACAATAGTGCCCAAAGAGAGAGCACCCTCTGGAGGCTTCCAGATAGAAGTCCAGCATCTTTGCTCTAGCCTTTTTTCCCATGGGTAGCCATATCTGGGAGTAGCTTTAGCTCAAGGATTTCAGCGGTTTCTGGAAGAAAGACATACCTGGGCAAAGCAAGGCAGCCATTATTAAAACAACTTAGGTACTGCATTTGTCACATTCTAAATGGTTCAGGAGGAATTGGCTTGAAGGTCTGTCCAGGCATCTTCACCCTCTCATGAATGAGGAACAGGAAGCTGCAGGCAGTAGTTTTACTTCTTGAGAGCAAGTCCACGGTCTGGAATTTCTACAGTCCTATGTTTTCCCACTTAACAGAGGATGCTGTTCCTTAATCCAACCAGAAGATTAGTTATCCTGCTGTCAGAATATTTGTTGCACTTGCCTTGGGGGTACATTTTACAAGCAAGCTGTTTGTCAGGATAAGGAGCAGGAATACCAGTAAGCTTCCGAGAAATGGATATGTGACTGCTCTTGTACCCACTTGCTAATGAATTATGGAAGTATGACAGAATTCCTTCTTAGGACTTGATTTTGTTGATAAATACAATCTGTGAGGAGACATTAGTCCCATCTATCTATAACAGAAGCCACTGATGAATACCAAAATAACTAAAAAATGCTGAATGGGCAAACTGGCTTAAATCAAGTCTGCAATACCACCCACCCCCATTTTTTAACCCTAAATATGAGTTCAGCTTACTGGCTCTGTAATTACGATCAAGTTGCTTAATACTATCTGAGCCCATTTATAAACTCATTCATTTATCCATTTAGCTTTTCTTCATTCACCAAGTATTTATTGAAAACCTACTATGTGTTAGTAACTGCATTAGGTGTTATAAAAGGGCTAGTGATACAACTTCACATAGCAATTTCAAAGGTTAAGTGAGACAAGTTAGAAAAGCTCCTAGCACAGAGGGATAGTGAATAAACTTCAACCATATACAAATTTGAAAACAAAAAATATTAGAGGGTTAGGGAGAGAAAAGCCTATTCAAGCTCCAGCTAGGTACTTAAAGCTCATGTATTATTGCTAAAGACTTTGAAGGTGTATTTTTTTCCCTCAAGCATGGAGATATTAGTCTGTAATTGCCCAAAGGCCTGATAAAATGAAGTTTAAGATCAGTATCTACCCATGCACAAGTATTTCCCTACTTTTCTCTGGAACCCAGTGCATTATATGAATTATATTATGGTAGAACCTTCTTATAAGGAAGGCTAGCCTTTAGGGAGCATGCTGAGAGGTGCTGTAACCTCAGGTTAACAAGAGGGCTTCCCAGGCAACCTCTCTGTAACAGTCCTGAGTGATTGTGCACACCCAGCATTCTGTGTACACCCCGCTCCACAAAGGCTCCCTTCCTACTTCTCCCCAGTCGGTAGTTCAGTTTAGACCAAATGGATGGTCCAGCAGTGCTGTTGGGTTAGTTCAAGAAATTATTTATTTCTGTGCTGTCTGTACTCTGAAAACTTAAGAGTACAACTGGGATAAAAATTTTCAAAATACCAAAAAGTGGGTGGATATCCTAGGGTCACAATGAAAAGCCCAAAATTTCTTACTGGTTGTTTTGCTTGGTGAATCAATGGGGGTTAATTAAATGTCCTACTGAGAATGGGGAATCTGGTATGTTTTATAAGGCTGAATAATCCTTCAGTAGGGCAAAGTGAAGGTTTGTCTTATAGGAAGCTGCTGACTAATGTGAGGTGAGTGAACTCTTTGGAAAAGCCCTGAGCAAATGCAGCTGGTATGCAAGTGAGGAGCCATTTATTAACCAGCACCCTAGGTGCCCTGGTGAGGGCAGATAAATTTAGGGCAACTATGCATTTTTCTTACTCTGCTCCCCCAAGAGTAAGGCCTTGCAGCATTGTTGAAAATAGAAGTGTTAGAGAATTCTGTATTGTAATCAGATGCACATAATCCTGCATTGTGCCAAAATAGAAACAGTATTCTCTTTTTAAAAGTTTTTATTTTAGTTAGTTAACATACAGTGTTATATTAGTATCAGGTGTACAATATAGTGATTCAACAATTTCATACATCACCAAGTGCTCATCACAAGTGCACTCCCCATCACCTATTTAACCCATCCCCATCCCCTTGTCTCAGGGACTCCCTCCCTCCTAAAGCAAGAGTGAGTAAGAATGGTTACTAAATAACCATCAGTTTGTTCTCTAAAATTAAGAGTCTATTTCTTGATTGAGACAATATTCTATAAATGAAAAGCTTTGTGTTCTTTTTTGACCTCATAGTGAATCTTCAGAAATATATCCCCCACTCTGCTATTTGCCTCATCTGGCCTGTTTGCATGACCTTGTGAACATAGATAGTTTTAGATCTTTGCTTTTTCTTCTTCAATAGAACTTGGCTTCCCAAAAAGATAAAGGGGGATGCTTCCAGGACCATGACTCTTCTTATCATTTCTTTTTGTCTTTGAACAATGGCTTGAAAGAAAGATACTTTATTAAATGCAAAGCAAAGGAAAATTTCTTGATCAAATTCAGCAGTTTTTATTTTTCCTTTTAGAAGTCAAATACATAAAATTCTGCAAAAGATCTTTGGAAGACATTTTCAAGGAGAGTGAATTATGGAAACATTTGTTTAGAACTCATTTTTAGAAAGGTTAAGAAGAATTTGGCTCCATCCAGGGTTTGGGAAGGATAGAATAAAGTCATCTTCATTCATTTAGAAAAATATAATCAAAGATAGTCAAACAATAATAGGACAGAAGTTCCAAAATTCACCAATTTTAAAAGTTAGTAATACGTCTAAAGTCAGTCTCCAGGTTTACTATGAGTGCAGTGGGGCTATAATTATGAAGTAATTAGTAGCAAGTTAAATGCTGATAAGAATTATAATGCTAGAAAGCTACTGTGGCTCATGTTTGCTCTAAAAAAAGAGAAGCGTTAGCAAATCCAAATAAGGAACTGTCATTCCAATACATTCATTTTTTTTTTTATTTTGAAAACCATTTTTGAACCAGTTTTAAAAGTCTAAAAATTTGGAATTTACTTTTAGAAATAATAATTCATGTGGTCTACATGCAATAGACAAGATCAGTTCCAAAAGCAGCTTCTTAAAATAGAGCTACAGACTTCTTGGGGCACCCAGACAGCTCAGTTGGTTAAGCATTTGACTCTTGATTTCAGCTCATGTCATGATCTCGGAGTCATAGGATTGAGCCTGTGTTGGGCTCCATGCTCAGTGTGGCATCTACTTGTCCCTCTCCCTCTGTTCCTCTCCCTTCTCTCCCTCTCTCTCTCTTTCTCGCTCTCTTAAATAAATAAATAAATAAATAAATAAATAAATAAATAAATAATAGCACTTCAGACTTCTCAAGTGATACTAGCAAAATGGTGAACTAGGAATTTCCAAACTCTTATTCCCTGACTATAATATTGAAAAAAAAGAAGAAGGAAAAAAACAAGCAGAAATATCTGAACTAACCTTACCAGAACTGTGGAAAACAAAGGCTTATAGCTACCAAACCAATACCTATCAAAAAAAAAAAAAAATCGAAAAGAAGAAAAAGAAAAAACCATCTTGAGAAGGGTAAGAAAGTAATTTTGTGGGGGCGCCTGGGTGGCTCAGTCGTTAAGCGTCTGCCTTCAGCTCAGGTCATGGTCCCAGGGTCCTGGGATCGAGCCCCGCATCGGGCTCCCAGCTCGGCGGGAGGCCGCTTCTCCCTGTCCCACCCCCCTGCTTGTGTTCCCTCTCTTGCTGTGTCTCTCTCTGTCAAATAAATAAATAAAATCTTTAAAAAAAAAAAGTAGTTTTGTGGCATTCTTACTCACTCTTGCCTTAGGAGGGAGGGAGTCCCTGGCATAGCAGTGGTTTGGGTCTTCATGCAGTAGTATTTTGATTCTCAGCTCCCTACAGCAAGCCTCAAAGCAGAATTTATTTGTAAATTATTGTGTATGTTTGTTCGAACCTTTCTGAGAGATATCTGAAGGACTGATACAATGTGCTTGTCTCTGTTTTGCCCACACTGGAACTTGGGCAGGAAAAGTGACAAGCTCTGCTCATAAAAGCTACAATGTAACTATAGACCTGCAGATGGCTGGGGCATGGGATTATAGGTGGAAACATACAGAAGACTACCTAAGGGCTGGAGGAGAGGCTGGGGTGAGACTGTTTGTGGGGAATTAACACACTGAAGGCATATGAGGGAATTTAAAGCTACACACATATCCAGCCAAGATGCATGCTCAAAAAATACCTGAGAAGACCTTAAAGCTTAACCTCAGGATTATCCCTAGACTTAGAACAAGCCTAGCTAAATTTTGACAGATTATCCCAGAACTGACCCAATCTGCAAAGACTGGGAGACTTCTTGGCATTCAAGGAAATCTCTCAAAACATTTGCTGAATGCAGAGACTTAAGTGATCACACATGACAAAGAATAGGGTTTGCTTATAAAATAGTTTGGGAAAGTCTCAAAAAAAAAAAGTATTACAGCCTTCAACAATTTAAACAAACAAAAAACCTGGGGCAAGGGAGAAACTGATTTCCAGAGTTTTACATACTATAATATCCAAATGCCCAATTTGCAACAACAACAACAAAAAGAACAAAGAACAAAACAAATTGACAGAAAATGTCTCTGAGGAAACCCAGATACCAAACTCACTAGATAGACTTTTAAAAAGCTGCATTAAATATGTACAAAAAGCTAAAGGAAAACATGAGCAAAAGCTAAATGAAATCAAGAAAACAATGTATAAACAAAATAAGAATATCAACAAGGAACAAAACAAAAATTCTGGAGCTGAAAAGTATAATAACTAAAATGAAAAATTCACTAGAGGGGCTCAACAGCAGATTTGAATAGGCAGAAGAAGTAATCAGCTAACTTGAAGATAGGAAAATTGAAATTACTGAGTCTGAGAAACAAAAATAAAAAGAATAAAAAGATGTGAACAGAGCCTAAGGGACTTATACGTCAATATCAAGTGTGGGCCAACATACATGTTATGGGAGTCCCAGAAGGAGAAGAGAGAGAGAGAACAGAGCAGAAAGAAGATTTCAAGAAATAACGAGCAAACCTTATGAAGTTGGATGATATACATGAATCTATAAATCCAGAAGCTATAATTTTAAGTATGATAAACTCAGAGACCCACAATGAAACAATTATAATCAACCTTTCAAAACCAAAAGGCAAAAAAGAAAACCCTGATAGCAGGAGACTGTTATGAGACACTTATTAATGAAGAGGTCAATTAATTAAGAAGATATCACAATTATAAACATATATACCAAACAGCAGAGCTCCAAAATATGTGAAGGAAACATTAACAGAATCAAAGGGAGAAGTATACAATGCCACATTTCCCCCAATTCATACTTTTATGTTGTCCACTCCCATCCTGTTCTGGTCTGGCCATGTATAACCAACAGAATGATACAGAGGTGACTCCACATGATTTCTGAGTCCAGGTCATGAGAAATCATGCACCTCCACTTTAATAGCTTGAACTGCCTGCTTCAGTGCCACCGACCCTGTAGGAAATTTGACTACCATTAGGACCTCCAATCTCTGAGAAGGCCCAAGATTGCCACATGGAAAGCTCATGAGGAGAGAGGGATGTGGAAAGACCAGTCCCAGATGTTCTAACCATCCTCTCCTGGATGCCAGTGTAAGAACTATCTTAGACATTTTAGTCCCATAAGATGCTGTATGGAAAAGAACCAAGACCCCAGACATATGGCCTCAAGCATGTGATCTACCCAGGTAAGGCCCAGGTATCATGTTAGAGACAAGCCATCCCCACTGTGCCCTGTCCAAATTCCTGATGGATAAAATTGGCAGCATAAGAAAATGGTTGTGTTTTATGCCACTAAAATTTGGGGAGGTTTATTATATTCTCAGAGCAATACTATTAAGTGTTTGAAAACAGTCTTGTTATTTTATGATCAGAAATTCACCAAGGTGTGTATTTATGGAGCACCTAAAAAAGTTTTGCCTTGCAGTTCTGCCACATAGGAAACGCATGTGATTCTTTTATCCTCCATTTTTATTGTATGTGAAATGGGATAATGGATAATGTCTAAATTACAAGGTGTTCGTGAACATAAAATAAAATACTACATGTGAAAACAGTAAACTCTGAACTACTATACAAAATTTCTAGTTGCAGTGGTGATATGGGGTTATATATGCAATGATGATGGCAGTGATTTTGGTTAAAAATTAACCACGTGTCAGTCATTGCTGTCTGAACAAACTACATCTACAAGGACATTCTTGGGTCTTGGGATTGAAAAGTGCTCTGTGAGGTACAGAAGTATGTGACAGCCCTTACCCTTAAAAAAAAATGACAATATCATTGGGAAGATAGTATTTAGCTGCATTAAACATTAATATATATTTAATAAAACAATAAAATTTTAAAAATTAGATCCTTAGAGTGTAAACCTCAATTTGCTCTGGGAGTTCAGAGTTGAGAAAAATCCATATAGCATTATAGAAGAAGTAGGTTTTTCCCTGGAAATGGGATGGATACTCTCACTATTGTCCTGGTTGCAGGGAAGAGGGGGGCTCTCAGAGGAAATGGGAGATGCATAAATAAGGGAGACACTAAAGTGAGGATTTGGGAGCAGATATGCTTCAAGTTCCATCCAACTGAAAGCGAGAGTGTTACCAGGGACACTGCATGTTCCAGGGTCAACTGCCTGCTCTGCATAGCATTCATGTGGAACCCTCTTTGATTTGGTTCCAGAGACTCAGTTGGCCCTGTGTCTGAAACAAAGCAACAGACACCAGTCATCTTTCTATACTCAGGTGGGCAGAATTAACTATCATCTTTCTGAGAAGGGCTTCCATTCCAGAAATTCATTTTTTGATCAGTAGGGAAATTAAAAAATGGAGAAGTCAGAAAATGCCCCCCAACCCCCAAAAAAGCATTACAAATAGTGCTTGCATTTCTAGGCTTCCTTCATGGAAATTGTACAGAATCCAGCCAATATGGCTTATCACTGGTGATTTGGGGGGAAATAACTTACAGATTCTATTTAGAATGTTTGTGTCCTTTCTCTTCCCAGGTCAGGAGAAGGGATGATAGCAGCAGAACTCTCCATATTCCTCCTGATCAGCCTATCCTCACCACTGACCTTGCTGATTCTTCTCCATTTAATGACAGTTGTCAGAGAATTTTAGGAGCCCCTAGCCCAAGTACATTTAACGAGACCTCAAGTAAGAGAGACTTCTGGGTCATCCCTTTCCTTTTTCACTCACTTCTAGAGAGTTGTCCTGCTGGTCTCTCTTTCAACCCGACTGTTCATGATTTCAGATCATAACCGACTCTCTCAGACCAGGCAGGGCCTGCTTCTCCCTCTCCTCACTTCTCTGAAAATGATACACAGCCTTTCTATGGTTTTCTAAGAGTTTCTATTCCTACCACAAGGGAAAGCAGAAGGAAGGGGCCAGAAAACAGGAAGATGAAGCAGTCTCAACAAGTCACTTAAGCACTGTCTTTTCTAATTATGGGGTCATAAATAAAGCCTGCCCTTTTTATTCACTAGGTTTCAGCCCCACCTGTGCTGGACATGCCAGAAAGATTCACCACTTTCTCTTTTTCCTAGAAAGAACTCTGGGTTCCATTTATACTAAAATGCTGTGTCTGCATTACCTCTGACTCATTCCTCTTTGCATTTTCTCTGTCCTCCAAGTGACACAGAGAAGGACTCTGCCTTAAAGCTACCTCCAAGGAAGAGTTGGCAATAATCATAATCAGAGCTGCCATTGGCTGATTGAGTGTCTACTATGCTGGGAACTATACTAGGTTTAAACTTATTAAAACAGGTGATGTCTCATTTAATAGTCCAACAACCCCTAATGTAGAAATGCTCATTCCTACTCTGCATGTGAGGCAACTGAAGGTCAGAGAGTAAGTGGCTTGTCCAAAATTCCATGGGACCCAGCCTCTCTGAGACCAAGACCCATCCTTTCTCCTCCAGGTACAGTGGGAGCCCTTTCAAGCCTGATGCTCTGCTCTTTCCCAGGAAGTTCTCTCAAAGAAGGCATGGCATCACAGCTCTGTCCCCACGGTAACAGTTAATTCTTCCTTCCTTTCTCCCTGCCCCAGACCATCACAGGGATATGCCCCTCTCCCTGCCAAACACAGACATGAAGATTGGGAGAAGTGCAGGTCCAGGCTCTGTTGGGGGTGGGGTTTCTCAGGTTACAGATGGGTCTTAGTAATTGGTGAAGAGGATAAAAAGAAGAGGAGGATATTTTCTGTTGGTAGATTAGAAGATGGGCATGTCACGGTGCTCTGACTGCCATGGAAAGAGTCATCAAGAAGAACAAATAAGATAATAGGTGTGGAAAGCTTTTTAAATTCTCAAGCGACATAGAGGCATAATAATACCATATATACCATATTTCCTCAACTTTAAAATGTTTTTCATATTTTAAATTTCTGAAAACAAAATGCATCTTACAATTAATAAATGCATTAACTGTAGTGAGATATTTCCTCCCACACCACCCAAAGGTGCTGCTAATTCAGAGGTGGATTTTATGGTAGACAGCTTTTTAGAATCCAGGACATTCCACATAGGTTAGTTTGACATCTGCAATTCAGGGACTGAAGATGAGATTAAGGGGTGTTTTTTTTGCTCAAGGAGCCCCTCTCCCAACCTCTTCTCACTCCAGCTCAGTCCTGTAAAGGAAAACTCTTCACATGTATATATGCACCCACACTGTACCCACTTGTCTCCAGTAGTCATCATTTAGCCACGCCTCTAGCCTAAGTGTGCTATACCACTGGCATGGTCTACCCTTGAAGAGCTCTGATGAAGGGGTTCACACAGGCTCTGAACGCATGCTCAGGGCCCTTTGGGTAGAGAACTCCAGAATCCCAGTACTTGAAGCATAGTTTAGAGGCCAAACCATAGAACAGGGGGTAATATGGGCATATCCCCCACACCCTGAGAGTTTAGAGAGCACAGTCCAGATGATTGCCTTTATTTCTGACACCAAGTGTAAGTTCATGGGTCTTGAAGACACCCTCAGTATTTTAATAATTTACTAGAACCACTCTTAGAACTCACTGAAAGCTGTTATGGTTATGGTTTATTACAGAGGAAGGATACAGATTAAAATCATCGAAGGGGAAGAGAGGCATGGGGCAGGGTCTAGGAGTTTTCCAAATGCAGAGTTTTCAGTCTCCCAGGGGAATCATAGGCACCATCAACTCCTCTTCATCCAATGTGTGAAAATATGCATAGAGTAATTGCCATCCAGGGAAGCTACTCCAAGCTCTGGTGTCCAGAGTTTTTACTGGGGCTCAATCACGTTTATGGTTGAGTTCCCACATGACTGAGTTTAGTGTCAAGTTCCTCCAGAGTTCAAACTGATGCCTTTAGCCTCCATACCCTCTGGTGATAGAGCAGATAGCATATGGCCCAAATATCTCTTCATAAATCACTGTCTAATGTGATTAGACTATCTAATGTGTGGTCCAGGACCCCCAGATAAACAGTGACACTCTTCCTAGAGATCACTTCCCAGGATACATGGCAAAGGCCAAGCATTTCACTGAGTAAGATTAATTCTTTGTTATACAGCCCCATATTTTTGGGTCATGAGGAGCAGGATTACCAGAAAAGACATAGGGCACCCAGTTAAATTTGACTTTGGGATAAACAATGGATAATTTTTAGTATATGTATGCCCCATAGAATATTTGGGACACACATATACCAAAAAGTTATTCATTGTTTATCTGAAATTAGAACTTAACTGGGTATCTTATATTTTCATTAGCCAAATCTGGCAACCCCAGTGGGCAGGGACAAGGCTAGGGCCAGAATAGTACCTTCTAAAGAAAGCATGGGCCTCTGAGTAGGGCCCAGTTGTCTGGACTTAAGGGCTAGAGTAGGCAGCATACCACATCCTCCCCGCAAGCCTAAATCGGACATGAGGATACACAGGGGTCATTACTAGGGTGTCTAGCCAGAGATGACAATTCAGAGAAGGAAGAGTTAAGAACATATCTGTGGCCAAAATTAGCACCTTGACAAGGAGAAAAGGACCGCAGGACCAGAGTGGGATTGATCACTCCAGACACAGCACGCTGCCAGAAGTCTGTTACCATGAGTCAGTTTTGGATATCCCAGGCTCACCCTTGCCAACAAACCTCTGCCTGAGTCTGACTCTGTGGACTCAGGCATATTTGGTTTTCATCCCAGTTTTACTAATTAGCTGCTGTCCTTGGGGAGGTTATTTTATTCCTTTGAAACTGCAGTTTCCTCTTCTATAAATTGAGAATACAACATGTTTCACAATTCTTAACTTCCTGAAAATGTTTTAAAATAATGCAGAACAATTATATATAGCAATGGCCTTAGAAATTTAAACCCTTCAAACATTTAACTCTTTAGCATTAATATGCACAAATGCTATTACAGAGGACAGGGAGGGGGTGGAAAAAGGCAGATTACAGTCTCCACAGAGATTAGAGTTTCAACAGTGTTACTTACAAATTATATTCCATCAATTTTATTTACTGATCTAGGCAGACAGAGGATGGAAGGATATATGATGTGGAGTAAACACATTCATACTGGGATGAGGAGTGCTGGCATGAGATAATTTATATAAGCTTAATTTATATAAAACATCTTGCATGTAATAGTTGCTCAAGAAAATTTACTTCCATTTACTCCATTTTTTTTTCTGGAGTAAACATTTATTTTATTATAAAGATCTCCAACTTTAAGACTCCATCAAGAGAAACTAAGTGGTGAAATGGACTGAAATTTTTTTGTTATTTTTTATTTTTTTACTAAGGGAATCAAACACTAGTTGCTTATATTCTCCATCTCAGTTCCAAGTCCTCTAATTTGCAGCCTCTATGGGCTTGAAAGGGAACACTCACAAGCATAGAGAAAACCATATCCATATGAAAAAAAGTCATCAACATCCCACATGTAATTGTGTTTCTTAGAAACCACTCCCCAAAACACCAACCATTTAATATTGTTTGCACTGTGGCCTTTGTTCCCAAGCAAGAAATGAATTCTAAAAGTTCACATGTTCTTCATCAAGAGTAATCTTCAGGCCCAAAGGGAAAGATCTCAAAAGCACTTGAGTTAATACATTCCCCTTGCTAAGGTAACCAAAATATTCCGATGTTTTCCCTTAATACTCTCAATTTACAACTAGCAGACAGATGCTTCTTCTCAAAGGCCTTCATAAATCTTCCCATATGAGATGAAAATGAAGGATTTATTTTTGCCCATCTTTTAATTTTACTCAACATTCAATGAGTTATTCTTACAGCTGACATTTCAAATGTATTAGTAGAATTTATCACTCAAAGGCTTATGCAAGGACTAAATTACACTAATGAATTGACTATGAATGTGAAGCCTAACATGAGGCCAAATATTTTCTGGCTTCATTTCTGTATCTCAGCAAATGGCTTAATTTGCTCCCTACTTATCCATTACTGCTAAATTGTCTCGCTATTATTATAGTAAATGGCTGCAAACCCTGGCTTGCCCTAAGGCTCAGGCTGAGTGGAGTGGAATGAGGACATTTACTGTAGACAGGAAAGGTAAAAACCTGCCATCCACTCATTTTTGCTGAGCTCGAGGAGGGAGGACGGAATCATGGTCCAACCCACCTTTTCCAGTACCTCTCACAGTCACAGACTATGCTTAACAGTTGGTATTTCCAATGTATTAATGGAATTTATCATTGAAAGACATATGGAAAGGTTAAATTACACTAATGAACTGACTTTGCATTTGAAGTTGAACATGAAGCCAAATATGTTCTGGCTAAGGGTTTTTTTGTTTGTTTGTTTTTTGGTTTTTTGTTTTTTTGTATCTTAGCAAACTACTTAATTTTCTTCCTACTCACCCATTATCACTAAATTGTCTTGCTATTATAACAATGCCTGCTAACAGTGTTATAGTTAAGAGTCTGCATGTTTTCATTACAAGTGCGTATTTTCTGAGATTCCAACTATATAGGGAACTACGGAAATCTCACAGGGTTCTCAAACTTTGCTGGAATTGCTCCAGCCTTAGAATTTTCCTTTTGTGCACATCAACAATCAGGCCTTTTGAGGGAGAGGGACCAGGATTTTCCAAAACAGTTGAATTTTTGCCCACTTCCAATTGTGTGCGAGCGTAATTTTAGATGGCAATTTTGTGGATGTTTATTTTAGCATCTTTCCACGTTCTTTCTCATTTTCATTGCTCTTTTGTATTTTAGTGAAGACTCTTGTACCTCATATATGAATGTGAAGATTTTGTTCCCTGATAATCAGTCACTGAACAAGATTTAATTACTAAAAGGGGGAGGAGATTTTTTTTTTAAGTTTCCATCTGTGACATGAATGAACAAGTGAAACTTATATAAAGCGTTCTGTACTTTTGTGGGAAACGCAACTGTTTCTGATGGACATGTAAAGGAGTTGAATCAAATGATCAACGACAATCCCTTAAATTATATAACATATGCAGTGAAAAGATTAAAATCCTTGGAATTCAGATTTAAGTTTGGGAGGGAGGAGAGAACCAGGAAAAAAAAAAGAGAGAGAGAGAGAGAGAACCCATTGCCTTTGCTCAAACTTCCAGAAGTTTCAATGCTCTGTGAATCTCTATTCCTGTATTCTCACCTTTCATGCCATAGTGGGCCTCATAGAGTCCTCAGTGCTGCTAATCTTCCATCTGGACATAAGGGGCACCTATTTCTGTCCCCTTTCTCCACAAGGCAAGCTCAGCCAGAGATCCCCAGATATGGCCTAAACCCAGGTCTTCCTCAGCTGCTACAGAACAACTTTCCCAAGCAAAAGGCTGAAAGATGGAGGTTGCATCTTCACAGATTCCCCTCACTGGGAGATTCTGAAGCTTGGATCCAGTGTCTCACCCCTATGACTCAACTCTCACAGGAGTTGTATTTTTGTGGGGTGTTTTCAAAGTATTTCCTAACCCTCTGGGTCAAACACATTTTCTTGAACTTTCTACCACATGCAGTAGAACACATTCAGGCACTTCTTCCTCCTGCTAATTGGCCCTTATTCAACCATCTGGCCATTTACCCCCTCAAAAAAACCTCACATACAAGCCATATTTCTTTCTTGTAATTTATACTCTGTGTTGTGAATAGTTAAGGAGGAATGAGAAAATCAATTATCCTATGACATCCAGAGGTTCTCTTCATGTAATGCCAAGGGTCTAGTTGTGCTGGATGGGAAGCAAGATCTTCTCCATGGTGCCCGAACCACTCTGTAGTTGCATGTGATGCTCTTGGCTTCCACTGATTTCTCTCTGAACACTCCCCAAGACACTGAAAATTATTCTGTTTAGGATTCACCAGCATTTACCCATGAATCTACCCAGCCAATTGGTTTTCCTTTTGATAACCTTGACTCTCAGACTAACCTCACAATTCCAGTTGCTCCAGGATCCCAGCCCAGGGATCTTTCTAATTCCCAGATATCAGGTGCTGCTTCATCTTCACCTTTAGCTGAGAGACCTACCCAGCAGCATTCACAGCAGCTTCACCTTGCGTATGAGGACAATGGAAGGTTCTATCCATTTACTTTGCTCTATACTCACATCTTTTGTTTTGCCTTTTTTTTTTTTTACATATGAGGGGAAGAATAACTTTTCTTCTGTTAGGGTAAATTAAACAGATGGCATAGTGTGCCCATCTCAAGTACAAAACGATTCCACATTTACATGTACCAAGAACGAAAGGCAAATGCAAGCATGTCTACAGAGTCCTCTGGAACCAGGAGAAAGCTCCCAAACTCATGATTTCTCAGAGGTGCTGGCTGAGTAGAGGCATTCGTAGTAAAACTAAGCTAAGGAAGCCCCAAAGGCCCTCTTTTTTAAAAAATTCTAAGTTTATTTTAAAATTGTAATTCCTTGCTAGAGCCTACCTATGTCTGGAATATTTTCTTTCTTTCTTTTTTTTTTAAAGATTTTATTTATTTGTTTGACAGAGAGATAGAGAGAGAACACAAGTAGGCAGAGGGAGAGGGAGAAGCAGGCTCCCCGCAGAGCAGGGAGCCCAATGCGGGACTCGATCCCAGGACGCTGGGATCATGACCTGAGCCGAAGGCAGCCGCTTAACCGACTAAGCCACCCAGGCGCCCGTCTGGAATATTTTCAAGGTGAAAGACCAACTGTGTTCTTTGGGTCTGTTTAATTCTCATAATTTGTCTCCTTACTTTTTTTGAGAAACAGAATCGTGCCATCTGATCCTGACCCGTATGGCAGTTGGATAAAACTCCAAAGGTATACGCAGCAGGGAAGAGCCAGAGGGTCAGAGGTGATAAACTATAACCAGTGAACTCTCCTTTAAACGCGAGCTGGGTTTTTTTTTTTTTTTCAAGGCAAGTTAACTCAGCAATTTGAAGATGTATTAGAGAGAAAAGCTGCCAACTGTCATTCTTTTTAGCCACTTATACAAAGATTAAAAAATAATATTTTTGCATTCCCATTCAATGAAATGGCATCCCCTAATTCCAATGGCACCCTATGCCAAGGTACACAAGGTACCAAGCCATGCTCATGCAAAAGACATAATGCCACAACAGACCAACATAAAACATACATTTGAGGTATAGATTAATCCAAAGGGAAGCTAACATTCAAACTTTGTTTTTCGGGTTTTTGCTTCTTTCTTCAGTGGGCTCGAGTTCATTCCCTGGGATATCATTGCCACACTGCATATGCATTGATAGCAAAATATTCTGGACCACACACCAGCAAAAGTGAACCTTCCTGCTTTAGTTCTTCTCCAGACAAATGTGTTAACCATCCAAATTGTACACACACACACACACACACACACACGGTTGCCAGTATGACTGAGC
This sequence comes from Mirounga angustirostris, assembly GCF_029215605.1. NCBI lineage: Eukaryota > Metazoa > Chordata > Mammalia > Carnivora > Phocidae > Mirounga > Mirounga angustirostris. Next base: position 23,820,691 of record NW_026991723.1, read on the forward strand.
AACTGAGAGGTTTTGCTTGATAGATGATTGGTGAACAGTTCAGGATGCTACACTCAGAGGAATTAAATGAGATGGGAGGCATTCCTGCAGAGATAACCGTGTCCAGATTTCCTATGCAAGACCCTAAAATTCCTGACCTCATACCTTTGTTCCTACTCTCTCTTCTTCCTAGATTTCTCTTCCCCCTTCTCCCTTTATACCAGTCTTGCAGAACACAGACCCAGTGCTACTTTTTAATCCTCCATCCTCTCCTAAGTCTAAAGTATCTGATCCTCTACTGAATATTCATAGCATCTACACATATAAAGAGACATTGGAAAAGAGTAAAAGTATGGTGATTGTGAGCAGAGGCTCTTAAGACCTAAACATCCGAGCTTAAGTTCTCTTTCTCACTATTACAGCTGTGTAACCCCTGGAAAATTCTTTAGTCTCTATAAGCCTTGATTTTCTCCTCTGTAAAACAGGAAATAATTTGAATATCGTGATGGTGTTAAGATGGTAACGTGAGATAATACATGTAAAGCATTTAACCATGTTAAATTTCCAGCCAAAGGGAATATGCAAAAAATGCTGACTGTTGGTATTATATCAAAGCAACTGCCACTTCTTCCTAAACTCTATATGTAGCTGTATATCCATCTGAGCCACCACCACCACCACCCCCCACCCCAACACTAGATTCTTAATTGGCCCAGACTGGGAATCAGGTCTCCTGCACCTGTGTCTTTTCCAGAGATCCTAGGACAATGCTTTGCACTAGATACATTTGTTAAACGAATGCTGGAGATTTTGAGCTAACAACTTGTATTTGGCTCTTAAAAGCCCGATCTCTTCAGAATATCCTGGTAAGGCTTATGGGAAATAGGCATCATGTTTCAAAATGCCTATGAGGAGACCGAAGAACTGCAGTGGTCAAGTGATGGGACTAAGCACCTTCCAGAAGACAATGACATGTATTTCTTCATTGATCTATAAGGTCTCAAAAAATAAAAATAAGACAGAATCTCAATTTTGAAAAAAGACTGTACTGGATCTGTGAAAACCAAACTGCAAATCAATCTAGCTGACTCAGTGGAACAATTTTTAAATTGTCAATATTTTATGTTGGTTGTTGATGGAATTGGCCATTGTAAGAATTAGTTGTCAGTCAGCTCTTGGATACCCACACACTAGGCTCTATTTGAACCTTTGGATTAATTGCTATAGCTAAATTCCTAGACACAATTTTCTCATTATTTCAAATTCTGAGCTTGAACAAAAAGTGTATGTAATTTTAAAAAGATGATAATAAGTACATACTTGAGTTATTTTATTTACAGATAAAATTAGGTGATGGCCATTTCATAGTTTTTATAATGTAAGATGGTGTTAAAATTCTACCTTTCGAGATCTCTAGGCTTCAGAGAATTCTCATCTCAGTGGAATGTGAAAACTGAATTTTTCTTAGTATTTAACATTCATAGGACTTGTAAGAAACACACCGTAGTACCCTGACTTTTAATTTCCTCATGGCTTATGTAAATATGAGGCTGTCTACAGCTGAGTGTGTGTGAATTTTTTTCTTCACTCTATCTCTCTCTAAGAGAATTGTTTTTGAAAAATCATCTTTAATTTAGAGAAGCATTGTACATAAAAGAGTGTATACATTGCCATCTGCTAAAAAGTGTCAGAAGGCTCCCCATGGTGAAGCTTGCAGCATCCTGTAGTTTTCAACTCATTACTTGAGGGATTCAGTGAGGTTTCTCCTAAACACTGTCAAGGCTTTGCTGAACATTTGGCAGCACTGAGAGTACTTTAAGCAGCTCATTTTGGTTAGAGTCTGAAAAGATTTCCTGTTTTTATGAGGTAGTCCTCTTTCTAAGGGGACTACTTGAGAAGTTCTGGAAGGTGAGATACCCTGTTTTAAAGGACATTACCCAGGAGCAAGGCAGCTTTTGAGATTCACCTGGTAATGGACTAAACTCAAGAGAAAGGTGAACAGAGTAGAAGTTAGAACTACTGGTTTTATTTCCTGAATTTTCCCACCAACATCTGCTTTAACAGGAAGATTACAGACTGAGTCACCACCTGGACCTGTGGACCTGTGGACACACACACACACACACACACACAGAGACGCAGATTCAGACACACATACATCACGTATAGCTAGAATAATCTTCCTTAAACATTACATTTCAGTTTTTGTTCAAAACCTTTCAATGGTGTAAGTTTTCAAACCAAAACCTTCCAAGTTATTCATTCAACTTTTTCTCAATTTATTCCCGACACCCACCCTCTTTCCACCATCTCATTATTCCCAAACATGGTAGCTCCGCTTAGCGTCCAACTAATCCATCTGTACATACGCCCTTTGCCATGTATCTCGTGCCTATCTATTTTATAACCCAGTCGTTTTCACATTTTTAAACCTGCAAATCCTCTCAGAAAATGGGATTTTAGATGGAAATTGATTATGTAAAACTGGTCAAAGCAGAGCTGTTGTATTCAAACAGGAATGGCTCTCATCGGTGCCTCCCGAGGTCCCCCTTGTCCTCCTTGCCATTTTGAAGTGATACCCGAGTCACCTCCGTGAAGGTTTAGGTTCTGCCAGACGCATTTGAAAACCACTAATCTAATGTTTTTTTCTTTGGTAGCCTTTCCATACGCAGGCCTCAGTTAACGTCCTCCTCACCTACATCTGTGGATTCATATTGCCCCTGGACTCTGCATTTCCTCAGCATCTATTGGTCTGCTCCGTAGGACAGCACACTGCGTGGAGAATGGGTGTCTTGATATCAAACACCCCAAGGATGGAAATAGCTTCACTTTACTCCTCCCACTCATCTCCAACTCTTGGAACATGCCCAGAAGCCAGCATAACAGTCGTGCTCCATTGACCAAAGAGCTGTGGAAGTTCCTCTGTCTCTGAGGTTTCAGTTTACACATTTTCACGGTTGTGAGCAATGCTATACGTCAAAGGCATAGCTCTTCCTATCACCATGAGATGGCTATGCCAGTCATGTTCAGACTTTTTTTTAAGAGAGGGAGAGAGAGGAGGGGGAGGGGCAGAGGGAGAGGAGAGAGAGAATCTTAAGCAGGCTCCATGCCCAGCGCAAAGCCCAACCTGGGGCTCAATCTCACAACCCAGAGATCATGACCTGAGCCGAAATCAAGAGTCGGATGCTTAACCAACTGAGACACCCAGGTACCCCATTCATGTTCAGACATTTAAATCTTGACCACTGTCTTGATCCTAAGGAAGTATCCTGCTATAGACGAATGCAAAAGCATGTTTCATACCACTTTTCAGTTATCCTTAGGAGCTGACATCTGAAGTCCAAAGCTAAAGACAAGAGCACTAACAACCCCACATTTTAAAGAGAGCCACCAACAATTGGGCCACCCACTTACCAGGGCTCTTTAAAAGTCAGCTTAAAAATACTGGGTGCTACCCATCCTTCATCTCAGCTTTTATTGTCCTATATGCAATAGAAGCAGAAGTCTGGGGGAGGGAACAGAGAGAAAGTTCTGAGAATCTGAGTGGTAGTAACAGCTTTGTTGACATATAGTGTTTTTGTGTTACTTTTTTTGTTGTTGTACTTCCTTAAAGCCAAATGAGAGGCCCTTCCAGAGAAACCCATAACAAATGGGGGTGCCTGCAAGAATGAGACCTCACACATCATTCTCCTTTTGGACCTGGCTCAGGTAGTGGACTTACTGCTCTGCCCTTCATTTCTATAAACTAGAGAGGAGTGAATTGAGTGGTCGCAGGATGAAGAGAAGTAGACATAGGGGAGCAGCCTGACTTTCCACTATTGGGCTTGGCAAGGAGGCTTGGATTTCCTGTGGGTTTAGTGAGCACTGGAACAAGGTATCTGGACTGGGGCCATCTTGCTAGGCAAGAAGTCTGCCAACCAGGCAATGGAATACCAGAAGCAAGGAGCTGCAGGGTGTACAATCAACAACAGGAACTTGTTGGTGGGTGGAAGATGGAGGAAGACTTGGAGATGGAGGTGGAGTTGGATCCTCACTGCAGCAGGGAACTGCTCGGGGGAAGCTCAAAGGGCCGTATGAAAACTCACATGTGCACCCTCTATATTTGGATGACTACACACTGAGGCCTCCCATAGCCACAGAGTGTTGCCCAGAGAAGCAGCAACAACCCACAGAGAAAGGACCATAGCCATGGATGGTTAAGTCAAGAGATGGTTGCCATTTCTCCCCCCATGTTCTTCCCGTACTTCATCGTCATAGGAATCTGGCCTCGATAAGAGAAGGGCAGGTTCAAATTCAAATTAGGGTGTCAGTGCCAGAGGTAACACTAAGGTTAGGGGTGGAAATAAAATGAAAATGAAATATAAGAGGAGACTTGTACACTGGACTTAGATGAAAGGGCTTGGAAAGTCACCAATATTTCCCAAATGTCGTTAACAGATGTTCAGGGGCATTGGGATAGAACATGGTTAAGCAGTGGTTGGAAAAATTAAAGTGTTTCAAGTTATCCCCACTGAGTCCAGGCTGCTCAATAAACAGTTACTTTATTCATTTATAGTGAGAAGAAGAAAGCCAAACTGTAAACATCTTCACATAAAAATTTTAAGAGAATTTGAAAGAAACAGGAATCTGTATTTAGAGTTCCTATAGGCGATCTGCCTTGACAGTCTGTGTACATGTTGGTCACCTGTATAAGGTCACTTTGGACTCAGGTACAAATGGCCTTCTTGAAAATTAACTTGTTTTGTATTTATTTATTTATAAAGATTTATTTATTTTAGAGAGAGAGAATGTGTGTGAGTGGGGGGAGGGGCAGAGGGAGAGAATCTTCAGGCAGACTCCCTGCTGAGCATGGAACCAACCCTGCATGGGGCTCAGTCTCCCCACCCATGAGATCATGACCTGAGCCAAACCAAGAGTCAGACGCTTAAGCAACTGAGCCAGCCAGGCATCCCGAAAATTAACTTGTTTTTAAAGAGAAGTGCTTACTTCAGAATGCACAGTAAATTCTTATTGATTAACGTTATTTTTGAACTCAGTTTTTAAATTTATAAAAACATAAATTTAATTATTTAAAAAAATGATTTGATGAGTTCTATTTCATGTATTTTATGAGTTGTAAATTACAAGTCCGGCAGCTCAGCTGGCTAAGGCAAAGAGTTAAAGTCCCATCCTGCCACATGTTCGCTCTGTATATGTAACAGTTTCTTGTTTATGTTTCCAGAAATTCCCGTGCCTCTGGGAGTCATGTAAACATATGGATATTTGTCTTCTTTTTAGCAAAAGTGGCGTGTACTAAACACAATCTTTTACAACTTGCTTTTTTTCACCAAAAATGTGTCTCAAACGTGCGTTTCTGTCAGTACACGCCGATCCACTTCATCCCTTTTAAGCACTGCCTAATATTCCACTTTATTTTTACCTCATACTTTAAAGCATTTCTCCATTAATGGGCTTCTAGCTCAATGACATTTTTAAGAATGTGCTATCATGTAATAAATTGATGATTATCCTGATATACATGTTTGTCTATTTCTAAAAGGAAAGCCTCATTTAATTGTAAATTTTCAAACTGATGGTACAATAATATTGTCCAGAATACAGAATCTGAAGTGTTACATGATATTAAAATACTCCGAATAACCAGAGAAGATTAAATTTTGCTCAGTATAGTTGATAATATTAAGTAATTTTAAAACATTACATTCCAACCCTCAAAGTTGGCGTTTATATATGGTAAAAGCAACCAGACTTATATAACAGTGCACTGCATAGCAACATGCTTGATAACAATGTACTGAGTATATACACATACCTTCTTAACCAGCGATATGGTGAGAATTAATAGGGTAACATATGCAATCTCCTAGAGACAGGTGATTGAAGAAGCTAACATAAACAGTGTGACTATTTCCTTTCTGGTTCACTCAGGCTCCATACAAGACAAAACAAAGGCACTGCTACAAGGTTTATCTTCCATTTGTTTGTCATTCTTCAAAGTAGTCTCAACCTTTCCCAGTTTATCTGAGGTCAAAACATCTGTTTTAACAAACCAGGGTAAAGGGCAGAGAACACTACTACGGAGGTGTGTCTGCACTGTCTTTAATAACTGAGACCGTGTATTTTTTTTTTCCCTAAGATAAATGTTTCTGTCAGCACAACACTCTTTTTTCTGGTTTTAAGCCACTCACTACTCCATTACTGTTGCTCCTGCCCACACAATATGACTGTCCACCCGGGACCTGGACCAGCCCCCACCAGAAGCCCCAGCCCTCCCTGGAGATAACTGAGTCTGAAAATGGGTCTTATCCCAGGGCTGTTTATACTCAGTAGTCTAAGTTGAGAAACCTCATAACAGAAGCCCCTCTTCTGAGAGGTGTGTCTGTATGAGCATACGTGTATGTATAAAAAGACATTTCAGTTTTCAATAAACTGTTTACTGTTCAAACATTAAATAAATGTAGAACTGTTTTAATCAGCTGAACAAATATTTAATGTACACTCCAGCATAAGAGCTATGTTTAAAAATATCCTCTATACTGCTAAGATACAGGGAATTTATGGAAACCAGTGACCTGAAAGGTAAAACAAACATTCAGGAGAAAAAAAAAAATGAAGTATATAATTTTAAGTTTAAACTTATCCCTCTTCTATTAGCATCCAGTAGTATTTGTGTGTGTGTGTGTCTGGGGGGGGGGCGGGAAATACTGGTTGGATTATACTTATATTTTCTAGAACAGCTAATGGTTGGGTGACTCCCAAATTAATTTCCAGTAAATTGTTATGAGAAGGTAAAACATGGCAAAGCTCATGCTCTGTCCAGAACTGTGTTTCTTGGTAGAGTGTTTGTTTGCTCTTTCAGTTCTAAACACTGGAGGTCATTCATGGCAGCAGTAGCCGGGTTTCTGTCCACAGCTGCTAGAAGGGGTTGTCTAAAACTCCAACAGGAAATGCTAAGTTCTTGGAAAACACTTAATCCTCAGTAGATTCTGTGTAAATATCATAGAAAGTTGGCAGAAAGTATGTAGTTTTAGAAAAATAACCTCTTACAAAGATATATGGGAGACACTTCTAATAAAATGGATGCCATCCTCTTTACACTAATTGCATTCTTAATTGTATTTGCAAAGAAAAATGAAAAAAATAAGGGTCTTAAAGTGGCCATGTGTTCTCTTACTGTCCTGCTAATTTAATTCGGTGAGCAGACCTCTAATCAAGGTCATCTCTCTCTTCCTGAATTGTGAGGTTATCTGCAGTACTTGGTTGTTTGTGGTCTTTAATTCTCTTAGCATTTGGTGGTGGTTGAGATACAACAGTACGAGGAGGCCGTGTTATCACGTGGCCACAGACTCATCTGCCATTTCGATCAAACAGTACGCCCACCCCACGTCATCAAGAGAGTCTTTGGGGGCACCTGGGTAGCACAGTGGGTTAAGCAACCAACTTGGTTTCGGTTCAGGTCGTCATCTCAGGGTTGGCAGATCAACTGAGCCCTGCATGGGGCTCTGTGCTCAGCACGGAGTCTGCTTGAGATTCTCTCCCTCTCCCTCTGCCCCTCCCACTTGTGCTCTCTCTCAAATAAATAAATCTTAAAAAAAGAAGTCTTTAACAGTAGCTTTTTACCCACTTGATCAGATTATCAATGTCATCAATTTGATTTAGCATTCAGCAATTTAAAGATTTTATTTATTTGACAGAGACACAGTGAGAGAGGGAACACAAGCAGGGGGAGTGGGAGAGGGAGAAGCAGGCTCCCCACAGAGCAGGGACCCCGATGCGGGGCTCGATCCCAGGACCCTGGGATCATGACCTGAGCCAAAGGCAGATGCTTAACAACTGAGCCACCCAGGTGCCCCAATATTCAGTGATTTAAAACACCAGGTTTATTGGCTTTCAAATACATGCCTTTATTAATGTGGATCTAATGTTTGAGTTTCTCTCTGGTTTACAAAAGATATTTGTTCAATGAAGAACTTGAAGTTTTCAGTCATTTTGTTTCACCACTTCTTTTGGGACATAGCACCATTGATATGTTTACTAAGAAAGTAGCCTGTGATTGGTTCAAAGAAGAAACGCTTCAATTTTAGTTGGAGCCCACGTCATTTCTGGCTCCCTCCAGCGCAGTGACAATCCATCCTTCTGTCCATAATCGCTGAAAAGTCTTCATGTTTCTGAGAACACCAGGAAAATAGCACTTCAGAGCCTAAGTTCAGCTGTTCATAACCATAATGAAGAGGAACTGGAAGCTGAGAATTAAAAAGAGAAGAAAGGAAAGGAAGCTACTTAGCAATCAGAAGAAATACAGTGTTTATGAGATCATTAGGAACCCATTTGAAGTGCTTTTTCCTAACCAGCTTTAGCGAAAAGGAAGTTGTCAACTTAAGTCAATGAATATAACCCACCCTATATCCACATGGCTATGAAGCAATTAATGCACCTCAATGCCATAATGAAATGGTTCGAAACTATAAAAGGCCTCTTCCAAATTGGGGGCTGCTTTTCCACGAGGGGGCTTTGATGTCTGTGTCGCCAGGCAAAACTAGCTCGTGTGTCAACAGCAAGACGCTGTGCTTGGCAACAGATCCAGAGGCAGAACGCAAATATACCTGCCCTCCTTCTCAGTGCCCTCTGACGTAACTACTGTGTTTGAGCTGGTAAAAAAAAAAAAAAAAAGGGAAATTAGAATGTTTGCTTCTTTAGCTTCAGGTAGAGCTTTGGCTATAGCAATCTCCGAAGCACCATGAAAAATGCATGGTATTTCCCACTGCACTCTTAGACACACATAAACACAGAGATAGCAATGAAAGGGTCTCCATACGGATGTGGCTTCATTCAGGCTCTTTTCCTCTCACTATCGGCTAGCTATACCTGACTTGAGGGTATGGTATTAACATACCATCCACATAATGAGGGCTTACCTGGACTGAGTAAGAAACTTAAAGGTAGATCCCCACATGCTTTTCAGACCTTGGACTTTCTCTATACCAGCCTAGAGAGTAGAATTAGATCCTATTCAACATGTATATGAGCAGTTTCCTGATTCTGAAATTCATGGCAAAACAATAGCTTCTTCAGTTTTTCCCCTGCCCTGCTACCTACCTGCTGTTTTTATTTAGTGTTGTCCTTTCACTTCCTCTCCGTACCCGTATGGTAAGCATAGGTGTGAGACAGCCTATTCATGTATTAACAGCTATTATCCATTACAAATGTTATTTCCCTTGGTTCCTTATTTTTTAATCAGACTTGAACTTCAGGTGAGCCAGAGCACAAAGGGGTGGGAGGAGCTGCTATGCATCAGGCATGCTCACATCACCCAGCAGATGGCCTTTCCTTCCCGGCAGGTAGGCAGGTTTATTCTGGAAGACAAGTGACTCACCTGAGCCTCCCAGGAGATTAAAGCCACTGTGTTCACCTCGGGAGCAGCATCTGGGAATCTTAACCCTGCCCGCTCAGAAAGCTAAGCAATGACCCTGGAGGTTGGGGGAGACCAGCCTTAGCCTTCCTAACCACTTCTTAGTCTATAACCCAGCATGTTACAGATAAAGATATTCTTTCTGACACTCCAGGCATTCTGGCAACAAGTCTGGGAAGCTGTGTAAATAACAGCCCTTTCCCAGGACTGTCCCGGGAAGGCTCGCCGACGCAGGAGGCCTCTTGTCTTGGCCCTTCCGTGGTCCTGGAGATTCATACCTACACACTCCACTGCCTGCGGTCAGGTTTACTCAGTGGAAGCCCTACTACCCAAACAGAGTGGGTTTCTGGTCAGAAACAAGCCTTGCCACACACTGGTAAACACAAACGAATCACCCTACAGAGCCCCTTTCTTTTAAAGGGTGGTGCAAATCCAAGGGTCAGCGGTCAGGAGGAATATCACCAAACAAACGGAAGCTGTGTTTGCTCCACCATGAAACACGAGCAGCACATGTCTCCAGGAGGATCTACTGTAGCATGTCCAAAGTAAACGGACACGGGTGAGCGGGGGGGGGGGGGGGGCTTCCTACTTCAAAGTCTCCCTCCAGCTACTCCTGAGAAAGAGACTCCTTCCGGATTTCTCCCCACAAGAAAGCACTTCTGAGACTGCCATTTCTGGATGAACTGCCTTTATCTGTTTGAAACCGAAAGAGATGGCAGCCCTTCTGTTTGTTTTCTGTTGATGTTAAACAGATGCACAGCCCTATTACAGCCACACGGGCCTAATTCAAGATGATGCTGTGATAGGAATGTTGTCGCTGTTGGGCCAATGTGAGGAGGATGGATTTGCCTGTTATTGCATATGTGTTCAATATTTTCATTTGCTTTAATGCCCCAGGCTCCCCCATGGATCACACTGCACCTGCCTACTCTTGGCTGTTTTCAGAAGAAAAGAGGTCTCCTCCACACACTAGGACACAGCCTTCAGAAATTCACTAGGATTTCAAGATCAGCTGTCATTTCTTCAGTAGGTCAGATCAAGGCTGCAATTATTTATTTTCTCAAATCATGAGCTGTTGGTGAAAGGTGGTGAAGTAAAGGAAAAAAGAGCAGGGGAAAGGAGAGAAGGGGGAAAAGCCGATAGTGGGTCGAGCTTTAATTATTTATTTATTTGTAAATTTTGAACCTCATTTGAACCAGTTTGGATCCTCTGGCCTTCCTGAGGGCTGGGCATCACAGTGAGCAAACCTGCCCTCCACATCAGAAAATCCTAACATTTTCTAAGAAGGATATAAATGCCTGTTTTACAGCTCTGCTTTCAGAGTAAGATGCAATGAAAAGTGAATCAAGGGCATTTGAGTTTAGAGAATTTTTATGCTTTTTTTTCCTTGTGCAAAATAAGATTTTTGCAGACATTAGGGGTCTCAGATAGCTTTTGGAAGTGAATAGGGGACAGGATAAAAACAAATTAAATTAGTGATACGGTGAAAACCTTGATTCAAAAGCCTCTGTGAAGTTTTCCCAGATAACATTACCTCAAAGTCTTTCTCTGGGGGAGAAGCAATTATCAGAGGGACTGCAAAAAGAGAGCAGACCTATCCCATCAAGTAGAGGGCAACCGGAGCCTGGCCCATCAATACCCACATGGAAAGTCATTTGGAAGACCCAACTCTGAAGAGTCAAATCTACCTGAAGATTCCAGGAACAGATGTCAAAACAGGGCAGGCTTCTGGAGACAAGAAAACTCAGTCTGCTCCAGTCTTCAGACCCCTTTAAAGCCACTGACCTCCTACTGCACTGAGTAGGGTAGTCAGTCTGTCTTAAAAGCATCCAGCGTTATCATTGTCTGCAGGTTGTTTCCCTGACCTCCACTTCTTGCCAGGTGATATTTTCATCCAGGTAGAGACATGTACTCAGATTTTACTATAGAGATCTGTACACAGTTTGGGAACCACTTTAGGCGGAAGCTCTATATGTCCTAAATGGCAAAGTTATTGGTCATGAAAGTGTTCATTAACGGAACACCATGCATTTAGGTTTGTTTCGTTGGTTGGTTGCTTTGTACATTTCTCAAGACCTGTGACTTCAATCACCTAGTCATCATCCACCAATAAATACTGTAATGACGGATACATAATGAGAACCAATCATCTTACAAAATGAAATATACTAATTTGAATATTGAGACAAGGAGAGCCAGTCCAGCATCCCACAATAAACGTACCTGATGTATTCCAGTCCTCTTGTTCCCTCAGCATATGTATAATTGTTCTTTTCTTTGCAACAGATCCTGTGCTGAAATGGCTAAATTCTAAAAAACCTTTTCCTTTTCTATCATTAAAAGATGTTAAAATGTCTCTAAATCTCTAAAACCTCAAGCTTGCCAGTTGCATCTATAATTAACAATTCCCCCCATAACCAATACAAATATTTAGGTACAATCATATTAAACATTTAATGTTAACGGCTTATTCATAAAAGCCTGTGGTCTAGAAAGATGGTCATGACTACAGTCTCTCCTCTGTATGCTTTAGATTCACATGAGAGATTGTATTTGATTCTGGTACCAAATTCTCATAGAAATAAAAGTAAACTTAAGTCTACACAGAGGATTATAACAAGATAACAATGAAATTTCAAGCTTTGCATCAAGAGTCAGTTGAAAGGACTGTATTTTTAGCCTAAAATAACATGAAAAGCATCTAGCTGCTTCTTACGATTTAAAATCCATCATGTGGAAGATGAATTCGACTTATCCTGAATGTTCCCAAGTGATACACCTACCCTAGGTAGTAAAAGTTGCAAAGTGATAAAATTTGGCTCAATTTAGGGAAGAATTTTCTAAGATTCAAATAGTTCCCATCAAGCTTATGGCAGACAACAATCTGATAGAGACTTGGTGAGTTATATTCAAATGTCACATGATTGGTTGAAAGGATATATAGAAAAGGCCACTGGAGCCCTAGGATCCTGTGATCCTATGATAGCCAATATAAGCCAGGTTTTGTTTTTTGTTTTCCTTTAGCTAATTTTTTTTCCCATTCTAACAGATGATTCATGGAAAATATCAGATAAGTCATTCTTTGAAATTTTACACCTTGAATCATGTATGTTACACCCTATTATTCATGTACAAATAGAAACATCGACTAATCACTTCTTAATATTTGTACTATAAATGAAGGCAAAAAAATCTTCTTGATATTGACAGCCTTTGAAAATACCCCATAGGTCTGGAATAGAAGCAGGGCCCTTGGAAAGATCAGAAGGCAATGTCCTACAGTGAGAAAATTGATACCATGAAATAGCAATTCTCTTTGAAGCTCAGAGAAAAGGTCTACTGAGAAAAGTTAAATACACAAAAGTCAAGATTTGCCAACAATGGAAAAAAATATCAGCATCTGAAACCATTTCAAGCAAAAGTGTAATTTCTAGCAGTGGTAAATTGTCAAGTGTAGGCTAAAGAAAACTAAGACCATGCTTTCCTCCCCAAATCTCTTCTCTTAAACAATTCTCATAGCAACTGGTTAGTAGGATTGGAGGACCCTACAGGCCAAAGGGCATATATCTGAGCATCTGTGGGGTTCACCGAATGTGTTATCTTTGGAAACTACCCAATGGCATGGCATGGACAGAATTTGCTGGACTTAATTTCATGGAGATACTAAAACACTAACAACAAGTTAAAGTAAACTTTACAAATGTGTTTTTATAAAGGAGCCTATTAGTCTGAGATTTCATTTACAAAATCATCTGGACAAACAGTCCTGGCACAATCCCCTCTTACTACCTCCCCCTAACACCCAAATCTTTTGATTTTTAATTCATTTAACATCAAATTAATCACTTTACAGTGAAAATTTCAGAGGCATTTAGTACATTCAGTGTTGAGCAACCACAATCTTTATTTAGCTCCCATGCATTCTCATCACCCCAAAAGGAAATCTCATAGCCAGTAAGCAGTCACTCCCCATCTCTTTCCCTCAGCCCCTGGCAAATACCTATCTGCTTAATCTCTTGATTGATTTATCTATTCTGGATATTTCAAATAAATTGAATAATACCATATGTGACCTTTCATATCTGGCTTCTTTCATTTAACCAAATTTTATATTTTATACTGTTTATATTTTTTACCATGCTTTACTTTGTGGTTCAAAGTGCCTTATTTTGGATGTCAGTACCTTTGTGTAGATCTCTACAAAGTATGTTTACTCCCCTCATATATGATTTGAACCTCACAACAATCTTATAAAGTTGGCAGGCATGACCTTATTAGGACCATTTTACAGGTGAGAATATTGAGACAAGGAGAGCCAGTCCAGCATCCCACAATAAACGTACCTGATGTATTCTAGTCCTCTTGTTCCATTGACTTTTCTAAGGTACTGCATGGATTTCTGTCAGAGCTATTACAAACACAGAACACTTACCAGCATCAATATTTTTAAATTCTCAAAAGCATATTTTAAATGAATAGAATAAGTGAAAAATCACTTTTGGACACAGTATTACTATTTGCACTCAGTAGAGAGCTGCTTTGGACACCTAACAGTTACATAGGACTGGGAGTAATCTGCACACAAGACTATATTCTGTCCCAATTCCAAATCTCCATTTGGACTCATCTGAAAGCCAGCTCAACCACTAAGTCCTCAGGCCTTGTACAGTGTCTAAGTCTTGGCTCTGTTGTCTGTACAGTAAGAAGGTGAGACAAAAATGACCCTTATGTTCTCTTCCAGATCAGAATTGTATAATGCTCAGCCAAGCCAGAGCCCAAACTCAACACTGAACTCGTCAGCTCCATCTACACAAGGTTAGTACAACTATTTGAAAGATGAGTCCATCCAAAGTTTTATTCATAACTAATGTCAATGGTCATTCCTTCTTGTTGACATTTTTTCAAGAAATTGTGGAATGTTCTTTATCCACCTATCCCACTGAGGTTTTATTGACTAAATGATTTCTACATAAATAGGCAATATGGGGGCGCCTGGGTGGCTCAGTCATTAAGCGTCTGCCTTTGGCTCAGGTCATGATCCCAGGGTCCTGGGATCGAGTCCCACATCGGGCTCCCTGCTCGGCAGGAAGCCTGCTTCTCCCTCTCCCACTCCCCCTGCTTGTGTTCCTGCTCTCGCTGTCTCTCTCTCTGTCAAATAAATAAAAATAAAATCTTTAAAAAAAAAATAGGCAATATGTAAGGAGGTCTTAGTAATTTGGTGATGCCCAGGTTTGTGCCTTTCTGGTGTAGAACACTATTTCAGACATTTCTCTATATTTAGGCCACTCATTCCATGGTAGAGCTACCCATATACATCACTTTTGAATTTTGCACAAATTAGAACTGCCAAACATTATTTTTTGCATGTTCATAGACACATATTTTTTTCAACCTTGTGCTCAAACCCAACCACTTATTTGCATCAACCAAAAATTAATATCTGAATCTTGCTATGCCCTCTCCATAGATTTTCTTTAGTCAGTTTTTATTTTTAGCTGTGATTTCAGCGATTCACTCAAGATTGGGGAGTAGTCAAATTTAGCAGGGCTAGACTGCCATCTAGAGACCAGAATTTGATTTCCAACATCCTGGTCCTCAGTGAGCTTGCTCTTTAACAAAAAGTAGCAATCTGCCAAATAAAGAAGCTTTGAGTTTGCTTTGGCAAGTTGGGTCTCGAGACACCCACTGAATCTAGAAAGGAGAGATTCCAGAGCGAGGAGCTTAAGGTGGCTCTAGTTCTGAAAGTCCTCTGATTACTGGAGATAAGGTGACAGGAAATAGGAATGACAATGAGTAGGCAGAATTCTGCCCCCAGGTGCAAAAGTGAGTCTTCTTTAACTTGCTGTTACCAACAATGCCATTTGCTTCCACTCCAGGACAAGTAGGGTTTTCCAACTTGTAACATGAGCCAGAAAGGAAGGAGTCCTCTACAGGACAGTCAAAGTGCAAAAGTCTCTCATTTATGTGAGAATCCAATCTCCATAGTCATCCTAAACTTAAACCTGGCTTCCATTTTTCTGCTTGAGCACAAAGTTTCTATATCCTGGGCACATTTGATACCATCTTTGCTTATTGTGCCTGCAGTTTAGAAGAAGCAGTAGTCTCTAAGTTTTTAGAATTTAGATCTGAGGATCATATTGTTTCTAGTGTTTCCATGGGAAGTGCAGAGTTTGGGAATCCCTCCCCCATTCTTTTCCCCCAAAGCTGTCCTACGGGGCTGTGTGCTGAGGCCATCTGTTCCATCAGACAGTCCTTTGATGGATGTGAAGAGGCTGGCTGGAGGGGTACAGCACTGGGACTGAAGTGGCTGGGAATTAATTAACTGCATATCCATTTGGTAACTGTGCCCAGAAGTTCAGCTACAGGAATGTTTTATAAATCAAAAATAACAACTATTATCGTTAACCTCAAAATCATAGGCCACAAGAATTCCTACTTTGCTGGTGCTAATTAAATGGTCGAGTCTGTCCAATAGAATGTCATCCAGGAGTCTTTCAGTTGAGAGAGACCAAAAAAAAAAATGTACTATCTTGGAAATTTTTATAAATATAGGATGAAGTGTACCATACCTATCCAAAGTTCCAGTGAAGTCATTTTTGGCTAGACCTCATGTGTCTTAGGAATTTTAAAAGCCCCAAATTACTTTTGTTGGAGGTATTAAATAGGGTCTGGAAACAGACACTTTGATACAGTATGGTATAAAAAAACTTGAGATTTTTAGTCCAAGCAACTGAGCTTTGGCTCTCTGCTCTTTTACTCATCAGAGACCCTGGGCAAGTTTCAATATGCTCATCTATAAAAACTGGGGGAAATGACATGAAAAGTTATTTTGTAAGGATTAAACAGAATAATGTATTTGAAAGCACCCTGCACATAGTAGGGTCTTAATAAATGCTTGTATGATTTCTTTAAAGTTTTGCATCTGCTTTCTTCACTCTAGTGATGTTCTGCAGCTGGAAACAGGATGTTGATAATAATATTGGTCTGAGAATTTTGTTTCATCCCTAGAATGATAAATCTCTAAATCAATACTGCTTAAGTTTGACTGTACATGTGAAATCATCTGGGGATTTTGTTAAAATTCGGTAGGTCTGGAGTGAGGCCTGAGAATCTGCATTCTAACAAGCTCCCTGGGGATCCTGCTGGTGTGGGATCATATTTTGAGTAGCAAGGCTCTAAACCAGGAGTTGGCAAACTATTTACTGTCCATGGGTGAAGCTCATGTGTTTGTGAATACAGTTTTATTGGAACACGGCCACACACATTCATTTACATAGTGTCTAAGGCTGTTTTCCCGCTACAATGGCTGAATTTACTATCTGGCCCCTACAGGTCACTGACCCCAGCTCTAAACCACTCTCTTCCTTGTTCCAGACATCTAAGCTGTGTTAATCATTGGCAGGAACTTACAGAGGGCCGGGAGAGGTCCAGAGGACAAGAAAGATGGAGGGTAGCTACCTGTTACCCTCCTATTGCTGCCATTACAGATTGCCCCAAAACACATATTTATTGTCTTACAGCTCTGTAGGTTAGAAGTCTGACAAGGAGCCTCACTGGGCTAAAATCAAGACATCAGCAGAGCTGCATTCCTTCTGGAGGTTCCAGGGGAGAATCCATTTCGCTGCCTTTTCCAGCTCCTGGAGGCCACCAGCATTCCTGGGCTCAAGGTCCTTGCCTCCATCTTAAAGCCAGCAACACTGTGTCTCTCTGACTCCATGGCTGTCATCACATCTCTCTCCAACCACAGCTGGGAGAAGTCCTCTCTTTTAAGGACCCATGTGATCACATTAGGCCTACCCAGACTCAGATAATCCAGCTAAATCTCCCCATCTCTAAGTCCCTAACTTAATCACATTTCCATGTGAGGTAACATTCAGAGGTTCCAAGGATTAGGGGTGTGGACATCTTTGGAGACTCTGCCTACCATACTACCTCAAAGTACATTCTTCAAAATGACACTTTCCCAATCATTTCTCTATAGTAATAATATGTTATCATGGTTGTCTTTGCATTATGATGAAAACATGTCTGATGAAGCCATAAGACAGAAAGACCATGAAGCTCATAGAGACAGTAGACAAAGGACTTCTCTTTTATGTGCTTCTTTTCCCACCAAACCAGAGTACAGGCTCACTACCCAAGGATACATCTGTGCAGGTAGTACACTGCATAACTCCAGAGGATGCCCTAACGTTGCCCAGTGCATAAAACTCACAAGCATACAGAGCAGCCCAGAATTTGTCTACACTTCTAGCTATTGATCATAATTAAACTGAATTCTTTGGAAATAGTTGCTTTAGCTCACACTGTACATGAAATATTTGCCCA
Source organism: Mirounga angustirostris (assembly GCF_029215605.1). Classification (NCBI taxonomy): domain Eukaryota; kingdom Metazoa; phylum Chordata; class Mammalia; order Carnivora; family Phocidae; genus Mirounga; species Mirounga angustirostris. Next base: position 23,838,407 of record NW_026991723.1, read on the forward strand.
CATTAATGGTTTGTGACAAAATTAATCTCTGATGAAGTCAAATCAATCTAAACAAAAGTGTAGGAAAACACATTTTAATAGCTATGGAGTGAGTGAGACACTTGAGTAGCAAGAAGCTTAAAAGTAAACACCAGTCATTTCAACCTTGTGCCCATACACAGTGTCATTTCCACAAGAACCCAAGACTGCAGGAGGGCAGGGCATGTTAGCCCATGGTACTGGGGCAAGAAGGCAAGGAATGCAATAAGCAGAAGGGAAGGGAGCTCTCCCAGGAATATTTTTCCATTGCACCTGAAGCCCAACGAGGAAGGTTTCAAATATGAATCACAGACAACTGCCTGCTAGACTGTTAGGCTTAATCCTTCATATTTGAGTATGTCATGGCACTCCATAAAAAAAGCTTATTGCTTAAGCCATTCTCACTCTCTTAAGCTTATTCTCTTCAACAATGCCAGAAATATAATAACAGGTAAGTGACCAAGAAAATATATGTGACCCAACCATTGTATAAGATTTCATTTTGCTAAAGGCCAAGAAAAATTATCATGAAATCCTTAGAGATACTGTTACATGGTTCCTGGGGACAAAAGGTTTCCTTTCAGAAGAGCTTCTAAGAAGCAGAGAGAGGGTGCTGTGTTTCAATCCTCAGCTAACTTTTAGTTAATGACTCTTGCCTTTTCTCCTACCAGCTCTGCTTATTAAAAGGAGAATGCAGTCTGGAGTGTGTGCTGTCAGAATGAACAGCAGGGTCAGTCACTAATCCCAAATTGTATGCCCCCAGGATGCCCGCTACGAAATGAGGAAATGCTTATGTTTGATTAACCCTCCAGGTAGAGAAAGGGAGACAGCCAGGGGTCTGCAGCTACATGACATGGTATAATAGTAGTTTTAAAATATGGCATTCCTAGGGGGATGCAAGGGAAGTCACAGCACAGGGTGCTGACTTAGTGTAACAAATGAAGATTGTGTCTACATAATAGCAAGAGCCTTTGGGGGAACAACATCACCAAACTGGGCATTCATTTTCTTCAAAATATTTGTTACAGTGCGATAATCCCTTATGTCTATATGGTGCTTTATGGGGTGCATAATGCTTCAAGGGCACCACCCCATTTGATCTTCACCACTATCCTTTGTGTCAAAGGGTTAGAATTGAAGAGCACTTTCTGAGTTAAAAAAAAAAAAAAAATCCCCATTAGCTGTCAATGCACTTTCTTCTTGCCCTGGCCTTTTCTTTAACACTTTCTTTAGGTACAAACAATGAAGAGTGAAGAAACACCTTTGGGTGGGGAAGGGGGATGTTGGGTCAGTTAGGGGATAGATAAAACCATGCAGTTTGGAAAGACATCTCCTGAAAACATGGATCAAAGAAAGCACAAGATCGCTTCTATTTCTGGGGCTCCATGTACAATAAGAAAAAAAAATCTATCAGCGTTATGAAGGTGCTTTAATCCTATTGTTAAATGTGACATTATTTAGCTGTTAAGTCAAAAGCTGAAATTTGACATTTTGGTGAATATGAGGCCCAGGCCAGTTGCCCCCCTTGATGCTCAGCAGTCCAGGCTACATTCAGCATGCTACGAAGAGAGGACAATGGACTAATTACAGGCAGCATTTATGCATCTTATATGTGTGTTTTATGGGTGCTCTTTTGTATTTATTGCCCCTTAGCTATTGGCTCCATTTCCATACATTGGACAAAATCCTACTTGTCCTTCAAGACCAAGTTTGTATACCATATTCACCAAGAGGTCTTCCCAGACAATATTGTCTGTTCTGTTTTCTAGTGTGTCAGTTATAGGATTATCATGTTATAAGTCATCGAGAGCATGTTTAATATGCTCTCCTTCCTACTAGGCAATGAGTTCCAAGTATCCCCCAAGCAGGGATAGTAAAATACCTAGCACCTTGTAGATACTGTTATGTTTGCAGATTAAATGAATGAATAAAATAAAGAAACCAAGAGTGACTATAAAATAATCAAACACAGTGATGCCAGGTTTGATCAACTGCCTGTTGGGAAACTTAGGAAATATACATTTATTCTGGGCATTTTTCAGACACAATCGTTCCTGACTCTTTAACTCAAAAGTTGTCATCATTAGCTTGATTTGATCAATTTGCCAGACCTAATGAAGGTGATTAGATAATGCACATTTTTATAATTGTTTACTCCATCCAGCTGTGCCTGATCTATAAAATAGAATTTCTTCATTCTGAGCAAAATCTGATGAGAGCAGTAGCAGCTTAAAAGCCTCATATTCCACAGGCTAGTACCAAAAAGGTGTATATCCCAGTAATTCCTTTTCCACTTTAGAATCAAAGGCACCTTGGGACTTTCACAACTGGGCTCATTAAGCCCATGAAGCTCTGAATTCTCACCCACTTACCAGCAGCATCTTAACCCCATGAAAACAGATGAAAATCTATTCTTTTCTACCTTGTTTACTCAGCTCAGGCATGCACTGCTTAAAGCCACCTTTAGTCAGAGAAAGAACTAAGAATGTACCTTGTTGGTGCTGGATTCGATTTTCCAAACCTAATGAAAAAAATGTCTGTGATTACAAACCAAACCTTCATGCAAAAATGCAGCAAGAATCGGTCTTCTTTTAGGAGTTGCAGATTCCTTTGTGTGAGAGCCTTAGTTTAATAAAATATGCCCAAATAGACTTCGTTCTAGACAGAAAGCAACTGTGATAATAAATAGTAGTGGGCACTTTTGCTTGAGTTGAGGTTGTAATTTCAAATGGAAATACGGCACTGAATTCTTTGGAAAGGGGAACTTGCTGGAACCTTAACTTTTCAGTCAGGGCATTTCTGGACATTTGTCTTTATCTCTAATTTTCTGCTCAGCTATTTGTTACCCTGATAACAGTGTGTTTTATGACTGCTCTCCACTAGCCAGTGCTATAGTTTTATGAGCCATGCAGAGAAAGTGAAGGAGGAGCTCAACCTCCTTGGGAGTGTCATTTTGCTGTTGTTGGTTTTCAAAGGAATTCAGACAATCACCTTTGTTCAGTTGAAGTGGGAAGGGGAGTGTTTTATTATTGGCGAACGCCAAAATACAGCAGTTGGCTGGACTCAAGCCATGTCTTAAGTTTGAAAGAGATGATAAAAAGCAGTCTTAGCTATCTAAATAACTGTGAAATCTTCATGACTTATTTCTCGAAAGAAAAGAAAGGTGAAAAAATAAGCACATGGCATAGTATTGTTCCTTTCCTTTAAAAAAAAAAAGCCTTGAAATATGTTTTAAAATATTTTATGAGGTCACACTAAAAAAAGAGTAATTGGAAGAAAAATTCTGCTTGTCTAAGCGAAGAGCACATTTGTAGCGGTAGGGTAAATGTTTTATCGATTGAGAAGCTGGGAAACTCAAGTCATTACTCACCATGGGCTAAAGAATAATTGCTAATGCTCTGGCGGAAAGATTAAAAACAGTTTCTGGAAGTATTTCTTACAATGATCAATGGTGTATCATCCCAGGCCATTGGATCTTCAATAACATTTTTCCCTTTTGGGATACAATCAATTTTTATAATATGATTCATTTGCCAGTGGGCATGCTTTCTTCATACGATGAAAAGGCACTTATGCATCTTATATTGTTGAAAAGTAATCTTATACAGCCAAAGATCAGGCTGCGGTATAGAAGACTCGCTTGAATCCATCTCTATTTTAAATGGGTTTGGGAAATCATCTGGGGTGGGGAAGTGGGGGGTTGGGGAGACAGTTGCTAGCTGCTTTGTTATTGCTTTTTAACCCTTTAAGACTGCATTTAGCACACTCTGACAGGAGTCATAATCATCATAACACAAGGGGAGTGATGGAGGAGGGTGCTCTTTGAGATTTGAGCATATGCCACGGTGAGCTTGACTCATTCGCAACACTAATTACCGCAGCAGCCCTCTCAGGTCTAGGGTTGCCTCACAGCTGTCTACTGGCTGCACACATCTGACAGGGTCTTCAGCATCCTGTGGCAGAGCTCAGCTTTGGTCCACTGCTGCTGAATCCATCAATTCATCTCTGCTTTAATAAGTAACAGCTTCAGTCACAGGAGGATGTGCTCATTCCAGAATGTCTCCCAGGAGAGAAGGCACTGAAAGCTTGGGCACGGTGACCTCTCAGGCTCCACTTTGCCACTGGACTTGTGATAAGGGAAATGCAGGACCCCATCACCAGGATCTGCCAAATGAAGAGGCACGAGAGAGAGAGAGAGAGAATAATAGAGCCAAGCTCAGGAAGTGGTCAAATGTTCCATTGAAGGGTGACATGTACCCCAACCTGGAATTTTGTTTGGGAATCTGGGAACAGTGGCTTTTATGAAATTACATAAAGGTTAATCCTCTTTCTGCCTATGACACAGTTTCCTCGCTCAACACCCTGGCTGTGCACCCAAGAAACTGAACATCCTGAATTTAAAAAAACAATTTAATTTAATTAAAAAAACTAAAAGTGGGGCGCCTGGGTGGCTCAGTCGTTAAGCGTCTGCCTTCGGCTCAGGTCATGATCCCAGGGTCCTGGGATCGAGCCCCACATCGGGCTCCCTGCTCCGTGGGAGGCCTGCTTCTCCCTCTCCCACTCCCCCTGCTTGTGTTCCCTCTCTCTGTGTGTCTCTCTCTGTCAAATAAATAAATAAAAATCTTTTAAAAAAATAAATAAAAATAAATAAATAAATAAAGTAAAAAACAAAAATTTGAAAATAGGGTTTAGATTGCCTATACTTTAAATATCTCCTTGTTTGGTGCTAAGATTTTACACCCAACCTGTTCCTGATCCCCCCCCCTCAAAAAGTGTTTTCATTTGAATGTTTAGCACTGTATAGACAGTATTTTTCATTTTTACATAATTCTAGTATATTTATTTGGTGAACAAAGTCATTAGGTTTCCTATCTCTTTTTTTCAAAGGAAAAAAATTTAATCTTAAGAAAAACAAAAATTAGGAGAAAAATATCTAAAAATGAGTTAGAGATTTTACTAAGTAAAAAAGCCCTTGCATTCCTTAATAATGTCACTTCAAGAGTAGTCTTCCTGAAAGGAGCATTTAAATCACCCTTCTCATCATCATAAAAATTGAATTGAGCACTTACTCTTGGCCAGGCACTAAATAAAAGCTAAATATATGTATTTCTAACAACTACTCCATGAGATAGGCTAGTCTTATTATCTACATTTCTTACAAAAGAAGAAATTGAGACCTAAAGAGGTTAAGTAACACTAAACAACCATAGCTTATAAAGTGAGGTCATGGTTGGAGGGGCTAAGAATAGAGCCAGATCTGTCTACTTTGAAAACAGAGCTCTTAGCTATCTTACTGTTCCATGATCATAAATCTTATTAGCCCCCAATTTGTTAAGAGTATGGGTATAATCATGTGAGTTAATTTACACATCTAAATCTAGAACTCAAGACCTTCTGTAATCTATTCCCAGCGAACCACCTTTCCAGTGTTACCTTTGGTAACTGATAGTCTGTGAATCTTACATTCCTACCAAAATGCTCTTTTTGTTACTTGGTCTACTAATGCCTATTATCTTTCCAACTTACTTCTGCTATTGCAAATATCACATCCCAAATTGGCCAGAAGTTCCTTGTCACTATTCCTAACTTTTACTTCACTTGTTTTCTGCTACCCTCAGAGTACTTTATGTTTCCTTATATTATAATCATTTAAATGTGTCATATATTTTATTGTATATTTGAATCCTTGGTGCCTAGCACGATGCAAGGTTCACAGTAAGTTCTGACTTAAAGTTTGCTGAATGAGTGAATAAAAAGTATACATAACAATATCAGTTCAAGGAATAATTGATTCCTGATGGGAAAAGTCCATTTTAAACTATTTCTAGATGTGTAGTGGATGGGATTGCACATTTAGAAATGGTGGACAAAGTCCAATTTAACCCATATCTAGATGTGCAAATCATTTCTATAAAAAAATTTTAGATATTTTTAAAAGATTTTATTTGAGAGTGAGAGCACAAGCATGAGGAGGGGCAGAGGGAGAGGGAGAAGCACACTCCCCACTGAGCAGGGAGCCTGACATGGGGCTCGATCCCAGGACCCTGAGATCACGACCTGAGCAGAAGGTAGACGCTTAACCGACTGAGCCACCCAGGTGCCCCAAATTTTAGATTTTTAACCTAGTTGAGTCTTAATCTGACTTTGGTCTTTGAGTAGTGTGTTAGTTTGCTAAGGCTGCCATAACAAAAATGCAGTCCAGGTGGCTTAAGTAAGAGAAATTTACTTTCTCATATTTTTGGAGGATAGAAGTCCAAGATATTCTGAGGCCTTCTTCTGAGGCCTCTCTGCTTGGCTAGCAGATGGCTGTTTTCTTGTATCCTCACAGGATTTTTTTCTCTATGCATGCACATTCTTGGTGTCTTCTTGTGTAGCCGAATTTCCTCTTCTTATAAGATCACCAGTCAGGCTGGATCAGGTTCTTTAATAACAGCCTCATTTTAACTTAATCACTTCTTCAGAGGCCCCATCTCCAAACACAGTCACATTCTGAGACATGGGGTTGTCTCAGGGTGGTGATTAAGGCTTCAACAGATGAATTTGGGGGAGAAACTATTCAGCCCATAGCATATAGCTTTTGGGAAAAGACAGAAGGCACTACATTAGGATAAAAGTATTAATAAGTCAAAAATGGTTACTTCTCAAATTGGCTGACATCCTAAACACACAAATGCTTTAGAATTCCTGGTCCTATAATGCAGCCTTAGCTTTAAAGAGCAGGCCATTTTGTTTGATGGTGAATCTGTCAGCAAATTTAAATGCCTGAATTATACAATTTATAGTGAACAAAGTGAAAACCCAAGGCGATTTCAATTATAGGGCAATTCATCAACTATAAGGAAGAGTCTCAGAACACAGATTAAATTATGGTGAGCAGGGTAGTGTATGCAAAATTCTTCCTCCAGTGTAAACTTAGGAGGGTCTCTGCAGAATGGTATAACAAAGCATGGCTATTTCCATAATTGCATTTGCTCCGGCTCTTGGGTCAGCACACTACCGATGCTCCAACGAAGTAGAAAAGAGCTCATAGATTTTCAAGGCTGCAACTCAAGCCAGAGGTATGCTGTTAACAGTTCAAGACAGGAGAAAATTGTAATATATGGCCTCCAAATTTATACTCTTCCTGACCCAGGTGATGAAACATGAACCACACATCCAGCTTTTGATAAAGTAGTGCTCACTTGGGCAGTGAGGAACTGCAGGTAGATATTTATTTCTTTGGCTGCCATCCTAACTTGTCCTTGACTGGGAAGGTGTTCACATTACCCCTTTTCTCAGAAGATTCTGAGGAAGTTGGCTCCTGCTGATGAAATCTTGCTGCATTTACCACCCATCCTTCAGGTTTCCATTTGCTTGCAATTATCCCAGGCCTGTGTTCCTGTTTGCTATTGCTGCTGTTACAATGATACCATCTTGTTGAGTGATTACAAACAGCCCAGGGAAGAGAGGGAGGCAATTTCTGCAGTATATTCAGTCAGCCTCCAGTAAGCAAAAAGTAGGTTGTCAGAATTTCCCATCTTATAGATGTGCCTGACCTTCTGGGTGAACCTAGATTGAGCCACCATTCCTCTTTGCACATTACATGATAACGTGGAAAATTCACTGACCCAGTTTTTGAGAATTAAGAGAATGATGACTGCAAAGCGATATAAAATAGAAAGTTTTAGAAATACTAAATAACCATGACCATCATTAATGGAGCATGGCAATAAAATATTACTCACTGGATCAGAAGAAAGAAGTCATGGTGGGTGGAGGAAGTGAGAAGGGAAGAAAAAGAAGGGGAAAGAGCAAAGGAGAGTCTGATGATGGATATTGGCAATGACATACCAGATCTTCAGAAATCTTGAACAGGTGGGACTAGCATAAAAATATTCCTGTAGTGTGAGCTTGAAAGTGAAACATACGACTTAGCTCCAAGGAAGAATGAGGGTGTGTGTGTGTGTGTTAAAAATGGGATGGATAAGGGTGTGACTTTTGGGATCAATATCTGAAGGAGTGGAACTTAAAGGAGGGGCTCCATACTGGGTGCCTTTGGGGGAATAATGAATGAGGCCTGACACTCACCTCTTCATGGAAGGGGGTACTGGTATAGAAACAAAAAGAATGAAAACCAGTGACAGCCCAAAGAATGATGGAGTAGTTTAATCTTCTAGGAGAAGAAAGTTTGTGACTTTGGAAAGCCCAGTGGCTTAGCCTCTGGGGAGGCTGCTTATCCAGGAGCTGGAGGGTGCATCTTAAAGAAATTGCATGTGGGAGCCTACAGTTCTAACTGGGGTGGCACAGAGGCAGCAGATGAAGCTGGGCAGCACCTCAGCACCTCGGCAACTAGAAGAAAAAAAGACCATGGAAGGTGGGGGCAGATTCCAGGCTCACTGTCTGTCTTCTGCCACAGAAGCTAAAGGGAGGGCTTGGGGGATTCCCAGGAAATGAGCAGAGGGTTTGTGGTAGGTAGAATGGGTTTTGTCACCATCAGTGCCCCCTGGCTAGGTAAAGTCATGTTAGAATCCACCTAACACAGGGTTGCTCAAGAGACCCAAAGCATCTAAGAAAAACCAGTAGTATCACATGGAACATAGAAGTACAAAATCAGGGCCTAATTCAGTGACTAACCAATGTGTGGGTTTAGGTCTGTTATGTAACTTCTCTGATCCTTACAGTATTCACGTGCAGTGGGAATAATAAGAATTGCCTCAGAGAACTTTTGAAATGATATAAATGAAAGCATAACACAAATATATGTTGAGCAACTATTATGTGCCTGGAACTGAATATGAACTGCAGATTCAACCATGAAAAAGGAAGTCAAAGCCATGGCCCTAATGAGGTTCAGAAGCTTATCCTGGAGTAAAGGCATGTGCTATTTAGTGCTCAACAATACGTATTTGCCTAGTTCCCCTCACAGTTAGGTTGGGGCAATGGGACTGGGTTCTGACAATGGGATATAGGTGGATGCAATGTGAGGTACTTCTAGGCTTGGCCCTGAGAAAATATCCTACATGACCATGCAGCCCTTTCTTCCCTTCCACTGTGATTATGGAGGCCGTGTGTTCCAAATAGTATAGCTATAGTAGATACGTAAGTGCTACTTGACCTGTATCTGACTGTGGTGGGAGCCAAAAATAAACTTTATCATGGTGAGCCACTGAGTTTTTTTTTAAGATTTTATTTATTTATTTTTGAGAGAGAGAGAAAGAGAGAGAGAGCATGAGCTGGGGGGAGGGGCAGAGGGAGAAGCAGGCTCCCTGCTGAGCAGGGGAGCCCGATGCAGGGCTCCATCCCAAGACCCTGGGATCATGACCTGAGCCGAAGGCAGATGCTTAACTGGCTGAGCCACCCAGACGCCACCTCCAGTTGAGTCTTGAGATTACTGTAGCCCTGGCTGACACCTTGATTGTAGCCTGTTGAGAGACCCTGAGCCAGAGATACCCAGCCAAGCTGTACTCATATTCCTGACCCACAAGAACTGAGATAATAAATGTTTTACTCTTTTAAGTTTCTAAGTTTGGGGGGTCATTTGTTACACAGCATAGAAACACAGCTGTCCCTCAATAGGTGAATGGATAAACAAACTGGTATATCCATTCAATGGAACACACCTCGGCAATAAAAGAGAATGAACTGTTGAACTACAACATGGATGAATCTCAAAATAATAATTAAATAATCAGAAGTGAGACCAAAAAAGTACATGAAAGGTTCAGTTGATATAAAACCTAGAAAATCAAACTAATCTAGAGTGGAAGAAAGCAGACTACCTGGGAATGGGGGTGGGTGGGACAAGAAGGAGTAGGGAGCACACAAAAGATTACAAAGGGGCATGAGAAAACTTTGTAGAGTTCACTATCTTGATTGTGGTGATGGCTTCACAGGAGTAAACAGGCCAAAACTTAAAGTATATCCTCTAAATATCTGTAGTTTATTTTATGCTAATTATAATTCAATAAAACTGTTAAAAAATACCTTTGTCCAGCTATACAACTCTAAAGTCATTGATTTTGGGGACACCCGGGTGGTTCAGTTGGTTAAGCATCCAACTTTTGACTTGGGCTCAGGTCATGATCTCAGGGTCATGGGATTGAGCCCCATGTGGGGCTCCCCACTCAGCAGGAGTCTGCTTGAGATTCTTTCTCTCCCTCTCCCTCTGTCCATCCCCCCACCCCGCTCTCTCTCTCAAATAAATAAATTAAATAAATAAATACATAATAAATAAATAAAATACAAGTAAATAAAATAAAATAAAAATAAAATCATTGATTTTGTTTAAAGATGTGATTTTTGTTTCAGCACTTTGAAAATCGAACGGTGCACTCTTCCCCTAGCCTTGCATTTACACAAACCAGCACCCTCGTAATCTTGTATACGTGTTCACTTACTTATGTCTCCCTGTTAAAGAGGCACCCTCAAATATAAAACCTACTTCCTTTCAAAATAATGACCAGTTAAAAGTGATTGTCAATCCACCGGCCCAGGTTCATGGGTATTTCATTTACTCTTATGGCATTGATCTTCCCCTTCACAGTCCTACCTCCAAAGCAAGACTAGAGGCTCCTAGGCTTGTGCATTCCCAACCCAGACACAGCCAAGGAAGCTTGTCAGAGGGTAAACAGATGAGAGTTTGTTCAACCAAGTTTATTAGCAATATAAAGAAGAATCAAGCAAGACTGCATTCTGTACATTATAGGGCCTACAGGGGAAAAAAAAAACCAAACCTCTCAGAAACCTCAGCCCACGGTACTCTAAATCAGGCAGCATGTCCCTCAGCTTTTCATACCTCTTCATTATGGCTTGTTGGTTAGTTTGCTGAGTTTATTTCTAGTTATTCTATTTATTCTATATATTATTCTATATATGATGTTCTAGTTATTCCCCCACTCACTTCTAACTTACCCACACCTTTGCCAGCTATATGAAGAGTCACCATGCTAGAAAGCCTACATGATGTGAGCATGAGGCATAAAAGCAGCTAAAATTCTGATATGACCTTAACACCTTCCAAATTATATATTCAAGCACCTGAAACCTTTAGTGGCTGACTAAGCTTCTAGAAGCCATAACTTAGAAGATACTCAATGCATTTTAAGTTAGAGGATCACTTGATTTCAGCAGAGCTAAACACCATTCAGTGGTTTCAATTATGTTGTGATTAAAGAAACTACATTTATTATTTGTAGGATTTGCCAAGGAAAGGGTGCCAAATAACATTTTTATCGATGATTGATACAAATAAACACACACATTATAGACATAGCAGTTGACGAATCGTTATTTAATTGTATACTTTTGATGATGAAAGTCCTATTACAAGGTTGTCAGCAAACCCTGTTAAATGTCACTCCTTGAAAAAGACTTGCTGGGAGTCCTTTGAATGTTTTGAGATGCACAGGATATCTGGGTAACAGTATGCCTTTCTGATACTATCACGTTCTTTCTCCCCCAATTTGGAGAGTGAGAATTGAAGATACAGTATATCCAACTCATCAGTGGTTGCCCCCTGACATCTACCTCATCTGTTTACTTTTCTCTCCTTCCTCTTGCCATCTAACACCATAGAAACTGCCGTTAGTTCTTCAGGG